>NC_140077.1:94921187-96157841 GCF_964194135.1 Talpa europaea
CTGACCAGTTGGTTGCCTGGGAAAACAGATAAAATACAGACAAAAATGGCATCAGAAAGAGTTGTTGATTGGGAGGAAGGATTATGAATTCAGTTTTAAATAAGAAACATGAGCTGGATGGGCCTGTACACCACTGAGTCCACCCCTCTTTCTGCAGATAAGGGAACTAGGGCAAGAAACATTAGTCAGATGAAAAACACAACAAAACACAACAAAACAAAAATAAACAGACAACTATAAACCAGGGACGTCATGCAGGGGAGGGAGGAGGAGGAGCAAGGGAGGGAGGAGCACAGGGGACTGAGGTGATGGAGCACGGGTGCCTTGGTGGTGGAAATTCTACGGGGACTACCTGAGAAAGGAAAAGCAAACATTGTTTAAAAATGAACAATCTCATGCCATTCGCAGCAACGTGGATAGAACTAGAAGGAATTATGCTCAGTGAAATAAGTCAGAAGGAAAAATATTGGATGGTTTCACTTCAGCAGGAATATAGGGGAACCAAATAAGACATCAGTGTAAAAAAAATAATAATGCAAAATGCAACAAAATAAAAACAGACAATTATAAATCAGAGACATCCTGCAGGGGCGGAGGAGGGAGAGGGATCAGAGGGAGGGAGGGAGGAGCCCAGGGGACTGAGGTGATGGTGCACGGGTGCCTTGGGGAAGGAAATTCTATGGAGACTACACATGAGGGGGTTGGGGGAAGCAAACATTGTTTAAAAGTGAACAATGTTGTAATAATAATAATGTGATATACCTAAAAAAATAAAAATTAACAAAGATAAAATATATATAAATAAATTTTAAAAATTAGTCAGGACTGGAAGCCTGGCCTCCTGGCCCCTAGTTGGTGCTCTTGCCTTTCCAGCTCACTGGATGAGTTGAACAGAGTCTCCCACATTGCTCAGATCCTACGAATGGGACCTGATTGGGAAGTAGGATCCTTGCTGATATAATCAAGTTAAGGTGAAGTTATATATGCATTTGCTGGGTCTTTAACCCAATGTGGCAGGTGTCCTTATGTGAAAAGGGAAATTTGGACACTGACACAGAGACTCGCAGGGAGAAGCTCATGTGCAGACAGAGCAGAGATTACAGTGATGTACCTACAAGCCAAGGACACCAAGGATTACCCAGAGGCAACAGACACTAGGAGAGACAGGGAGGATCCTCCCTTGGAGGGAGCCTTGGCTCACACTTTGGCGCTTTAGCTGTTACATTTTTGTTTTTCTTTGAAGTCACCCAGTAGGTGTACTTGTCTCGGCATACCCGGGACAGCGGTGCTCTGAGTTCTAGATTCAAGTGGAATATTTAGGTGATGCAATCAGAGAGGCACATGGAATGTGGGCCTGGAGTGCAGGGGAGGGTTCAGGGCTTAAACCTGAGCCAGGGCTGCTCACAGGGCATGGGAAGAGAAGAAAGGAAAAAAGGGAAGAGAAGGAAGAGCTGAGGGCAGGCCATGGAGAGGAGGAGGCAAAGGGCGCTGTGGGAAGGGCAGGAAGGGAGAAGTGAGAGGAATTCCGGAGGCGGCAGAGGTCAAGAGCTTCACACAGAGGGGCGGGCTGATTTGGGACTGAGGTCATTGGTGACCTTTTCAAGAGCTCCTTTAGAAAAGTGCAGGGCTTAGAAGCCAGGAGTAAGCGCATCCTGACTCAGGAGAGGGCAGCGGAAACTTGTTCTTTCAGGGACCTCAGCTTGGAGGGGAGCAATAGGTGTGGAACAGGGATGAGGGATTTTCTTAGGCCATGAAGACATTGAGTGTATTTACAGAAATAGCTGAGGAAGGGGGGAAATGACAGGTGTGGGGTACTGAAGTAGGTGGTCCTTGCAGGCAAACATGCAGCCAAGTCTCAGGATCTAGCCACTGCCTTGTCTCCATGAGTCTCTGCTCTCCTCTGCTACCCGCTCTGCCCACCTCTGGGGCCCTGAGTCACCCTCCTGGACACAGGATCCGGAGCAAGCGTGGGCCTGAAAGCCGTGCAGAGACAGCATGGCCCCAGGTGGTGAGGGGTCCACAGGCACCTTTGGGTCTTGTCAATAGAAATGCAGGGGGCAATGGAAGGAGATGGTGCAGAAAAGGAGTCAGGGGGCTGTCTCACAGCAGTGCAGGCCCAGCCTCCCCATGAGTGACAGCCTCCGTGGACTCAAGCAGGAGAGGCAGTAGCAGGTGAGCCCTGGAGACAGGCTCCGGGCCGTTAGCATTCCTCACTCCCACTGCTGATTAAGCCCCAGCTCTGACACTTGTCCTTCTCAGCCTTTGTAAAAGAGAGACTGGTGAAGTGAGGATGCTCAGTTTTGTGCATAATGGCCTCTCCCACCTGTACTTTATTTGACGTGGGTTTCCAGAGTGAGGCTAGCTTTTCGTCTCCATGTCTTCTTCTGTCTCATGGGGACACCCTCAGTATTAATCACAGGTAGAGTTTTTAGGAAATAGTGCTGTATTTAGGAAAACAAGGGACTATGGGATTATGGGGCCAGATACATATAGAGGGAAGAACCCCACATGTCCAGAGACCTTCCCGACCCTCCCTACGTATAAGCTTGACTTAAAATGAATGGGGCTGCAGATGAGCATACACTATACAAAACAAAAACAGAAAGCACCTTCTCCCTATTCCCGCCACACCCCATGCCGGCACCACACCACGCAGGGTCTGGGAGACGCACACTAGCTGTGCCTGTTCAATGGCTCAGGTAGTGTGCTGGGGCCCAGCAGGAGACACAGCATTGGCTAAATCCAGGGTAGGGTTAGGCATCTCTGTGTTGCATGGGTGGGCAGGCCATGTCAGGGCTAGGGCTATTGTGGGGGGGAAAAAGATTTTTGGAGAAAGGCTGAACCTCTACCCTTTATACTCTGCACTAAACACCTCCAAAATTATATACATTTCACCATGAGCCTTAATTCTATTTTTTTTTTCCTCTGTATTTCTGTATTTCTTTAACCAGGTGATAAGTATCAGTGTTCATGGTCAACAGATAAGGTTGAGTCTGTTGACTTAGCTGGTCAGTGGTGGAACCATGAATTCAAAAGGTCCATGATTCCAAGACAAGTGCTCTTCACCCTGCAGCTCTGTCGCTTCCCTTTTCTGAGTGGAGCTCAGCTCCCGGTTGGGTTAGGGCATTGTGAGGCCATCTTCAAAACTTCAACATTCAGGAACTTTACGTAAGACCTGGTGGCACCAGCAAGTCATTGTGAGCCTCTCACCCAGCAGGAGAGAATCATACTTCTGCTTCAGGGCCCTCATGCTGCTCCCTCCTGGTTTGACACTGTGGTCAAGGCACCAGGTTATGGTGTCTGGGATATCACCAGTCTCTAAGCAGGCCTTCCGGAGAGGTCGAGGACCAGAGCTGGCCACTGTGTTCTAAGATCCAGGAAAGGCTTCTTCATCATTACGTCCATTTGCTGCCAGACACAATATTGTTGGAAGGGCTAGAGGAGTCACCCTTAGGTTGGACTTCCAGGAGTAACTCTCAGATCCATATCACCAAACTGGCTTCCAAAGGGAAGCTCCGCCACATCCTCCACTAAGGAAAGACCCTGAAGCTATGGTGCAGGCATCAAAGGTTGCCACCATCCCTGCTGCCATCCCCACTGCCCAGCTCCTCTCAATACCCATGAACCTGGGGAACGGACCCTGCAATGCTGTCGCAGTTGCAATACTGCCCTCCCCCACTGCTCCTAATGCAAGTGACTATGACCTTGCAGGGCAGCAGCAACATCAAAGCAGCAAAATGACCTCTCTTTCTCCGGTCTACCTTCCAGATCTCTCCAGTTCATCTTCTCTGCAGAATATAATTCATATCTTGACTCCCAGCTCCAAGGAAGTCTCTAGAACATGGTTTTAAGTTTTAAGTTTAGGATGGGTGCTGAGTTCCAAATTGCCATTATTCTCCATGGGTAGGGAGAAAAAAAAAATATTGAATCCAGATGATAAACATTCCAAAGATTTTATAAATGGTTGTGGCTTTACATCAATGAAATTAAAATAAATCTTATGTTTCTGAAGTTATGTTTAGAATTGTTTACATTAGCTGACCAAAAGGTAACTTCTTTCCACCAATATCACCATTGCAAAGTTCAGGTTTCCCACGCAGTAGATTATATCCTGAAAGAAAGATTCATTTTTTAAATTGTAGAAATAAGTATTATTTAAGCCTGAAAATAGAGTAAAACTCATTACCTGTAATCCTATGTCCCCATCACAATAACCACGTCATTCTTTCCATGTGCATGTTTACATCTTTTTAACGTGGACAGAATTTTTATTTTTCACCTACTTTTACATCATAATAACTTCCTATGCTGTTATATAATACAGTCATAGTATTTAATAGCCCATAATATTTCATGAATACATATGTCATAATTTGCTTAGTCATTCCTCTAGTTGAACATTTAGGTTGTTTACAACTACTAATTACTATAAATAATGCTTTGAGGAAGAGCTTTGTACATATGCAGGCTTTGTGTCACATTCCCAAAAGTGGGAGAATGAGTTAATAGGTACTGGCTAAAGGGTATTCCATTTCTAAATGAGTTTCAACTGCTTTTGATCAAATGGTTCTTAAAAATCACCACTGGTGGGCCTCCCCTGGTGGTGCAGTGGTTGAGCTGCCCGCAGCCTCTGCAGCGCCAGTTCGATCCCCAGCCACCGGTGAGGGTCCCGCCACCGGTGAGGGTCCCCAGCCACCGGTGAGGGTCCCACATGGTGCGCAGAGCGTTCCTGCCACCTGCTGCTCCCCTCAGCAATGTACTTCGTCAGTCTGCCTGTTCTGCTCTCTGCTGTGGCTCTGGTGAATTCTCTCACCCTCTCGTGCTTCTGACTGTACTCAGTGCTTGTGTAAATAAATAAATTAGTTTAAAAAAATCACCACTGGCAAAAAAAGTGAAACTTTTTTTTCTCGCAATCACTAAACACAGAGCTTGCACTAATCTTGGGAGCTACAATTGGCAGCTACGAAAGTGGGACATGATGTCTGTGGGCTTGAAGCCTCTGTTGACAATGCTCAGATCCTGTATCCCTGGGAACTGTCTGGTTGTTGTGACCTGAGCATTGGGACCAGGCTGAGTACAGAGAGTGGGTGCTGCATCTTGAGGGTTCCACCCTTTCATATCTCAAGGCCCAGCTGACCAAAGCCTTTGCTGGATAAGGTGTCTGGTGTGGTAGTAGCTGATCAGCTAGAGCCAAGCCTTAAGCCCTGGAACATACACACTCCAATGTGCAGGTGCCATGCTGTCATGGAGACTTGCAAAAACATAAGGACTTCCTTTACTTTTTGTATTATTATTTATATAGAATAACTGGGGTGTATAATATAGTATATATAGAAAGTATAATATATTTATATGTATAATATACTTATGCAGTAAGTATAATATACTTACATAGAAGAACTGGAGTGTATAGTATAGTAGTGGGGTGGGGAGTGAGAGGATTCACCAGCGACAGAGTGGGCAGCAGAACAGGCAGAGTGACTGAAATACACTGCTGAAGGGAGCAGCGGGTGAGACAGGAGAGGTCTGCTATGCCATTGGGTCAGCTCTCTGGCTGGGGATAGGCCTCAAGCCATAGCAGTGATAGCCCTGAGGCCCTCCTCTACTTTCGGATTCCTTACTTTCCCCCCAGATTAGCAAGACAATTTTAGATTAAAATAGAGCAGTCTGGGTTGCACTGTAAGGTGCCAGCTTGGGATGATTTTAAGAAGGAGACAAGAGTCTTAAACAGGCAGATGAATTGCTGCAAGACTACCCCTTCGGCCATTTTGCACTGTGAGGCCACAGCCCTCTGAAGACCTCTCAGACATATTAAGCCCAGGAAAATGTCCTGGAGGTGTCTACACAGAAGGACTCCATCCTGGTTACTTATTGTCTTGGTCAGTCCAGGGCAAGATAGATGTAGGCCCTGAGAATCAGAAGAAGGAGAAATTTAACTGTATTTTCAACGAGACAAAAAATTCAAACAAATGGGTATTCTCTCCAATAAAGTAGCCAAGAATAGGACTTTGCCTTTCTGTTACACAAAAGGAGGTTCACCACTGGTGTCCCCAATTCTAGAACTCCACTGTATTCCCATATACGCCTTCCATCCGAATCTAGCTACCATAACCTTTCCATAAATGACACTTTCCCATTTCAGGCCTTAGGAATGTCAACGCTTACAGAGCAACCGATACTGTTTGCAAAACCCGGGCTCTGGGGAGGGGTTCCCCCTGAACCACTCTTCCTGACCTCCCTCCTGCCCAAAGCACATCCCTCCTGCGGCCTGGCCGACCCTCCCCACTGACCAGTCCCTAGCCTGTCCCAGCCGGGCAGCACCACCCTCCAGGTAGTACAACTTCCCGGGACACCTCTCGCCCCCGTCCGGCTGCTTGGAAATTTACACTGGACACGACGTCACATAGGGAGGCGGGTCCCTACTGTCCCAAACACCAATGGCGCAGCCGCCGCCAGCCCCTTCTCTTCCCGTGATTGGTGTCTCGGGCCCCTCCGCTCCACCCCAGCCCGCCATGGCGTCAGGCGCCGCAGCACCAGGGAGGTGGGTCCCACTTTAAGAAGTGAAGTTTTTCGCCCCCTCCCCCTCCCTGCCCACCTCCTGCAGCCTCCCGCGCCCCGCGGAGCTGGCGGATGGAGCTCCGCCGCGCCGGCGTAGGGAGCCAGGCCGTGGGGCGCAGGATGGATGGGGACAGCCGAGATGGCGCCGGTGGCTGCAAGGACGCCGGGTCGGAGGACTACGAGAACCTGCCGCCCAGCGCCTCCTTATCCACCCACATGACAGCCGGAGCGATGGCCGGGATCTTGGAGCACTCGGTCATGTACCCAGTAGACTCGGTGAAGGTGAGGCGCGTGGAGCCCGAAGTTAGGCACCGGGCGAGCCGAGAGGGGGGCGCGCTCGCGCGCGTCTGCAGCCCGCTCCGCGGCAGCGTGGGGCAGCGCTCGGGGCCACGCGCTCCCGGGCCGCGGCGCGCGTGGGCTGCGGCGCGCGGGGTCTCCCCGGGGCTGGGCGCGCGGGGTCTCCCCGGGGCTGGGCGCGCGCGGGCTGGGCGCCGCGAGTGCGCTGCGCAGCTCCTTCCGCCGCTCGCCGGGGCGCCGCGGGTGCCCCAAACCCGCCCGGGTGCCGCTGTCGGCGCCCGGCACCGCGGTTCCCGCCGCCTCGCAGGGCTGGCTCCTGGCGGCGCTGCGATCGGGGAGGAGTGGCGAGTGCCACCAGCCGTGGCCGGGCGGCGGGTGCCCCGAGGGAGGCGGTCGGCGCAGCTTCAGGCAGTCGGACCACGTCTGCCCGCGCGATCCGTGGTTTTGGGGCTCGGCTTGTGGCAGCTGCCGCTACGGCCGCGGTATCCAAACCGCGATGGGGCGGCCACGGGCCGGTGTGGGTGGCCTGGGCTGCCCCCACGTGCGGGCTGTCTGGGGAGCTCGGCGCCGCCGCGGGCTGGTAACCAAGCTGGGGCGGAGAAGCGGGGCCCCGCGCGGCCCGGCGCCCTGCGCGAGCGTGTGTGTGTTTTCTGCACCCGGGTTTTTTTTTTGGGGGGGGGGAGGGCGGTATGTGGGTGGGCGGGCATGGGAACAACAGTATTTCTGCTGGTTGTGGCAGCTCTCTTGGGGGTACGGGTTCAGCGAAGCCCTGTCTTGTCTTCTCTTCTCAGGGTTTTGCACCTCTTCCCCTCAAATTCGGCCGCTGAGGGGCAGGGAGTCTTGCAGGGACACTCTCCGGAGGTTTCTGTTGCGGGGAGATGGGCAGGCGGCAGAGTCTGTGCTCTGCCACCTTTTCCTGGGTTGTGTAACAGGCGCTCAGCTTGCCTGACACTTCCCGGGTAGTTTCAAATGCTTTTATGTAGGGAGGCAACTTTAGCCAGGCAGCTGTCTCTTAGCCTTCTGGACTGAGAACTGTAGGCCTGTTCATGTCATGGAATTACCAGGGGATAGAGTGGTGCAGGGAAGTGATGCTAATATCACACGCTGCACTTTGTAGGCTGACTCCAGCCACAGGCAGCCCTGGGGTTACCAGATGAAGAAGCTGCTTGGGCAGGTGAACTGAACAGCCTGCTCACATGCCACATTGTATTCTCTTGACTCCAGCCCCAGTGTGCTTTGGTAGGTTTGGGGAAGTTATCTTGGGGCGCCACAGAGCCTCCCACCAGCTGCTGTATCTTGTTGCTGATGCTGGGCCCACATGCCCAGTAAAGGCCAGAATGTGGGACTTCTTGTTTTCCCAGCCCTGGGCAGCTCTGCAGAGCTGGTGGTCAGTGGCTGGACAGCCACAGGTCCTGTGGGAGAGGACCTGGTTCTCATTAAGGTGAAGTCCTTAATTGCGCTGCTGGGCCTGGCCATCACCCCTTGTGTTCTGCCACCATCCGCTTGGGGTTTCAGAAGAATGGTCCTTACCATCCACAGTTCTGAAGGCCTCTAGGGATATCGAGTCTCTTAGGTTTTCAAAGCTCCTCCCGGGAAGACCCTGGACAGATACCAGGTGATATTTATATAGGAAAGAATCCCTCACGTGTAGTAAAATTCCTTGTTTTTTGAAGTTTTTGTCTCAAGTGTCCCACAGAGTGTGGGGAAAGTTAGGCATGGGGAGATGTCATTTGAGCAGGCACTCAGCCCACTGGGTTAGGGAAATGAATGTCCCGTCAAGAACGATACCACTTCTGAGGCCCTTGGCCTCTTTGCTGAGAGTTTAGTTCAGAACATCATTCTGGCTTCTCTTTAGAAATCATTAGTCATGCCTTTTGAGCTGCCCTTGACACTGTAAAGAGGCATTCATCTCACATCTTTAAATTATGTGATCTGTGTGTGTTTAGTTTCCTCCCTGCCCCTCCTCCTGCCTGGTGCTGGTATGTTTTGAACCAGGCGTCACTGTGTACTTAGTATTCCCTTTCGTAGCCAGTTTCACCTCCGGGCAGTTAACACATGTGGCACGAGGAGATGGTGGGGCCATCCTCGACAAGCCGCCTGCCTTGGAATGGACTGGAAAATGAAGGCTTGGGGTCAGCTAGTCGGTGAGAGCGTGTAGGTTCTGGGACTCTAAATGTGACTTTGAATAATGACCCGTAGGTTTTCCACGCTTTTTCTGTACTGGGGCTTGTTTTTACAACACTTCTCATTTACTGTTACAACTTTTTTGGAAGGGGTAGCAAGGATGATTCCTTTCATTTTTCAGCCGAGACAAAGGCACAGAGAGAGTTAAGCCCTGTTGCATGATCCCAGCGGGGAGGCTGTAGCCGAGTGACAAGGTCTGCCAAGATCAGCACAGTTGTCTGTGCCCAGCATGAGATATCAGCCCTGCGTTGTCATGGACAGGCTTTACTTGGGGAGACCTCAGTGTGTTCCTCTCAAGCACGCTGGATGATGGGGGTCCTGTGTAACTGAGGCAGGAGTCCTGGAGGGGTTTCAGACCCTTTTCCTCACATACTTCCTCCCTTGGGCTCTGTTCTTTGCCTTGTTTTATCACTCCCAAAATAGGCACTGTGGACCACTTCGGTGTCTCCCTCCCCCTTTTTAACCTGTGCCCTGTTCTGTGACTACAGAACACCTGTCAACCTCCTCCATGTTACTTGAAATTCCCAATAATTATTGCAACTGAAACGAAGTCAACGTAAATCATATCTTGGAAGAAAAAAAACTTAATTTTTTAAACTTTGATCTTGTAAGGTTAATTAAGAGTCTTGGGTAGGCCTGCTTTTTCCAGCTTTTCAGTTCCAGCTGTGTGGCTCATGGACCCTAGTGTTGGTCACTTTGCGCACTGAGCCTGGCCAGCTGCCAGGTTCTGTTATCATAAGTGCAGAAAGACAGCTCACTGATGCTTACAGTTACATATTAAATATCCTTGCCTGTGAGGTTCCATCCAAACCTCTGCTTTTCAAAGTATGGGTTATGACCCATTAGTAGGACCAGTATTTTAAAAAAGATTGGGGAGAGCACAGATTATAAGCATGCATGGCATGCAAATAAGAAGTGTTGCTTCATGGATTTCTGTTTGGGTTCTGTGTGTCTGCATGTTCCCGGGGTGGCTGTGTACAGCGCACGCTGGCTGCGGATCAAGGTTATGGCCAAAAAAGAATGAAGAACGCAGAACCTGATGGTCACTAATATCAAGCTCTAGTGGTCAACAGCCTGTGGTTATTAAATGGGGATTTGCAAGACCTTTGGCAACTTTGCTTCTCCTTGCTGTGTTGTCTTCCTCCTTCCCATATGGGATGAGTGCTCCCAACCTGTAAAGGGCCAGGCTGCTGGGGCCTGTGGCTGCAGGCTCCTTCTGCAGTTGGAGCCCTGGCAGTGGGGCCACAGAGGGAACCCCAGCCCTGTAGGGTTTTTGCCTTGTGATAGCAATGACTTGTTCCCTCCCAACTAGGGCTTTGCTGCAGGTCTCCCACGTGCCTCCTCCTGGTGCTCCAGAGTGGCCAGTGGTGTGCTCACCTAGCCTAGTGCTTGGGGTGGATGTAAGAACCCCTCGTCGGGAACTCTCAAGTCTGTGGGGAGAATGCCAGGTGGGTGGAGGAGGAAATTCCAACCAGATTAGGCACACCACTCGTAGACCATGCGAGTCCCGAGGTGGCGAAAGCAGGGGCAAAAGGAAACAGGAAAGATTTGAAGCGAGGGAACTTCCTCTGACCCTCTCATAGCCTCCTTCTCTGGTTGCTTGTCAGGGAGATGATCTGCTGGGAGAAGCCCTCCTTCCAGCCAGGGCGCCGAGGGACCTGGAGCACCGCCGAGCTGACAGCCGTGTGTAAGGCTCAGCATCCGTCTAGGATGGTGGTGTTGAGCTGGTTGCCAGCTCTGCATGGCCCAGTTTTCTATATCCCTGCTGACTCTGACCAGCTTGGAGCCAGGCAGGTCCAGGGCAACTCGGCTTCTGCCTTTACACCTCATGGTCCCAGCATAGCAGGCCACCCGGTGGGAAGGGTGCTCAGGGAGGTGAAGGCAGCTGCTGCAGTTGGCTGCAGGCTGCTTCTGCAGTTGGGAGTCTCCTCACCTACTTTAGTGCTTTGGAAATGAAGTACAGTAATGCCATTAATTTTCCAAAGGGTGTAGGTCTTGTCTCTCCTCCCTCTGTCTTTTTCTGGTCTTTCCCTTCTTTTCTGTTCTTTGTCATTGGGAGATGGTTGGCTTAAAAGGTAGACTTGGGGGGGGGGGCGGGTGTCATGGGGTCAAAAGGAGGCCCAGAAGTGTCTCTTGAACTTCTGTCCTTCGTTTCTGAACTCCCAGTAGACATGCTGATTCCCAGAGTGGGGGTGCTGGGCCTGACGCTGTGTCCCCCCCAGTCCCAGAGTCAGCACTTGGTCCCCAAGTGCTGGAGCCTCCTGCCTGCCTTCCCCTGACACCCCTCAGAAATAGGGGGGAAATACACCATGGCAGGGGCTGGAGTGGACCTCTAGAATTATAGTGACCAGTGAAGGCAGCCCCAGCTTTTCCGGAGGGAGAGGAGGTTGGGTTTGATGGGGGGATTTAGTTGATTTTATACCTTAGGCCACGCAGGGGTGTCCCCCTGGGACGGGACGGGGAGGCTCAGGGCTTCCCATCCTTCTTCCTGGTTTGCATTTGGGCATGTTTAGCGACCTGTGCCCTGCGTTCCCTCGGGCTTTCATGCCCGCCCTCTTTGGAGCAGTGACAGCGCTCAGGCAGGACTCAGTGCCTGTTTCACATGCTTGTGTTCCGGCCCTCCTTCCCACTTCCTCACCCACTGGGTGAACTGCCTGGCTGGTGAGCAGCCTCTGGAAGCCTCTCTCACACCCCCAAACTTTCTGGCTCTTATTATGTCTCCCCTAGTATCTGGCCTTTCTTTCTCAAAGAATTTTATTTTTGTTTGTTTCTAATCTTAAGCAAGCCGTCTGGCCCCACAGAGCTGGCTGCAGACACATCACCGCGGCCTGTGTTTGCTGGGCTCTTCACCTGCGGGCGAGGCCGCCCCGCCCAAGGCTGCCCTCCGCACCCCGCCGCCACCTTGCATCTCACAGCTGACATTCTTCACGGGATGGGTGTAGCTAACCACTTTCTCTTCATTTAACTGTGACCCTTCTCTCAAACTCCTACTGTTTTCACACTCAGAAAACCATCTTGGACTATTTAACTTACTGGGTGTGCAGGACACTCAGCATTTCTGAGTTTTCATGTTCTTATCTGTAAACTGCAGATATTAATTTTCTTCCTGCTTCCTCTCTCCTGACCCAGCTTTGCTTCCTTCTCTTATTTTTCCAATGTGCCCACTGGAAGTTCCTTGTAGTGAGCTCCCTACATCTTCACCCTCATGCTGCCTGGACCCCGTGGCCCCGAAGTGTCTCTTGGGTCCTCAGGTCTCTCTGCCACTGTTCCTTCCAGTACCAGCCGGTCCAGACCCCAATCCCGATGGCCCCTTGTTCAGTTGGGCAGCTGAGTCCTTCCAGAGACGTTGCCTCATTGGTACCCAACATTCCTGTGTTCTCTGGCTCCGCACAGCCTCCTGACCTTGGATGTTTTCTGGTCAGTCTGCATGGTCTTGCTTCTCAACCGCCGTACCCCCACACTTCTCAGCCTCCTCTGCCATCTTGCTTCCTAGTTCCTAAAGAAACCCGGATCCCAGTTGTTCCTCTCCCTGCCGCTGTCCAGCCTGTTCACTGTGCTAGCCCCTCCTGTCACAAGGTGAGGAGAGTCCACTCTTCCTCAGGAGTGACCTCTTGGGGCTAGGGAAGGGTGATTTGTCCAAGCCATCCACCAACACCTGGATGGCAGGTGGCAACAGCATACATGAAGCTGTTGTTGCATGTCTGGCTAAGTTCTCAGTGAAGGTCACGGAGGTGGTTAGTCTGGCATCTTTCTCTTGACTCTCCTAGTTTCTAGTATCTCTAAACCCCACTGCCACCCCATTTGCTCCTTCTCTAAAGTCTTTGTCCATGTCCAAGGCTGCCCCCTCTTACCTTGGTGCCCAAGTACTTCCCTCCTTCCACTTGGAAACAACTCTTGTTGCTCTTTTTTCTCCTTAAAATAGCAAGTACATGAAAATGTCCTTCACACTCGGTCTCTACTTCCTCACCTTATCACCTCTCCCCCGCCCCTCCCAGGTCTTGCCTTTTGCCCAAACTCGCTAAAACCTCATGGAGGCCGCCAGTAACCTCCTTGCCTAGACCTGACATCCTCTTCCTGGCCCCTCTGTTGCCCCTGCCACTGCTGAAGGGGCTTGTGTGTCATCCTGACACCCTGAAGCTCTCAGTCCCTTGGCAGCCTCCTGCTCTTCTCATATTCTGCTCTGCGCTCTTCTCCCCCAGGCACCTACCTCAGTTTCCCCTGGGTCCTGACCATCAGAGCAGGCTGGGGTGTGGTCCAGTCTCAGTGGGCTCTGGGTATCCACTTGACTGCCTCAGTATCCAGGATGTCCCTGCCCTTTGACCTGCACCCCTCTCTCAGAAGCTTGGCTTTGGCTTTTTCTCGACCCCCACACTCCCCAGTCTGCTTCCAAGACTTGTTCCTTCTGTCTGCAGCGGTGACGCCTCTGTTCTCCCATGACAACCTCAGTCCATGGACCCAACCTCTCCTCTTCAGTGATGGCTTCCTCTTTCCTCCCAGCGCCACACTTCTCTATTGCCCCCTCTGCTGTGTATTCCTCCACAGCACTGATTACTTTCTAACACATAGTGTTTACTTATATATATTGTATATGGTTTATTTTTTTCATAATGTTTTTCATGTTGCTAATGGCCTGTCTCTTGTCATTCAAATGTAGGCTCCCAATGGGTAGAATTTTTTTTTCTCTTTTATTCTCTGCTGTGTTACATCCCTAGAAACAGCACCTGGCATGTAGTGCATGCTCAGTTAGGTATTTGTTGAATGAATTACTGCAAATCACCGATAGCTGATCCTGCTAACGTTCTCCAGGAGCAGTAGAGCCCTCGAGGGGGCTGAGGGGAAGCTTCCAGATCTGGTGGTTTTTATCCCCATCTAGCATCCTCTAGCTGCTCCGGTTGTCTTCAGAATAAAACTTTTGTGGAGTGCGCAGAGTCCCAGGCCCTCCTCCTGCTGACTTGTCCACCGGAGTGTGACATGGAAAGGTGTTCTGTGAGTTCTGGTTGAATGAATGAAGGCAGAGTTTTAAAGAGTTGTAGGGGAAAGGCTTTGAAGTCTGCTATTAAATGATTACTAGGTTTCCATTTATTTTTAAAATTTGTCAGTGTTGAACAGAATTAGATATTTGTATATGTATATATTGGATGTTTTGTATATATTGTGAAACGATCATCACGATAAATCTCATTAATATCAGTCATCATACAGTCACAAACTTTTTTTCTTGTGATGAAAACTTTTTGATTTACTCTTTAGCAACTTTTGACTATGCAATCTGTGTTAGCTATAGCTGCCATGCTCTACATTACATCCCCAGGAAGCCCTTACTCATTTGGTAACTGGAAGTTTGTGTCTTTTGACCACTTTCACCAACACCCCCCACCTCTCCACCCCGACCTCTGGCATGAATCTGATCTTGTGGTTTTTCTTTTTTCTAGATTCCACATATACCTGAGATGACACAAATGACAGGCTCTCCTTTTTATGTCTGAATAATATTCCATCATATAGACTGCATTTTCCTTATTCTTTCTCCTTTCACCCACTGATGGGATCTCTTAGGTTATTTCCATAGCTTAGCTGTTGTAAATAATGCTGCGGTGAATATGTGGGTACAGTTACCTTTCAGAGTTAGTGTTTTGTGTTTTTTGGATAAATACCCAGAAATGAAATGACTGGATCAATGTGGTAGTTTCTTCTATTTTAATTTTTTGAGGAACTTCCTGTTTTCTGTAGTGACTGGAATTTACGTTTCCACCAACCGTGTAGGAGGCGCCCCGTTTCTCCACATCTTTGCCAACACTTGTTATTTCTTGTCTTTTTTAAGGCGGCCATTCTTACAGGTATGAGATGGTATCTCATTGTGGTCTTGATGTGCATTTCCCTGAAGATTAGTGATACTAAGGATCTTTACATCCACCTATTGGTCATCGATCTGTATGTCTTCTTTGGAAAAATGTCTAGAGCTTCTGCCCATGTTACACCTGAGCTTTTTTTTTTTTTTTAAAGATTTATTTTTATTTATTTATGCATACAAGAGCTGGGGTGTAAGCCAGAGGCGCGGAGGGTAAGAGGATTCACCAGAGACAGAGTGGGGAACAGAACAGGAGGGTTGACTGAAATACACTGCTGAGGGGAGCAGTGGGCGACACAGGAGAGGTCTGCTGTGCCATGTGGGTCAGCTCCCTGGCCAGGGATCACACTGGCTGGCGATAGCTTGATAGTGCTGAGACTTTAACCCCTGTGCCACCCAGGAGGCCCTGGACTTTTTTTTTCCTTTTTCTATTTTATTTTATTGCATCGTTTTTGAATCCATATTGTATCATGCCCACAAAAAAAACTTTCTCTGCTCTTTGGGTTATCTTTTTTTTTTTTTGGCTATAGAACCCACAAGCCACAGTTACACCCCACGAGGCTGTTAATTCATCTGGCTGGCTATCTGCTTAATTCGTTCCACCTTTACTGAGTGCCAACCTTGCCAGGCACTGTGCTAGACACCAGGCTGGTCACCAAAATAAGTCCTGCCTGGGTCTGTTCCCAAAGTATGCTCTCTATAATTAGACCCTGAGCTTAGGCGGCAGGCCGCTCCCTCTGAAGAGAAGAATGGCTTAACTTGATGTCACTTTCAAATGGGCACAGGGTCTGGGTGTCTGGATGCCCCTGTACTCAAGCCTCCATTGGAAGGGTGAGGCCTGCCGAGGGGTGTCATTCCAGGCTTCTTTGCCTGGCACCTTGAGTTGGCTCCCTCTATAGGGAGACAGTGACAAGCCCCCCATTTTCCCCACCCCCATTCTCTTCCTTACTTCTGCAGTTGTTAGTTATTCTGGAAGCTGAAATTGGCTCCCAGAAGGTACCTTTGAAACATCCCCTACCCTATCCGTAATCCCAGACAGCTGGGAAGGGCTGTTGTCTGGTCACTAAGAGGTGTTATGGTTTCACATTCATACTTTCTCTCTGAAGAGGAAACAAAACATGTTGAAATAGAGAAAAATCTGAGCAGCAGCTAGGTTGAAGCAAGAGTTGCATAACAGGTTTAGGAAACGTCTGGCCACCTGGGGTCAAGTTGAGGGACTGCAGCTTCGCATCACTGAGAGGACCTCCTTGTGGGCCCACCAGCTTCTGGAGCCATTGGGCGTGTTCAGCTGAGAAACTCAGCTGTGGCACCCTGAGGTCTGGCTGGCAAAAGCCCCTGGCTGATCTCATGGCACTGGCAGCTTTTGTTCCCTGGCGTGGCCCTAAATACTACATTTGGGATGCTCTTATAGGCGGGGGCCGGTGAGAAGGGCGTGTGTGTCTCAGACTACGCTGGTGTTGAGGGCCCTAGAAAGGGAGGGAATGGATCCATGAATTTAAGTGCTAGTCCTGCCACCAGCCAGCTTGAAACATTGGGTGAGTCATCTCTCCGGGCTGGTGGCTCCTCGTCTAATAGAATTATATTAGTCTCCTGGACTCATCTCCTTGCTTCCCTACTTGTCAGGGTTGTTGAGAAGCTCAGGTGGGATCCCCAGTGGGCAACTTTTGTAAATCTTAGCATGCCCAGCTAATGACAGATCCTATCAGAGGTAATATGCTTAAGATAAGACAAGAGCAGTTTAGATTTCAGCACAGGCTCTGGGGCCAGACAGCCTGGATGATGCTTGGCAAGTTACCAAAATCTGTCTTGCCTTATTTTTCTCATCTGTAAAATGGGAAGAACAATATCTACCTTGGAGCATTGCTATGAGAATTATGACGCACCTAGAGGGATAAGAATTGTGGCAGGTACACATTAAACCCTCAGTATTAGCTTCCAGTATCATTTCTATAAGTGTTATTACTGGAAAGCCTGGTTATATTTGTATGCTGGTGTAGCGATGTATACTGCAGGATTTTTACGTGATTTTGACCTATTCTGTCATATGGTCCTCTTTAGCTCTGCCTTGAAGGTAGGAAAAGGTGTGTGCTGTTTCTTATTTCACAGATGAGAAATTGAGTGTCCGAAAAATAGCATACCCTGAAACTGAGGCCTCTTTCTGTTACACCAGAGCTGAAGGGGTGACTTGAGAAAGGAATTGGGTGGGAGCAAGCAAGCGAGGTGCTGGGTGCAGACTTAGAGGTTAATGATGCAGAGCCCCTGAGCTGGGCTCTGAGGAAATGATGGACCCTCTTAGGAAAGAGGAGCTAGAGTTGAGGAATCACTGGCATGAAACGTAGGCTGTAGCTTGGAGCTTACTGGCCACATACAACTGTAATGGAAGGCAAGGGAAAGATGACATGGTTATTGCCACCAGACCTGGAGCAAATTGCAGCTGCCTTGGCTCTTTCTTGTTTCAGCAGGGAGATGACTCGATAGAATAAGTGAACTGTGACCGACTTGAGGGTTTTCCAGATCATGGCATAAAAATGACTTCTTGGGGGCCTCTGTGGTGGCGCAAGTGGTTAAGCACCGCACTATGAAGCAATCTGCAGCCTCTGCAGCACAAGTTTGATACCCGGCCGGCAGGGGGCAACACACATGGCGCAACAGACCTCTCCTGTCTCGCCCACTGCTCCCCTCAGCAGTGTATTTCAGTCAGTCTGCCTGCTCCGTTCCCTCCTCTATTTCTGGTGAATCCTCACACACCCCACCCCACCTCACATCTCTGGCCTGTATTCCAGCTCTTGTATGCATAAATAAATCTTTTTTAAAAAAATGACTTCTTGGGAAGAGCAGTGCATCATAGTGCCTTGGTCTACAGGGCTGCAGTTTTCTCATTTTAAATAGGGAAGAACACAATGCTTGTCTTGCCTACCTTTCACCTCTGCTTATTGCGTCTAGTAAGAAAATACAGCCAGGTTTGCAGTGAACAAGCTTTTAACCATTTAAAAAGTATAAATAAAGCTCTCTGCAGGTGCCAGGTCATGGTATTTATTATCAAACTGGGATCCTGTTAAGGAGTAAGGTTAGCTTATTGGAATGGAAACTGCAGTCTCTGGTTCCAGCGACTGTAGGATTCGCTGCAGCTGCACGGCCTCAGGTGCTTAACCTCTCTCCTTACACAGTGTCCCCCATCTGCTGAGTGAGAGGAGTGTGGCACCCTGCTGCTGCCTCTGTAGCTAGGTGATGAGGACGCCTGTTATACACCAGGCGTGCTCAGAAATACATTTTAAATGGGTACCATAGGACCCAGGGGAGGTACTGCTGAGGCCAGGTGGCTGCAGACCCGGTAGGAGGCTACCTGGGTGCCACATCTCCGGGGGGCTGTTTTATAAGCTCCCTTTTCCTTCATAAGTGAGCCTGCCCCTTGAGTGCCAGGCCCATGAGGCTGAGGATGTTGTCGAGAGGGAAGGTAGCAAATCCTCCCAAAGGGTGCAGACCCTTGGCCTCCTCCCCACCTTGTCTCTCCTGCCTGTTTTCCTGGCTTGCTCATGATCATGGGAAAGTAAGGGAAGGAGGTAGGACACAGATGCGTTTGTCTTGGGGTCCCCTGTCCTCCTGCTACTACATCAAGGGCCTTGCTGGTGCTCTGACTGGCCCCAAAGCCTGGCAGGAGGAGCAAAAGGTGGAGGGTGGGTGCCTGCAGCCCACAGAAAGCTTGCTACCCAGGGTCGTAGAGGACAGGAGTTCACCAGGCGCTGCCTCTGACTGTTGGTGCTCTGCTCCCTGGTACTAGAGGATGCCCCACGGGTGTCCTGGTGCTGTTGCCAGCCTGGATTAAAGGAACGGGTGTCTGACTCATGATCGTATCCAAAAGTCAGACCAGAAAAAGAAGGTGCCAGTGTGTGAGTGTGGAAGGGGTGAGCCCGGGTATGTCTGTCCCTGAGGAACCAAGAAGTCTCTTTTTTCCATCTCTGTTTCTGTGGCTTGTTTGGTAAATGTTTTCTTGTGCCTGATTCATAGCAATGTCTCTGCTGAGGAAGGGTTGAAAGGCATTTGCGAAAATGCAACTTTATGCCCTGGACTTCACTGAGTGACTGAATTAATTCAGAAGGTGGTGTCTGTGGCGAATGGCCACATGTGCTTGGTGCTACAGAGCGGGGGCCCTGACCCCTCTGAGGTCTTCTCACAAGGTACCCCTCTGGCAGGTAGGACAGAGTATTGAGGAGTCATTCTTGTTAGGGGTACAGAACATTCCCTCCCTCTGGCAACTTGATCCTTGTTGGGAGGGATCAGGAAATAATACCTTGATGTCCATATCTGGACTGCAGGAGACACACATTAGGACTCAACTGTACTATTCCCTCTGGCCCCGAGAACGTCACAGCGTGTCGCCGAGGTGCCTGGTCATCCGACGGACACCCATACTCTCCTGACGCTCTGATTTGTGGCTCTGCAGAATTGGCTGAGAATGCTCTTGTGGTCTGGAGGCACCACACTGGGGCCTGTGTCCCTGTTAAGAAATTTCCTCCATCTCTTCTAAGATTTCTTCATCTTTTCATCTCACTCCCTGTTTGGTCACCAAGCCCGGGAATCCTGGCCTCCTGCCTGGTGGGAGTGTCCGCTCCAGAGCTGAAGACCAGAGGTGGCGGGAGCGAGGCGGAAGGGAGGGGAGCTGCCATATCCAAAGTGTTTCTGCTTATAATGGGTTCATAATTAATAGGTAACATTAGTGGCAAATGCCAGAAGGAGCAGCAGCCAGATAAATGGCTAAGAATTAAATGGAGTCATGTGGTTTGTTGAGATGAGGGTTTGCCCGAGTGACCTTTGCTCACCCAGGTCACAATTTGTGGGATGACGAGGGAGAAACTTGACAGTGTGGGCAGCGGCTCCGCTTTCCTGAGGACAGAGGCCATCTGGAGACACCCAGCTAGCTGCAGGGCCTGTGCCTGAACCAGGCTCCTGTAGCATGCTTTTTAAAGACAACCCTGGAGCTGAACATTTTTCTACCTTCTCTTTCCTTTACCCCTACTCTCCCCGTCAGATGCAGAGGGCTCAGTTTCCAGGGCTCAGTTTCCAGTGATTTGGGGCCTCACCTGGGCTTATATAAAAATTTTCTTCTGGGGTTAGACAGAAGCTTCTGGAAAATGTTTTTCCATAGACCAGCCCAGTGACATGGCAGGAACCACGGACCCCAGGCTGGCCTCTGTTTCTGTGTACGCGGATTCCTCTGGCACAGCAGGTCTTTGTTACGAAGCCTGTGGGCTGGGTGTTTTGAAGGAGGACGCGCGTGGGCCTTTTCTAGTGTGATTAGACACTGCTGAGCTGTTACCCAGAAGAAATGGCTGGGATAGAAGCAAAGATTTAATCTGGTTTAAATAACACCGTAGAAAATGCCCTGTGTCATTGTCAGTGAAAGGTTTAAAACCCTAAAGTGCGTTCTCTTTTAATGTAATTAAGGTTAAACGTTTTTTTTCCCCATAAATCTTGGCTTCTCAGACAATTTGTCAGTTAATGTACTTGTGTTGATGCAGGTCAGGAAGGGTGAAGTGTTACCGTACTTTGGAAATTATAGATTTATATTTAGTCCTTAGACATCAATGTCAGCTTCGGAAACAACTCTTCATTGTAAAAAGAAAATATATGCGATATGTTTTCAAGTTGGAATGACTCTCAGCTCCCTCTTTGCTTCCAAAAAATTCTTCCAAGTTGTGGAAGGAGATAGGAGTTGGGCTGCCCTGTGTCACTATGGGGTGCTTATCAGCACCGTCGTAGGTGACAGCAGGTGTTATCCCCCTGGGATCTAGTGCTGTTCCCGCCACAGCCTTCTGAGAATGGACCCTGATGGATGATGACGGATGATGCTTTTCCAACCTGGGCTAAGAACTCTCTCTTTAGACTTTCCTGAGTGTCTCTTCCAAGGGTCATTTGTATTTTCTGATAATGCAATCATAAGAAAGTTTCTGAAATTCCCTTTCAGGACCTAAAAACCAAAAATGACTACAAAGCTGAACTTTTACCAGAAACTGCTTTAAGTTGAAAACAAATTTCTGGTTTCTGAGCAGTCACAGTTTAAGGGACAGGTGGAATGCTTGGCAACTGGGATTGGCCACTTGGGGTGTTGCTTGAGTGTAGAGGGAAGGAAGTGAGGAGAAATAGGGAAGGAAATGGGGAGAAACAGGGCCTAAAGTAGATCCTTTCTGTATACACACACATAACTTTTGTATTTGCATTTTGGCGTAAATTATAAATACCTTAACATGACTAGAGGCCAAACAGTGGGGTAATACTGGGAAAACATTTGTCCGAGTCTCTCAGCTTCTTCATCTTTAAAATTTCAAGATTGAACTGAAACTAAATGGTCTTTTAGGATGTTTTCAGCCTAAAATTTCCACTCCTTATTTCTATCAGGCAAGGCAGTATAACTTGGGGGCATTCTCTTTTGACTGTGAATGTACACTATAGATTTAGAAGCACTCCTGCTTGAAGAGGATTCTAGAGAGACCCCTGCGGTGGAATTCTACCTCTACCAGAGCCTTTGCATCCAAGGGCCCCTGCCTAGAAAGGATCAATCGTTTATTTAATTTACATGAAACCTCCAACAACACTTACAAACTGCGAACGATTTATTCAGGCAGTTCCAGAAAGAGTGAATGGCCATTACCCCACCCTGGAATCAAGGGGAGACTTGCAACAGATGCTTCTGGAAGGCCCTGTTTATGGCTCTCTGTCTGACTCCTTCCTGCCCGGGACCTTTTGCAAGTTCACTACCAGGAAGCTGAGTCATCAAGGGTCAGACAGCATAGCCAAGGTTGCCCAGCATTACCAGCTGTACAGATGGGGTTAGTCCAGATGGCTCGGGCATTTTGGGGGAGCATTGGTGGTCATGATGGTGGGGGAAGCTGCTTCCCACCTTAAAAAACTAAATACAATATGCCTCCTCTGTCCCTCCTAGATCCCCCAAACACTCCTTGGTTTGTGCCCCTTTCAGATTTCATAGTTTTGTGCTATTCTGTTTCATTCACCCTGTTCTTCCCCCTCCCCACTTTCTTGTCCTACATTCACGAGTACAAGGCCAGACAGAAACCTAGCATTTAAGTAAAAGGCCCTGCTATGCCACCCTTTTCAGGGTCAGCTGACTCTAGGATTCTGTGTCCTTAATCCTCTTCAGACACATCTGGTACTGCCCAGCCTGCTCAGGACCTCTGGCCACATCCCACCTCCTACTACCTGTACCCAGGGAGCTCGTTTCTCCTATGTTCACCTGCTTGAATCCCCTGCCTTCAGGTCTCCACTCCCCAAACCTACATGAGATCTCCTGCCCTTGTCTGCATGGCACCTTCTTCTACTTTGCTTCATGAGTTTGCAATTTTTCTATGAATTTTGCTTGCCCTTCCTCCCCTGCTAGACTATAAACTTGAAGGCCACATCCCTACGCCTGCTTTGCTCCCCCCAAAACCCCAGCAGCACACTGATATCAATGTCAGGTGGAAGGTTTGGGGGACCACTGCAGTCTGATCCCTCGTACTCACTGGGAGACCCTTCTCCTGTCCCTGCTGCAGACTCTGTATCAGAGAGTTTAAGCTATACCCCTGAGCTCTTTATTTCCAGGACAAGGGTCTTAGTAGTGTGAAGCTTTAGCCATGATTGAAGGTTCCTGCCATCCTCTTTGGCATCCAGGAATACTTAAAAGGGGCTTCTCAAAAAGCTTATGAAATAATTTGTACATGCAAGTGGAATCTGGAGGCTGGAAGGTGACCCTTGAGGATGTTTCCATTGGTGTCTCACCATCTCTCCCCCTTAGGGCCTCAAGTCTGCCATTTCTGGTATTTTGTCATTTTTCTCTGTTATTGTCTGGTGTGACAGCTGTGTGAAGACAGCAGAATGTCCCTTCAACTGACCTGGCCCAGCCTACACATAAATCATCTGCTGTTCGGGAGATCATTTGATCGTTGTGTTTCTGGGATATGTGACTTCAGTACCATCTGGGCAATTTCACCTGGGCACCTAAGTAGGCCTCTAGTATTCCCTGAACTGTGAAGCCCGGCTCCCCCAGGCCTTATCTTCTGGACCATGGTGCCCCACATGGTTTGGGGAGGACCGTGTATATGGGGCTTATTATTGCCTGCTTTTGTATATGCCTATGGTGAGGTTTCATGTGCCTCTGAATCCTTGACACTCAGCTAAACTACAGCACTGGGCCCCAAGATCATAAGTGAATGATTTTGTCCCTTCCTTCATGTTTCCCTTAGACATTAATGGGGGGCAGGCCTACAGACATCCCCTGATATAATTACAAGCAGAAGAATGAGTAAGAGAAGGCTGGCAACGGGGCCACTTTGAAAAGTCTATTTTCCTGGCGGGTAATAGGCTAATAGTGGGGCAAGCTGTGGAAGGTGTGGCCTCAGGGAAGGGTGTGGAAGTGAGTCTTGCAGAAGCCGGCAGGACCACACTTGACTTGAGAACCATGAATAGGGTTTCTGAGGAGTCTGGCTCTCTGGGTCTGTCGGGGTTGGGTTCCAGGAGACCTGTCACCCATAGCGCTCCCTCCTGGGCTTCCCCCCTCTCCCTGGCTCAGATGACAGCGGCAGACTTGTGGAACCACCTGCACCATCAACCAGTCACTCCCACACAAGCATTTGGCTGGTCCTGGGCACTTGCCTCCATCCCTGAGCAGCTGGAGTACTGACTCCTGAGATAGCTTTGGGGGTGGCCAGGAAAGTGCTGTGTCCTCAGGGCCAGGGGCCAGTGGGAAAGAGGAGGAGCCAAACTCTGCATCTTAAGCATTTCTGCCTTCCCTTACAGCTCTGCCTTCAGCCCCAGAGCCCTCAGGTGCTTCCTTCCCACCCAGGCTCTGGAGCTAGGGATAGTGCTGTGCCTTAGAGACTTACTGCCTTCGCCAGAAACACGCATGCTACCATCCCAGGTGTTAAAGCCAACCTGGGGAATTAGTACAACATGACAAGATTTTAGAACATGAATGCCTGTGGAGTGAGCTTTGATTATATGTGAAATCTCTTAAACAATTGAGGTGGAAGACACATAACATAAAATTTACCAACTCAATGTTTTCTTTACGTGTACAGTTGAAAGGTGTAAAGTTCCTTCACATTTTTATGCAACCAGTCTCCCAAACTTCTTTCATCTTCTCGAGCTGAAACTACACCTATTAAACAACAATTTCCCATTACCCTTTATCCAAAGCCTGACAGCTGCTATGAACATAACTATTCTAGGAACCTCATATAAGTGCAATCATACAGCATTTGTCTTCTTGATTTGCCATTTGTGATTGGCATATTGCATAGAGTCCTCAAGGTTCATCCATGCCATAGCACATTCAAGGCTGAATTATATTCCAGTGTATGGACATACCACACTTTATGTATCCATTCAGCTATGGGTGAACTCTGGGGTTGCTTCCACCTTTTGACTGTCATGAATAATGCTGCTGTGAACATGGAGGTGCAAGTATCTCTTTGAGACTTTCCTTTCTTTTGGATATTACCCAAGCAGCAGGATAGCTGGGTCATATGACAAGTCTATTTTTAATTTTTTAAGGGATTTTCATACTGTTTGCCATAGGGCTGTGCCATTTTACATTCCCATCAATAGAGCACAAGGATTCTGATTTCTCCTGGAATTCTGTTTTATATGTGTACAGGTATTTTTATGCTGCAAGTAGGCCTGATAGGTAGATTGACTTCCTCTCAAATAAAATACATCCACACATACTGGTTTTTCAAAGGACTCTTACTTAAAATGTTAGAGGCCAAGAAAGGATTTACTTAGAGACTATATTAATTCTATTCATTCAATAAATATTTGCAATTGTTGAATATAATGTAATTGTGAACAAAACAGAACAGATCGCCTTCTCTGGTTTACCTGCTGGTGGCAATTTGTATTGACTGTGGGAGGTTGATGCCCAGCTAGGTGAAATTGTTACAGGTCAGGGAGGGGGCACCCCAGAACCCCCAAACCTGCCTGCTCTAAATAGATTCTGCCATCTCCCGCATCAAGACAAAACATATAGACCCTTAATGGAAAGGCATTTTAATACAGTTAGTGTGCAATACAGAAAAGACAAAGAATGTAGTTTACAAATCAAGCACCCAAAGTTATCCATGCTCTCATGGGTAAAAGTCCACCCAAACAGGACTGGCCAAAGCAAGACCTGAAAACCTGCCATAAGTCTAAAGCACCTTTCTGCGGGGACCCATAGAAAAGGATCAGAAACAGTCAGACAAGTCTGGGAGGAAAAGACCAAAATCAAAACCAAGATGACAGCTGCCATTATTAACCTCCCTATGGGTCTCTCACCCACATCTGTTCCAACCAGTCCAGGACCAAGAAGCAAGTGCAGTTTCTTCACATGTCTCTGCTCCATGTGCCTCCTCCAGGTCTTCTGGCTCTCCATCCTGCTTCCTTCCTTCCCCAGTCTCCTCTCCAGCTTCTCGCCTCCCTGTTCAGCTCTGCCCGCCTTTGAGTGGGGCAGGGAACCTGGAACCTCCCCTTTTCCCGGGAACTACCTGTTACAAAATGACTCAGGGATTTGGATGAGAGTACTTTGGTCTTCTTGGAACAGGCCTCTCTCTGTTCAGCCATGTTCGCTTTCAAGTGCATGTTTTAGGGAATCACCTGCTAGGTTAAGTGAGATACAATTAACCAACGTGCCCTGTGCACGACATGGAGATCCAGAAACCAAGGAATCTTAGAGCCTGCCCGCACCGTGGTGGGGACTCAAGTCCTCCAGGGCAACTGTGTAGCATCAGGGAGGGGGCAGAACTCTCATAGAGCTCCCAGCCCAGCCTGTAGCCTCACTCGGCCCCTCCTGGCTATTTCCCTACAGTCCAGGGGATACAAGCTCAAGCTGTGGGGAGGATCTTCTCCACAGTGGTCACCCGGCGGGGGTGGGTGGCCTTCTGCTGTGCTAGGAACATGGTGCTGAAGGCCCCTGCCAGGCCCCAGACTTCAGCACCATTAAAGGTCAGAGCTGCCCTTGGCTCAGAGCTTCCTGGAGTACTTTCACCTGGACCCTTTGTGCCCCTGTAAACTGACACTAGTGATTCTTCCCCCACTGCTCTAGCTGTCCAGGCTGCCTCTGTTACATAATCAGGATTTATGTAAGCAGCCTGGTCCATTCATTTGGAAATGCTGAGCTGAGAAAGCTGAATATGGGATTGGTGGGGGAACAGAATCCCTTAAGGGGCTGCAGTGGGCGAGTCTCCTCACTCTTCTGGGCCTCACTTTTTTCTTCTGTTAGAAGGTGCAGGGAGCTAAAGGAAACTCAGGAGCCTTCCTGGTGGCACCAGGGGTTAAGACGCAATCTATGAAGCTGTCCACAGTCACTGCAGCACAACTTCGATTCCCGGCCAGGGAGCTACCCCCATGGCGCAGCAGACCTCTCCTGGCTCACCTGCTGCTCCCCGCAGCAGTGTATTTCAGTTAGTCTGCCTGTTCTGTTCCCCACTCTGTCTCTGGTGAATCCTCTCATACCCACACCTCTGGCCTGTACCCCAGTTCTTGTATGCATAAATAAATAAATCTAAAAAAAAATAAATAAAGGAACTCAGGAGGTCTTCTGTGCCAGGCTGTGCAGGCGGGTGTGGGCTTCCCCCCAGGGCTTAGATAAAACAACAGAGGCTGTACACCGAGCCCAGGCAAAGGGCTTTCATTCATCCTTTCCCTTCGTCCTCTGGAGGCCGGTTATTATTAAGAATCCCATATACAGATAAGGCAGCTGGCTCGGAGGGGTTGAGTAACATGCTGAAGGTGCAAGGTGCGAGGAGGAAGTGGCAGGATTTAGGCACAGGTGGGGCCCCAGAGCCTGTTCTGCTGGCCACTGTGCGTCTGGACTGGGCGTGAGGGGATTGGAAGGCCGCCTCACCTTCTCAGGCCTCTTTATGGTTAGAGGGCACTGAGGTGGGGTTTCACTCCTGTTCTCTCAAAGTCAGGTTGTAAGATTTCACTCCTGTTCTCTCAAAGTCAGAGGACTGGAGTCGAAGAATGCCTATGTGCCCTGTGCCTGGTAGCTTCCTTCTGGAACCCTAGGCTTTTCCTTGTGTGGTTTATGGGCTGTCCTACTTTGTAGTATAATGATTCGATTCAAGCCTGTAATGAGATCCTTTGTGCCAAACGGCCATTTTTCATCAAGCAGGCAAACACACCCACACCGCTGGGAGAGATTCAGCTAGTGTTCGTGTGGTTCTTCATGAGATTTCCAAGCCCTTGTGGCAGATCAGGGAGCATGCTGGATAAGTCATCATGGTGATGACAAATGTGGGGTGAGCAGCGGCAGCTCTGCGCTAGATGGTTGACGAGCTTCCGTTTTCTTATGTGTCCATCTTCGGAAGCTTTTGAGATAGGGATATTTACAGAAGAGGGAATTCAAGTTCAGAGTTTAGTGAGTTCCCCAAGTGCATCCAGCAGGGGAAAAAAGTGGACTAGGGCTTCATTTGTCAGGGGGTTGAAGACAGGACCCATCTTTGGGTCCTTGGGTCTTAACATCTGGCACCGGGTGGGTGGCTAAGTGAGGTTTCCTTGAGCTTCTGGGACTGGGATGTGTGGGAAAACATGGTTGAAGGGATTAGACAGGGAGGGTCTAGTGAATGGGTGACCAGCTATGGAAGCTTGGGCAAGTCCTATAACTGTGTCCTCATTAGCAGGAAAAAATGGGGGGTAAGGGGGGTGGCGGCACTCTAGTCAAACAAAGGACCCTAGGGAGTCCCCCGTGCAGAACCAATGGTGGCAGCACTGCCGGGGCCGAAGGAGGGACCAGGGAGCACAGCCACTGTGCAGAAATCTATGAACTCACATTCAGAGCCTTCACCCTGCTATTCTGCACACAGTAGGCGCCTGGTGCTCGGGGTGCCTGACGCGCCTCGTGGCGCTTCCCTGTGGACTTCTTCCGTAGTTAAACTTGTTCTCCCAAATGACATTATGATGCTTCAGCAAGTTTACCTCAATGCCAGGAGAATAAAAGTCTTTTGAGAAAGAGGCGTGTCTCCAGTCCTGCTGTTGACATCTTGTTCCTACTTGTAGGTGGGGTGTTTATAAGCCAATGACATGGCCCGGGCTGCTGAGTCAGGGGAGGCCCTGGGGAGGCCAGCTTACTAGCAGTGAATGAAATTCCTTCTTGAAAGCAGCCTGACCATTGGCATATTCGTGGATAAGAGCCTGGCTGAGCCAGACCATCTGCCTTCCATCTTGTCTGTGACATTGGGCAAGACATCCCCTTGGAGCCTCATTTTCCTTGTTTGTAAAATGGGGATGATCAGCTGTGAATGTTACTGCTTTAATTAGTACAATTATTTTGTGAATGCTGCTTTGGAGCTCAGGGAAGCAAGTTGATCTGCTGAGGACACACTATCTGATAGTCTGGCTGTGGCACCAGGACGTCAGACCCCAGCGCTCTGCTCATCTCCTTGGAGCTGGGCAAGGAGGGTGCGGTGACCAGTGCTTCAGGCTTCTCCAACCTGGTGCCCTCCCTTCTCTCTCCATCTCCCAGCGATGTCACCAGTGCCACCCATGAGATCCCAGCCTTGTTGCCTGGTATCTTGGGAACTTGCCTACCTGTAGAGCAACAATAATTTAATCCTTTGGGCGGACCACAAGCAGGGTGTTTTGAGTGTGTCCTGGGCATGTTGGGCCTGAGCCAGGCATGGATTCTTTCATCTCTCCCTCCGCCTGTAGAATTTTCTAGAAAAGAGGAGGAGAGACAAGAGCTGACTCCTTGGGATAATAGAATAAGGGGATGGCCTGCTGCCTGTGGGTAGGGAGGAGACCTCAGCGGCTTGTGGTGTGAGTGGCCTTGCAGATGGCCGCAGCTTTGTGAGCATCGCCGGCCTGCAGGAAGACGTGGCAGAGGCCCACTTCTTCCAGTGTGCGCGCTGGTCTTGCTTACTGTGCGGCTCCTGTCAACCTGTGCAGTCGTAACCGCAGAAAACGCTTGACTATAAAGTAAATTCCAAACTCCTTAGCAAGCTGTTCAGAGCCTCTCATAGTCCAGCCCCAACCTGCCTTTCTCCCAGCAAGTAGGTATTGATCTGCAGTTCAGCCAGGTTCCGGTGCCCCGGCCTGCATCTCCACCAGGACCTGCTCTCCCCATGCCCTCCCAGCACATGGCGTGTTCACACCCCGCAGCTGAAACTGTCCCATCTCTCTGCCTGTGCTCTGCCTTTGTTTCGCCTAAGCACCACTTGTACACAGTCAAACACCCAAATGGTGTGGCAGGGGGTTGGAATGGCAGTTCCTTTTCTATCTGATGGGAATACGTTCCCTCCTTCTGGGCCCAGCTCAAATAACCCCTCTTCACCCTTTCCAGGTTGGATGTGATTTGGGGTCTGAGATCTTACACTGTGGCCTGTTCCCAGAAGTGGTGTTTGCCGATGTGGCTTTTTCCCTCAGAGACTGAGAAACTTGATTTTGGTTGTCTCGGTGGCTTTCGTATTTTCCCCCATGGGTATGGAGGGGCTTGGAAAATGCAAGGGGAGGGGTTGGGGCCCTGCTGTCTACCTGAAGCATTTGACTGTTGTTGGACTCAGTGACTGTCAGTGCTGCTTGAAAGCAGTTGGCAATCAGGATAGAATTAAACTCACCAGTCTGATTTCTATTCTGAAGTAGACACTAGGTGGTAGATGCTAACATTCCCTGGCATTTTCCTAGTGTGTTTGAGGCACCTGAACCTTATTTCCTTTCTCTGAGAGAAAGTCTGGAACAGATTACTGGCCAGCCTTCCTCAGCCCGCGCTGGTGCTCGGTGGGAGTCAGCCTACTCTGTGGGGTGCTGGGATCCTTGTTCACCGCGAACCAGGACCCCAGTCTCCCCACAGCACCTGTCTCAAAGGAGCAGTGAGGCCGTGGCTTTTGAATAAAGGATTACTGGTTCATTTTTGAGAAATTGGGAAGGAGGGTCGGGAATTGTCACATGTGTCCAGGCAGTAACATAGTGACACTGCAGGAGCCTGGACTGGGCTCTGCTGGGCCCTGAGGCTTCCCCACCAGCCGCAGCTGTTCCTTTACTTTTTTGGTCCTTCTCTTGTGTAGCGCTCCCCTTCCTTATAGTCTTGGGCTAGTGCCCATAGTCCCGTCTGGGCCTCTGGGCCTCATCTGAGAGCAGGTGCTATACTAGGTGTGCTCCCTACCTGGGGCCTCTGTTACATGATCCTGTGAGCTCACCTGGGACAGAGCACGATTTTCCACTCCTCCCTCCTTCTCTTCGAAGTGAGCAGGTCAACAAGGCCGGCCTTCGTGTCTTCTTAGGAAGGAGTGTCCCCCTCCCCCACTGTGCCTGTGCCAGGAGATGATGGAGCTGGTTCAGTGCAGATGCAAAGTTTGTCATTGATGTGAAGCCCTTCTTGTAGTGCGTTCTAGACCTGGAGGGAAACCAGGCCAGAGAACCAGGCTTTCTGATTTCTGGGTCAGGTACTCCTCTCCATCCTGTCCCTTGAGAGCAAACGCACATACACTTGCTCTGGAGTAACCGCAGAATAGCCCAGAGCCTTTCCCCTATATGCGTGGCCATTTGCCACTCTCTTCCAGGCTTGACTTCCAGGCCCCCTGCTGAACCTCTACCTGGGCTGCCTCAGCGGCCTTTTGGACGCCTGGGGCTCATTTCTACACCACTTCTCCCGAGGTCCATTGTTGGCTACTGCGGTGTTTTCTCAAGTGTGTTCTGCAAGGTAGAACTAGTTATTAACTAAGACAAGGCTTCCATTGCCAAAGACAGCTAAGACAGCTAAGAAGTGCCTTGTTAAATATTATAGTTCAACAGGCTGCTTTCCTGACGGATTTCCCAGGGCCTTTAATATGCTAATATGCATTATGAATTTTGCATTAATGTGCAAAAAAGGAAATTATAAGGACTGCAGAGCCTATCAGCGAGGCCCAGAGCAGCAACCGAAAGCCTGAAGGCAAAGGCTGCTTGTAAAATTCTTTTTTTGTTGTTGTTTTTTTTTAATCCTAGTCATCTCTCTATGCAAACTGTTTCACTCATTTTCTTTTTTCCTTTTCTTCACCACCCGCCTCCCCGCCACCCACCCCCACCCCAAACTAAAAAATAAGTCATGGTGAATGAATACACAGAATATCCAATTGACCTGAGTGTGAGTTCAGTGACGTCCGTAGTTCATGTTCTTGCCCCACCATCACCCTGTCCAGCCAAAGACCTCGTCTTTGTTTCTGCAGAATCAAAATTGCCTCCATTAAACAACTCCCCTTCCCCTCCCCCACCTTGGCACCTACCATTCTACTTTTTTTTAAAAAAATTTATTTATTTATGCACATAAGAACTAGGGTATAAGCCAGAGGTGCAAGGGGTGAGAGGATTCACCAGAGACAGAGTGGGGAACAGAACAGGCAGACTGACTGATATACACTGCTGAGGGGAGCAGTGGGTGAGACAGGAGAGGTCTGCTGCACCGTGTGGGTAGCTCCCTTGCCGGCCAGGGATCAAGCTTCTGCTGCAGAGGCTGTGGATAGTTTCACAGTGCTATGCTTAACCCCTTACACCACCAGGGAGGCCCCATTCCACTTTCTGTTTCTGTGGTTTTGATGACTCCAGGTACCTCGCATACAAGTGGAGTCATACAGCCCTTGTTTTTCTGTTTGGCTTATTTTACCCAGTGTCATGACCTCAAGGTTCACCCACGTGGTAGTGTGTGTCAGGTTTCCCTTCCTTTTGAAGGCCGAGTAATATTCCACTATGGGGGGTCACCTTGTGCTTGTCTATTCATCCACGCATGGATGCTTGAGTTGCTTCTAGTCTCCTTCTTTGGACCAGCCCTCAGGATCTTCTAAGGCAGAGTCACTGGGAGAGAGACAAAGACTAGATATCTCTCTGGTCCCCTCCTCTGCCTCACTTCCTAGCTGCCTGCTTCAACTGCTCTTGCCCTCTCTTGGGGGGCACTCCCAGGACCATCTTGGTGCATATCGTTTACTCAAGTCTCTTCTTTAAGCCCCTTATCTTATACTTCCTTCTCCCCACTATATTTTCCTCTCTATCCTCGTGCTTGACCCCAAGTGGGTGCTCCCTGCAGGCAGGTTGAAGAGGATTTGGCCCAAAACATGGTTGGTGTGGCCTCGGTGGACCCAGAGGGGTCTTGACGGGCTACCTGCCTTTGTCCCCAAACACGTCAGTAAGTGGTGCCCACCTTTGAGTTGACCACACTCTGAGACTCCTGAGGTGTCCTTTTGTTTTCCGTAGCAGCCTGATGTGTTTGGGTTTAGTAAATTACTCTGATGACCTCACCCCTGATTTAAAAGGGGGAGGTAAGAAATCCACCCTAAATCCCCCTTGTCCATCTGTGTGAGCTGACTGAGGAGTGGGTCTGTAAGGACAATGCCTCGTGATGCCTTCACAGATAAAGCGTGGCTGGGAAGGGGATGGCCATTGTTGGTTAATGTTAAGGAAGTGGCTCCAGGTCTCAGAGTTGGGATCCTGACACCATCACCTGCTTGGCTGGCTCTGAAACCCTGGCACCTCGTGGGCATCCCAAGTAACCACAGACGACTCCCTGACTTGCTAATATGGTTATTAGCAAGTGCTGGGGCTGGCAGGGGCTTTATTTAGAGCTTCTCCAAACTGAGTGGTGATCAGAGTTATCTGGGGAGTTGAAAAATGAATTTTGAATGAATCTATGCTGGACTGATGCCTGGATTGATATTTTTAAACATTTCCCAGGTGATTCTGATAATCAGCCAGTGTTGTGATCCTCCTTCATTTTCCAGTTGAGGACACTGGGGACCAGAGACAAGATGCCACAGGCAAGCCCCCTGGGCCCCAGCTCCTTGCTATGTGTTTTCTCCCATGGCCACCGCTGCTTGTGTGGCTCTTTGGCTTCTCCTGCAGGAAAGCCTTTGATGGGGAGAAGGCAGAGACAGCCCCACAGTCCTTCCCCAAGATGGGACTTGCCCCTGGGAAGGGACTAGCCTGCCCAGGTGAGGCCTCCAGGGATGGGCTGCCTCTGCTCTGCTTGTGGCTCTGCAGCTCACATGCTAGGCTTGAGCAATACATCAAAATGTGAACTTTTTTTTTTTTTTAAAGATTTATTTCTTTATGCATACAAGAACTGGGGTGCGGGCCAGAGGTGTGGGGGGGTGAGAGGATTCACCAGAGACAGAGTGGGGAACAGAACAGGCAGACTGACTGAAATACACTGCTGAGGGGAGCAGCAGGTGAGCCAGGAGAGGTCTGCTGCACCATGAGGGTAGCTCCCTGGCCAGGACTCGAACTCATGCTGCAGAGACTGTGGACAGCTTCATAGATTGCATCTTAACCCCTTGTGCCACCAGGGAGGCCCCAAAATGTGAACTTTTTATAGGGAAAGATCTAGATTAGGTGTGTGGGAGGGCCAGGTCCCTACAGAAAGACTGCTCATATTTAATGGGGGTGAGTAGGAGACAGAAAGCAGCCTCATCCCAGCTGGTTTCCTAAGTTGCCTGCATTTGTCCATTCATTCATTCATTCATTCATTCAGTTAGTATTTGTTGGATCCCCTGTGAGCTGGACACCATTCTGGGGGTGTATGCTGTAGGATGACTCCCCCACCTCCGCAGAGCGATCCCTTTGCAGAGTTACATACTAGAGCTGGGATACCCAGACTCTTGACGGGTTCTTTGTTGTTTTCAATAATAGTTATAGCAAAAGGCGTGGGTTTTCTCATTTTATTTACTCAGCCATTCTCTCAAAGGAGGAAATTGAAGTTCGGAAAGTGACCATCTTGCCAGGGTCACAGCATAGGTGGTGGAATCTGTGTTTAGCCCTGTACCCTGATCACAGAGTTGGAAACTGGACTCTCCTTGTACGTCTGCCTGCACTAAGCTCTTGCTTTCCAGCAGGGCAATAAGAAAAAAACTGGCATAACACAAAATTTTATTTGCCCTAAAACTTGCACGATATCGATTGTCATTTAGCATGTGGTGCTGCATAGCCTTTGCTGACTCGGAGGAAGCAGCTCTGCTCTTCCAGAGTGAGCCTCTGTGTGTCTCCCACTTTGCATGGTCCCCAGCAGGGTGCCAGGGAGCAACGGGCTGTTCCTGGCACCAGCCAGGTGCCCTCTGGGTAGGTGGATCAGTTGCTTCTCCTTCCCTTGGTCTTGCATCCTTCATTATTAAGCTCCTGCAAATCATTTTTGAAAATGAAGGGTTATAATAGAAAATAATTAAAAGTACAGGGACACTGGCCCCATCTATCCCCACTGGGTCCTCTTCTGGGAATGTGGCATCCAGGTGCCCTGTGGCGCCTCTGCCTAGGCCTGGGATGTTTTCATTGGTGATAGGAAAAGAGGTAGAGCAGTGAGTCATTAGTAAAGTGAAATTTAATTTAAAGTAGTTTTTTCATTAGAGGTAGTGTTTGCTTTTTTTTTAAGCATTAAAATTATCCTTTCTCTGCAGAAACGATGATTATCATAGTGGGTGATGGTGTTTTTTTATATTGCTACTGTTTCATGTCCTTTCTTGGTAAAATAAAAAGCTGGCAATGATGTGCCCATTGTCTTTGTGGTTTTACTAGCTGTTGAAAGCCAAAATCTCCTGATTTAAAAGTTACTTGCATCTAAAAAAAAATGCCTCCACAGCAATGTCTAGACTGTTAGGTCATAGTTGGAGCCTGTGTGGGTACCGTGTGGTACCGTGGCCTATAAGGTGGACACAGGTGACACCTACTCTCGTGTCTAGTGGATGAGAGATGCAGAAAGGAGACAGGAGTATACATAAGCATTTAAGAACAAGGCCATTTACATTTAAGTGCTGACTTGAAAAGACAAAATGTAGAAAGTATTTAGAGTTGTTGAGGGGGTGAGGGCTGGACTATTCTGGGGAGATTTCCTGGTAGGAACCGAACAGGAGCTTTCAGGACATGGAGGTTTTGGATGAATGAGGACAGAAGACATCAACACTGGTCTGGAAGCCATAGGACAACACTGCTGCTGACATTTCACTAGGTGACTTTATTAGGGGTCTTCACAGACATTGATTTGTTGCAGCACCATTATTTTTAGTTGAGGAACCCAGAGAGGTTAGGGGATTCATCAAAGGTCACACAGCGTGCCAGTGGCAGGGCAGGTCTTCCTGCTTCAAATCCTGCCCCCCTCCATCTTTTCCCCGCCTTTGTGGGCATAATGAAGTGATGTGACTGTGTGTATGTGGGGGAAGAAGAGGGGAGGGAGAAAGAGAATAAAGGCTTTTCTTAAGAATTCCTGTTATAATAAAAATCAATTGTTTTCCCTCACTCTCTGGTCTTTCTTTCCTTCTTCACCATCCTTGTTAACGCCCCCTCTTTTCTTGTTTTCTCGCCCTCTCAAGACACGAATGCAGAGTTTGAATCCAGATCCCAAAGCCCAGTACACAAGTATCTATGGAGCCCTCAAGAAAATCATGCAGACTGAAGGCTTCTGGAGGCCCTTGCGAGGCCTCAACGTGATGATGATGGGCGCCGGGCCGGCCCACGCCATGTATTTTGCCTGCTATGAAAACATGAAAAGAACTTTAAATGCCGTTTTCCACCATCAAGGAAACAGCCACCTAGCCAATGGTATTTTGAAAGCATTTGTCTGGAGTTAAAAAGTTCTCTCCTTCAACAGACCTTTCCCCAGGGTTCTCTTCCCTGTGACCCAGCAGCCTGACGCCTCATCTCTGCCACGCTTGCTTATGAATAAAGAACTCTAGAGTCGTGTGTGCCCGCACACCCAAGCACACACGCGCATGCACACGCGTGCGCACACACATACACACACACACAGAGTCCTTTTTCCGTTCCCCTCCTTTGTTTTCTGAAGCCTGGGGAAAGTCGGTGACAGAGGTGTTTCTGTTTTTATTGTTGTGTGGGTTTTTCATTTTGTTTTTTAAACATTCCAAAGCCATTAATGATCAGATCTAGGAAAACAAAAACCCTGAATAGAAACAAAACTTTTGAATGCTGGATTCCAAAAAAAGTTTGATCTGGACAGCTTCTTTGAGACTATTTAAAAACTGGTTCAACAGGTCTCTACAACGTCAAGATCTAACTAAGCTTTAAAAGGTCAAGAAGTTTTATGGCTGACAAAGGATTTGCACCAGCGCAGATGGCCTTTCCCACCTTAAGCTTCTGGGGGTTTGGGAATTGCACCCCATTTCTGTTCTGTCTGAGTTGCATCTCTGCGAGCAAGGGCTGAAGTAGTTTCCTTTGGTTGTTGCAAGGGGAGGTGGGAGGGGCCTGAGTTTGTGGGCAGCCCTTGCACAGGCCTGTGTTACTGGCTTGGTTGAAGGGTGGGTTTTGCTTGTGATGTGGGTTTGACTGTCAGGTTTTCTCTGAGTATGAATGGGACTGTGGATAGCAGCATAAGGTGCACCTACTTCAAGATTAATCAGTCTTCTACCAGCAGGGCTAGATGTGAGCTGCAGTAACTTTCCCTTCCTGGTCTCAGAACCCGAGAGCACCCCGCCATCCTAAAGCCTTGGTAATAGCTTCCCCTGGCTGGTTCGCAGACCTTTGTTTTACTTATTAAAAACTGGCCTCTAGTTGCATTTATTGAGATGGCCATGTAGACCCATGCTCTGATGCACCCCGAGTCTGTGGCCTTGGGGGGCCCTCTTGCTGAAATTGTCTTATGTAATGGTTTCGCTTGATCACTAAACCTCTTGAAGGGAATTTAACCGAACCCAATTTATTTCAAGTTCTGCCCAGTGCTGTCACTGCTGTGTTTTGTGTGCCGGGTGCTTTTTGACCTTTGGATAAATGTGCGTGGAGGAAGGAAGGGAAGTATATGCATTTCTGAAGGCTCATCCGGTGTCCGTCAGTCCTCCACTTTCCAGAGGTTATTTTAATAATGGGCAGTGTCACCTGCAGAGGGAGAACAACCAAAGCCAAAAGCAAAATTCCAGTCTGATTCAGTCTTTGAAAGTTCCTGGTTTTGGAAATCAGACAGGATGAGCCCCTCAGAGGGGTCCGCCAGCTCCGAGACCAGCTTTACAGACTAACCCTGGACATGCCACATGCAGATTTTCCTGAGCCTTCCCCTGCCCTTGCCTGTTTTCTTAAAAATGCCTCAATTTAACTAGGGATTTTCTTAAAGATTTCTGACATTAACCCTTTTCGCTGTGTACATGACCTTATCCCCTTCGAATGCTCCAGCTTACGGGCAGAGGGAGTTGATCTGTAGACAAAGGCCAGGGACAAGAGAGAATTAAATCTATATAGTGGAAAAAGCCATCAGGTGTGTTTTCCGAGCACCATCAATGTTGGCCGGTCTAACCTTTTCACAGGGTTGTCTACAGGAAAGGAAGTGAGGTTGCTGCAAGATTAAAATGTGAATAACTCTGTCTGTGTTACCCCCTCATTTTTATCTAACATTTCCATGATCATTTGAGGATTGTAAGAGTCAATGCTTATCTGGGAGGAGTTAGTAGTAAATTTTCATTCTTAGAAAACTATATCCAGGATTCCATCTGGTTTTAGGTTCCAGGAGCTTCCTGAGATCAACCAATCCCACCCAGAAGGTAATTTTTTGGAGTTTGTTTTGCAGGGATAGCTGGGAGTATGGCCACCCTGCTCCACGATGCGGTAATGAATCCAGCGGAAGGTAATGTTTCATCGTCCCAGGGAGTGGCAATCGGGTTGTGCAAAGGGGCAGGAGAAAATGTGGCTGGAGGTGTGGGGGGCACAGAGGGTCAGACAGGTGACGCCTGGCTCCCAGAAGAAGCAGAATTCTTTAGCACCTTGTTAGAGACCTGGAGAAGGAGTGCAGGCATTTGAACTACATGGTATTCCTGTTATCTCTAACAGTGTGATTCCACGTAACGGCAACATTCCTGGGAGCATGTTAGAAGTGCTGATTCCTAGGTCCCACACTAAGGTCAAAATCTCTGGGGATAGAGACAGGGAATCTGTTAATGAGCTCTCCTTGTGATTCTCTTGCACACTTTTTTCAGTGCTCTAAAACCTGTGCTCCCGCACACACAGACCCACAGACACATAAACACACACCTTTCCTCTGGCCCGTAGGAATCTTTATCAGCCCTAGACAAATTTAGGGGAACCCACCAAAGGCCATTTATTAGGACTTATGTTCAATTTGCTTTTTTAAAACATAAGGTTATTGTGGGAAATTTCAAGCATATGCAAATATAGAGGAGATATTCTTTTGACCCTCTGTGTAACCCTCACTGCACTTCAAAGATTCACATTTGGCCATACTGTTTCATCCTGCCTTTTCTTTTTTCTTTTGACTTGGGAACATTGTAAAAACAATTCCTAGCTGAACAGATTGGAATTCTGTCAGCTTTTTCTATGTCCTGGTGTCCTTAGGTGACTCGGTCTGAATAGTGAGGGCCTATAGGCCTGGGCATACTCTCCACCAGGTGTCTTTATGTGAGGTGGGGGACTCTACATCCCTCCCCACCTGAAAGGGGTCCTTGCAGACGGAAACTCGAAGGTAAAAATTGCAACATATTAGTTTGAGTTTGTTATACTTCTCTGTGTTTTGTCTTTTAAAGTTTCTTATTTGTTCTCAGCTGTTTCCATAGCCCCATAGACTGGGGACTTGTGACTGGGACTTGTTCTGATATTTAAGGATGTGATGTGTCAAATTAGGAGGTGGGGTTTTCTTTTTTTTAAGGGAGGGAGGAGGGGTTCATGCAGACACTTGGTCAGTGAACAGTTAGTTAACATGTCTCCCATGGCAAAAGTATTTATATTTTTTAAAGAGAAAAAATGAGACTCAATTCTGTCCTCTTTGTATTGTACTAATTTAAGGACTTCATTTCTTTAAAAGTAACGCATATTATTGGAGTTTATCTGGCAATGCATGAGGACAATTTAAACTCTGTCTGAGGGACCATAGTTGGCCCCCATTTGCCACCTGTCCTGTAAACCATCAGTTACTTTCGTGTTAACAGAGCTAGGAACTTAATTGGAGTTCATCATTAAACTTGGACTGACATAATTCTAGTGTCTCTTCCAAGAATACTGTGACACTGACATTAAAAATACTCAGAAGCACAGGCCACTGGGAACTAAGGACAGAACCCTTGCACTGGGAACTGAGGGGGCAGTGGGTCGGGGGCCAGGATTAGGTTGGCAGCCACTTCTGCCCAGTGCAGCCAGTATCTTGGGGATGAGATCAGTGAATCTAAGTGGCTGCCTGCTTCCTGGTGTAGGAACCACCTTAAATAAGATTCAGGCAGGAGAAACTTCATGAACTAGCCGCTTTCCTGGCCCTAAGTCTGGAGCCACGTTTTTAATAGGATTGCCTGGAGCTGGCCCTCCGTGGCTTCTCAGGCTGGGCTGTGTGTGTGCTGGCTCTTTGTGACTTGTTACCGGTGTGTCTAAACTCGCTTGTTTCTCTTTATGGCTTGGCTTCCTATTTCACTCCGACCCGGGGTGGGGCCAAACCCAACCAACTGCCCGTCTGGCCTGCCCTGCCCTGCCTGTGGACAACAGTTGTGAAGCAGCGCTTGCAGATGTACAACTCGCCACACCAGTCGGCCCTCAGCTGTATCTGGACGGTCTGGAGGACCGAGGGCCTGAGGGCCTTCTACCGGAGCTACACCACGCAGCTGACCATGAACATCCCCTTCCAGTCCATCCACTTCATCACCTACGAATTCCTGCAGGAGCAGGTCAACCCTCACCGGGGCTACAACCCTCAGTCCCACATCATCTCAGGTGGGCTGGCTGGGGCCCTGGCCGCAGCCACCACCACCCCACTGGACGTCTGTAAAACCCTTCTCAACACACAGGAGAACATGGCCCTCAACCTGGCCAACATCAGCGGCCGGCTGTCAGGCATGGCCAACGCTTTCCGGATGGTGTACCAGCTCAACGGCCTGGCCGGCTACTTCAAGGGCATGCAGGCCCGAGTGATCTACCAGATGCCCTCCACTGCCATCTCCTGGTCTGTCTATGAGTTTTTCAAGTACTTCCTTACCAAGCGCGAGCTGGAAAATCGAACTCCATACTAAAGGAGCAGGCTGTGGGAAGTGATTCCGGAGTCTTTCGTTTTCAAAAGGCTTTCCCTGCCTGCTTCCATTCCTGGCCCTCACACCAAGATTGTGTTTGCAGGGTGGGCCTTCACTCTCGACGCCCTAGAGAGAGAGGAGGACAGGACAGCTGCTCTCCAAGAAGGCCGTCCACAGGCACATCCGAGGTGGTGGTAGGTGGGGAAGGACTTTGGAAGGGGAACGAGAAATTGCTTTTTCTCTTCCTCCCCTAAGAGGAATGTAGCTTTTCTGCTTCACTGGAACAGTCTCCTCCCTAGAATCATAGATCACGTGGGAGGGCAGAAAATGTGCGTGACTGAAAACATTAAAGAAAAGAAGTGTATGTATATAAAAGTTCCAGTACACAGTGTAAAATAGATGGATAATGTTTATCCTTTATTTTTCTACATAGATGTTTTTGGATTTGTGTGTGTGACTGTGTGTGTGTACAACTAAGTGTTACAGCTGGAAATAGAAAGCTGATTTAAAAAAAAAAAGATGCAGAGGGCTGTATCTTTCCACAGGGGAGGTAATAAAAAGCTCTGAAGTAATCAACTGCTGAATATGGCCTAAAATTGTGTTGAGCCCCTGGTGGAAGTTTGACTTGAATGTAAAATAATAAAGTTTTTATTTTGAATTTCTCTTTTCATGGGGGACCAAAAGGTACGTTGAACAACAACAAAAAAAATAATTTACTACTAGCCACTTTTTTCCAATTGTTTGGTCTTACCTTCATGTGCCTTTTCCCTTACGCTCCTAAAAATCCCAGAACCATCTGCCCGGGGTAGTTTCTCTTGCTGTATGTAAGCCACATGCTGGGTGGCAGGGTCACCTACTGGGCGGTTTGGTTTTCTTTCCTTGTGAATGACAGGAGTATGTGCTCCCAGGGTCAGCACTTACAAGCCCTGGAGTGCCAGTGTTGGGCCACTTAGGGGCAGGTCGTTGGGATTAAGCCCACCTTGATCTAGGACTTCATTCATCAACCTTTTATGCAGGCACTTCAGGTATTCTTGACTATATTGACTAAATCTCTTGACCTCCTGTTTTCATGTTCAGTTTTAGGGATTTTAAAAAAAAACAACAACCTAGCAAGTGTGTCTATGGCATTTGTGTCTCCCCTGCCTGCCATTAATTCCTTTCAGAGGTTCACAACGCACGGCAACAGGAGCCAGGTTCTGGAGCCAGCCGGCTGCTGAATCAGATCCTAAGGCACAAGTCGGGTGCCTCTCCAGCGCCATCCTTGGCCTTGCCTGGTCTGCTGAGGATGGAGGGCTGAGCCACCTTTTTCTCTGGATTGGTGTGCTGGAGCTAGATTACCACTAAGAAAATGCAAACCTGTTTCCGCCAGCCTCACCCTTCGACTGATTCCCAGACCCCTCTTCAAGACCGGATGGCTTCACAGTTTCCTTTTGGAGCCTTTTTAAATGAGCAGGAAGCATGTGTGTGTTTTCATTTTGGAAGGCCTGGTCCCGACCTTGGCCATGACCTCAGGCAAGATGAATGTCATGCAGCTCGCTGTGGTGCACACTGAGCTCTTGGATGCTGTTACCTCCTGGGAAGAACTCAGGTGGCCCTGGACAGTTCTCAGCTGGGGCCCTGCACTCAGTGCCTCCAGCTGTGCTTTCTGGTCAGAGAGGAGTATTGCCTCAGTCAGCTTCCACGAGCACCCTGTGAGTGAGCCCCTGCTTTGGAGTTGGGGGCACATCCACTGGTGTCCCACTAGGGGGTGCACAAAGCCCGTGGAGATCATGCACTATTAGAAGTGTTTACATCTCTTCATGTGCCTGCCTTACTGTTCAGTTCTGTGAATGGAAGGAAATACTAGATCAAATTCTGAAAAAATTAGTCACCCCTTTTTATCCACTTACAATATATCACACTGCTTGAAAATGTTCCTTATAGCACTATTTTTTTTTCTACGATATTTAGAAAAGCTGTCCACCTCCCTAGGAAAGTTCATTGTGGAGGGAGGCCAAATGGAAAGGTGGGAAGCGATTGGGAGAGTCCCTTGGCTGCTCCTGAAAGTCTGGGATTAGCTGGAAATGCTTTCCCCACTGGGTCATCCTGAGCTGAATGAGCCGTGTTACTGAAAAAGCTCTGAAAGTTGTGAAGCACTAAACTATAAGTGGTCATTCATTTTGCGGGAAATGACTTCCCCTGGCCCTGAGCTCCAGTCTCTGCTGTTGCCCCATGCAGATTGCAGTCCAGCTGCTTGTGGCTGACTTTGCAAAGTTCTGAACAGGAAAATGTTCTCCCCACTCCCCAGGCCTGACATAATCATGGCATGTGTCCTTGGTCCTTGGGAGTGGTGTCTGTAGCCAGACAGAGCCACTGGAGTATGGTCCTCACACGTGAGGTGTGTGCATGCTTGCACACATGTGTGAGCTCTTCTCAGACCACTATTTGAGATGCAACCACTTGTACATCAGTTTTACTTTACCTCTCTTTTTTCTTTTTGTCTTTTTGCTTTCATGCTTATTTATTTTTGTTAGAATTGATTTTCCCAAATGGGATGAATCTTCAGCCCATGCCTATTTTTTTCTTAACTTTGGAGTGAATCCAGCCATTTGCCTGGACTACATGTGTGGGTTTTTTTTTTTTTTAATGTTGGTGTATTATTTCAAATGTTGCCCTCCAAAGTCCCCCTCATCTCTAACACATTAAGCCAAGAAAGTTTTATTTATCTTTATTTAAGAAAGGTTGTGCCTGTTAAATGCGATTGTATTGCTGCTTCCTGCCTGCAAACGCACAATGTATGTTATCAGGGTGAATAAGTCTTATTTCTTAAATACCTCTAGTGAATATCATTGTTTTTGCCTCTCCTTTGTTGCCAACTATTTGAAGAAGGGGAGAAATGTGTGTTTATGAGTGGGGATGTTTCTGATATGCTGCTAAGGCTGTGACATGAGCTAGAGAAAATAAAGCCTCGATCTCTGAAGTGTTGTGATTCTGTGGGGGGAGTATTTAAGAGGTCATGGACAGAAGTTACCTGATTCATGGGCTTTTTTGCCTATTCCAGTCACTCATTAAGGACTGGGACCCACGGTTTTGGTGGAAAGTGCTTTTTCGGCCTCTTGTGAAAGTGGGAGCAGATTCCCTCCTGGGCTGCCGGAACCGCCCATGTTATCACCTAGGCCAGGTGCTGGAGCCTCCTGCTGGCTTTGCTCACAGTGCTGGGGAGGCGTGGGAGTGGGAGGGGTACAGGTTATACCTATGTGGTATTCACAGTCCTGGGGCCCGCTAGGGTGATGTCCTCGCTTGTGTGTGTGTGTGTGTGTGTGTGTGTTCGCGCGCACGCGCATATACACACGCACACACACAGTGGAGGTTCTGGAGCCCTAAACATGGAATACTCAGAGGGTGGTCCTTCCAACAGGTCACAGCTTGAGCCAGAGAACTAAACCTTTTGGGGAGGTGGGGGTGGGGGTGGTCCTGGTTTCCTTTGGGAAATCAGGGGTAACACCTTCACAGGGTCCCGCAGGTCAGAGGTGCTATCTCCACGCTGACCACTGAAAGCCTCGGGGGTGGAGAGTCTATGCAAGTGGGCTCTGAGGACCAGCCATGCATGGGCCAGGGTGCCAACAGGGGATACGGATGCTAATGAAATACTGTGCCTCTCAGAGGTGGCACGAAGTTGCAGTTGCGTCCCTTCTTCTGTGGGTGTCCGGCCTGGAGGTCCTGTTTCAGCACACATGGATCTGGTCAGTCAGTGCTGGCAAGCCTGGTGCCGTGGGGGGAAAGCCAGTGGAGAGGTGGTTCCCACCCGGTTGGGCCCTATAGCCTAAAAAAGGAGTTCAGGGAAGACATGATCTTAGTGCAACCAAATCTACCCTGCCTAGTCTGTTGAGGCCACGCTGTCCGGCCAGTGCTTGGGACCTGCCTCAGTGATGTTCAGCATTCAGTGGTGTCTTGCTGGACATGAGCTTGAAATCAGGGAAGGTGGGAATATCTACCGCACAGAAAGAAGCAGGTGTCCTACATCAGGACTTTTAAAGAGCTGATTCCCCAGTCTACCCTCCTTGGGCTGTGGCAGGTGTTTGCTGATAGGAGGATTCGCTACATGAGTGCCTCCTCTTCAACTCAGGGTCCCCTCCCGTGTCCATTCCCTGAGTTCCCCTTGTGATGAGGCCAGCTGTCTCTTCGGAGCCCTCTCCAGCACGTCCTCACCCCTCAAGTTCCAGCCCTGGAGCAGCAGTGAGGGGAGATACCCCTTCCTCCTCTCTATGTGGGCTCCCAGCACCTCCTGTTGGTTGATCCCCTCTCAGGAGACTCCACTCCTCCCTACAGGAGTGGCCTTCAGGGGACACCAGAGAAGAACAGGAAAAGCCCCCTGTTGCACAAGGAAGACACCAGCAGGGAGGGAGTGAGTGACTTTTGAGAAGGTTGTCTCTGGTGCCAGGCAGAGTGCAGGAGCGGCCTGAGAGTGATGAGAACATTTGGGAAAACAGCTTGATTTGCAGACATCAGGCCTTATAGGAGATACCCTTGTGGTGAGCAGCAAACGAGCTTTAACTTCCATCTCAGGTTATGATCCATCATGAAGGATTGTTGAGCCATGAAGAGAGCTTGGTCTGAGGAATAATCGTCTGGCAGAAGTGGACAGGATGACATGGAGACGGAATCATGAGGAGGCCAGGTTGGTTTGTCTCACCAGTGAAATTCACAGGAGGGCTCATGAAGGGAAAGACAAGGGAGACTGTAACTGAAGGAGTATAACCAGTGAGTGCACATGTGGAACCAGCAGAAGTCTGGGTGGGGGAGGGGGACTGGAGGGCAAGATAACAGGTGGTCTGAAAGAAGTGATACGGCAGTGTCTGGAGAACGGTCTGCTTGGGAGGAACAGCAGGTGATGGCAGAGAAGGTACCTCATCTCTGAACCCACTGATCTCTCAGTCCACATTCTCCTTGGCCTGCCCAACACTGGAATGCTGAGTGCTTGGCCAAGAGCGCCCTCTAGCTCCCAGTCTCAGCTTCCATTTCCCTGCCTTCCTCCAGGCTGCCCACCTTGACTAGCCTTTCTGGTTCCCCCAGCAGCTTCAGTTCCTTTCTGCGCCACCTAAGCATGGCTGCTCTGGAAGGTTCTACCTTTGGCTCTCCTATCTGTCTACACCTCGGTGCTGATCTGCCTTAATGGCTTCAATTGGCCCTTCTGAAAAAATAATTCACAAACATGGGCTGTAAGCACCTGACTTTCCTCCTGAGTTCCAGATCTAAATATCGAGGTGCCGACTGAAGATTTCCCAGATCTCTTGTCCCCTCAACCTCAAGAGATGCCCCCCCACCCCAACCCCTGCTTGCAGAGGCTTCCCTTGTCCCTGGCTCATCACCTCCAAGGGCTCCTCCATTCTTACTGACTAAAAATAGGCTCCCCAACATATGCCAATGCTAATTTAGTCTCATGCAAAAGGGGAGCAGGATGGATATATGAGCCCATAGGCTATTCTCATGAGCAGGGCGCTACTGCCTTTCTAGGCCTTTATTCCCATTGGAATGTCCACCCCTTTTCCTAGTGCCTCCCAAGCTCCCCTCTGTCCATCAAAGCTCTGTGCTGAAGGTGCCATTTCCTACCCACAGCAAAGCGCTTCCAGATACTCTTCTCAGAGGTGATCTTGTTCTTCTCGTCAGCACCTGGCCTAGGCTTCTGCTTCTACCTCGCGCTGTCCTTCCCCACAGGCTGCCCAGAACGTGTACCCTTGAGATGTATTCACCTTGTGTTCTACATGGCCCTCCAGCTGACTGCTTTTCCCATTCTGCATAAGAGCACAGTCATTGTTAATTGCAGTTAGCTGACTCTAACTATGGGAATGCATATGGAGATCCCTGCAGGAATGGCAGTATTGGTGCTTGGGAGAAAAGTCAGAATTTAGCTAAGGATTTGGCAGTTATCACAAGGGGTATGATGGACAGTCCAATAAACTCCTCTGTGAGAAGGAAGAATATGAATCCAGATGATACTGATAATGTTTTAGTCTTTGACTCAAGGCAATCAAAGCCTCATCATTGACTTCGAGTCCTCATCAGTTTCTGTTGCTGTCAAGGACTCACTACTGAAAGCTCTTGAAGACATCCAGAGCTACATGAGGGACTATGGATTCTGGTTCTCCGTTATTGTCACATTGGTCGTGGTAGCCTTTAAGAGAAGAGGCGGTTTCAAAAGAAGAAATAGAAATTAGTGCTGAGAGTGCTTGCTCTCATGAGTGTCATGATTCTGGCTGCCTGGTAAATAGTGAAAACACAGCAGTAGATGCTTCTAGCTTAGGTTGACACATAACAAATATATATCCCTATTCACATTTTGAGCTTAATGCAACCAGGTGAGTGAAATATTGGGGCAAGTTTTCTCCCTTTCCTTGATTATATCTGTCTAAAGTTTTGGAATGAAATAATTGCACATTTTAATGAAAATAATTGTGGATATCCACAATCTTTTTTTTTTTTAACTTTTTATTTTATTTATTTATTTTTAGAAGAATTGGGGTATAGGCCAGAGGTGCGAGGCATGAGAGGATTCACCAGAGACAAAGTGGGGAGCAGAACATACTGACTGAAATACACTGCTGAGGGGAGCAGCAGGCAAAACAGAGATCTACTGTGCCATGGTGGTTAGCTCCCTGGCCAGGGATGGAACTCTGGCCTTAGCAGTGATAACACTGAGACTTAAACCCTAGGCTACCACGGAGGCCCCACAATGCCATTTTTCTGTATTTCTGGATTTCATGAAGTTTTAAGGGGCACTGCTTTATAGTAAGCTCTTCAAATATCGAGAGTCCTTAACAATAATAGAAGTTCTGGAGACTCCAGGCAATGCCCAAACTTCGATGGCCTTAGTCACCAGCCTAGACGCTGGTAATATCCAACTGCTAAGAGTTTCCTTTGGTTCTTGCTCTCAGCCTTTTCGTGTTGCAGTGAACTAGGGCTGGGGAGAGCACTCATTCACAGATGTTCTTAGAGTCTTAAGGTTGTGCTGCCTCCCAGTGCCTCCCAATGTCCCCTCTGTCCATCAAAGGTCATGCTTCTTGGGGCCTCCCCAGTGGCGCAATGGTTGAGCGCTGGGTTGCGAAGCTGCCCGCGGCCTCTGTGGCGCTGGTTCGATCCCCGGCTGCTCCCCGGCCACCGGAGGAGGGTCCCACATGGCGCGCAGACCTCTCCTGCCGCCTGCTGCTCCCCTCAGCAGTGTACTTCGGTCCTTCTACCTGCTCTGCTCCCCGCTCTGGCTCTGGTGAATTCTCTCACCCTCCTGTGCTTCTGACTGTACCCAGTGCATGTATAAACAAACAAACAAACAAATAAATAAATAAACATGCCTCTATAAAAAAAAAGGTCATGCTTCTTCTGATTGCTGATTTGACTTAGATCAAACCTTGTTTAATGATGCCGTCTTGAATTTCCATGTTGGCTTCTATAATCTTTTTTTTTTGTTTTTGTGTTTTGTTTTGTTTTAATTTTTTAATTTTATGTATTTTTTACATTTTTCATTTTTGCACAATGTATGCATTTTCATTTTGATTATATTCCCCATACAATTCCCACCACCCTTGTTTTGATCTTACTCCCTTCTCTCCCCCCACCCCCATAGTGTGTCTCTGGTTTATAGTTGCTTGTTGATTTTGATTTTTACTTTATTATAATTAGTCTTTTTCCTGGTCCCTTATTTAAGTTTTCTAAATTCCTGCTATGAGTGAGACCATCCGGTATTTTTCTTTTTCTTTCTGGCTTATTTCGCTGAGCATGATCCCTTCCAGCTCCAAGCATGTTGTTGCAAATTGCATGAGTTTATCTTTTTTGGCTGCTAAGTAATAGTCCGTGTATATGTACCACAGCTTCTTGATCCAGTCGTCTATTTTGGGACATTTGTATAACCCTTTTGTTTTTTTTAAGATCACTAAGTTTCTAAATGCCAAATTTGAAAAGCATACAATTGCCTTACAGTGACATACTAATACATGGAAAATTGTTTGAATTTTCTGTATAATGAAGTAATTTATTTACTTTGTTCTATTTTAACCATTGAGCACACAGTGAATAAAGATCTAGATGTTAGTCCTGGAGATCACTAACTGGTTGAGTGACCTTGAGTGGCCTTGAACATATTATTTAATCTCTATGGTCTATAGTTTCTTTATCAGCAACATGAGAGGGTTGGGTCACAAGCCCTATAAATAGTTCCTCCAGATTTGATAACCTATGTTTATAGTACATGCTATCCAGCCTCTAACCCTGTAATTAAAGTAGGATTACATGCTTTTTATATGAGATTCGGAGAATCTTCACAGATCTTTTAGCCTATCTGTCATAATAATTCATCTTTTTGCTTTACTACCTCTCACATTTCACTTCTACTACTCTGCAAATAAAATATAAAAAAGCAGAAACTTGATAGCATTTCCAACCTCCCCTATCTGAATTAGTGTTCCTGTGAAGACTTTTGTAAGCAGAGATGGTATAAAGCAAAAAAGCAATTACCATTCACTGATATGGAAAATAGCTTTTGAGCACTCCCAAAGTAGTCATAGCAAACAAGGCCATGATTGCACAATGACCTGCATAAAGGCACTCTTGGGGGAGGTGCCTGGATGGGGCATCTATCTCTGCTGGGGCCAGGCTGCCCCAGAACTGCTGCTGTAGCACAGAGGACGCGACTTTGCTTTTCACCTTTTGTCTTAAAAGCAGAAATCCTCTTTGGGTTTCTTTCAGTTGGTGAGAACAGGTACTAATGTAGGTCTTTCATCAGAGTCAAGTGGCACAAAATAAACTTTCAAAAAGCAAGAGATGCTTATATAGGAAAATCCTCTTTAATATGTTTTTAATTGCTACATTCTGTAATTATTGAGGATTTTTTGCATCTATGTTCATGATATATATTGTTCTGCGGTTTTTCTTTCTGGTAATATCTTTGTTTTTGTTTTTTTTTTTTATGTTAGGGTAATACTGCCCTCATGGACTGAATTAGGAAATATTCTCGCTGCTTCTATCTTCTGGAAGAGATTGTGGAGAATCATGTATCATTTCCTCCTTTAATGTTTATTTGAATTTAACTGTAAACTCATCTCGGTCTGGCACTTTGTATTTTAGAATGCTATTAATTATTGTTTTCACTTCCATTTATAGTTTTCTCTTGACTAATTGCTCTAGCTAGGACTTCTGATACTACGTTTAATAGTAGTGGTGAGGATGGATACACTTATCTTGTACTGGATCTTAGTGGAAAGCCTTTTGATTTTCACCATTGAGAATGATACCAGCTGTAGGTTTGTCATATTTGGCTTTTATTATATTAAGGTATGTTCCATTTATCACCAGTTTTTCAAGGTTTTTCATCATAAATGAATGCTGAATCTTTTCAAGTTTTCTTGGCATCTCATGATATGATCATAGAATTTTTACTTTCTTTTTTATTGATGTGATGAATTACATTGATTAACTTTTGGATGTTGAGCCATCTTTATGTTCTTGGTGTAAATCCCACTTGGTCATGATGTATAATCCTTTTAGTGCATTTTATTTGTTCATGAAAGAAAATTATGGTTTGCCTAATATCTTTGCAATTATCTGCAGAATCATCTTTGCTCTTTAGAGATCAAAATTTACCTGAGAGTTTTTTGAGGTAAGCAACACTGGATTTAGGGTGAAGTGATAGCTACCCTATAAATTAGAGCAGGTTTTAGAAGGCTTGTAAATATTGTGTATGTGCATATATGGGCATGTGTGCACGTGTGTGTGGAACATACCTGTAAGGAGGTCATGGTTTAGAGTCAAGGGGTGTTTTGAGGGTTAATATGTAACTTACTGTCTTCACTGGAATGGAACTTATTACTTGTGGAATACAAATTTATACTTGTTTTCTTAGAGCAAGCAATTGTTTTGTCCAGCCAAATCCCTGAGTTTCTATTTCTGGCCAGAAGGTGGCATCTGGCTTTCATTAATACACAGTCACCCACCTCATCTCTCAACTCTTGGGCTGGTAACTCCTCTGTCTTAGCTTCTAAACTCTTATTGTATCAAAATTTCCTCTCCCCTAAATGGCAGCATTTCTAAAGGAAATTGAGTTAAGTTTTTTTTTTTTCCCCTGGGAGACTTTGACTTAACCTTTTTGTGTCTGTAAGTCATATCTGCATTAGGGCATGCACATATGTTTTCTACTATTTTAAATGAATGTTGTGTTGAATATATGCACCATAATTTATGCCTAGGGGTTTTCTCTGAAGCTGAAGGCCACTTGCTGCATCAGGGAGACTTGAAAGTTAAAGCCTCCAGGGTCAACCCAACCTGGGAGGGTGGGGTGGGTGGGCAGGACTGCATGGCCGTTGGCTATATGCCCCAGTTCCCTCAGTAAGGACAATACCAGCCATGCTCTACATGGTTCCCCAGAGAATCGCAGTGGGTTTGGGGTCTTCTTGCTTGTGGTGCCCCCAACTGATAATGCACCCTGGACAGGTTTATCTTCCCTCCTGCCCCTTACATTGCACACTCTCTCTCTTATTTCTTCTTGTTGGCATCATCTTTAAGGAACTACCTGCATGCAGTTCCTTGACTCAGGCTCTGCTTTGGGGGGGACTCAAGCCAAAAACACATGCACCTTTGCTCACTCATGTTTCTAGAAAAACTCGCTCTGCAAGACAGTAAAGTGGCACCAGACCTGCGATACATGCATCAAGTCATCTGTGAGATGAGAGGATAGGGGTTTACTGGGTGCTGGGTGGGTGCAGCAGGTTTTGTGAAGGACAGACTCACCCACCTCCATGTGGGACACATGAGTTTGAATGGAGAGTACCAAGAGGACGATGGGGTCTTGTGAGCAGAAGCTGGAGTTCTGGAAAAGAGCTGAAAGAATGGAGAGGCCTGCTGGACTGGAGTGGATGATAGACTAGAGGAAGGAGAGGTTTTAGACGTGGGAGGAAGATGAGGCATCATTGTGTTGGGCGGAGGGCTCAGAGGTCTTCCTTTGCTTGGGATTCTATTCAGGTGAGAGCTTTACTTCTTTTTGGAATCATGCTATGGAGAGAAATCCTTTTCAGCAGCAAACTTTTTCCTGGTGAGTTGTTAAATCCAGATTTACTAGTTGAAGTATATCATTTTTGCCTTTTCCTCCCTTCATTCTGAACTTGGAGCCTCCTTCCCTGCTAGTCTTTTCCCAGCCGTAGCATCTTCCAGAAGTTTTGATTGTACTTTAGCCCATCCTACCAAGACAGTGTCTTTACCCTGACAAGTTGGGACATTAAGAGTTTACAAAGTGTCTTCTCTGAGGACTGGCATCAGTATTTGCACCTGTGATGTTTTCTTAAGGAAAGTGCTGGAGGTAGGGCCCCTGTCCGAGCGCTGGCAATGTATATTTGCATAGTATTTTCTGGATGGCAAAGCACTTACACAGACATTGACTTGCTTTCATCTTGACAATAATCCCGTTATCTAAGCAGGGTAACTCTTGTTCCATTTCACAGATAGAAAGACTTGAGAAGTTAGGGGACTTGCCCAAGGGGACACAACTGATTAGCTCCAGAGGGGGATCAGAATCCAGGACTTATGACCGCTAGACCACTACTAAGGGAGACAGCAACAAGCACAAGTGCCAACCAGCCTACAATCTCAGGGCACAGTCTGAGAGAGACCTGTCGAACAGGAACAGGAAGGTGACATTGGACTCCAAGTGAAATGAGTTCCAAAGATGGAGTGTGTCATGGGTACTGAGGAAGGACCCTGGTGGCAAGGCTGAGAGGGAGCACGTGGGCCATGGGATTCCAGCTGCTTTAAACACAAAACAAAACTTACGTAAGGAGTGTCTTTTGTAAATTCACAGTTTATTTTGGACAAGAAGATAAAGACAGAAAAGATACATGAGTAGCTTCTAAACAGTATAAACAGATGTATGAAGGACATAGCATTGAGTGACCACTGGAACATGCAATATTGGCAGGGTTTTGAGTGTCAGGACGGACAGCTGCTTCACCTGCAAGGAGACAGACCCCACTGAGGACTGGCTTCAGGGTTGTGTGACGAGGTTCAGGACCCCGCTTACTAGCCCTGGGACCTTGGACCAGACCTTGTGTGCTGTATTTCCTTTTGTGTTACATGAGTATGAAAATTCTAAGTTCAAAATTGTGCTCATTGTTGTGGAGACAGTGTATAATACACGTGAACCTGATGCCTGTGGTGGTTGAACTGGCTCCTCCTCCACCCAAATCTGTGGTCCATGTTGCTAGAAGCATCTTCGAGTCCAGAGGAATTGACTCAGAGATCTTTCCAGGTTCCCCTGGGCCGGGACTTCATGTCCATTTAGTGCTCTAGATGCAGTGCCTTAGGAAGATCAGCTTTAGAGGAGACTTTGGAAGTGTCTGGAACAAATATACTGACTCCAAAACATGAAAACAGAAGCATCAAAATTAACAGCTAATTAAATGTTAATAAAACACATCAACTAGTTGACTACTTCTAGTTCTCATGTAACCATTTAGAAATAATAATCAATAGGAGATGTGAGTAAATTGAACATTTTTGATTGGATGTGGGGGAAGGATTCCAGGGGTGGGAGGGGCTGAAGTTCTCCTCCTCAGGCCACTGCAGCCAAGGTCTCAGCAGCTAGAGTCTGGGGTACTCAAAGTCCTTCTGACTGTTGTCCTTTGCAGGTGAATCAGATAGGCATAAGAAGGGCCTGGCAGAAGATGAGGAATAAATTGGACCAGAGTTCTGTGGACTCTTTCTCATTAGTGGATAGACTTTGATACCTCAATAACAAGGCAATTAAAAATTCAAATTTGACCTAACTTTATTTTACAGATTTAGTAGTATTTACAATACTACTATTTACTACTACTATTTACTACATTGTATATTTACAATGTAGTAAATAGTGGTATTTACAATGCCTTCCAGTCTTCCAGTTTCAGGTAGAGACAACACTGCCCCCCAACCCAATAAAGAAAGTAAACTCTAGGTTTGAGAGGACATTCTTATTACAATCTGTTCCTATTTGCTGAACACCTGCTTTATTTAAGCATATCCTCCCCTGTGTTCAGTTACAGCACCACCTTCTCCCATGTCTCCTGAGACATAAATTAAAGCAGCTATGTGTTGTAACAAGAAAAGGACATGATTCCTCCAGGGGGTTGGAGTTCCCAGAGTTGTTTTCATATCCAAAAAGTAAGTTCAAATTTATGCCTCTAAGAATTGCTGCATTAAAGCACAGATAAATTTTAGGAACCCAGAAAATTAACCGCTAGAAGACCACCAGTCACTAAACCAGTATGTGCGATAAGGATTTAGTAGGTAAAGTATTAGAAAGTGAGCATGCGTGCATGTGTGTGTGTGTGTGTGTGTGTGTGTGTTTGTGTATTCCTTACAATGGAAGTCTTCAATCTGTAGGTGGAGCCTCAGCAGGCATGCTTTATAGGGAACTCCTCTAGATATTTCTTATGCTCCACGATTAGTAACAATGATATTTGCATCCTTTGTTTTTTCAGGAAGTTATAGAGCAAAGTGAAGAACACCTTTCTAGGAGGGGCAAAGGCAGAGTTGTCTGTGACTTTTTGAAAGTCTACTGAACCTGAAACACAGCTTGGGAAAGGGAGGAAATGTGACCAGGATGTGCAAACTGTCGAGCAGAGCACCTGAGCTAACCTCAGGGCTAAAGGCAGCCAGGAACAAGGTGCATAACGTTTACCTGGTTTGTTGAACAGGTGTCATCTCTGACATACATCACTAAGAACCCAGCTAAAACAAAAGCAACTTCCTCCTTCTCCTGCTGTGGTGTTTGCACTTGACCTCAGGGTGTTCTGGGGCTGGCAAGTGAGAGGAGGGATGTGGCTGTGATGCGGCTCAGTGGGGCTCAAGCCCCAGTGACCTTTAGCTGGAACACGGTCTACAGAGGGCAGGTGCCCGCATGCCCCGCCTCCCAGGATCCTCTTCAGTGAGTTCTCCAGTAACTTCAACTTCCTTTCTTCCAACCTTGACAATGGGAAAGGCTGTGAGAAAAGATTTACTGAACCCACTCTTGGGAAGAGGTGTAAAAAAAAATGGAAAATAGAATATCTTGAAAAATTGTCAGAGTTGCTGATTTATCTCACATTTTTTTACCATGATAAGGTACAGAATAGTTCTCACACACACAATTCCCCTCAATTGTGCTGCCCTTTTGTAGTCAGCTCCTCCCTCCACCGCAACCCTTGACACATTTTCTCCATCTCCATAATTCTGCCTTTTCTGGAATGCATGAACATTGCATTGCTGAACGTGGGACACATTCCAAGAAATGCAGCATTAGGTGCTTTTGTCATTGTGCAAAGGCACCCTGAGCAGTGGACTTTGTATGCTTTGGAGCATGATGAACAGCAGGTTGAATCAAGCACAAAGGGAAATAATGCTACTGGGAGATGTGGCCACCACGACATGGATAGGCTGCTGCTGGGGTCAGACACTGACAGCTACAATATCACCAGGCATTAGGAATCTGGGGGCCATCATCTGTGTGAAGTTCATCATTGACTGAAGCATTGTTGTGTGATTCATCATTGTATCATCTAGCATGTGTATGTACCATAGTTTGCTCACTAATTGAAGGACATTGGATGGTTTCTTTAGTGGTTTTTTTTGTTGTTGTTGTTGAATTGACATTGACTTATGATATAGCATATGATTCAGAGGTATAGGTTCATCTATTTTAACTTTTGGTGACTATGAAAAGCTACTCTAAATGTCTGCATAAAATCTTTGTAAATATACATTTTAATTTTTCTAGGTTAAGTGTTTAGGAGTGGGATAGTTGGGTTATGCAGCAGGTATATGTTTAATTTTATAACAAACTGCCAAGTAGTGTTCTAAAATGGTCATGTTATTTTTCATTCCCACCAGTGATGTATGAGAATTCCAATTGCACTAAACAATGTAAAATAATTTTTTAAAGATTTATTTATTTATGCATACAAGAGCTGGGGTGTAGGGCAGAGGTGGGTGGTGGTGGTGAGAGGATTCACGAGAGACAGAGTGGGGAGCAGAACAGCAGAGCTACTGAAATACACAGCAGAGAGGAGCAGAGGGTGAGACAGGAGAGGTCTGCTGTGCCATGTGGGTCAGCTCCCTGGCCAGGCACTGAACTCCTGCTGCAGTGGCTGCAGATAGCTTCATAGTGCTGAGACTTAACCTCTTGTGCCATCAGGGAGGCCCCAATGTAAAATAATATTTGCTCTTAACAATCACACATTTTTTTCAAAAATTTAAGAAACATAGTTTATTATTTTTATCCAGAACTTAAAATTTTTGTTACTCTTCATCTCTCTTAATTCCTGAAGTTCTAGGTTTCCTTTTAGTATCATTTCCCTTTAGTTTTAAGAAATTTAACAATTCTTTAGAGATGAAACTCAGGCTACAAATTCCTGAGTTTCCTTTATCTGCAAATGTCTCTGTGTTGCCTTGAGGAGTGAATTCAATGCAGCTAAATGCAATTGACAATTCTTTGTCAGCACATTTGAGACTCTATTCCACTGTTTTCTTCCAGGAGAAATCTACAATCATTTGAGCAGTGTCTCTCTAAGTGCCAAGGACATCCTCATCAAAGGCACAAATGATTGGATTTTCCTCATGCTCCATTTGAGCAAGTAAATCTGGTGGATGGGAATCTAGGCACTGGGGCAGCTTGAGCCAGACTTGATAATTCAAGGACGCCACCCCCCAGTCCCCAATGAGTACCTAAAATGATCAAAGTGGAGAACATGGCTACTGTAGCTTTGTATTCCCAAGGGCAGAGCAGAGGTCTCCATATTTATCACTTAGATTCATTGCCACTGAATTTATCCACGGGCTGGTCTCTGGAATCAAGGGCTCAGCCCTAAGGTGTCACAATGGATGCTTTGTCCCTGGAGATGAGAGATAGGTCAGACCTTGCCAATGAGACAGGCCACCTCAAGCTTTTTCACTCCAGATGCTGATGTCTCCCTCATGTTTACATGTGAAGAAACTGTGGTCTCCCAGAAGAACACCAATGAACTAAATCCTGTGTCTTATCAGCTCAGACTGCCTTAAAAAAATGCCATAGGCGGGTTAGCTTAAACAGCAAGCATTTATCTTCTCATAGTTCTGGAAGCTGGGGAGTCCAAGATCAAGGCTCTGAAAGATTAAGTTCCTGGTGAGAGCCTGTTCCCTGGCCTGTAAACAGTCAACTTCTCTGTGTGTCCTCACATGAGGACTCTATAAGAGCACCCTATCATGGACCCCACTCTCATGACCTCATCTAAACCCAATGTTCTCCCAAAGGCCATGTCTCCAAATACCATCACTTTGGAGGCTAGAGCTTTAATATGTGGATTTGGGGAGGAACACAAACATTCAGTCCATGATGACTCAGGGCTCTGTTTAAACTTCTATATTGTCACTTGCTGGAGGAGCCAGAGTCAGGTGATGGTGGTATCTGTACTCATTTTTTTAAGAAAGAACCCTATACGAACAATGAAAATTAATTCTTATTTGAAATGGGTCTCTTAATTGCACCAGAATGCACTTTAAAATGAGCAAGTCTTATCCCTGGAATGTACGTTTCAGACTAGGATCAATTTTAGACATGTCATTTCTGTAGCTAAAATGAAAGGAAAACAAATTTTATTTGATCTTTCATAAGAATGTTCCTCAGTCTCTTTACTTCTCCTGCCATCAAATTCCTGTCTTGCTTGAAAAGTTATGTTAAGTGAATTCTTTACCTCTTTGCACAGAGATGAACAGTCTCTGAGTGACGGGAGAATTACGTGGACTCGGTGCTCCCATACTTGATGTGTGACTTCAGGAAAGTTGCTGTGCTTTCTGGGTCCTAGTCCTGCATCCACAATTAACAGGTCATCTTCATTAACAAAAAATGAAGAGTACAGATCTACTTTAAATTGGGAACAAGTGCACTGACTAAGCTGAAATTATGTTTTCTTAGAATGAACAAAAATGATACAGAAATTCATTGTTTCGAGCAGATGATTTTTCTGGAAATGCAAATGCTGGCATAATACAATGGCCTCCACATCTTTTTTGAGTTTCATCCTACAGTTGTAGTTAAATTTTTGAAAAAAGGGCCTCCCTGGTGGTACAAGGGGTTAAGATGCAACCTATGAATCTATCCACAGCATCTGCAGCACGAGTTCGATCCCTGGCTGGCCAGGGGAGCAACCCACATGATGCAGCAGACCTCTCCTGTCTCATCCGCTGCTCCCCTCAGCAGTCTATTTCAGTCAATCCATCTGTTCTGTTCCCCATTCTGTCTCTGGTGAATCCTCTCACCCCCCCACACCTCTCACCTGTATCCCAGCTCTTGTATGCAAAAGCAAATAAATCTTTACAAAAAATTTTTTTTTGAAAAAATAATCAAGAATTAGTGCAAGGACTGCTGTTGGGAGTGCAAACTGGTCCGACCACTATGGAAAGCTGTGTGGAGATTCCTCAACCTACTAAAGATAGAGCTTCCATATGATCCAGCAATTTCACTCCTAGGTATTTACCCAAAGGACACAGAAACATTAATTCCAAAGAGCACCTGCACCCCTATGTTTATAGCAGCACAATTTATGATAGCTAAGCTTTGGAAACAACCCAAAATGCCCAAAAATAGATGACTGGATCAAGAAGATGTGGTACATATACACAATGGAATATTACTCAGCATTCAAAAAAGATAAACACATGCAATTTGCAGCAACATGGATGGAGCTAGAAGGGATCATGCTCAGTGAAATAAGTCATAAAGAAAAAGAAAAATACCAAATGGTCTCACTCATAACAGGATTCTAGAAAACCTAAATATGGACTGGGAAAAAGAATAACTATAAGAAAGAAAAAAATCAAAATCAACAAACAACTATGAACCAGAGACACTCTTTTGGGGGGGAAAAGAGGAATTGGGGTCAAAATCAGGGTTGCAATTGTATGGGGAATGTAAAAATAAAAAAAATACTAGAAAAAATAAAGAATTAGTGCAAGGGCTTCTCTTGATTTAAGGATACTTAGGTCATTTTTTGGAGCAAATTTATATCATCATCTTTGCAATTTCCTCTTCTTCCATTAACCATTTTACTTCTAGGGGCTCTTGATTTATCAACATAAGTGCATGTGATTGAATAATTCTTCATTATCAAATTGATTGATTTTATAAACATTTTCATTAAAATTTTCAATTTTATTTTGCAGCCAGTTAGGATTGCTTTAATGTTTAAATGATCTGGAGAGACTGGCCAACAAAGATGTTGACCCAAAGCATGAAGCTAAACACCACCAGTGAGTAAGGAGGGATGCTTGAAAAGGGTCTAGTTTTCAAGTGGAAATTCATTTAGTAAACACTTTCTTATTAAGATCATTTTGCTTCCTTATACAGCCTCATATCCTGGACAATTAACACAAAATAATGAGGATCCCTTTAAGGTTTTAGGAGCTGAGCACATTATTGACTCATACCTAAAGTAAGATGGTTAAGACAAAATAGGAATTGTGTAAATAGCAGACATTTTAAACAAACAGAAGTATTACATATTAAATATTTAACATTTTTCTAAGATCTAATTATAAGCGATGCACCTATTGAGTGTAAACTCCTCGAGAGTGTTTCCATCTTGATAAATCAACAGGCAGGATCAAGACACTCAACAAATGTTAGCTGACTGTTCACTAAGGTAAAAGTACAAATAGGTAGCATTCTACTAATTAGTTATGTAATCTTGATTATCTCATATTCTCCTAGAAAATGAAGAAATGGGATGAATAATCTCTGGGACACGTACCGCTCTAATATTCTATGACTGTATTCTGTCCTAGGCACTTAGAATCAGTTTCACTGAACTTTCTAGATCCTAGGGTGAGTCATAATACTTCTGAGATGGAAAGAATGTAGAGATATATTAGTAGGCCAGAGTTAACAACATTAGAATGGAAATTTATTAACATGTTTATTATGTCTTAACTTGATTTGAGTAACGAAAATAATGAATTGCATGGAATTTGAAATTCAAAACCAGAAACTGCAGGTGTAAATTGTGAGATCCCAACTGTCAATTCTTATGCCTGCAATGGAAAGCCGTCCCACACCACTTCATAAAAAGAGAATGCCATCTAGTCTAGAGGTACCAGTGCTTTTCATTGAGTGGCGGGGGCGAGGGGAGGGGGGAATTGGTACGTAGCCTGCACAAATAAAGTGCACATATTAAGAATTTCCCAGCACAAAAATGCATGACTGCTTGTTTTTCTCAGGCTGTCATTTGTTCTGGAAGAATGGAAAGGATTTGATATCCTTAACGCTAGGGTGTGTTTAATATCTGCCCAAATATTCAGGCCTAGGAATTTGCTTTGACCATGACTCTACAGGGGTATCAAGCCTTAGCAGGGATATGTTAGGAATAAAGCTTTGCAAACCCTCTCATAGCCCAACTTGTGTGAAGCTTCCATTGCATTCCATTGCTTCCATTCTTAGTTGATAGACTAAGAATCCTTGTCCCCCACATGATCAGTGGGTGTTATTGGTAAGAAAAACACTTCATCATTGCTTGTCATTAAACCAGTTGGTCACTGTAGTAGATGGTTTTGTAGTTTTTTGGATACTTTCTTATTCTTTGAGTATAGTATCTTGAAGCACTTACGGAGGCTTTATTTTCTCTTCTTTGTAAATGCTCTATGTAGCACTTGGTTGAACAAAATCTCATCCAGTTTTGTAAGTACTGCAAATGTGTAGCTCTGGTCTCCCCTCGTTTTTAACTATGTAAGAGCATACAACCTCCTGTTAACCCATCCCAGAATTTTATAGAATCAATCACAAACTAAAGCTCGTCTTTATCCATTTTAAAGTACTTTGATGTCAGAAAGCATTCAATGAAAATTCTTCTTTGGAAGTTCTAGGTCCCCAATTTACATTTCTTTCTCTTTTTTTTTAAACCTTAGTACCTACAGGAAACTATAAAAAATCAGTACAAAGACATATTTCATTAACACCCAAAGAACATGTAATTTAAGGCAAACATATGGATGTGAACATAGAAGAGGAAAGGAGAAAATAAGATAAAATATTAAGTCCAATCTAAAAAAAAAATTAATCCCAATCTGTAAACTATTTATGTCAGTTATGAGTCAGGAGAGAAATTTTGAGTGTGGGGAGCAAGATTACTTGGAAAAGACCACAGGGACAAAAGTCTTGGGAATTTGCAATCCACTTTTTGATCGAAGAGAACCCATAAGACCATTTCAAGAAATTTTTTGGGAATTTGTGGGGTCTCAGAGATTATTTACAGTATGTAGAGAGAATCAGAAAACTGTTTACAGAAAAAGGATGGAATTCCAAGCATATAATGTAGCCTTGAAAAAGCACTGGAATCCCTAATCAGTAATAACTCATGTACTCGAGACACATATTGAAGACACACATTCCGAGACACACATTCAAGACACACATTCGACCAACATGAACTGAGCAACCGCAATATGTCTGGCTCCATCCTGGGCACTTGGTTCCTTTACCTAAACTACCCTCATTTGAAGGTGGTGTCATTAGACTTGTGATATTGATGAAGGTGGTCATTTGGAGGCATAAAGCAGTAAATGAGCTGGCCTTTCTCCCAAGGAGCTTCACACATTTACACATATGAAAGAGCCACTAAATAAAACACACTATAGCAAATATTAGTTTTCAAGAACTGTCAAAGACTGAGTCATTCTGGAGAGTCTGCCCAGTTTTCTGGGCCTTTGAGAGGTTATCCCTTAAAGTCTAGCATTAATGAAAATTGTACTTATCTCCAATACAGTACTTCCCTTGATAGAACAATTTATTTTTTACACTAGAATCATTTGTACTTTATTGTACCTGCATTTTATGGTTTTTCAATCTCCCTCCACCCCATAATTGGTTTGTCAATGTATCTTTTAATTTGCAGATGATTGTCTATCACGGGCTTGAAAACAAACTAATCTTAATAGTTGGGACTGTAAAATACCCAACAAATTAACCCTAAATTAGTCAATGAGTGTCCTCTCTTTGGAAATTCCTCTAGCGCTTGAATTGATGGCTAAGCAACCCATCCTCTCCTTGTTTTAGAGCTTCTTATGTGATCCTTATTATGTTCTGGAAAATTGATAAGTCAAGAGAACTAAGGCTAGATGGGTGAGGTATTATTGCATATTAAACCTACTAAACTGAATATAATTGGGCAGTAAGCATCACAGACTTGATTTTTGAAGTTATGAAGCAGTTGAATAATCTTGAGCAATACTGTGAAAGGAGTGATAGTTGTCTAGATGTTTCCTCAAGAAAGCAAAGAGTTAGATTTTATTGGCAACACTCTAGGAATTATCAATCCTCAATTTTTGAAGGATAGTGCTGAGGCCAAGTGAAGTGATTGTTTACTTCTTCAAGGTCACACAGAACCAATTCTAAAATCTGGTCATTTGACTCCTATGACCAATTCTTGATTATATTTATAGTCACTGGTAAATGAATGTTTCTGAGCTGAACCAAAGAAAATATATCAGGAGACACATGTTTGAACATTAACTTACATGAACCTCAACCCTCTCCTCCCCTCCCCGTCAACCCCCAGCTCTCTTCTCTCCACACTCTGCCTATAAATCCTGGTCACCTCAGATTCCCCGAACTTCTATTTCTGTAACTTACAGCTCCTTGGAAGCTCCAGGCTGTGTGTTCTTTCCCAGTTTCTGCTGCAGCTTGGAAATGTCTGCAGGCAGCACATTGGGCTATGAAAGAGCTCACCTATTTGGTCTCACTTCTCATCAGAATCTTAACCTAATTGTTGTGCAGTATCTGAAAAACAGTGATTTCATACCTTTTTTCAGTTTGCTAATTATTTTTGCTGGGAGGGTAATTCCTAAAGCAGCTAATCCTCAGTTTGGGCAAATCTAAGCTTCGACATTGACCGCCTCACTTACCCACAGGCCACCAAGGAAGCCTCAGCACCTCGTTTCCATTCTCCATGTATATCCTTTCCCTCTTTGTCAGAGAAAAAGACCTTCCGACATAAACTCTAAGAGAAATTAAATTGAATTAGGTGAGGAATTATGTGACCTGCTTTTAATGATTGCAAGTCTTTTGCCTTAAGATAATTATGTTGTATGCCAGGCAGAGAACTTAGGACTGGAATTGTCCAGCTCATTAAAAGAGTGAGTAGATCACTGACTGCTTACATGAATAAACACATTCTTGCCTTTTGAGAGTGCACAAAACTAGCAGTTCAGGAAAGTACAACAGAGCACAACTGACTTTCAGCAAACCATCAGGCAGGGTCTGCACAGTTCAGCTCAACCTGTGCTTATTGAGTGTCCAGTCTGGGCCCAGAATCCTACAGGTTTTAGGAGATGCAGACACAACCAGTACATGGTTCCTACAGTTTAGATTTAGATTCTGCCCCATCAACAGATTGTATCAACATGATGTGGCAAGTGATACGGTGAAAGAATGCAGAGATTTCATCACAAAATTGACAAAGAGTTGCCTGACTCAGCTTGGATCTCAGAGGAGTTTTCAGGAAACTGTTCTAGTCTGGACTGAAGATGACACTGTCTGGATGTCTGTGCTGCCATTTACTCCCTCACTGCAGGCTGTGATTCTGGAACTTCACAATGTAAGTTCCTTATCATTCTGGGTAGCTTTTTCCACCTATTTAGTTGCATCTCCTTATCTAGTGCAGATCGAGCCCAGATTTTGGCATTAGAGTCTCAATCAGCCTTTTTTTTCATTTCGTATTTTCCTTCATCTCTTTGGATATTTTATTTATTTTATAGAAAAGCAAGAGATGTATTCATAGGTAGGGAGAAAGACAGGAACGACAGAAGCGTTTTCTTCTTTGAATATTTTAATGGGAAATTGAGAAGGCCAGAATTAAAGATTGTGTCCTGTTAAGATAATGATGATTATATTCAGATTACAAGTGCTTCCTGGTACTTGTATCTCTGTGTGGGCCTCCCCTTTATAGTTTCAGAGGTTACTATGTCAATACAGTGTCAATAGGAGAAATAAAAAAACATGGTGATTTTCAATATTTTCACCACAATGATCCCTTTTATTGTTTCTCCTTTGTACAAACCAGATTTTAACAGATAGCTTATAAATAGTTTTTGATAATTAATAAAAATTAATTTAGACATGCCATTGCTAAGTAGAGCTTCTACTTGATGAGCATGTAATTTTGGCTGGAATCAATATAATTTAGCTAAAAGCTAAAGTTATAAGAAGCATATGTTGAGAATTTGCTGGATGCCTGGCCCTATCTTTAATGCTTTTTTTTACATCAAAACAGATAAGCGTCACAACTATCATACAAGGTAGATACTGTTATCATCCTTATTTTAATCAGAAAACAGGTTCACAGAGGCTGAGTAAATTGAACAAGTTTTCACAGACTCTAAAGCCTTAACTTTTATAATACATTGTTGATATTTGAATCAGATACTACAGTTCTCGGAATATAAATAAGGGACTCCTATTAGACTCTCTGAAACAATGAAAATAGCACATAGGCACCCATCCCTATGGTGGGGACACCTAAGTAGAAGTCTTTGTTCTAAAATGTAGAACACTGATTAGTGTGCTGGCCCTTGCATTAAGTAAATGCTGCCCACTGCATGCCAGCTTCAGGGAACCTGAATACAAGATCAGATACAAATGTGATATGTTGACTGGTAATACCTGGAAGCGGGAATAGTCTTACTCAGTGTGCTTGTAACATAACCAGAGTTTTATTTTTAAGAGCTGATGTTATTTAAAAGAGAACACCTCACCCAATAGCCTATTATCCTGCAAATATGTATTTAGGGACATCTGAAGGTGTTCTATTTATCTAGTCATCACTAATGGCTACTTTGGATCTATGACAGCGGAACATGTAAATACAGCTCTCCAGAGCTTTCTCAAGCTATGACACTAGGCCAATGACCATAACAGCATCTTCAGAGAACAGGATTTCCGTGAAGCAAAGTCTGTGGAGTATCAACCAGGACTCGCAGTACAATAGGAGTTTCTCATTAGGTCATTTCAAACTGCACTCTTCAAAGCTGAATGTCAAAACTTACCAGGAAATGTGGGTACCACTAAGATGTGAATACCAGTAAACATGAAAACCAAACACTGATATTTTTGAAAATGAGAACAGGGTCAGCATGATTCTTCATGAGCAATAAATAGATAATAGGCAAGGAGAAGTCAATTAAAAAGGGTTTGTGCAGCCAAACCAAATATACCAGCAAAGTTATGATAACATTGATTACTATATAGTAAAATAGAAATTGCTGATCTTATCCAGAGGGAACACAGATACAATTCCAGTAATTTAAGGCCTATAGAGAAATGATTAACTTGGCTGATGAAAGCCTCCTCTTCCACACTGCTCTGTGATCTGACATCAGACGAAGAGTCACCTTGTCTTTTTCACTTTGCCGGTGGAGCACAGCGTGGCTCACGAGGCCCTGCCCGGTGCCTGAATTAGTTTGGTTTAACATAGTGTCACAGACTGGGTGGCTAAAAACAACAAAAGTTTATTCTTTTTTTTTTTTTTCAGTTGATTCTTTCTTCAAATTAATTAATTAATTTTTAGCTGAGGTACTTTTGGGGTACCCCTATCAGGTATCACTACTATAGTGCACCCACCACCAACTCACCCATATTCCACCACCACAGACCATTCTTTTTTCTTACCCTTCCCCATGCCCTCCTTTCCTGATGCTTCAGTTCTGTAGTCAGCGATCAAGTGTTAATTTTTTAGCTAAAACGACAGAAATTTATTCTACCACAGTTCTGGGGACCAGAAGTCCAAAATCAAGGTGTCAGCAGGATCACATGCCTTCTGAAATCTATAAGGACAGTCCTGCCTTGCCTCCTCCGGCCGCCACTGGTCTGTCTACAATCTTTGACCTTCCTTGGCTTTGGGCTGTTTGACTCCCACCTCTGCCTCCAAGGTCACGTGGAATCTCTTCACAGGAGGCTTCACAAGGAGTTTTCCTTCCTGTGCCTCACTGCTCTGTCCTGTTGGATGAAAGGCCTACACTTTCCCTCACCCAACTGACCTCATCTTCACTAATTACATATAGAAGGATCCTATTTCTAAATATGGTCCCATGTGAGGCACAGGGGTTAGGCCTTCAACATATATTCTGGGGGAGGACCCAATTCAGTCCATCATTGCTCCTATTTCTTTGAGCAGAGTTTCCCGATTCAGTTTGAGCTTTGTCCAACCTGTTTGTTGCTCTGTAGCTGGTTATTGTGCCTGTGCCCTCAACTGTGCCTTGTCATGGGCCACCTCATATTATTAGTGCTGTCTTGTCTCCCTAAATACATTGTAAACTCTTTGATTGGTACAGAATTCTGACTCAAACTTATTTCCACAAAGCACATAAAATAATGGTTTGATATCAGCAGCACCTTCTATTCTTACAGCAACTTTAAACTCTTCAGAATTCTTTGACACAGTCCTTTCAGTGTCTCTGTGCAGTGGATTGGATCACTGGCATTATCCTCATCCAATAGCCAAAGGAATTAGAATCAAAGGGGTGAACCCCAGTAATGAGACCCATGACTTGGGCTAGTCCCAGTCACATTTTACTGAAAAACTTCTGCATTCTGCCCACATTCCCTGTAACTTCATTAATAAACCAGGAGTCTGTGTGGAAACAAAACCCTCCTCACTCAAGGCAAAGTGAGTGAGAGCAGAGAGAGAAGTGTGTGGGGCCAAATCAGCCTTTTCCGCCAGCACACACAGGATGGAAGTTAGTCCCAGGAGCAGGTAGATCCCACTCCATCTCCTCTAACTATTCCTGCTCTTTTTCTCCAGCAAAACAATATAAAACTTCAACTTTTTCTAAACTTCTGACCTCGCCTAATCTCAGTCTAAGACAGCTGTTCCTCTTCTGTTCTGTTTTAGTGAGATACTTCTCATTACTCCTCATACTGTGGGATCTCCTTCCACATCTTCCCACCTACCTTACCTGGCTAGCAGCAGGTGCAGAGAAGAGGGGACGTGTGAGCAGGGGCAGAAACCAGGGACGTCCTGACTGACCAAGGGCCAGCTAGTCAGGGGTGTGCCGCTAGAGGGACCACAGCCACTGTGTGCACAAGTGGGGGGACAGTGTCCAACCCTAGGGGCCCTCAAGAGCCTAAGGTAACCCCCTTAGAGCAGGAGGGGACAGATGGAGGAGCTTCACTTGGGGAAAGGCCTTGTATGTGAAACCCTGCTGTGGGTGCATCTTTCTCTCTCCCTGGTGCTCACAAATCAGGGATTGGAAAATCAGAATCAGCTTAGAGAAGATAAAGGAGGGGGAGAGAGAATAAAGGGAGAGAGAAGGGAGAGGGAAGGGAGAGGGAAGGGAGGGACAGAGGAAGGGAGAGAGAGAGGAATAGGGAGGGAGTGAGGAAGGGAGGGAGGGAGAACAAAAACAGGATGAAAGAAATAATGAAAAATGCTAAAAAAAACAAAACCAAACCAAAAAACCTTACTCCGAGAAGTGGTTAAAATGTGTCATGATGTTCGCTGCCACTCCAAATGGATTCATTGTTGTCTGGCTTTTGACTCTGAATTCTCTGAATCCTGGATACTTTTACCTACAGGCTGGGCATCATGGAGTAGTAACCAGTGATTTAATTAGAAAGAGAGAGCGCTTGAGAAAGTGTATCTGCAATAATGGAAGAACTTAAGTGCAAAGGCTCTCCAAGTGTAGAAGCACAATCTTTACCCAGGTGAGGAGGAAAAGGTGAGGTGGAGGTGGCTCTGGGGACCGGTGCAGGCTGGTGTGTGGCATCGACCCTGAGAGCAGTGAGAAAACCCTAAATGGACAAGAAGAGCAAGACATGTATGCATGATTGTGTAGGCATCGACCCTCCTTACCCACTCTCTCCCCCTGTGTGCGTGCATACACATGCACACACATGCATACACATGCACACACACATGTACACACACACACACCCATGCATGTCAGGCTCTTCCAACACTCTAGACTCGAGGTCTAGTTACAACCCGAGGGCTGGAGCTCTGAGGGGGCTGGGGCAGGACAACCCCACTGCTCGAGGTCAGATCTAAAGCAAGGACCCCCTTCCAGAGGTGAACAAGGAGTCTCAAAAGGTCGCAGGTGTTGAAACTTCCAGGTGCCTTAGGGCTCTAGTAGTAAGGATCTGTGCCTTGAGTCCTTGTACTGTGCTAATGAGTAAAGAGATCTGAGGTCATGAAAGGTCATTAGCTGGGAAAAGCCAATCAAGGCCTGGAAGTTTGAAGCCTGAGGGCACCCCCACCTTCTTCCTCAGCAAAGCACCTTCGGGTGAATTGGTTGCCCTTCCTGCAAAGTGGATGTGTTCTGTGCTTCAGCTCGGTGCTTCTCAGGTGCTAATGTGCACTTAGTCCCTGGAGACACTGTCGCTGGGGAGATTCTGATGGGTTCCTTAAGGGATGGATTTTGATCCCACACCTCTCCCTCAGTAAGAAAAAAGTGCCTTCCTCTGGGCAGACTCAGCACACTGAGTGACTTTGCAAAAGGAATCCTTTCCCACAGGACTAGTGGTGACAGAGTGGACTTCAGCCCCTGCCTCCTCAGACAGTGCCTCTGAGCAGTGCACATGCTGCCCAGCTGTGCAGGGAGTCCTGAGCATGTAAGAAACCACCTCCTGCACTTCAGCTAGGTTAGCACTGCTTAGGGGCCACAAGAGTGAGCTGCAACTGTCACCCTCGTGGCACAACTTGGTCAAGCCAATCAAGGCACCTTTCTAACTCAGTCTTCCATAGGAACATCTGTTTTTCTCCAGAGACTGCCAGAATGACGTGGTGGAATGAGCAAAGTCATCCTCTATTAAAGAAGAGCATAGGACCCCTGGCTCCCCACCCTCCAACACACCCTTATTCAGTCTAAAGCTCTAAGTGGGGACACTCTGGTTCCCCATCCACTGCTTCTGTTGGAGTCCTCACATTTGGAGTTTTATAGCTCATGTCACGTATTAATCCAGGATCTAAACTATTAAGCTCTTGTATGTACTCTCAGTACGTGATTATTATCTGGTTTGCTCAAATCTTTTGTTTCTCATCAAATATTACTCCTTCTTTATAGGGGTTCATACATAAAGGCAAAGAGCCAAGCCTGAAATTTCACTAAGCTGTGTGTTTACCTTGGATGGCAGGATTCTGTGTGGTGCCGGACTCTGAAAGGTTTTCTTAGCCACACCTCTGCCTGGACTACCTTGTTATATCCTGTCTATCACTGGGGAGTAATCCAAAATATTTATTTGTCTAGCAAGAGTTGCCGAATTCTTTCCTTTAAAGGAACTTAAGGTCAAGGTTGGTTAAGCAAAGGAACCAGCTAGGAGAAGTACCTGGGCCAAACTTGACCTCAGCTGTCCCCAGCTTTCTTTGAAGGGTTTGGTGCTGGTTACTCCAGATCTTTTGAAAAGAGACAGAAAATTCTGATTTCTCTATGTAGCAAATTAAAAAGGTCAACTGAGTAAGTGCAAAGATCCCTGGGCTGGAAATTTGGAGGTTCAGTTTCTATTAACTGAGCCTACTTTTCTTGCTCTCTCTGTTAGATCTATACAATGAGCAGGGGAATAAAATAATGCAGAAGATAGCTTTTAGTTCACATTGTAAAAGCCTATGAAGCTTGGTGGCCTTAGCAATGTAATTTTTTTCTCCTAAACTAAATTTACAGAGGTAAAGCCCAAAAAGTCCCGCATGATAGAATGATGGGGCCAATTTGTCATTGAAGTTCTTTCATTTGGGATCTCTTTGTAAAAGTTAATGACTTTGTGTTTTAGTTCATACATAATGAGTTGTGGGTTTTAATAAACTTTAACTCCATTGCATTTTCAGTCCCAACATTTAGATGTTGGATTCCTATCAATAACAAAAGACCAACAACCTAATGAGAAAATGCGGAATGATGTATAAATGTTCCCCCACAAAGGGAAATACAAATGGCTCTTAAACCCATGAACAGATATTAGATTCACTCACAATAAGGTCAATGCAAAGTAAAGGTTCTCCAAGGCACCATTAATCACCTGTTAGATTAGAAAAGATCAGAAAATGTGTTAACATACTCTGAATTTTTTGCCAATAAATGACTGATGATAAAGTATGATACATCAATGCTATGACATAATATGTAGTTGTAAAAAGAGAAAACAGAATAAAACAAAGAATAAGAAAACTTCTCAATGTGTCAATAATGGAAACTTTTGTAATATCCTGTATTTTATGGTTAAAATGTTGAATAGAGAGCAAGCTACAGATTGCGATGTTCAGCTCATCATCTTTTTTTTTTTTGAGAGAAGTTTTTTTTTTTTTTTAAGATTTATTTATTTATTTATACAAGCACTGGGTATAGTCAGAAGCATGGGAGGGTGAGAGAATTCACCAGAGCCAGAGCCAGGAACAGAACAGGCAGAGTGATGAAATACACTGCTGAGGGGAGCAGCGGGCATGGCAGGAGAGGTCTGTTGTGCCATGTGGGACCCTCGCCGGTGGCTGGGGATCGAACCGGCGCTGCAGAGCCTGCAGGCAGCTTCACAGCCCAGCGCTCAACCGCTGCGCCACCAGGGGAGGCCCTCATCATCTTTTGTTTGGATTGTATAAACAACTCATGGATTTCTTCTCAGCTAAATGCACCTGTCTTCATGCTGGGTGGGACATGACAGTTGTCAGGTTTTTCTTTAGGGTGTGTCGATTGTGGTGTGGGCAAAAGTAGGAAGGCTGTGTTAATATGGAAAATTCTGGTGTGTTGAATATTGTGTGTTTGAATATTGTGTGAATATTGCTGACTCCTTAGTCATACCCTGCTGCCTCAGTTTACAAACACAGCGACAACATAAAGAACAGAATCCATGAGTCCTGTTCATCAGCAGAACCCGTCTTCAAGAGTGGGAAGCATCTAAAGGTTTGGGGGGAGGAGACTGACTGGTTTGACAGAGCCCCAGGCTGGAGAGGGTAAGTTAAGCAAGTTTGCTCAGGAAATGACTGAGAGGATAAACAGAGGGGATCAAGATGACCTTGATTCAGTGTCTCACTTGGACATGCATTCTTAGCAAAGGAAGTTTTGCTGGCACTCGGCCATGGAGGGAGCTGCTAGGCAGGTGTCGGAAGGCTCTACCTCCGTTGTCCCAGCCCCTCATCATCTCTGACCTCGGAAGGCTACCACAGGTTGCAGTTTAGGCATACAAGCCAAACTATTGAAACCCACCCCCACAGTGCAGGCTGTGGGGCAAGACTGGGCCTTTCCTACCTCCACCTAAGTGGAGGGGCTGTTGGAAGACCAGTGGTCGTTCTGCGCCTGGCCCCAGAAGCTGTGTGCAGGCAGTGCAAGCAGCAGCGGAAGGCAGGCATTTTAATGCCCACCACCAGTGGCCCCACTGGAGCTCAGGCTGCTGGCAGGGGCTGGCATGATGGTGGGCTGCAAGGGTTCCCCTATCATGCTGCCCCAGGGCAGGCAGCCCTACTGCAGCTGCAGAGACAAGGTTGCCCTGCGCTGGAGCAAGCTCCAGCAGAGGAGGCAACATCTAGTCCCTGGGTCAGGGCTGCAGTGGGGAGCATGGGACCCCACTGGGCTGGCTCAGGTGCTATGGAGCCCTCCAGCTGCAGACAGTAGAGAGGCCTCTGGATTTGGTGCTTGGATGCTATGGCTCAATCAGGTGCGAGCTATGAGCTAATGAGTAAATGGTCCAATCAGTGATAGGATTGAAAGTGGTCCAATTAGACTTGTAGATGGGGGACCCTGGAGGAGGTAAGGCGGGGAAGGAGCCAGCATGCAACTTTCACGCTCCCTCTGGGAAGCATGCTGTTCCTGGCCTCCGAGGAGAGACTCAGACTCAGTCTCTCTCACAGAAGGACTCTGTTTCTGACCTCCAAAGAAAGCAAGAACATCCAGCAGCCAACCTTTGAAGAGAGAAACTGAAAAACTTTGCAGAGAAGCCAAAAATTTTTGCAGAGACCAGGCCGGCTGCCCCTGCCTCTGGCCTGCCTCTGGGACAGCCTGAAAGGAGCACCAAAGGCTCCAGGGGCCTGGTGTCTCAAAGAGCTGTTTGTTGGTGTGGGCCAACAACTCACAAAGCTGTTAACATGGTGTTTCTGACACCACCATCTCCTAGTGACCGGGGTGACTACACACTGGCCAGTGCTACCCAGTGCTGTTGACAGGGGACCAGCACTTTGTGTCCGGGTCACCTCTGAGAGCCGTTAACCTCGCCTGACCTCTCCTGACCATCCAGCTGTCTGGCCCAGTGTTGTGTGCTGTCCATCCCGACCTTCAGACTGTGGCTGGGGCTGCTGCAGCCTCACCTCCAGCTGCTGAGAGTTGGACCCTGGCCCACCGCTTGCAGGCACACCACGAATTCCAGGCCCTTGTAAGAGGGATGGCACTATCTTGGATGAGCAGCCTTTTGTTTGGGACTTCTGGACACCATGGGCACTACCTGAGGTGAGAGAACTGGCCACCTGTGGCCTTAGAAACTCTTTGTTTCCCTTGTTTGTTGATTAAATCCCACTGTTGTTCCCTGAAGCCCAGTGCTCTTGCAATTGTGCGCGTGGTTGAAGAACCCGCAGACAGCGGCCTGTCCTCTTCTGGGCACTGTCCATGGGTGGTGAGAGCCTTGCTGTGGCACTGTTTCACCACCTCTGCAGTTGCCTTGGTCCTCACTTGTCAGCTAGTTAAACATGTCTTGCATTTAAGACTGAGTTTACAGTCAGAAAGTTTGGTTTCTGATCCTGCCTCCACCACTTGCTTATCTGCTGAGTAACTCTGGAAAATTATAAAAACTCTAAAAAGACTCAGTTTCTCTACAAAAATATGAGTAATAATTGCATATGTCTACCTAATGGAGCTGTGACAATTAAATGATTCTTTCAAAGTGTTAAACACAATGCTTAACATTTAGTTCCTCTGCACCTGCCTTCTTTATTCCCTTCACTCTAGGGATCCATTTTAACTCTGGTGCTAGTCTTCCTCTAGAAAACCAGAATCCTCTAAGTAGCCCCTAGGCATCTAGGACCAATGCCACTTCTGATTCCATTTATTCCAAATCAAACGGATGGTGGAACTATAGCCACAAGGCCCTGAACTGAGTTTGATCCTAAGAGCACATCAGCCAAAAATTTTGCTGAAGGTAAATTAATGCACAACTACATGCATGGCTTACTTGAACGCCTGCATTTGGCATGTTAGAAGAAAGTTAAGAAAATGGCAATGCTTTAGGAACATTGGAGCTTCCACGGGCATATGTCATGCCGGCTTAGAGAGCTTGACTTCAGTTATTCAAGGGAGGTGGGACTTCCTTCAGGCTGCGGCCATTTGATGGGGCTCCCAAGAACCAGAGGCAGGTCTCCTCATTCGCAATTGCGAGGAGTAGGTGTTCAGAGAGAGGAGTATCCTAAGAAATAACAAAAGAGGTTTTTATGCCGTTAATGGGTTCAGATTCATAGTTTTAGCCAATTACAGACTATTCGATGTTATCTCTCAGTTTGGATTTGTTTCCATTCTGCTTAAAGTCAGCCTCTTTTCTTTGAAAAGGGGTTTATATGTACAGTGGTTTATTCTTTCAGTGCTTTGGGTCTGGTGTGCAAATAAGACACTGTCTCAGTGTGTTCAGCTGGAGAAAGATTTTTATTAGGTAAATACAGCAGTAAGTCACCTTTTCATCCTTACATACAAGGATGTTCAGCTTTTTATCACTCTTCCTGATTTGCCAAAGGAAATGATGCACTTACCTAGCTGAATTTTTCCTTGTGTGAGTTCACAGCAGGCAAAATGTTCTTAGCAAGAGATACACCATTTGCTTAAACATTTTCTGCATAGAGACAGTAGGTTTTAACTTCATTGACAGGAGCAGGTAGTATGGCTCCGACTGTAAAACTGAGTAAAGGTCAGTCATGCTCCTAAAGAATGAAAAACTGGGGCCTCCCTGGTGGCGCAGCAGGTTGAACGCAGCACTGTGAAGCAGTCCGCAGCCTCTGCAGTGCTGGTTCGATCTTCGCCAGCTGGCAAGAATCCCACATGGTGTGGCAGACCTCCCTTGTCGCGCCTGCTGCTCCCCTTAGCAGTGTATTTTTGTCGTCTGCTTGTTCTGTTCTCCACTCTGTCTCTGGTGAATCCTCTCACCCTCTGGGCCTCTGGCCTGTACCCCAGCTCTTGTATAAAAATAAATAAATATTTAAAAAAAATGAAAAACTGAATTGGTGCCTAGTTGCCTGGTATGAATCCACACTGCAGTGTTGAATAGAAGTGGCAAAAACAAATGTCTTATTTCTGATCTCAGGGCAAAAGCATCCAGTCTTTCACCAATAAGTATGGTCTGAACTGTGTGTTTTTGTATGCACCTGTAGGAGGTGGAAGAAGTTCCCCTCTGTTCTTAGCTGTTCATTGTTTTTATCATGAAAAGGTAGTGAATTTTGTCAAAGGATTTATCTGCATCTATTATAATGATCCTGTGATGTTTGGTCTTCACTCTTAAATTTTTAGATTTGTATTGTTCATTGCAATGTTAATTATAATCTACATCCTCAAGATACATTATTCCTTCGATGTACAGACTGCTTTGTTCACAATGGGGTCTTATGTTATTTTGAAATGATGCCGTAAACCCCAGCAGAAAATGTTGTCTGTAGCCACAAGTTCAGAGCTGTGAGTCTAACAATCTGCTATCTTCACAATCAAGTAGCGTGCTCGCTGCTTTCTTTACTCTGTGAAGTGGGTTCTGTGCCAGTTTACATAGTGTTAAAGAATCCTAGCATTGGAAGGGAATTATTTGAGTTCTCTGGTCTTCTGCCCAATGTAGGGATCTCTACAATATCCTCAACAGGGGATCATCCATTTGAGATCTGCTCTTGGGGATTAAAGAAAGTCTTGGAAAAGGGACAAGTACTCTGCTATGAAATTTCAGTACTGTTTTTCACAAAGACACAGTTTGGGTTTTCTGTATGTGATTATTTTCTAGACTAAGAGGAACTCAGCCTCAATCCTGACTTACTGTGTAGACCTAGCCAAGTTCCAGCTCCATCAAGATGTTTCCTTCTCTGTTAGAAGGCAATGTTAATGATGACAGTCATAATATCTTTTTTTTTTTTTTGTGGGACCCTCGCGGGTGGCCGGGGATCGAACTGGCACTGCAGAGGCTGCGGGCAGCCTCGCAACCAAGCGCTCAACCGCTGCTCCACCAGGGGAGGCCCGACAGTCATAATATCTTATTGATTCTATCTGTCCCAGCTTCAGAGATGTTGGGAGACTCGATAATATAATTTACATGCAGACAAAAAACATAAAATTCCAATTATTAACATCAGATGACTTTTGTATTATTTGAAACTCAAGGAATGGGTATTGATGCCTTAAAAAGGTAGGCAACCACTATTCATTTTAGTTCCTTAAAAGTACAGGAAGGCAGAGCTCAGGGGGATTATAACAACAATCCCATCAACAGCTTTGTGCTTCATTACCTTAGACATTATCTCTGTATGGACCTTCCCAAGAAGAAGTTGAGTAGAGGAGCCCCTAAGCCTGAAGCTCTGTGTTTCTCTTGTTCTTCTAGAACAAGTTGCATGCAACTTCCACATTGGCATTTTCTCTGAAGGAAAAGTGAGTGTTCTTATAATATCTGTATTTCAGCAAATGGACTATAAACTTCCAACATGTCTGTTTCTCCTACCTCGCTTTTCCTTCTATTTAAAAAAGAAAAATCCTAAATCTAAGTAAGCATGGGCTCCCACCAATTTAGATCATTGGTATGCCTTTGAGGAGCCATGGAAGCTTTTAGCTAAGATCTCCCAGGCAGAACTGGACTATTCTACCAGAATTCACTTGATTTTCCCTTTCAGATGTTGTGTTTTAGTTAGAATAGCACAAAAAAAAAAAAAACAACTAGATTTGAAACTTTGAGAATCACTCCTCTTTCCTGGAGCTTTTTTTTTTTTTTTTTTTTTAAGATTTATTTATTTATGTATACAAGAGCTGGGGTGTAGACCAGAGGTGCAGGGGGTAAGAAGGGAGCAGAATAGGTGGAGCCACTGAAATACACTACTGAGGGGAGCAGAGCAGTGGGCAAGGCTGCGCCATGTGGTTACCTCCCTGGCTGGGGATCAAACTTGTGCTGCAGTGGCTGCAAATAGTTTCACAGTGCTGATGCTTAACCCCTTGCACCACTAGGGAGGTCCAAGCTTCTGGATGTTTTATGGAACCCTTTCCCTGCCTTGGAAATTAATTACTTGGAGAGAAAAGGGCAGCAGAGAGCCCATCCCCTTGACCTACTGTAGCAGGCCCTGCTTTGAAAATAGCAAGTTACTGGATTGGTCTTGTCAGCTGGAACCCTTGCTCCCTTGGGGAGGGAGGTTGGCAGTTGTGCCTATTACTCTATTGCTGCCCAGTCTAGCTAGAGAACAGTCCAGCATTATAAGGATCTGGGTGCGTGGGGGCTGAGAGCTCTTGACAGGCCTGTAGCTAAAGGAGGGCACAAGTGTGCTGCGAGCAGCGCCTCCCACCCAGAGCCCTTTGCCAGGGATGACAGGTCGTATTGTCTGCATGTTGCTACTTTGCCCCGATAGGGAGGAGTGGCGGTCTCTGTGTCAATGGGAGGTGTGGGGCCTTGTGTATGTAACACTTTTTAGGAGTCCAAAGTTCCTAAATTCCCCTTCTGCTTTGTTTTGGCTTAAGGACCAAACTGGAGATGATTGATTTTCTTTCCCAAACACTCAGGGTCCCAGAAGCACTCTGCAAATGGGGCATATAGCAAAAGTGTTTCCATAGTCTCTTGGCTCTGTTTTGTTAGCTCAGCTGGTTGAAAGCACACACAACACAGGCGAAGTGTGGCTCCTTTTCCTTGTGGGCCAGCTAGCTTCATTCTGTCTGGGGTTACATTCTGTCCAGGGGTACATGGACTGTACCCCTAGCTCCATTCTGATAAACCATCATAAATAAACTAATGCCTAACAGAGTGCCCAATTATGGTAGGTACATGATCTGTGTTTGTTCAATGAATGTAGGTAAATTCATCAGAGAATCCTAGAATGACAATAATAAAAATAATTTCAGAGACAATCCACTGTATCCCTTTATAAAATTATTTGTCAAAGAAAAACAGTTCAAGTCTCATTCAATTATTTCAGTTGTATTTAACTTTTCTCAATTGGAGGGCAAGGATTCTTTTATTTGTCTTTTTGTTCTTCCCTGCTCCCAGTGTTTGGCCTGGCAGGTAAATGGAACTCAAGTGTAGGTGCTCACAACTGATCTATAGGAATGCCCTTTCCCAAACACCACACAGGATACAAAGGCTATCAGCATGTAAGGTTTTGAGTAGAGCAGCCTATAATCTAGAGGAGAATTCACCCAGAGCTGTCCTGCTCCCCTGGGAATAGCTCCCCTGGAGTTGTCCTGCTCCCCACTGCAGGCAGGGTGGGGATGTGGGAGTGGGGGAGACCTGGCCTATGGGGCTGCTATTTGAGACAGTCCCTGAAGGCCTCCTTGGTGACAGAGAAAAGACCATTCCAAATTGTTAGTGACCAGAGGGCAGAACCAAAGACTAACCTTTTTTATTTTGCTTAGGCCTGGTGCTGAGGTGTAACAATTAGTATGTAGAGAATGGCACTACTTTTGGTGACTTCAGGGGGTGGGGGAGAGGTCATCTAATTTAATAAAAACATCTAGTTCTAGAACAACATAAACTAAGGGAAGACTTATCCCAGGGAAAGATCCTTTGGACTGATCTCATGAACAGATATGGTGACTTCTTGCCATTTGCAGCAACATGGATGGAACTGGAGGGGATTATGTGAAGTGAAATGTCAGAAGGAAAAAGAGAAATACTTGATGATTTCATTCATGTGGAATATAAAGAAACACAGCAAAGGACAGAAAAAAAAAGAACCCTTGAAATCTGACCACAGAATTGAGATTACAGGAGAGGGTTGGGGGGGTTGCAGCCAAGGGGGCGGGGCCCAGTGGGCTGTGGGGGAGGCCTGGGGGTGCCCTGGTGGTGCCCTAGTGGCAGGTGTGGTAACACACATCTGAAGAGGTGTGAATCTGTGCCTCTGAGTCACATAGAGTGTTGTAAACCAACCTTACTTCAATATGCTAAGTGAAATAAACAAATCATGATTTTACTTTTATTTAAAATCTAAAAATAAAACCGTGATGATAACAAATCAAGCTGATAGATACAGAGAACAGATTGGTGGCTGCCACAGGGGAGGGAGTTAGGAAAGGGATAAAATGGGTAAAGGGGGGCAAAAGGTACAAACTCTCAGTTATAAAATAAATAACTCAAAGGGATGTAATATATAGTGTGGTGATGGTAATTAATAATACTGCATGTCATATATATAGGCTAAAAAGGAAATGAATAGGAAAATTATAGAAGTCAGTCTCCCTCTGTATTATTGAATAGTGATTTATAAATGTAAATTTTTCCAATCAAAAATAGATTGGCAAGAATAGATTTTTTTAAAAATGGACTAATTATATGTGCTGTGTTGAAAGTAAAGGAATGGAAAAAAGATATTCTATGCAAACAGTAACCACAAGAGAGGAGGATGGCTATACTAACATCAGACAAAATAGACTTCATCTCAAAAAAGATTACAAGATGAAAGATCTTGTATCTTCTCTATGAATCTTTTTTATTATATAACAATTAGAAACATTACACACCTAATGGACCATCAAAATAGATGAAGCAAAATTAAACAGAATTGAGTGGAGAAATAGGCAGTTCTACAATAAAGGTGAGGAGTTCAATATCCCATTCTCAATAGTGAAGAGACACGAAACAACACAATAAACTAATTAGATCAAACAGACACATCCAGAACATTCTATCCAACAACTGCATACATATTCTTCTCCAGTGCACAGAAAACACCTTCCAGCACCCACCATATGTTAGACCACAAATTAAGTCTTGGTAGATTTTATTTTTATTTAAAGATTTTATTTATGCACATAAGAACTGGCGTATAGGTCAGAGGTGCAGGGGGGTCAGAGGATTCACCAGAGACAGAGTGGGGAACAGAACAGGCAGATCTACTGAAATACACTGCTGAGGGGTGCAGCGAGCAAATCAGGAGAGGTCTGGGTTGCTCCATGGGGGTCACCTCCCTGGCCAGGGATTGTACTTGTGCTGGCAGTGACTACTGATAGCTTCATAGTGATGAGATTCAACCCCTTGTGCCACCAGGGAGGCCCATAAGTAGATTTTGAAAGGTAGATTGATACAATCTTCTCCAACTCAACCAGATGAAATTAGAAATCAAAAGCAGAAGGAAAAAAAAATCACAAATTTTTGGAAATTCAACAATGCACCCTTAAATAACCAATGGATCAAAGAAAAACTCACAATAAAAAAAAAAAAGGAAAAAGAGTTCCTGTGGAAATGATTAATTCTAGAAATTCTACATAACCTGGAGGGTTATGTAGTGCCAAAAAGAAGGAAAAGTTCTTTAAAATACCACTTTGATGGGGTGACCTCAAAGGGACACAGGAGACAAATAAAAGCTCCTAAGAGCCAAAGTTAGGACAATTTAATCAATAAAATAAAATAATAAGCTATAACCCAAGTTATGAAGTGAATTTATATAAATTCATACTGATAACAGTAAGCCCATAATCCAAGTCTTATGAGAAAAACATGAGACAACTTTTAACAGAAGGACATCCTATAATATACCTGAACAATACTTCTCAACACTGTCACTGTGGTCATCAAACCCCAGGAGAGTGAGAATTCACAACAGGAACCAAGGAGATAAGAAGATAATCATGAAATGTATCTTGTATGGAATTCTGAAACATTAGGTAAATACTAAAGAAATCTAAATTTTTTAAAAGGACTTTTAAAAAGTTAATGATGCATTATTATTGGTTTGTTCTCTATTTTGAACGTACCGTTGTAATATAAGATGCTAATAACAGAGGAAACTGTTTTTTTGTATATGGACATATAATTCAGCATTATTTCTTAAAAGACTATCCTTTCTCCATTGAACTTCCTTTGCTGCTCCTTAGCCAAAGATCAGTTGACTATATTTATATGGGTCTATTTCTAGACTCTCTATTCTGTTTTACTGATCTATGTCTATATTCTTTTACCAATACTACAGTGTCTTGATCATTTGTACCTGTGTAAGTCTTGAGGTCAGGTAATGTAAATCCTTTGACTTTATTCTTGGTTAGTGTGGTGTTGGCTATTTTGGGCCATGTGTCTTCATATTGTATTTCACACTTCTTTTCTTTGAGAAGTAATCAGCCTTTTATGATCATAGCTTCTAAATTAGTTGTTCACTATTTGTCCACACCTGGGGACAGCTAAAGTCATTTTAGACTGCTTCAAAAGATTGCTTTAGTTGTCTTAACTTTTCTCTGTGTAATACAAATATATTAGCATCACCATCATCAGGCGCCAGAATTCTTCTTAGGGAAAGGTGCCATTGTTTGGGAAAATGATTTGGTAATCTGTTCAGGGAAGTAGTTATAGTACATGACAGCAAAGGCCAAAGCAACACAAATGGTGGCTATATGTTTTGGTTGAAAGAAGAGGACTCTCTTTGCTCCCAAGAGGAAGGAATCAGAGAGGGGAAAGGAAAGAGAAAGTAAGGAGGAATTAGTATATGAAATGAGACTGACATTTACAATTGCTGAAGCAACTAGTATAGATTCCACAATTTAAGATTAGAGATCTCTGCTGCTTAATTTAAAAATTTTCATGCTGCTCTGGGATAACAGTCTCTGTTGTCCCTCACCACCTCAACATATTTTCAGTCATGCCTACCACACTTACCAATTCTTTGTGTGAAAGTTGTTTTGTTCTAAGAATTCAAGAAAGAACTTGAGTTTCACTTCTGCAGTGAAGAATAGACAGCACCTGTGGAGACTAAGAATTAAATAAACCTGCTTGGAATTAACACTCATCTTGCTGAAGGTTTAGATTTTGACAGGGCATAAATGGGGATTTGAACTAAGCTTCTCTGACTCTCAAGGGGACAGGAAGCCCAGGTAAGCTAGCATCTGCACTACAAATATTATAGTAAGGACTCCTTTACAGTCTCAAAATACTCTAACAGCATTATTTTCTTTGAATCTGTTAATAGTCATGTGAAGTAACTTCTTTAGATTGTATAAATCTAACTCAACTTATATTAGCTGGACATTGTGACAAATTAGTGGGGATTTGCTTATGTGATGTATTATATAAAAATTTTATTTTTGCATTTAAATTTATTCAAACTTATATCACAATAAGAAGGATCCAACGGCTTCAAAAATGAAAGAGAACTCATTAAATACAGACTGATGGAGTTGGAAAAGAACTTAGAGACTATTTTAAGATAAAGCTAAAGTATAGGGAAGTAACTTCCCTAAGGTCATATGACTTCTGAGCAGCAATTCCTTGGATTAATTCAAAGAAAGAGTTAGTAGGTGAAACTCCTTAGTAGGGGAATTTCCACCGCAGGCCACTTCCCCTACTATACTCAAAAATTTAACTTGGCCATGGATTTGGCCAGCTCAAGGATGTTCATGTCTTTATATCCTTTCCTGTATTTTATAAAAATGTCCACATTATTTTTTCAGTAAAACAAAAAGACACAGAAAGGGAGAGGATATTTGCACATAATACATCTGATAAAGGACTAATATCCAAAATAAATAAAGAACTCATGCAACTCAACAAAAGAAAGCCCAATGAAAAAAGAATAATGGGCAGAAGAGCTAAATAGATGCCTCTGAAGAACACATACAGATGGTGATAGGCGCATGAAAAAATTCTCCTCATTTTTCATCAGGGAAATGCGAATCAAAATCACAATGAGATACCAACTCACATCCATGAGAACAGTCCATGTCAAAAAGGCCAGATGCAACAAGTATTGGTGAGGATGTGGAGAAAAATAAAGCCTTCTATACTGTTGGTGGAAATGCAAACTAGCCTAGCCCCTATAGGAAACAATATGGAGATTACTTAAACTATTAAAAATGGGTGTACCATATGACCCAGCAATTCTTATAAATGTCTACCTAAAGAAAACAAAAACACTAATTCAAAGGAGTATCTGTACGCCTGTGTTCATTACATCATTATTTTAAGTTATGGAAACAACCTAAGTGCCCAAGGACAGAGGAATAGATCAGAAAATTGTGGTGTAGGGCCACCCCTGGTGGCTCAGCGGTTGAGTGCTGGGCTGCGAGGCTGCCCGCAGCCTCTGCAGCGCCAGTTCATTCCCCGGCTGCCAGTGAGGGTCCCACAAAAAAAAAAAGAAAAGAAAAGAAAATTGTGGTGTATATATACAATGGAATACTACTCAGCTATAAAAAAGGATTTGAAACAATATGGATGGAGCTGAAGAAAACAATGCTAAGCAAAATAAATCAGAAGGAGAAAGACAAATACAGCATGGTCTCACTTATATGTGGAATATAAAGAAATAAAGAGTCAGTCAAAACCAAATCAATAATAAACTCAACATAAACTCAATACTGAAGCAGTTAGAGGGGGAGGGTGGCAGGGTGAGAGGGGTGAGGGAAGAGACAAAAGGAATGTGGTGAAGGATTGTTGGGGCACTGGTGGTGGGTAGGGTGTAAATGTTTGTATTTGAGAAGGTTTTGAACCTATTCCAGAGCATACACAAAGATGTAAACCTATATTACCTCAATAAAAATATTTTGGAGAAAAAAATCTAAGGCAATCTGAATAAGACATGGATTTTAATAACAAGTCTACATGTTCATAAAACACTGGAATTTAGCTTATTCGGAAGCCCTCCCTCCTTTATCCAAAATTTTCATGGCTGAAATGACCTTTTTCCAAGAGCTAGGAGCCATAAATTTTTGCAGCTGGACATGTTTAGGAATGCCTCTTAGCTATTTTTGTTAATTTATTTTCTTTGTCTGTGTTTGTGCAATCCAGCTTTGGGCATGGAAGCAAGCAGCCCTGGTCACTAGTTTTCCACCCCTAATGATTTAAACTCAGCAGACATAGTTCCTCCTCTGTGGAATGATCCCCTATGGAATCCCCTAAGTTATAGCTCAGCCTAAGAGAATTGACTATATCTAGGAAAATCACCTTCAATTACCTTTATGGTAATTTTAGTCCACATTCTCCCCTGAGTCTGTTTTGAAGTCTGTGTGTAAATCGATCAATCAATCTATCATTTATCCTGTTAGCTAGCTTTATCTATATCTGTCATCCAAATATCCAATAATATAGTGATTATAGGTTATGGAATATTAACTCAATGGCATATTAAAATGTCATAAAAATGCAAATATATTTTATATGTGCTTTTCCAAGATGCTACATAGCAAATTCTATTAATTGGCCACTGACTATGTTTAGTGGTAGAAAGCAAAATTTGTATATATGCTTGGATAAAGATTAGACATTTTCTCAAAAAAGAGGAAAGTGAGCTGACAATTCTTAATGACCTAGTATATGCTGGATTTATCACATTTAATCCTTAGAACATCTCTGTAAATAAGACACAATTACCTCTATTTAGAGATGAAGAATCTGTCTCAGCAAGGTAATTTTGCCTAAGGTCACACAATACAACCAGGATACAACCCAGGCTACTGGACAGTCCTAAAGATAAAATCCATGTGATTTTTATTAATCATGATACATCTAGAGAAAACTAGGCAATCAGGTTAGGTAAAGGGCTCAGAGTTATAAGTTAAAACTAAAATAAATGAGGATATTTTTGTCCCCTTCCATATTCTCTACATTATTATTCTGAGTTGGAGGGAAGGACATTGAATTGTACAATAAAAAGAACATATGATTTCTTTGTCCTTTTGCTTCTAGAATAATGTTATCTCTCTCTGGACATCCATTTCCCAGGCAACAATATACAAGTTACGAGGTCTTCAGACAAGACTTCCATAAAAAGAATGTAATAATTTAATGCCCAGAATGGAAGACAGGGTAATAAAGCAATCAGTATGTGCAGAACTAAACTTAGAAATTTAGAAATAGAAAAAAACTTTTCATGTCTCCAGAATTCTTTCTCTTGCTTTTCTCTCTTTCAGTGTTCCATTTTCTCTATCACCTGTTGTCTCTGTTGAAATTAATAAACATTCAAATTTGGAAAGACAGGATTCATCAAGTTTAATTCATTTCTTCCCCCTCAAGCATATCCATGTTTTAGCTGAAGATGTTTTAAGGCTCAAGAATGAACCCCTGGGAGGAATGTCAGCTATCAAGCAGCGGGTGTCAATCAATCAGTAGCTCTGCATTGTTCCTGGAGTCCTTGTTTCCCTTATGAATCCAGGTTGGGACCTGTAGTGCTGATTTGATTCTGTTCATCACCATTAGGTTTAATCTCTCCATTTTCCAGAGGAGTAGCTGAAATGCAGAGCAGTTGGGGAGATTTGCCTTTACTTCACAGTTATTAGGTGGTTGACTGGTGGTTGACAGGGTCTGTCCCTAGAATCATAAAACCAGAGGGCTGGAGAGGGTCCTTTTGTTGTTCCGAGCATGTCCATCCTTCTTAGAAGGTGCTCACCAAATAGCTGTCACTTTCAGTGGCACAGCACTCACATTAGCCCAATGACTTTTCAGGCATTGCTTATCTAAAATCTATGTACCTTGATGATTCCACCCAGGACAAGAGAAAAAAAATCTAATCCTCTCCTTGACTCACCTGGCCCTGGTTTCCCTTTTTCAGGTTAAATATTTCTTAGTTTCACTAACTCTTGTCATATGGCTTTCTCAAAACCCCTGCATCATCCCACATATGCTTTTCTGAGCTTGCTACAGTTTTCTTCAAAGTTGGGTGCTAAAGACCAAACTTCAGGTGAGATCTGGATTCATTCATTCATTCATTCATTCATACAGTCATTATTCACTTAACAGACAAATTTAATCCGGGTCATATTTCTCTGTTCAGTGCAGGGAAGGGAGGGACACTTAGCTCCATTGCTCAGGATATAACACACTTTTGGTGGATGCCAAGATGAAATTAGTTCTGGTATTTAGGGGTTTATGGTCAACGAACTCTGGTAAGTTCTTTCCCATGGCCTCCTGCTATAGTGTGTGCCTCACTCTCTTGCGAGTTGTTTCTCTGTGTGGGAAGCTGGCTCTATTTTTGTGAAAACCCATCCTGCTACTCTGCGGTGTGTGTCTGCACAGGCTTTTATAAAACCAATTTGGGTTGTGATGGGAACACCTTTCCTCAGATCCCAGTCCAGCTTTTGTTTCTTCCTGATGCCAAAGTCGACATGCTCCCAGTCTGTCTCTGTAATAAAACCTAATCTCTAGGACATGCAGTTGTATCTCCATCCAGGGGTCAACCAGGAGCCAACGAGAGGGGTGGTGAGCTCACATCTGCACCCAGATGCTTCCACAGACTCTGGAAAACTACCCATTTTCCCCTCCCCCTGGATTTGCACTCTGCTGTCCTTCCTCCTGCGTCTGCACTCTTCACATGCAGGAAAACTGGCTCAGAGGAAAAACAGACAACCAGGAATGTGGCACACAATTCATATCAAGGTCTAAACGTCATTTCTGGAGTTGAGGTTCTAGAAACATGAGGCTGTGGGACTTTTACACCACTGACACCTCCCATGTGTCTTCCCTTACCCAGCTGTCACTGTTTCTCTTTTCCATGTGAAGATTTTCTTCCAGTGGAATTTCTTGATGTGAGGATCTTACCTGCCCTTTTACAGATAAGGGAAATTTAAAATCCGGAGGAATCATTTGTGTGAGTCATCACACTAAGAGCTCTGAATACATGTCCTAAATTTCCACCATCAATTCACCCTGCCGCTTGTACATTTCACCAAGGGAGCAAGGACAGAAAGTCTGTACCCTTTGTCAGTGTCTCTCCACTAGTTCAATCAGAGGTCCCTTGTGCTGATAGCCACATGACATGGGTTTCTGTTGCAGGAGGAAGATGTAGACCATCTAATAAAGCTAAGTAAACCCCACTGTGTGCCTTCACCTGAAGCAATCTCAGGACCCACTCCACACTTGCCATGCAAGACACAGAACCTGAGTGTACTAACCTCAGGCAGACTTCCTCAAAGGGGGCAACAAAAAGCATCAAGGATCTAAATATGAGTATAAACAAGCTCTCAGCATGCAGTCAGGGAGAGATTCCAAACTTTTCCACAAGAAATGACATCTCCTCTCCCTCCCCTGAGTTCATGTTCTGAATATTCTCTGCATTCTTCTCTGTGAAAGAAGAGGGCAGAGCTAATACATTTCCATCTCTCCAATTTTCAGATGTTGTTTAGATCAAGTTTAAGCTTTTCTGGCTTTGTGCTGGAGTTCTGGTGCCAACTCTGCATTGTTGCCTGTAAATTTTATCAAAAACTGTGTTGTCACAGGCATATTCCTTCCCTCACCTCATGAACCACTATCCACCTTACCCATCTCTGCATACACACTTAAAAAAAAAAAAAAAGCTTAACATTACCGATTTGGCAGAAGGAAGTGTAAATGTTATGTCAGTGTGAAGACACTGCTTGATGCCGCCAGATGAGTTGTCATGAAAGCGTGATGCTGATGGATAGGTGTTCAATGCCATCTGTTGCTCTCCCAGGACCATGAAATTCTGTGGCCCCAGGGCAGATGAAATTCCCCAGCAAAAGTGAGGACGGAATTTTCTGTCTTCTGTGGGGCAAAGTGTGTGGTGTCAGTCTGATGGGCCTGAGTTGATATCAGTGCCTGATATCCGGGCACTGCAGGCTCCTTCAGCTCTGTGTGAGGGGTTAATGGGAATGAGCTGTGCTGTCATGGATTGCAGAGGACCTTTAAATGATGTCAGGAATTCCAAGAGCAGGAGACTTGAGAAGAAAGTAAGGAAAGCGGAACATCTGTTCTCTGTAAAGAAAAAAAGCAAGTAAAAAGCGACCCAAAAACACACAACCTACCCCTAACTCCTCCCTTTCTGGCTTGCTCCTCTAGCTCTCTCTTCTCCTGGCACCTGTGAGGTTAAAGAACAAAGTAGTTGAAAAGAAGCTAAGCAAGTGATTGCTTGGCAATTACTTGGACATTAGAATTTTTAAAAACTATAGGTACCTGGTCCCTACTTCCAGATATTATGGTACAATTAATGTATAGAGCAATCAATGGCAAGTATGATTTTGTAAAGGCCTTAGTGCACCAGTCCTTCCACCCACGTGGCCAATGGGCATCCTGTGTAGACAATTGGTAGTTGAGACTAAATGCTATTGGGTGTTCACCTTCAAGAGAGCAAAATCAGCATTTATTCCCAATGCACCATGGGTTTCTAGGCTTAGAAAAAAAAATATATAACAATCCTACAATGACTTCAATGTGAAAATGGGACTTCCTCTGTCCCATCCCTTCTCTCAACCTATCACCACCCCAATAAGGGATGTGCCCATTGCTGCCCACATGTCAGAAGAGGCCACACAACATGCTTACTCTCAACCTCTCTCTAAATCTGTCCTACACACTAACTGGGACCCAGAGAAAGCTCAGGAATTAAGGGATTAAGTCAAGGCCACATCTGGATTCTTTGCAGAGGTAGGAAAAACTGAGATTCTTCTTTCCCTGCAGACCTTAGATAAGCCCTTTGAGGAGTAGTCTGTGTGGAAAACTTGCATGAAGGCCAAGTCTACTGCTAAACTAGGAGCTTGTCATGTCCCAGGCCAATCACCCCTGCCCATTTTCTTGGGCAGCAGATAACTCTCAGCTTCAAAAAAGAAGCTCTGGTCACATGTTGCTTGTGGCTGTGGGGGGTGGTCTGGATGTCTGAGGGCAGAACCCAGTGCTCTTAGTCTGGTCTCCCCCTTTCCACTCAGATTTCCTCCTTGCAAAGAATCGTGGTGGTTGTGGCCCTGAAAGTGACCTAGGAAAAGATGGTGTGGTTTAAAGTGAATCCCATGGCCTCACCCAATCCCCTCCACAGCGGGGCTGCCCCCCTCCATCCCCAGCAGCCGGGAATATGGGTGCAATGAATCACAGCTATGTTCTTCGATGGCCAGCACCTTCCCCAGAAAAGTACTGCATTTCTCAAGGTTACTCTCACTTTCAGGAGGTGGCTGGTGCTGGGGCACAAGTGTCCGCCCCCTTCCTCAATCTGCAGTACCTTGAATCTGCAATACCCTGGCTTTGGAGAACCTGAAAATACTGGGTGATGCCTCAGCTGCACTTACATGAAGGGCCGGGTCCTCTTGCCCCTCACCCCTGCCCTCCTCACCCCCTAAGGAGCATCTCCTGAGCACACTGTCAATAATCTTCCATCACAGGGCGACCCAGTAAAGGGACTAACTCTTCAGGGCCACGCTCCCCTCTGGGGTCAGCTTTAAGATGCAGGTTATTAATATCACCCTAGAAAACGACTGGCTTCATCGTTAGAAGGAGAACATTTTTGTCAGGTGTAAAGGTCCGGGTTTCATTTCCTCCTCCAGCAGCTCTGGCCACCTAAATTGGCCAAAGGGGACCAATGGGACCACCAGTGACAAAAGTACAGTGACTCCAGAAACCCGCACCTGAAGGAACTTGAGAGACAGACTGGAAAGGATTTCCAAGTACCACAAACATGTGGCGTGCACAGGGAGCTGCCGGGGAAGGCAAGGATGAGGTGAGGGCGATATTGAAGGAAGATTGGAAAAGGGACAGGAGGAGCTAGAACTTTCTTTAGAGACAAGAGATTTCTGCTTAATTTCCCAGATTGGTTACTTTGAATGGTTAACAATTCCACATCTGTTAGTTTACTGCAAGAGCCTATGTAATCTGAGAGCTGGTGGCCTTCCAGGGGAGGGGGGCAGGGCTGGCCGTTTGTGCAAAGAGTTAAATCTCATGATGCGAACATGCCGTGAGAGGCCCCACCTGTGTGTACAATGTACTTAAAGGATTAGAGCAAACTTTGAAATTATGATATGTTTTACCTAGAGTAAGCACCTTTCTCTTTAAGCTTCCATTTCCTTGAAGGAGGGGTAAGAAAACCATCAATTCTCTCAGGTAATCAGGGACATGAAACACTCTGCTGTGGGATTTCATGAAGGTTTAAGTGCAGACAGATGAAGGATGTGTTATTTTTATATTTTATTTTAAACCTATTTTCAATACTTGTGATTCCAATTCAAAGGTGTTGCTTGCAAGAGGTCTATCTGCCCTGGAGGAAGGTGGCATTTTCAGGGCAAAGCAGGTGCCAGGGGAGTCACTGTCAAGTGGGGTGGTGGGAGGTGAGGGGGGCATTTAAGAAAACTAGGCTGTGGTCTCCAGGCTCTCTGCAGGGTCTTCAAGAAATGTAGTTGATGTTCTTTATTTAAACAAAAGGTATGCCTGGACTGGAGCAGGTGATTGTTAAACTGAAAATAAATTTCTTTTCCTCCATGTGACTGACCAGGAGGAGAAGAATGAACCAGTTTAGAGAAGAATGAACGTCCCCTGCTGCTAAGCTACTGCTTTTGATTCCTGGTCTCCATAGATTTGTCAGACAGGCTGGGGAAGGGGAACAGGAGCTAAAAGTCTTGTAGTCTTGACGGAACAGAAAATCACACATAGGTATGTCTAATAAAGACACAGCACTTTATTTTAAAAACACTCAAACATTGCCAAAAATACTTAGAAAAATAAAGTTTGGTTGAGTTTCTTTGCTAAACTTCAAGTCACAGGCTTTTATGTTGCAGATGGGGGCAGAGTTTGTTATGCACATGGAGAACCCAAATGAATTTATCAAAACAGAAATAGGCTGTTGGGGGAGTGGTCAAGAGCACCCCCTTCCATCTTTCAGACACCCACACACCACCTCTTCAAGTGTTCTACCAGCTCAGATATGGATGAGTGACTAGTTCCAACAGGGGAAGAGCAAGGTGGGTCACAAACCAAATGAATTTTAAACAAAGGCTTTTGTTTTTGCAACACAATATACATCACAGTCAAATGTCTCATACTTGCAGAATGCAGGCTGAAAGAATTAAATTCAGGGAGTTGGCAGAACAAGGGTACTTAGTAGAGAGTGAGAGCCAAATGCTTCCTTAAAAGACACAGAAAAAGGAGAAAGCAGCTTGGGCAGCTCCACCCTGTGCATGTGTCAGCAGCAATTGGCGTTGAATAATATTTCAGCGTGGATCCCAAGTGATAGAAAATGGGGTAAAATGGGCCAACTTTCTATCAGCTTTGGCAGTTTTGCCCCCAAAAATAAATTGGCCCTTTTAATAGGAGGAAATTGAAAGGCTTCTTATTAATCAGAATTAAGTAGTGGGGTCAAGGAATTTCCAGGCCTCATGGGACATCATTATTACCTGGCTCTTTGAATTCCATGTCTTCCCCGAGTAGCAGGCCACCTGAGCTAACAAGATGAAAATAGAGCGGTGGTCAAATTTCTCCTTGGCCCTCTGCTTACTGTTTCTGAAGTCACCAGGTGACTCATTTGGGGGGATGCTATTTTTTAATAAGCATTAAGCAGTCCCTGAAGAATTTGGACAGTTTCTCTGTTTGATGATGGAACCCATTATCATGTTGTATTTTGAACACTGCTTTTTCCTAGCCTCTTCCTGCCGTCAGCTCTTTCAGCTGGGCTTTCTATATCCAGATTGCCTCTACAGCCTTCCCTGAACATGAACCCTCCCTCTGTTTCATGACACAGCTCCCCAGGATCTGACCCTTCGGCCTGCCCTGTGTCCTTCGCTGATACCTCTTCCTCTGCCTGCAGGGACCCCACAAGCTTGTCAGGCTTTGAACAGTAACAACAGAGTCACCACAAAGTCCTACAAAAACAGCAGTGACCTTCTAGAGCTGTCAAGTCTTTAAATAGAATTTGGGATTTATATGTGTATATATTTTTAAAGGAATAATGCATGTCAAAAAAGCCAAATCAGAATCAACTCCCCCCCCCTTTTTTTAATCTAAGAGAGATAAAGCATTGGGGGAAAAAAATAGACCAGATCTCAGGCTAAATAAGGAAGGTGTATGTTAGGGGCAGCCAGACTGGAGTGAAAGTCTGGAGTGAAAAAGCCCTTTGGTGGGGGATTGCTGTAAAAAAGGAACAAAAAATAAAGAGAGGGAAGGAAGGAGCTTATAGTAAAGAATTATGTGCTCTGTACGGTGTCATATGAATTATAGCCTGAGAACTCCAGGAATCTTCTGATTCTAAATTCTCAGACCCAGAGCAAAATGGTCCAGAAGAAGCTTATCAAACCTTTTCTAATAATAATTAAAAAATACACTGCTCCTTTCTTTCCCGCATCAGTACAGAAACTCCTCCGTAGGCCCAGGACAACGACATGTGGAGATTCTTCTGGCACAGGCCCACCCTTTGCAGCAGAGCTCTGTTTACACAGCTTGTCTTAAAACCACTGTGAGTGCATCTTGTTCTACTTGGGCCACCCTGTAAATACTTACATTGGTGTACTATTTAAAAAGAAATAAAAAGAAGCTTATATTTTCCTCTCCTCCTACGCATCTCCATATCCCACTCCAATCCGTGCTGTTGCTTGATGTGTTTCTCTGTAGGACCCCTACATTTCCCTGTTCTTAGGGGGATGGAGCGAAACCTTGATCATACTCCAAGGGCAACGAGAGGCTTTTGAACTTCAGTTCAGTAGGTGACCTCCTCATCTGGGCTGTCCTCTATCCCATCAGGTTTGCTCTTGTAGAGCCCATTCCCTGTCACACAGGAGGCTGGAGTTGTGGGTAGGGAATCCTCAGCAGTTATGTGGACAGCTCATGATGTGGATACAAAAATCATAAAAGTGCTGGAAGCAGCCTTGACTTTGTCCCACCCCATTTCAAGCAGATCTCTAAGAGCAAAAATGACCTACATTATGAGTTGCGGAACTATTCAGCTATTAACTTTCTCATGGTCCCAGACCTTTCACTGCCCACCAGTGAAGAATCTGGGATTTCCATGGAAACTTCCAACAGTTTTGGTCTGTGTGCTTCTTGCTCCCCAGTTCTCTCTTACCTTGGCCCCTGAGGCCTTCCAGAGACACCACCTGGGGGAGGCAGTTTTTGATCACACCTGAGCTGGCATTACCAGAAAGCTGGGCTCCAGCTCCCCAAGCAGTAAAGGTAGGGGTAGTATGGGTAGCTGTTGTACATGGAGATGAGGGACGCTCGGGAGAAGCCCTCCTCTTTCAGTGCGGGCAAAGAGGAATGCTTCTCCAGGTCTCCCAAGTCCGAGGTGAGCTGCTTTCGCTTGGTCTTATACCGTCTGTTCTGGAACCATATTTTCACTTGTGTTTCCGTGAGCTTGAGGTTCTTGGCCAGGTGAGCCCTCTCAGGGGCTGACAGGTACTTCTGGTGGCTGAACTTCCTCTCTAATTCAATGACCTGAGTGTGGGAGAAGGCAGCTCGGGAGCGCTTCTGTGGAGGCTTGGGGGCCTGGGGAAGGCTTGGGAGGGCACCTGGAGTGTTTTCACAGTCTGATAGATAAGTCTCAAAGTGCCTATCTGGAAAGGAGAGGGAAGGAGCAGGGATGGGAAGGAAAAAGTTACATGTTACCAGGGAAGAGAACAGAATTCAATCCACCCTTATCTTTTCAGTGAGGAACAAACAGCCCACTGTCATCTTGGATACATTTCACTTTTTTCACATGACTAAGGTGCTCTCCCGAGTAAGGAGTGAGACAATATGTATATTTTGTATTAGTTTCTAATGGTCATCAAGAACCCAAAGTTAGAGGTGATTAGTGGTAGAACTTCCTGCCATATCAAGTAGAATTAAATAGGGATTCTGTGCGCGTGTGTTGAGAGGTGGGAGAACCAAGGCAGTGAAGACAGAAATAAGATACCTGCTGAAGAGAAACGCAAAGGTATCCGGTGTTACCATCCGGTGGCAAGAGCGCGCTTGTGTGATAGGAGAGGCGGTGCGGACTGAGGGCAAGTTTAGTCTTTGGCTTTAAGCCCCTTTTCTGTAAATGTCCCATAAGAAGTGATGGGAAAGAAAATAAATCTACTCTAAATGCTTCCAACCATGTTATGTTTTCTGCAGACTCTCAAATGGACTGTTTTACTGCTCATGAGATCGAGAAGCAAGGTTGAACCCCAATTTATTAATATTAATACGTCATTATCGTAATTTATGTTGGTTATAGTAAGTGCCAAGGAGTACCGTGGGGCCTGCGAACAGCGGTGGCTCAGGGAGCCGGTGTTGGGGTGTTGGGGTTTTCTCCAGGGTCGCTGCAGAACTGGGGTCGCCGCGAGCACGCTCGCTTTTGAGCCCGGACCCCAAGACACCGCGGCGCCGGCCGAGGTTAGCCTGCGCTGCCCTTGCTGAAGGGGCAGCAGAGACCCTGAGCCCGGCATCCCTGCAGCCCGAGCTCGGGGAGGTCAGGTGAAGCCCAGCCCTCCCGCCAGCACAGCCTGCAGGCCGGCCCGCCCCAGCGCGGCCTCCCGTCCCCGCCGGCTTACCTGGCTGGGTCTCCGGTGTTGCCGCGTCCCCCGACGCGGTGCGGGGCCGGGTGTCCAGCTCGCCCTCGGGCTCCCGGGCGAGGCCTCTTCCCCCCTCGGGCTCGGGCGCCCGCTCCGGGTCGCGCCTCGGCTCGGGCTGGCGCGGGGGCGGCGGAGCAGGGGGCAGCCGCTCGGCGCCGTCCCGCAGGATGTCTTGGATGAGAAACGAGGTGAGCGGCTTGGACTGGGTGGGCGGCGCGGGCGCGGGGCTGCAGCCGGCCGTTCCCGCCTCTTCCGATCGCGGCTCCGGAGTCCTGAGCATCCTGGCAGCGCCCGTCCCGGGCGGCTCGAGCCCCAGGCAGCGCCCGCAGCGCCGGCGGCTCCCGCACCACTTTCACTTTCCGGGCCCCGCGCACTTATAGCCCCGGGAGCGCGGCGCGCCGCGTTGCCATTGGCCCCCGGGACCCGACGGCGCAGCGGATTGGCCGCCGGGGCTCCAGGTAAGGAGGGAGGAAAAGGCGAATCTGTGGCCCTGCTTCCTCTCCCTCTTGCCTGCAAGAGTCTTTCCCAATTTTTTTCTCCTCCTCGCCCTTGGTTTCCTCTGTCCTCTGCTGTTTCCCCAGGTTGGAAGTGAAATTATAAGCGGGTTTTCTTTGCCCCAACACACCTGACAAGTTTAAACGCGTCTGCGGGAATAATGATGCAGAAAAGAAACACTCTTTGGCCCTCCTGGATTGTTAGAGCGCCTTTACTCATGCTTCACCCATGGGTGGGACAGTCACTACCACCGCGCTTTACAGATGAGAATTTGGGGTACTCCGTAGTGATGAGGGATGGGGGAGAGCTGGATCTAACAGACTCTATTAGGTTTCTGTAAGAGACATGACAGCTAAGGGCAGTAACTGATTCCAGGCTGGGTTCTGTACTAGGCGTTATTAGGGAAACAGATAAAAGCAGAATAGGAATAATGGATTAAAGTATTGAATCAATGTCAAATTTACAGAAGCTGATAGAAATAAACTCTCAAGTATGTAGGGGCAAAGACGCATGATGTATGTTTCTTACCCTCAAATTGTTCATAAGCAGCTATGTAGATCCATAAGAGACCACCTGATGAAATGAATAGGTTAAAAAAATATTAACAATTGGTGCATCTGGGCTAAGGCATGCCCGTGTTCTTTTGAAATTTTCATTTATGCAATTTTTCTATGCACCCTGGTTTAAGGCACCTTCCATTCGCCTGGAAACCTCACGAGACGGTATGCTGAGAGGAGGGGCCAGCAGGTTATTGTGGATAAAGCAACTACTGAAGGGACTTACCCTGTAAAATTCAAAGGTCTTTGGCAAAAGTTTTCTTCTCTCTCTGTCATTTTTTCATTCCAATTTTTTTGACATTTTCTTTTGAAATAGTTTTAGATTTACAGAAAATTACAAAACTGGTAATTCCAACTCCCCTCAATGATGTCATATAACTGTAGTACAATATGGAAACCAGGAAACTAACACTGAGCTACAAACTCATTTTCATCATTTGAAAACCTGATTCATTTCTGTGTATAAGTTCTGTGCAATTTAATTGCATGCACAATCAAGGGACAGAATCATTCCAGTATCACAACAGGACTGCCTGTGCTATCTCTATATTTCTGTACTCCAACCCCTTCTCTCCATCCCTGACCTCTGAACATTAACCTGTTCTCCCTCTCTATGGTTTTACTATTCAGAGAATATTGTATAATTGAATCAAACATCTTATTGTACATAACACTTTGGAATTGGCTTTTCCCCCCACACTAAGCATAATGCCCCTGAAATCCACTCAGATTATTTCACGTAGTAATACTTAATAGCTTTTTGCTGTAGAGTTTTTTTTTTTTTAATTTTATAGAGGCATGTTTATTTATTTATTTATTTGTTTGTTTGTTTTGTTTATACATGCACTGGGTACAGTCAGAAGCGCGGGAGGGTGAGAGAATTCACCAGAGCCAGAGCGGGGAGCAGAGCAGGCAGAAGGACCGAAGTACACTGCTGAGGGGAGCAGCGGGTGGCAGGAGAGGTCTGCGCGCCATGTGGGACCCTCCTCCGGTGGCCGGAGAGCAGCCGGGGATCGAACCGGCGCTGCAGAGGCTGCAGGCAGCTTCGCAACCCAGCGCTCAACCGCTGCGCCACCGGGGAGGCCCGCTGTAGAGTTTGTTTAATCACCCACATGCTGAAGAGCAGCAAAGTTGCTTCCAGTTGATAATTTGAGTGAAAGTGCTATGAACACTCATGTATAGTTTTGTGCAAACAAGTGTTTCCATTTCTCTGGTATAAATATGCTGGAGTGCAATCGCTGGGTAGTATGGCAACTGCAGTTGAGTTTTGTAACTGTCCAGACTGTCCAGATGGTTGGACCATCTTAGGTCTCCATATATCCATATATGCATTGGTATTGGGAATCATCACTGTTTTTTTTTATTATTATTTTAGCCATGCTAACAGGTATGTAATGTCTCATTGTAATTTTTTAAAAGATTTATTTATTTATTTATTTATACAAGCACTGGGTACAGTCAGAAGCGCGTGAGGGTGAGAAAATTCACCAGAGCCAGAGCAGGGAGCAGAGCAGGCAGAAGGACCGATGCACACTGCTGAGGGGGGCAGTGGGCGGCAGGAGAGGTCTGCGCGCCATGCGGGACCCTGCTCCGGTGGCCGGGGAGCAGCCGGGGATGGAACCGGCGCTGCAGAGGCTGCGGGCAGCTTCGCAACCCAGCGCTCAACCGCTGCGCCACCGGGGAGGCCCATGTCTCATTGTAATTTTAAATTCTATGTTGTATTTCCCAAGTGGCTAATGATGTTATCTTTTTAATGTTTATTTATTTTTGCTTAGAAGAACTGGGATGTAGGGCAGAGCTGTCAAGGGTGAGAGGATTCACTAGAGACAGAACAGGCAGATCTACTGAAATACACTGCTGAGGGGAGCAGCAAGTGAGACAGGAGAGGTCTGCTGAGCCACGTGTATTGGCTCCCTGGCGAGGGATTGAACTCAAACCTTCCTGGTAATAGAGAGCCCCTAGGCCACCAGGGAGACCAAATATTGAGTATCTTTTCACGTGTTTTTTACCATCTATATCTCTTCTTTGTGAAATATCTGTTCAAATCTTTTGCCTATAATATAATTGGATTTTTTTGGCTGTTGAATTTTGATATGCTCTATATCAGCCTTTGTTGAATATATGGTTTGCAAATACTTTCTTCTGGTGTGTAGCTTGTCTTTTCCTCTTTTTAAAAGTATATTTTCAAGCACAAAATTTTTAAAATTGGTGATGTTAAAATTATTTTTTTATTTTATAGATTTTGTTCTTGGGGTCATGGCTGAGAACTCTATTTATGCCTAGTTACTGAAGACGTTCTCTTGTGCTAGCTTCTAAAAGATTTATATTTTATTTTTAAAGTCATAATCCTTTCTGAATTACTTTTTGTATATGGTGTAAGGTTTTAGTTGAAATACTGGGTGGTATTTCAAATCAGTGGGGAAAATGTGAATTATTTAATAACTAGTACTGCCATTTGGAACACATAAAGTCCTATTCTTATAACAAAATAAATCCCAGATGGCTTAAAGATTTAAAACATGCACTGGTACATAAAGAAAAAGTTTAACCACACTCATCATTAGAGAAATGCAAATCAAAACCACATTGAGGTACCCCTTTTCCACCTATCAGAATGGTAGAAGTTAAAAAGATGGATAATATCCAGTGTTGGTGGGGGTGTGGGGGAACAATATCTCTTACACTGTTGGAGGAAGAGTGAATCAAGTGTGGATATTTGGATGACAACCTATCATCTGTCAAAATTAAAAATGGACATATCCTTTGACACAGATATTCCAAGCTTAGAGATTTAGCCTAAAATATACAGACACAATTTACTCACTCATATTCTCAATTTGGTCAGAGACTGATTCAAGTTGCAAAAAAAAAGGTTGTAGAATGAACCTGTTGTGTAAAATAAATAGTTAGAAGTTATCTCTATCATATTTTGCATTTTAACTTACAGAACTTATCTGTAATTCCCCCAGAGCCCTACTTGCAGGCAGTGTAAGTGGCAGCTGGTAGTGGGCATTTTACCACCACCCTCTACCAGTGGCCCTACTGGGGCTCAGGCTTCAGGCAGGGATAGCAGTGACATCGTTCCCCTACCACACACACCCCTCCCCAGGACAGGCAACCCCTAGGTCAGGGCTGCAGGGAGAGCGTGGGTCCCACTGGGTCAGCTCCATTGCTGTGGCTTCCTCTAGCTACAGCAGTAGAGAGGCCTGGAGGATTTGGTGCCCAGATCATAGAATGGACCAATCAGGTGCGAACTATGCGCTAATTGGTGCTATGGCCCAAACAGCCATAGCATTGAAAATGGTCCAATCAGACTAGTAGGTGGGGAACACCTGAAAGAGAATATAAAACTGGGCGTGTGCCAGCTTGGGATGCACCCTCTGACTCACTCTGTTCCTGACCTCTGAAGAAGAAAGAATTCAGCAGCCAGCCTCCAAAGGAAGAAGAGAAGCCAAAAAGCTTTGCAGAGAAGTCAAAAGAGCTTTGCGGAGGCCAGGGGCAACCACACCTGCCTCCAGTCTGTCTCTAGCATTGCCTGAAAGGAGCACCAAAGGCCCCAGGCTATTTGTTGTTGGTGTGGGACAACAGGTCACAAAGAGCTGTACCGCTGGTGTAACTTACACTGCTGCCTACTGACCAGCACTACTGGTCAGTGCTGTCCAGAACTGTTGACAGGTGACTAGTATTCTGTGTTCAGGTCACTTTTGAGGTCTGTTAATACGGTATATCTGGTCATCCGGCCTTTGCTGACTTTGAAGATGAGCAGATAAAGAGGAGTGAGCCTAGGAACACGGTGGCTTCTTGAAGCTAAAAAGGGTAAGAAATGGAGTCTCACTTAAGCCTCATTCTAGAAACCTGCTGACTACTTGAGATTCACCTAATAAAACTCTTTATGAATTTCTGACATCTAGAACTATTGGATGATGAATTTGTGTTTTCAGCCACTAATTTTGTGCATTTGTCACAAAGCCAATAAGAAATGAGCATGGACAACATTTATTAAAGGATTCAGAAATGATAAGGAAAACTTATCAGTTCTGTCTTGATCATATGAATATAAACCTTGTTCCTTTTTTGAAGTTAAAATTTGTGTTTAGACCCACAATCTCATGTACTCATTGCAGTTTTATACATTAAATTTTTCTTTACATATTTCCTTCTAGTCTTCAGCTCTGATTAGAAGTATAATTTTTTATTCTATCTTTCCCTCCCAATTTTTTTTATGTCATAAGCACTTATATGTTTTTCCACTGCATATTTTAGAAGCCAACTATAATAGATCAAAGGACAGCTAGAAGGGAAATTGGAATAATCAAAAAATTTCTTGGTTTTCCAGGAAAGAAGCTGAGGTTTACAAAGACTGCAGAATTATAATTAGAAGTCAAGTCTCATACTCCCCGCCACCCCCAGCCCAAATACCTTTCCATTCCATCAGCTAACATCCTTCCACCCCACCTATCTCCAGTGTGCTTCTCTCCTCCCTTGGGAACAGGATAGGCAGAGCCATCAAAAAAGAGAGACAAGAGGATGGATGAAACCACCCTCACAAGACTGGCCTGCATTGTGGGCACCTGCCCTCCAGCGTGGCTCAAAGGCTTTGCCTCCCCTGTAATAGGACTCTGTGCCTTCCATTTTCCCATAAGGCATCTGGATTAAAATTCCTGTCATGTGTTAATGTGAAATGCTATGTGCATTGGGTGACACGTGAAGTTACCGCAGCTATTTACATAATGGTGTGAATTAGTCAGACTTTTCCAACCGGTGGTTGGCAGAGTGCAGAACAGCAGGACCTGAGAAACTTGGCACAAGAGAACAGCTGGAGGGCAGCCCTCCAGGCCCAGGAAAACCACTGCTCTCAGACGTTTGGCATTTCTAATAAGCTCCCTAGTGAGGAGTGACGACAGTGCTGTTGGTTCAAGGCCCCCAGAGAACCCTTGAGCAACAAGGAGCTGAGGCTGGAGCAGCTCTGTGAGGTGGAGGATGCTGTGTGAAGTGGGGGAGGCCACTACAGACCACGTGACCTGTTGTCTTCTCTCTGAGGGGCTCTGGACCTTGTGTGTTCCTGTGCCCTTTGACTCACTCAGAAACCCGTTCATGTTTCAAATCCCATCTGTGCCCAAAGGCCTCCCTCCCTCCATCCCAAGACCTTTTGAAAAAGTCTGTTCCTTCACTTTAATTGTTTATGCCAGTTTGCAGGTCTCTCTGTATGGCAAGAGGGGTAGGATTTTGGGGAATCTTGTCACAGATAATAACTCAGCCTCATTATGCCCCTCATGTGTCCTCATCACTTAAGTCACAGGGGGAGATTTATTGGGCAATAGGAACCCAAAAATATTTTGCTAAGGGTGCCCCTCACCTCCCCTCTGCCCCCCTCTGGTGCTTCCTGATGCTGGAGACCCCCAGGTTGCGCGCCTGCCTCTGCCCAAGCTTCCCTGTGCTCTAGCTGGGTGGCCCACTCCCTCCACGCCTGGTCTGCTCAACAGCTTAACAGAGGCCGCACAGGGACACAAGCGGGGGGCTGTTTGTCGAGGGGGAAACTCTGAGCTTCCCATACCACTTTGGCTGACAGAAGCAATTTGAGACCTGCCCTCACACTCTCCCTTCTGCTCTTACCCCCACCCTCACCCCACCCCCAAAGCTGAGCAGGTTATGATAGACTCACTATGTTCCAGAGGGATGGTATCCAGGGTGGTGACCATCTGAGAAGGGATAGAGCCAATTTCTGGGGATGGAGGTGGTGAGGACATGTCCTCACTCACTTGGTGATGGGTTGGGAGCTATGACTCTGCTTGACTCCCCAGAGAGTTCTACTGATCCCTGTGACTACGCAGGGCCTGGGGGCCCAGAGAGGCTACCCACAAAGAAAACTGCTTTCTTCTAGACCTACAGAATAGGGTTTCTTTGACTGACTCTTTCCTGAAAATTATTTAGGACAGTATAATCACAGCCCGCTGGGCAGGGGAGGAATCACTCAGCCAGGGCTTCGCCTTTGGTCAGAGGTAACCTGGCCCTGTGGGAGGGACTCAGGCAAGACCATGGCAGTATTCTCACAGTTCATAAGGGAGATGGCCCAGGCGCTGGAGGGGGAGGGGCTTGCAGATACTTCTAGACCCTGCTGCTGCACCCTGATGTCTGAAATGCTTTGGACATAACAAAAATTTCCATCCCGTTCTTACATTTATTCAGCTTCCCCTCTTTGGACGGAGTTGTGGAAGAGGGGTACAGAGGAAGAAGGGAAGTAGAGAATAATCTGGAAGGCATGGAGATAGGCTGTGCCAGGGAGAGGAAGGTGTCCAGAACCAGGAGGCACTGTGGCATTCCAATCTGAAAATTGCAGTCTAATTTACTAGCAATGTTTGCTTTACCAACCCTTCAGAGTTAGTATTCTAAATCCAGACAATTATATTTTAGCTACACAAGTTCAAACCTGAGGGAGGATTTGTAAACAGGACCAGTGGGTCTATATTCTGATCCTAACTTATAGGTCGTCTACCCTTAGCTAAATCCCTTACTCTCCTTAGTTTCTTTAGCTATGTGAGAACAATACCTTAAATGATATGTTTGTGTACTGGAAAGCGCCTCATGGATCTCTTAGCCACCAGCATCATTATCATTAATATTTATCATTAATATTTATCATTAATATTTATCACGCTGTCTTCTTCTGTCCACTCCCAATTGTCAATATCCAAATAGCAAGGCAAAGGATTTGACCTGAAAAACCAATCTGAAATATTGCTCAAAACCAAATTGGTGGCCTTGGGTGGAGGACCAAGGAAGTAGCAGAATTCCTTTCAGACCTCCCCAGACGCCTCATAGTGGGAAACTGGAGGCAATGGTGTCCCCTAGTGGGCAGTTTAAGTCCTGCAATCTATGGCTGCAAGTCACTTTATAGGTTCTATTATCTCCAACACAAATGTTTCTGGTTACATGTAATGTGCTTACAAGACTTGGAATACAGATGTCTCTGGTGGGGGCAGAGCCCCCTGGAATCTCTGTGATCTTTTACATTTTAAACATCTGAAGGTGTTCAATTAGGTCCCTGATGACTCTGAGTTTGTGACGGTGATATCAGCATCATATCGGTGAGATATGCGAAGAACACACGTATGTTGGAGGCTTGATCATTTGCAAATACAAATGCTCATTTAGGTAGCTAAATAATAATAAGGAACAGCAGCCTGAAGTGCCTATGGACCAACAACAGAATATAGTAGAAAGTAAGTGAGATTTGGAGACTCAACTTCTCCCTTCATCTTTAGTGGGGGTGATTTTGTATATATTTCTTAAATCACTGAGACTTAGGGTCTAATTTGGAATCTTGTTGGACTCCTTGGATACCAGAATTTAGCAGGCAACTGTGGTAGTCTTGAATGCTTAGTGAGCTTAATAGACACTGGTCTTTTTTCACTACCCACAAGGCACCTCTTTGGCCTGTCTCCTGCTGCTCCTCCAGTGCTTCCTCTCAACCACACCATTAGAAAAAAAACTCCATGGAGCACTCCATGCCCTCCTGTATTGCCATGTTCTGGCAAGGAAGTGGAAAAGGGAGCAGTAAAAAGAAAACTGACAAGGGGTGGTGAGAAGATGGGGCAGTGAGGTCATTCAGAGTAGAGTTGAAAACATGACTGAAACTGGCCGTATGTATACTTCCTAATGCAGGCTGTCCTCGTCCAGCATACACCCAACAAAAATGTGCTCATTTATCACCAAAAGACATGCACAAGAACGTTTACAGCAGCACTGATGATTATTGCCCCAAATCAAAGCAGCCCCGTGTGCAAACACAGTAGGGGAGATAAGCCTGTGTCGGTATGTTCACACCATAGAAAACTGAGCAGCTGAATAAGAATGAAGGAAATTGTGACTGCGCACAATGACACAAATGCAGCTCACAAACATAATGTTGAGTGAAGGAAGCCAGACAATAGAATATATACTTGATTGCACTATTATAAAGTTCAAAACCAGGCAGGCTTAAACTATGGTTTTAGAAGTCAAACTAGTGCACCTCCCTGGTGGTGCAGGGTTTGAAGTCTCAGCACTATCAAACTATCAACAGCCACTGTGGCATGAGTTTGATCCCCCATCAGGGAGCTACCCACATGGTGCAGCAGACCTCTCCTGACCTGCCCGCTGCTCCCCTCAGCAGTATATTTCAGCAGATCTGCCTGTTCTGCTCCCCACTCTGTCTTTGGAGAATCCTCTTACCACCACTCCCCCCACATACCTCTGGCCTATACCCCTGTTCTTGAATGCATAAATAGATAAAAACAAATCTTTAAAAAAAAGTCAAGCTAGTAGTTCCCTTTGGAGAGGGTGACAGAAAGGGGGTAAAAGGGAGCTTCTGGAGGGCGCATCTTGACATTCTGTTTCTTGATCTGGGTGGTGATTGCCAGAGAAAATCACTTCATGAAATTTAATTTAGCTGTCTATGTTGTGCACTTTTCTCTATATGTGAAATTTCAGTAAAATCTATAAAAATAAAGAAATAGGGTTGAGTTGATTTCCTCACCAAGAGGCTTATGCTCTTACTGGGGAGCAAGTGGAGAAATGATCAACTAGAATGCAGAGGCGAAATTTGTGCTATAACAGGGAATAAACCATGAGCTTCAGGAGTAGAAAATCCTGACCCGGAAGCTCAGGGAGGGCGTCTTCTGGAGGTGGTTTCTGAGCTAGGCCTCAGGGGCAAGAAGAGAAACTGCATTTAGGGTGCTTAGGAGAGCCAGCATCCTTTAGTGCCTGATAAAAGGCACATGGAAGAACCTAGAAATGAGTCTAGAAATGTAGGTAAGAGTTGAATTACGGTGACTCATGTTGAGTGAGTTGGGTTAAAGAATGTGGATTGTGTTTTGAAAATGTCTTCATCAAGAAATTATGTTTCGTTTTGTTTTTTAAAGATTTGTTTATTTATACAGGAACTGGGGTATAGAGGCCAGAGATGCAGGAGGGTGAGAGGCCTCACCAGAGACAGAGCAGGGAGCAGAACAGGCAGATCTATTGAAATACACTGCTGAGGTGAGCAGCGGGCGAGTCAGGAGAGGTCTGCCATGCCATGTGGGTTGCTCCCTGGCAGATGCTACGGACAGCTTCACAGTGCAGTGCTCAACCTGCTGCGTCACCAGGGAGGCCTATTCTTTTGTTTTGTTTTAAATCCCACAGCAGCAAGGAGAAATGGCCTGGAGAAAAGAGAGTGGAGGCAGGGAGAACAGTTAGAAGGTAACTGCTGTGGTCAAGTGAGAGATGATGATGTGAACCTAGAGCGCAGCAGTGGGAACCTAAAATTAGGTAGGCAAGGGAGACAGGTGAGAGAAATGGGGCACTGGAGTGTCAGCAGGGGTGCAGGTAGGCTGGAGCAGCTTGCACAAGAGAGGGAGTATACAAGGTGAAGTGGGGAAGGCGGAGAGAGATGAGCTGGGCTTTAGGTGAGGTGTCTGGGAAACATGCCAATGAAGATGTCCAGGAAATAACAGACCTTTGGATCTGGGATTCTGGGTGGAGAATCAAGCTGCAGCTGTAGGTATGGGATGTGAGAGTTACTTGCATCGAAATGGTAGAATGTCACCAGAATAGACGACATCAGCTGGGACAGGGCAGACAAGTTGAAAACCGTGCTGGTGGCACCATCCAGACTGCTGCTTTCAATGTTGTTCCTGCAAGCTCAGGCTCACACACACTATGTTCCAGGTTCCTCTCCATATCCTAGCAGAGTTCCAGTCTTCCCAGTCACCCTTCCAAATGCATACACCCCTCAAGGGACTTGTCTCAAGCTTCTCTCTCTCTCTCTCTCTCTCTCTCTCTCTCTCTCTCTCTCTCTCTCTCTCTCTCTCTCTCTCTCTCTCTCTCTGTCTCTCTCTCCTCCCTCTTCCCTCCAGCCTTTCTCTTTCTCAATTTTTTCTTGAAGTGTAACTGACATACAGCATTATATCATTCCAGCTGTGCATGTAATAAGTTGACATTTGTGTACCGTGCAGGGTGATCCCACCACAAATCTACTTCCCATCTATTCTTAGCAGTTTTTCAATTTTGTGACACTATATTAATGCTTAAGGACCCCACACTGCGTACTACATTTAGGTAACTTATTGATTTTATGACTGGAAAATCATACATCCCCAACCTGCCAAACTTCTTCTCTATTCTGATGTTTTCCTGGATCACTTGGTTTGATTTATTCTCCTCTCAACATCTGTTGTGCTTGCACTGACTGGTCTTCTAGTTGCCTGCATCCTTTACCAGTTGAGATACATGTTCAGCTGCTCTAACAAAGGCCAAAATAATGGTGGCTTAAACAACACAAGTGTTGTTTTTTCTCTCATATAATACTCAGAGTAAAACTAATAAAATGATTTCATAGTCCTGGAGAACTAGAATCCTTCCATGTCATTGCTCTGTCATAATCTAAGATAGCTACAACTGCTCCTGCCATTTCATCTGTAATCCCTATAATCCAGCCAGCAGCAGGAAGAGAAGAGAAGTGGAGGAAAGGTCCAGACCATTGAACACTACATCCTGGCAGTGGCACACATCACTTTTGCTTACATTCCCTGAGTCAGAATTTAGTTACTTTGGTACCCCTAGATGCAAATGAGTCTGGGAAAGATAAGTTAGCTAGAAGGCTGTGTGCTTAACTAAAACTCTTGAGTTATTGAAGAGAAAGAGGGAAATGGGCATTGGATGATAGCTGGAGGTCTGCCACATTTCTCCAGTTTAAAAGCATCTTCTGGGTGGGAACTCTGAGTTTAGACAGTCAATGATCTAATGACTTATATGCATACAGCAAACATTCTCTGGTATTCCCTGCAGTTGGTGCAGAAGTGTTGGTCTGGCCCACTGTTTTCTCTTTAATATTTATTTTTATGTATGCGTATAAGAACTGGGGTCTAGACCAGAGGTATGGGGCATGAGATGATTCACCAGAGACACAGTGGGGGCAGAACAGACAGATCCACTGAAATATACTGCTGAGGGGAGCAGTGGGCAAGACAGGATTGGTCTGCTGCACCATGTGAGTTAGCCTCCTGGCTAGGGATGAAACTCAAGCCACAGGGACTGGTGATAGTTTGACAGCACTGAAACTTTAACCCCTGTGCCACCAGAAAGGCCCCTGGCCCATTGTTTTCTAACCTTGTTGAAGACAAGGACTCTAATGCATCCTGTGTCTCTCTGGTCCTATGAATCTTTTTGAAAATGTTATGCTGGTATTATGTTCCCCCACAATGCTCAACTAACTGTTCATTGACAACTTATTAAAGTTGACCTATTGGAGAAAGGCTAGAAGAATAAAACAGAAGAATTCTTTTTTCACCATGACCCAAAGGTATTCTTTGGGTCCCTGATATCAGGGCTCTGACGACCCCTGCAGGAGCCAGATCCCTACCACACATAGGCTGAGTTTCCTCTAGAGAATTCTGACTACTGAGGAATGAGGTCAGAGTCTGGGTCTTTAATGCAGATATTAGTGCAAACAGTACAGGAAGCCAAATGGCAACCAGTCATTTGAAGTCATGGAGTCCCTACTCTGACGGTGACAGGGTGTGTTGGAAATAGACTAGAATGTGAAACAGACACGAAGCTGATGGTTTAGGAGGGACTATAAACAAGGAGGGCAAATGCATTATGATGGAGGAATGCACAGTGCTTGGGGGCAGGTACCAGGGACCTGGCCTTGGGGAGGTAGGGTCCTGGGGAGGCATTGGGGGTTCAAAGTAGGACTGGAGACAGGAGCCAAGGTTTGCCTTTGTCTCACTAAAATCCTGATTTAGGATTCCAATTTCCTGTACCCTTAGGTTTCAGGCAATCATGCTGGGCTAGTGACAGGAAGTTGGAGGAGTAATTGAGGCATGGGTGGTAAGGAAGCAGATTTGACTGAGGCCAGCTTATAGGGACGGCCCCACAGGGACAAAGTTAGGAAGCACTCAGGTCTGCAGCCAGGGCTGCTGGGCATATCTTTGCTTTTCTCACAGTGGAATCTGGACTCTGTCACTAAGACCACATCCTTCTCTCAGTATGAGGGTGGGGGAACTTGCTGGAGTCTAAACAGAGGAGTCAGAGAGGAAGAGAGTGACTTCCCAGGAAGCTCTCTCCTGCTGTGGGGAGGTGGGGGGAGGTGGAGCTGCAAAGAGAAACAGCTCAGGGCTGAATTCGCTACACTCTTCAGAAGTTGGCCCTCTGAAAGCATGCGTCAGCATCTCCCAGGGTTCAAAATGCAGGGGGAAGTATGGGCAAAGGGAAAGCAAACAGAATTTTAAATATTATTTGCTTATAATGTCTGAAGACAGAGTCACACAGTCCTGTCTCTCCTACCCCCACCCTCCTCCTCTTTGGCATCTTGCTTCATATTTATCCCTTTTTCCCAAAGGCTCCCAAGATGTTTAGGGATTTTCCCTGGCAACAAAAGAAAACCGTGTCTCTCAATAGCCCCCTGGTATGGGTGAGGACTTGAACTCCTTGTTGAGAATCAGGAGATGCAACCCAAGGATGGAGTCTAGTCTGGCCTGTCACTAGCTCACATTGCGCTGTCACCTGTCTGACCCTCAGGCTGTTCTGTGAATGGGAACAAAATGCCTCACAGGGAGGTTGTGAGCACAGAGGATATACAAAAGTCCAAAGGGCGGACCAGTGTAAGTGCTATTTTTTTGCATAAATAGGAAATTTGTCCAAGGTTGTATCTTGCCTTGCAAGACAGAGCTTAGAGGCCAGGACAAACTCCAGCCAGAGCACAGGTAGACCTGTGAGGGGTGGTCTGACCAGCAGCATTCTTTGTGCTTGTGCTCAGGGGGAAATTAGCTCCATTTTCAGTAAATACATCTATTGAGGTACTTGCATTCAATGGGGGTACAATGCAGAATGAAATTGAGCCAACTAAAACCAACTAAACACAACAGCATGGATAAGTCTCAAGTGGAATAAAAGAAGTAAGTCACAAAGAATACATGCGGTACGATTCTATTTATGTAACATCCAGATCAAGTAAAATTAAACCATATTGCTAAGGGAAATGTCCATATGGGTAAGCCCATAAAGAGAAGCTGTAAATTATTATCACGGAGTTGGAATAGCTGCTATCTCCTTGGGGAAGGAAGGAGGGCGGGGGTTTGCATTCTGGGAGGGGTATGAGAAGTAGGGCTGCTGGGGAGCTAGTGCCCCCTGTTATTGCCTTGAGAGGGGGTTACATCTGTGTTTACTTTGCAGTTACTCTGTAAACTGCAAGGATATGTTTTATGTCTCCAGGATATACAGTCTAGCTTACACTCTGAAAGAAAAAAAAAAAAAAAAAAGCATCTGAAATCAGCAGGGCACCACCTCAAATTAGAAAAATAGCCTCAGAGATTCATCTCCTCGATTTTGCAAATTTTACAAATAAAGACACCAGAGCCCAGAGAGGTTACAGCCTTGCTCTAGGTCACACAGTGGGTCCCTAGTCTAACTGGAGAACAGGGTCTACAACTCCTAACTCAGTGTTCCTTTGTCCCTTCCCTCTCTCTGAAGAGGGTTCTTTGTGGGAAGGTGGGAGTTCCATTGTTTTGTGAAAAAGAAAAAAAGGATAAGTAAGCAGACCAGACTGATATAATAAAGAACTGGCATAAACACTGAAGACTGTAAACACTTTTCAAATGGTATTTAGAAGGATTCGGATGTATCCCCTCCAAGTTACGTATTCTTGAGAAAATTTACAAAAAACAAATACCAGAATTCTCTGGCAACTGAGATCTAGAGTGAGACAGACTCTTGCTCCATCTGATTTGCAGATGGTATCGGGATGAAGCTGCTGGAAGGGGCTGGGAGGGGGAGAGGAAGGACAGGGAGCCAGGAAGTCTGCAATTTTATTGACTTATCCACCTGGCCTAGGTGAGCCCCCGCGCCCTGGACAGTTGGGAAAGGAACTTGTGCTATCTCTCTGAGAGCTTTTTTTGTTTTGTTTAGAGGTCAATTACTTCCCATTTGGGGAACTTGTGAACATTAAGAGGTGACTGGAGTGACGGGCCTGAATGATGTAGATAAGGGGCTGATGGCTTAGAACAGCTCCCTGGTGAAAGCCCCTTCCAGGATAAGCTGTGGTGAGTAAGCACACAAAGAAGGGGCAGCTTTCAGTGCAAAGGAAAGATTACAGGGCAAAGATGGGCAGCTGGGGGTGGGCCTGGTGAGCTGGGAGAAGGATGTGTTTCTAAGTGATCCTGACAGGCAGAGAGTGGGGAGATGAAAAAAAAGAATTTTCCTTTGCTCTCTTTGCCTTTTGGAAAGAAATTGGTGTGCTGTGTCCCAGGCTTTTTGTGCTATTGCCTGAAGAAAACACCACATGCATTACATGGGGACAAGGTTCTTTTTTGTTGTTGTTAGTTCAGTTGTGGTTGTTGTTTTACCAATAAATATGGAGGGTACAGCAATTTGAGAACAAAACAGAAAGTGCCCCAGGTTAGCAGAGCATCTAGGACCTTGGGTATATGTGAGATAGAGCAACACCTCCTCCCAATTTTCACACCCCTTCAGCCAACTACAAGCACTTTACCAATGCCCAGAAACAACCCTTGACTTGCACATGCCATTTACATTTCTCCAAAAATTCTAGACATTTCCCGAAACTTCTCCCAGTAAATAGTTCTGGGTTAGTGTGATTCCTACACTCACCAGGTTTAATCCATCTTCTCTAGGTACCCTCTCTAAGCACCTGGCTCACACTGGGCTTTGTTTCTTTTTAGAGAGAGCTTATTATCTGTCCCATTTGACACCAACATACACCTCTTTACATTTTTATATGCTTTCTCCCGTTAGTCTCTGGTGTCCAATTAGATAATAAATTCCTTAAGAACGGCTGTTAAATCTTATTTTCTCTTGTGACACTCCTGGGAACCTTCAACTAATGTAGTTGGCTCAGCCTCTTTCCCCTTCACTTGGCCTCCACACAGCCGTGGCTCCTCCGCCAGTGCTTTCCCGCATACTGCAAAGATCATGGGAGGCTGGGCCTATTCAGAACATCACTTATCTGGCAACTGCTTCCTTGGTTCCTTTTCTGTATCAAAAGTGGGTAGAGAGTGAAGGAAATAGCATTTATTAAGTTCCTACTTGGTGCCAAACATTTTGTGAACACAATGATCTACATTTCTAGCATAAAGAATTTCCTTATCCGAAGAACAAAGGATGTTAAAAACTTAACCTCTAGTATTTTAGAATCTGATCTTGGAAAAATTGAATACAACTCACTTAACCACTGAGCGTCAGGCAGATGGTTCCTTGGTGGCAGCGCTGAACTAAAACCCACTGTCATGAATCTACCACCAGTCCTGAGGTAACTTCTTGTCAGGCATCTGCCCCAATGTGAAAGAAGGATGAGGACACTTTACTTATGAAGGTGATTTTAACTGTAGTCTCTATTTATTAATTTTCATTTTATTGACCAGTCAATAGATATTTGTATTTCCAAATTTAAGATATACATAATTTTTAAATCTCAGGGCACAACACTGACTGCATTTCTAAATGCAGTTCTATAAACAGTGAAAATGGAGTAACGAAAGGATGAAAATGAAGAGAAAAATCTAAGGAAATGGTAATAAGGAAAATATGAACAACTACTCTTTTCTCTAAACACGTAAACTTTAAGAGGTAGAAGGTGTTGATAGTCAGGTCTACTTTACATAGAACCAAGCAGCCTCTGTTTACCACACCAGGGCATATTTAGAAATGAGAAAATGCAGGTCCAGTACATTTTAATTAAATATTATAATTTATTGAGTAACAAAATTTAACTTTTGACAAGTTAATGATCTAGGGGTCGAAGTGGCAGAACTTCTGCTGTTTAAAAATACAACGCAGGAAACAGCATGAACCCCAATTTTCCTATTAGGTGCTGCCAAAGACAAATTTCCCCTTTGACCCTGAGCTCCCATTAATAAAATTAGTTTCTTTTCAATCTTCAGTTTTCATGACTTCTGACATTTTGGGGCAGGGTGTCAATGTTCCCCTAAGTTTCCCCCTAAGTTCAGTCTTCTTATCCTTAACTTTAGGATTTATGGCAACCTGGGGGCCTCCTTTCCTGAAGCGAAATTTAGAAACCCATTGTGTTCTGAAAGAATCTAAAAGGGGAAGGAGTAGAGAAGAAATCAGGTAACCCCTCTTCTGGTGGAGTCCCCTTTGCTTCCTAAGGAATCCTTTGTACGCTGATATCTCAGAACATCTGGGTTTCACTTTTACGTTAATTTGAAGTTGTTTAGAGCAAGCAAGAGAGGAGTGGATAAATTCTAATGAACCACACACGCAAGCACGCACAAGTATATTTAGTGTATTTACTCAGATGCTGAAGTGCATACAGGAGATGAAATGCAGTGACAGGGAAGCGGAGAGCCAGGATGTGAGGAGTTTACCTTCCGGAGAGCAATTGTGGCTCCAGGAAAGGGTGCTCCGTCGGGTTAATGCTGAGACCCCGGGGACGCATCTGTTGGAGGTGGGTAGGGGACTTTAAACCCCCCAGGGGGATGTGTTTCCCCAAATTGTGCCTCTTTCTGACCCCCAGTCATTCTATTCCCAGCTCTACTACCCCTTAGTCATTCCTCCTGTCTTTCTCAGCCCTCTCCCACCCCCAGGCCTTTAATTGAAGGGTCGAGGTCCTCTAGAACACCCCTCCTTCAGCCCCCAATACCCTTTTTCGACTGCTGCCCACAAATTAAAAGACTTCTCTGGGTTTGAGGCGTTGGGACTACTCCGGACACGGACACTGCAGCCACCTCGCCTTCCCTTTGCAGCGACTGCTCCGCGGGAGGCTGGTGTAGTCCCCAGCTTGCCTCTCGGGGCAGAATGACCCCAGGACCTTCGGCGGGGTGGCTCCACGGTGGCAGTTCGCAGTCCCAGAAGGATCGACGGGAAGACACTCGCCTTAGGATCGCCAGTTCCCTCCACTACAGCAACCCCTTACCCCTCGCTGGGACCCATAAGCCCAGGCTGGACGAACAAAGCTACCGGCCTTGCAGAAAGCCTGAGCCAGGGTCCTCACCAGGCCCTGACACCCTGCAGCGTGGCGGGCAGGTGGTCCTGGGGGCTGGTGCTCTGACTGCTTCCTCCGAAGCGGGCGCTGGCCAGAGGCGCAGGCTGTGCAGGTCCCGGGGGCGCGCCCGTGTAGCTGCCGCTGTAGCCCCCGCGGTACGAAGCGCTGGCAAAGCCGCCGAAGCAAGAGTACGGCGCCCCGACTGCGCCGTAGGGACTCGGGAAGGCGGGTGCGCCCGGGGCCAGGCAGGGCTTGCCATCCCGCACCAGCACGGGCACCGCCACCCGGCGCGGCGCTAGGGGATGGCCCGCCAGTTCCAGAGACTTGTCCTGGCGCTGGCGCTTGCACTTGTAGCGCCGGTTCTGGAACCAGATCTTGACTTGTGTAGACGTGAGCTGCAGCGCGCTGGCCAGGTGCTCTCGCTCCGGCGCCGACAGGTACCGCTGCTGCTTGAAGCGCCTTTCCAGCTCCAGCACCTGCGCCTGGGAAAAGAGCACGCGCGGCTTCCGCCGGGGCCGCGCTCTCGGCTGCTCCGCGGGGTCGCCCCGCGCGCTGTCGCAGCTGGTGCCATCCGAGTGCTGGGGCACCCCGGTCCCGCCCGGGAGGGACGAGGCTGCGCTAAGGCCAGGCTCTAAAAGCACAGGAAGGAATATCGTCAGCGCCCACCTTAAAGCTCACCTGAGCAATTCTTACACTTCAAAAAGCAACAGTCCCTGCTGGCCTTCAGCGGAGCCCCTGCTGGCCTTTCTGCTGACCCCTCATCCAGGTCCTAGGCGGGTCTGAATGTTCCCATACCCCTAGCTTTGTAGCCTTTGTGCCTGCTGGCACATTTGCAAATTGTGACTCCGAGGCTTCTGAGTACAATCCTGTCCTAAAAGGTAGACTTTAGGTCTAGTCGAAGGCAGTTTCATTTTCTTCTTTAGATGAGTGTGTATAGGCGAGGGGGTAGGAGGCCGGGTGGCTATGATTCTAATCGTGGAGTGTAATCAAGTTTGGGGAAGCTTTTGCTGTAAGGATCAAGTGTGACTGTGGGGATTTACCAGTCACATGGGGGCTGACTTTAATGAGGTCTGTGTGGAGGAGAGGGGGTGAGGGTATTGGTGACAAACAGATTTCTGTTTGCCTGGTTACCCCTCGTGGCCCTGTGCCCATCATGGAGTACTGGGTTCCACACCCAGGAGCCAGTCTCCCACCTTCACCCTATCTTTGAACACAACTTTGTCTTGGGTATTCAAGTGTTCCATCGGTCCCAGGGAATCATTTCCTCCTTCCATGGATGTGAGACTATAGTCCAAATTAACAAAATGAAATATTTTCTGACTCTTGAGCCCAGAAAATGAAGTTGTCTAGGAGGAACATATAAAATTGGTATTCATATTTGGCTTTTTTAAAAAATCATCTTGTGCTCCTGTGGCATCTCCCGGAAAGCAGGTGGCCATTGGCCTAGCTCTGACTTCCTCTCCCCTGGGGGGCAGCCCCTGGGGGACCACCTGGGGCCCTGGAGTGGGTGGGTTAAAACTGGCGGAGACCCCAGCTGCCGATGCAGTCCCAGGATCAGGAATCCTGCAAGATGCTGCTTCTTCTTCCTATGTCCCCACCGCTCCTTATTTTGACTTGCACTGTATTAATCCAAGGGTGGGTGCAGAGGAGGCGTTGTGTTTTTATGAATACTCATGCCAGGAGAAAACCAGAAATGTGGAAGGGATGCAAGCTCTCGGTAAGGCTGGAGGACAAACCTAATTAGAGCCAGCTTGGAACACGATTCCAAATCCCCATCCTCATTGGCATAGTCTCCTGGGGCTATTTGGTATTCAAAGTTTAAAGAAATAAAATCTTCCTTCAGAAAAGTCTCTACACAGAGAAACTGAGGACATGTTGCCTCTCAAAGAGGAAAAAAAATATTGCAGAGGTTTTTCTTGCAAATAGAAAAGTAACAACTGACCTCTGGTGACACCCTGTAACAAATTGAAGTTGCCAAAGATGCAGAAGGGAGGGCCTGCTTTGCACTCCAGCACATGCCAGAACCTCTGGTACCCCTAGTCGCAGTACTCTCCCCAGCATTCCTGAAAGCAAGGTGGGTGGATCAGAAAGGATGAAGCTTGCAGAGTTTGGAGTTCCTCAGGACTGTCCTCTCCTGGCATTGATCGCTGCTCCCCTGCCTGGGCTTGGTTCTTTGAGCACTGAGCTACCCCTTCTCCCCATAGGGGACACTCCAGCCAGGGATTCCCAGCAGAAAGGGAAAGCTCTCCCATCAGTGTTTAGCTGTGAGGTGAGAACTGTGGTTAGAGAAGCAGGACCCTTCTTGGTGCCCAACTGAAAATGGATTTGTCTGCTCAGCTGCCCGGGGCTCGCAGTATTTAGAGTCCGATGCATAAAAACTCTACAGGCTTCTTCAAGGGCAAGGAAAAGTTTAATATCCTCCAGGCTCCTGGAGCCAGTAACTAACTGGCCTGAAAATAGAAGATTGAACTGCAGCTAGCCTCTTTGTTTCATTTATTTGGTTATTTTGTGCCTTGGATGGAGGGACTCTGCATAGCCAGAGAGAAAGGCCCCCCCTAAGCCCCAACCCACCCACCCCTAGATGCTAGGAGAGGTCTGGGGGGCAGTTGGCCTGGAGGCTCTGGATGGAGGCACAGAGGATTGGTGGGATAAGACTTTTCCAGGTCTCTGCCGCCAAAGCTTCCCAGGTTGTCGGAGTCAACTGAACACCACTCCCCACCGACCCATGCTCATCTAGCCAGTGGGACGCAAGGGTTGGGCCTCTCCTACAGCGCAGGAGGTTGCTCCTGTTGGAGACCAGGATACTGGACCCCGCCAGAGTTGCCTCTTTGAGCAGCCAAAAGCTTTGCAGCCCTTGCCAAGCTCCCAGGCGATGGATGCTGGTGGTCATCATAGGGTCCTCCAAGCCCAGGGACTCAACCCCTTCCCCCAAGTCACCTTGCTACTTCCCCTTGTAAGAAAGAAGGACGATTAGGCCAGCCAGGTCTCTCTGCAAGCTCCAGGGAAGAGCTGGCCTGGATTGACTTCCAAAGGGCCCAGCTCCTTTGGTGGCTTCACTTTTGGGGGACAATTTAGAGAGTCTCAGAAATGGCAGGGAAGGGTGGTAGTGATGAGATGCTGCTAAGATACTGTAAGCAAGAGAAGCTGGGGTTCCTGGGAACTGTAAGCATGGGCGCTGCATTTGTGTGGGAGTCAGAGGACAGGCTGTGGCAGCAGTGAACCCCTTAGATTCAGGACCTTATTTTCATTAGAGATGAGTGAAGTACACTGGGTGTCTGAAGAGGGCAATAGAAGAGGCTGAGAGGCCTGTTTTTTGGACTTTCCAGTGAGGGAAGATGGGCCTAAACCTCAGAGTCAGAAGACAAGGAGTTGCGTTTGCCTCATGCACCAACTACAGCGTTTGTCCCTTGCACTGCTCCCCTTCATCTCCAGGTAGGAGCTAAGACCCAGAGCATATACTCACGTGGCTCGCCCACCGGCTGCTGCTCATTCACCTCTGTTACACCACAGGGACATCCAGGGGGTTCAGACTGGTCTTGCCTTCTGTTGCTGCTGCTGCTGCTGCTACCGCAGTTGTGAAACTCTGACCCTCCTGGTTCTGGATTCAATCGCAAGTACTGAGAATTCTCTTGGCTGCATCGCGCTCCCTGAAGTGGCAAGACCTGGGGCCCAATCTGCTCGAGTTCCAACCTTAGGATGTCATTGACCGAAAAGGGGGTGGAGGTGCCAGGGCTCAGAAGCATCCCGAATGCGGAGGGGGTGCGAGTGGGGAATCCTGGGTTTCCAGGAGGCGCGGTGCCCGGAGCTTCCAGTCTGCTCTCCACGGATGCAGCCGACCCAGGCTTTGGGACGGACGCCCAGCTCCCTTGCCTGCACCTTCCTTTGGGCCATCCCTGCCCGCTGGGTGACCGGGACCTAGCGATGAAATCGCAGGCCGCCATTGGTTCACGCAGAAACCACGTGCCAGCTACCTTCCCCCCGGAGCGCTTTCTTCCCGGGTCCTTCTAATTCCTTTCGTCTCCCGTCATCTGCCCGGGAGCCTTGGTTCGTGTTGATGGTCCTCAAAAGCAAGGGAAGCAGAAGAGACAGTGCGGCGCGGCTCAGATCTTGGCGAATACAGTACAAACCGAGTTTGGGGTCCGCTGGGGTGTGCAGGGGTGGGGAGGTGCAGGACGGGAGTGGAGGTACAGGGGTGGGGGTGGAGGCCTGTTCCCTACTCGACCCAATCCGCCTGCTCCGCCTACCTTAGCTCAACTCTCCACTCCTAAGGCAGAGGAAACCAGAGGGGAGACTGCTGGGCTCCTGCGGGATTTGAGGTGCACGCGGGAGTCTTAGAGGGCACCGACGTGGGGCCAGGCGACCGGGGACTTCTTCCCGAAGTGAGGCTACATCGCTGGGGAAGAACGGGGGTCTAGACTGAGGCAGAAAAGTCTCCCTTAGCCCCATGCCTGGGTCTCAGGACCCCAGATCCGCCACTTCCCACGAGTAGCCTCTCAACCCTGGGAGCCAAGAAGGGGGTTGGGAACTTTAATGAAGGGGGGTGGTCCCCAGCCTGTTTACAGACTTCTGGAGTGGTTGGGTGGGAGACAAGGAAATGTCTCTGCCCACCTGCCGGGTCCTGTCTGACAGGATCCCCTAAATTCCTTCTCTGTCTCCTCTTCTCCCCATAGTTATTTTTGTGCAGTGTAAGAGAGAGAGAGAGAGAGAGAGAGAGAGAGAGAGAGAGAGAGAGAGAGAGAGAGAGAGAGAGAGTACTTGGTGCTCTCCAAAGGGTGGGAAATTTTGACCAGCATTAGATTGCAGAAAGACTCCTTTAACACAGCCCACACAGAGTCAAGGGAGCAATGCGTGCAGGGGTTAGGAATGCCAAGTCGGAGTGGGCAGGTCTATCCCTGGTCTGGGGTCTAGCAACTGAGGGCTCTACACACACCATTTACCTAACTCAGCTCGCTGTCATTAGCATGGAGATAAGAACAGTCCGTATCAGGATGATCCTGAGAATTAAGTGAGATAGTGTGCAGGAAACCATTAACGAACATCCACTGCACTTATTATTCATGCTACATGGATCAAGAAAACGGGGCGGCCTGAGCAGTTTCCAGTGAAGAGTTTTAAGAGTTAAAAAAATTTTAATCAAAATGAGATTTTGCTAGTCCTTTTGGGAATTCAGAGCAAATGTTTCTTAAATAAACCTCCTTAGGTGAATTCAGTTTTGCTAGAGTGGTCTGGGCATTATTTTTCCTGAAACTCAGCTAAACTAAACACATTCTCTCAAACTAGTGGGTGCAAAATTTTGGCAAGTTTCATGGTTAAGTCAAGTCATGATTTCTCTTATGCTTTATAACTTAATCTTTACAAACAAGCTATACTGCAAATGTTTCTAGCTTCTTTTTTTTTTTCAGGCAGGAGCTGGGATCAAAGAGGTTAAGTCATTCCAATCTTGGCCCAGCTTGTCAATGCAGGCGCCACGCCTGTTTTCCCAAAACAGGACTCTCTCCTCAACCCTAATGTCTTTCCTGAAAAAGATAGCCATGCTTCCCCTTCAGGGATGTAAAAATCTTGCAATGGCCCATCCATTAATTTTGTGATTGTAAAAAGGCACTATGCACACTTTGGAAAAAATGGAAAAAAGAAACAACAATCTATCCAGAGATAACATTTAGCACACACCCTTCTATTTTTTTTTTTTTTGCATGAGCTCATAGGATATATGTGAGTGTGTGTATTTTAATTTTGCATCATAACGATGTGCAGAATTGCATTAAAGAGTTTTGGAAACAGGTTTTTGAATCACACTATAATAGACCATGTTGTGGTTGTGTTTATACTTTTATAAACTATTTTTTTCCATCACTGTAAATAATGCTTCAGAGAACATATTTGTGCCTTCATCCTTGTCAACATTTTGGATCATTTCCTCAAGATAAATGTGTGGGGAAAAAAACAGTAATAAATCAAATATTTTACCGCTCATAAATCATCCCACTCCTCCCTAGGAAAACAGTATTGTCCTGTCCTCCTTCCCTCAGAGGTGAAAGCGTATGTCCTGTAGGCTGGTGTTTTCAGCAATTCCTGACATCCAGAAAAAGCAAATTTCCAATCTTCATTCCCAGGATGCGCCCCACCAGCTATCCCAGTAGCTAGACTCGGTCCCGCCTTCCCAGCTGGCGTGGGGGCGACCCTAGATGAAAGCGTTGAGCTGCAAACCTGTGAGCGCTCTGTTCTTGGGAGATGGCCGCGGACTGCCTAGCTCTGTACAGTGACAGAAGAAAGGGACCTTGGGAGATACTTGACATCAGAAGTCTTTAATTCAAATCCTGCTCTCAGATACCCACTCTTGCCTTTCTGACCTAGTTTGTGGCAAGGATCAAAGGAGATTTTGTAGGTGGAAAGCCTTCCCAAGATCTTCATTACGCAAAGGGAGCCCTGGGCGCAGCCTCCCGGGACCCTGGAAAGAGGCACTTACCGGGTTACTTAGGCTAAGCTAGAGGGGTTCTTTCCGCCGGTGTGGGGGAATCGCCCCAGCGCTCGTTACTAGCGCCCAGCTCTCGGCGCGCGACTCTCCCCGAGACCTGGCTCACTTGGAGTCACCGCAGTAGCTCGGGATCCCCGACCCTTCATCCCCTCAGTTTGCTCCCCTCTCCAGCACCAGGGCGCACTGAGAGTCCCCATCTGGAGGGTGGAACAAATAACGCCTACTCGCTCCTTCAGGGTCAGTTGGAACAGCGATAGCGATCGCCCTCACGGCCTAAAGAGAACTCTGGCCACCAGGGAGGGGCGAGGAGTGTCAGCCCCGAGGCGAGAGCGGAAAAGTCGGAAGTTCCTAAGCTCTTAGGCAGGACTAGGAGCTGCATGCGCCCACATTTTGTGTGTGTGTGTGTGTGTGTGTGTGTGTGTGTTGCTCTCGAGTCAGGACGTTGTCATTTCTGGTGTTGAAATGAGATAGAGTTGGCCATCACAAAATAAAACATTCAAACCAATACTCAGTCCCCAAATATGTGATGAGCACCCACTCTCTAAGCATACTGAGGAAATGAGGAGGCTCAGTCCTTTTATCTTATTCAATTCTTGCAGGGGAGGCAGACTTTTAAATTATTTTCTTGCACTGTGTTAACTTTTACAATTTGTGCACAATATTTATTGACCCTTTTCCCATTCACGGTTAACAAAAGTCTTTTTCTCCCTCTATTTCTTTCAGACTTTCCTAAAACAAAGGAATTATCTCTTTAAAATTCGACACACAACCAGGGGACTTCTAGTCAATTCTGGTGCTAATGGGCATGGAAGCTTTTGCAGGAAACCCACTTTCTGTAACTTGTGTAACCTGAGAGCAACACCCCTCTGGGACTAGTCCAGGACTCTGGGTCAGCTGTGGCAGTTGTATCCCCAGGGCCTAACGGCCCCCAAAGTAGGCCTCCAATAAATATATTTGTTGGATAAAGGATCTGTCCTTTTTGCCTAGGGATAGTTCTAGGGCACCCTGAAGACTGATCCGGAAGTGTCTGGCTGACCCTGGATGGAGGAGACTCTGCTGTGGGTGGCACTTACTGCTTTGTCCCAGTTTTTTTTTTTTTTAAAAACTGGGACCCAATTTTAAAATATTATAATAATTTATTTATTTTTGAGCATGTGAAGCATTAACATAATTCTACATCAAAATTGTGCAAAAAGAGATACCCAAAGAAGTGACTACTATTCCATTTTCTTTCTGTGCTCACAATTCCCCTTCTTTCCTGTTTTCTGCACAGTCCCAATCTCAAATCTCAGTTTATCTTTTTCTGTGCCTTTTTTTGCACAAATGAACAGATACATGTATATTTTCACTCCTTCCTTACATGACAAGGTAGCTTAATGTGGACACTTTTTCTTGTTACAACACAGTGACTTTTTTTTTTTTTTTTTTGTGGGACCCTCGCAGGAGGCTGGGGAACAAACTGACACTGCAGAGGCTGCGGGCAGGGCAGCCTCGCAGCCCAGAGCTCAACCACTGCGCCACCGCCACCAGGGGAGGCCCACAACACAGTGATTTTTATTGAGATTTTTGTATGGATGTTATGCTTCTGATTGCTGCCCATGGACTGCTGCTGCTTTATAAGGCAGGTGTCACGGTTGCACCAGTGTCTATTCTGTTGTCTCCCCTTTGCTCAAAATCAGTGACACAATGTATTTTGTCATGAGATTTGGGGTCAAAAGAAAATTGCTATATAATTTATTTAGGCACAGGCAAATTTCTTTCCAGAATGGATGTGCAGGTTTGCATCACAGTAATGTATGAAAGTGCCTGCTTCCTCCATTAGCTTAGCCATCACTGACTTCCCACCAATCTGGTAGATAGGTGAGAATTGGTAACATAATTTTTTTCACCACTGTTTTCACATATTCAAGGGGTATACATTTATGTATATAATATGTGTGTTTGTGTGTATGTATAATATACACACATGAATAATATGCATATAGACATAAAACACAAGTACATAAAAGATTCATTTAAATTTCACCTTTCCCCTATTTCTATCAATTTTTGAGTATTTCCTATATATCAGTAATTTTAGCTATCTGTGCTATATGTTGCAAATATTTTCTTCCTGTTGGTCCGTTATCTAGACTTCTATTGCAGGCATTTCATTACAATATTTTAAATATAGTCATGTGTACTATTTTTCTTCTATTGTCTCTGCATTTGAGTCATAGTGGGTAGTCCTTATCCTACACGAAGGTTAATCACCCATATTTTCTTCTCATACTTGTATGATTTCGCTGTTTAAAATACAGTCTCTTTAGAGTGTATTTGAGTGATTGACGAGAGTTAGGATCTAACATTATTTTCTCCCAAATGGCCGTTCCGGGACCATTTAAACCCTTTGCTTGCGGTAACTTTCAGAAGCATTCTCTGCGAACCCTTAAAAATCAGAGAAAAACCTCGGTGTTGCAGGAGAATGGAGTGGGCAAAGAGTTCTTGGATTGTTTTCAAAACAACCCGCTTCGCAATTTCTCCCCGCCATTCCCGCACACGCCGCTTTCAGGCTTTCTGTGACCGAGATAACTTGTCTTCTTGACAGATCGGAGGCTGGAAGCCTCCTGGCCGCGCTTGGGTGCGGATGCGGAGGGCTCACTCGCCACCTCCGCGCGCAAGCCACATCTCCGGAGGGAAAAAGAAAATCATCTGGGATCACAGGGACGGTCAAGGCTCCTCAAAGTGGGGCTTCCCAGTCCCGGAGGGCTCCACGACGATTGGGGGGCAGCAGCAGGGACCCGCCTAGGGCGCTGCTCTGCAACACTTATCAGCGCCGCGATCCGGCTGCATTTCAATTAACATTCCAGCGCCCGGTGGCCGCGCGCCCTGACCGCCCCCGCGCGCTGATAGCGGCCGGCCTCCAGGCCGCGGGAGCACAGCCCCGAGTCCTGCAAAAATAAACTCTTGTCCCCAGTGGCTCTCTGTCCCGTCTTTCTCTCTGTCAACCCAGCTCGAGCAGGCGGCGCGGCGACCTAGCTGCTGCGCTTGTCCAGTCTTGGTCGTGGTTCTGCGGGCTTCGGGGCCCCCGACCGTGAAGTCTGGTAACCTTCGAGCAGCAGATGTGCTCCGGGGATGCACCTGGCTGCAGTTCAGTCACGCCACACTTTGAGACCCCAGCTCTTTTAATAAACTGGCCGTCGGTGGTCTTGCTAAGCCCTTGTGATATCCCCAAAGCCTCAGACTTGAAATCAAGTGTGTGACTGCCTCGCCAGAGCCGGTGAGAGGAGTTTCACACACACAGCCTGACCTTGGGGGTCAGACAGATCCTTTCTAGGCTGTTTTTAGTATCTGGTGTCTTGCTCAGCCTGGGCACCATGAGCTCATTGATGTCCCTTTGTGATAAGTAGGACATATCTTAATTCCAGCGATAGGATCTTAACTTGTTTATAGTCACTCTCCTAGCGAGGGGCCAATGGCCCCTGTACTTGGTGTTTGGAGGTGAGACCACAGCTTCTTGTGGCATCTCCCTCCAGAGATTACCAACTTGCCTTCGTGGGCTGGTGTCAGACATGTGAAGAGGTGTGAATCTATTATCCCTCTACAACATACAGTGTTGTAAAACAATGTTACCCTTCCCCCAAAAGTGACAACACAGTACATGAAAATGAGCCACATAAAATAAAAAGTAAATAATATTTGAAAAAAATCTTTTAAAAATTTATAAATTGCTATAAATGATTTCTATTATCCTTATCATTATTCTCTGCCAATGTGAATGTCAACTCTACCCACCTCTTAACTGGGTAAGTAGCATAGTAGATGTTCAGAGTGGAAAACATTCAAAATGAAGTATTCCAACTAAAAAAGTCACTTCACAGACCTCTTTACTTCTTTAATGTAATTCAAAGTTGTCTAACAGTTGTTTCAGAACTCACCACCCATGGGTGTTTCATTGCCTGCTCTGCCAGCCCAGACTTCTAAATTTATTCTTTTAATTAACTTTTTTGCATACTTCAGATAAAAGAATTGGTTTATGAGCTTAATTTTTAAAAGACAATTTAAGTAAGTCTTTTAGAGAAACCTGAAGCCTGGTAAGGTATGGTGGGTGAATATTAGACGAGAAGGGAATAATTGTTGAAGTGAGCATGAAGTTCAACACTTCCGTCCCAGATTCCTGGCCTCCTGCCTGAGTGGAGGTGTGAATGGGTCCAACACATCATTCAGAACCTTTATCTCTGTTCAGAATTATTGAGTCCTAAGGTATTCCTTGTCTGTCTGTCTCCCCTGAGGTCTCCCCCAAGCCATCTGTGGGGTTACCAATTCTCCATGGCTGCTTTGCATTGTAAGGAATTTAATTTTTAATATAGTCATGGACTTTCTTCGTAAACCTGGGTGGAAGCTAAAGAATGTGGGACCTCTTTTGAAATCTCCCTCCATCCTGAGGAAATTTATGGATATTTCCTTAAATCACGGGGAGAAGGGCATTAATTGGGGGAGAGCCCACCCAGGACTGGGGGGCTACTGGAGCACAGTCCATTATTCTTTCCCCAGCGGACACTCTCTGTGTGTGAGGGGCAGCCCCGGACCAGGGTAGAGCAGGCAGGCACAACTGACAAGTTGATATTTGGTTCCACAGAGATAAATTTTCCTGATAACCAAGTGCATTTCCCCTCTCCACCACCTCCCCAGACAGTCTGACGCTGGTAGACAGACGCATTAGAGGGTAAGTGTAGATCAGCTCACTTAAACCCGACCCAGGGAAGGTCTTTTGTTTTGAGTAGGTCCACTTTCCTTAGAAAAATGTGCCCAACAGTCTCTCGCTGTGCCACAGAGCCCTTCATCCTGCTGTTTTGCAGGGTTCTCTGGCCTCTGCTATCCTTTGGGTTTCCCTCCGGACGTGGGTGCTGTTGGCTGCCCTGTTGCTTGGAGCAGGTTGGCGTGGACCTGTAGCCTGAGCTCCCTGGACTTGTTTGGGGCAGAGTGAAGTGCTAGTGGGGACCAAATTTACTCCAAGAGAAGTAGGTAATAAAGTCTCTTTCTTCAAATTGTGGCAATTTAGAGAGTTTGGAGAACAGGGGATTATAAGAAAAGGATATAAAATGTTTGGTTTTAGCAGGTTTTTAAATACCCAAATCTTCAAAGTTTAAATTTACATTTCTTTTTTTTTTTTTTTAATCTCTCTTGGGGGGGGGGCCTGGGAACAGAGACAGGAAAGGAGGGGCCACAGTAGTGCTTGATATAATACACAAGACTGGCTCCCCACCAGCTCCTTCTCTCCAGGGTCTCCTCCAGGTGTTCCCCCAGCTCTAGTTCTCCTTGGAATCCTCATTTTCTAAAGTAAGGTGATCCCATGGGAGCAAAGAGTGATGGTGGAGGATGAGTTTTGGCTGGGCCCTGCTCCGTTCTCTGAAAGAGTTCTCTGACCTAGAAATGAGAGCTGAAGCCTGAAGAAGTGCTCACTAAAGGCACCACCTGGTGCAGCTTGGAATTGGAGCAGCCAATTTATCCCTCTCTCCCTTCTCCCCTCTACACACTCAGGCGCCCAGCAGATGGACTCTGTCTGGGCTTCCTGTACCTTTGAAAACTGTTTTGTGGATACAGGACCATTTCTGTGTCCTTGGGTTTTGAGGTCAGAGTTAGGGTTGGCTGAATAGAAATATTTCAGAAAAAGAATTGACCTCAGTTGCCTGGGCCTTTACACTTCTAGTTCTCTGGGGCCAAGAAAACCCAGAGTTTACAGAGGCTGTATCAGAATCCTGAGGGCATTTGCCTTTTCTCACATAAAAGTATCTAGCAGGTAGAATTTTAAGGGTGCTGACTTAGAACTTCTCTGTTATTAACAAATGTGAATAGCGAAGATTCAAGCCTCTAAAAACTGACTTAGCAAAACATTTTTTGTGATCACTGGGGAGGGAGGAATTTCTAAAAATGGGCAAAACCTCTAAAGGGAAAAATCAGTAAATTGGACCACATTTTTGTCATCAAAAACCCAACTGTAATCTAGTGAAAAGGCAGACCAAAGTGGAGATTTCTGGTCTCCAGAAAGCAAAACAAATTCCTCCAAGTCAATAATAAGAAAAGAAAAATGGGCAAATGACTTTCTTTTCACAAAGAAATCTAAATGGCCAACCTCAACAATCTAGACTGGTTGAAACGTAAGAGCCTGGCATCACTAGGAGTGAAATTTGGAAATCTCAGGGGTAACTTCTGGTAAAGTTGGAGGCCCATTCATTCTAGGACCACATTCAACTTTTTCAAATGAAAACTAAAGTGTGTGCATCTATGTTCCAAGAGACCATATATTAATCAGCAGTATTATCTGTAGTAGCCTCAAAGTGGAAACAATGCAAATGTTTGCCCATAGTGAAACAAATTGTGTTACAGTTATGGTATGGGATGCCATAGAAGAATATTTATAGCCCACTATAAATATGGAATAAGTGATAATAAATTTGGGATGCTTTAGAATACTGGAAATAAATGAGTCAGAGTTATGCACAAAAGCTATGTATTTTAAAGACATAATGGTGAGCAAAAGAAGCTGGGTACCCCACAATACATCCTAGATGATTTCTTTTGTATAAGGTTTTAAACACAGGCAAGTTTTAACTACTGTATATTATTTGGAGACACATTCTCAGGTAATACAACTTTTCTTAAAAGGCAAAGAAAGGAACACCAGTAAAGTCAGGGCAGTGAGTACTGTGAGGAGAGAGGGAATGATCCAGAAATGCCTGCTGAGAGTTTTTGCGATGTCCTGACCTGTTATCCTGAATTTGCTGTAACAATTCATTAGGTTTGGCATTTAGGTTTTATTCACCTTTTTGTATGCTTGCTATATATTTATGGTCAATTGGAAAGAAAAAAATAGATGATAGAGAATGATTTGAGGCAGGGATTGGGGCGACTACTGTTTCTGATGAAAGAATGGGAGAGGGATAAATGTGCTGTTTTCTGTTATGCACAAAGAGCGAATAACACTATGGCATTGTGGACCTCACTCTCTTTCCTAGTAGAGACTCTATAAGTCCCACTTTAATTCTGGGTAGAGAGGAATAATTTTTTTATTTAGTTTGGTTGCAATGAGCATATCAACAAGGCCTAGCCTGAAGAAGTACCTCAAATTTTCTGGAAGCAGCCCAATGATTAAATAAAGGACTCATCTCCTTTGACTATACCCCAAATTGTGTGCCATTCCAGTTCTTCCAGTGTCTTTATAAATGGGCACTCTTTTTAGTCCTCACCCAGACCCCTTGAGTGAAGGAGGGCAGCTGACTGCCTGGGTTCCAGCTTTGATCTAGTGAAACAAGGGTGGAGACTCCCCAGCCACTCTCCCTGCTCCCCAGGGCCAGTTAAACCCAGGGACATCCCTGGGGTCAACTGGGAGTTTGCTCACTTGCTGGGCAAGAAGTTTGTAGTAAAATTAGAGAAGCAGAGGGGACTAGAAAACCAAAAAAGGCAGGTTTCCTGGAAAGGCAGAACTTGCTGGATGATTTGATTTGATTTTTAAAAAGGGAGAATCAGCAGTTGTCCCAGCAAAAATACTTGCGTAAAATTTACCTGTATTTTGCCTTTTCAGGTTATATGTTTTTCATTATTATTTTAATAAAATAGCCATACCTTAAAGCACGTGCTTTGAAATAATGTTGAAACTTCCAAAATGCTCTAGGACAATAATCTTTTCACTTTCTAAGTCTTAGAGAAGCTACTTTTTAAACTCTGCTAGTAATGTGCTTAAGCTGTGCCAAGCGCGATTCCAGCCTTTCCAGTGTCTATAAATGGGCGCTCTTTTTAGTCCTCACCCAGACGCTTGAGCTGGATAGCGCTGTTAAAACGGGGGAAACTGAGTCTAAGAGAACTTGAGTTCTTAGCCATTGGACTGCAGTCTGGCAGCAGGTTCTAGAGGTTGATTTTTTACCACCATCAGGCACCACTTTTCCGTAGTAGAATGACAAGTCTATGCACAGGGTGATTTTCCTGATTTCCGTTCAGAACTTTCCTCTTGGGGTCCAGTGGCGCCCATCTATTCCAGGGTGCAGGCTTGCACAGGACTCTGGGGAAAATCCCTGTTCCCCCAACTCTGGTGCCAGGCTCAGGACCTCGCTCACATCTGAGAGGGGTGTGTGTCTGCTGCCCTAACTCCAGGGACTCCGCAGGAACGGCTTTGAAACTCTACGAGTTTCTCCGAAGGGTGAGATTGGGGGATCCCCTTTCCAGGCCACCCCGCGTAATATTTGGATCCATTCTCCCTAGTGGGGTTGGGGTCCTATCCCTGGCCGCACCCTGCTTCCTCCCGGTCTTGCTTCGCTTCCAGCCACGCCCTAAGGGGGGCGGAGGGAGTGTTTTCCTCGGAGGGGGGGCCCTCCCCGCGCCCCACCCTCCTACAGCCGTCACCGTCACTCCCACGGCCTCCGGAGTGGCCCCGACACCGGCCGCAACCCCACACCTCCCGCTGTTGACGGCCCCCCGGCCGCCGGCGCCAGGGCTGGTGGTGGAGCGCGGCGCGCCAGGGGAACCAGCCCCAGCCGCCGGGGATCGCGGCTCCCAGTGGAGTCTTAGAAACAAAAATCAGTAGGCGCCCCATCCCACCTTTGCAGGCTCAGCACGGGAGAAATGGCATTGTTATGGGGCAACCCCGATATAAAATAAAACGGGTTCCTGGCTGTGGGTCCTCACCCGCGCTCTTAAAAGGGACTTTTTAATACTCCACTGCAGGCACACACAAAAGGTTAATAAAAGGTTTATTTACAAGGGAAAGGGAATTAAGGAAATGTACAACTCAGGGAGAAAATAGGGAAATAAAGTCTTTAATGCGTCCTACCTGATCCGACGACCTGGAAACCCAAAGGCACTCTCAGACCTGGCCGGACTCTGTGAGCTGGCAGAGAGCCAAAACGGGGGACCCCCCCCCCAAAGCCTACGTGTCTGCCTTTATACCAACCTGGCTGCTTAACCCCATCCGCAGGTCCCAGCTACCTTCCCTTTGGTGGGGATGGGATTTGGAGTTCCCAGTGTCTTTGGCTTTGGCCTGGGGTGGGGGTGGAGCCCACAAAGCCTGTATGGAATTAGCTTTAGGACATCCTGTTCCCCCTAACAGCATCACTGAGCGCCCTCCCAGGACATCACAGGTGGTGTTTACCAATCACTTGTGCCCATCTGATTTTCCCTGGTATTCTCCAATTATGTACTTCATAGTTTATGTTCCCTATGTAAGTATTTATTTTAACGTAATTCTAGATAATTTCTAGATAATAGTATCCATTAAAGCACAGGTTTGAAGGGTTATATATTAATCAAAGTGATATCGGAATTGTAGGTTTTCAGGCCTACTCATAGGATTCAAAAGGATACACACATATGCATATAAAGTGTCAATACACGTTGCTTTATAATCACAACTTTATTATTTTATTTTATTTTTTGTTTTAAAGATTTATTTATTTACGCATACAAGAGCTGGGGTACAGGCCAGAGATATGGGGGGGGGGTGAGAGGATCCACCAGAGACAGAGTGGGGAGCAGAACAGGCAGACTGACTGAAATACTCTGCTGAGGGGAGCAGCGGATGAGACAGGAGAGGTCTGCTGCACCATGTGGGTTGCTCCCTGGCTGGCCAGGGATTGGTGTTGCAGAGGCTGTGGATTGCTTCATAGTGTGGTGCTTAAACCCTTGCGCCACCCATAACTTTATTTTTATTTTATTTTAGTACTTTTTTCTTACATCATTGTTAATTTTTAGACAAGATATGATTTCTCTCCTCAGGTGTGCTCAGGTCTCCTATCACTAAATCACCCAAAGCCCTCCACCCTAAATAGTCCCTTGTGCTCTTCCCCACTTGTTTTGACCCTTCCTCTCTCTTCTCCTCCCCTCCCGGATATCTCATAGCCATGGTCAGCTTTCAAGATCTGTCTTTGTTTGTGGTTTCTCTATATTCCACATTTAAGTGAATCCATCTGACATTTATTTTTTTCTTCTGATACGATATTGGTTTGGAGAGGTGTGGGTTTCAGTGAGCAGGGTCCTTTGGAAAAATGTTTGGCAAGTTCCCCTTTCAGCAGCTGGCAGAGGGGAGTTCCCCTCACCCCCAGGCAAAGACTTTTGGTTCTATTCAAAAGGGTAGATTTATTGTATTTTTTTAAAAAAAAGGAAAGAAAAGGAAAGAAAAGGAGAAGCAGCTTGCATAGACACCAGCAGGAAGAGCTGCCTTGCTACTCTGCAAAGGTGAAAAGAAACCTACAAAGTCACAAGGTTGAGGGATGGGTGGGTTGCCTTTTGCCAGGGCAGAAATTATACTGAGATAGTGTCCTTCTTTTGGGAAGGAGTTCTTCCTTTGTGGAATTGTTATCTATTGTTAAATGGGTCACCTTTAGGGTATGACTAGGTGCATTTGTAAGGACCTGTGGTTTCTACAATGGCCATCAATCTCCATAGCCCCACCTTTAGGTACTTTCTATAGCAGTCTGATAATTGCCCTAACAATTATTGCCTAGATTGATTTTTTCATTTCTGCATGTTAATCATTTCTACCCCCACTTCCAGTTTCTGGTCTTGTGACCCCTTCTTCCTACATTCTCTACACTTAGCCTCTATCACTTCTGACTTACATTGCTTAACAAAATTCCTTGCAGTTCCATTCATGTTGCTGCAAATGGCTTGAGTTTATCTTTTTGGATCACAGAGTAATATTCCATTGTGTATATCTATGCCACATCTTCTTGATCCATTTATCTGTTTTGTGGTATTTAGATTGTTTCCATATCTTAGATATTGTGACTAGTACTGCAATAAACATGGGGGGGGGCGTGTGGGATTTCTTTTGGGTTAGTGTTTGTGTGTTCTTCAGGTAGATTCCTAGGAGTGTAATAACTGGGTCAAATGGCAGATCCATTTTTAGTATTTTGAGAAATCTCCACACAGTTTTTCATCGTGATGGGACCACCTTACATTCCCACCAGCAGTATAAGATGGTTCCTTTTTCTCCACATCCTATCACTTATTATTATTTTTTTAAATGTGGGCTATTCTTTTTTTTTTTAAGATTTATTTATTCATGCATACAAGAATGGGGTACAGACCAGATGTGCGGGAGGGTGAGAGGATTCACCAGAGACAGAGTGGGGAGCAGAACTGGCAGACTGAAATACACTGCTGAGGGGAGCAGCGGGCGAGACAGGAGAGGTCTGCTGCACCATGTAGGTATCTCTCTGGCTGGCTGGGATGGAATCCATGCTGCAGAGGCTGCAGACAGCTTCACAGTGCTGCACTCAACCACCTGCGCCCCCAGGGGAGGCCCAAAATGGGCTATTCTCACAAGTATTAGGTGACATCTCCTTGTATTGTCCTGACAAGTGGTGATGAACATCTTGTAACAAGGTGGTCCTGAAGAAAATGGGAGGTTCCAGGTTCCCTGCCCCACCCAAGGAAGGGTGGAGTTGTGCTGGGAGGAGAATAGAAGCTGAAGAAGAGACTGGAGAAGGAAGGAGAAGAGGAAGGAGTTGGAGAGACAGAAGGAGACTGAGAAACACTGGGACTGAAGGAAGTACATGGAACAGAGAGACATGTGAGGAAGCTGTGCTTACTTCTTGACCTTGGACTGGTTGAAACAGATGTAGGTGAGAGACCCTTGTGGAGGTTAATGATGGCAGCATTTATCTTGATTTTGATTTTGCTCTTTTTCTCCCAGACTTGTCTAGCTGTTTCTTAAGGTGACTTAGACTTGTGGCAGGCTTTTGGGCCTCAGTGGCCATGCTTTGGGCCAATGCTGTTTGGGTGGACATTTACCCATGAGGGGATGGATAACTTTGGGTGCTTGATTTGGAAACTATATTCTTCCCCTTTTGCACACTAATTGTATTGAAATTTCATTCCATTGAAGGTCTTATATGTTTTGTCTTGATGAGGTGGATGGCAGAACCTATTTAGAGCTGACAGGTTTGGGGATTTTGGGGTGCCCCTCTCCCTGTCCTGTAACAATCCCTTAATATATCTGTTGGCTATTTGTATTTCCTCTATGGAGAAGTGTCTTTTTAGCTCTTCTGCCCATTTTTTTGATTGGGTTGTTTGTTTTGTTTTTGTTGAGTTGGTGAACTCTTTGTAGATCTTTTTTTTTTTTTTAAGATTCATTTCATTTATACAAGAACTGGGGTACAGGTCAGATGTGCAGGAGGATGAGAGGATTCACCAGAGACAGAGCAGGAAACAGAACAGGCAGACTGATGAAATACACTGCTGAGGGGAGCAGTGGGCGACAGGAGAGGTCTGCTTGCCATGTTGGTTGCTCCAAGGCCGGCGGGGATCTAACCCGCGCTGCAGAGGCTGCGGACAGCTTCACAGTGCTGCGCTCAACCACCTGCGCCACCAGGGAAGCCTCTTTGTAGATTTTTGATATCAGTCCCTTACAAGATGTATGGCTTGCAAATATTTTCTCCCATTCAGTAGGGTGTTGCCTCACTTTGGTTGCTGTCTCTTTTGCTGTAAGGAAGCTTTTTAGTTTGATGTAGTCCCAGCTATTTACATTATCCTATGTTTTCCTTGCTCCTGGAGTTAAGTCTCAAAGATGTTTCTAAAGTTAATGTCATGGAATGTTTTGCCTGTGTTTTCTTCTATATAACTCATATTTTCGGGTCTTATGACGAAGACTTTTCCTCATTTTGCTTTTATTTTTGTGTGTGGTATGAGATAGTGGTCTTGTTTCATTCTTTTGTATGATTATAACTTTTAAAAGTCTATCCATGTACAATGTCTCATGGTATTTCTCACCACTACCATGATTTGCACACCAAGTTCTGAAGAGACTGCTCTGTCTTATTTTAAGCTCCCCATCCCCCAAATAAAAAACAACCCCGAGGTGTGCAGGCACATTTCCTCTGGTATAGAAAGGTCCATGCACCCTGCACTTGGCTGTACCATCGCTTTCCACTCCCCCTCATGCTCGCCCCTGCTGTGGTGGTTGGAGATGGTCTGAAATCATCCTTGTGAGCATCCTAGTCCAGGGTCCAGACTCAGCATCAACTGCCCCACCAGCCTTGGAGAGGAGATTAGATGCAGGACACCATCTACCTGCTGCCTGGTCACACACAAATGGTCCTATTTAGTGCTTTGGAAGCAATTCCTTGTCAGCTCTGGGTCTTGTCACTTGTTCTCCAAGGAACCCCACTCCCCACAAAATATGTATAAATATTATTGATAAAGTCCCTCAGCGTCTCCTCTTTCTCACCTAAATTTCATGAAGAAAGTGCCAAGTCACTGCACTTCTTTGGTTTCCTTCCACACTCACACGGTGCATTGCACTAGAGTTATCCACATACTACCTTGTTTTAAGAGGATAGGGTTTGGTAAGAAAATTTACCTCTGCTCTGACAATTCCGGTATCATTACTTTGTTTCTCTTAGGCAGGTCTCCTAAGAGCTGCCTCAGGACCCCACGTTCCCTCCCCAGATGCATGTTCAGAGGTGTACTGTAAAATGCCGAGCAACACAGAAACAGCATGGGGCTCCAGGGCTACCAGCTCCAGGCACATTCCAAGGCTTTCCCCAGACGCCTTTCTTGTGCCCCCCAGCACTGCCCTGCTGAAGGGGGTCTTCACGCACCCAGTCATCTGCCAGGTGTTTAATTCCCACCACCTTTTCTTTGCTGCCTGGCTCCATTGGCCTCTCAATTTGGGGGATGAGGGGCAGTGGTGATGGGCAGTTCTGACTGGAGATTTACCCCAGTGTCTCTCTGTCCCAGTGTTTCTCAGACTTTATGATCTTGTCAAAAGGCAGGTTATGATTCAGACACCTGGGACCTGAGATTCTGCATTTCCCATAAACTCCCAGGTGATCCAAGGGATTCAGATTTGTGGGCTGGTTTAAAGGGCAGAAAATTTGGGACTGTTACTGTCCCCCACATTGCTAGTTTCCAACATCCTGTTTTTGCCTCAGGCAGGCTCTTACGAATGGATTGGAAAGACAATGTGTTGTATGGTAAAGAGACTTGTGGTAAAGAGACTTGGTATAGAGACTTGGAGGCCAGGTCATGTATTTGGATTGTACCAGTCACTGAAGCAACTTGACTACACATAATGTCTGTGAGCTTCTGCCTCCTTACCTATAAATGGACATAATAACCTGTATTGCTGGGTTTATGTGAGGTATGAGGCCTGGGGCGTTGGGTGAGGGGTGGGGGTGGGGACTTATGTGAATGTGCCCTTTTAAGGTGTAAATCACTAAACAAATGTAAAGGAGTAATATTTTATGAATTTGCAGTAATTTCTTAAGAGGTAGGTTGATGTGGTGAAACACACAACTGAAGGGATATTACATATGTGCATACACAGAGTTCTTTTATTCTAAAACAAAAGCTCTGTAACAGGGTGGTCCCCAGGGAATGGGGAGGTTCCAGGTTTCCTGCCCCATCCAGAGAAGGGTGGCACTGGGCAGGGAGGAGAAGGCAGACAAGACTGGGAGAAGGAAGGATGGAAAGTAAAAAGAGGAGAGATGTGGGGCCTCCCCGGTGGCGCAGCGGTTGAGCGCTGGGTTGCGAAACTGCGCGCGGCCTCTGCGGCGCCGGTTCAATCCCCGGCTGCTCCCCGGCCACCAGAGGAGGGTCCCACATGGCGTGCAGACCTCTCCTGCCGCCCGCTGCTCCCCTCAGCAGTGTACTTCGGTCCTTCTGCCTGCTCTGCTCCCCGCTCTGGCTCTGGTGAATTCTCTCACCCTCCTGCGCTTCTGACTGTACCCAGTGCATGTATAAACAAAACAAACAAACAAACCAGCAAACAAATAAATAAAGCATGCCTCTATAAAAAAAAAAAAAAAAAAGAGGAGAGATGTGGAGAAGCTGCACTGGCTTCTTGGCCTTAGACTTGTATCAAGGACTTGGGGGACATGGAAGGAGACACTTGAAGCAGATGTGGGTGAGACACCTGTGGGGAGGTTGACAATGGCAGCCTTTATCTTGATTTTGATTTTGCTCTTTTCCTTCTAGGCTTCTCTGGCCCCTTCTGCCCTTTTCCTATGGTCCCCACCAGGCAGGGCCTTAGACTTGTGGCAGGCTGTTGGGTCTCAGCGGCCCTACTTTGGGCCATTGCTGTTTGGCTGAGCATTTACCTACTAGGGGATGGGTAACTTTGGGTGCTTTTTCTTCTTTTTATTGCACATTAATTGGATTAAATTTATTTTCCATTGAAGTTCTTACGCACTAGGGTATGTTTTGCCTTTATATGGCAGATGGTGGAACCCATTTAGAGCAGGCAGATTTAGGGGTTCCAGGGTGTTCTTCACTCCTTTCCAACATGATTCAGAGAGGATCATACTTCATTTTTATAAGTGATCAAGACTCTTAAGGAATGTGTAGAAAAACAAGGACAGTTTGTGCAGGCATGACTGGCTGTCTTTCTCACGCCAACCTTAGGAGAACACAAGGATTGCTCAGGGACAGTGTTCACTCTGGATCAGGAAGGCATTCCTGACCATACTGACTATTGCATTTGGTGTTTTATGAGAATTTGTATCACCTCATTGTTAGAGGTGATGATCATTCTTTTATTCAGTAGTAACACACATTCAAAGCAAAAACCAAGTTTTTTCTTTGCATCTATCCTTAAGGGGAGGACCCGAATGCCACAGGGAGATGGGCTGGCAAGAACTTGACATTGGAAGAGGAGTCTAAGTTCTGGTCTTGATGCAGCCATGATTACTATAGTAATTTTTTTTTTTCAAATGTGTATATTAATGATTGCATCACTTCTCTTAAGCAAGGATTATCAAATACTGGTCCTTCAGAGACAGCATTGTTCCCCAAAGATCCTCACATAAACCCACACTATTTGCATGCTTGTTTTAAACTAATAGACTTTTTTTTTTAAAAAAAGATTTATTTATTTATATAAGAACCGAGGTACAGGCCAGATGTGCAGGAGGGTGAGAGGATTCACCAGAGACAGAGCGGGGAACAGAACAGGCAGACTGATGAAATACACTGCTGGGGGGAGTAGTGGGTGACTAGAGAGGTCTGCTGCGCCATGTGGGATTCTTGCCGGAGGCCGGGATCGAACCCACGCTGCAGAGGCTGCGGACAGCTTCACAGTGCGGTTGGTGCTCAACTGCCTGCACCACTGGGGAGTCCTTAAAGTAATAGACTTTTTTAAAAGAAAAATTTAGGTTGGAAGAAAAATTGAGCAGGCAATAGAGTTCCTCTCAAACTTTTTTTTAATTTATTTTTTTCCATTTTTATTTCTTTATTTTTTATTTTTTAAAGATTTATTTATTTGTGCATACAAGAGCTGGGGTACATGTCAGAGATGTGGGGGGTGAGAGGATTCACCAGAGACAGAGTGGGGAACAGAACAGGCAGACTGACTGAAGTATACTGCTGAGGGGAGCAGCGGGTGAGTCAGGAGAGGTCTGCTTCTCCATGTGGGTTGCTCCCTGGTGGACCAGGGGATTGAACTCATGCTGCAGAGGCTTTGGATTGCTTCATAGTGCTGTGCTTAACCCCTTAAGCCCACCAGGGAGGCCCCTTCTCTGTCAGTCTTGTCCCAAGTTTCCTCTTATAAATATCTTGCCTTAGTGTGGTACACTTTCTATAATTTATGAACCGATATTCATATATTATGTTTTTTAAAAAACTTTTATTATTTTATTTTTTAAGATTGATTGATGTATTTATACAAGAACTGGGTACAGTCAGAAGTGCAGGAGGGTGAGAGAATTCACCAGAGCCAGAGCGGGGAACAGAACAGCCACAGTGACGAAATACACTGCTGAGGGGAGCAGCAGGTGCTGCAGGAGAGGTCTGCAAGCCATGTGGGACCCTCCCTGATGGCCGCAGAATGGAATGAACCAGTGCTGCAAAGGCTGTGGGCAGCTTCGCAGCCCAGTGCTTAACTGCTGCGCCACCAGGGGAGGCCCGATATTGATATATTATTGACTAAAGTCCATAAAGAACACCTTTGTGTTGTACATATTGGACAAACGTATGACATACATCCACCATAACAGTATCATAGAGAATAGTTTCACTTCCCTAAAAATCCCTTGTGCTCTATCTGTCCATCCATCCCTCCCTTGAATTCCTGGAAATCACTCATCATTTTACTGTCTCCATAATTTTGCCTTTCCCACACTGTCATATAGTTGGAATCACATAGATGTAGACTTTTGGGCCTTTCACAGTGATATGCATTAATTTCTTCCAAGTCTTGAGAGCTCATTTCTTTTTACTACTATTATTTCACTTTCTGAATGTGCCGCAGCTTATTTATCCATTCGTCTGTTAAAGTTCATCTTGGTTGCATCTTGATTTCTGGCATTTATGAGTAAAGCAGCTATAAATATTAGCATGCAGATTTTTGTGTGCACATAAATTTTCAACTCATCTGGGTAAATACCTAGGTGCATGATTGCTGGATATAGAGCTCATTGCATAGCACATGGATCCTATGTTTACTTTTTAAGAAGCTATCAAACTGTCTCCCAAAGTGTCTATTCCTTTTTGCATATCCACCACCAGTGAGTGAGAGTTCCTGTTTTCTTCACATCCTCACTGACATTTGATGTCTGGGTTTTAGTCACTATGATGCTGTCTCATTCTAATCAGCTATCTTATCATGATTGATTGCCATTTGCTAATGGCAAATGACATAGAACATCTTTTCATGTACTTATTTGCCAACTGTATATTTCTTTGGTGAGGTATCGGTTCAGATCTTTTGTCTGTTTTTAGATTGGATTGTTTGCTTTCTTATTGTTAATATGTAAGAGTTCTTTGTGTATTTTGGATATAAGACTTTTTTTAAAGATTTATTTATTTATGCATACAAGAACTGGGGTACAGGTCAGAGGTATGCGGGGGTGAGAGGACTCACCAGAGACAGTGGGGAACAGGATAGATTGAGTGAAATACACTGCCGAGGGGAGCAGCGAGCGAGCCAGGAGAGGTCTGCTGCTCCATATGGGTCTCTCCCTGGCTGGGGATTGAACTTGTGCTGCAGTGGCTGTGGGTAGCTTCATAGGTTGTGTCTTAACGCCTTGTGCCACAAGGGAGGCCCTTTTATCACATATAACTTTTTTTTTTTTAATACAGGCATGTTTTATTTATTTATTTGTTTGTTTGTTTGTTTGTTTGTTTTGTTTATACATGCACTGGGTACAGTCAGAAGCTCCGGAGGGTGAGAGAATTCACCAGAGGCAGAGAGGGGAGCAGAGCAGGCAGAAGGACCGAAGTACACTGCTGAGGGGAGCAGCGGGAGTCAGGAGAGGTCTGCGTGCCATGTGGGACCCTCCTTGGGTGGCCGGGGAGCAGCCGGGGATCGAACCAACGCTGCAGAGGCCGCGAGCAGCTTTGCAACCCAGCACTCAACCGCTGCGCTACCGGGGAGGCCCTATCACATATAACTTTTGCAAATATTTTTCCCCATTCTGTGTCTTTTGGTTCTCTTAACAGTATGTTCCACAGCACAACATTAATTTCCAATGAAGTCTAACTTATCAGTTTTTCTTTTGCGGAATTGTGTTTTTGGTGTTGTATGTAAAAAGCCTGGCTCACATGCATTTTATAAAGTTTGAATTTGAGCTGATATTGAACAATGAAAATATTAAAAAATAAATCTAACATTGGGCAAATGAAAATTGAGAGGTAGTTTATATGTAAAGAGGTAGTTTGTATGTAAACTAAAAAAGCCTCTGGCAATATTGACTAAGAAGAAAAGGCACAAGTGAATAGTATTAAGAATGCAAAATGGTGGTTGAGTGCTAGTTTTCGAGGCTGCCAGTAGCCTCTGCAGTGCCAGTTTGATCCCCGGCCACTGGCGAGGGTTCCCCCCCCCAAAAAAAAATGCAAAATAGGATTATAACCATTTATGCTACAGAGATTAATAAGATTATATGAGGCTATTATGAATTCAGAAGCTGATAATATGGTCAAATTCCTAGAAGAATATAGTATGTCCAAACTAATTCAAGAATAAAGAGAGGCCTCCCAGGTGGTGCAGCGGTTGAGCGCTGGGTTGCGAAGCTGCCCGCAGCCTCTGCGCTGCCGATTCGATCCCCGGCTGCTCCCCGGCCACCGGAGGAGGGTCCCACATGGCGCGCAGACCTCTCCTGCCGCCCGCTGCTCCCCTCAGCAGTGTACTTTGGTCCTTCTGCCTGCTCTGCTCCTCGCTCTGGCTCTGGTGAATTCTCTCACCCTCCCACGCTTCTGACTGTACCCAGTGCTTATATTTATAAACAAACAAATAAATAAATCTTAAAAAAAAAAAGAATAAAGAGAAATCTTAAAACAACAAAGGCACAATCAACAAAGGAAAAAATTAGACAAATTGGAACTTGTGAAAATGAAGAGCTTTTTTGTTCCAGAAAAAATTTTCATTGTTGCAGAACCTGTAGAGAACTCTTAAAACACAATACCAACGAAACCAGACAACCAAAACCCAGACAACCTGATTATAAAATGGACAAAGGACTTGAATAGATATTTGTCTAAAGGAGATCTGTAAACAGCTAATGTGCACATGACAAGATGCTCAACATCACTAACAACTGGGGAACTGCACATCAAAACCACAGCAAGATGCCATCTCACCCACCCCCTTTGGGAAAGCTACTATCAAAAGCCAGAAGGGCAACTGCAGTCGAGGTATGGATGAATTGAAACCCGTGTGCACTGATGGTAGAAATTTAAAATGGTGCAGCCCACTGTGGAAAACAGTATGGTGCCTCCTCTGCCTCCCTACATGCCAGAGGTGGTTTTTCTCCTTCCTGCCTTTAGCTTCCTCCAGCAGAGGCTTCTCTTCTCTTCTTTCAGGCCTGATCACCTTGCTGGGCCTGGTGGGGGCCAGGTGATGCTCAGCCAGCGATCAGAGATGCTCACATAGCATCTTTTTCTTGCAGAGGTCTTTGTAGTGGGTGAAGATCTTGCTTAATACAGAGAGTCTGTGCTTCAGATGGTTGACAGGTGCCAGGCCAGCTGGTAGAGAGCTCCCTGTGATGCCCTAAGCTCTGTGGGAAGCCCAGTTCATCTTTAAGAGTGAGAGCATGCATTTTCTTGAGCTCAAAATCAGGATCTCACTAAAGACTATGGAAACTCCCTCCATTATTTCAAAAATCCAGAATCTTAATATATCCAGAACTTTCATCCTTTGCCACCCTCCACCTATGCAACTGCCTGTATTTGCGATTTTAAAAGGACCTCAGATTTTACCTTTTGTAATTTCTAGGGAGAAATCAGTTTACTTATTATAATTCATCTCACATAAGTGAGTACTAGTAGGTACTTGATAGTAAAGGAATGGGGTGATAGCCATGGCATCCCAGTGACTGTTTTAAATGGTGACTCACAAGCAGCATCTGCTCTGGGAAGGATTTTGTCTTGTCAACTTCCCTTCTTCTCACCCCTTTCCTCTTCTTCCCTCCCTGTGCCAAGCAACCCCACACAGGCATCAGGTTTCACTTGGTGTCTCCTCCCTTGTCACTCTACAGGTCTCAACAGACACAAACCACTGTGTGATTCCCCGCCCTGGCTGTCGGGCTGTTGTGTCCAGCAAAGCAAGACACCTTCAGACGGGAGACTTGCTAAGAATGTGCCTAAACCTCGCTTTGCTGTCTTGTTCCTTGTAAACATCTTATTTTAATAAAGAAAATCACACTGCTTTCAGCAAGTATGTAGATATTTTGGAGAATTGAGTGGGAACAGGTCATTCCTTCAGATTCCTTCAGAGGAATTAACTTTGGAAGAAGAAAAACCAGGCATTGGGGTTTACTGTTAATAAAATATTTTCTGTCTCTAAGAGCATCATGTAGTGACACTTTACCATCCAGACACAGTTTTAGAGAACTCTGTAGCGTTGCTTAAAAAGTAGTCAGCCCAACCTGTAGATACCCTCACTAGTCCCTTTAGGCCTTTTGTTGCCTAGGAGATGATCTCTTTCTTAAAATTCAGTCAATCAAGCCACACCTTCATCTTCCTTCAGACTAATCTGTCAGCCTGTCTCTCAGATCCTACCTGAATGACCCTTGTGGGCTCACCTGGAGGGGCAGGTGCTTTTGGATAGTCACCTTTGTGACCCTTGTTACCTGCCCCAGAGCCACCCATGTATCACCTACTTCTAGTGGCTTCTTCATCTTGTGAGCTTTGGTTTTCACCTCATATTATTCTTATGTTGCAGTTGTGGACATGATTTCTTAGCTGACCAGAAAGTCTTATCATTTTAAAATTTAATATGTAAGCGAAATAGACAAAATTAGCTTTCTCTAGCAAAATGACAATGAAGCAGTTAAGTTATGGTCTAAATTTCCTTTTTCTTGGTTTTGTTTTTTCCCTCTTATTTCTTGTGTATTGTATATTGTATTTAAAAATTTTTATTCTTCTGTAATTAAATGATATGATGTGACTGGAGTTTGGATTTCAGGTTGTAGCTGTGAGGATGAGTGTCATGGGGTTAAGTCAGGAGTCAAGAAATACTTGTGGCTGCAGTAGCTGAATGCTAGAGAGAAGGGTTGGTTCTATCTGGAAAAGCCTCAAATCAAGATCTTTAGGGAAAAAAATCAAGACAGCTTCTGCTGCCTGCCACTCAGCAATCAGCCTTTGATTTTTGTAAAATCAGAATCATTATGTTTCCATGTAACTTTTAATCTGCTTAGATGTAAAGCATTATCTCAAAATCTCAACTGTACTTTTTTTCCTCTGAAGTTTTATGTTTCTTCTAAGAGTCTTGGCTTTATTGCTGGGTGTTCAGAGGGAACTGAATATTTTAAAATCTCAAGGTTGTGAATCCATCAGTAACAGGTGCTTATTGGGAGATACAGCTACTCACCATTCTGAAGCCAAAATTTGAGAGACAAGAGATGGGGAAGGAAACAGGGTTTTATGAGGTAAAAACCTGAGGACATGGTGGACTAGGCCATCTCTGCAAATGGAAGAAGAGCAGGGAGTTCTGTGGGGAGTGTTAACGAAGGGGTGAGGCTAGAGGGTCTAGTTAGCAAGGCATGAGGCTAGAGGGTCTAGTTAGCAAGGCATGAGGCTAGAGGGTCTAGTTAGCAGGAATTCAGAGAAATAAACAGGGTTATCCAGGAAATGTATTCATGCCCTTTTTCTTCCAAGTTTGGCCTTGACAGGATTTGTCCTGGTGCTGGTGGGTGTGTATTTTACTATGGAAATGAGTCTGTGGCTTAACCCTTGACTTACTTGTACCTCCATCTTAGTTTCAGCCAGTTTTGCCGGGTTTTCTGGTTTTGTCTACAAGAAAAGATAAACAGAAGCAGAGTGAGGATGAACAAGGCAAGGCCAGGGAACTCGTATTCACCAGGTGGGACAACTCTGTCTATTCCTCCTCTTCATTTTGAGGGGAAAGCAGAGGTGTGTCATAGTGACTACTTTCTGCTGAATAGGGATGGAGGTTTGGGGGTCCACAGAGGAGAGCAGAATCTTTCACCAGATGGAGGCATGATTGGTTGTCATAGGCTTTTTTTTTTTTTTTTAATAGAGGCATGTTTTATTTGTTTGTTTGTTTGTTTGTTTATACAAGCACTGGGTACAGTCAAGTGCGGGAGGGTGAGAGAATTCACCAGAGCCAGAGCGGGGAGCAGAGCAGGCAGAAGGACCAAAGTACACTGCTGAGGGGAGCAGCGGGCGGCAGGAGAGGTCTGCGCGCCATGTGGGACCCTCCGCCTGTGGCTGGGGAGCAGCAGGGGATCGAACTGGCGCCACAGAGGCCGCGGGCAGCTTCGAAACCCAGCGCTCAACTGTTGAGCCACCGGGGAGGCCCTGTCATAGGCTTTTAATTTCAATTGTTTATATCCTTGAATTATAGTTATTTGGGTGTTTTAATGTCTCCAGCCTTTGGAGACAAAGGGAACTAAGTAATTCAGAAACCAAGGACCAAAGATCAAAAGAAGCCTATTTTAGGAAAGGTGACCATCCATGGACCAAGTAAGGGTCCCCTGGCTCAAACCAATTAGAAAGCATTTGGTTTATAATAGTCTGGAAGCAGGGTTCAGTTATCCCATGGTGTCCCACCTTGGGTTATGTCCCTTCTTTCTCTGTGTTTTCAGTTTCCAGCTGGCCTTGGAGCTGAACTCAAGGTTGTTACTGTTGCAACAAGCCTCTAAAAGAAATGCAGATAAGTTTTTTCTGTTGTGCTTTTCAGGGTATGAGAATAATTTAACCATTTAACCTCAGTTACACATCATCCTCACCTTCTTGGGTATAAACTGAGTTGAGGTCCAGCACTGTCTTTTTCTTGTCCTCTCACCTATTTGCCCTTGAGATAGAGGCATCACACTCAAAGTCTTTTTGAAGAATGCCTCTTAAACAGAAGGTGCCCTCACTGACATCTAGGTTTTTGTCTTAAATTGGCACCTCACTGTGGTCTGGTTGGGCAATAGTTCAGCTTCTATTTCTGGTGTGAGAAGCAGGGTTAGTTTAGAGAATTAATGAAATGGTTCCTTTTCTCCCAATCAGAGCAAAAGGGTTTGGGGGAACCCACAAAGCCTGGACTCAAGCAGGGAGGAGATGTTTGTCTTGCAATTTTTAAAAAAAAGATTTATTTATGCATATAAAACTGAGGTGCAGGCCAGAGATGGGTGTGTGTGTGTGTGAGAGAGGATTCACCAGAGACAGAATGGGGAGCAGAACAGGCAGATCTACTGAAATACACTGCTGAGGGGAGCAGTGGGCAAGACAGGAGAGGTCTGCTGCACCATGTGGGTCACCTCCCTGGCTGCAGTGGCTGTGAATAGCTTTACAGTGCTTTATCTTAACCCTTTGTGCCAACAGGGAGGTCTTTGTCTTGCAATTTTTAAAAATTCTTTGACAAGAGTTCTGTATATCTTTAACTATCTGTCTATCTATCTATCTATCTATCTATCTATCTATCTATCTATCTATCTATCTATCTATCCATCCATCTATCTTCATCATCAAGATCATCATCTATCTTTCTATGTATATATGTACATACACATATACACATTATTTATTGAGGTATCATTGGTTTACAATACTGTATATGATTTAGGGGAACAGGTTCACACCTTTTCATATCTATGCTACACCACATGTACCACCAAAGGATCCACGATCTGCCATTACAGAGTATTGGGCCCCCATCCCTTTTTTTCCTATTCCCACACTTTCCCTTTAATAGCCTCAATTCTGCAGTCATAATTTTAAGGTCTGTTTTGCTTTAGTTTTGTGTGTTCGTTTATTGTGTTTCTCTACACGCCACATATGAGTGAAATCACCCGATGCTTTTCTTTCTCTTTCTGACTTATTTCACTTAGCATGGTCCCCTCCACTTGTAGCCGCATTGTGACAAATGGCAAGATTTCATCTCTTGTTACAACTGAGTAGTATTACATTGTGTGTGTACACCACGTTTTCTTAATCCTCTCACCTGTCCTTAGATATTTGGGTGGTTTTCATAACTTGGCTATTGCAAATAGTGCTGTAATGAACATAGGAATGTCTATGTACCTTTAAATTAGAGTTTTGCATTCTTTGGATAAATACTAAAGAATGGAATTGCTGAATTATATGCTATGTTTATTTTTAATATTTTGGGAAGCCTCTGTATTGTTTTCAATAGAGACTGGACCAGTCTACATTTCCACCAACCATGTACTAGGGATCCTTTTTCTCTGCTCCCTCACCAGTATTCATTGTTTATGGGAATTTTTTTAAAATATGGGCTATTTTCATGGGAGAGAGATGGTATCTCATTATAGTTTTGATTTGCATTTCCCTGATGATAAATGATGAACATTTTTTTCACATGCCTGTTGGCCATCTGTATGTCTTCTTTGGAGAAGTGTCTATCTAGCTCTTCTGACTTTTTTTTTAAAGATTTATTTATTCATTCATTCATTCATTCATTCATTTATTTAAACATACAAGCACTGGATACAGTCAGAAGCACGGGAGGGTGAGAGAATTCACCAGAGACGGGAGCAGAGCAGGCAGAAGGACCGAAGTGCACTGCTGAGGGGAGCAGCGGGTGGCAGGAGAGGTCCCTTGCCATGTGGAACCCTTGCCCCGCGGCCTTCGCAACCCAGTGGGTCAACCGCTGCGCCACTGGGTGGCCCTTTTCAGACTTTCTTGATTGGGCTTTTTCCTTTCTTTTTGTTGAATTCTATGAGTTCTTTGTAGATATTGGATATCAGTCCCTTGTCAGATGCATAATACACAATTTTTTTGGGGTAGGATATCTTTTCATTTTAGTAGTAGTTTCTCTCACTGGGCAGAAACCTTTTAGTTTGGTGCAATCCCATTTGTTTATTTTTTGCTTTTGTTTTCCTTGTCATTGGAGATGAGACCTCAAAAACATGCCTGAAGCCGATGTTGTGAGTGTTTGGCAGGCTGAGTGTATTTTGTATGTAAGGGGTATGACTAACAGAGATGTAACTATTTATAGTACTCTGTATATTAGGTAAGGCAGAAAAAAATCATTGCAACCACATATGTAGTATGTTGTAAACAATAGTCTTTGTGTTCATGGAATGTGGTTCCTATGTCAAAATTCCTATGTCAAAAACTCTTATAGTTGGGAAAGTAAATTAATTAAACCAATGTTATAGCAACAAAAAGCTCATGCTAAATGAGAAAAATGGATTCTGGGTATTTGACATAATATGGAATTTGTACTTAGCTTTATTGAAATATGTTTTGAAATGATTCATTGTATTGTAAACCAATGATTTGAAAACCAACAAAATTCTAAAAAATAAAAACAAATGAATATACCTTTGATTTAGCGATCTTATAACTGTATTCTACAGAAAGAAAATGAGAATTATACAAAGATTTATGTTCCAGACTAGTATTTGGAGGGATACTTGTAACTGAAAAATCAAAAAGAGCTTAAATATTCATCAATAGATATTAATAGATAGTTGAAAAATGTATGAACTCAAAAGAAAGATATGCATGCTATATATATTTTTTAGGTGAAAATGTGAATTGCAGAACAAAAAATATAATGATTCCACATTTGGAGAAAAAGTATGTGTGTAAAAATTCTCAGTGGATTTGTATGTTTAAACTTAGGGATAAATTAAATGTTAACAGACAGATGGGATGGATAGGTGTAGACTATATATTCAAAAAGCAAATGATAGGATTTTGGATAACTTATGGTAAATTTTGTATTCTCTTTATAAAAAAATTCCCCAAACACTGCTGTTAGGCAGAATGGAAACCCTGAAGACCAAAGATGAGCGCGGAAACTTTGAGCCAACACTGCCCTCTGCTGGGAATGTCGTTTCACGCACTGACTTGGTTTGTGTCTGGTCCAGAAGCGAAGTCCCTGTGCGTGTAGACAGGGTGGCTGGTCAGGTTCTTCTGCAAGAGCGGCAAAGAGACCCCAAAGTCATCCTCGGAGAGTTGAATTCAGCTCAGCAGTTTTGCTGTTGAGGCCAGGAATCTGCCCCAAGGAACAAATCCCGCGCCTCACCCCAGGGGGTGCTGATACAGTGAAGATTCTTGCCTCCTTTCTTCCCTTGCAGTGTCACAGTTAGTTGTGCCGGGATGCACAGGAGGTTTCACATCCCTTGATTCCTAGTCCAGAAAATGCTTCAACTGTTTACCTTTAACTTTTGTCTCTGGGGTGGCAGTTTTGTGCCCTGAAACCACTTTTTGCCAGCGAAGATATTGTCCATACCCAGAGACCTTTTCTTTAACAGGTGCCACCTGGGAGTTTTCTAGACTTTTCCAGTTTACCCCCCCTTCAGTTTGGTCACAAACCAGTCCTACAGCTTTTATACCAGTAAGTTAGGAAATCAGACCCATTTACCTTAGTTTCCCTGGGAGGCACCCAAGCACAGATTCAGAAACTGAAAGACTCCCCAACTCGTTAGCTGTGAGACTTTGGGCAAGACAGAGCAAATCTTTTTTTTTTTTTTTTTTAAAGATTTATTTATTTATTTATACAAGCATTGGGTACAGTCAGACGTGTGGGAGGGTGAGAGAATTCATCAGAGCCAGAGTGGGGAACAGAACAGGAAGACTTGACGGAGCAGGGGGCATGGCAGGAAAGGTCTGTGCGCCATGTGGGACCCTCGCCAGTGGCCAGGGATCAAACCGGTGCTGCAGAGGCTGCGGGCAGCTTCGCAGCCCAGCGCTCAACTGCTGTGCTACCAGGGGAGGCCCAAGACGGAGCAAATCTTAATGCCACAGTCTCCCCATATTTAAAATGGCAACAAATAACAATGGGGTACCTCTGGGGGGGTTAGTGTTGAGTGCCAGCATCTGCCCTCAGTGCCTGGCTCCCACATTTGTGTGTCTTCTTTTTCTACTGCACTGTGGCAACATGGTGGTGGTTAAAAGGGAAAGTGACATTGGAGTATTGGTGAGAAAGGTAGCAATGCCATACGTGGGACTGTCTGTTTCAGAGGAGCTCTGTTGAATGTCTCTTTCATCCTGCAAAAACTCCCTGCAGATTGGGAGGATGTAGAAATGAAGGCATTAAAAATTCCAGAAAATAAAAAATCTCTGTTTTCAAAGTTTTAAAATATTTTTTCCTAAAATTATTATTGCCTATCCCCTATGTCTTGGCATTGTAAATTAGACCTTGCTAAAGGAGCATTTGGTGGCAAAACAAATTTATGCATATTTCTAAACTAGTAAACAAGCTGACTTTAGATCCTCAGAGAGTTTAAAATATCAGAAGTATTCAACCATTTTCTCAAACGTCTTTTCTGTCAGAATGTCACTTCTTCCAGTGAGACAGGGCCCCAACAATCTCCAGAGTCTGCACTTGAAAGGAGAAGGAAGGTCCTGGTGAGGATTATGCAAGCTCTTTCCATGTTACAGTCATCTTAGGTAGAATCTTCAACCTCAAGAATTTGTTTCTTCACATTTCATTCTCCCTTCCCAACTAGGTGACACTGGGACTTTAGAGGAACAGTAAAGTTCACTTTATTTTTTTATTTTATTTTTAAAAAGATTTATTTATTTATGCATACAAGAGCTGGGGTGCAGGCCAGAGGTGTTGGGGGGGGTGAGAGGATTCACCAGAGTGGGAAGCAGAACAGGCAGATTGACCGAAGTACACTGCTGGGGGAGTGGTGGGGGAGACAGGAAAGATCTGCTGTGCCATGTGGGTAGCTCCCTGGCTGGCCTGGGGATGGAACTCGTACTGCAGAGGCTGCGGATAGCTTCATAGGTTGCGTCTTAACCCCTTGTGCCACCAGGGAGGCCTAAAATTCACTTTAGAGAGAGGAAAAACCAATTAAACAGAGAAAACAAGAAATATAAAAGGTGTAGCTTGTAAAGTCAGGCCCACCAAAAGCAGCTTTCTCTCTGGCACTTCTGGGTTCTGTCTTACAGCCTGGGGGACTTTTGGAGGGAAAGAGGACCCTTTCAAGGGGTTCTCTCTTTTAATATTTCCTTTCTTCTTTTTTTTTTTTAATAGAGGCATGCTTTATTTATTTGTTTGCTGGTTTGTTTGTTTGTTTTGTTTATACAAGCACTGGGTACAGTCAGAAGCGCGGGAGGGTGAGAGAATTCACCAGAGCCAGAGCGGGGAGCAGAGCAGGCAGAAGGACCGAAGTACACTGCTGAGGGGAGCAGCGGGTGGCAGGAGGGGTCTGCGCGCCATGTGGGACCCTCCTCCGGTGGCCTGGGAGCAGCCGGGGATCGAACCGGCGCCGCAGAGGCCGCGGGCAGCTTCGCAACCCAGCGCTCAACCGCTGCGCCACCGGGGAGGCCCTAATATTTCCTTTCTTTAAGACAGATTCATTCCCTGGGTTTGGGGCAGGAGAAGCCTGTTATTTTTTATTTATTTTTTTTAAAGATTTATTTATTTATTTATACAAGCACTGGGTACAGTCAGAAACGTGGGAAGGTGAGAGAATTCACCAGAGCCAGAGCAGGGAACAGAACAGGCAGACCAACAAAATAAACTGCTGAGGGGAGCAGCGGGAGGCAGGAGAGGTCTGCTCCATGTGGGACCCTCACCTGTGGCTGGGGATTGAACCGGCGTTGCAGAGGCTGTGGGCAGCTTCGCAGCCCAGCATTCAACCGCTGCGCCACCAGGGGAGGCCCGAAGTCTGTTATTTTTTTAAAGATTTATTTATTTATGCATACAAGAGCTGGGGAATAGGCCAGAGGTGTGGGGTGAGAAGATTCACCAGAGACAGAGTGGGGAGCAGAACAGGCAGATCTACTTAAATACACTGCTGAGGGGAGCAGCGGGTGAGACAGGAGAGGTCTGCTGCACCATGTGAATCAGCTCCCTGGCTGGGGGCTGAATCTGTACTGCAGTGGCTGCAGACAGCTTCATAGTGCTGAGACAAAGCCCCAAGAAGCCTTGTCATAGTGTGGGTCTAACCCCATCTGACTGCTTAATCCATGATACTAACCAGAGCATTTGAGGAACTAACGTCACACATGCAAGAGAGGTGGGAGGTGGAGGATGAGGGATCCCTCACCCTGTCCTCTTGTGAGATGACTTCTTGATTGCAAATACTGACTTGCTGTGGTCTCTTTTGGATGCATTTTTATACTCAAACTGCCCTTTCCATGTTTTAGTATGAAGGGTTGAGCTGGCCGGAGGGAGCGTGAGCAGGTATGTGTGCCCATCCCATGTCATGGGCTGTGCGCAGGCTGTTCCTGGTCTCCTTCTGGTTGCACAGATCTAGTTAATGTCATACATGTTCGGAGTCACAGGTGCTGTGAACACACATGATGCTGGCGGAGAAGCAGATGTCCCAGTCGCTCTGCTCATGGCAGCACAGGTTTGAGAATTTGGAAGGTAGTAAGAGGGTCCCTCTTTTTACTGCAAGGCTTATGGGAAAAAGATGACTTTGGGAGGCTCAACAAGACCCAGAACACTCAACTCTGAAGATGCTTATAATCTCCTTATGCTTTCAGAGGTATATTCTACTAGCATTTTCTTGTTTTGGTGCCAACTACCATTCCTCTGCCATGGCAACCTGAAGCCAGCCCCACCCCAATGCCAGCTCTCCCCCATTTCCCTGCTGTTATGTTTCTGCAGGATAAGCCTCATTTTCCTCTGAAGACTCAGCTCTGTTACTGTTGCCCTACTGCCAGGCCCCAAACACACATACACACACTCACACACATGGGGACATAGTATTTGCTATTCTTTTTGCAGTCAGTCAGACGCCAGCCTTACTCCCCATGGCCCCCTCTATGCTACATGAACTTGGCCCTATAATTGGACTCCTTTTCCAAGTTTCAGAGCCCAAGCCTTTATCATGCACCCAAAATAGCTTTGTCATTTTTTTGGCTTTATTAATTGCATATTTACTGAGTGCTTTCTCGGGCATCATGCTGGATGCTGGGATTTGTCCTGGCACAAGGAAGCCACTTCCCTTTGGGTTCCTGCTCTGATCACCTGGCAGATCATACAGTGTCTGCCCTACTTGTCTCACCTGTCTGAGTGTCACCTGTCTGAGTGCAGGTGTGTCACACCTGTACCTCCCAGGTGATGTATGTGGTATGTCTGGACCTGAGGGCTTGTTCTCGGTGGGAAGGAATATCTTGCTGCAGAGATCATGTCCCCACTGCTGACCCCTTGCTTGCATTGTGATGGAGTGGCCTGCCTGCACTTGTACCCGTAGCCCATCTGGCACTTAGACCAGCCCTGTCCAATCCCATCCAGCTTCAGAGGGAACTGTGGGAATGGACTGCCCATTCCATGAAGTCTGCCTAACGGTGTGCTAATGAGCTAAGCCCTAAAAGTTCTGAGTAGAGTAGAGCAACCTGTGGGGTGAGTGCTACAAGAAAGTAGTGTAATTGTGTACATAACATGTGCAAGGACACTCTTGTTAGAAATGAGTAACTGGGGCCTCCCTGGTGGTGCAAGGGGTTAAGCACAGTACTGCCAAGCTGTCCGTAGCCTCTGCAGCACGAGTTCGATCCCCGGGCGGCCAGGGAGCTACCCACATGGTGCAGCAGACCTCTCCTGTCCCATCCACTGCTCCCCTCAGCAGTGCTTTTGGTCTGTCTGCCTGTTCTGCTCCCCACTCTGTATCTGGTGAATCCTCTCACCCCCACACCTCTGGCCTGTACCCTAGTTCTTGTATGCATAAATAACTCTTTAAAAAAAAAAAAAGAAATGAGTAGCTGTAAGAGGAGAAATTTGAACTATAAGTTAGAGGAAAAAAGCCTCCCAAAGCTGGATGACTAAGTGTCTTAAGAAGGAATATCTTGAACTCAAAAAACAGAGAGGAAGGTAAGGTAGACACAGGGTAGGATGGGGGGCAGCCAGTTAACCAACCTTAGTGAAAAGGGAACTGGCTTGAGTGCTGGGTCTTCACACCTGTCTGCTTTGAACTCATTGTGTGACCACCATATGCTAAACTTGTGTTTCTGCAGTTTAACATCTGGAGCTCAGTTATCCTTCCAGGGGTGTCCGTTCCAGGGCCTAAAGATAAAAAAGGACTGAGAGCTCATTTTCTTAGACAAATCAACCAATCCAAAACCGATTCCTTCAACCATCACCTCTATTAGGATCTTTCATTAAGGCCACTATCTGCCTGCCCTCGTCACCCCAGGGGCATGTACCAGATAAGTAGGGACCACCCCTCTGCCCAGAGCTTGCTGAAATCATTCAAAATAGCCAATCCTTACAATAATATCAAAATAATTGAGTACCTAGGAAATAATGTAGGAGTTGAAAGACCTCTGCAGTGAAAACTGTAAGGCATTGTTAAAAGAAATAAGACCAGAGGAAATAGATATATTCCAGGCTCATGGATTGGAAAAATTAACATGTTAAAGTGGCCATCTTACCCAAAGTCACATGCAGATTCAATGCAATCCCTATCAAAATTCCAATAGTTTTCTTCAAGGGAATAGAGCAAACATTATTAAATTTGTATGAAGTCACTGAAGACTACAAATAGTCAAAGTAATTCTATCAAAAAAGAAGAATGGAGGTATTGATCCCACACTGCAAACCATACTACACAGCAATAATTATTTAAAAAATATGATTTTGGAATAAAAAATAGACACACAGTTCAGCGGAATTTGATCTGAGAGCCAAGAAATAAAGCTGCACTCGTGGAGAGTTAATTTATGACAAAGGAGCCAAGAATGTACAATGAAGAAAGAAAAATCTCTTCAACAAATGGTGCTGGAAAACTGGACAAATAATGCAAGTGGATGAAACTAAACCACCATTCACACCAGCCACAAAAATTAACTAAAAATGGGCCTCCCCGGTGGCACAGTGGTTGAGCGCTGAGTTGCAAAGCTGCCCACAGCCTCTGCAGCACCGGTGCGATCCCCGGCTGCTCCCCGGCCACTGGAAGAGGGTCCCACATGACACGCAGACCTCTCCTGCTGCCTGCTGCTCCCCTTAGCAGTATACCTCGTCAGTCTGCCTGCTCTGCTCCCTGCTCTGGCTCGGTGAATTCTCTCACCCTCCCGCGCTTGTGACTGTACCCAGTGCTTGTATAAATAAATAAATAAATAAACAAACAAACAAATAAATAAATAAATAAATCTTTAAAGAAAAAAAGTTAACTCAAAATGAGTTAACTTTTGTAAGACCTGAAACCAGGGCCTCCCTGGTGGCACAAGGGGTTAAGATGCAACTTATGAAGTTATCCGCAGCCTCTGCAGCATGAGTTCGATTCCCGGCCAGGGAGCCACCCACATGGCGCAGCAGTCCTCTCCTGACTCGCCCGCTGCTCCCCTCAGCAGTGTATTTCAGTCGATCTGCCTGTTTTGTTCCCCACTCTGTCTCTGGTGAATCCTCACACACCCCCACACCTGTGACCTGTACCCCAGTTCTTATATGCATAAATTAAACCTTAAAAAAAAAAAGACCTGAAACCACTAGTACATAGGAGAAAAACAGGCAGGACACTGGCTTCAGGGATGTTTTCAGAGCCCCAACTACAATGACAAGGGGAACAAAGGCAAAAACAATAAATGGATGACTTCAAACTAAAAAACCTCTTCATAGCAAATGAAACTACCATTTAAACAAAAATGCACACTACTAGATGGGAGAAAATATTTACATATCTTACATCTGACAAGAGGGTAATTACCAGAATCTTTTAGTACTCATATAATGCAACAGAAGGAAAACAAAGAAACCAAAAAATGGGCAGAAGAGGTAAATAAACATTTCTTCAAGGAAGACATACAGGTGACCTACAGGCACATGGGAAAAATGTTTATCATCACTTATTGTCAGAGAAATGTAAATCAAAACCACAATAAGACATTAACTCACACCCCTGAGAATGGTCATAGCAAAAGAACTAGAAAAAAACAAGTGTTGGGAGGGTGTGGAGAAAAAGGACCCTTCATATATTGTTGGTGGGAATGTGGACTGAGCCACCTATAGAAAAAAATATGGAGATTTCTCAAACATTGAAAATAGATCTACCATATGATTCAGCAATCCCTCACTTAGTATATCTATTCAAAGAATACAAAACCACTAATTCATAGGGAAACATGTGTACCCATGTTTATTGCTGTTCTATTGACAATAGCTAAGATATCGAAACAACATATGTGCTCAGCAACAGAGGAGGATTAAGAAGACTTCACACACCCACCAATTCTCTCAATCTCTCTCTCTCTCTCTGACTGGAATCCTACTTAGCTATAAAATAAATGGACTCTTGCCATTTGCAATAACATGGATGGAACTGGAGCAGATTGCGCTAAGTGAAGTAAGTACGTAAGTGAGGAGAAGGAAAACAAATACTGGATTATTTCACTCAGATGGAATATAAAAATAAAACAAAAGACAGATGAAACTAAACCAAAATGAACCCTTGAAATCTGACTGCAGAACTAAGGCTACCCAAGGGGTGGTTGAGAGGGCAGGGAAGGAGCAACCTGGGAGGGGCCCAGTGGACTTTGTTGGGATATTGTTGGGCCTCTGGTGGTGGGTGTGGTGTGGTAACTTGTGAACCTGTACTCCTAAAACACATAGTGTTACACATATCAGCGTTACCTCAAAAAAAAAAAAAAAAAGCAAATACGAAAATAGTGAACATTTCTGTTACTTTTCAAAATAACCCATTCTAACTGTGCTTCTCCTGCCTAGCTAGCCAGTTTCCCGGATTGTGGGAAGTCACTATTAAGCCTTGCCCACATCTTCTCCTTGATCCCTCTGCTTCCTGCCCTGCCCCAGGGCTTCCCCGTGTGACCCCCACAGTGAGTGTCTCCCTTCTTGGGAAGTATGAGTAAATAAACTGTCTTTTCAAAGACAGTCACCACCTGGTCTGTTGGACTCACCATGTTTGAAATAAGAACAACAAACTTGCTTTTAAAGCACAGGGGAAGTCTGAGTTTCAGCCTTTCTTATTAAAATGAGAAATTAGATTAAATGAACTTTTGGGGAGACTTTTCAGCTTTTAAAAATTGAAGTAATGTTGCATTAGAACATGATATTAGTTTCAGGTGTGCATCATTGAAAATCAACTTGTGTATATATTATGTTACATTCACATAAAAGTTAATTCTGTCCTCACCATACCATTGCACTCTTTTATTCTCATTTACCTTTTCCTTCTGGTAACCACTAATTAGTCTCATAGTCTAGAAGTTTATTTTTTGCTTTATTTAGTTTATGTGTGTTTTCTCTTATACCACATGTGAGTGAAATGCAGTCTCTGTTGAATGATCCAGACAGGCTTGAGGTAGGGGGTCTGCTGCTTCTTCCCTCCCTCTCCCCTCTCCATCCACTGTGGCTGAGGAGGAGGCCTTGCCTTTCTGCCTGCCTTTGTTGCTCACGGCCAGGCAGACCCAATGCCTATCAATCCCACAGGAAGGACCCTGCCTCTTAAAAGTGGACATGGGTCCTACTCCCTCCTCCCCCCACTGAAGTGTGTCTCTGGTTTATAGTTGCTTGTTGATTTGGGGGTGGGAATTGTATGGGGACTATAACCAAGATGAAAATGCATACATTGTGCAAAAATAAAAAATGATGTAAAAATATATATAAAATTAAAAAATTTAAAATATATATAAAATTTAAAAAATAAAATGAAATAAAGAGAGGAAAAAAAGGTGAACATAGGGACCCTGAACACTTTCACATCATGTGGAGCTAAGTCCCTTTGCAACTCCAAGGCCATAGTTCAAGGCAAACACTGAGTAAATTCAATAGCTTGAATGCAGAACTGTTAATTCCCCAACTAAAAGTCCTCATTTATTAAGATTAGAATCTTGATTTTTTTTTTTTTATTTTCCCAGAATCACAGACTCGTCCCATCCTCTCCCCCTCTCTAGGCAGCAATCTCTTCGGCAGAGCCTCTCTCCTCTTCACTGTGGTGAGAACTCTCAACCTGAGCTTCCCCTCTGGTACCTTTTTAGCTGTGCAATGCAGCCGAGCTCACTGCGCCCACCGTGCTGCCCAGCAGCTCTCTCAACTCTTTCATTGATCAACGGTTCCGCATTTCCTCCCTGCACCCTCTGGCAACCACCATCTTGCTTTCAGACTCTTTTTGAGTCTATTTAGATTTCAGAGAAGTGGAGTCCTGCAGTATTTGTCCTCCCGGCTGCATCTTATAGGCAGTTTCTGGACTCTGGTGTTGCTCCAGCTCGGCAGCGCACGGCACGGGGTACAAGACTTCGGGCGTAGCTTCCCCGCTGGTGACAAAGCCTGGCAAACTTTTTAGGGGCAGGTTCCTATTCCTGGGGTCCCGCGCAGAGGCCAACGTGTGACTCTCCCTGCGGGAGAACACGAGGAACTGTCCTTGCAGAAGAACAGTTTTACCCTTTGCGTCCCCTAGATGGCGCTACTGGTCAAGTGTGCGAGTCTCTTCTCCCTTCTCCCCCCCACACCCCTTTTCTCTCTCTTTGGAAGTTGCTGGCATGTCACGGTGGTCCCCAGGCCTAAGTTAGTGTCCATTGTCTTGGTGGAAAGTTACGCTTGTCAGACTTGGTGAGTGACGTCAGAGATGATTTCTACTGGAAATAATCCTCACCTCTGGGGATTTCAAAACAGTTTACAGTGGGAACGTGATGTATGACTTGTTGATGTGTGTGGCGCGTGGCTCTCATTCTTGGGTGCATGACTGTATGCTGGTAATTCTGTGCGCCCGGAGGAGGTGGCTGATCTTTACAGTGATATGGGTGGGGGCGTGGGTGGGGAGGGGTGAGCCGTCAGAGGTCAGCTGGATTCCAAACATCCTTTCATCTTTGTGCCTTCCTGTCCCTGCTTCAGCTTTTCTTTAGACAAGAAAAATACCTAGAGATTCTGATCCATTACAAGCCCCCAAATCTCTCCCCTGCTGAATCAAAAGGGGCTGATGCCACCAGGGCACATTATGCTTTTTACAATTTCAGAAGTCTTTTTGTATCGGGGTTGCTCTACAACATTTTTACAAATGTGTGTTCACCCACATCCTTAGTTAGCTGAAATCATACTGATTTGGGTATCAGAAATTTAATAATGGGATGAAAGGATGACTTAGGGGAAACACTGTGTGATGGGGGGATGTTCCAGTGGGAAACTATGGGAAACAATGCCTGATGCTACAAGGAAGCTGGAAGATGGGAGAGGGAGGAACTGGAAGTGAACACTTCCAGGCATCGCTGAGCTCTGCTGGCTTCCTAGTTGCGGGACCCTCTTGATCCCCTCAGGATAGCTTGGGAGCACTCTCTTAGAGAAAAGTTGCTCATCCGTTTTTTGAGATTTCCCAATACACATCCATGTGTTCTCCAGCCAACTTACAGGCATCTTATTTCTTCCCGGAAATTGCTTCATGTTGAGAAGTCACTGTAGAGTGAACTCAGTCTTTGGAGGAGAAGAGTTTGGTTGCCCATTGGTGAAAATGGATGGGCTGCAGCTTTTGGTGCAATTTGTTGTGAACTATTGGCAACATTTCATGGCTTTGAAATGTGATTTTCATTTGGGGTGATAGGATGGCAGCTGAAGATCAAGTGGGTCATCAAGAGAACTGTGGGCTCAGAGCAGGTTCATATTTTCTGGGCTTTTGAGGGCGAAATGTGAAGTGAGGAGAGTAGTCAGAAAAGGAACAATTGTTTTTCAAAAAACTGGTTACGTGGGATCTATGCTCTTCTGGTTCTCTTTGTTGTTAATTTCCATATTACAGTTTGAAGCACAACTTCTGTCCAGATGGCCTTTGTTTTCCATCTTTTTCACTCTCTAGGAAGAAGTCCCACGTTCACCTAGCCCGCTCATGATGTGGAGATGCAAATAGTGTCTTGAGGAAAGAATGGCAGGAGACTGAAGAGAGAAGGCTGACGCGTGAGCAGCCTGTTACCACCTCTGGTGTCCTGATCCCAGGATGCAGGCAGGCACACCTTAACCACTTTCCCACACTCCTCTGTAAAGTGGTGGTGTGTCTGATGTGCCATGTGGTGAGAACAAATGGCCCTTGCAATTGATCCAGCTTCTTAGACAGAAGTCTGGTTCTGTTCTATCTTACATGCACACGTGATCAACTTCTTTTAAGATACTGGCTGATAAAGGCTTAAAATATCACCTCGCCTAGGGATTTTTCCACTTTAATTATGAACTCTTGAATGAAATCCAAAGTCCTTAGCTTTGATTCAGTGTCCTCTGTGCTGTTCCCAGTCTTACGCTCCTAGATATATTTCCCTTTGCCTTTCAGGTTAGCCAGGTCATTGAACTGTAAGCTCTTCCCAGGCAGGTAGATGATTTACTATTTGGCATCTGTCTAGGTACCCAATGAATCATACTTCCCTGAATCCGCTCGCTGTAGTCTATTCCTTCACTGAATCTGGATTGACTTTATGGCTTGCTCAGAGGAGTAAATCATGGTGGCAGTGATGTTGGGCTTAGACCAGAAGAGGCACAATAGCATTTGCTTTTGTCGACTTGCTCTCTTGAATGCCATGCAAGAAAACCTGCACCAGCTTCCTTGAGGATGCGAGTTCTGGAAAAGAGAAGCAAGCCCTTGAGAAAGAAAGACACTGAGGAGAGGAGGGAGAGGGACACTTAGCTTCCAGCTGTTTGCAGCAGCCCTGGCTGAGGTGCCAGACCATCATGAAGTCATCCTGGATTTCCCAGCCCTGGTGGAAATGTGAGCTGAGTGTGGAGCAAAGATAACTCATGCTTTTGAGTCCCAGACAGGTTGCAGCATTATGAACAACTAAATTGGTTACTGCTGTCCTAAGTCACTAAGTTCTGGTATTTTTTTCCATAGGGATAGCCAATACAATATTGTAAATCATCTTTGCATTTGGTGCCAAACGGGGTTTGACTAGTTGGTTCATTATTTCCTAAGCATGTTTCACACACTCACACCTCATGCTCTTTGCTCATGTTCTCCCAACCTAGAAATCAAACATGGAAAAATGGTTTTCCTTTTATTACCCAAGTACAATCAAGACTTCATTTTCTGATGCTCTTTCTAGATCTTTCTCCTGAACTCCTTTGCTGCCACTTGCTATTTCGTGTATCCTCCCTTTTTAAATGTGTTTTCTTGCTGCAGTTACATTTTAAACTCTTTATAGATAGGCTCTATTTTTTTTTTTTTTAAGATTTATCCATTTATGCATACAAGAGCTGGGGCAGGGCCTCCCCTGGTGGTGCAGGAGGTTGAGCGCAGCGCTGTGAAGCTGTCTGCAGCCTCTGCAATGCTGTTTGGATCTCAGCAGGGGAGAATCCCACATGGTGCCACAGGCCTCTCCTTTCTCGCCTGCTGCTCCCCTCAGCAGTGTATTTCAGTCATTCTGCCTGTTCTGTTCCCCGCTCTGTCTCTGGTGAATTCTCTCACCCCCCGCACATCTGGCCTGTACCCCGGTTCTTTTATGCATGAATAAATACATCTTAAAAAAAAGAAAGATGGGGCACAGGCCAGAGATGCGGGAGTGAGAGGATTCACCAGAGACAGAGTGGGGAGCAGAACAGGCAGACTGACTGAAACACACTGCTGAAGGGAGCAGTGGGCAGATCAGGAGAGGTCTGCTGCGCCATGTGGGCTGCTCCCTTGCTGGCCGGGGATCAAACTCGTGCTGCAGAGGCTGCGTATTGCTTCATAGTGCAGTGCGTAACCCCTTGTACCACCAGGGAGGCCCTAGGCTCTATTTTTTTTTTTAAACATCTCCATTGAGATGTAATTCACATGCCAACACACTCACTCACTTGAATTGTACAATTCAATGTGCTTTACTGTATTTGTAGAGTTGTGCAACTATCACCACAATCTAAGTTTAGAATCCTGCCATCTATTTAAAAAGAAACCCTATCCCCATTGGTGGCAACCCCCCATTCTACCCCCCAGCCAGAGCGGCATCCACTAGTCTACTTTTGGTCTCTACAGATTTAGGATATTTTTAAAATTTTGGTTAAGGAGCAGAAGCCCAACCACTTTGCATCGACTAATTGAGTGAAAACTCTAGACTCCTATTTTAAGACCCCCAGGGATGATTAGGCAGTTGCACAATTTCAGGTTGTGGTTTCCATGGCACCTCACTCATTGTTTGACACTGCAACCCTGTGATTTTGTCCTCAGAGTCTGACACAGTAAACTGCAGAGAGGGCATGTTTGGAGATTGGATCAAACTTCCCCCCTGCTGTTTCCTACTTCTAAGGTCTAGGGCTAGTTACCCAGCCTTTCTGAGTCTCAGTTTCCTCAGTGAGAAGATGCTGTAGGGTAAGTGTGGGGGCCAGGTGAGAAGATACCCTCCATCCTACCAGCAAAACTACTTCCCTCTCCTCCTCCTGATGCTTCTGGTGAACCCTTCTCACTGCGCAGAAAGTCAGCGGGGCTCTGTCCTCTGCTCCCTCCTCCACCCCAGCTACACCTCACTTTGTCCAAGTGGTTGGCCTGCTTGGATGTGCAATGGGTGGGCCAAGGCACTGTTGGGGTGGGGGTGAGGTCTGGAGAGCTGGGGACAGTGTGAGAATATTTGGGGAACAATGTGATCCCCTAGGGCCAGACACCTCCAGACAGAAGTCCCACTGGACAGACTTTTGGGTTACCTGCAGATTGCTGACATTTTTATATAGATGACATAGGTGTGCTATACATTGTGATGCTTTGGTTTCCCCTAGAAGAGGCAGGAGAGAAAAACAAATGTGGACAAACAGGGCCAGCCTTCTATGAGTATGATAGTGGACTTGATGTGTTCTGTTCTCTTTATTTATCAACTGTCACAAAATTTACAATTGGGGCGGCGTGTTGGTCTCCACTCCCCATGGAGTGAGCAAGGAGGGAGCAGGCTGCCCACCTTATGCTGATTATGATTTGCTGACTGCCAGCAGGGAGTTCTCTGCTGGAACTCACGCTGGGGACTCCCAGGGGCAGGCTTCGGGCCCGCACTGCACTGGCAGAGCAGCGTCTATGCAGTCAGGTGTTCCTGGGGCAGGGGTGGAGACAAGGTGACAAAGGCTGGGTGAGAGGTGGAACTGCACCTCTGCTTGGTCTCATGGGGCAGACCTGGCACATTCGCAGGCCCAGGGCTCTGAGCTTTGATTCCCACTTTGGGGAAAGAAGACCAAGAAGAACCTTTTGATCTTCACTTTTCACCTAGTGCTGTAGTCCCAATACACCTGGCTCGGTGACCTGTCCCCAGTCTCCCTTGACACGTGCCGAACACTCCAGTGCAGCTCTGGATGCTCCGGTGTGTGCTTCGGGTCTCCCCATAACTCCACACCTGCTGGCTGCTCAGTGTGCTACCCCTACCTCTCCCTGCGATGAACTGGGGGTATGTGGGCATGGGGCTTGCCCTTCAGGAGCCCGGAGGCTTTAGGGGTTTCAGGTCTGCTGACTCTTAAAAGAATTCCCCTTATCAGGCTACAGCTTCTGCAGGATTAAGAGCACCTTTCTGCCAGTCTGGCTCTGGTCTTTGTTAGCAGGGCTCAAAATGGGCTTTGTTACCTTCTCTCATCACAGCCAGAGTCTGAGGGTGAGAGAGAGCAAGCCGCGGTGGCCCTGGCCCTGAGTCCAAAGTGTGGGATTTGGGCTGGGGAGGTGAGGATGTGAGCAGAGACACGCAGGAGACCCAGGGCCCATCCCACCGGATATTTTCACCTGCCTCCTTTCCCACCCCCTATCTCCACCCTCGTAAACATGGGAAGCGATGTCATCACACACATGCAGGCCTCCCCTTCGTGCTCTGTCTCTGGGTCACCACTTCCTGTTGTTGAGTCATCAGGAAGGTAATTTCCTCCTGATGCTTAATATCCCCGGGAAGCTCTCATCACTCACATCTGCCCCGGTTCCCTTCTTCTCTCCCTTCCTTAACACACACAAAAAAGTAAGCCCCTCACCAACCGCCCCCCTAAACCTGAACTAAATGAAACACCACAGCTGCTGGGCTGAGCTGCTCGAGCTCACGAAATGCACAGCCAGCCCTCGGCTCCTCTTTGGAAGGATGGCTGGGTGCCTGGATTTAATTGGATAGTTAATTACAAGTGAAGTTGACTCTTGAGTGCCTGCCTCTCCTTCTGCAACAAGATCTGTCCTAGATCTTTCCTACTAAGGGAAGGGGGGAGGTATTTGGCTGCCCCCCAAGATAAAGAATGAATCAAACTACCAGAATAAGATACCCCAGGAGGCAGGAGATGGCACTGTAAGGATTTGTTATAGTCAACTGAGACAGATCTTCAAGGAGCTAGTTCAGAAGACAGGCCCCCCAACTGCCCTTTCCCTCCCCTCCCCCTTTTCCAAAGTTTCCCTACCCTCTCTCCCTGCCTCCCTTCTTCGCTCTCTCTCTCTCTCTCTCTCTCTCTCTCTCTCTCTCTCTCTCAACCTCTCCCCTTCCCTTCCTCCTTAAATCCTGCACCACACTGTTCTCTGCCCATTTTTTCCTGCTTTCCATAGTAAGGAAGGGATTTGAGTTGAGTGTTTGGGCTTATTAATTCACTTCACAACCATTTATTGAGCATCTACTATGTGCCAAGCTAGTCGTGGAGCTCAGAGATGTGTGAGATGCCTTCTGGCCTTGAAGAACCTTCCAGTCAGTGGAGATATTTGGTTTATTCTTTCACCCAAGGATGAATACCCAGGTCATTAAATGATGTTTTAAATGAAATGTGGGCAAGGCCAGGAGAATCAGGCAGAATTCATATCTAGGGATGGGAAAGAATTAAGGACCATGAGTGCATTTTGGGTGGATTGACCTAGTCTTGGCATGTCCATTCTGCCGAGGTTGCCATCAGGAAAGGCAGCAGTGGGGTTGGGAAGACTAAGGTTAATTTTAAGGGCCCAGGACCTCTGAGAGTGCCTTCCCTGTACCCTCAAATTTTCTTGGCAAAAGTCAGAAAGGCAGCTGACCTGGAGAGGGACTTGGGGGAGGGGTCAGCTAGAGTGAGAAGCACACGGAGCACACTGGCCCCTCCAAGCTCTGTGGTGGTGCTGGGTGTGTTTCCCATGAAGTGGGTCTCCCACTGTCTTCGTAGTTTCTTCATTGTGTTCCTTGCACTCTGAGCTGTTAAACGGTGCATGGAAGTAGAACTGGGGGACTTTAAACCAGTGCCATGGAAAACGTGAAACACAGGAATCTACAGAATCACTATCTTTGCGTCCTGCCCTCTACGCCTCCCCCCTTGCAGTGGTTGCAGCCTGGAGCCTCTGACTTGATTTCCCCAGCAGGGACTTGTGACCCACAGCGTGGGCTTGCCCTGTTCCGGTCCTGGTGCTACACAGGCACTGCCTGTGCAGCAGCTCTAACTCTCAGTGGCTTCATCCAGTAAGTCGAGAGGGTCTTGTGGGAGGGGGTTGTGTGAACCTAACTGAGAATGATGCAGGGAAGGTGTGTGACACAGACGGTGACCGCCCTGTGTCGAGAATGTCAGCTGCGGGCGATGGTGCCGGATGCAGGGCCTTACCAAGGGCCACTCTCCTCTGCCTGGTCACACTCTTGCTCATGCACTGCAGTTGCCCCCTGTCCACTTAATCTTAATCCCTTTCTAATCGCCCCTGGTGGTGAGAAGATATCCAGTGTCGCAGCCTGGTCTGGTGAGTGCCCCTCCCATTCTGTGTGAGTCTTCTGAGCTCGCAGGCCCGATACAATTTCACGTATTATTTGGGCTCATTCACTGGGGTTATTTTGGAAGCATGGCTTTGTGAGGCTTCTGGGAGCCTGGCTGGGAATTATGCAACCACTTCAGCCTGGGGCACCCAAGCTGCTGCCTCCTCTAGTGAACGGCCTAAGCCGGTAGAAAATTTGCTGGGAAAACCCATGAAGTGGAGCTTCTTAGGTTCCCAGAGGAGAGAGAGGGCAAGTGAGCTCGGAGGCTCTCTTCTCTCCAGAGACTCCTATATTGACTGACCTTGGCTGCACGCCCATTGATGAGGAAAGAGGGTGGAGATTAGACAGACTTTCTTAGTCCTGAGTCCCAGCAGGTCAAGTGGTCTCCAGAGGCTGTGCTTGCAAGGGAGAAGGAAGTAGGAGAGAGGAGGGACAGAGGGGGTGGGGGTGGGATGGGGGTGGAAAGGAAAGGAGAAGGGGAGAGTGTGGGGGGGTGAAAGGACCACTGCAAAGTGTGCACTAAATGACTGATTTTCCTTCGGATGCCCCAAACTTCTTGCTGTCTCTCCTTGAGATTATTCTGCTCCTTGCCCCTCAATTGCTCTTAAGAGGGGTGACCAGGCAAGATGCCCTTTGAACAAAGAGGGTGGTTCTGCCTAGGCACCAGCCTCATTATGCAAAGGCACTGAAGCAGCAATGGCTACAATCTCAAAGGACTGTGCCCAGGTCGAGGACAGGCCACTGTCTATGGGTTCTCACCTGTGTGCACAATTGGGGTCACTCAGGTTCAGGGAACAACAGCAATGGGGTTTATTTAACAAACATAAGAAACAAAGAGTTTCTAAGGCCACAAGTGGCCAGTTATCTCACCCAGGCAGTGTCCACAGTGTTGAGAATTCCCAAAGTAAAGGCTGCTCATTTAAAGTGGCGCTGTCCCATCAATGAGGGCCTGGAGCTCATGGCGCACTGGCAGGCAGCAGGCCAGGATACAGCTGGAGGTGCTCACAGGTGGGGTTTCTGAGATGACACCGCAGCAGCCCACAGCAACAGTCTGAAAGCAACAGATGCAACAGAGGCAGCAGCACTGGGAGGTGTTGCCAGACCATCAGAAATGGTGGACAGGAGCCTTCCTGGTGGCGCACGGGGTTAAGATGCAACCTATGAAGCTCTCCACAGCCTCTGCAGCATGAGTTCCATTCCCAGCCAGCCAGGGAGCTACCCACATGGCCCAGCAGACCTCTCCTGCCTTATCTGCTGCTCCCTTCAGCAGTGTATTTCAGTCAATCTGCCTATTTTGTTCCCCAGTCTGTCTCTCTGGTGAATCCTCTCACCCTCCACACCTCTGGCCTGTACCCCAGTTCTTGTATGCATAAATAAATAAATCTTAAAAAAAAAAGAAATGGTGGACAGCTCTCAATGTTGACCCAGACACAGAGTGTCAGTCAGCTGTCAACAGTGCTGGACAGCACTGGCTAGTAGTGCTGAGTCAGAGACACCAGTGTTAATAGCTCTTTGTGAGTTATTGACCTATACCAACAACAAGCAGTTCTTTGAGAGGCCAAGGCCTGTGGTGCTTCTTTCAGGCGATGTCAGGGGTGCAGTGGCCAAGTCTCTTTGACAGTCTTTGGCTTCTCTTCTTTCTTCAACTGCTGGATGCTTCTTTCTTCAGAGATTAGTTGATGACCCTCCTTTCTTCTTTCTTTGGAGGCCAAGAACAGAGTTTCTTTAGCTTTTATTCTCTTTCAGTGTCCCCCATCCTACAATCCTGATTGGACCATTTTCAATCCTAAGTGTCTTATTGGACCATTTAGCACCAATCAGCTCATTCTTGATTTTTGATCTGAATAATTAACTAATGAGCTGACTGAGCCCCATTGGTTCATTTAGCTTGCACTTGATTGGTCCTTTCTATGGTCTAGGTATCAAATATCAAAAGAAAAACTTGGTGCCTGTACAGACCCAACCTGCCTGACCTTAGGGTAAGCTCATGGGCTCCCTGCAGCCAACAGGCTCACCAGCCTGCCCTGACCTGAGTACAGGTGGGCTGGGCTTTCCCACCTTTTATATCTTGCTGTTGAATTTAAAAATGAACCAATCAGATGTGAGCTAAATAGACCAATCGTGTTCAAATCCACTTCATTAATTATTTGGATTGAGAAATGGAAAATGTGCTAGTTGGTGTTAAACTGTTCAATCAGATAATTATGATTGAAGATGGTCCAATCAGGCTTGCAGGGCGGGGCACCCTGAAGAGGATATAAGGCAGAGCAAGAATCAGTTCCTGATCTCCCAAGAAGATGCATTCTGCTCATACATTTGAAGAAGTCATTGTGTAATCAACCTTTGGAGAGAAAAGAAGGATTCGTTGGAAGGAGTGTGCAGACAGCCTCTGAAGAAAGGATTCTGCTCCCAACCTTCAAAGATGCAATATTCTGCTTTTGGCCTGTGAAACAAGGAGAAGGATTTGTTGGACCACCTTCAAAGAAGAAGTCAGCAGCTGGCCTTTGAAGAAGATGCATTCATGAGACCACCTTCGAAGAAGAGGGATTCTGTTCCTGGCTTCTGAAGAGAGAGATGCATCGAGCAGTTAACCTCCATGAGATCCACCAGACTGTAGCCTCCATTGCCTTCTAGACTTCCACACCTCCATAGACCCTCGCAAAGACTCGGCTGCTGCACTTATCTCTTGCCCTGCCTCTGACATCCCTGCAAGGAGCACTGTAGGGCTTGGCCCAGCATCTGACCACGGCCCCTGGTTCTCCAGCACCACCTCCTGGTGCTTCTGAGTCCGTCGCTGTCTGGTCCAGCATCCGGCCCAAACTTCAGACTGCTGCTCTGGGTGGCTGCAGTGTCACCTCGTCGTCCACGAGTGGCCTTTGGTTGAGACTTCTGACACTGCAGACACTATCTGGGGTGAGACAGTTGCCACTTGTAGCCTCAAAGCTTTTTCTTTCCCCCCATTCTCTTGTTAGTTAAGTAAACTGTTGTTGAACTCTAAGCCTGAGTGGTCTTGCAGTGACCTGTTCCTCACCCTTGTCACTATATTTAGCTCTGAGCTCTATTTGAGTGCCCTTTTAAGAGTCTTTTGTACTATCTTTGTACTGATTCATTCTGAGACTCAGAGTGGTTAAGTGGCATGTTCCAGGCCATATGACTATTAAGTTGCAATGCCAGTTCTTAGCTTCAATTCTGCCTGGTGCTTTATGCAACCCAAATGTTCTCTTGATTCTACAGAAGAATATGTCTTGATTCTGTCTACCTTTCTTCATGCTCTGATTCATTCAGGACAGGTCACCATCATCTTTTACTGGCAACTTGCAATAAGTTCCTAATTGGTCTCCCTGTTACTGCTTTTCTCTTTCCCATGTGTTTTTCACAGAGCTGCTGGGGAAATCTTAAAAGTAAATTGCATGCCTACACATGAAAATCAAGTACTTCCCAATGTCCTTGGACTAAGTTCTGGACTTCTTGATATGGCCTGCAGGGTCTGTAAAAGCTGACTCAACTTTCCTGGAAGGCTGGAGAGGAGGAGGGGTCTGAAACTCATCACACAGCTTCATTAGTGTCCCTGTCTTCTTTATTCAGCATGCTGTGCCACATAGGATATTCAGTTCATTTCCTTCCTCAGGATCTTAGCACATGGCTGCTTTTTCAGAGTGGAATATGTTCCCACTAACCTTCATCTGGCCAATTCTTATTCATCCTTTGAGTCTCAGCTTACATGTCACTTCCTTATAGAACAGAGATATCTCCAGAACTAACCTGAACTTTCCTAAACCACCTTGTGCTAGGAGCTTCTCAGTAGGCAAAGAAGAAGACATGGTGAGTTACAAAGATCTCACTGTCAGAAAAGAGAGAAAATGCCTTCATGGGTGAAGAAAAAGAGAGAAAAAACCCTTCATGGGTGAGGGTTTCCTTTGGCCCTGAATTCAAATAGCAATTTCCTTCACCGTCTCTTCCATAGGAATCCTGTACTAAAGCAAGTGGTAGATTGTCCTCAACTTAAGTCATATGATTGAGGGTGTATAGGAGGGACAAAAATCCTTAGTGGGTCTCAGTCTCAGGGATCTCTGAAGGAGGAGTTAGCCAGGGAAGGCACAGAAGAGACAGAGAGAGCTTTCCTTTGTGGATCAAAAAAAATTTTAGAGTAGCTTGAGCAGAAGACGGCCTGGGGAGGGACTGATGAATTGTGGGGACAATATCATGAGAAAGGACTTAATATATTGCCCATTGTGTCTGCTGCATATTAGCTTAGTTTAATCTAGTCCTTGAAGGTCAATAATGCGCGGCATTATGGTATCCAATGTGACTTAGGCCAAGCCACAAAAGAACTAATCCCTGACCATCTCCTATGCCTGCTTCCACCTTATTCAAACATTTACCAACTCTCCCAAGTAGGCCTGGGACTACCACATGGTGAGCAAGGCCCTGAGGGTACTTGCTGGGACACTTGGGAGTGAGGGCCTGTTTTGCCAGGGGTGCAATTTAGTCCTGGGAGATCAGCTCCCTCTGGCCAATGCCTGACTTTAGCCAAACAGGTAATCATCTATTATGCTGAAAAGAGAAAGAGAAAACCTTGATTCAAGTGTGTGGAGAGGAAGTAGGAGGGTGGCAATAGAAAGACAGAAGGAGCTGGACACATTCATTTAAAAATCTTTTCCAAAAACATCTGACTTAGTTTCTTTACATTGTCAAGGAGGCTTTTAAAGCCCAGCTGCCTCTTATTAATCCTGTTTGGGCTGATCCCCTTCCCGTCAACCTTGCTCTCGGGCTTTGCCAGCATAAACGGCCTGGTGGAAGCGGAGGGCATGCTGAGTGACGTCAGTGACTGGGTCTGGGCTTCAGATCTCAACCCAAGCAGCTGAGAACACAGTGCCTTGGTCCCCTTCCAGTGAGGATATAAAATACTCTACCCACTGCCCTAGAAGGCCTGAAAGGCATGGGGCAGACCCAGAGGATGGAAGAGAGACATCCCACAGGATGTCTACACTGTGTGACTTAGGGGATGGCCTCCGGACCCCAGGCTCATAAATATCTCTCTGCAGGAGGTAGGGGGTAGGGGTTTGGGCTTTGGGGGAATCATAGAACCATGAGCTTGAATGTAGGCATTCACTGGTGGTACATTCTTGGGTAAGTTAACTAAGAGCTCTGCACAGTATGGCCTCAAAGGCACAATGCGAATCATTGTGCCTTATAAGTACCTCATAGGGCTATGGTTTCTTTATGCAAAGGTCTCAGCACAGACAGGGTCTGGTACACAATAGATGTTCATTGAATGTTCCTCCCTCCCTTTTCCCTTTCCTCTCTTCTTCCCTCCTTCTTCATTTTCTCCTCTTCATTGTCTTCCTCGTCCTCCTTCTTTATAAAAGCTAATGTCCAACTATCTGTGGGAGTGTGGTGGCGATGAATTCAGTGAGGAGCACGTCCATACTTCTCATGCAAACCCTGAAAGACTTAGGAATGAGAAGCACCAGATACCTCTGAAAGCTGAGTTACTAGGAAGGGGCAACAAGCAGAAAACTTGTGGGAAGTTTATTTGCCATATTTTCAGGCATCTGGGGAACCACCCCTCTAACTGCCTTCTCTCCCCCACTCCAATATTGCTGATTTATTTGGGTACTCAGGTAAAGTGCTGAAAACAGAGCTAAGTGAAACTTTGCACACTGCTAGATTCCCCCTCAAGCTCTGGGGAGGTTCACCAGGAAATTAGCCCTGCCTCTTTATGAAGAAGCTCTACTATGTTTAACTTGTCACCTTTAGTTAGGAAAAAAGTCAAGAACCACCAAAGATTTGAGGCAAGATTATAGTTTGTAAGATGGACAAATAAATAAATGAAAAAAAGGACAATGTATGACAATCCAAGAGATAAGAGGAAATATATCTATGAAACAAGAACAAGTGGCTATATAAAGAAACATTCAGTGAACAGGAAGGACTTTTTGAAGTAGATACTGCTCAGTGAAAGAAAATACCAACAGATTAAAAAGACAACCTACTGAACAGGAGAATATTTGTACATGACATATCAGATCATGGATTAATATCTGATGTATACTCTAAGGTATATAATATAATTTAATAATACAATTTAATGATAAGGAATCCATACAATTTATTTTTTTATTTTTTAATGTTTTTATTTTTTTAATTTTTATTTTATTTTTTAATAGAGGCATGTTTTATTTATTTATTTATTGGTTTTTTTTGTTTATACATGCACTGGGTACAGTCAGAAGCGCGGGAGGATGAGAGAATTCACCAGAGCCAGAGCAGGGAGCAGAACAGGCAGAAGGACCAAAGTACACTGCTGAGGGGAGCAGCGGGCAGCAGGAGAGGTCTGTGCGCCATGTGGGACCCCCCTCCGTTGGCTGGGGAGCAGCCGGGGATCGAACCGGCGCTGCAGAGGCCGTGGGCAGCTTCGCAACCCAGCACTCAACCGCTGCGCCACCGGGGAGGCCCAGGAATCCATACAATTTAATAACAAGAAACAAATAACCCTTCAAAATGGACAGATATGGATAGATTACCTGCCATCAAACCTATGAAAAAATGTTCATTATCACTTCTTATTAGGGAAATGCAAATCAAGGGTATAAAGAGATACCATCTAAAATATGTGAGAATGGCTTATATCATGAAGACTGATAACAGTTTGACAGGGATGTGGTGAAAAGAGGGCATGTGCACTGTTGGTGGGCATGCTAGTTGGTGCAGCAATTTTGGAAGGTGGCATACACCTTACAGGAAAACTAAAAATAGAGCTACCATATGACTGTCATCACAGTTTTGGGTGTCTATCTGAAGATTGTGCATTCATATTCTTCACTGGAAGAATATACATTCCCATTCACTAGAATAATTATATGCACCACAATGTTTACTGTAGCATTACTTACAATACTAAGATGTTAGAAGCAGCTTAAATGCCCGCAGATGGATGACTGGATAAAGATGGAATTGTATTCTGTTAAAAGGAAGAATGAAATTTTGCCGTTTGCAGCAAAATGCAAGGAACTCATGGGGATTGTGGGAAGCAAAATTAGAAAGCTAACAGCAACTACTGCATGATTTTACCTATATGTGCAATATCAGGAAATAAAGCAGGTGAATGGTCAAAAACAAAGTAAAAATAAATTTGTAGACATTAATAATCGAACTGAGGTTACTAGAGGTAAATGAGGTGAAGTTCGGGAGCAAGGGTGGAGGGGGTATAATGGATGGTGGCATGTGATTCATTTTGTTTTTTCTTTAAAATGTAAAATTTTAAAAAATGTTTATATTAAAGATTTGTGCATTTCTCTGCGCAGTAATCATAGAATAGCAAAAGAAGTTGTACTGCTATGGACACTGCTGTTTTCATGACACCAGGCCTTCCTGATGACTGTATCCAAAGGATTTGTTGTTGTTGTTGTTCTGGAGTTCTCCTGGCTCTCTTTGGAATCTGACATTATTGCTGACTCTTAAGTCTTATGTGGTTCTGACTGGGTCACTTGCCTGTAACTATCCTCCAACTCAGTCTGGGAATTGGAGTGTTCTGGATTCTATGGTACTTTGAAAAGTATTAGAATTCTCTAGTGAAAAACAGAAATAATGGAGACATCTGTCTTTTGTCCTATCTGTCTGTCTACCTACCTACCTCTCATCTATCTATCACCTATCTACCTGTCATCTATCTATGTTTGAGGAATTTGCTCACACAATTGTGGAGACCAAGAAGATCCTAGACCACCAGAAAGCAGTTGCTGTAGTTGTGTCCAAGCACACAGGCCTGAGAGAAGACTGAGAGGAGAAGCTCAAACAGGTGGGAAGAGCTAATTCTCCCTTTCTCCTCTTGTTTGTTCTCTAGGGCCCTCAGTGGATTTCATGATGTCTGCTCACATTGAGAGCAATCTGCTTTGTGCAACCCACAAATTCAAGTGCTAATTTCTCCTGCAAATACCTCACAGACATACTCAGAAATAATGTTTAGCCAGATATCTGGGCATCTCATGGCCCAGTCAGTTTGAAACAAAATTAAACATCATGGAAGGGGAGACTTTCAATACTGGAAGCAAAAAAATACGGGGGGAGGCAATCCCTGAGTTAGAGGTCGCACCTATGTGTTGGAGGGGCGAGTACCAGGCTCAAAAACCAGAAGTTGCCCCAACAGCTGAGCCTTTGCTTGTGCCTTCCCCAGCTGGTGCACCTCTGGGCGTTCTTTTAGCTATGGTGGGGTCACTGCCTTTGTCCTGCCTTTAGTCCTGGCTACCCCTAAAAATTGAGATGCCCCAAGCAGCTTGAGAAATGTCAAAAAGACATTTTCAGCTGACCTTAGTGTCTTTTGCACATTTGTGGCACTTTTTCAGAAAATCTTTGATAATCTTTTAAGTTATTGCTATTGAGCTGGATAATTCCACAGCTTTGCCTCCTTCCATGATAAACCTCTTCCCTTCCCCAGAGAGCTCAGAGGTTTTTTCTATGTCCCTCAGTACTGCAAGAAATGATTATTTTTACAAAGGGTAAACTGTGATTTTGTTCGTTGTGAAAATGTTATACAAATTTCAACTCAGAGTTTATTTTGAAGTAGAATTCAAGTCCTACCTTCGTAATTTTACAATAAGGAATTCCAGTGATTCTCTGTCTAGTGGGTGGTTGGCTCTTAGTTCAAGAAAGGAAGAAACAGCTCATCCTTCCTCCATGGTGTGGGTGTCTTGCTTTCTTATTGTAATCACTGAATGTGGTGGATTAGACTTGTTTAAGGTAAGAAACATGAAAAATTTAAGCATTACTTTATTGTCTATTTCAGCTTTACTGACAAAACTAAGATATTTAAAGTGTATACCATGATAATTTGATATATGTATACAAGTGAAAGGTTCCCCATTTAGTAAATTAACATATCCAAATACATCACATACCTACCTTTTATTTTTTTTGATGAGAACATTTACACCCTACTCTCAGAAAATTTCAATGAAATAATCAGTGTTACTACTTATAGTTGCCATGTTTTACATTAGATCTTCAGACTCGATTCATCTTTTAGCTGAGGGTTTGTATTCTTTTACCAACTTTTCCTTATTTCCTCCCACCACACTCTAGCCCCAGCTCTTGGCAACCACTTTTAGATTCTCTATTTCTATGTTTGACTTATTGTTTTGGGGACTTAGATTCCACGTGCAAATAATGCCATATATGATTTATCTTTCTCCGTCTGGCTTGTTTCACTTAGCATCATGCCTTAATGTCTCTCTTATCATCATGAATGTCAGGATTTCCTTCTTCCTCATGACTGAACGATATTCCACGTTCCATTGTGCACACATTCTATGTCGTTAGCCATTCATCCCCTGTTGGACGCTGAGGTGTTTCTGTATGTTGGCTGTTGTGAATAATGCCACAACGAACACGGAGTGCAGATATCCTGTTTCATGCCCTTTGGGTATATACCTTGCCATGGGATTGCTGGATCATATGGTAGTTTTATTTGTAATTTTTTGATGAGCCTCCATGTTGTTTTCTATAGTAGCTGTATTATGTCACATTCCCACTACCAGTGCATTTGAGTTTCTTTCTTTCCACATTCTTATCAACACTTGTTATTTCTTGTTTTTTGAGAATAACCATTCTAACAGGTGAGGTGATACTTCATTGTGGTTTTGATTTGCATTTCCTGATAATTAGTGATATTGAACAGCTTTTCATATACCTGTTGGTCATTTGTATGTCTTCTTTGGAAAAATATCTATTTAGTTCTTCCATTGCCCATTTCTAATCACATTGTTTGTTTTTTGCTATTGTATTAAATGAAGAATCACTTTTCAATATGCAGAGTGAGGCCAAAGTTGACACCTCATTTAATCATAATAATGACACAGACTGACCCTTGCCTGGGTCACTGTTTACAAGCATTGGACAAGTTAGTTCCTGTTTATCTTAAGGCACAAACTGTCCGTGTTTATGTTTCTGGACTGTTTCAAGGCCTTTCCTCTATTTTCTCTATCCCTTCTCCCTCCCCATCTATTAAAACAAAAGCAAAAGCAAAAATACCTACAAATACAGTGCCCCCCCCAAAAGAAGCCCCATATGTAAATTTGCATCTTTTTCTATCATGATCTTTATCCTGAGAATTCTGACTAGTGGAAGGCTTTGAAAGTTTATAAAAGGATGAATGTAATGAGGCTGAAGTGTGGAGTACCCCTTTCCCCACCCAATATCTCACTTTGGATGAGCACAGATGACTCTGGAAGGAGATGGAAGGGTTAATGAGCTGTTGCAGAGTTTGTTTGGACTGGCCTAGCTGCTTCCTGCAGCTCTGGCCTGTGTTGGAGCTTGCTCCTTTGAGGAGGGCCACAATGGGGAGCATAGAGGTGGCTGGGAGATGTCAGAACATTTTTGGGTGCCCTGGCCAGCACACTCTGCTAGGTTTAATTACAGCAAAACAGAGTTCCAGAGTCTACAGTCCCTGATGGGTTCAGGTCAGTTGAAGGTGCAGTATACTTAAGTCCATTTCTCCAGAATTTTCTGGCTTACCTCAGGGCAAGCCTGCATTGGAGGTCTGTTCCTCTAGGATTATCATGCTCTCCAAAGAAAACTCCAAGAGTTGATTGATGAATGCTGGAAGGTGAATCTATTTGAAATCAGCTCCTCCTTCAGTTTGTCAGTTTGTTTGTCTGTTCTTTCTTGTGTGTATGTGGCACAGCAGAAAGAGCATCAGATGAGATTCTGGGAGCCTGGGTTTCTGAATAGTTATGTGACCTGGGATAAATTTGCTCATCCATAAAATGACAGACTTAGACTTATAAACGGCATGTAATCTGGGCTCAGAGATGCTTAGGGAGCCATGAGAGCTTTTCAATATTTAAATGACTCGTGGAAAATAATAACTTGCCTATATATGGCCCACAAGCTAAGCTAAACAAAGGCACAAGAGTCTGCTTTTGTCTGAATTGGGTCATGACCATGCAGTAGTACTGCTCACGATGCCAGAGGCTGTGACTAGCTGTCAAGGGAACCCACTTGATGATGTCAAACCAAAGTCATCTGTTGGATTACTATGCTACCTGAATTAGAGTAAAACTTGCTACTACTTCTACTGATTATGGTCTCTTTGATGCTCAGTCTCTGAGGTACCTTGTAGCTCTGAAGTTCTATAAATTTCGAGGTAGGAAAGAGGAAGATGAGATTGCAAGAAGACTCTTCCTGAGCGTTTATAGCTGTGAAGAGTATTTAATTATGAGGTAGGAAAGCTTGCCTCTAGCAACACAGTGTCTTTCCATTCCTAACTGATGCCTTTAACTGGCAACCCTCCTGTTTCTAGAAGAGTCATCACATATTGACCACCCATGACGGAGTAGGTACTTCATGTTCTTGCAAAATGTACCTCTCCCTTCACTCACCCTATGCCATGGACACTTACCCTTTGCCATGGACACTTACTTCTGCCAGATAACAATGGCTCCTTCAATCATTTGTCTAAATGTACTCTGAAAACTGGCTAAAGGAAGCTATATATGCAGGGGACCAACAATTAATAAATTTTCCCTGTGTTTAGGTTGTCCACACAATATTCTGAATACTCAGTAAAAATATATTGAAATAAATGATGCGAGTGTAATTTGATTCGTCAAAGTTAGTTAATGCTGCCTGAATCATTGGAAAGTTTTGATATTTAAAGTGGGCTGGTCTGCCTCATTGGTTTCTTTGTAAATCTATTCTTCATGGAGAATCTGGATAAATCGTCTGAAAAAGGAATGCTTGAGACATCCAAGTAAAAGAAATTGGTCTCCAGCTCACTTTGGAAGTTTTCTTTCACTTAGATACTTCTGGATTTCATTTGTAATCTTTAAAGAAGAATGATGTTTTTCACCAAGCACACAGAAGAACAAAAAGAAAGCAGGAAGGATGGAAATAAAAAAAACTAGTTTTGGATTTTGCTACCTGGTATTGGTGGCACCTCAGAGTCACAAAATTCATGCAGAGATTATAGTTACAGAAGTACTTGAGAAAATGGCAAACTTACCTTTTACTACTTTAAAAAAAATTGAAAAGTCTTGATCCTACTCCCTCCTCCCCACCCTATAGTGTGTCTTTGGTCTATAGTAGCTTGCTGATTTTTACTTTATTATAATTAGTCTTTTTCCTGGTCTCTTATTTAGGTTTTCTAAATTCCAGCTATGAGTGAGACCAAATGCATACATTGTGCAAAAATGAAAAATGAGGTAAAAAGTATATAAAATAAAAAAATGGAAAAAAAATTTAAAAAGTCAAATTTATTCAACATAGTAACACATATACTTGCAAATAACATGCTATTCACTATATTCCAGGCATTGTGCTAAGCAATTTAATGTACTGTTGTTTTTAATTCTCACAATCCTGTCAATATGGTAGGTCTTATTGCTTTCATAGATAAGAAAACTGAAATGGGCCTCCCTGGTGGTGAAAGGGTTAAGATGCAATCTATGAAGCAACCTGCAGCCTCTGCAACACGAGTTCTATTCCCGGCAGGCCAGGGGAGCAACCCACATGGCGCAGCAGACCTCTCCTGACACACCCACTGCTCCCCTCAGCAGTGTATTTCAGTCAGTCTGCCTGTTCTGCCCCCCACTCTGTCTCTGGTGAATCCTCTCACCCCCCACACCTCTGGCCTGTACCCCAGCTCTTGTATGCATAAATAAATAAATCTTTAAAAAAAACACTGAAATGTTAGAGGAATCTGAGGACTCCTAGCCAGTGGGGGATAGTTATAGCGAAGTTGGAGCTTTCCAAACTCGATCCCCTGGTGTGTTTCCAGAGTCCATCCCCATCTCTGCGCCACCCACATCTCAGGTGCCTCCTACTACAACTCCCGACTTGCCAGGAACCAAACTTCCCGAAAGCGGGGCTGCTTGGAAGCAGGAAGGAGCTGAGCAGTCATGTTGAACGAGGAAAATCCCGAAGCCTCGCAGGCAGAAGCTTCTCCTGGCCTCTCTCTTTTACAACTTCAGTGCTTTGGCAGACAGCACGATCCTGTTCTGCAGAGAGGCTGTGGCAGCTGCCATCTTGACCTTCTGGTGGGTTCAGCTTGGGTGGTACATTTTGAACTTTGCTTCTCTCCTTCTCTCCCAGCCCTTTGAGCCCTGTGCAAACTCCTGCTGTGTTTCCTGCCAGGAGGTGCCGGGGATGGGGATTCATTCTCCTGGCGCCTCTGCCTTAGGCCCCGCCTGTTGGGCTGAATGGCTGCCCACGAGGGGAAGATGGCTGATTTCAGAGTTTGACTGGGAACCTGTATTTTGATGTCCTTCTCTTCCCTACGCCTCCCTCTCTCTATTTCCTTTGAACTTCACACTAATTGAAAATCTTTTAGCCCTCTGGAGTTTGACTGTTTTGCTTTTCTGTACTTGGGTGGGCATGTACCCTTGCAACAGGCAACATGGATTTTTCCTCTTAAAAGTTTGGGTTCCCTGGAAACTCCTTGGCTTATCTGGTATCAGTTTTGGTTCCCTGACAAGGGAAGAGTCACCTGTGGTGAATCAACACTGTTGGTAGCTCTTGGCTTACTGGTAGCACTCACCACTGTAATCTCCGTGAATGTGCTTTTAATTTCTATTGTGTGTTTGTGGAATTTTTTTTGTCATTTATTTCTGGCCATTAGATTAGAAAAACTAGCTCTGACCTTGTGTAGACTTTGTGTGAATGCGTGCAATTCATTTCTAATTACTGGTTCATATGTTTGATTTCATGGAAATCTTTCTATGTGGGAATAAGAGGTTTTGTTTCTTTGCTCTTTAAATCCTCCTTACTAAGCCCTTTCCTTTTTTCAAGATGGTCTTGGAAACCATGTATCAACCTTCTGAGTTTGCTAGATCCAAGATGGCATCTGAAGGCTCATGGCAAAGCAACTTCCTTTTTTCCTTCTGAATTCTAAGGTTTTCAAAATGGTGTCTGAGGCCATATGGCAGACTGCTCTGTTACCCTCTTCCTGCCCAGAATTTTCATTCTTCCCTTTTGGTTCTCCTTCTGAGATTTTTGCTTTCACTTTGTGCCATCCTTTGTTAACATGTGTTCGACTCTGGGACCTTGCACATTTATTTGTGATTATTCCCTGATCTCTGCTGGCCTGCGGGCTGCATGTAGACACATCCTTATGCAGGAGATAGGTCCTAAGGAGTCTCAGGTGACACATTAACTCAGGCCGAGATTGATAATGGTTCACTGATTCAAATTGGGACATTTACACTTGGGGGTAAGGCAAATGAAGCCTTGTGACTGATAGATCACTGGCGATCACAGCCTTTGCAGATTTTTGCACATAAGAGATGGGGGTGGAATCCAGAAAGACACCAGGTGGGTGGAGTTTGAAAAACTCCACCTTCACTCTGACAGTCCCCCAGTGGCTCAGAGTTTGTGGCTCATTTTTCCTCTAACAGTTCAGTGTGGTTCATTAACTTGCCTGAAGTTCGATATCTAGATAGTTGTAGAGCTAGACCTGGGGTCTAGGTCTCTGTGATACTAAGGTTTGTGTTCCTAACCCTCAATTGCTGTTGTCATGGAATGTGATTTTCACCAAAAATGATAGACTTTTAATAATCTGCTACACAAACTCTACTGTGCAAAATCACCTGATTTCTGCCTCATCTTACAGGAAGGAATGGTAGGATCCAAGGCTTGAGGATGGAATTGGTTTGATAGTACAATCACAGAAAATCTGAGGGAGAGAATTGGTTGAGAAGTATAAGAAAGAACTGTCTTTCTATTAAAAGGTGAATAAGTCCTGGGAATGTAATACATAGCTTGGTGACTCTAGTTAACAGTACTGTACTGTATATTGAAAGTTAATGTGGAACTATGTGTGTGTGGTGACGGATGTTTACTAAACTTACTGTAGTCATCATTTCACAATGTATACACATATCAAATAATTCCATTGTCTACCTAAAGTAAATACAATGTTGCAAGTCAGTTATAACCTCTGCTATCACACTTATCAGTCATAACAATCCTTGAGTAGTAGAATAGTTCAAGTAGTGTACTTCTTACTAGCTATGTCATCTTTTGGAGCAATTTGTAATGATATTGGTCACCATCTTTTTGAACAGTTTATTCCTAAATTAACTGTCCAATAATTGATGTTTCTTTTTTTTCAGAATGACCTTTCTCCTCCTTTATCACTCTCTTTATACATGTCACCAAAGAGAATGATGGGCTGGAATGTCTACTGATATGAAGCATGAACTTCATGTCATTTTATTCTTTCAAAACATAGATTTCTTGGTCACTCTTGAAAAGTAAAATATTTTTCAAGTTGGAGACTGATGGAAATATTTTGGGCATTATGTTTAACTAGTTAAATAGCTTTAACATTGCTTAGCAACCAAAAATTTTATAGACATTTCAGTTAAGAAAGTTTTTGGAAGGTATTTCCTCATATGTGTGACACAGAGCAGAATTTTGATCCTAATTTAAATGGAATATTTTAAAATTAAGGTTCAAATTAGTATCATGATACATGGTATGTGTATAAAAAGTGGTATAATGCTTTTAAAACATGCCACTTTATTTTTTAAAGCAGGTGGTCTAAAAGCATTTGTTTTTATTTAAATGTTCTAAATTATATGTATAAAAAACCCCCAAATCAAATGATCACAAACTTGGAAGTACAATACAACCTAAAGAGGCAGAAATTAAAGACATTAAAATCTTTCACAGTGAGATAGTCACTAATCATATTTCCTTCCAATCTACTTTCTATTTATGTTTTAAGTAGTTGTGTTTTTTGAAAGGTTTATTTATGCATACAAGAACTGGGGTACAGGCCAGAGGGGGGTGAGAGGATTCACCAGAGACACAGTAGGGAACAGAACAGGCAGATCTACTGAAATAAACTGCTGAGGGGAGCAGTGGGTGAGACAGGAGAGGTCAGCTGCACCATGTGGGTAGCTCCCTGGCCAGCCAAGGATCAAACTCGTGCTGCAGAGGCTGCGGATTGCTTCACAGTGCTGTGCTTAACCTCCTGTGCCACCAGGGAGGCCTTGTTATAGCACAATGTATCTGTCAGAATAGGCATGGTTATGACGTGATGATAAGCACTTCCACATTTCCATCATGTGAACTGCAGATATTTTCACTGGTGCTTCATGTCCATTGCAGGTCTTGGAGACCGTGCACACATATCATTGTTGTCCTCATTCAGAGCAGTCACGATTGGGAGCAATTCTGGTGACAGCAGCAGGGTGGAGAGTGCTCTGTGCAGCCACACAATGGAGACTGAATGCTCAGACAGGAAATGACACGTTACTTCTGTTCATAAATCAATGTCAGGAATCAATCACTTGGCTTTGCAAACTACACAGCACTATTCTATCATGCAAGATTTATTAAACAACATAGTTATGAAACTTGTTTTAGAGCTTAATTTGTTATATAAAACTCACAAAATTACATTTCAAATTAGTCAGTAGTTTAGATTTCCAACAAGGTACTATTGAATTGCAGAGGATTCATTTGTTTTGGTCATATTTATTGTATTTGGTGTTGGAAAGGAATTTTTCTTTTCTCCCACTCCAGATGTTTCTTTCCATGAACTGGGAAACCCACAAGTTTGGAACTCTTTGTCCTTTAGTGACTTAATTTGAAGGGTAAGTTTGGAATGAGAAATTGGGCATCAATAGTCTTGGTGTACTCTTCCCCTGTCCCTTGAGAGCTATCTATAGGATGTTCAATCTCTCTTCTCTCTATGATATTGAGGGATGTCTGCCTTGGCCCAACTGGGGTGATCAACTTTTCTAGTTTCCTCAGGATGAGAGTTTCCTGGGATGTAGGGCATTCAGTGCTAAAACTGGGAGAATCTCTTTCTGTGATTGACTAGTCAAACCTAGATAATTCTGAGATCCAAGACTAGGAGGCCCCTTTGTTCCATATCTAAGCCTCACCCTTGGCTATTACATTTTTCAGCAGTATCAATAACAAAGGTGTAAATTAGTGTCCCATCAAACACAGGCTTTTGTCTCATTTCTCAGACTATAACCCATCCAAGTAAGAGAGATGATATTTATTTGGTTTATTCAACCTGAGAACTGAGTGAGCACCATCCCACTCACCCTTGCCTTGTGGCCTTACCATGGAGTGATCTGGCAGCCTCCCCAAATAATGAAACCAAATCTGAAGTTGCACTTCTCCAAGATAAACATCCCCATGGGACTAATAAGCTTGATCTAGTTAAGGTCTAAGATCAGAGTTTATTTATCTATTTGGCTTCTGTAGTGTAATTTCTCCAAAGTCCAGTGATGTTTAGAGAACCAGTCTCATAGTGATAAAGGGAGGGTCACATCAAAGTAGGGGCAGAAGGGCAGAGGGAGGACATTAGTAAGGCAGAGTGAAGAGGAGGATAAAATGAAGACAGCTCCGTCACCCCGAGGAGGGTCCAGGTTGTGCGTAAGTCAGAGAGCAATTTTTGATTCCTTAGTGCGTGGGGCAACTCCAACACAGGGGCTGGATTCACTTCAAACATGGAGAATGAAGGGAAGCAGCCAATATGTCAAGAGATTTACTTCCGCTTTATAGACAGAAACATTGTCACGTATACTGCTTTCCTTTACTTTTCATAAATTGCCAAATATTTCAGTTAAAGAAATGATAAAAAGAAACAAAATTTCCTTTGAACACTTAAGTAGCTTTCTAACAGTTTCATTTGTATAATCCTGTCTGCTTTGTATATTTGCATATCTGTCATTTCACAAATATAGGCTCTTAAATATTTTAAAATCTATTATGCCTGATAGTCAGCTGCTTTGACTGTATCCAGTAAATGGTAGCATGCACAATATTTAGCAACTAGCCCAGCAAAGGCCTAGGCCATCCAGAATAAATGCTAGATGGGAGCCACTGGTCTACTATGGCCATGCAGGTGACTGCAAGCTGAAGACTAGTCCTGTAAATATGTGACTGTGTGAGTAACCTTCTTAATACCTCTCTGCAGGTATGTTGGATTCCTAGGTTCTTGAAATCTGCAAGTAGTGTTCACTGCAATGGCAAGCCTGTAGTAAGCCTTTATTTTTCTGCCCTTCATTAGTATAGTATTTTTCAGAGTGGTGTTCTAAGGAGCTTGTAGAAATGCAGGTTTCTGGGTCTTCTTTCAGACCTGTTGAGTGGAAACCCCTGATTAGTAGGATAAAGTAACAAATTTCATTACACATATCCACATACACAGATGTGGATACCAAAACCACTTGTGCTAAATTGAGGTATATCTCCTGTGCTAAACTGAGGTATATCTCCAGAGCTAAGGAATAGGTAGGGACCTGGGTCTTCTAGGAGAGAAGGGAGGCTCACATGATGAGGAAGGGTGAATCATGATAAAGACCAGGTTCTCCGGAATCAGGTCTTTAGCCTGCCATATAGATAGGTTTCTCTCATAGAAAGGTTAATTCTGAGAGAAGTAAATAATTCTGGGTAATGCTAATTCTGGGCAATACCTCCAAATTTTGTTCTTCTAGGTAGTTAAGAGAGTGGTAAAGTTTCTTGTGAGCCTACAGATGGAAATAATCCACATACTGGTGAATCATCTTGGGAAGCCTTGTCATAAAGTTTTGGTGTCTAAATATCTTGGGGAGACTTATCCTTTAGAATGAATGGTGAATTAGTGAAAAAGAAAACAGGCACATGAGGGGAAAGTTGAACCTCAAATTCTAGCTCTAGTTCAAACCAGCTGTGGGACCAGAGGCAAATTCCTCTCTCTGGTACTCTTTTCCATGCTTCTGAAGTGGGGATAATGCTACCTGCACCCTCGGGGTCTAGAGAGACGATGCTTATACATGTCCTTATGAGCATTGAAACTTCATACAAAAAGGATTGTTCTTTGGTGCCTTTCTACTCAAGCTCACTTTAATTTTCTGTTTAGTTTCCAGATAACCAGAGTCCAGATAATTAACTTTCAGTCAGCAGAGTTGTCTGTTTTTCTTCAAGTGAGTCTCTCCTCTCTTGTGAAAATTGAGTGGGCGTCTCTGTATGCTGTGCTAACTCTGTGATTATTTCCTGTGGAAGTCAATGGAGCTTTATAGGGAAGGGTGTTCTGGGGCCTGCAGGGGGCTTCTTGGGCAGTTGTCACCATCAAATCCTGTGATCTGGTGCTCCCAGGGGTCTTGGCAGCTTGGAGACCTGAGAAAACAGATATTGTCCATGAGAATCCTGGAACATCTGACCACTGACAAGGAGCCTAATTTTTTTTCCAGTCAAAAGGTGCCCTACAACCGGGACAATGCAGGAGGTGGGCTGGATATTAGCTGGGCCTCTCACCAGGGTTGAGTCATTAAGCAGCCAGAGCCTCCTGCTGTCCAAGGGCTAGATGTGACCTGAGGTCAAGATTGTTCTGACTTTAGTTTCTTTACTTCCCTAATCATTTCCAGGCAATATTTTTCCCTGCCATGAGAAATATTGGCCATTGTTTGTGGAACTTTTGGGCAAATTTAGAGTTTGGGGCCATAGTGCATGTAGCAGGGGAAACTCAGGTCGATGACACCCATTCTTGGTGAATATCAAGCATATGATAGATGAACTTGGATTTGGAACTGGAACATTCCAGTTCAAGTTCCAGTTGCAACACTCAGTACCCGAGAGCATCCTATGGGTACTGGGTGAGACTGGCAGCCACGAGAAACTTTACAAGGTGTAGGTTACTCATCTTAAAAATTTTGGATTTTATTCCCCCACCAAAGGTCTGTTGTAAAGATCAAATAAGATACTGAATGTTGCAGGGAGCACTTTTATTTTCTTTTCTTACATCTTTGTTCATTTTTGTGTGGTAATTGGTTTCTCCCCTCAGATGTAGTTCTCCTATTTCCGTATCACCCTTGAACCATCACCATATTCCCTTGTGTTCTTTTTTTAAAAAAATTTTTATTTATTTATGCATATAAGAACTGGGGTACAGGCCAAAGGCATGGGGGGTGAGAGGATTCACCAGAGACAGAGTGGGGAACAGAACAGGCAGACTGACGAAATACACTGCTGAGAGGAGCAGCGGGTGAGACAGGAGAGGTCTGCTGTGCCATGTGGGTAGGTCTCTGGCCAGGGACCGAACTGCTGTTGTGGCTGTGGATAGCTTCATAGGTTGTCTTAATCCCTTGCGACACCAGGGAGCCACACCCCCCACTTGTGTTCTTGAGGCAGCATTTTTAAATCATCAACAGTGGTGCAATACAAGGGGCTCTGGGGAATATTTTGGGAGAGGAGGAGCTCTGCCCTCTCAGATACTGCTGTCATAAACTGTTGGAGTACCATCAGGGTGAGATTGTGTCTGCCTGACCATCCTTCAGATCTGTGAGAAATATGCTTGCCTGGATGTCAAACAGTTACTTGGCGGGGGCAGACAGAGGACATGGTTTAAGGCACACCTAATCCATGTTGTCAGGAGGGGCAGAGACAGCTCCCCTTTCCCTTTTTCTTCCTAATCTGGTCTCATTGTATGCAAGTGTTTCCTGGGGGGCAGTGGGGAGAACACAGTGGGGCTGCAGCATGAGATAGGGACAGTTTCTGTGCTAGTCCAGAGAGGGGTGATAGTTCTTTAAAGACGGGAACTGGCTAATGCGCTCTCTCCCCATCCTTGTCCTTAATCCCATTTTCAGAGCAGGTGAAGTTGCTCTACTCCCAGAAGGATCTGTCATTTGGGTTTATCAATTGGCATTTTAAAAACATGTATCATATTGGGCCCAAATTGGCTCTGCTGTGTCTTCCCTCCTTCATATGTTCGAAGGGATATGAGGTCCATGATTGGGGCCTATTAACACTCACTCCTTGCCACTTGGCAAGAGTTTTTACCCAAAAATGATTTCCTGCCTGGAGATGAGGCTCATTTGAGGCAGTGGGCTTTACCCCTTCCTCTGCCCTTGTTTTGCTGTGTGACCTGGGCTAATCTACTTGTCCTTTCTGCTACCGGTATCTCCAGCCTTAAAAGATTATGTTGTTTTCATTTTAAAAACAAAAGCTAAATGAAAAGCAAAACCCACTAATCTTCCAAAACAGAAAAAAAAGGGCTTTTTGAAAAGAGGAAATTGCTTTTTATTAGGTGTAAAAACCAACAAAAAAGCTCCCGACATCTCCAAAGACCTGGGAGTTGCCATGAACCGCTGACCCCATTCTGTTAGTTGGCAAAACAGTGTCCCTAAGCTGCCATCCAAGCAAAATGGTAAGCTTGACTTGTGCCATCAAACAGCCTTGCCTTACATCAAGAGATGTTTCCATATCCTCCCAAAAGTGCCAGGATGCAATCTTAGTTCATGTCTTTGTGAGGGACATCCATTGGAAAGGCCATCAAATATGCCAGAGTGGACTTGCAGGACCATCATGTCATCACATCATTTGAGAAACGAGGAAGCTGCAGCTGAGGACAGGAGCCATTTGCTCAAGTCACATGCTGGTTGATGGGAGATCAGGGTCTGGAATCTCCTTCCGAGCAAGGCTCTTTCCACAGTCCCTGAAGATTTAGCCACGACAGTCCGAGTGGCAGGCATAGTAATTGATCACCACATACTTCATATGCTTTCCTACATTTTTGGGTGCACAGATGGGGGCTGTCTGATTTGAGCTGGTCAATGTGCTCTTGGCAGGACTGACCAAAGTCAATAACAAACTTTTGTTGTGTCAAGCAAATTAGATTTTGGAGGCATGTGGGTTATCATTATGTACCCCCACTTATCGTGATCTTTGCACAAACTGACTTTGTAAAGCTGTCCCAAAAAAGCTGGCTTTTTTAAAAAAAAGATTTATGTATTTATGCATACAAGAGCTGGGGTTCAGGCCAGAGATGTGGAGGGGTGGGGTATGAGAGGATTCACCAGAGACAGAGTGTGGAACAAAACAGGCAGGCTGACTGAAATACACTGCTGAGGGTAGCAGCGGGCGAGATAGGAGAGGTCTGCTTTGCCATGTGGGTTGCTCCCTGGACAGCCGGGGATCGAACTTGTGCTGCAGAGGCTGTGTATTGCTTCATAGTGTGGTGTGTAACCCCTTGCACCACCAGGGAGGCCCAGAAAAGCTGACTTTTTTGGGAAGAATAGTCTCAGCCTTTTAGTAACTGGAAGGTGGACTAATGTAGCAGTTTTGAGATAAATTTTGCTTTCATAGGCATGGGAGTCTGGCTCCTAGGGTATCTTGGATCTACCACTTATTATTAGCCTTATGATTTTTCAGTCATTTACTTAACCTTGGGCCTCAGTTCCTCATCTCTAAAGTGGGCATATCAATAATGACTCTACCATTGACTTGTCGCGAGGATTTACTGAGATAATGCATGGAAGGCCCTTATTTCAGTGCAAAAGCCCGCTCATATTGTTTGCACTCTGAAAAATACTATATTGGGATTTCCAGGTGCTACAGGGATGAACTCAATCCGGCCCTCAAGATTTTCGCCAATGATCAGAAGTCAGTAACCCAATAACTAGACACATATCCACAGGAAGACAAATCCTGGTTTGCAGGCATGGAAAACATCAGCCCTCTGGGCACCATCCTTGGAAGAACTGCATCAGGGAGCCCCCAACTCCAAATTCTTTCTGTGACATTGCCACAGAATGGCAATCCCCAGGCATCCCCAGGATGGTGTTGGAATATACTTCACGGAGGAGCCAGTTCGATTTTAGTACTCACAAATACTTGTTTTTAGAAAAAGATGGATATTTGAACTTAGGCTGTGTGACAGTCAATACGAGTAGAAGATTTCAAAATAACTAAGGGCTATGGTTGAAATTAAAGTGCACTCTTCTTTTGCAAAAACAAAACAAAAGAAAACAAAAACCCAACATCGTACAAGGGAAAAATAATAAAACACCACATAAAACTCTGGTTCCAAATAAATGGATCACACACCCTGGCTCTACTAAATGCCTAAATAAGTATTTATTTATGAGAAACATCAACTACTCTACTACTATGATGTTGGCACAGGCTGGGAGGGGCCCGCACACCTTCCCAAATGCCTGGGTGCCTTATGTCCATCAGAACGACTTAGGAATCTGTGCTTTTTTCTTTTGTATGGACTGAGAAGGAAGGAAGGAAGGAAAACACAAAATACCATCAGAAATTCCCTGGGCCTTAATTTCTGCAGTGGTGTACTTTTCCTTTGGTTTGTCTATCCCAAGCTTAAAATCAGCTCAAAAGTGAGAAATAAATTTTCAGTCCTCCACAGAGGCCCACTCCCCCCTCTCCCCAGTCTCTCTCATGCACATTAGTTGTCAAAAATACTCAGGACCGGGCCTCCCCGGTGGCGCAGGGGTTGAGCGCTGGGTTGCGAAACTGCCCGCGGCCTCTGCAGCGCCGGTTCCATCCCCGGCTGCTCCCCGGCCACCGGAGGAGGGTCCCACATGGCGCGCAGACCTCTCCTGCCGCCCGCTGCTCCCCTCAGCAGTGTACTTCGTCATTCTGCCTGCTCTGCTCCCCGCTCTGGCTCTGGTGAATTCTCTCACCCTCCCTCGCTTCTGACTGTACCCAGTGCTTGTATAAATAAATAAATAAATAAATAAATAAATAAATAAATAAATAAATAAATAAATAAATCTTAAAAAAAATACTCAGGACCTGGGCAATCCCTTCAGATTAAAAACAACCTATTTATCAGATGAGCTCTGCATGAGTCCTCCTCCCTTAGTTTCTTTCTGGACGTTTTCTTGAAACAAGATAAAAGACCACTACCCATTTTGAAAGCTGTTAGAAGATGAATCCGAGATGGGAAAAATGTCATTGTATTTAAAAATGAACGCTTTCCAGCTTTTCAGACCAGCTTTTTAGAACACTTTTCACAGTGTCATTTGTTTTTTCTAACATCTTTGTGACGTGTGTTGGAAAGACATTTTAATCCTGATTCTCCAGACAAAGGAAGTGAAGCTTGGAGAGCCTCAAGCAACACAGGAAATCAATTGCAAAGTTAGGACCAAAACCTAATGCAATGTTCCCGAGTGAAAATGGGAAGAAACAGCTATTGTAGAGCCTCAGGAGACCGGGTGATTTAGCTGGCGCTGACTGGGAGTGTGGTCTTTAACAGGTCGCTTAAAATCCTTGAAACTCAATTCTCCTTATTCACACAATGGCATGGTTACTGAAGGACCTTTCAAATTCTATGCCTCCATGGTTCCTTCCACTTTGAAAAGCATGCTGGACTTGGAGGAGAGGACACAGGGCAGCTCCCAGAAGGATGGAAAGCCTCATCTATAGCATTCAGATGCCTAGGGGCTGCCTTCCACAGCCTTTCCAGATGCTTGCCGCTGAGAGGCCCCTGCCATGCCAGGCGTGCACACCGTGGTGCTCAGCGGAAGCACAGAGTGATGCCTTTGCATTGTGACTACCCCGAGTCGGACACAGTGGAACGACAGAGCTGCATGGGGAAAAGGTCCCAATTGGAATTGGTGACATTTAAAAAGAGAGGAAGGACAATATATTGAGTTGGCTGGGAGACCAAACTGAGAAGAACCTGCATTCACCACGAGGAAAGTGAGTGAAGAGAAGACCTCTGAGTGAAGATGCACTTCTGCTCTCTCCCACAGGCGCAGCAAACAGCCATGGAGAGGCTTGATTTTTTTCCTCCTTTAATAAATGCTAACACTTATCTTGTTGGCAGAGGTTTATCTTTTCCTGAATCTCCTTGAGTCTTTGGAAAATATAGAGATCATACAATAAAGGACATGGCCCTCAACAGATTAGTGGTTGCTTATTCATAAAGAGCTGCTGATAAGACAGATGACTTCATGAAAATAGCATGACAGGGTCCAAAGGAAGGGTTTGGTCTTTTGTTCTGGAAGGACTCTGGAGTCAGTGCCCAGGGAGGACACCTGCTCTGTCCAGGGTGGGGCAGAAGCAGTGAACCAGTGGAGTCAAGGGTGTCTGGACAGCAGGCTCGGCACCTGTTTTCATCTGCTATTATGGCCTCATAAGCTGTATGAACTCGCATAACTAACTCTTCTCTGAGCATCAGCTGAACAACTGTAAAGTGAGGGAATCGGAAAATCTTCTTTTGAATTTCCCACCAATCTTAATTCCAGTGTGGGCCCTTGAAGTTGCTGCATTTTTTTTGACAGACTCACTTGCAACCTCTCAGAATGACTTTCCAGGGAGTCTGGGTAATTCTGCCTGGACAATCTTGAAAATGGGGTACCATCTTCTTCACTTCCAATAGTTGAGCAGGTCCTTGCTTGGAACAGGGATAGATGAAATCTGGTTCTTAATATACTTAAATCAATTCTTTAGGTTGGATCAGACTGCCAGTTTAAGGATATCTCAGGTTCTCTTTTGGTTCTTTGACAACAAATGTTACTAAAAGTGCTCCCAACATTGAAGTGAGGAGAGAACTAACAAAAAAGCTTATCCCACACAGCTGCTCTCTACCGGTTTTCTCATAGATCCTTGCTAGGCTCACCTTGGTCTCTGCTCGCAGGCTTTCTGCCCCATGTCAAATGTCTCCTCTTGGACTTTTTTTTTACAGTCTCACTCAAGTGCCTCTTCCTTCAGAATACCATGTCTAAGTACTCTCCCAGTCCACGTACATTTATTACCATCTCCCCCCCGCCCCACCTCCCCGAAATCCATCCTGCTATGATTCATACTGTCTCTGGCATTGTGCCTTGGCAAGCTCAGGCTTATAAGTTTGCTTCTGGAGTGTGAGCCACTAGAGGACAGGTGCAGGGCAAATCTTTCTCTTGAATCTACCTTGGTGTAGAACACAGTACCCATTAGAAGAAAGAATCCTAGAGCCCATGTTCAAGAAACCCACTGACTCCGTTGTAAGCCTAGAGGTCAGAGTTGTAGGGAGGATGTTGGTGGCTGAATGGGGGTAGGGGTGGCAGGTAGAAATAATTAGAGATGAGTCTCATGCCTTTAGCATGTCTAGGGACACAAACTTTCAATGTTGTGTCAGAAGGAGAAGAAAGAGGAAGAGAGGACAGAATATACTACTTTCTCTTTCTGGCAACTGCTCCCCTCATCTCTCCTGCACATACTCCCTACAGGCATATGATGACCTTCTTCCCCTTCAGGGATGAGGTTGATGTTTCTTGTAATTTGACTTCCCATTGACTAAAAGAAAGTGAGGGTGAAATCCTACATGTTGTCATTTGCCATTTTGCACATGGGTAAGAGGCTGTCTAGAGCTGCACTGTCCAATATGGTAGCTGCCAACAACAGGTGGCCATTTAAATGTAAGTCAATTAAAATTAAACATAATTTTATATTTGATTTTTCTGTTGCACCAATCACATCTCATTTGCTTAGTGACCACAGATGACTAGTGGCTACCCTGTCGGACAGTGTGATAAGGAACATTTCCATCACTGCCATTGGCAAGTGCTGGTCTAATCTTTCTGGGTTTTAACTCTGGCTCCTCCCACTCATTTGCTGTGTGATCTTGGACAAATTGCTGTTTTTCAGTGTCTCAGTTTCCTCACTTGCGAAGTGGAGAAAATACCTGCAAGATAGCTGAAGTTCAAATAAGATAGTCCATGTAAAGTGAGTGACAGAACATCTTGAGAACAATAGCTTGTGTTATTGGTCTTGCTGTATCTGAATCCTCCACACAAAAGATGGCTTTGCTGCCAAACGTGAGGCAGCTTCTCAATAGATACTCATTATAGATACTGAGTTAACTCTTCAGAGAACAAGAACTCAACTGATAGGGAGTTAGAAGTCTACTTTGCACAGCTGGCTTTACTGAACCAAGACTGAGTTTTTGTTTTTTTATGTTTAATATATTTTATTTTATATAATTCTTACATAGTTTTTCACTTTTGCACAATGTATGCATTTTCATTTTGGTTATATTTCCCATACAATTCCACCCCCCTTTTTTTGACCCTAATCCCTCCTCTCCTCCCCCCGTACCCCCCCAACCTGTAGTGTGTCTCTGGTTTATAGTTGCTTGTTGATTTTGATTTTTTCTTTATTATAATTAATCTTTTTCCTGGTCCCTTATTTAGGTTTTCTAAATTCCTGCTATGAGTGAGACCATCTGGAATTTTTCTTTTTCTTTCTGGCTTATTTTGCTGAGCATGATCCCTTCCAGCTCCATCCATGTTGCTGCAAATGGCATGAGTTTATCTTTTTTGATTGCTGAGTAATATTCCATCGTGTGTATATGTACCACATCTTCTTGATCCAGTCCTCTATTTTGGGGCATTTGGGTTGTTTCCATAGCTTAGCTATTGTAAATAGTGCTGCTATAAACATAGGGGTGCAGGTGCCCTTTTGAATTAATGTTTCTAGACTGAATTTTTCTCTGTGTACGTGCAGGGATGTGGATGTGCTGTTGAACCAGAGGACATTTTGATGCTTTCACCTTTTATGAAAGGACAGAAATTTCCCTGATTGTGGCTTTCAGCCAAGGGTGAGCACATATTGACCCTCTCTGGTTGTCTCTCATTTTTTTTCCCACACTGAAAGCATATTCCTTCTTAAGAGGAAGTTTGTTTTCCGTGTCCTGGAAATGTCAGGCTCCCCAGAGGGCTGAAGGGTGGACCTGTCTCAGTCAAAAGTCTCTTCCTCTGATGCACTGGGCGACCCCCGTGTTTTCTTGAATGACATCAGCCAAGCTGTAATCAAAGTACTCACGCCTGACTCACCTCGGACTGTGGAGAATTGACTTCCAACATAGCAGGGTGGGGGTGAGGTGGAGGAAATGGCCCTTGGCATATGAATGACCTCTTGACTCTTGACTCAGACATTTCAATTGTGGTCAGGCTTCGGCATTCCCCTGCTTTCTCCGAGCATTTGTTCATGCCCTTGAAGCTTCTTGACTTCATTCCTTGCCAGTTTACAGTAAGCCCACTCTGCACTCATAGGTCACTGAAAAAGGGGGAAACTGAAACAGCAGGGCACTCTAGAATATGATCAGATGCTGGGCTCTGAATTGTCAATTCCCACCCATATACAGGAACTGGAGCACAAGTTGACAGATTTTGGTAACTGGTGAGAACTTATAAAAGGGAGAGAAATCAGTGAGACTTCAGGAGCCAATCTAGCATGAGGGAGCTAGCTCTGAATTGCTTTTAGAAGCAAAGAGATGTCAGCTGTTTCCCAGCCTCTCAGCCATCTAGTCTCCCTTATAATTATAACTCATTGTTCCACTGACTTCCTTTTCCATAGGACAGTGTCTCAAGGGTGGACCTGTCACAGGGCAGGGCTTCCAGAATCAGTCCTAGAGAGTGCTCCAACATGTGTGCTGAGATTTTCCCAGAGCTCCTTAAAATCTGACTGATGAGTTGTCTGAGAGTCAAACTTAGTCTAGCAAAAGTGAAAATTCATTTACCACTGGGACTCCTTTCCTACTGAAGCTCACCACCTCATCTATCACCCGGAGCTCGGCACTCAACAAACATTCCCTCTTGCTTTATAGTGCATGACAGGATAGGCCTCCCCTTTTTAGGTGTACTTTTTTCTAAATATTGACCTCTTTTGAGTGACTTTTTATATTTATATTATTTCAAGGTTCCAGCCAAGTTGCGATTATAGTATAAGGACTTTCTACATCCCTCTCTACTGACGGTGGACTATTGACAATTTTCTTTCATTTTTTAAAAAAAAATTTATTTATTTATGCATACAAGACCTGGGGTACAGGCCAGAGATGTGGGGGGTGAGAGGCTCCACCGGAGACAGAGTGGGGAACAGAACAGGCAGACTGACTGAAATACACTGTTGAGGGGAGCAGTGGGTGAGTCAGAAGAGGTCGGCTGTGCCATGTGGGTTGCTCCCTGGCCGGGGATTGAACTCATGTTGCAGAGGTTGTAGATTGCTTCATAGTGTGGTGCTTAACCCCTTGCACAACCAGGGAGGTCCTCTTTCATTTTTTTTTTTTTATGCTATCCTTTCCCTCCTCTCTCCCACCCCCCTTTCCTTCTGAGAGTAAATTTGAGACATTGGATGTTTTTACTCTTGAATATTTCAGTGTCTAGTTTTTAAGGATACGTAACTGTAGTGTAGTTATAGAGAATACATAGAGCTTTTAAAGAAAATAAATGTTCTCCATACCTTTCTTGAAAAAATGTATAGCTGCATAAAAACTATAAACAAACCTCCTGCCCCCCAAAACTCCACTCACATATATATTAAGGCATACTGTATGTTTAGCATGATGTAAAAGATATGAGGAAAGTATAAAAAATATTCCCTGTCCCAGCTGGGGAAATAAGATACAAAAATTAAAAATTGAAGAGTTCAAAAACAAATGATTACAAAAGAGGATATTATTTTGTTAAATCCAGGTGTTTTGGGGAAAAATTGAAAATGCCCTTGAAATAACCATCAGAGAAAGTTAATTCAATATTAAAATAATTGCTCAAATTTTATTTTTAGTCTATATTAGTTCCTTAGCTAAATGTAAAATAGTAGAAAGAGTTTGAAATAATTGACAGTGAAATTTTAATTGGATTGAATTCATTATTACCTCAGTCAAATCAGGGCATAGAGCAAAAATTATTCTTCGTTTTCACGAACAAAGCCTTCAATTCTGAAAGCAATGGATATCTGCACAAAAACTCATTTGCAATTATTATTAAGTATTTTAAGTAATAAAGCATGAGTGGAAAACTAGGTTATGGCCCAATTATTGTCATGACCCCACCCTCACCCCCATCCCCTAGCACAAAGAAAGGCACATAGTAAACATTTGTATTGTTTTGATGAAAAGCAATGGCCCATATTTGAAACTGGAGACATGGAACAGGAATTCACATCTAGGGGGCAAGACTTTGGAATCATTTACCTTCATATATATTTTTTAAGATTTATTTATTTATACAAGCACTGGGTACAGTCAGAAGCGCAGGAGGGTGAGAGGATTCACCAGAGCAGAACAGGCAAACTGACGAAGTACACTGCTGAGGAGAGTAGTGGGCGAGGCAGAAGAGGTCTTCTGCACCATGTGGGACCCTCGCTGGCAGCTGGGGATCGAACTGGCGCTGCAGAGGCTGCGGGCAGCTTTGCAGCCCAGCGCTCAACCGCTGCGCCACCTGGGAGGCCCTATCTTCATCTTTATACCTAGAAAAAAAGGTGTGGCCATAATGTTCAAATGTAGTGAAACTATATCTATGCCTTTGTTATTTTTTCCAGAAGTGCTCACCTGTTGAATGAGAATGTGAAGAAGAAACAAGTGTCTGGAGTAGTGTGTACATTAACCTCACCGTGACTCATGGGCTGATAGTCCTGGTCCATCTGAAGGACTGGGATGGGCAGGAAGAATGTATTATTTGGAACAGAGGGTGTTCCAAAATAGGTGGTAGTCAGAGTTCAGGTTCAAAGCAAGAGAACTGGATGAAGTATACTGGAGTTACAAGATGGTGACTGAGATAGGGGAGCCTGAAATGACAATGAGAATCTAAAATGCAGAATTAAGGAATTGGAGAGCTAAGGAAGTGGAATGAAGGAGTCAAAGTGAGTCTGAAGACATATGGGAGACAAGAATTGGCATTAGGCTTTAATATCCTCACATTGAGTCTGTATGGAAACATTGCAGTCATTGGTGGCGATGAGGTTGAGAATATGACTTTGTCTTGCACTTGCCTCCTCTGACCAACACCACTATTGTTCACTCTTCTGGTAGCCCAATGTTGAGAATCTGTGTATCCTACCAGAATCTCCAATCCTTTGCTCCTACCATACTTTTCCTGCTCCTCATTCCCTTGGTATTCTCATTCCCTCTGTACCTATTTAAATTCCATGTTCAATTATTATAATCTTTGAAAATACCTTTGATCCCCTCTCTGCTCTCTTACTTGATATTCACTTGGCCAAATTCCAGTTCTGATTAAATTCATCTGACTGCTTAGCATCTGTACATAAGCTTGGAGAAAAGTAGTTGGAGGAAAACACATAATAACGCTGGGTACTTGCTCTTTAAAATCATGACCTTGAATATAAAGGGGACTTTTTTTATTTGGAGAAGCAATTTGCTCTTCACCTCTGGTCAATTCCCTCTTGTACTCTTTTAGAATTTCTTTATAATCTGTCAGAGTCTCATCCCACACATTCCCTCCCATGCAACATAATTTTTAATTGGATTTTAACAAAGTAAAACATGTACTTTCAAAACTTACTTTAAAAAGTCAACAAATAAATATTAAATATTTAATGAAAAAACAGCAAGCTGCACCCCAACTTTCCCTTCATTCCCAATTCTCACTTTCTTGGGTAATATTTTCAACTCTTACTTTTTTTTGTTCCTCCCCCAAATATCATCACTATATCACTACTTCAGTATTAAAATGCAGTTTTTCAGTTATATATTTTCAATGATCTGTACTACACACAAATTTCCTCTCTTATTTTTCTCACTTTTTAAATGCGGTTTCCTAAAAATTTTTGGTCAAATCATTCCTTAGTCCTTCCTCTCCCCTTCCCTCCGCCCCCACCCCCATAGTGTGTCTCTGGTTTATAGTTGCTTGTTGATTTTGATTTTTACTTTGTATTAATTAGTCTTTTTCCTGGTCCCTTATTTAGGTTTTCTAAATTCTTGCTATGAGTGAGACCATCCGGAGGAAGGACTAGGGTCAAAATAAGGGGGGGGTGCAACTGTATGGGGAATATAATAACCAAAATGATAATGCATACATTGTGCAAAAAAAGGAAAATGATGTAAGAATTATATAAAATAAAATATTAATTAAAAACAAATCATTCCTTAGTCTTTACATTATTATTTCTATATAATAATGTTCACAGCTGAGCCACCTAGTATACTAGGGCTGTTTTTTTTCTTTTATAACTTTGAAACCTCCTCCCCCCTTAGGAAATTGCCACTTTCTTATTTGTTAAGTTTCATTTGTTTGAAACCAATCAGAAATCTCCTCTCAACATGTCAGATGGTCTATAACTTTCATTTTCTTTTATTTTTTTTTAAGATTTATTTATGCATACAAAAGCTGGGGTTCAGGCTAGAGGTGTGGTGGGGGGGGTGAGAGGATTCGCCAGAGACAGAGTGGGGAACAGAACAGGCAGACTGACTGAAATACACTGCTGAGGGGAGCAGTGGGGGAGTCAGGAGAGGTCTGCTGTGCCATGTGGGTAGCTCCCTGGCCGGCTAGGGATAGATTTCGTGCTGTGGAGGCTGCAGACAGCTTCATAGGTTGGGTCTTAACCCCTTGCGCCACCAGGGAGGCCCCACTTTCATTTTCTTGACAGTCTGCTTCCTGGAACCTCCCTTACCTGTTCCAGTTCAGCGTTGGTTCTCTCTAGCTTCCTGCCAGAGTCGACATACTGGGATTTCTCTTCATTATCATTCCTTGGGTCCCTTCAACCCTCTCCTATGTTGAAACCATGTTGTTTGGCTCTTATTTTTTTCCCTTTTTTTGCTAACTCTTTATTGTGGAGGAATGGGTTATCAGTAGATTCCTAGAAAAGATAGCTGGAAAGACAATTTTCGGGGAATATATTTAATGGTTTTTTAAATATTATATCACCCAGATACTTGACAGGTAGTTTGGCTGGGTACATAATTCTAAATGCGTATGAATCTTCTCTCACATTTTGATGGCACTGTTACATTGTTTTCTAGGTTATTAATGCTAATAAGAATTTGACATTGACACATCTATTGTAAATGAACATATTTTTATTCTCTACTTAAATTTAGGTTTTTATCTTATGACATAATGTACCTTTGTACAATTCTATTTTTTTAAAAATCCCATTACTGTCAGGATAGTGCAAGTGATATAAACAAAATCTCAATGTGGTTTTGCTGAAATTAAGGCTAGGAAAATAAATTTTGTGGAATAAACCAGCAGCAATTTTGAACATATATGATGTGCGGTGATTTTATTCATCCACTGTACTGTTTATTAAGTGGGCCTTTCAAACTAAAATTCATATTCTTCAGTTCTATATATTATTACTATTATTTTATAATTATTTCCCATTTTCCTTTTCTAGAACTCCTATTAATTAGCTATTGTATATTCTGTATTGAGTCTCTAGTTTCCTTACTTGCTTCATCAATTTTCTCTCATTTATTCTACTTTCTGAGAACTTACCTCAGCATTATTTCCCAACATTTTGCTGAATTAGTATTTTTCTATAATACTTTTTAATTTTAAAGAATACTCGCTTCTATTCTGAAAATTCCCCTATTTATAGCATCATGTTCTTGTTTCACAAATCCAGTGTTTCTTTTTTACTTAAGCTTTGGGGGATACCAATCACAAAATGTTGCTTTTAGTTTTAGGCTTGACATGCAAGCAAGCAAAAACAATTCTGAGAAGGAACATCTGAACACCTCCGTCCGTGGGGTCTGGTGGTCAGTGCTGGGCATCAGATGTAATTTAAACATTTGTTCTCATGACTAACTCCAGGAAATTATTTCTTCATGTCTCCTGCTCAAAGCCTCAGAGTGAAGGGAATTGTCTTTAAATGCTATGAAAGTCTGTGTGTAGTGTCACTAAGGATACTTCTTAGGTTAGAGGGAGGATTTGAGCCACAGGAGCAATTATATTAATGCCAAAAAAATTAATGAATTTGTCCAACCCCTTTCTTATGTAGCATGAATGCAATAGGTCCTTGCAAAACAAAGTATCATTTTCCAGTTGTACCCAGTATCCACTTCTTCTTCTTCTTCAGGTTTAAATTGTGGTTTCAAAGTCATTCATGGATTAGCATAATATTTGCAATAGTGCTCATAGCATTTGAAGAAAATTGAGCAATTTTAAACAAAAATACTCTTAAATTTGTGTATGTGTGAGTCTAGACATAACGTTGTGAAATGTGATACCAATTTTTCATTGGCAACTAGACGGACATTGAATTGAGAATTTGTTTATTTTTATAAAATGTGACATGCTAAGATGTCAAAATATTAAGCAAAACCCAGATTTATTTAAATAATTTTATTTAAAGTTTAAATTTTTTTTTTTTTTAATGGGACCCTCGCCGGTGGCCGGCGGATGAACGAACCGGTGGTGCAGAGGCTGCGGGCAGCCTCATAGCCCAGCGCTCAACCGCTGCGCCACCAGGGGAGGCCCTAAAGTTTAGTATTTTTAATTATAATTTAAGTTTTTGCCTTTTAATTTTAGCAGATCATTTTTGAATGGTTTATAATAAAATTTTGAACTATAAAATTTAATTTTTTGACAAATGTCAAAATTTTTTTATAGAAAATATACCAGAATATTGTAAGTTTTGATGCAATTGTATTTTAAAAAATACCATCACTGTCAGTAGACTCCAAAAACATGTAAGTAAAGAAAAAAATCTCAATTATATCAAAGTGATTTTCCTGAAATTAAGGCAAGGAAAACAAATTTTGTGGACTAAAATTGTGAATCATAATTTTACTACTGATCATTATTGCCGTAGCAACAGATCAGCTTATAAGGACAATAATAATTATATTCAGCCATTGCTGACATTTTTCTTTCAATCATAAAAATCCCTAGCTTATTAAACATTTCAAATTTGTTGCACAGGATATACTCATCAAGAAAAAAGGAGAAGAATGTATTTTATTTAACAGTTAGTTTGAATTAGAATTTTAATTCTTTAAATATGTAGTATTTTGGCCTTCAATATGTAGTATTGCTGTCCAGGCCCTTTGTTTGAGAAGACACAGTGTCCTAGTTATTCTAGTAGGCTGAGACCTAGAATTGAAGCTGAGATTGTTACAAGGGCTCTTAATTGTTTTCCCATCTTCCCCTAAATTGGAATATAGAAGCAAGAATTATGAAAGTGTAAGGTATAATTTATGTTCTCACAATCTATTGTTGAGGTAGAGGATAATGAAATTCTTACATAATCAAGTGTGTGCTGTGAGATGAAATGTCCTAGTATCTTTGAGAAGGGATCAGTGAAAATTACTAACTCCTCAGAGGTCGAGTTTAAGTAGAACTAATCTTTATCTTGAAAACTCCCTAACAAAGTATGGTGCAAATTATGGAGTGTTGTTGGAATAGGTTAAAATTTTATAAGAGCTGGATGATGAGTAGGATTTGTATACACAGACTTTTGGAAACATCTAGGGTCATAATACAGTTTGTGAGCAAGGTACAAAGGGAGGGGTGTGTGTGTGTGTGTGTGTGTGTGTGTGTGTGAGAGAGAGAGAGAGAGAGAGAGAGAGAGAGAGAGAGAGAGAGGGTGCAAGCAAGATCTTAGCTTGTAAAAACTGAGAGTTGTGTTGGAGAAAAGTAGGGAATGAGATGTGGTAAAAGAGGGCACCATCTGATGCAAGACCTTGAAAAAAATTATTCTCAGGTTACATTATGAGCATGTGGAGCAGAGAGGATGGTTGTGCCATTGGAAAAGGTGATTTATGGGTAACTGTGAATTATTGTAATTCCTTCCAATCAAGCAAAACAAAGAGAAATGATTAAGACAGTGCCCATATGTATGAAATTTGAGTTTTAATATTTGGAAAGCTCCAGAGAAATTAGAAAGCAAATTACATTACTTTAACTGCACAACCAGGCTCTTTTTCTAAAGGCATTTTTAAGAGCCAATTTTTTTTGAGTATCTTTCTTAACTATAAAGAAAGCAAAGAGAAGCAGGAAGGGTGAGGGCCAGGAAAATTTGAGATGATTTTCCCCTTGTTATATAATGAAACTTAGAAAAAGTAGATAAGAGCATCAATCAGTTTCTTTGATTTTGGGCCAAGTTAAAAAATCCTCTTTTCTGTTTGCTTATTTTTAAAGAGCTTAATGTTACCAAATGAATCCATTCAGTTCTTCATAAGAAAATGCAACACCTGTCAAAGAAAATCTTGTGATCAGTTTTTATTAAAATGAATACAGAAAGGAACAGGGGCAAATTAATCTCCAGCACTGCTTCCTAGCCCTAAGGAGGATGCTGGGAGATATTTAGAAGGAAAAGCTATTAAAAAAAATTAACAATAAACAACATGCACCCAGGTTCAAAATGACCCTGTAAGTAAAAACCATTGGAATAAATGCAAGGATTCCAGAGCTGGCCCTAATGTTAATTGGTTGTATGATAGAAAAAAATCACTTTGGACCCCCATTTTCTCATCTCAAAGCAGAAGAAATTGAAAGAGTTCATCTCAAGGATACACTTCAGGAGAGAGAAACTGAGGGCCAGAGGAACATAGGAAGTGGCTATCAGGAGGACATGCTGGGTGTTCGGTGTGTTTGTTACTGAAGTGTTAGGGCTTTTAAGTCCTGTCAGCTAACAAAGCAGAAAAATATGTGTGCATAGTAGTTCATTATATACACATACCCATAAAGTCTTTGTATACAGTGACTGGTGTCTTCGTGAAGTGGAACATCACTTCAACTGCTATCGCCAACTCTAATTTATTTCAAGATGGATCATTCTAGCCTCTTCCTTTTGTCTATCTTTAACTTCCCACTCCAACAGTGAGAAGCTGACTCCCACCATCTACCATGCATTTTTAAAATCATTAAATTCTACTGTATATTTAGGATGGTATAAAAATTGTTAACCTGTACCCCAAGGGAAAGAGCTTTATCAGCTAGGGTACAGTGCTTATGTACAGTGTCTTTTGACTTCAATTTTACAGACTCCAGACCAGTCCAAAGTTTCTTATGACCCCATCTTCCCTCTCCCCAAACCCTGCTATTCAAATACATTTGTAATACAGTTAGAGTGTTTCATGCCACATTATACATTCTATTCTGGTATCTTCCAAACTCCTAAACAATTTTTTTTAAAGCTTGTATTTATTGAGGTTTTCTGTGCTGTAAAGTTATATGGATTTTGACAAATGCAGTGTTGTATACTTACCATTACACTATTATATAGAATTATTTTGTCACCCTAAAAATCCCCTGTTCAAACTCTCTATTCTTTTAAAGTGACTATTGTTTTTCATTCCTGATCAATAAATCAACAATAAATTAGGTGGATATTACTTTTAAATTGAGTAGATTTAAAGTAAATGCTTTTTTTTTAAAAAAAGATTTATTTATTTATGCATTCAAGAACTCGAGTATGGGTCAGAGGTGCAGGAAGGTGAGAGAATTCACCAGAGAAAGAGTGGGGAGCAGAACAGGCAGATTGACTGAAATACACTGCTGAGGGGAGCAATAAGTGAGACAGGAGAGGTCTGCTGCACCATGTGGGTTAACTCCCTGGCTGGGGATTGAACTTGTGCTGCAGTGGCTGTGGACAGCTTCATAGCACTGAGACTTAACCCCTTATGCCACCAGGGAGGCCCTAAAGTAAATGCTTTTGACTAAGCTTGGAAGTTAGTAGTTCCTGATCATGAAGAAAAAGAAATACCCAATGTTTGAGATGCAATGGTAATGCTAAAAATATAAAGATGGTTTTGAGTTCAAACATAAGTGTCTAAGGAAACCAGGAAGATAATAAATGAAGAAAATAAGATATATATGAAAAAAAACAAGGAGTGGCTAGTTCTGTGGTTCTGACTTCCACCTGACTGTAACTACTTGTTGCCAAGCAGGAACTTGGCAACAAGCAGCTTCTGAATATTCTATTTTTTAAGAGAAGCTGAAAACATGAATTGTTATGTTATCTCCACTTTTAAAAATACACAATGAACTGTATGTATAAATTGAAAATTTTTAACCTGTGTCTACACCAATAAAATGATCACCACAATCAAGAGAGAGAACATATCCATCATCCCAAATAATTTACTTCTTATTCTTGGTAAACTCTGCTTCCTCTCCTTCCCTGCCTTACCTCCCAGGTAACCACAGATCTTTTTTTTGTCACTATATGATAGGTTACATTTTCCAGAGTTTTATGTAGATGGAATGGTATACCATATATTCCTTTTTTTTGTCTTCTTTCATTCAGCATAAATATTTTGAGATTTATCCATACTGTGAAATAGTTTACTCGTTTTTATAGCTACATAGTATTCCATTGGATGGGTATTTGTTTCTTAGGATTTCTCTGTGCATCCCCTCTCTATTATTGCCTGCCATCTATTTTATCCATTGGAGCCTTTAGACTATCAATTACAGTTTTTAAAAATGCCCCTGTGAAAATTCCAACGTCCCTGCTATATCTGGCCCTGATGATTTCTCTGTCTCCTCGAATTCTTTTTTATTTTAATATGCCTTGTAAATTCTTCTTGATGACTGTGTGTGATTTACCAGGCAAAGAACTGTTGTTAATAGGCCTTTGGTCTCTACATCCTACACATTTCAAGGCCTAGCTTAGAAGTCACTTTTTATATGAAAATTTTATGATATCTGTGATCTCCTAGGTAATTTCTGTACCATTTTTTGGGGAAGATTTACTATATTTTAGGAATGATATTCAAAACAGTGAATACTAATTGATCAAAATGGTTGCTGGACATAGCACTAGCACAGGGTTACAAAGGTCCTGCTTTATGCCATATATTTTCTATTACTTGCTAGATGGGAAGGAGGTATTTTGGGTTTGAGAGGACAGAGCGGTTGGGGTAGCTAAGACTTAGTGATGGGAGGGCTTGGGACTGATGCCATTTACCATGCAGAATACAGGTATTTTAAGTTTTCAATAGTTAGCTGTTCTAGACAGAACAGTGAATTTTAGATGAATGTCAGTTCTCCATATATTATCTTATTTCCTCAATCTGCTTTATGTGTGCATTTTTTTTTTACATAGACTTAGAACTACAGCTTTATTCCAGAAAGAAACAATCTAGTCCTGGGCCTCCCCGGTGGCGCAGCGGTTGAGCGCTGGGTTGCGAGGCTGCCTGCGGCCTCTGCGGCGCCGGTTCGATCCCCGGCTGCTCCCCGGCCACCGGAGGAGGATCCCACATGGTGCGCAGACCTCTCCTGCCACCCGCTGCTCCCCTCAGCAGTGTACTTCAGTCCCTCTGCCTGCTCTGCTCCCCACTCTGGCTCTGGTGAATTCTCTCACCCTCCCGCGCTTCTGACTGTACCCAGCGCATGTATAAACAAAACAAACAAACAAATATAATAAATAAATAAAAACATGCCTCTATAAAAAAAAAAAAAGTTTAAAAAAAAAAAAAGAAACAATCTAGTCCAATTCTTAACTCTAGGTTAAGAATCCTAGGTTCTTAAAGGGAATTGACAGCTTTCAGAAGATTTTCAAATGTATACCTACTGTAGAAAATGTTAAGAACTGATCTGTTCCAACACTCCCATTTATAGATCAAGAAACTATAAATGAGTGAGGTTGAATATAAGTGTTCTTCATACAAAAGTTTTCAGGAGAATGTCTGCTACCTGAAGTCCAGGTTAAGCTTTCATGTCAAAGGCATACTTAGGGGGCTCTGTGTTGATTGTCTGTACCCTTTCTTCTTTAGGGAGCCTGTGAGGCTTGCCTGCTAGGTCAGGTCTCTTGGTGAGGGGGAGTGGGGAAATGGTGGGGGCAATAGTTCCAATCTAAAACAATTGGGTCATGCTTAAATGGAAAGTAATGTTTAAACCAAATAATTTTGGGGGGAGATGCATTCAGAAACATGGAATAAAATGTCAAAATTGGGTTGTCAGATCATGGAAGGGTTTGAAAGCAGATATTGATTATATATAGTGTATCTGTATATATATTTAAATCTATTTTATATATATTCTATTAGTTTAGCAGAGCATTACTACCAAATGGACGCATTGCATGCATTATGCTATTTAATCTTTGCATGAGATAGGAACTTCCATCTCCCATTTTATAGATGAAGAACTCAGAGAAGATACATAATTTGTCCAAATTCATAAGACTAGAACTAGGATTTGATCCTGAATCTACATGATCTGGTTACAGTATTTTCATTTCCAACCATAACACCAATGACACCACCTACTTTTTAAGATTGGGCTGTGGAGGCAGGGAATGAAAAAGTTTGGAAGGACAGTTTTAAGTGGGTGGTTTGGGGTTTGGGTAGGGGGTGAGGTGGAGAAGGTTGGCAGATGCCTCCACTGGGCGCTGCTGCCCTCAGTCAGCGTTTTTGTGCATGGTGCTTGGATGCCGGCTCTGTGCAATGGGTGGTAATGGTGTGGACAGGAACTTGTGTTATGATACTTGTTTATTCTTCCATGTAGGCCCTGTGGTTGGCACTAGGGACACAAGATGTATCCATTGCCTGGTACTTAAGAAGCTTCTTTGCAACAAAAAAGAAAAGTGGGAATTTGAAAATTTACCCTCCTTTTTGTTCCTTTCTTGACTCTTGGTGACTTTCTTCTTTTTCTCCTCCAGAGTTTAGGGCCCTCTTCGTTGCTGCTTCTCTGTCAGAAATTCTGTTCTTAGACCAGGAAAGGCGGCACTTTTAGCTTGAGATGTACATGACTAAGGGGGCTTTGGCACTTCATGGGTGTTATTTTAGGCATGTTCTGTCTAGCTCTTTGCTTTGAACCACTGTGCATGCCGTCAGCACCACTGCAAGCCCCCGTACGCTCCTCCATTATCTCAACCTGAGCTCTGCAGTATGGTCTCTGGCTTTTACTATTTTTTTCTGTCTGGAAACCCCCCCTTGGGTCTGCTGAAAGCACTTACCTCTTCCCTGGCAGTCCCAGATGCTCTCCTTGTCCCTTTGACCCCAACCATGACAAGATGAACTTGGCTGGGAAGGGGGCTGGGCTGATTTGTCCTTGGGAAGCTATTTAAAGTATTTGGGATTAGGAAGCGCTCCCACATGAGTGTGACCAGTCTTAGGACTTTATATACTTTCTCTTACTTAGTCTCTCTAATAACCCGATTGGCTAGTACAGTAACCTCATCTTACAGATGCGGAAACTGGGGAGTACAGTTTAAAATAATTTGCTCAAGTTCACACAACAAGTCAATGACAGAACTGGGACTAAGCCCTTATTTGTCTGATTAAAAAGTGTGTGATATTTACCTGCCCTAATGCCATGGAAACAGAATCCCATTAACTAGTCTGTGGTGGCAAGAAAAGGACCAGAAATAAAAAAGAAAAATGAAATGTTTAGGAGTTGAAACAGAGCAGCCAGAAAAACTCAGCAAGGGCAAGGATAGAACTAGAAATTACAAGGTCATTACTTCATCTTATTGTAAACAAAGCTGAACTGAAGTTTTTCATATTTTGGCTTTGGGTCACATGATTTGTGGAAAGGCTGCCCTGGCTCAGGGGCACAGGAGAGTGTCCACTACCTCTGGCTCAGCTTGAGCCCCCGGGACAACACCTCAGGCTTGGCCAGTGTTCCCATGGGGCTGATCTCAACCTCTGCAGCAAGATTACACAAAATGGGAACAAGCACTTTGCTCTCATGAGCTGAGCTGGCAGCCTCAAGACATTCACACATTTGTGGGGAGGCAGACTTTCCTTCAGAGGAGGCCTTTCTAACATCTCTCTGATCTTACTGCTGAGCGGGTGGCTGCCTCAGACAGTCATGCAGGTGACATTGACTGCTCTGACATTCACGTCTTGGTGTTCTGACTCTTCCATGGTTTCTTTCTAGGGAGCGTGATATGCTCCCCTCCTCTCTCTAACATCATACACTTCCTGGCTGAGATGTGAAATGGAGTCCGCAGATGGCTTGGAGGAGCCCCAGTGGTCTCTGACTTGGCTCTGAAGTCTGGAAAGGGAGGATACAGACCTGTGAATGGCTGACTCAGCTCAGCTCCACCTGCAGGGTGATAAGTTTTGCTGTTCTTGCTTCTGGGTTTTAGACAGTGTCTTGAGATATGCGTGGCTCAGAGCGAGGAAACAGGTGGACACCATGTGGGCTGGAGGACGACCAGGTTCGCCACCTCCCCCTGGGCTGGGAGGCAGTGGCTACCCTTGGGGAATGGTGTTTCTGCTGATCATCAGATCCCTGAGATGTCAAGTTGCGGAGAGAAGGAAGTTAGAGCTGGGACTAGCTGGGTTGGTGATGAGAAACCAATACAGCACTGGTAGGAGTCGCCTTCAGTTCTTCTCATCAATAAGTTAGATATTGGAGCTATTCAAACACTGCAAGTAACTAGGCAAATTGCATTTCTTCCTACACTCTGGCAGTCCTTTCCTCCAGCCTTGGACTTGATGGCTGGAAGAGACCGTCTGGTCCACTGCCTGGTACTTGACTCACCTGCCATCGATATTTATTGAATCATTCTGGGTTTTATGAAGAGGGGAAATCACTCAAGTTTGTGCAGTAAATTAGGGCCCGAGAAAGTGAGCCCCAGGCAGGAGATGTCCTTCTGATAGGGGCCCCTGAATTCTGAACTCTTGGAAACCTTCATTCTAAATATAATTACCAGAATGAACTGAGGGTAAATGTAAACATGAACCTCACATATTAAATGTTATTTTCCTATGGCTCTGTTAATTTGAGAGGCAATCTATTTTGTTCCTTGTCTTTAGCATTAATAAGTATTTAAATTTCTTAGCTTCTCTGCCAAGGGGATTTGTGTGTGTGAGACATTTTAATACTCAACAAACATTACATGTTCTATGGGGTATACATATTTGTTGGAGAAAGTATGAAATAATGGAAAGAGAAGTGGGTAAGGAATAGGGCAGTCCTAGTCTTCATAAGCAATCTTTCAATGGGTTAAAATGAGGATTAAATTTAATGCACACAGCATGGCACCTAGCACATACAACAAGCCCTCAAAAAGTTATTAATATTTAAATATTAAATTGAGTACTCAACATTAATTTTCTTCCACTTATGGGATATTCTGTTTTCATTTTAGGAAACTCCCTCTTCTCCTTTTTTAATTTTTTTAAAATAACCAAACAGCCATTACTTTGTAAAGTTGAAGTTTCTTACGTTGACTCTTAGGCATGGAATAGAATCTATACTTTAAATTAGATCACTTGGTATTTATAGCATCTCTTCTGTACACAAAGAACTTTTACATTAGTTTGGCTTAGTTTATTTTTTATAAGTGCATAATTTTCACAGCATTCTTAAGGGACAGTATTAGAAGCATTTTTCATGAATTAATGAAAGAGAGGTTTCAGCTTCCTTGCAGTTTCTGGCACAGGGAGATGGTAAAAAAAAAAAAAAAACCTAAGGGGAATTCTTTTTTTCCTTCCTCAAACTGAATACAAATACTTGTCCAACATCACAGAGAAAAGCCAGCGGCAGCCTGGAACAGGGTGGATACGTACAGGCTGTAGCTCAGCTCCCCCCGAGCTCCTCTTCCACTCTGCTCGTGCAGATGTTAGGTCCCCTATAGCAGCATATAGGGCATGGGGGTGCACACAGTGCCTTTGCCAGATATTGCCACTCGCAATTCCTGCCACCCCTCCCCCATGCCAGTTTCAGTTGGATGAGAAGGAAGAACACTCCGGAGTATTGAGGAAGGTAAAATGGCGTCCATCTTTCCTCTATTTCTTATTTCATAAGTCTTTATCTTCTACCATGTCCAGTTTTCTGAACTTTCTGGAGCCAAGTTTTTTTCCTCTCACAGTCTGCTGTCTAGTTCTCCTCTCTCTTAAGCCTGTCAATTTCTACTCCCTAACCAATGGCATTTCAGGTATCAGTATGGTGGTGGTAGATGTTTTAGGTACCAGCAATGCCATTCTCTTGTTCCTAGAATCATGTTGTAAAGGTGAGGACCTTCTTGTCTCAGAGTGAGAGGTGTTGGTTGAAATTTTGGTGTCAGATTCTAGACTTCAAATGCCTTGCTCTGAGGGTAGACACAACCTCCCTGGTGGTGGAAGAGGTGTGTTCCTCATGGGTAACCTTGGGATTGACTTTCAGATGACCATGTCATCACCTGCTCCCTGACGTGGTCTCTATGTTAGTACTGGTCACCTCAAACCCTGGGGTTGACTCATGAACTCTTCTTTCTTGTTGCTTTTTGCAAAGCTTTATTGTTTTTGTTGCCTTGCCTGCTAATTAGACTTGAGGCCAGTCCTAGCTCTATTTTGGTGCTTTAACTGTCCTCTGATTCCTTTCTTCTAGGTTCCTGGAAGCTTAGTTTGTCCTTCCTTGCTATAGGATTAGAAAGAAGAGGATAGCACAAGCTGATGATTGTCACATAGTTTTCTGTAAGAGGTTGGAACTAAACTGGGCCTTGAGGTTTGGGTAACAGTTCAGTAAGAAGAGAGAGTTGGGGAGGGGCCCTCAGCTAGATGAACAGGAATGAAGCATAATAGTAAGAAGTCATAGAAAAAGCCTGGACTGGTGTGCAGAACTGTGTTCAAATATGAGTGTACTCTGGTACTTATGGAAAACATATGCAGGATTTACATATTTTTTCAATCATGGTAGATTTTTCGCAGAGTTTGGGTCAAACTAGAAAGATACACCAAAAAATGTACAAAATATTCTTTCCCCAAACTAAATACAAGATTGAGGTTATGGTTGTGCATATTTGTATATACATGACTATATTCAACTTATAAAGTCCTTTTTTCATCATAAAAGTAGTGAAGTCTCCATATGATTTATTTCCTACTATAAAAGAAGCAGCTTCTGAAAAATGTGTGATTCATGCTTTGAGCATGACAAATTGTCAGAAAATTCTTGGAAGATCCCTTAACTTCTTTGGGCCTTGACTTTCTTATCTGTAGAATGGGGATCATACAAATTACTTCTCAGTGTTGTTGGGACTGCCAAATTTTGCATGTGAGAACAATGAGCATAGTACTCTTAATGGGTTCTTAAAAATGTGGATTTAATGTCTTTTCATAAAATGCTGGTTTACTTAGGTAGACTAGAAAAAGTGAGAGAGGGAAAAGCTCCCCTTTCTGATCCAACCTCTTGCCTGGGCAATGAGAATATGCCTGTCCCCCTCGGGCCCTGGCTTGAGTGTCTTGATTGCTGGGACTTGCACACTGAGCTAATGATGAGTTCTGTTGCCCTTGTTCAAACTCAGCCTGGGCATGTAAAGTGATGTCAGTACCTTCTCCTCCCAAGTCACCATGTCCCTTGTCTTCTCTCCCTGTGGTGATGAATTTTAGCAATCTGTAGTCTTGTGCTATTTAACACAAGGCATTGTTATAGAAAATCCAGCTTTACACTGAGTTCAGGAAGACTTGATGAATACTGGACTCTTCGTCAGTATTCATTCATTCTTTTTTATCAGATATCCTGGCATGCTTATGAAGACACATCTTATCCTACCTCAAGAACCAGGTCACCTTGTCACAAGTCCTTTCCTTAGATGACCTCAACCCCTTGTCATGTCCATCTAGTCGCTAACTGGCTCTTTCTATATTTATTGATCTGTTGCTCTGCCATTGGGTTCCCATTCTTTGTTGCAGCATTTTCTTCTTCAGGCTTGAATTTCTGCTAACAAGATGAAATAATTGTTCTTGGTGTCTCATTCCTTACTTTCCCCCTTATGCTTGATAATAGAACCTTCACTGGGCTCCACCTTTTCTCCGTAGCAACTGAACGTGCTGCTTATCATTGTTCAGGTACCGATATTTGGTTCTCTGATAATGGATATTTGGAGTCTTCATTCTTATCCTTAGCTGAGTCCCTGGAGCCAAGTGTTAGCTGATCCCTAACTCTATATGCAACCAGTTTGCCAGAAATGCCTTGCTGAACTTTCTTCTAGAATTCAAACTCTAAACCTCAGCAGAGACACTGGGTCAGAGGGTTATTTAGGAAGGGACCACAAGGAAGCAGGGCCTAGACCTGCTGAGAATTTTGATGCTTCTGATACAGGTGGTTCATGGATCACTCACTCTGAGCAACATCGGCTAGTACCAGACTTTCTGGAAAACTGACTTTCATATAAAGGGAAATGTCATACTAGCTAACAGGTTTAAAGCCACAAGGGTAGAGGCCAGGTAAAAATAACTTGTTTCAAATCAGAGTTTCTTTGGGGACTGAAAACAATTTAATTTCCTAAGTAAGCTAAACATTTTCTCCCTAAATTTGTCCATCCTAAGCATTTTACTTCACTAGCTCTTTCTTTAGAGGCAACTCAGAGGTGAATTTCAGGCCATGCTTTGTTCAAGCAACTTTAAAATTTCAGTTTGTTCAAGTCTGTGTTTATGAATTGTGCCTGGGTTTACAAAGCATAATGTAGAATGTATTCTCCTCAGGTATCACTGTCACTTCCTCTCTCCTTGCCCTTTATCTGCCCCGTACTCCCACTAAAGTTAGTAATGTCTTTCTGATAACTGCTTCATGGGTGATCTTCCTCTGAGCCATATTTTTTAAAGGAAGAGATGAAAGGAGACTGAAAAATTAAAATCAAGATAAGCATTCTCTCCCTTGGAATGTTATTAAGAAGATGTGGTCATTTAAAAGTGCTTCCCCCCCACCTTTTCTGTGTTTGACATCTGAAGTCATGGAAGATGCTATCACACCTTGCCTTATTAACAGAGCTAGAGTCACCTGTTGCAAAAAGCCCAGAACATTAACTCTAAATGAAAAGAAAGTGGAAAGAAAGGAAAATAAAGGCAAGCTAGATTTTGGCAGTGGAGATGCAGGCTTTCAGCCAGGCCCCTGCAGCTACTCTCTTAAGTGGCCCCATGAATTTATTTTACAGGGGGATCGTTTCCACTATCTGAGTATTCTGAGTCTGCTGTTGTTCAGACAAGATCCAGAAATCCAGTTAAGTTATATAATGTGTTGATCTTCCAGAAGAATATGAGAGAGGGTGGTACGTTAGGGAAGGAATAGACCGTGTAGGTCAGGATTAGCCTTCTTCGGAACCCAGTAGAACTTGCCCAGAAAAGTCAAAGGGTTCAAGAGAAATTGGATTGAGGAGTGTACACAGCAACACCACAACCATGGGGCCCGAGGCCAAGGGCGTGTGCTGGCAGAGCAGGGCCCTCACTGGAAAGGCGAGGTGAAGCGGAGCAGAGAATGTGGGCCTCACTGCAGCTGGCAGAAGTCACTGGTTAATGCATTTCTTTGCACTGAGCCCGTGGCATTCTTTTTCTTGTTATTAGAGAGTGAATGTTCCTGAAAGATGAATGGGCTGGGTGGGGTAGGCGTAGTCTTTTTGGGTATGGTGTCTGATAGCCCAGATTTTCTGCAATATGCAGATTCCCTTTATCCTTCGCTTCCCAGCTCCTTCATTGAACACTGTATCCTGACTTGGGGGTAGATGACTTCATCTGTTGTCTCTCCAGCAGTTTGTAACAGAGTGGCTTTGGGCCCTGTAACATTTCTCCCCCTCTGGAGACTAATGAGGCAGGGATTTTAGTTAATTTGAATATTTGAATGTCAGAATAGTTTGTTGTTCAATAGGATAAAAAGGAAGGAGGAATGAATTTGATTGAAGGTGGGACAGTTGGTTTTGGTCTGGTTTCCGAGCACAGAGAGTGCTGCTTTTAAAATGGTCACTGTTGTCATAAAGTAAAAGGGGAGAGTGGGGAGAGGGTGAAGATCGAGTGAGAACCTATTTTCATATTTGGGGAAAAAGCTCCATTGCGATCCTGATGACTTTGTTGTTGTGTGGAAAGAACCAGAAAATTGGTATCCTCATAAGAAGTGTTTTCATTCATTAAAAAATGAAAAATTTATTGTTTTCGCTTTGTAGGTGTGAAAGGGGCTATTATATTACTTCTGAACTGTGACAAGTACAGAGCCTTGCACTTAGGAGCTGTATAATGATGTCAGGTGATTTGAGTTACCTTGACTTTGAATTGTGTGATTCAGCAATTTTCTTGGGACATACATACTTCTCTTAAGTATATGAACATCTGATAATCAAATAAGAAGGAAGTTTACCACTTTAAAGGGACCTTTATATAAGTATATATGAACATGGTATCAATATTTTGTATTCTTTAAGGTTAAAATAAAATAGTTTACAGTAATAAATGATTGATTTAAGGACTGATTTTTGATTTAGATATTTGAACATCTTATTTTGGTCTTACTATAAAAATAGCAACTACTCAGCGATAAAAAAGTAATCTCTTGCTATTTGTGAAAACATGGATGGAACTGGAAGGGACTGTGCTAAGCAAAGTCAGAAGTATAAAGGCAAATACTAGTTGGTGTCACTTATATGTGGAATATAGAGAAAAATGTGGACAAAATAACAAAGGGTCATATAAAGCCAAACCAATAACAAACCCTAGAAATATGACTAGAAGTACCAGGGTGGGGTGGGGGGGGGAGATGCAGAGAGAGAACAAAGTGGGGAGACAGTACAATGGACTATGGGTGAAGACTTTGGGGTTTTGGTAGTGGTTGTAGTGTGGTAACACTACTTGAAGGGGGAGATCCTATACTTTGAAATCATAAAATGTTGTAAACCAATGTTAACTCAAAAAAAGTACATTGTAAAAGTACTGAAAGTACAAAGAAATAAGCCAAAATGGCATATAACACTATGTTTTTGTTCAAACAATCACTATCAACATTTTATCATATGGCCTTCTTGTCTTTTATATATGTATATATTATATAGGTTAATACACATGTATGCACATATATTTACATATTGTTTACATGTATTTTGTTGTTATTTGTTTCACTTTTATATTTTTTTAAAAGATTCATTTATTTATGCATTTAGGAACAGGAGTACAGGTCAGGTATGGAGGGTGAGAGGATTCACCAGAGACAGGGTTGGGGACAGAACAGGCAGATTGACTGAAGTACATTGCTGAGGGGAGCAGCAGGTGAGTCAGGAGAGGTCTCCTGCACCATGTGGGTAGTTCCCTGGCCGCCCAGGGATTGAACTCGTGCTGCAGTGGCTGTGGATAGCATCATAGGTTGCGTCTTAACCCCTTGCGCCACCAGGGAGGCCCTCACTTTTATATTTTGAACCTTATCATGTTTCTATAATTATGCTTTGTATCCTTTCTAATACTAAATATCATTTCACTATAATTTCTTTAATCAATCTATTGCTATTTATATTATTTTTGCTTATTTGGTAATAGAAAAAATTAAAAAAAAATCTCCATAGTAAAGTGTTGAATATACAGTGAGAGAATTAGAATAGTGATGGATCAGCAAGAGATGAGACCTAAAAATAAGATGAGGTGAGATTATGTAGCATTTTATATTACATATTAAGCAATGTGGATCTTTTTCTGATGTTTCAGACTTGTCATTGATGTTTTTTAAAGAGTGGATTGATAGAATCAGACTTACCTAATGGAAAGAAACTTCTAGTCCTAAGGTAGTTCAATGGATTTGGAGGCAAAAGCAGGATGTTTCTGGAATCTGAGAGAGAAGCTAGAGGCTCTTGAAAGTGGAGTTTAAAGCACATTAGCAGCAAAGTGAAGGTGGATAAGTGGACAGATTAGAGATATAATTAGGAGGACAAATCAGTGGTTATTAATTGCTAAAAGTGGTGAGGACAGAGGTCAAAGGTGGTATCTTTATTTTGGGTGGATGGAGATGTCACTCAATGAGTTTGGGAAAACAGAAGAGGGACAATTATCTTTGGGGATGAAAGAGGTTTGATGAAATCAATTTTGAATGTGCTGTGTTTTGGGGGGCTGTCATATATCAAAATGGCAGTGTTTGGTTGGACATGTGTTGGATATATTAACCTTGAGCTTAATGAAGTTTCCAGGGGAAATGCAGAATTTTGGAGTTAAAAACATATAAAAATAGAAATTGAAATATGGGAGTTAATGATAGTCTCAGAGGAGATGAGAAGAGAGTGCCTAGCAAAGGAATCTGAAGATCTCCAGCCAATATTTAAGAAATGGGAAGTTGAAGCAGAGACTGAGGTGGAATACTCAATGAAAGAGAAAGTGTTGATAAGGAGGTCTTACCAAGTGGACAGAATATTTATCAGATCCCAATTGTTTAGATTAATCAAATAAGGTAAAGACTTAGGATATAGCTACAAGAGGGTATTTTGACCTAGTTTAGAATCATTTCAGTAAAGGTGGATGCCAGATTTTAAAGTATTAATTAAGTGAATGTCGGGTAACAAAATGAAGAACATAAGTGATTGAGTGAGAAGGGATGAGAGCATTAGAGTGGTAGCTGAAATACAGGTGAGTTTGGGAAGAAACAGGAAAGAATATTGCTAATGTAAGAGAGAGAGAAGCACATGAAAACCAGAGATTTTGTACAACGGGGGAACCGGTTGCGATCTAGAACTCACGTGGATACATTATCCTGAGTCAAAAAGAGAGATTCTGCACCGTTTATGACAGGTGAGATAAACCATTATAGGTATAGATAGGCATGGTGGCAAGGAATTGAGGGATTTTCCATGTGATGGTTTCTATTTTGTATGTGTATTAGGAGGCAAGATTTTCTGCTAGGCATTAGAAGTGAGGGGGTTAATGGGAAGCTTGAGTGGATTGGAGAAGGTTTTAATTGTTGCTATGGAGAGTGGAAAAGGAAGCTGAACAGGGATGGATAAGAAAATTCCCCAGAAACACAGAGGATCCTGTTGAGCCTGAAGATGACACATTTTAAGTGACACTAAATCTGTGTATGATTTTATGATGTCTTCTCTAGCTGAGAAAGCAGACTCCAGGATTGGGATTTTTTTCATTGCAAAGATTGATGGGGCAAGTCATTTGAGGGCAATGCTATTGCATGGTTGAAGTGATTAACCATGTGTTCAAGGCTGGGCAGGGAATGAATGATGATAGGAGGGGGGTTGAGAGAGAGCAGAAGCATGAGGAAGAATCTAGGGGATGAAGTGTGGAATAAAGTTAAAGAACTTGTGCAGAGCATATAAATGAGTAGGAGAAATGGGAGGGAAAGATTGTTCCACTAAGAAGGCGAGACTTTTGGATTTCAGATTTCAGAATTGTATCAATTTCAGAAAAGGGTACTATCACTTCTCGACCTTTTGGCTAAGATCAAGTGCAGGAAAGGGTACTAGTCAACATATTTAACTGGTCTGACACAGGCAATGAATGACCAATCAGAGTAAACCACATACAACCGTACCAGTGTGTACCCCCTGAATTCAGATTATAGATATTTGGTGGAGCTGAGGAAGCATGATGATTTTGGGCACTGGATGAAATAGTCCCATGAGCATTGAGTTTGTTTAGACTGTTGATGTGACTTGAGAATGAAAAAGAAAATCGTGCACCTGGTACAAATATTGTATCAATAGATAAATTCCTTGCCTTGTCACTGTCATTTCAAAGTAGTTTTGTTCTTGATAACAGTGATAAATAGAAGAGAAAAGTGGTATAGCTCGATGACCTATGTCTCATTCTGTTAGGCCATCTATTACAGAATTCCATGGTCTGAATGGCTTATAAACAGTTTCTTTCTCACAGTTCTTGAGACATGAAAGTTCAAGATCAAGATGGTGGTAGATTCAGTATCTGCTGAGGACCTGCTTTCTGTTTTACAGTCTTCTCATTATGTCATCACATGGTGGGAGGGTTTGAGGGCCCTCTCTGTTCTCATTTATAATGACATTAATCCCATTGACAATGGCTCCACCTTCATGACATTATTACCTCTTAAAGGTTCTGTCTCCTAATACCATCACCTTGTGAAGTTAGGATTTCAGCATATGGAGTTGGGGGGCAAATAAATATTCAGACCATAGCAGCCTAAGCTGCAGCTGGTCTGAAGTTTTACAGGACAGTGGCAGAATCATAGTCTAGAGCGGCACTGGAAGAAAGAGGCCTATGGATCCTATTTGCTAACCCTGAATTTTAGAAGAATGAGCAACAATTTGGGAAGGTTGCAGGGGCCGATATTCTTTGAAGAACCAGGATTCAGTTAATGCAAGGGGATATTAAAAAAGAGGTTCAAGGGCCTCCCCGGTGGCACAGCGGTTGAGCGCTGGGTTGCGAAGCTGCCCGCGGCCTCTGCAGCGCTTGTTTGATCCCCGGCTGCTCCCCGGCCACCGGAGGAGGGTCCCACATGGCTCGCAGACCTCTCCTGCCGCCCACTGCTCCCCTCAGCAGTGTACTTCGGTCCTTCTGCCTGCTCTGCTCCCCGCTCTGGTGAATTCTCTCACCCTCCCGCACTTCTGACTGTACCCAGTGCATGTATAAACAAACAAACAAACAAATAAATAAAAACATGCCTCTATTAAAAAAAATAAAAAAAATAAAAAAATAAAAAAAAAAGAGGTTCAAGATAACAGTAGATTATGTTTACACTGTGAGGCCAGACTTTGGAAGGAGGAGAGCAGAGTCAGAATTCAGAGCCCAGAGATGGATCCTTGTCACCCACTGCTGCTTCCCTTGTCACATTGATTCAATGGTCTTTTTCCATTTTTTGACTCTTTCTACATCATTAATTTAAAGTATTGAAGGTATTCTGCAATCTGGGTGCTGTTTCAGAGCTGGGAACACAGGAGTGAATAAGCAAAGATGCTCCTATCCTGTCTATACAAAAAGAGTGAGGGAAATCTAGAAAGTGTGTGAACAGCATAAACAAAGGCTTGGAAAAGAGAGAGCACAGGACTCTACCCAGAAATCCTGTGCGGCTGGAGAACAGAGTTCAATGAGGGGAAGGAAAGATGAGCCATGATTCTGGAGAACGGAGTAGTGTCCAGATTCTAAAATTTGTTGTAAAATTGTAAGGCATTTTGGGTTGCAATGTTACAGTTAGTGTAGTGGGAAATCCTGAGTGGTTTTAAGGAAAATTTGAAAATGTTATGGAAACAACCTAAGTGCCCACTGACAGATGAGTGGGTAATAAACACAGTGGAATACTACTCAGCTATAAAAAGAGATGAAATCTTTCCATTTATGACAACATGGATGGACCTAGAGGGAGTTATGTTAAGTGAATTAAGTCAGAAGGAGAAAGACAAATACCAGGTGATTTCACTTGTACATGGAATATAAACAAAACAAAGGACAGGCAAAACAAAACCTAAGAATCTGACTGAAGAATCAAGACTACAGAGGGGAATGTGGGAGAGTAGGTGACAAAAGGGGGGCCCAATGGACTATGGTTGACAATTATGGGTGCTTCGGTAGTGGGTGCGGTGTTATGACATATATCTGAAGAGATATAGTCCCCTAAATAATGTTGTAAACCAGTGTCACCTCAATAAAAGTAAAATAAATGAAATGCACTGTAAACTATATTCATTTACATAGTGACACTTCATTAGTGATTTTAAAGGAATTAACCAACGATAGCTCATGTTCAGAAATTCTCATTCAAGAAGGTTTTAAAGAATAACAATGAAAGACATTGGGGAAAAACGAATAAAATGTAACACTTTATTATTATTATTTTTTTATCTTAGAAGGAATTCACCAAAGGCTTCATATTATGCTATGGCATCTTTAATTATAAAAATAAGCAAATAAAATAACTTGCATCTGTCATTACCATGATATGTTTCATAACCTTTATATGCACATGGAGCTTAAAAATGTAATTTAACAATAAATAATGACATATACCAGATATGCTCACTGTTTATTCCAGTACTCAGCCAAAACCTAAATATCATTTAAATTATAAATACATAATGCAAATATAATGGCACAAAAATGTCTAAAGTGCAACCAATCACAATAGGAGAATCATGCAAACTGGTCTAGGTCAGCCCCCGAATCACTCTGTGCAGCAAACACAAGACGAAGCTTTGGAAGTTTAAAGGGGAGTTGGAGGGAGTAGGGTGGGGGAAAGAGAAGCAAAAAACTAGCAACATCGTGAGAACTGCTTCTTTCCATGTGTAGATATATGTATTATAGTTACACATATAAATATCATTGGGAGAAAATGGGGGGGGGTACCACGATTTGAAGAGGTACAGCAATAAAAGAGAATCTACTGGACTGAAGTAAGAGAATTTTGCTAGGAATACTCATGAACTACTTGTCGCATTGGGGTCCTGGCTTAGTGGGTTAGTGAAATGGACACAACACACAAACTTTAAGAGCTTTTCTGGTTTGGAGAAGTCAGCCTTGTCTGGGGGTAGGGAGGGAGGGAGGGAGGGAGCGAGTCAACTTAGAGTATGGTCTACCTGATTTCCAAGAGGCTAAGGCAGTGTCCATTTGTTGGGGGACCTGGGGATGGGGCAGTTCTGAGTATAAAAATGCTCTTAACAATCTGATGTCAGCACGCTTAGAGGCTGTGTGGGGACAAAGGCAGCAACGCTTGTGCTGCTGCTGCTGGGTCTGCTGCCATTGCTCTCGGTCCTTGAGCAGCACATTACTGGTTTTAAAGGCTTTATGGTAAAGTTGTATTGCTTTTCATTTTTCTGGAGATGTGCCCTCCCTCCTCCCACCAGAATCCCTATCACTCGATTTGGTCAAATCTGGAGTTTAGCCTAGTGAGAGTCAAGCACCATTAGTTTCTACCTAAGCGAGTTTGGAGTGGCCCCTACAGTCCTAATCGCCCTCCCTCTTCCTCTCTCAGCATTGACCTTTGGTGGGCAGTGACGCTCGTAAGGGACTGTTGGGTTCAAGGACAGTGACCCTGAGAAACTACTGTTGTTCATAGATAGGTTAATCATTTGGCTTTGGTGGTCGCCATCTTGTAAACATCACGGCAGAAATGATCAAACCACCTGCTCTTTCTTTTTTTTTCTTTTTTTTCTTTTTTTTTTTTGCGATCCTACAGAGATGGCCCAGCTGCCAGGACTACTTTGGCAGGCAGCGTGCTACAGGACAAAAATGTAAGAGGACTCTATTAAGGCTGGACAGCCCAGGCTTATTTATACCCCCTCAGCCCCAAGTCCCGGGAACTAAAGACCCAAAAGGCTGATTGACTCATTCCTGATTCTTTTAATGGGAAGTCTCACACCCCATCATCAGTTTGCCAGAGTTCCAGGCACCGATGAAAGGTGGCGAGTCAAAAACTGCCACTTACCAAGGTCTAGTAGGCCTTATCACACTCTAAGTGGTCCAAGCCCAAAGGGATGCCCTTTCTGGTTCCTGTAATTCCTCACTGGATGTGACAGAGCTGTTTTTCAGGATAGGTCTAAGTCAAGAGTAGCCTCTGGGTTGAGGTGGGCTGGGAGATTAACATTGTAATTACCTGGGGTCCTTCAGATAAACCTGTTGGTTTTCCTATCTCTTACAGGCCCATCTTAAATTTTGATGTTGAATAAAACTACTTCTACCCCCTTAGTTATAAAAAAGGCCACAAGGAGCGTTTATGTGGATATCTGGAAGTGAGATAGTTATTCCATTCCCAGGAAAAGAAAAATAAAGCTAAGTTACAAAACTAAATCTATATGCAATAAAGTTATTATATACTGCTTTGTTTAAGCAGAGTCCTCTGGAATTTATGTACAGTACATTAGTTTTCAGCTATTTATATTCCACAGTTAGACCTTAAGATTCTCTGGTTTTAAGACAATTGTTAAGATACTTTTAAAGCTCTGAGCAGTTACAGTACATAAAGATGTTAGCTTTTTGTTTTTCATTAGATGCAAGAAGATGCAGGCTCAATGTCTGACTGGAGAACCAGACTAGAGCAATTTGGTAAATGTGTTGGAAAGGAAGTTAGACGTTGGAGGATCAAGACCATAAGACACTAGCTCATGAGACATCAAGAATTCAAACGTGACATTCATATTCGTCCATGGCCAGCACAGATTCATAACACGAATTCCATTTAACATCTTTATGAGCATTTAAGACATGCATTTAAATTAAGTCATTTCTTATCAGCTAACTCTACTGGGGCAACCATTCTAAAGGGCTCTACATCTTCAAATTACAATAACTGGGGGATTACATGATTGTTTTGTGTCTGAGAGTAGTTTGAAGGGGGCAGGAAAAGACATAGTAGAGGATGGTGATCAAAGAGGGTGCTTTCTCCTGAAGAGAGCAGAAAGAGCACACCTGTTCTGTTTGTGGTGGGAATGCTGCCATTGCAGATGTTGGGATATTGATTTCAGAAGCCTAGTTTCATGCAATTTTCTTTAAGGGGGGTAGAAAATAGGAACTACTTAAAAAAATCAAACCAGGCACAGTACACTCAAAGTTGGTGTGTGAACACCCTTAAAATGATACTCATTTGGTGAGGTTGTGAACACCTCTCCCTGATTATGCACTCTCATGGGAGGTGCGTTTGATGTGGGAGGGAGAGGCCACCTCACCTCGGAGGTTCCTCAGGAGGACTTTCAGCTTCTGTGGCTCGTTGGTGCGCCTCCTGTTGAAGTCAGCTCTCGAGTGTGTTTGCACACAGTGATCTGTCTGCAGGATGTGAAAGAGGCTAGCCATGTTGGGCCCAATTTTCTCCATCAGGCTGTCTCTGATTGTGCTGACTGTGTCTTCATCACATTCCAGTAGGCTTCGGACAAGTCTGTTGTAGTATCTGCATTGGAAAAGAGCCATGGTCATTCAGTGAGAACAGTGCAAGACCCGGATTTTCAGCCCACCTCCAACCAAGTAGAAGAGCTCAACATGGGAAGGTGACTTTTGCCTTCGATCACCTTGCAGGGTTGTCTTAGTTTGAGTGCATATGCCTCCTGGATGACCGCGCAGTGGAAAGATACCTCTCCCTTCCTATTTCAGCTCTGGAGATTTAGATCAGACTTTGAATAGTAGGATGATGGCAATGTCTACAGTTTTTATGAACACAAGATCTCAGAGCTAGATGAAGCTTCAGAGATCACTGAGTGGCTATTTTCTCTTATTTTATTTATTTTATTAAAGATTTATTTATGCATAAGAGCTGGGGTGTAGGACAAAGGTGCAAGGGAGGTGGTGAGAGGATTCATCAGAGACAGAGTGGGGAGCAGAACAGACAGATCTACTGAAATACACCGCTGAGGGGAGCAGCAGGTAAGACAGGAGAGGTCTGTTGTGCCATGTGGGTTAGCTCTCTGGCCCAGTATCGAACTCATGCTGCAGTGGCTGCAGATAGCTTCATAGTGCTGAGACTTAACCCCTTGTGCCATCAGGGAGGCCCCTTCTCTTATTTATGGAAAAGAAAAAGCAAGGTGGGAGAATGGAAGTGATGTGTGTAAGGTCATACATGGATTAGTGGTAGAAGTAGGACTTAGTCAAATATAATGAGGCCAACCTGACACTTAGCATGTACAGTAATGTCCTTATGGACGAGTTTAGTTATTTTGAAATTTTTCTTGGTGATGTGCATGCATATGTATGTGCATATAAGTTCACATATGACTAAACTTGTCCTTTAAAATGGCCCCTGTCTTCAGTATCTCATGCATTTTTTTTTTTTGTGAAATCAAGTTTCCCTGTGATACACTTAGCTAGTCTTGCTAAAGATTTGTCGACTGACCCCATTTTTAGTCTTCCTCAGTTGGAGGCCAAATGCCAGGCAAAGAAGATAGTTAAGTGGAAATATCTTCATGATTCATTTCATGTTTCAATAGTTGCATGAAGCCCTCTCCTATTGCTATAACTTTTGATGTCCCTTCTTGTTTTTAGACGTTTTGTAGATAATTGGTTAATATTGCACAGGTCAGCATTGGATGGTTTTGTGATGGTTTATTTTCCTGACTAGACAGTAAACTTACTGAAGGCAGGGTTTGTGTTCTTATGCCGTGTATGCCACTGGTGCTGTATGGTGCAAGCACTGTCAATTTGATGATTATTGAGGAAATGAAGATTTAAAAATATAATTCTAGGTGATGGTGCATGGGTGCATTGGTGAAGGGAATTCTATGGGGACTACACAAGGGGGGGGAAGCAAACATTGTTTAAAAATGAACAATGATGTAAAAAAATAAAATATTAAAAAATATAATTCTCTCCAAAAAGTTATGATTCCTAGAAAAACAATTATTGGTAGTTCTGACAAGTACTACAGTAAACCTTGTGTTTGGTATAAGTCACCTTTATCTTTGGTACACATTCTTCAAACATCCCCATCACTGTAGCTTTGGTTTAGAAAGGACCCAACTGTCTAATATTTAGAGCTTGTACATTACTGATGACTTGTCTTAGTCTTTGGGAAGACTGTTCAGGTACTTTCCAGTTTGACTTGGGATGTGTTTGCTCCCTTTGAGGTAGCAGTTTGTCAAGACTCACTAGCTCTGTGCTCCCTAGTAAGAGGCTGTTGATAACAGTGAGCTGCAGTAATCATGTGGAGAAACCCTTTCCTCAGAGCAGCCCGAGTATCACTGGGGCCACGAGATCTTCCATGAAAAGAAATCTGTTTATTTTTAACTCACCTCACAGAGCACAAGATCAAATATCTTTCCAGAATAATTTAACCCTCCAGAGAGGTCCTTTCAAGGATGTACAGTAAATAGAGTGGAATGTGAGTAATGAAGCAAAGTGGTCACCCTTGTGTGAGGGAGCAGAGTGAGGTTGGGACTGAAAAAGAAGAGCCATGTCTGCATCTCAGACACAGTCCTTGATCTGCCCCTCCCACAAGAGAGGATTATATCCAGCTGTTAAAATTGGGATTCTCTGGCACGGAAGTACATTTTCCAACCCTTTGGAATTATAAAGCACATGAGTCAAAGCAGATCTCTGAGATGGGGACATGGGGAGAAAATAAGTTTTGGAAAAACTGAGAATAAACTACTTTGTACCAACAGCCTCAGACATTTACACACCCACACAGAAACCCATGCATCTCTTTGTTCTTGGGTTCTGCTAGGACACTGGTCCCCGTGATCTCCATGTCTACATCAGAGTGACTGGATCCTGCCCCTTCCTCTTCGGTCCCCCGTGAGGACTTTGTTACTTAGAAGTTAACCCTTCAACTTTGGAAAGAACTCATCATACTAAGTGAACTCCCAAATGGACTGGAGGAATGGTCTTTCCTTAGATCAATATTGAAATTTCTTGTCTGAGTGAAGCAGCTTAACACCGGCAAGGAAACTAGACTGTAGCCAGCCTTGCCTCTTTAGGATTACATGTGTCCCTCTGGCCCTACATTCTCAAAGGATCTACTTTTGTTCCAACCACATACTTTGCAAATTCTTTCTCTGAGGGCACCTATCTTTACTATTCCTTTCTCTGCTGACCCAGATATGTCACCTGATCTTGGTATTTCCTGATGATGACATTCGCCAATCTGGCTCTTAGTGATACCCCACAATCCATTGTTGCTATTTCTTTTATGAAGATTAGTTAATTCAACAAATGTAGGATAAGAGAGCTCCGTGAAATAGAAAATGTCTTTGGCTCCATTAGCCCCTCCTCCACACCTTGATGGCGATGCAGTTTGTCACAGAGAGCTGTAGGTTAATCCTGTTCCTCTCTATTAGGCTGGATTATGGCATTGTCCTCTGGGACTATGTGGTTAATGAGACAGACCTTTCCTAAAATCAGTCATGAGATGATTTAAGGGATTGTGGCTCCAGCAAATTCCCTTAGCAATTGTCACATATTTATTGAGCAACATCTTGCACCCAGTCTTATTGTTACTCTAACTATTGGTAAATATATCTTTTCTTGGAGGAGAGAATCTATGTCAGTTTAATTGTTGATCACTATGGGACCTATTTATTCAGTGTTGCTAGGTACTATATCTTTGTATCATGGCTACAAAGATGGTTTTATAGGCTACCATTTTTGAAGTACAAATCAAGTAGCTCACAGGAAGGCCACGTGAGTTCTAGATTCAACTCTGCCATTTGCTAGCTATGTGACTTACATCAGGTCATATCCTTCTCTAGGCCTCCATTCTTAAGTCAGTCAAATGAGGTAGTTAGTCCAGATAACCTCTATGGTCATCTCCAACTGTGACATTTTGTGTTTCTAGGGATTTGATGTGTATATTCTTTCTCAATTTAACAAAAAATGGTGAAGCTCTTCTTCAGGCCCATCCTTTGCAGGAAGTGTGGGAACTGTTTTATGTTTAAGATTTTTTTTTCACCCTTATGGGGGATGGTGCTACAAAAACTTGGTGGACTAAGTGTTCTGATCACCCATACTGGAAGGACCTTTTTAAAACATGTTTTTTTTTTTTTTTCCCCACTTTGAAAATTCCATCACTGAATTTTTTTTTTTCTTGGTAAAGAATAAGATCAGATATTCTCCATAGCTACTGTTGCAGCCATGCTTACCCAAATAACACATACTGCCTGGAACGTTCTGTGTGAGGGTTTATAAATAGTCCTTTGTTTCCCTTGATCAATATTATTCTTCTGTTTCCTGTTCCCTATCCATGCCCTAGAGAGTTGGAAGCTTTGTCAGTTTTCCCACTCTGGATCTGGATTGGTCTAATTTCTTCCCAAGTCTCACGCTTCCCAGCCTGCCTGATCAATTTTGCCTGCTTGCTCATGGTTGAATTTGTACGTTGCAAAATCTGCCAGAAGGACACCCTAGTTCTCCTTTCTCTCCTAAGTCCATTTCTTTCATGGGAAACTTCTCTATTCTGGCTTCTGGTCCAGGCACAGGCTTTTGGATTCTCTCAGTCCCAAATCTCATGCTAGATAAGTCACAGGAAGGTGGAATGAACCTGTAACTACTTCCTTTCACAATCCTGTGCCAACTGGCACAACTTTGCATGTATCTATGGAGGGACAGAGGCTGGGAAAGCAGGATGTTTCAGGAGAGTGAAGAGTTTAAATAAAGCAAATCAAGCTCAGCATGGAACCGGAAATCTCTAGAGTTCTGAGCAGGGATACTATTAGCCAGTTGAAGTGAAATAATTGGAGAAAGGTAAGAGCTGCATGGAAAATTCAAGTTTTTAAGAGATGGTTATTTTTTCCTACTCTCCTTATCACTGTATTTTCCCTAAGGTGAAAGAGGGAGATAACAAGACTCTTTGTAATGATATTGTAGAGGTGGTAAGAAGCTCTTATTGCAAGGAACCATGGCCTGATTCAAACAACCTTTCACTTGGTAAGTTAGGATAACCACTCCAGAACCTACCTCATCCTCTCTATAAGACTGCTTCCTTCATAATGGAAGATGCTATCTCAACTGAAATAGAGATATTAGTATTGACTCAAAATTGATTGCATTCCATATATTATAGCTCATGAATTGTCATCAGATCATTAAAGATATAAACTTTCAGTCATAAAATTTACTGTCGTATCCTGGGACCTTGTCCCCCAAGCTATCGCACACATACTTTGTCCTTAGCTCCTGTCTGACTGAGAATTCTATTATTTTTCCTTATGATGAAGGGAGTCTCTAACCATTAGCCAGTTTTTTTTTTTTTTTTCGTCCTAGGAGAAATTTAAGACCAAGGTCAATATGAAGAGATTGGTCACTTGAGACAAATGCTGGATTTAATTATCCTATTCTAAAAAAATCAATTAGGACCCTATGACAGAATCACTCCCAAGGACTGGACAATTTTTATAAATTGACATGAGGTTCTGAAAAATCCTGACCTGTAATTATAAGTTAATCAGAAATTAGGCAAAGTTTTTTTTTTTTTTTTTTTTTGATGTCAGGGAACTTAACCTTTCCCTAGGGAGGAGTCACTTTTCCCCACCTTCCAGTGGCTTACATACACATCGCTAAATCACTGTTAAGCCCCAGAAGGACTTGGTAGTTGCCACTCTCTCCACAAGGCAGCAACTACTCAGGCTACAGAGCTGATCAGGTAGGTCTAGTCACATATATGTGGTTGAATATTTGCAGATTGGACTGAAGGGTCAAGGAAGCGTGGAGCCTCAGGAAGGGGAGTCAGGTTGTAGGCTGTGGGGCTGGAATTCCCTTATCTGCACTGCCTCTGCCATACCCTCCTGCCAGCCCCATCTACACTCTTTGAATTAGGTCAGAGATGGGGAAGCCAGGTCTTGCTGGAGGCCGCTTGAGGCCATGGAAGGAGGCTGTCTTCCCTCTCCTGTATGGGGTGTTCATTCCTGACAGGTAAAGACCATGAGCTGGGGACACAGTAAGGCTCTAGTTCAGTGACTTCAGGTCCCCTTAGGATACTAAGATGAGATGTTCTGGGCAATTCCAAGAACATCATTCCAGGCTACCTGGGACTAGAAGAACAGGATAACATAGGCCTGGAAGGAACATGGGAATCATCTAGTCCAGCCATTTCACTGTCCAAGGGAAATCTGAGTCCTGGTGAAGCAAGATGGCTTGCTCTGGGTTACCTAGTAAAATATCTGATTCGACTTGGGCCTGCCTCAAAACCCAAGCCAGTGTAAGTGTAAATGTCTGCATTATAACATTTGACCAGGGGCTTCACAGTCATGATTTCAGTCAAATTTGATCTCAAAAGCTTCTTTCCACAGACTTTACAATTCCCTTCAGGCTTACTGCAAGAACCTGACAATGAAATGCACCCAGGGATGCTGCAGATGAAGCTTTCTATAGCTGCATGGGAAGACTTTTCCTATAACAGTGGGAAAAAAAAAAAAAAAACCACCCCAGGCTGCTTAAGCTGTCACAACCAATCACAAACATATTTTTTCCTGCAAAAGCTGGGAAGACTGCAAGCTAAAATAAGAGCATGACTGTGGCAATTTAACCCCCCTCTGCATCTGGCTCTGCCAGCCAACCCCTCCCCCTTCCCCCCAATTACAAAGAAGTGGACTCATTTTGTACCTGTTGGAGAAGTGGTTGGGGAGTTGGACGACTTCGGTGATGGCTTCAGGGTTCCGCTTGGCGACACTGCACACGTTCAGCTTGCTGTAGCACTCTTCCTGCACCTCAGCAATCATCCTCTGGAAAGTGGAGCACCTCCGGATGGCAAGGAAGACCTTGGAGGTGACCCCATTGGCGATGCACTTTAAGCTTTCTTTGACAAATGCTTTTCCCTGCCAAGGAGGGAGATAGGAGGTTTTAGCTTGAACTGATGAGAGAGGACAGTGCAGACAATACAAAAAACTTAAGGGGGCTCGCCTTGGCGCTGCATCGTGGCCATCTGCATGTCCTTGTAATGAGAAAATTGTCTACTGCAGCCAGGATACAAAAAAAAAAAGTGCCTATTCCCTTAGACTACCTTGAGAATTGAGCTCAAGAGAAATAAAACGAGACAAGAGAAAAAAGGGGTGGACCATCACCAGCCACCATGCAGCTTAAATATAGCCAAAAACGGCTTTGCATTCTTGGGATTGAGACTTTGATAACTTAAATCACAAGCTACTATGCTAGGTCATGCAGTGAGAAGAACTTCTTTGCTAGAAGAACATTTTTATTGCTTTTGAAGAGGCAAAGATTTTCTGCTCATCACCCCTTCCCTTATAAACAGCCCCTGTCAGCATGTTACAGTCATGCCTTAGAGTGGGTGGGGAGCGTCTTGTACAGAAACTCTTCCTGATCACAAGTGTGTGTACACATCCTGGAGATGAGGCCTGGGAGTAGGGAGGCTGAGGAGCAGCGCCGGCGCCCCACGGGACTGGTCCCGGAGAACAGTGGTCTAACACACATTTAAAGACAAGCCCTGCTGGGAGCAGGGAGCAAGGTCAAGGTCTTATTACCTGAGTGTCAAATTTAGCAGCGCTGTACAAGAAGGATTTACAGATGTCGTACATCCCATCTGTGTCACAGGTGGAGTTTTCCAGGCATGCAAAAGCCCCACAGCCAACCTGTAGAGCACTGTTGAGGCAGCGAAGCACTTCAGCTGGAAGAGACAAATCCATCCAATCTGGGTCAGACAGTGAGTGCAGTGCGGAGGGGTTAAGCTGGTGGAGGGGCAACTTTCAGGGATGAGAGCCCAGAAGAACTTAGGAATCTGTGATGGGGCTGGCGGGTAGACCCATTCATAGGGATCCAGATGTGAAAGAGAGGGCACGGGAGCTCCCTTTTGCTTTCAGGAGCCAGTGCACAGGAAGGACAGGGAATGAGATTTTCCTCTGAGGTGACTTCTCTTGGTCTCACCATACCATTTGGGCAACTGGAGAAGGCTGGAGCAGGGGGAGTGCACAGTGCTAGGGGCAGCTCTGTAGACTCAAAGGACATCACTTTGAGCCAGAAAGCACAGGAAAGCAGAGGCTAGTGGTTAGGTTTAGGAGGTGGAAGGGCCAGGGAGTCCATCTGGCTTCTGAAAATGCACTCCTGAGTAATAAGGATAGAATTTTAGTCTAAATGGCAAGAAGAATTTGCCAGGAATCCACTTGGAGATCCTGACTTAGGGCTTTTAACTTACCTTCATATTGGCTGACAGGAATCTGATCCGTTCATGTTTCACCCCAACCCCCCACCACAGGACAGTGCTTAGAGGTATGCATAATCTCCCTCATGTTAAAAACCATTTTTTAAAAAAGAAACACAGGTGTGGAAAAACAAGGCCAAGGCACCCCTTGTGCAAGACTGGAAGAAAACCGCAAAGAACTTGCATGAGGCTTTCTACATTCTGGATAAGATCTCTCATAAAAGTAATTTCTCTCCTACAGAAGGGGGGTGTTCTGGCAGGCAGCTCAGCGAGAAATGATCTGCAGCTTTCATACCATAGGATTCTCCTCCGAGATCAAAAGCATGGTTCAGTTAGGCGTCCCCTCCCCCCCCACCACCCGCAGCCTCTGGGATGTTACAAGTCATTTCCCTAATTATATATTTCCACGGGTTCAAATTATAACTTTGCTTTAAGCAGTTTTAATATGCATTAGGGTTGCTATTGTTTTAGGCAAGCTCGAATTGTGAATCACTGCATCTCTATAGCAACTAAGTACAAAAGGAAGTGAGGCAAAGCCCTCCTCTCGGCAGGGACCTGTGCTCTTCCGAGGGGAGTGTCGTCTGCAGCGTTTGGACACCTGCGATCTGATCCCATCTTTGCTGACAGTTGGGGGAGAGGGCAGTCATGGAAGCGGAGCAAGCTGGGCACGTGAAGGCAAAAGGCAGAAGTGTCAGTGCTGATTTCCTAAGGACTCTTCCCTCAGAGGCTAAGATCATACAGTCAATGGCTCCAGGAGTCAGGACTCAAGTGAGACCTCCCTCCTGGAGAAACGGCTGCTATATTTCACAAATTCTCTTTCTCAAGGGGCGCTCTGGTCATGGCTGCACGGAAGACTGAATGGTCCCTGAGGGCTGTGAGGGAGAGGAGCAGTGTCAGGGTGGGATGTGTCGGGTTTCCTCTGGATCTGCCCTGGATCTGTCAGACTGGAGGGCTATGGTTCGGTAAATCAATCTGCAGGGAGAGGTTTCTGGGTGTTCTCTGAAGGGGTTGGGAAGTCAAGTCACAAGGTCTTAAGGGTGAAGGAAGAGGGACAGCATCACACAAGCCATGTCTCACCTTTAGATCAGCTTCTGGAAAGTATAGAGAGCGCTTTGAAGCATGCCAACATTCAAGGCTTTCTCCCCACTCCCTCCTCCCCTCCTCCCCCCAAGAGGGTACGTGCCAGATTTCAGGCAATCAGGCTAGGCTTATGCAATGAAATACCCTCAGCAGAGCACCCGGCTTCTTCGTTAGTTGCATGCAATTTATTAAACAAAGGAGCTCTACTTCCTAAGGCTATTGGATTACATTGGCAGTTTATTGCCATCAGGCATGAAGCACATTTATTATCAAGATCAGCCGTCACAGACACAGTTGCAAAAGCGAGAGGCAAATGAGGACAGCTCTTTGGGGGAGAAACCGGTCCTGGGTTTGCCGCTTACCTGAGTTCTGAGCTGCCACCCGGGATTTCCTGGGGCTCACAGAATCATTCTGCTCCGCCTCATGGGTTGCAGAAGCACTGATCACCAGCACCAGAAGCACTGCTGAGTTTTGGAGCATTCTCTGAGAAGTTTCCGCTAAGTTGTTGGGTTTTTTTTTTTTTACCTCCCCCCCCTTTCCTCTTTCCCTCTCCGGGCTTGAGTGAAGATGTGGATCTGGATACACTGAGAGCCTAGGTGAGGATTTGATGAAGATTATTTTGTTGCTGCTGATGCTGCTCCGCCTGACGCTTTTGCTGCTGCTGCTACTGCAGTCGCTGCTTCTTGCACCTCTGGCTTTTGCAAACTGGGGGCCCAAGAGCTGCACCCAGGGATTTTATAGCCGTTCTTATCGGTCCTCAGGATCAGGGACCAATCAGGTCTTTTAACTGGTCTGACTAGCCAATCGGAGAGCATGCTCAATGGGCTGGAGCTGTTTGACTTCTTAGAAATATTTTCCAGCAAATTAAAAGTACCTGCTGCCAATGCTGTGTGTGTGTGTGTGTGTGTGTGTGTGTGTGTGAGAGAGAGAGAGAGAGAGTGTGTGTGTGCGTGTGTGTGTGCACATAGCTATGTGAAAAATCTGTTTTCATGGGATTAAGAGATAACTTTGTATTGATCAAACTAAAGAAAAACCATATGAAAATCTCTTCAAGGCATCTTTTGGAAATATATCCATTTTTCTAAAGAAAGGAGCTACTGGGAGAAATGACAGCATCCGCAAGATGAGGGGTGTGAGCTCTTTGGATTCTAATTTAAACTCATGATGGCAGTTTTACTCTAATTTTTAGCAGTAGAGTCTTTGTGATGTGCGCTACCTACATGTATCTTCCCATCTTCTCAGCATGTCCGCAGTCACAGGTCTCTGGTGCATCTGGGTTGCGTGTGGGTATTTGAAGATCTCACTCACATGCGTGAGCCCTGGAGGAGGCACCTCTATGGTTGGTGGGACCCTCTTGGATCTGGCTATGTCAGTTCTGAAGAGTGACCCCTGTTCCCCTGTTAATTCACTCTGTCTCTGGTTCAGTCCATCTGCCATGCTGTACCTCTGCTTTCAAAAAAGCAAAATGGCTCCATAGAAGTCTAAATCTTTCAGCTTCTAAAACTGTGATTCTCTAATAAAATAAAGTAATCTTGACTCCATCTTTTTTAGTCACCAGCAGAACTGCAAACCCCAGGGGTGTTAGTTACCATAGGTACACCCATGCACACCTACACACACTACACTCGACAGCCAGACATCATGAATGCCTGGAAATTAATAAATGCCTGGAAATTAATATAAAAGTATTCAAGCCCAGCAACTTCATAATCATGTTGAAGCAATAAACTGGCCAAGGCAAGACTAAACCTGCTGGGTAAACCAGTTCATTTCTTGGTGGGGGGAGGGGTAGGAATTGGGGGTAGGAGGGAGGGGTAGGGCTGGAAAGAAGGGGTAGGCAAAGATCAGACTGTATAGGAAAGAAGATGGATAAGCTCTGGTCTTAATAGGAAAATGACAGGGACATCACAGATTATTCCTAGTACAGAAGTTCTTTTTTTCTTATAAGTGGGCTGTAGGCAACCATGAGAATTGTCCTTAACTTGTGAAGGAGACTGATGACCCAGGAGAAGACTTATCAGGATAGAGGAGTGGACATAAAGAACTGGATTGAGGTGAAGGGATTAAACAAGAAAACCTTTAAAAATTGTCGGGGGGTAAATGCGAAAGGGCCATTGGAGACCCATATAGACAGAAACAGGATGATGGACATGGAAACAGAACCAGTGGTTTTGGTTTAAATCCTAAAAGCTTCAAAAAAGGGTTGAAGAAAGAGTGTGAATTCTATGAACCAAAACCAAGAACTAGTTGTGAATTTCCATTAAATAAATATGTACTTTTCACTTGAGATGCCCATATCAGTATTTCTAAGTGTCTTCTGGGTTGGGGGATAGGGGTTGAATGGGGGAGGGGGTGAGAAGAGAGAAGAGATATAGAAGGTGGAAAAGTAATAATTCTTGTCATCAAGAGATTGTAGTCAAGTTGGGAAGATGGTCAACATCAGTCATATTTCCTAAAGGTTCATGATTTCAGGAGCTTGAGTGAGAAGAGAAGAGCATTTGCAACATTGGCTAGAGAGGCAGGGAAGTCTTCATAGAAGGATTTTCAAGGAATGGTGAGTGTGAGAAAGATAGGAACTGCTGTTAATGCTTTTTTAAGAATTTAGGAAAAGGGGCCTCCCGGGTGGCGCAGTGGTTGAGCGCTGGGTTGCGAGGGTCCCACATGGCGCACAGACCTCTCCTGCCGCCTGCTGCTCCCCTCAGCAGTGTATTTCATCGGTCTGCCTGTTCTGTTTCCCGCTCTGGTGAATTCTCTCACCCTCCTGCACTTCTGACTGTACCCAGTGCTTGTTTAAATAAATAAACAAATCTTTAAAAAAAAAAAGGAATTTAGGAAAAAACAAAGATACTCATTTTTCAAAAAGAGTTCATGTTCTAGAATACTCAGAAGCCATTTTTATTGTATTAGGCAGGAGTAGTAGATGTATTAAAATGCAATAATAGTGCTTACTGTTCTCTTCTAGGAGAACAAGAGGACAATTGCATGCATATTCTTCCTGAGGATCTTGATTTCTTTTTCTCAGCACTCCTGACCCCTTAGTCATGGTTCATTATCAATGGCAGTACAAATGCAGTTTGCCTTTCTTGTTGTACTTTACCTGTGTGGTCTACTGGCTTTGTAGGGTGATGACTTCTTTCTCATTATCCATGTGTTCTGCCCCACTCTCTATGCTCTCACAGAACACAGTGTCTCATAAGTGTTATGATGTGTTCTGTGTTTTCTCTGAAGTCGATTTATGGCTCCTTATTTTACTCACTTACTATCATGTGCCTGGAGGTTCATTGCTGGGTATGAAAAGTGTCTCACAATGACAGAAAAATTACCACGTGAAGAAATCTGATAGTGGCCAGCCACTTTGGTTTGCACAGAACTAGCATGAGGATAAGTGCATTTGAGAATGGCAAGGTAGGCACTGCAGTCTAGGTAGAAATGGCCAATGTAAAATTTCTGTCTGGGATTCAAGGATATCTGAATGTCCACAATCATTAAACTCTTGCCATGGACTTTAAAATCATTATGATGGAAGTATTTTCAGAACTCTGGAGGTGATGTTTGATTCCTTTGTCACTTTTCCTAGGGGATATGAGAGAATTTGGGGGCTTTGAATATCAGATTTTAGAGTTTGATCTTGTCCTGCAAGCAACAAGGATTCATTAAGGGTTCTTGAGTAGGAATTGTTAAATGATGTGTTGAGATTAGTGTTTTGAGAAGATCTTTTACTGATACTTGTGATGGTTTGGAGGAAGAAAAGCATGGAAGTTTTAAGAGTAGTTAGTATTATCTGTTTGTGTTGATGAGGTCCTGGGCATCCATGGTAGAAATGGGAAAGAAACAGAGATAAATGAGAGATATTTTAAATAAAATGAAAAATATCAATTAGCCTAAGATTTTTATTGGAAAACCTTTTCTCCTGGTTTAATGTAGATAAAATACAGGGCTTTTCCTTCCTCATTTATTGGTCGTGATTTTTAGTTGACAAGATGATTAATGCATCTCCATTAGACAGACACTTTCTGGTATCCTGCTAAGGTAGTAGACTTACCTAACAAAAAAGAGGCTGGACTGTGCTTCAGGTAGATCAGGAACATTCCCAAGCCTGACTGCCTGAGTTGAAGATCCCCCCGGGTGCAGTGGGTGGGAGGCAGGAGGAGCCTTTGCCATTGCCCCTGAGCAGGGAAAGTGCAAAGAAGTGGGTGGGAGAAGCTGCCAACACCTAAGGCCGGGTGATGATGCCCTGGCTGCACCCGTGCAAAGCTGGCATGAGTTCAGTGAGAAGATTAAGCCAAGAATCTCTGAGGCTTTGTTGGATTTGGCTAGCTTAAAGCTAAGCAGTGAATGGCTCTTTGCCTTTTTGGTGAGAGCAGTCCAGGAGCGCGGGTTCATGGAAAATGCTTCTTTTGTTGTTAACAGAGTGCAACACCATCGAGGCTGGTCTGACATTACTGACCTGGGCCTGCAGCATCAGTCTTCTGTTGGGATTTGTAGACCTGACTGCATGACTGCACTGTTGGACTGTTGAGTCATGCTTAACCTCAAAAAAAAAAAAAAAAAAAAAAAGGAGACAAAAAGGAGGAAGATGAGAGAGAAGATGTATTTCCATCTTTTTGTCAAGATAAAAGATTTTCTGTGTGGACAGCTTTAAATTCCTAATTGAATCTTTGCCTCTTTATTTGTCTTGAATGGTTTTAAACTCTGCCAAGAAAGAAAACATATTAAGAAGGCAAACTCTCTCCACTCCTGCTGGTTTATGGGGGGTTACTGAGTGTCTGGCACTAGGTCAGGTGTTGTGGGAAATGAAGAGAAATGTTTGACCTTTTTCTGTGCTCCAGGAATTCCCAAGCTAGTTCTTAATGCATAAATGCTGTATTTGAGGAAGAATATCTGTTTTCTGGAAATATAATATGGCAAGTGGGTTGTAATAGAGTTTACAGGCTTGGATTCAATTAACATTTACAGGGTGCTTATCTACTTTATGCCAGGCATTGCTGCAGATGCTCTTATCTGTGAGAAAAGAATGGCTGTCCTCTCTTCCCACAGGAAGAGCCCAGGATCCAGAGAGAATGGATCACCCAGGGCCATGGAGTAGATGGAGGAGCTGGGATTCCTGAGATTTGCTTATTATAGAAGTAACTCCGAGTCCTTCAGTTGCGTGACGGCTGCAGTAGTGCCTACTTACAGCACTGGCCCTTCTGGGTGGGGAGGAAAAGAAATCCACAGGATGACTTGACATGTTTAAGCCAGAGCTGGCAAGTTGAAATTAACCTCTACTGGTGTGAATGCAGACTGCTCATTCATTCAGGTGTACGTTCCAATGCCCCTTTATTAACCAGGGAGAACAAATTCATAGTCTTAGGGTAGCCTGCAAATCTTCGGTTTCACATGAGGCTCCTAAAGCCAGTGTGATGAGAATATGTGTCATTGAATCTGTCATTGCCTGTAGTCCTTGGGAAGACCTAAAATGACATTACTCTGTTGAGACACATGAGGGCGCTCCAACCAACCAACAAGGAGATGTTGCTTTTCCATTAAAAAAAAGTGTGAATCCTGCCTGTGTTAGATTGGCCATTGTTTCAGGCCATCAGGATGCATTTCAGGGGTGGGGGTGTAATTTATGTTTGTGATTTAGGTCACTCCCCCGTAACTTTGCCGGTAAGCTTGCTGACCAACATGGACCTACATTCTTAGAAGTTTTGTAATATATACCATTTTATTTGCTACCCTATTACTGCAGAATAGGGAAAGAGATTACAGGCAAATTTCTTAACTATTTTGCTCCAGTGTTAAGGGGAGGATCATGTCTGTACTCAAACTGCTCAGGGCAGATGAGTGGATACATCAGATACTTAAAGCTCCTTGGTTTAAAAAAAAAAGGATTCTAGATGTAATGATGTTCTTCATTAGCGTAGAAAAAGAAATATCTTTGGTCCATTTTTCTACTTAACATTCTTTATTCCAGTGGTCTGAAAACAGAGGGCAAGACTGAATAACTTTTCACTATTTCGGTGTGGGGAGGCTGATGCTGAGGGTTGGGGGTGTGTATGCATCGTGTTCTCTTGCTTGTTGGTCCTGTCCCCCAACATCTACATTCTGTTAGATGCAGGAACTGATTAGGGTACCTGAAGGCTGGGGTGGGGTTGTCACGCTGCACGTGTCTGCGAGTCTTTTGCCCAGCACTTACTGCAGACCCTTCCAGTTAGAGATCAGGGCTTGCCATTTGTAGCTGACAAGTCCACCCATCTGTGTGTGCTCCTTTGTCGCTTTCTGCCTGCTGTGGTGTTAGTGCTGTGCGAGTATGGACAATTCTGTGTGGGGCAAGACTGGGAGGCACAGACCTTAACACAAGGCAGCAAATACACAGTGTTAAACTGTGAACTGTAATGAGTGGGACTGATGGATGATGCCAGAGTTTGTGAAATAGCATTAAAAAAAAAATCCACTTCAACAACCCGTGCTGAAGCATCATTCTGACATATTTAGCCTAAAGCCAGCTTGTCATTTGTGAAATGCTGTCCAAGTATAAAGAAATGTCTTGCAGCCATTCCTGAGTGCTAGACAAGTCTATTATTACTAGTTTATTGGCTGAGAAAGTGGGATGTGGAGAGGTAGCAGCCTTTATACAAAGTTACCTGGCTAGTCAGCAAAGGGGCCAGACTAGGAGATTATAGATTTCTTTACTTGATGTTTGGAAATCTTGCCAAGAAATTTATTATGGCAATTCAAATGCATTTTATAATCAAGTTGCATTTAATATGCTTTAGGCTAAAGTGCAATTAAGATAAACCAGTTCCTGGCTCTGAATGGGTATCATGGGATTATCAACATATTCTGATTACTGTATCAGAGTAATAAAGTGCAGAATGCAGAGTCAGGATTTATATTGTAAGCTTTTTATAATGGGAGCAAAAATGGTCACCAAATGCCATTTCATTTGCTTTCAGGGATCATGGTTTTTTGTCAGCTGTTTGGGAAATGAACTCTCTCAGCCCTTTTAAAAATTAATTGTAAGGAAATTTAGCGGAATAAATGGAAATCCAAGTGCAAAAGAAACACACTCTGGTCTCAAGCAAGCATTTTCTTGAACATGTCACTCTGCACTCTGTATTGACAATAACAGCAAGGGGGAGGAAGAGGGAGAAAGAGTCACAGTTCCAGAGGAAGTGGTGAAATCTTTGAGGGTAAAAATATTGCCAGGGGAGTCACCTTGCTAAAATGGAGGATTTAAACTCTAAAAAATGTGGCATAGGGGAATATTTTTCTTTAAATACAGCAAATTCTAGTTAAGTCTCACTACTCCTCCTATTTGTACTTATATTTTTATTAAGTTGTGTGTGATTGTCTTTACTGTTTCTCTTGTTAGATTAACAAGGGAAGAGCAGTTTCCTCTGTGTGTGTTATGTGTGTTGCGTGTGTTGTATGGGGTGTGTTTGTGGCTTCAGCCTTCATTTGATGATTAAACCGCTCATAGCAGACATTAGAATACAACAAACAATGAGAAATGAGTCACCCTGTTAAAATCAAATGTTAAACGGGAAAAAAGTATTTCCTAACTTGATATTAAACAGACCTTGAAAAATAAATTGATTGGAAGGAAGAGTCAGTATTTTGGGCTTTTTAAGTCATTGATTCTCTTTCTCACTTTTTGCTCCCCTCCAAGAAGTAGAGAAAGGGACTGGTAGTCTGGAGTCATTCTTTGAGTCCAGATGTGTTTCCTGATCAGAGAGAAAGGTGTGGGCACAGAATCATTTCTCTTAGAACCCAGTTGTTACCTGGTGTACAACCCAGGCAGACGCTGAGCTATCTGCATCTGGGCAGAATGCCGTGTGTCTTCTTTCAAGCAAATGAAATTTCTTTAGATCTTCAGATGCCATGAGAATTTTCTTTCAGTCCCTCCCAAACCCCTTCCCCCAGTCACTCCTTAAAATATTGCTCCAGGCCTACCCAGTGGCGCAGCAGTTGAGCACTGGAAGCTGCCCGCAGCCTCTGCAGGGCCGGTTGATCCCTGGCCACATGGTGCGCAGACCTCTCCTGCCGCCTGCTGCTTCCCTCAGCAGTGTACTTGTCAGTCCACCTGTTCTGCTCCCCGCTCTGGCTCTGGTGAATTCTCTCACCCTCCTACGCTTCTGACTGTACCCAGTGCTTGTATAAATAAATAAATAAATCTTAAAAAAAAAATATTGCCCCGTATTGGAATGAACCACTGGAAGTCCCAGCTCCTTTTAGAAGCCCTGGATGCTATAAAATCGGTGTGTATGGGGCTTTCCACAGGAACGGGCAAATGTCCTTGAGAAAGCTGTGCCTTGCTGCAGGATTTTGTGGCTAGTGCCAAAAAGGATTTGCTACATGCTTAAGAATCTAAACCCTGCCGAGTATTTGGGCACTGTGGACTGGTGAAAGATGGGGAGTGGGGACCCCCCAACCTTCTTCACTGTTAAGTTAAATAACTGGATCTGATGATGCTCTCACCCCAGGGGCTTAGTTCATAATTTTGTTTCCTAATTGGTTGGAATTTCTCTAGCAGTACAGTGTGTGTGTGTGTGTGTGTGCACGCGTCAATAGAGCACATAGACATGATTTAAATGTGTGGCCCTTATCAAGCAAACAACTGCCTTTCCAAATTCTAGGCTCTCATTCTAACGAAGCCCAAGTCACAGCATAGCAAATGTGTTAGGATGCACCCACATTTCATGAAAAGTATATTTTATCATTACACATCATGTGTGGAGTAACAGTTGACTAGTTGGCATAATGTTATATTCTGCAGATATTTACTTAAATGTTACAAATTTTTGCATTTTTCCTTTTGTAGTTTTTTCTCTTTGGAATCAACAAATATTCCTTTTGGTTCTCAACCACCTTTAAGCACTGTACGATGCCAGGCACCATCTTTTTTTTTTTTTTTAAGATTTATTATTTATGCATACAAGAGCTGGGATACAGGCCAGAGATGCTGGGGTAGAGGGGTTAGAGGATTCACCAGAGACAGATTGGGGAACAGAACAGGCAGACTGACCGAAGTACACTGCTGAGGGGAGCAGCCGGCAAGACAGGAGAGGTCTGTGGTGCCATGTGGGTTGCTCCCTGCCAGGCCAGGGATTGAACCTGTGGATTGCTTCACAGTGCGGTCCTTAACCCCTTGCACCACCAGGGAGGCCCCAAGTACCATCTTATGGTAGCTAGTGACTAAGTTGGTCCTGAGCTTGTGGTTTAAGAAGGAGTTATCAGACAGGACCCAGAAGAGCACAGGCAGTCCTGAATGGCATTTCTCCTTCAGTTTTAGAAAATTGCCTGCTGCTACCTGTGATTCAGGATGGTCAGGTCATGCTGTGCCCAAAGCTTTAGGGATGCTGTTGCCTTTGGGATTTCTCTGCTGGGGTTAGTTCCATATTGGCCATCTCCCCACACTGTTTCTCCTGGTGATCACTGCTGAGTGTGCTACTGGTTACCCAAAATATCACAGCAAAGCAAAGTCATCTGGGTCACCCTTCTCCGTATTCCTTTCTTTGTCCTATTCAAAATGCTCTTGCCTCTTGCTAAGGAATGGTTCAATCTCTGATTGAGGGTTATTTTCTTGTCTTGAGAACGGGGAGGAGAGCACAAAGGCTGCTTTGATGAGTCTGGGAGAGTGTGATGGTTTCTTGACTTTTTCTCTGTTTAAAGACCTTCAGAGTTACAGCAATTATTGCTGCTCATTTGAGGGATCCCAAGTCCTCACTGCAAACTGCTGAGGAAATTCTAAATGTATGCCTTTCGCAATCAATGTAATAAAGGGGTACACACCTGGTATAGGTCACAAAGTCTGTTTCTTCTTTTGTAGAAGGGCATCTCTGTGCTGTGCAAGTAGTTGATTCTTTATTAATGAGGTCCTTTTTGGTCTATATGGCTTTGTATGGTAAGATCTTTCTAGGCCTCTGTTTGGTGGGGGGAGAGTTTGAAGGGGACAAAAATTTGCATATATATATAATCTCCAGGCTTTATAACTATGAAATGACAGATTTAAAAGCCAGCTTATTTAGATGGAAAGACTCATCTATGTTATTTTTTTCTTTCACACTATTTCTAAGCCAAGAACATCAGCAGGAATAGGGAGAAAATATGTGTTGTTAAATATTACTTAGACTTTTGACGTTATGAGGGAAAAAGTCCAACCACATTCTTATGTTCTATCCTCTATTAATATCGTTAGTTTGGCAAAGTGGCAGTTATAGGTTAACATAAACAAATAATCATTCAAGGACTGAGTGTTACAGCTCAAAAATTCAAGACAATAATCAGACTGAATCTGGGTGGACGTCAGAGGAGATTTCCTAGAAGAGGCAGAATTGAAGCTGAAATCTGAGCAATAGCTAAGATGTGTTTAGGCAATTGTGGGGGCAGATGGTTGGGTGGTGCAACCTTAGGAATTACTAATCACTGTCTGTCTATACAGTCTATGAACACGATGCCCTCTCAGTTATTCAACCATGATGTGGAAGTGTGTGAAGTGAGAAGGAACTGCATTTCTTCTGAGATGCAGTATGGTGGGTTCAGGGTACTGGAAGATGTACAATGTAATGAAACTTAGGGAGAAATAGTGACTTTAAACAGTACCAACAAAGTTGGTGTGAAGATAGAATAAGCACAATTTTATTAAGAGTTTTTCAACTTTTTCCTAAAGTCAATGAGAAACCATTAAAGGAGTTTATCAAGTAAATGTCATTGGTGAGATCTGCACCCACTATGTGCTCCATACTACAGTAGGAAGAATGGCTTGGTTGAGAACTAAGTTAGAATATGTTCACGAGCAGGAGATAAGCAGTTAAGAATGATGTTTATACTCATCAATTCCAAAGAACACCTGCACCCCTATGTTTATAGCAGCACTGTTTACAATAGGTAAGCTTTGGAAACAACCCAAATGCCCAAAAATAGATGACTGGATCAAGAAGATGTGGTACATATATACCATGGAATATTACTCAGCATTCAAAAAAGATAAACACATGCAATTTGCAGCAACATGGATGGGGCTGGAAGGGATCATGCTCAGCGAAATAAGCCAGAAAGAAAAAGAAAAATACCGGATGGTCTCACTCATAGCAGGAATCTAGAAAACTTAAATAAGGGACCAGGAAAATGAATAACTATAAGAAAGTGAAAATCAAAATCAACAAAAAACTATGAACCAGAGACACTTTTAGGGGGGCGGGGGTGGGAGGGGAGGGATTGGGGTCAGAATGGGGGGGGCTACAATTGTATGGGGAATATAAAAATAAAATTTATTATTTAAAAAAAAAGAATGATGTTTATACTACTTCAATAGTGGGGTTGCAGAAAAAAATTAATGAACCAAGAGACATTTAGGATATCAGATCAATGGGATCGGGTAATTGATGCTTGGGGTGAGGGATAGAGAGGAGAAAGGTAGATTAAAAGTTAATTTTTGTTTTCTTTTATTTTTGTCTTGAACTGGATGGATGCAGGTAACATTAGCTGATATATAAAAAACTAGTGGGACAGATGTTTATGTGGAAATGCAAAACGATGACCTCTGGACTGAATTAAGATGCTATAATGTCTAATGGGAGATTTTGAGTAGGTGGTTGGATATACGCTTCTGGAGGTCAGGAGGGGAATCTGAGTTGGAATTATAAAATGGTGGGTGTTAGAGTTTAGAAACCTTGGAAGTGGTTGGAACTATTTAAGGAGAAAGTGTTGGATTAGAATCAAAGAAGGCCAAAAAAGAAGATGTTTTCAGCTGCAAATAACAGATAATTTGATTCAAACTTGCTTAAACAACTAGGGTATATGTTGACTCTTCTAACTGGAATTTTAGAAGTATGTAAGGCTTCAGGTTTTTTTCTAATGGCTCTTCCTTCATTAGCCTTGATTCCCTCAGGTGTTTACCCTCCTCTGTGGGTTAGTTTTGCCTTTAGGCTATTTCCCTCATGGAGACAAAATGGCTGCAGTTGCTTCTGGCTTCACATCAGCACTTCCTTACCTCCAGAAGGAAGAGTTTTTCTCCTTCGTTTGATTATGTTAGAATGAGAAAACTTATTTTACAGAAGCTCTTGGCACACCCTTCCTGGTTATTATGGGACTGAATTGAGTCACATGCTTGTTCCTGAACCAAATCCTGACCAGAAAAACACCTTATGTTTAATGGCTCAAATGTAGTCCTGAAACTATAGTCCTACTATGGTGTTTGGGAAAAGTAGACCATTAAGTCTCATCCAGAAAATAAGAATATAGTTGTCTACTCCTGAGCTGCAAACTAGAGTTCTTGTGGGAATGCTGAAGAGAATGGATGCATGGAAAACCAACCATGTCTACTATATTAACATAGACAAAGACTGAGAATTGTATATTGGAATTAAAATATTTTTATATTTATTTATTGAGGTACAACTTACTTTGCACATACATAATGGTGTACCATGAAACCATGAACACAATCAAGATAAAGAACTTACCCTTAGTTACAAAACCTTTCCCATGATCCTTTTTATATATTTTTTATTTTTTTTATATATATATATATTTTTTTTTTTAAAGAGGCATGTATTTTTATTTATTTATTTATTTGTTTGTTTGTACATGCACTGGGTACAGTCAGAAGCGCGGGAGGGTGAGAGAATTCACCAGAGCCAGAGCGGGGAGCAGAGCAGGCAGAAGGACCAAAGTACACTGCTGAGGGGAGCAGCGGGCGGCAGGAGAGGTCTGCGCACCATGTGGGACCCTCCTCTGGTGGCCGGGGAGCAGCCGGGGATCGAACCGGCGCTGCAGAGGCCGCGGGCAGCTTCGCAACCCAGCGCTCAACCACTGCGCCACTGGGGAGGCCCTCCCATGATCCTTTTTCATCATCTCTTCCATATCATAACCCTCCGCCCTTGTTGAGTCCTTAGGTAATCACCGAGAATTTGTGTTTTCTCAGGACTTTATCCCTTTCATCTAAGTTGTCTAATTTATTGACAGAAAGTTTCCATAAAATTCCTTTTTATCCCTTTAAATCTGTAATGATGTCACTTTTCATTTCTTATTGGTTGCTTATCTGTTTTCTCTTTTGTTCTAGATCACTCTTGCTAGGAATTTGTCTAATCCAATTATCAATTGGATTTCTTTTTTTCCTCTTTATTTTTTATTATTTTTTAAAGATTTATTTATTTTTACACAAGAGCTGGGGTACAGGCCAGAGGCACAGGAGGGTGAGAGGATTGACCAGAGACAGATGGGGAGCAGAACAGGCAGACAACCGAAATACAGTACTGAGAGGAGCAGCGGGCGAGGCAGGAGAGGTCTGCCGCACCATGTGGGTATCTCCCTGGCCGGCCAGGAATCAAACCCGCACTGCAGAGGCTGCAGACAGCTTCACAGCACTGTGCTCAATCCTCTGCACCATGGGGAGGCCCTTTTTCATCTTTATTTTTTAGGTCTCCTATAGGTTATTAGGAAATGGAAATGAACAGAACACATCAAGTGTGTATATATTATGATATTAATTTTGTTTAGATGGATTAGCTGTTTTGATGGTGTAAATTCTTGTCATTATTTCACAAAGGGTCTCTGGGAAAGTATCTGGATTCTTTTTTTTTTTTTTTTTAAGATTTATTTATTTATTTATTTATACAAGCACTGGGTACAGTCAGAAGCGCAGGAGGGTGAGAGAATTCACCAGAGCCAGAACGTGGAGCAGAGCAGGCAGAAGGACCGAAGTACACTGCTGAGGGGAGCAGCGGGCGGCAGGAGAGTTCTGCGCACCATGTGGGACCCTCCTCTGGTGGCCGGGGAGCAGCCGGGGATCGAACCGGCGCCGCAGAGGCTGCGGGCAGCTTCGCAACCCAGCGCTCAACCACTGCGCCACCGGGGAGGCCCGTATCTGGATTCTTTCATGTTAAGAACATCTTTATTGGGCCTCCCCGGGTGGTGCAGCAGTTGAGCGCTGGGCTGCAAAGTGGCCTGCAGCCTCTGCAGCGCCGGTTTGATCCCTGGCTGCTGGTGAGGGTCCCACATGGCGCACAGACCTCTCCTGCCACCCACTGCTCCCCTCAGTGCCTGTTCTGTTCCCTGCTCTGGCTCTGGTGAATCCTCTCACCCTCCCGCGTTTCTGACTGTACCCAGTGCTTGTATAAATAAATAAATAAAAAATCTTTAAAAAAAGAACATCTTTATTTTCATCTCATTAATTAGTTTGTTGAGATATGTAATTTTTATATTCATAATAATTTTCTTGTAGATCATTGAAACCATTCTCTACGACTGTTTAGCATCTTGTGTTGCCTGTGAGAATTTTGATTCCTATTTGATTTTGTTCCATGGATAATTTCTTGCTTTTTTGTTTTCTGCAAGGTTTTGGTTTTCATATTTATTTTTAGAAATCTGGAATTTTGCTAAATTTGCCTCGATGTATTTTTTGTTTTGATTTTAACTTTTTTTTGGCAGCCATGACATATTTACATATTCCAAAATTTAAAAAGCACAAGAGGTTATTTGCTAATAATTTCCCCTCCAAGTTCAGCCCCAGTGTTCCCTTCCCTCCTGGAAACAACTGATGTGATTAACTTCTTGAGTGTGCGTGAACTTATCAGACCACAGAGTTACCTCATCTTTTTGGTGTTTTAAGGGATCCTGTGCATTATGGTACAAATGTACTAACAATTTTAAACCATTTCTCTTATATGGACATCTGTGTGCTTGACCTTTTGGCTCTTATAGACAATATTTCTATCAATGTCCCTATGTAGATTTTATTTTACAAATGTAACTGTATCTTTAAGAAATTATTAAGATATGGTAACTTTCAGACAGTAGAATTGGTGGGTCAAAATGTACTTTGAAATTGTTGATATATTTTTGCCCAATTGCTGTTTATAGAATTTGCTTTAATTTGTAATTTACCAACAATATGAGTGCCTATTTCTCTAAATGTGTGTTAAGCTATGTGCATTTGATTGATGATGAATAAACAAGTGATATGATGAATAAAACATGATATCTTCTGTACTTTTAATTTTCATTGTTTTAGGTTATGAGGGAGAATGAGCATATTTTAATGTATTTAAGGAGATTCTTGTATTTTCACATCAGGGAACTATATACCTACCTTTATTTCTTTATTTCTATTAAACTTTGGTCTTTAATTGATCAATAGGAGTACTTTTATTTATGAAGAATATCATCTTTATGTAATATGACTTGCAAATATATTTTTCTGAGTTTGTCATTTCTATGTTTGTTTTTGGTAGTTTTTATCATGAATATATTTAAAATTTCTATGTAACCAAATAGTCAACCTTTGTTTGATTAAATTTATTGAGGGGCCTCCCCAGTGGCGCAGCGGTTGAGCGCTGGGTTGCGAAGCTGCCCACGGCCTCTGCGGCACCGGTTCGATCTCCGGCTGCTCCCCGGCCACTGGAGGAGGGTCCCACATGGCGCACAGACCTCTCCTGCCGCCTGCTGCTCCCCTCAGCAGTGTACTTCGGTCCTTCTGCCTGCTCTGCTCCCCGCTCTGGCTCTGGTGAATTCTCTCACCCTCCCATGCTTCTGACTGTACCCAGTGCATGTATAAACAAAACAAACAAACAAGTAAATAAATAAATAAAACATGCCTCTATTTAAAAAAAAATAAATTTATTGAGGTATACTTAATATACAATACTATTTATTCTATGATTTCTGGGATAATTTTCACATAATTTTTTTGTTTTTAAGTTCCAACTTACAGTGAAAACTTTTGTTTTCAACATTCAGTTGTTTTTAAGTGAGCTGGAGAAAAAAAATTATATTTATCCACTTATTTACCATTTATGATTCACTTCATTCCTTCCAATAGTTCCTCATTTCCATCTGGAATCATTTTCCTTCATATTACATGCTATGTTCTACCATTGCTTCTAGGCAGATTTGCTGGTGACAGTATCTCTCAATTTTTGATTTACTGAATTATCTTTATTTCATTATTTTATTTTGATGTATATTTTTACTGGATATAAAATTCTAGATAATTTTATTTTTTCTTTTAACACTTTAAGGATTGCATTCCTTTAAATCATTGCCTCCATTGTTTTTGGTGACAGTCATCATTCTTACTCATGTTCTGGTACATATGATTGATTTTTTTCCTCTGGATGGTTTTGAGACTCTATTTTCAGTGTAATTCTATGATACTCTTCCTAAGAGTGTCCTATTAAATTTATCCTACTTAGATTTACTAAGCTACTCGGGTAAGTAGGTCAGTGTTTTTAAAATCAAATTTGGGAAAATTTCAACAATAATTTATTTTTTCTGCTCCATTTAATTTTGTTCTCCTCCTGAAATTCTTGTGACACATTTGTGAGACCATTTCCCATAGTTCCACAAGGATTTGTTCTTTTTTCTCCAATCATTTCTTTTGTCTCTGCCCCACAGAATGAAAACTTTCTATTACTTTGTCTTCAACAGACTGGGTTAGACATCTAAGATGACCCATTCACATGACTGGCAGTTGATGCTGGGTGTCAGTGGGTGCTCAGTTGGGGTTGCCAAACACAGCATCTACCTGTGGCCTCTGCATGGCACTTGCATGAACGTTCCAAGAGATATGGGTAGAAGCTTTTGGGCTTCTTGTGATCTGGCCTGAGAACCCCATGCTATCACTTCCACTGCATTTTTTTTTTAAGGATTTATTTATTTATTTATACAAGCACTGGGTACAGTCAGAGACACGGGAGGGTGAGAGAATTCACCAGAGCCAGAGCGGAGAGCAGGACAGGCAGAAGGACTGAAGTACACTGCTGAGGGGAGCAGCGGGCGGCAGGAGAGATCTGCGCGCCATGTGGGACCCTCACCCGGAGGCCGGGGATTGAACCGGCGCTGCAGAGGCTGCGGGCAGCTTCGCAACCCAGCGCCCAACCGCTGCGCCACCGGGGAGGCCCTCCACTGCATTTTATTGATGGAAAAGTTCTAAAGTCAAACCATGGGAGAATGGCACAGTCACACTGCAGAGGAACATGTACAGTGGGAGATATTTTTGGAAAATACAATCTGTCAAAACTTCTTTAGAGTTTTTGTCTGATAAATATCACCTGGGCCATCTTGGTTTTGTTTTCTATTGATTCCTTTTTCTTCCTTGGTGATAGACTACATTTTTTTTGTTTCTTTGTGTTTAGAGTGATATATTGTAGTGATTCTGTTATCTTTCTCTGAAGATTGTTGAGGCATATTTTAGTTGACTGAAATTACTGGTTGATCGTTTTGAAATTGGGTAAGCTTGATTTTATGTTTTATTTGTGTGGATATATTTCCTAAGTCCCAATAAAAAAATAAGTCCTGGCAATCCACTAAAACAAGAAGGATCTCTACTTCCAAGCTCTCTTTTCCATAAAGATATTGTCATAGCTTGATTTAGGCATTATTGGTGCTAGGAAGGTCTAGAATGAATATTATACTAGAATTATATTCACATCTAAGTACACTAGGGCTTCATCCTTATTTCTAAGAAGAGTTTCTCTGGTGATTCAGCCTATGTCAGGGTATTAATGAAGACTGTCTACTTTGTCAGGGTCAGAATTCCTTAGTACTGCAGCACAGTCTAACCTCCAGATTCATAGTTCCATTGTCGGCCTTGTAGTAGGTGCTATCTGGTAAGCCTTTAGTGGCATTGTCCTGTACAGGTATAGTCTGGTCCTCATTGTGGAGGTTCTCAATTCAGAATTTTAGAACTCCCTATTCTGCATATCTTCTCTGACTTGCACCTTTTCATGTATAATTTATCATGTCAGCTGTTCTGAATTCTAATTTCTGTCTCCTGAACTCAGCAGGACTACCAAACTCTGTTTGCTCTGAGTTTCCCTTTTCTCAGAAATTGCAGTCTCATCCTGTCTGTTTTCTATGACTTAATAAAAAATTACTTCAGATATGTTTGCCAGTTTTATAGCCATTTTTTATACCAGTTTTATGGTGGAGAGAATAATATAGTATTGCTTACTGCACCATATTCAGGGACAGAAGTTCCATCAGTCTTTTTATTTATGACTTCTCAGTTTTATGTTATATTTAGAAAGATGGTCTCCATTCTGAGATTACAATTAAAAATTCTTCCATAAAATTTTAGCAGTATTTATGGCTTGAAGTTTTAAAGATTTTAATCTCTGATCCATCTAAGATTTATGATGATGATGCAGGCTGTGAAATATGGAGCCAGTTTTGTTTTTTTCCTCATGATTGTAGTCCCACAACCATTTATTTAAAAATATCTTAATTTTTTTACCACTTACTTGAAATGTCAGTTGTATAATTTACTGTATTTTAATTGCTATTTGAGCATATACTTTCTAGTCTGTTACATTGGGCTAGTATATCACTGTTTAATTGTAACTTTATGATTCATTTTAATATATGATAAATCTATTTCCTCCTGTTTTTCACAATTGTAATGAATTCTGGCTTATTTATTTTTATGTATCAACTTTAGAAATAACTTGTTTTGTTGAAAAATCCCATTGTAATTCAGGTAATAAATTAATTTAGGAAGAATTGTTATCTTTATGGTCCCATTCTGTCAAGAATGCATTTGCCATTTTATTTAGTTAAATATTCTTTCACATTCCTTAGTAACACATTATTGGTTTTTTTTTTTTTTAAAGATTTATTTATTTATTTATACAAGCACTGGGTACAGTCAGAAGTGCGGGAGGGTGAGAGAATTCACCAGAGCCAGAGTGGGGAGCAGAGCAGGCAGAAGGACCAAAGTACACTACTGAGGGGAGCAGCGGGCGGCAGGAGAGGTCTGCGCGCCATGCGGGACCCTCCTCCGGTGGCCGGGGAGCAGCCGGGGATCGAACCTGCGCTGCAGAGGCTGCGGGCAGCTTCGCGACCCAGCGCTCAACCTCTGTGCCACCGGGGAGGCCCAGTAACACATTATTGTTAAATTCAATCTGGGTACATCTTTGTTGTGAAACTTTGTCATGTGGGTCACTTTCTCAATGTACCTTCTAATTGGTTGTTGTTTATGTATGTGAAATCCTTTGCCTAAATAATATGTCTCACATTTTTTTCTATCCATTATAATCTGGTGATAGATATTTAGTTTGTGTCCACACCTTAGTTATTGTGACTAGTGCTGCAATTTACATGGGAGTTCTAATATCGCCCATGTAGAGAGCTTGATTTTAATTCTTTTAGGTAAATATCCAGAAGTAAGATTGTTATATCAAATAGTTCTATTTTTTTTGAAAACCATATTTTCCATGGTGACTTCACCATTTTGCATTCACACCAACTGTGCACAAGGGTTCTGATTTCACCACATCTGATTCAACATTTGTATACAATTTCAGTTAAACAAGATGAATAAGTTATAGAGATGGGTTGCTGTACAGCACAGTATGTATAGGAAACAATATTGTAATATACACTAAAATTTTATAATAAGGGTAGATATTAGGTATTCTAACTACAACAAAACAAAATAAAAAGAGAAAGCATGGATAGAATATGGATACTGTTTCCTTATTTTTCAATCAATTGTTAATATATTTATAGAATGATAGCTTTACCCTTTTAATCTAGCAATATCACATTTGAACAGTTAAAAAGAAATCATAAAACACTAACATGATATTAATCACAAGGTAATCCATTTGCTTTGAAAAGTGAGTCAGTAATATAAATCCCCCTTTACTTTTTGTGGCAGTGGGAGCTTTTTGGCTGCTTTTTACTTCATAACTGTTCATATGTTTGCTGTAATTTCTCGTTTCTCTGCCAGGACTTTCAATTTTTCTTTCTGCACAGTTTTGTCTTTGAATACAGTTTTGTATTCAAACCAAGAATCTGTCATTTGGAGCTCCAGTCACCTGAATAGGTCATCAAGCATCCCAGAATGATAATTTTGGGCAATCTGCATTGTGGTCACCAGAGATGTCCAGAATGGCTAGTGTATTTCCAGCCTCCCAAACTATTTGGATCTCCAGGTAACTGTCAGGTAGAATCACCATAAATTCTTTGCTACAAGCAATTTTGCTGTAAGCATTTTCTTCATATATCTAGTTGGTTATAAGAAAATTTTGTTATTAAAAAGATAAAATCATGGGCCTCCCTGGTGGCGCAGTAGGTTGAGTGCCGCTCTGTGAGGCTGTCCAGAGCCTCTGCATTCCTGGCCAGCCAGGGAGATTCCCACATGGTGGGGCAGACCTTTCCTGTCTTGCCAGTTACTCCCCTCAGCAGTGTGCTTTGGTCCTTCTGCCTGTTGTGCTCCACACTCTGTCTCTGGTGAATTCTCTCACCTTCCCGCACCTCTGGCCTGTACCCCAGTGCTTATATAAATAAATAAATCTTAGAAAAATTTAAAAAAAGATAAAATCATGAAAAGTAAAAAGGGGCATTAATTTTAAGGCTATTATGAAATACTTTCTCTTTTCTAAAATTTCTTCATTAAGAGATATCAGTGTCCAAATATTAAGATGCACATTTGAGACTGAGTGTTTTGAAAGGCTTCTGCACTGCTATTTGAATGTTGCTATTTTTTCATCATTATGTGTAACATACGTAACAAGTGGGACATGCCTGTACTACCTTTAAATGTTCCATCATGAGCCCAGACCTTCCATTTCACCAAAGCATCTAAGTCAAATTCTGTGCCAAAACCTAAAATTCTGTCTACATTTTGTTCTTCACTATCAAATAGCAGAAAATTTTACCAAGTTCAAGGGACTTACACTCATCAGGGATCACATAATTACTTCTTATCTGGGAGAGGAGTTTGATTTTTTTTTTTTTTGCCTCCAACTTCTAATATTTCATGATAAATTTGGTAAAAATCTCATTAGAGGACAAGGTGTTATATCTAAATTAACATAAAAATTGATAATTCTTTTCAATAATTAGTAACTGCCTTTTTCATTTCTGCATAGCTTGGTAAACTTGGTTTTCATGGGTGGGTGGGAATACTGTGCTCACTGGAGGAGTTTCAGACTGATACGTTGTCATTTTCTAGTACAGTATGCAATCTGGCTTCACAATCTCTTACTTCACACTTCCAGTAAGTTTTATCACTATAGTATAAAAATGGGAGTACTGTGTCAGTGGAAACCAAACTGTCAACCAAATTGTCAACCAGTTATTTAACTTTTACAGCAAAATTGCTTTACAACCAATTAGTTATGTGGTGAAAATGCTTAGGGAAAAGAGCTTATGACTATTAGTCCTAGAATCCTGGGAGACAAACTGTATGTCCTGCCTTCTCTTCCCTACTCTCTCAGTGGCATTGGGACCCAATGGCTCTTGGGTGCTCTGCATTTGTCGCTAGTTACCTGGCCAGCCTATTAGAGGACACAGGAGTCCAGCTCCTACACTCCCACCAACCAGGTCTGGGCCTCTGGGACTTTTCGCACCTTCATTTTTATCCAGAGACTATAATAACCTGGCTGCCAGCATTTCTCAAAATATAGAGCTAGAGTCTTTGCTCCCTTCCCTCTGTGGACTTCCTCTCTAGAATTCTCTGTACCCAAACAGATCACCAGAAAAATTATGGTAGATTCTCATATAAACACTGAGAGACCTCTTTTCCACCAATCTTATTCCAGCACGTTCCTCTCTCTGATGCAAGTGATAACAGTGACACAATATTCTCCAAATGCTGCTACTCGTGCTGTCTCTGTTTTATGTCTTCAGACCTGAGAAGGCAGTGCTGGGGAAGGGTCATGACCTGGGATAATGCATGTCCCTGCAGGGATGGGGCCAACCTGTTGCACCCTGGGCTGCCTGAGCCCGTGGGCCGTGCCTCTTGTTTGCTGCCATTGTCTTGCAGCTGCCTCACATGTGGCTTTTTCCCACCTGGGATAGTGCTCCCTTTCCCCTGCATTTTCAAAAGGTGAAGTTTTCAAGTTTGAAAAACAGTGGGATAAAAACATTGTGTCTGTACCGTCTAGTAAAATGCCAGTGTGTTCTTTGGCAGGATCAAAGGTTAATGTAACTCCTTTCAACACTTAACCAAAAAATATACAGATTTTGTCAGATGAACTGGTCATCTTGCCTCATAACACACAATACTGGATCCTAACATGGGGCCAGCTGAATAGTGATTGAGAAAGAGCTTTAGGATTTATTTAGAATTTCCTAATGCCAACTGTGAGGTGCTTGTGTAAGCCCATTTGAAATCCATAAAATACACAGACTGGGGAACTCACTGCTAACAGAAATTTCTTTCTTGCAGTTTTGGAGGCTGGAATGCCAGCATCAAGGTGCCTCTTTCTGGTACCTTCTGGCTCCTCCTCACTGTGTGCTTCCATGTGTAAGAACCAGGGATTCCCCTGGAACCTCTTTCCCAAGGCACTAATCCTATTCATGAAGATTCTACCCTCAGGATTTAAACACCTCCCACAGATCCCACCCACTAACATTATTGCCTCAGGCACTGACACAGACAACTCTGGAATTCTGTTGGGGACACAAACTTGGCTATTGTAATGCTGGAGAGGAGAGAGAAGAGTTGGGGGCAGGGGACATTTTGATCATCATTTACATTTTGCCTTGTATTGGCCTAATTGAATAATGGTTTAATAAATACAAGGACCTATCAAGAATATAGTATTCCTGTGCAGGTGAGATGAATTTCACTCACACAAATCCACTCCCTTCCCTGCCTGGTCCACTGTTGAGCAAGGTGAGCCTCCATTTGGTTTTGACAGCACTATTTTGGGAACACTAAACTGACTCACCCCCATTGTTTTGTATTTGAAGAAACTGAGTTCTCTTAGTCTCAAAGCGACTCTCCCAGGATCACACAGCGGCCATGGTGCCTGACAGCGTGCTCAGTGCTCCTGGTGCCGAGTGGGGCCAGGGTCCTGTGAGGTCCCAGACAGAGCGTGACCTTCATGCCATTATACCTTATACACAATTGCTTTTTCTTGAACTTTCTGAGTTATCTTTAAATACAGCCTCAATGACAGTGGCAAACTTTTGAAGTGACAAGCTTGGGTTTAAGGAGACTGATATAAAGCAAAAAGAAAGTTTTTAGTAGAAAACATGAGAAATTGGTAAATAGTTACATGACTTGGTGCCAGGCATGTTGTCTGGGATTGGGGAGGTTTTTGTTCCCTTAATATCTCAGAGAGAATGTTGTCCTAAGAAGACTGGCAGGGAAATGTATTATGGAAGGAAATAGGTAGCTCTCTGGTGACTTGAATGAAAGAAAGCTGGGATCAGTCATGACTGGTTTGCTTTCTGTCTATTTCTTCTTTCTTATTTGATTGCCATATTGGTGCGACTTTGCTGTGTGTCAGATCCTCTTTTTGAAAAACAGATTGTTTTCCAAATTCTTAGTCTCTTTATCAACTGATCCACCTATCCATCATCTGGTATTCACACTTTGGGCTGTCATGCAATTGCCTCATTATATTTATTATTTTTGAACACCAGACTTATTTTTTGTTTGTTTGTTTTGTCTGAACTCTGTATCACAAGCAGAGAGAGCTATGGGTGAATGATTGAGCTCATATAGAACAGAGACAAGACATACTGTTCTTATTTTAAATTATTATGTTTAAATCTCTCTCTCTCTCTCATTAAGTGGCCAATAAGTGTTACCACTAATAGAAGAGTTGAGAAAAGCAAGAGTGTAATAAAGAAGGTTGAGACTAGGCATCAGTTAGTTCTTGATGGATGGAGAAGAACTGGATCAATGGAAGGGATAATGGATACCTCTAGAGGAAGGAGAATGATGTCGGCTAAGGCTGGAGTCAGGAAACTATGTGTGTGCTTGGGGAGTAGTTTGGCTCAGCATGCTCAAGGTGGATGATTTATGGGGAATGATGGACAGAAGACCTACAGTTTGATGTGGTCTGTGGCATCTTGAATATCTATAAGAAATTCATATTTTAAACTTTTAGCACAAGTGAGAATGCTGAGGTATGAAGTAGCATGGACGGTACCAGAAGCTTTGATGGGAGAACTGCCAATGTAAAAGTACAAGGGTAAGCATTTTAAAAGCAATTTATTCCATAATTCTTGTATGCACAATGCTAGTTGCTAGGGATACAACACTGAATTAGAATGATGAGAATTGTAGGTCTCCACCCTAAAGAGCTGTAGAAAAGGCAAACAGACATTTACAATGCACATGGTGTCTGTGTGTCCATCATTACATCTCAATGCATCAAAGCCTATGAGATAAGTGAGAAGAGCATCTGACTATCTTGCAGGCTGGGCAGGGAAGGTTTCCCAGAAGTGACATCTCAACTAAGGTCATGAAGGATTTCAGTACCACAATGTACTAGCTGCTCCTTTGAAGGCCTTGAACTTTGCATGTTCCACAATCTCTGCCTGGCATACTAATTGAGGTAAATGACTAGACGTGACCCCTGATCCAGGGTGATATACCCACTCCAGAGACACTGTCACCTATTCCCAAGGAAATCAATGTCTCCTTGCTATGTGGGAAAGAAAATTTAGTATCTGTTTCTGCAGTTCTGGAATGAGGATAGCTGCACCAGATTCTGGAGCTTCCTTGGTTCAAGAATAGGTACTTTAACAAAGTACATTGGCCTGAGGAAGATCATCTTAAAGTGTCCTCCTGAAGAAAACATGTCTGCCTTTTATCTTTAGATCAATCCGAACTTTCAAACTAAGGATGGAGAAAAGTATGGCTCTGACAGTCTTCGAGTAGAAACTTTGTCTTTATCCCTTGCTACTAAATGATAGAAACATCGAGAGATCCTTTCGCAGTGTAAGACTGGACTATTTCTTTAAGCGATTTTAAAAACAGACATTTATGTATATCATAGGCTTCATGTTCAATGTAAAGACAAGAAGTTAAAATGTTTTATTCTTCAGTTTAATATAAAACACTTAGTAATCATGGTGACATGTTCCTGGTGAAAACTGCCCTTTAGCGCCACAACCTAGGCCTCTTTGCAATGTTTTCTGCTTCTGACTATGAATCCTAAATTGCCTGACGTAGCCTACGTTGACAACAATCTGTACTAGCTGCCATTTTACTCAGCATATCCTTACTTGTTCTTTTGTTTGAGAACTTTCTTTCTTTTTTTTAAAGATTTATTTATTTATTTACACAAGAACTGGGGTACAGGGCAGATGCATGGGAGGGTGAGAGGATTCAACAGAGACAGAGCGGGGAGCAGAACAGTCAGACTGACAAAGTATGCTACTGAGGGGAGCAACGGGAGAGACAGGAGAGGTCTGTTGTGCCATGTGGGACCCTCACTGGCTGGCATCGAACCAGTGCTGCAGAGGCTACGGGCAGCTTCCCAGCGCTGCGCTCAGCAGCCTACATCACCAGGGGAGGCCCTATTTGAGAACTTTCTGCATCACTTTGTCTTAGGCTTATACAAAGAGCTGACAGAGAATCATGGGAAACCAGGCATTTCTCAGCATGCCCTGCTGGTAGTATCTTGCTCTTCTCCTGGGTAGTACAGCACTTAGGGCTCATTCCTGGAAGATGGTGAACTGCTGCTCCTTTTCTTTCAGGCCATGAGATGTCTTCTCCTGTTTGTTTCAAAGCATGAAGGCTGATTTTGACATGAAGAGAAATCTCTTATTTTTAAATTAATAAATTAATTAATTTTTGACTGAGGTACCTTTATCAGGTATCACCACCATAGTGCATCTACCACCAACTCACCCATATTCCTCCACCATAGAGCGCTGTGCTCCTTCTTTTTTTGTTGTACCCCACCCTCTCCCCTTCCCTGCCTTGGTGTCTCAGTTCTGTAATCAGCTATCAGTATAGTTTTTCAACTTGTCTTTATCTGACTCTTAATGTAGGTACTTGGAGAAATCTTGATTATTTCCAGTCTACCTCTCCTCAGGAGAAATTACGAAGTCTGATATTACATTGTCTCTAAGCCTTGGTGTTGCTGTGGTACATTTTCATATAATTTTTCTTTCCTTGGTGGTGTTTTGTGTGAATCACAGGCATCATTTTCACTAAGACATTCTAGGCACTTTTTCATCACTGATTCCTTCCTGGCCTACAAAGGAAGTTACCAGCAGTGGGTTAATGTTTCTGACTTCACTCTATTTTTTTTTTCTGTTCAGCATGAATAATTTGGGGGAAAACAGTTTTATTCTTTTTGCTTAGTATTTCCCTCTTAAGAAACATCAAGTACATTATGACCATTACTTGGAAACAATGCATAGCTTGTTGGGTCTGTGTGTTAGGTAAGTGTGTGTGTTTTTCTCAACAGATGTTGAATGCAATATTCAGGTCATGTGTGAGGCAGAATACTTAGAAGAATGCTTCAGAGCCAGTTGACTTTAAACTACTTGCTAAATCTCATTGTTTATTACTTGGAAACAATGGAGAAGAGGAAGTGGAGGAAAACTGCTTGGTTAATATTAAATGAAAGTCATCCTTCTCCTCCACATAGGACCTGTCACCCCATGGTAAATTATAAGCTAAGCAAAGTTTTGAAAGATTGATTAGAAATCTTTGAACCAAACCCAAACAAAGCATGGCCCCGTGGCATGAGTTTCCTGTGATACGTTTGTTGGGTGGTTTTCTACAGACCAACAGTGAGTCTGTACAACATTGATTCTCACTGTCAACCTTGGGACTATTTTGTCATATAGGAGAAGAGGTGTAGCTAGCAGAAGTCTGGAGAGAAGTGGATTTAGAAGGACCGGGAAGAAAGGGAAGATTTTCCTGGTGAGACAGAGATTTGTCTCTACTTTAGGTCGACAGAGTGTTTGTTTTTAATGTTTCTTCAAGTAAGATCAAATATCCACTCCATGTGGGCTGTGAATTTACCAGCAAGCTAAGCCACCAGGCAGAGGAGGCAAGGTTGGAGGGATGAACATCACTGTTAAAATTAACAGGGATTAGTTTCCTCCTGTAATGGTTAATTTTATGTGTCAACTTTGCTTGGCCACGATACCCAGATACTTGGTCAAAAAACCAGCCTGTCACTGCAAAGTTAGTCTTTAGAAGAAATTAACATTTAGATCAGTTGGCCTTGAGTAAAGTAGATTACCTTTTGTTATATGGGTGAGACTCAGCTTATTGAAGGCCTTAAGAGACATAAGAGTGAGGTTTCTTGAGGAAGAAGGAATTCTGCCTTCAGACTGCCTTTAGATTTGAGCAGCAATATATGCTTTTCTCTGAGTTTCTAGCCTGCTGGCCTACACTGAAGTTTTCAGACTTGACAGCCCCCACAAATGATTATGAGACAATTCCTTAAAGTAAATCTATCTATCTATCTATCTATCTATCTATCTATCTATCTATCTATCTATCTACCTACCTACCTATCTTCATCATCATCATCATCATCATCTATCTAGTTATCTTCTATCTAAATATCTATCATCTACTTACCTAGTGATCTACCTACTTATTTATGATCTATCTACACACCTATCCATCCATCCTAGTGATTCTGTTCTCTGGAGAATGTTGACTGGTATATTTAGCCAAGTATGAAGATGATTACCCGACTAATTATCTCCACAAGGGCCAATCTACCCTTTCTTTGGTAATAATTCATTCACCCTTTATGGCTGTGAGTTAGGGCATGTTACATGTTTACTAGCCTACCTATCAACCTCTGCTCTAGGCAGATAGTTTCTTATTCCACCTGAATTTACCAGAACAATTTCCACTTCTGCACCTTGATGCAGTTTGTTTCCCATGCATGGAATATTCTTCTTTTATTCTTCCAATCCCTCCACTCTGTCAAAACACAGCTTAAATTCTACCTCCTCTGTGTAATTTCTTCTGACTTTTCCTGTTTCTTAACTCCACTTGTATCTCCAGCCAGCCTTACATTGTAATGATTTATTCTTTAATATTGATTCAAATATGTGTATTAATCCAACTGTAGGCTTCTAGAAAGAAAACATAAAGCCATTTATTCATTCAGACTATCCCATGCTGCCATGAGAGTGCGTAGCACATGAAGGCATCATAGTGTACTTGACAATGGGCTTCTGGGAAAGTCATCTGGTGTTATGTAACATGACCAATGTTCCTAGACTGGTAGTTACATGTTAAAATGCAGAGTCTGCCAATTATTTTTCATTAGGAGGAAATGGTCCTGTCTTGGTGTGGTGAATATGAACAATGCTAATGACTTCCTAACAGCTATTGTCTTTCTCACCTATCAGTAAATTGCCATTACTACCTGGTGATAATTCCTGCTATAATTCTCTTTGAGGTGTTTGCTTATCCTGCGCTTTCGTGTTTCATCAGTTTTTATCTCAGAGATAAAGACCTGCACTATGAACCACAGTATCTGACACATTGTGGGCCTTCCATTAGCTAAGCTGTCATGGAAAGAGTACAGAGAGATGTTCCGCCATTTCATACTTCCATGCCATGGTTCATGTAGCATCCTTTGCATGAAATACCCTTTTTATTTTATCCCTCCAAGTTTAGTTTAAATTTCTATCTTCTGTGACATCTTTATATTTAGGCTGTGCTAGTTACTCCTTACTTGAGATCACATGTAGCCCATAATTCTGCTTTTGCACTTGACTTGTGATTACCAGCTTCTTTGTATTTTCTTCTCTGTCCCACCCCTAAACAGGATATCAGAGTCTTGCACAAAATACTAATCTATGTTTTATTCATTTTGGAATCACCAATCCTTGGCACATATTAGATAATAAATTCTTGATGATCGATATGTGAAGGATGAAAGCTAGTTGAAAGAGTTGAATATACTTATTTTTAGACTGACTTCTGCATAGGGTGAAACTTGATGTGGCACAGTTTTAGGAGACATTCCTTATTTTTCAACTACCTTCTAATTCTCTCATTGATGGAATGTCACTTTTTCCTTTAATAGGGGACAATGACCATCATTTTACAATTAGGAAAAAGGCTTAATAGATAGTTACCCTTTGGGGAGGACAGATTCTACTCACCTTGGATGATCTATCATGAATTATAATGAAGGAATTGGGTGGGGTGGGGACATCACTGTTCTGAAAGATTAGTGAGTCAGGATAAGACATGATAGAAAAGGATGCTGGGAATTTTTACCTGGTCTCATCAGCCACACTAGGAACTCCTCTGCAGTGCTCTGAGATCATTGTGGAGAGATCATCTTAGTGTCTCTTGTGGGTATGTGCTGATTCTTTTGGTTATATTAACTTTGTTGCTTTATCGTTACACAATCAACAGATAAAGGATTTAACCCCTCTTAGTCACAGTTACCTCTTGTAAATGAGGATTACAACACTTAACTCAAAAAATCAGGTCTAGGGACCAAATAAGATCATAGATATGAGAACTGATACGGCGCTTTGCAAATGAAAGATTAGTGTATTATTTTCTAATTTTTTCCCCTAGTAACTAGTACTGGCATACAATGGGCATATTTTTTAAATGTCATATTTTGCACACATGCAGTGCACAACTTGTGGTCACAAATGGGACTCTTGTGCATCTGTTTCAGGACTTAACCAAGAAAAGGGTTTCCAAGTAGAATATGGGAACCATTGTTTCTTCCTACCAAAGAGTATATTCACCACCTTTGAAGACTGAATCCAACCCAGATGATCTCATTTTTCCCTTTTGTCCATTAATGCACATATCTTATTTTTTTCAGCCCTATACTGTCACCTTTTGGATATAGGGAAATTTGGCAATTCTTTTCTTGGGGTCTCTACCTGATGACAGTACAGGTTGGAGTGGACCATAGCCAAGGAGGGGTTCTTTCAGTGTAGTGTCCGGTGAATATTTACATTGGCTTTGGGAGCTGACTATGTTGTAGCCTCTAACCACACTGGAAAGTCCTCTGACCTGAGGCTGTGCCTCATTTTATGGTTTTTTTCTTATCCAGAGATTGTTTCACTGCCCCTGAACCCACACAATTATTCATTTTTAAATGCTCATCAGATTTTTGAGATATTGTCCCTACTTTCCTGGGCAACAGGAAGAATATAAAGTTGAGTTTTAAATTGAAGGACTAGTGTTCAGGGATAACAATGGAATAGAGATAAGGTCAGAGCCATCCTTTTACATAAGCCTTGGACACCATAGAAAAAGTCCTACAATGGGCCTCCCCGGTGGCACAGCGGTTGAGTGCTGGGTTGCGAAGCTGCCCGCAGCTTCTTCAGCACCAGTTCGATCCCCAGCTGCTCTCCAGCCACCGGAGGAGGGTCCCACATGGCGCGCAGACCTCTCCTGCCGCCCGCTGCTCCCCTCAGCAGTGTACTTTGGTCCTTCTGCCTGCGCTGCTCCCCGCTCTGGCTCTGGTGAATTCTCTCACCCTCCCGCGCTTCTGACTGTACCCAGTGCTTGTATAAATAAATAAATAAGTAATAAATCTTAAAAAAAAAAAAAAGTCCTACAATGAAGTCAACTACCCTGTCTTGGGTATGTCCCAGTCTCCTCCATCTCCATCTCCCTGCTGGGTAGTGGTTTTTCAGAACCAGTCTGTCCTGAACATACCATGGGCAATGGTAACTAATAGGCTCAAAGACTGTAGCAACATGGGGAAAATGTCTTTAGGAAGGAGGGTAATCCTGCAAAACAGAGACCATAGATATCAGAGTACATCGAATTTTTGGTATGTTCTTATAACTGGAAGATACGTAATATGGGTGATGTCTTTGTGTGATGGTTAATTTTACATGTCAACTTGACTGGGCCATGGAATGCCCAGTCATCATTCTGGGTACTCCTGTGAGGGCATTTTTGGACAAAATTAACATTTGAATCAGTGGACTGAGTAAGGTGGATTACTCTCTCTACTGTAGGTGGGTCTCATCCAGGCAGTTGATGGCCTGAATAGAACAAAAAGGCTATTCTCCTCCCTGTAACAGAGAATTCTTCCTGCCTGACTGCTTTTGAAGTGGGATTCACCTTTTCCCTGCCTTTGGACTTAAAGTGAAACATCAGCTTTCCTGGGTCTTGAACCTGCTGTTCTTGAGAGTAGAACTTCACCATCAGCTCTTCTGGTTCTCGGGCCTTCCGACTCAGAGTTGAATTAAATCATCAGCTCTCCGGGGTCTCCAGCTTGCAAACTCACCCTGCAGATCTTGGGACTTACCGGCCTCCAAAATCATGTGAGTCAATTCCATATAACCTCTCTCTATACAGCTTGCTAGTCTCATTTCTCTAGCAAACCCCAACTAATATACCCGGTCTCTCTGTCTGAGATTCAGCGATGGGTCAGTGTAATTGATAAAGATGTAAAGTTCACAGGGAGGTTATTCAAGCAGCTCGTGTATCTGGTGCCTGGTTACTAACTCCTGTCTCATGTTTCCATCTGGCAGGGCAGGAAGTCTGGTACTTGAGCATGACTTGACTAAGGGCCAGCTCCTGCTCCAACTGTGTCTCCCAGAAGGGGATTTTCTAGGCCAATAGTGGATCTAGGGGTCTCTCTGAGAAAAGAGTCTTTGCTTAAAGGACCTGGAAAGCGGTATAGAAGAGTAAAATCAACAGAATACTAAATTTTTAGGGAACCAGTACAACAACTTAGTGGCATAACAGGAGTCCGATCAGACAGTTTTCCTCCTGGTTATACTTCATGATGTGTGTACCTTAAACATTGAATCAAATATTTTGAATGTGAGAGATTCTGAAACTTTTGCCACTTGTGAATGGGATGAGAACAAGTTGAAAAAGACTCCGAGTGCCATGTTTTTGAATCACTGAATCGTGTATCTAGAACAGGTCTAGAGTAGTCTGGAAGTAGGATGGAATAACTTTTAGCTCTATTTCTACTTTTAATTCAGGGGATGACCTTGACAAATTTACTTAATTGCTCTTTGCCTCTTGTGTCCATTTGCTTCTTGAAAAATGGTCCTCTTAGCAACTATTGAGTATATAATAGAGCATTGTTAATTATAGTCACCCTGCTGTACATTCATTCCCAGAACTTACTTATCTTATACCTAACCTTGCTGAGGTAATCATTTATATACATATAAATCATCATGTTGTATACCTTAAAATTACACAATGTTGTATATCATTATATCTCAATAAATTTGAAAAAAAAAGTGGAAAAAATACAAGGAAACAAACAAATAAAAAAGTGATCCTCAAACTACAGCCTCTGTATCACCTGGGAACTAGTTAGAAATTTAGAATCTCATACCCTGCCTCAGGCCTACTATATCACATCTGCATTTCAACAAGATTTCCAGGTTTACATGTTAAAGTTTGACAAGCACTGGTATGAAGGAAAAAGCACAACATTTTGGACTTATTTTAAAACTACTGTTTTCTTGGTCTGGATACTCCTGTGTGACTTTGGACATGTTACTGAAACTCTCTGTGCTGCAAATTCCCAATCTGAAAACTAGGGATAAAAATATCTACCTATCAACTTGATGGAATTTTCATGAGGGCCAAATTAATTAAAATGTCACAAATGTTGAGTGACTTCTGTGTGCTTGGGCCTGTGTTGAGTGCTAGAGTATAAGGTGATGGCTCAGACACAGTCTTGGTGTCCAGGAACTCAACCTCTAGTGCAATGGGAAAATATGTATGAAAATACTTTGTAAATGCAAAGGGCTACCTAAATGTTAGCTATTATTAGTATTAATGGAGATAATAATACTTGCCCTACTTAAGCTGCATGGTTATTATTAAACTCAAGTGAGATAAAGCATGTCAAAGCCATTTGAAAAACTGAAAAGTACTGACGTAAGAACTTATTATTAGTATTATTATTGCCATCAGTGAGTGAATGATAATTAAGTCCAGTAGGGGAAAACCTAGATTTAATTACATTTACTCAGGCCACAGAGGATCGTGGAGTTTAAATACCAAACTTGGGACTCTTAGTTGAACATGCCAAGGGATTCTCACCAGCTTTTGGTTTTGTAGGGGAGCTGCATCAAAAATTAAGTCTGTTAATACTTCTGCTATTTTAGACTATCTGATCCTAGAAGCAGGGATTTCTTTGCAGTTTATTGGCGACTCACTGAAATGCATCCACCTGTGAGGTGGAATGTTCTATCTGATCGGCAGCCTGACAATAGCACTACCCTGCCAATTAGGATGTGGTCAGGTGGAAAAAAATACAGGCAGCCTCGCTCTGCAAGGTCCTCTATCTGGGCACAGGCTCAGGGGCAATCTCTTGCTCAGTGTACTGCTGTCCACTGGACCCACAACATCATGCTGTCACCCTGTGTGCTCACAGTGGGCAAAGGAACTTGGAAATCTCCCAGTCTGACTCCCTTCTTCAGGTGAAGACACTGGCCTAGAGAGTGAGATTGCACATCACCTGCTCCTCTGCACACTTCCCATGCACTGGGAAACACACTTCTTCCAGCTCCATCTCCGTGTCTGTCATTATGTCTCCACGCATCAAAGGATGTTTATATTTTGCTTGGAGTAGTGTGTCAGCAGGGAGACAGGGCTCAATGCAGTTTTTAAAAAAGATTTATTTATTTATGCATACAAGAGCTGGGGTACAGGCCAGAGGTGCAGGGGGTGAGAGAATTCACCAGAGACAGAGTGGGGAACAGAACAGGCAAATTAACCGATGTACACTGCTAAGGGGAGCAGCAGGCGAGACAGGTGAGGTCTGCTGAGCCATGTGGGCAGCTCCCTGGCTGGGGATCGAACTCGTGCTGCAGAGGCTGTGGATTGCTTCATAGTGCTATGCTTAACTCCTTGCGCCACCAGGGAGGCCCTCCCACTATAGTTTTGACCTGGATGTGTCTCATGTGGCTCTGGTCTGCTCTGTGTTCTTGAGGATGGAGATGTGTCCCTGATTTTCAGTGGCCACTGATCACTCTTAGTACTAACTGGGACATAGTGCAAACTTTAATGAGGTGAGAGAGGGCAAGATTAACACTTCCCTCCACTGCAGTCCTGATGTTTATTCTTCTATTACATACTTAGGATGATCGATTTTGAAGCAGTCATGTCTGTGTCGACCTCTCCCCATCAGATTATAAGGCTTTGGGGCTCTGCAGGTGGCAGCTCGGTTGAAATCCAACTTTATTGCTTGGTTGCCCTGTGATCTTGGACAAGTGACATCATCACTTTGAACCTCTGTAAATTGAGATATAATCATCTCTACCTTAGAGATGGTGAAAATAAAATAATATATATGAAGCCATTGATCTGTGGTAGTTACTGATAACTCATTCTCTGCTACTCTCAGATGTGGTTTGGGAGGTGGGTGGGGTCAGTATTTGATTAACCTCAACCATTCCCTCACCTCCTCATCCTTTCCTCATCCAAATGGACTCTCAAAGCAAATATGGCCTGGCCCGAGCTCCCAGGATTATAGATCTTTTAGTCATCCATGGGACACTCTGTATCAGTTTCCTCAGGGACCTTAACTACCATTCCTTCTGGTTTCTCCTTATTATTTTGTAGCTCTGATTCCTCTCATCCTCTCACTGCCAAGCTCACCCTTAGTTTGTTTTGAAGGATGGTGGGTGATATTTTTTTTTTAAAGATTTATTTATTCATGCATACAAGAGCTGGGGCACAGGCCAGAGATGGGGGAGGGATTTGAGGGGATTCACCAGAGATGGAGTAGGAACAGAACAGGCAGACTGACTGAAATACACTCCTGAGGGGAGAGGCGGGCAAGGCAGGAGAGGTCTGTTGCGCCATGTGGGTTGCTCCCTGGCTGGCCAGGGATGGAACTCGTGCTGCAGAGGCTGCAGAAGCTTCAGATTGCTTCTTAGTGCAGTGCTTAACCCCTTGCACCACCCGGGAGGTCCTGATGGGTGATTCTTTTAGGAGGAAAATGTTGTCTGCTTATCTGAGTGTGGGGCAATGTGTGTCCACTGGAGGTGGCTGACTTGGGACTCTTCCTGAGCCTTGACACCTTTGCAGCCATGCTTTATACCTTCCTGAAGCTCACAGCCGGAAGTGACCTCTTCCTCCTGTGACCCTGCCCACTTAGACCAGATGCCACTTACGAGGAGGTGTGCTTGGTAGTGCTCCTTGCATCTAGCAGAAACTCAGTGGGGATGCTGCTTGATTTTGAACTTAATGTTCCCCCTTTAGAAGGAACTGTATCCCCTTAGCAGCAGGCATTAGAATTCCTCTGAGGCAGTATTTCAGCTCTTTTCCTAGGAAAATGCCTTTTTGAGCTCACTTGAGGTAAAAATTGAGCCACTAGGACCTGGATGAGCAATAGATGTTGATGCCCCGGTTTCTGAAGCAGAGTCACTTTTCATCAGGGAGAAAAGATACTTTGCTTGGGATATTCAGGAGGAATGGGAAGAGAGAAAGAACAGGATGAGCATAATGGCAGAACGCTTCGTCCTTGACATAATGATCTTTATCCAGACCACAAATAACCGTGGAAGTCTGATGTGGATACTAATGAAAGGCTGATTTTGCCTGAGTGTGGATGGAAATGCAGTTATTGAGACTGTACACTTCTGTGATTTCATAAGATCTGGGGAAGGAGTACAGAAAGGAGACAAACTTTGGACTTCTCCAGAACTTGGAAACTGAGGTCAGATGTAGTGTTTGCAGGATGCAGTCATTCAAGGGATTTTAGTTTAGAATGCTTGGGGGCACAAGGTCACAAGTTGACCTCTAGATTGTATTCATGTTAAGACTGGCATAAAATCATGCATTTAAAATGATTTCCTGCCAGAATCTTGTGTTTCCTTAGGAAAGTATATGGTAAAATTTCAAAGTATATGGTAAAATTTCTGTTGGTAGCAGAAGGCTTTTGTGTCCCCCTGCGCAAACTCCTATTGTTCCCAGCCATGCACCCTGACTGTGAGTACTTGGGCCACTGCTGTTCCCTTTAGCCTTCTATCTCAGTATGTACAGGTGAGCCATCACCAGCTACCATGTATGTGGGACTCTTAATATTGCTTGTGAGTAGATGACGATTAGTTGCTCTGAACACCACCACTAGCTCTTTCATTGAAGCTGTTGAGTGAGGCAGGCAATGGAACTCACAAGCCTGGAAAGAGGTCTCCTGTGCAGAGTCCATGCTCAGTTTCCTCACCTGCATGATCAGGGAGGGGAGACCAGCCCCATATACACGTATTAAGAATGACATCCCCTGCTCATGGATTGGAAGAATAAACATTATTAAAATGGCCATCCTACCAAAAGCAATATACAGATTCAATGCTATTCCAATCAAAATCTCAATGGCATTCTTCAAAGAAATAGAACAATTATTGATGAAATTCATATGGAATCACCAAAAACCCCGAATAGCCAAAGCTCTACTGAAAAAAAAAGAAGGAAATGGAGGCATCACACTCCCAGACTTCAAACTATACTACAAAGCCATAATCATCAAAACTGCATGGTATTGGAACAAGAACAGACATACAGACCAATGGAATCAAATAGAAAATCCAGAAATAAACCCACAGACTTATGGTCAACTAATCTTTGACAAAGGAGCAAAGACTATGCATTGGAGCAAAGAAAGTTTGTTCAATAAATGGTGCTGGGAAAACTGGGTCGCTACATGCAAAAGAATGAAGCTTGACCACCACCTCACACCATACACAAAAATCAACTCAAAATGGATTAAAGAACTAGACATAAGACCTGAAACCATAAAATACATAGAAGGAAATATAGGTGAAACACTACGGGATTTGCACATCAAAGACATCTTTATAGACACATCACCCAAAGCAGTGATAGTGAAGACAAAGATAAACAGCTGGGACTACATCAAATTAAAGAGCTTCTGCACAGCAAAAGAGACAATAACAAAAACAAAGAGAAACCCCACCAACTGGGAGAACATTTTTGCACCCAACACTAATGATAAAGGACTGATCACAAAAATCTGCAAAGAGCTGATGAGACTCAGCAACAACAAAGAAAATAATCCAGTCAAAAAATGGGCAGAAAAGCTAAAAAGAAACTTCTCTGAAGAGGAAATGCAAATGGCCAACAGACATATGAAAAAATGTTCAACATCACTTGTAATCAGGGAAATGCAAATCAAAACTACCATGAGATACCATCTCACACCAGTGAGAATGGCACATATTAAAAAAACTAGCAACAACAAATGTTGGCGAGGGTGTGGAGAAAAAGGAACTCTCCTGCACTGTTGGTGGGAGTGCAAACTGGTCCAACCACTATGGAGAGCTGTGGGGAGATTTCTGGACCTACTAAACATAGAGCTTCCATATGATCCAGCAATTCCACTCCTAGGTATTTACCCAAAGGACACAGAAACATCAATTCCAAAGAGCACCTGCACCCCTATGTTTATAGCAGCACTGTTTACAATAGCTAAGCTTTGGAAACAACCCAAATGCCCAAAAATAGATGACTGGATCAAGAAGATGAGGTACATATATACCATGGAATATTACTCAGCATTCAAAAAAGATAAACACATGCAATTTGCAGCAACATGGATGGCGCTGGAAGGGATCATGCTCAGAGAAATAAGCCAAAAAGAAAAAGAAAAATACCGGATGGTCTCACTCATAGCAGGAATCTAGAAAACTTAAATAAGGGACCAGGAAAATGAATATAAGAAAGTGAAAATCAAAATCAACAAAAAAACTATGAACCAGAGACACTTTTTGGGGGGTGGGGGCCGGGAGGGGAAGGATTGGGGTCAGAATGGGGCGTTTGCAATTGTATGGGGGAATATAAAAATAAAATTTAATATTAAAAAAAAATCTAATTTTAAGATGAAAAAAAAAAAAAGAATGAGCATATGAAGGTTGACCATTTTACTGAGAAGTTGACCATTTTACTCCTTTCAGAAAGCACCTCAACAGTCTTCCCTTGTTCTGCAGCTGTGCAGCTGGCAACAATTACTGGAGGGATGCAAGACTGTAAGAGGTGGATCAATAATTTTCTTCAATATGACTTACCCACAGCTGTTCACATATTTAGTTTCTTCTAACGTTCTTTCTCCTGGACTTAACAAGAGGAGGAGCTTCTTGAACCATATTGTAGTAGCGTAAATTAACAGTGAAAGTTTTAAATTAAAAAATGACCTGAAATAATTCTTGGGTTAACAGAATGATCAAAAGTGCAATATGAGACTAATTAGAAAGGAGCCAATGATGCGAATACTGCGTGTTGAACTTTGGCTAATGCTGCTCTCCAGGGAAATATCACTGAGCTCAATGCCTTAAAATGAACAGTAGCATTCACAAAAATTAAAATGAGAAATGAGAGAAATTTTGGAAAAAGTACACATCTAAGGAAAATAAGAACATTTTGAAAGCTAATATGATTAACATTAGAATACCTAAGGATTATATAATAGATCAATAAATCTAATGCACTTTTAACATAATAAAGTAGACCACATTCTGGCTAATAGAAGTTACAAAAAGAGTAAAAATACAAATATTTGATATGGGAAATAAGAAAGAGAATATACCCTAGAGAAAGAGGTGATTTAGAGTCAAAGAAATGTTAGAGGCCACTTTACATTAGTAATTCTGAAGATACTACATAAATGAATGATTTTCTTGTACATAAAAATATAAAAAAATGAATCAAGAAGAAGTAAAAAATCAGACTGAAACAATCATAAAATAATTGGAAAGAAAATTTTAAAGAAATACTTCCAGAAAAAAGGTCCCAGTATGTAAAAGTCTATTATGTTCTTTTAAGGTTTTATGGAAATCAGCAATCATAAAAGAAAAATGGACAGATTTGGTTACATAAAACCTAAAAAATTATTATAGCACAAGATGTAAATAAAATTCAGAGTAAAATAAGTGAAGAAAATATATATGTAAAGCAACTACTGTTCTCCATATGCCAAAAGTTCTTAAATAGTAATGAAAAAGTAATTTATTAATAAAGATACTATATAAACAAACAAGAGAAGAAGATATACCACTTGTCAATATTATGCAGAGGAGTTAGGGAAAAACAAAACAGTACTGAAACACTTTATTTTTCACAACAGGTTGGCAAACTGAAAGACTTACTTGAACCAACAAAATGTTCTTTGCTGTTAGGGAAGTGGACACTGGTTTTCTCACACATAGTTGTTGGGAGAGATTACAGATGATTTCATCCTCTTTAGAAATAATTGGTGATCTTTCTCAAAAATGCAAAATGTTCCTACATGTTGGTTCAGAAAGCTTAGATCAAGGAATCTATTTCTCAGAAGTAGTTACTAGATTTTAAAGATAAATGTATACAGACATTTGTTGTACCATTGTCTTATCATACCCACTGTTCTGCAATGGATCTGAATATTCAGTAATGGGGAATGATTAGATCAATTACCAAGGTAGTAAAACCCAATGGATTTCTCAGGTCCAAATCTCTAATGCGATCCTTTACTGCAAATTTTATTGGCTCTTGCTTAGAAATGATTCCAAATTTGAACATAACTCTCTATTTTCACAGCTATGCCTTGGTCGAACTGCCACCATCTCTGACTCAACAGTCTCCTACCTGGTATCCCTGCTTTCACACTGCTCATTTGCCATCTATTATGTGCACGGGTTACCAGAGTGAGGAATTGAAAATTGGTGCCACCATCTTGCTTAACACTCTGTAGTGTCTGCTCCCATTATTTCCTTTATAATGGTATCTACATTCTGACCAAAGCTTACCAGGAGTTGTTTGATCCCATACCTGGTCATTCTTCAATTCATTACCTTTCTATCTTCCCTTGCTTTTTCTTCTACATATAAGAGCCTTTGAACTTGACATTCCAGCTACTTCCTCATTATCAGCGTAACTCTCCCTGTCACTGCCATAGTATCTCTTTTATTCTTCTCAGACCATACTCTTTAAAATAGCAAGTCTTTTGATCCTATCTACATGAAGACACATTCTGAGGACACAGTCTTAAATCTATGAAAGTATTCAAGTGGGGTTTAAATCATTGCTAAATTCCCTCAAACTCCCAAAGGTGGATGACTGTAGATCCCCTGTGTCAACTTAAGTGCTTGAGTGCCAAGCAAATTACTCAAATTGTCTCATTTGATTGTCATGACAGCTCATTAGCAAAGGGGTTAAAGGACTTGCTCCTGATTTCCTGCAGTGAAGGTGGTGGAGCCTGGAGTTGAACCTGGCAGTGATACCTGGCTCAATACCAACAGCTTGTGCTGTCTCCCAGGCCAAGACATTTCTCTCCTCACTCTTGCACTGCTTACAAAGCATAACAGCTGTCTTCAATCTCATGTTTCACTCTAAAGTTCCCAAAACTTCTAAAATATAGCCTTTGTAGGCTGTTTACTACCCCATACTCACTTTCCTCTGTCCTGGTTTCTTTCTTCTTGGCCATGTCCAGTGTAAAATAGTCTGGAATTATGGCTTCTCCAGTTCTTGTATCACTGAGTGCTTTGTTTTCTTTTGTGTATGCGTGCACGCATGCGCGCGCACTCACACACACAAATGTTGACAATGCAGCCCAGGTATGCCACACACACATATATAGGAGGGAGGCATAATTCTGGTCCCACTTACTTTCAATTCTTAGGAGATGCCTAGGGACATACTTGCTGATTCACTTCAAGTTGACATGATTTCATGTCCCTCTGAACTTCTAGAGAACCTGTTACCATTCACATTCATTTTACCTTTGCATTCATTTAACAATATGAGGCGGTTGGTGATTGTGTTGCAATGAGTTACTTTGATCTCTTTTATATCTGTTTCCTCCTTTGTAAAATGGGGAAAATGATCTCTAGATTTCAAGGTCATTTACGATATCTATGAATGATATGTAGGTGTCACTCATTAGACCTGAGTTGATTTTGAATCTGAGGGTTAAAATATTTTATTTTTCCTCATACTTGCAATGTTGTGTCATTGTACCAGTCCTGAGGCCATCTCTGGAAAAGAAGAAAGAATTTCATAGCAAAGGAAGTGTTTTGATAAAGATTATATGGTATATAGAAGATAAATAAAGCAAACAAACATGTAAGCCTATAGCTGTCCCTACTATGCTTGTCTTCAGGTCAGACATTTTTGAATACAGTTTTCTTTGGGTCCCCTTGAGCACTGGATGCTGTATGTGTAATTTGGTGGAGAAACGAATGGACCAAGAAAGGAGATCTGGCTCCATCTTCTCTGACAAGATGTATGATCCTTCGCCAAGCACTTACTTTTCTCAGGACTCAGATATTTTTTCTTTTAAATGGGAAAGATCCTCAAAAACCAACCAACCAAGCAACAATAGAAACTTACATTCTATAGAGGTTGTGCAGCCTTCCACTCTTTCTGGGTAGATGTTGCTCTAGGATTACTGCATCAAAATTAAGAAGGGCATGATCAACAACTGGATCTTGAGCTATAATATCTGACCTTCAGGCCATTTGATTGCCCTTTCTGCCTCTGATAGGACTGTCATTCAGTTCTGCTGAGGAATGGTGAATGAGATCCATGTTTGTTGGTCACGAAACAATTCTCTCACTCATCTACCTGTCCGTCTATCTCATTATCTATACCTTTCTATTTTTTTTTTAACTATGGCATGGATCCTTGACCCAAATTCCCCATTTTGCTGAAAACGTTAGGTGACTCATTGTCATAAAATAGGAAGATTCCCAGAATGGCTACATGTCACACAAATAGATATAAGTCTATTATCAATATCTCTTTCTCTCTGTTCATCCTCATTTTTCCATAATCCACCTGTCATTCCAAGCTTTTTATCAACCCATCCATTTAGTCCCACTTACTAGAGTTTATATCTTTTTTTATTGTTTGCCTGCCTTTGGTTCCAATCTGGAATGAGAACTATGTCTTATTTCCAAGGAAGAATTATTCACCTTGTTTTTAGCCAACTGATGGTCAAATTTGGAACCCCACATGTTTTTGAGAATGTATTTCAATTTTTGGGTGATTATCTTAACTCAATTCAAACCTTCATACTTGAAGACTCTGCTGCTGTTAATTATGGCTTCTGTTCACTGCTGTTCAATCACCTGGTTGTTTCCTTCTTGCCTTGGAAATGACCTTGTACAAATTTCCTAGATTGTTTAAAACCATCTGTGTTGCAGAAACTGGTTGATGATAGATAAAACAAAGAGGTTGATAACTTTCACTTCTTCCTTTGCTGGACCAGGGCCCAAAGCTCCCAGCTTGCACACACTCAAATGCAATTCACCTGAAGAGCAGCTTTCCCTATTGTTTATGGTACATTATGAGCCAGAAAATCCTCATGAGCACTGTGGGCCAGAAAGCACAGAGATAGGTGTGATCAAGAATACACTTCCCTCTCCCATAAACTGATGTAGCTTTAGTCTGGCTGTTTGCTTTTAGCATATCACAAACTAATTAGTTCCCTCTACACTGAATTATAGTTGGGGACTTGAGAAAGAGCTTTTATTTCATTCTTGGCTTAAAAGAAATAAAGGCAATATGTTCTTTTAAAAGAGAAAACAACAAAACAGGTTTTACAAGGGCTGGATTTTCAGTTCTGGAGTTTCCCACACTATCTATGAAAGGCCTTGGCAAGGGCAGTCCATGGCTGTTTGGGGTGCAAAAGGTAAAAATAATATCTTATACTTATGTGGAGCCTTCTACTTTGTCTTTTCAGCAGTCATTGATTGTATACATAATCTCTGCTAAGCAATGTGCTGGGGGAACAAAGAAATAAAGCAAGGCCTTACTCTCAAGAACCTTACAGTTTCACAGAGGGAGATCTACATGAATGTAAACAGATATAACAATCCACTGTTCATGCTACTATCCATGCAATTCTATGAGGGAAAGGAGAGAGGAAACAATTATGTTCCATTGACTGTAGGGCCATAAAAAGAATAAGACATAAACATTGTAGAACCATTCAAGTTTGAAGCAATCTTATATTCATTTTATTTATTTATTTATTTTTAAAAGATTTATTTATTTATTTATACAAGCACTGGGTACAGTCAGAAGCACAGAAGGGTGAGAGAATTCACCAGAGCCAGAGAGGGTAACAGTACAGGCAGACTTGACGAAATACACTGCTGAGGGGAGGAGGGGGCACGGCAGGAAAGGTCTGTGCACCATGTGGGACCCTCAGTGGTGGCTGGGGATTGAACTGGCGCTGCAGAGGCTGTGGGCAGCTTTGCAGCCCAGCGCTCAACCGCTGCGCCACCAGGGGAGGACCTTATATTCATTTTAAAGATGAAGGAAGTTCATCCCAGATGGGAAATGACTTGCTATGTTCATGCATCTAGATTAGCAGTGAAGTGGTTCTAAGATACTTCTCAGGGCAGTACTGTTTTTCTTGCTCCACCACAATGCCTTGCATCTTCAGGAAGAGACATGCGCACTTTGATGTGAACTTGTCTATGCTAGTGAAGACCTCACTCCTCCAATGTCTGCATGCAGGAACAATTCAAAGCCAATCAGGCTTATAGCCTTCACTGTCTCTGTATCCCACTTGCATTCAGTGACAGCCAGTGCTGTGATCCTCAGAGATTTTCTAGTAATCAGATATTTTCATGCAATCTAAGTTGTTCACTAATTCATTGATGATCTCTCCCAGAGCATAACATTTAATAGAAGGTTAGGTAGAGTAGCTATTAGTAAACTTTTAAGCATTTAGTACAGATGTATTGGGGGTGTAGGAGATCTACTTATGTCCTCTCAGTCATGCTATATCAAAATCACTTGGTGGCTCTAGTTTTAGGGGCAATGAATTGGAAACTAAGCAACATGCTCCTGAATAACTGTTGGGTTAATAAAGAAATTAAAAAAATCTGGTAGAGAATTAAAATAAAGACATGAGCAACAAAACACTGTGGGATGCAGCAAAACAACACTGAGGGAAATATATAAAAATATGGACCTACAGCAAGAAACAAGAAAGATCTTAAATAAATAAACTAACTTTATATATACATATAATGTATGTGTATATATATACATATGTACATATATATACATATACATATAATGTATATATAAGTATATATATTTATGGTTAAATATATGTAACCACAATGAGTTAGAAAATTAAGAACAAACTAAACCATAAGTCACTAGAAATAATGAAATAATACATATTGTAATAGATATAAGTGAGATAAAAATTAAAAGACAGTATAAAAGATAATAAAATTAAGACTTGGTTCTTTAAAATCATTAAAAAAAGTAGACAAACTTCTACTTAAGCTCACTAAGAAAAAAGCTAATGAAGAACCAGAATGCAAGAGAAGTTATGACAAATATCTTAGAACTACAGAAGATCCTAAGAGACTACTATGAACATATTTATGCTAATAAATTGGGTAGTCTAGAAGAACTGACAAATTTTTAGAGACATACAACTTTCTAAAACTGAAAGAAGAAGAAGTAGAAAACCTGAAAAGAACATTTATAAAGAAATTAAAACAGTAATCAAGAGTCTCCCAAAAAACAAAGCCTAGGATCAGATGACTTCACTAATGAGTTTACCAAACCTTCAAAGACATAACTCCTATTTGTCTCAAACACTTCTAAAAAACTGAAGAGAGAGAATGTTAAATATGCACACACATTTTATGACCAACATTAATCTTAATGCTAAGTCAGATAAAGACATTACAAACAAAACAAAAACTATAGACTCATATTCATAATGAACATATATACAAAAGTCCTCAAAAAATCTTAGCAGACCAAGTTAAACCATATAATAAAATTATCACACATTCTGACCAAGTGAAATTTATCCCAGGGATGGAAGGATGGTTCAGTATCTACAAAACAATCAGTGTAATTCACCATATCAACAAAAGGAATGATAAAAATCATATGATCATATCAATAGATGCTGAGAAAGCATTCAATAACATTTGACATCCATTTATAATGAAAATCTCAGTAAAACTATGTATAGAAAGAACATACTTTAACATAATAAAGGCCATATATGACAAACCCACAGCTAACATACTCAATGGTGAAATACTGAAATCTTTTCTTCTAGCAGCATGTAAAAGATGTTCACTTTCGCTGCTGCTATTGAACATAGTATGGAATCCCCAGTCAGAGGACTTAGAGAAGAGAAATATATAAGAAATCCCAATTGGGAAAGAGCAAAAATTAACTATTTCCTAACACGATAATATACATAGAAAAACCTAAAGATACCACTCAAAAAAACTATTAGAAGTAATAAATCAGTACAGTGAAGTGGCAGGCTACAAAATCAACGTACCAAAATTGGTTGTGTTCACATATGCAGAAAATGAGCTAAAAGGAAAAGAAATCAAGAAAACAATCCCATTTACAATAACATAAAAAAAGAATTACTTAAAAATAAACATCCAACGAGGTGAAGGGCCTGTACAAGAAAACTATAAGACATTGTAAAAAGAAATAGAAGACATGAAGATACAGACATTCTTCTTTATTGATGGAAATAATTAACATTATTAAAAAGCAATATACAGAATCAATGTAATCCCTGTCAAAGTGTCAATGACAGTCTTCAGAGGAGTATAGTAATCATAACTGAAAATGACACAGAACAATAGACCCCTCCAAACCTAAGCAATTCTGGCCAAAAAAAGAAACCAAGAAAAAAAAAAATCAAAACAAAACAAAAAATAAAACAAGAAGGAGGTATCACGTTTCCAGACTTTAAGCCGTACTATTAAGTTAAAGTAATCCAAATAGTATGGTATTAGAATAAAAAAGACACAGATCTCTGCATTAAAAAAGGAAATCCTTCCCTTCATACTCTTCCCGCAGTTAATAAGCCATCTGTGGGGAGATGCCTTAGACTTTGTTTTTAAAATATGGAGGATCTTGAATTAATTATTACATTGGAGGGTTTATAATTTTATGAGCCCTTTCACATTATTCATTGGCCTTCTTCTGTATAAACACATATCCTTTTGCTCATTTTGCTCATTCCTTTTCTCCCTGATCCCCCCCCCCTTTTCTTTCTCTCTTTTCCAAATATCAATATTAACTTCTGAATTTTGTCCATCTTGTAATTTATTACCATCGTTATTCTTTCCTTCTTGTCCCAGTTTGGACAAGAGACCCTGAAGACGTCCTTTGGAACTGTCTCTGCTGGCCTTTGAACACTTATTTATATTCTGGCCCAAGACAGGTTAGGGTCATCTTGTTCTTCTCCTGCCCAAGCTTGGATCAGGATTTCTCATGGCTCTGTTCTCTGACTCCAATTGTTAGGGGGAAAAGGCTGTCCTAAAGCTAATTTCATACAGGCTTTGTGGACTCCACCCCAACCCCAGGCCAAAGCCAAAGACACTGGGAACTCCAAATCCCATCACCACCAAAGGGAAGGTGGCTGGGACCTGCCGGTGGGTTTAAGCAGCCAGGTTGGTATAAAGCCAGACACGTGGGCTTTGGGGGGGGGTGTCCCCCATTTTGGCTCTCCGCCAGTTCGCAGCATCCGTCCGGCCAGCTCTGAGAGTGCCTTTGGGTTTCCAGGCTGGCGGATCGGGTAGGACGCATTAAGGACTTTATTTCCCTATTTTCTCCTTGAGTTGTACATTTCCTTAATTCCCTTTCCCTTGTAAATAAACCTTTTATTAACCTTTTGTGTGTGCCTGTAGTGGAGTATTAATAAGTCCTTTTTAAGTGCGCGGGTGAGGACCCACAGCCAGGCAACCCGTTCAATATCGGGGCTGCCCTATAACACTATCAGTGAGGTGTGTATTTAGAAACACACACACACACACTCACACTTCATACTTATAAATCTGATTCACATAAAACATCACAATTTTTTTTCTCAACTCCCCTCATTCCATATTTGTATGTCCCTCCATATGATGAAACTCTGACACCCTACATCAATTTATTTTCACACTTTACTAATATGATATCACAATCATAACAGTTTCAAAATTGCAACAATACCACCTCTAAAAACAGCAAGCCTAATTATAAATTTCATAATTTATTTGCAATTCTTCTAAGGCTATCTTCCCTTATATATAAATTAATTGACATAATTTTCCCTTTATGGTTATGTTTTAATTTAATGTATAGTTCATATCATTTGTTTCTATCTGTATTCAATTCCAAAATTTGCTTTTTTCATATTGTTTGTGATTTATCTTAATATGGTTTAGAAGTCAAGACTATATAAGAAGATATATCAAAGAAATCTCATTTGTTCCTATATCCCCTCCACCCCATTCCCAACAACTACTGTGATCAGTTTCATAATTTCTCGTTTATCTTACCTATTTTTTCTCTTCATAAAAAGTAAATGTGTGTATGTGTATAATTTCCCAATATTTTATGAAGAGAACCATAACCACTGATCCCCGATTGCATCTCTCCTTCCAGCCACTGAAGAGATAAAATTGAGTGATGGGCTCTGGTTCAAGGGTGTTTGGACATGGAAGCCACATAGGATCTCTCAGCTCTGTTGTCCTGTGGTGCTTACTGTGCTTTCAGTGTGGTTTAGATGAGTCTCAAGTTCCATGTGCCTGGAGGAGTCCTCATCCAGAAGCCTGGGCTGACCCTCAATTTTGACACAACATTCCATTGCCTTGCAAATTCAGGCCTTTCCTTTCAGAGAGGCTAGATGAGAGGAAGGGTTATTAATACAATCCTCTCAGTTATATTTTATATACTATGCTATCTAGAAGCTGGTAGGGAGAGGGATGGAATGGCTCTCTTCTAACCACGCATGGCTTAATTTTATGTGTCATTTTTTTTAAGATTTATTTATTTATGCATACAAGAACTGGGGTGCAGGGCAGAGGTATAGGGGGTGAGAGGATTCACCAGAGACATAGTGGCGAGCAGAACAGGTGGATTGACTGAAATACACTGCTGAGCGGAGCAGTGGGCGAGTCAGGAGAGAAGTCTGCTTTGCCATGTGGGTAGCTTCCTGGCCGGGAATCGAACTCATGCTGCAGTGGCTGCGGACAGCTTCATAGGTTTTGTTTTAACCCCTTGCGCCACCAGGGAGGCCCTTATGTGCCAATTTGATTGGGCTAAGTAGTGCCCCAATTAAATATTACTTTGGGGTGTGTCAGAGTGTCTCTGGATGAGATAAGCATTTCAATTGGTGGACTCAGTAGATTGCCCTCTCCAGTGTGGTGAACCAGCTCCAATCCTGAATAGAACAAAGGTGGAGGAAGGAGGAATTCACCTCTTTCTTTGTTTCCTGCCTGCCTGGGTGAGCTGGGATTTCAGTCTCCTACTCTTGGACTTTGATGTATTCCATTGGCTCCCCTGGTTCTGTTTCTCAGGACTTCAGGCTCTTCAGACTTGAATTATCCCACCAATTCTCCTTGCAGACAGTAGACTATGGGGTTTAGCTTTCATAATTGCATGAGTCAATTCCTCATAATAAAGCTTCCCATGTACATATGTACATACATACATACATGCATGAATATATATATCCTCCTATTGGGTCTGTTTCTCTGGAGAACCCTGAGTAATAGGGTACTGAATGTTTATGTTTGATTATAAATTTAATAATTGTCTGAAATCATTACAAGGGATAACTTGAGTGACAGTTCGACTTAGAATGAGGCAGACTAGGGTGATATTGTTAATGGTGGAAAACTCATTTTGAGATAAAGGAAAGTAGGTTTTTAAATTTATAACCCCATTGTCTGTAAAAGCAGCCTTCTGCTAATTCCTCTTTGTTCTAACTGTATGCAGTATCTAAAATTTCACTTGTTTACTGCAAGCATAGGCTTCATCAATAAGGCAAAAAACAAACAAAAAAGATCCTTTCCAGATTCTTAGCATAATCTCAGCAGAGGTGCAGAGCTGGGCAAGAGGGAGGAATAGTTTGCTAATCCCTTGAAGAAACATACAAGGTCAGGATGGCTGTACTAGGGAGGGATTACTTTGTGAGTTTGAAAATGCCTCATAAAAGCATGACCCTTTTTCCTGAGGTGCTGTTGGAGAGGAAATAATAAACACAAGGCTTCACAGCAGAGCACTTATGGACTGGAAGAGCACTTATTGCTAAAGCTTCACCATCTTGGCTTGGGAATCCTGTGTCCAGTGCAGCTCAGTTCCAGTTTGTTCCACCCTGCCCCAGCCATCGAGTCATGTCCCCATCATGTCAACATCACTGGTCTGGGATAAAACATGAGCTGTTTAAAAATTATTTAACACTTTGAAAAATCCAGTACCACTTGTGTTTGCAGCCAACCATTCATGTAAAAGAGCTTTGATCATTAGTTGATCCTCATACTTTTATAGGGCAGCCCCGATACAAAACGGGTTGCCTGACTGTGGGTCCTCACCCACACGCTTAAAAGGACTTACCAGTACTCTACTGCAGGCACACATGAAAGGTTAATAAAAGCTTTATTTACAAGGGAAGGGCAAATGAGGAAATGTACAACTCAGGGAGAAAAAGTGGGAGGCAAAGTTTTAAATGCGTCCTACCCAATCCGCTGACCTGGAATCCCAAATGGCACTCTGAGAGCTGGCCACGAGCCAGGAACCGTGAAGCCAGGAGGTGAGCGAGAGAGCGAGAGACCCCAAGGCCCGTGTGTTTGGCTGCTTAACTCCACCCTCAGGTCCCAGCAACCTTCCCTTTGGTGGTGATGGGATTTGTCTTTCCCAATGTCTTGATGGCTTTGGTCTGGAGTGGGGGTGGAGTCCACAAAGCCTGTATGGGATTAGCTCAAATTCAAGCAAAACTACATGTCTACTCATATCTATAATTTCATCTATTAAAATATGCAATTTTCATGTTTACAGTTAAATACCCAGTTAGATACCCAAATGATGCTGTCACTTAACTGATATCAAAGTAGTCTTCAGGACCTCCCCGGTGGCGCAGTGGTTGAGCACTGGGCTGCGAAGCTGCCTGAGGCCTCTGCAGTGCCGGTTTGATCCCTGGGCTGCAAGGGTCTCACATGGTGTTCAGACCTCTCCTGCCGCCCGCTGCTCCCCTCAGCAGTGTACTTCGTCAGTCTGCCTGCTCTGCTCTCCACTCTGGCTCTGGTGAATTCTGACTGTACACAGTGCTCTGGTGCTTCTGACTGTACCCAGTGCTTGTATAAAGAAATAAATAAATCTTTAAAAAACAAACAAACAAACAAAAAACTCCAAAGTGCTCTTTAGCGATGTTCTGTTATGTAAGGCACAATAATTTACAATAATTTAGGAGGTAGGTTATCAGTCTATAAAACTCAGTTGAAGATAACCTTCATGATATTTTTATTTACAATTTTCTTAGTTTCTTTGGAGTAATTTCCTCCTTTTCATGAGACAAAGAATTCTCTGGCATGTCAGAAATTTTATCTTTTCCATTCCTGATCTGGATGACTTCTCAAATAATTTTTTGCCTGATGATTTTATAAAACAATGATTTATGTACCAGTCCAAAGCTTGCCCCAGTTGAAGGATTTTAGACCATTTTAGTGGAGACAGGTATTATAATTTCTCTACAATGACTCCCCAGCTCCATTTAAAAAATGACTCCACAAAGATCACCTTTTCACATATTTTATTTTATTTTATTTTATTTTTTTATATTTATTTATGAATACAAGAACTGGCATACAGGGCCGTATGTGTGGGGTGGTGAGAGGATTCATCAGAGACAGAGTGGGGAACAGAACAGGCAGATTGACTGAAATATACTGCCGAGGGGAGCAGCGGACGAGCCAGGAGAGGTATGCTTCACCATGTGGCTAGCTCCCTGGCCGGCCAGGGATCAAACTCGTGCTGTAGTGGCTGCAGATAGCTTCATAGGTTTCATCTTAACCCCTTGTGCCACCAGCGAGGCCCTATTCACATATTTTAGATTTAAATTTTATTCTTTTCTAAAACAACATTTTGATAAAGATTGGAAAGTTTAAAACATTAAACATATTTTGCATAAGAAATCAATTACATTCTTTTTTTTTTTTTTTGCTTCCATATAAGAAAATCATGGGAATTTTAAGATATCAATTCATGGGCTGGTGAAGAAGATAACACAGATTATAGACAGTATAACTGAAGGTAGCTAAGAAAATCTCAGTAGAACAAACTAAGGAAACCTCATGTGATTATATCCTGAGCCTATAACTGTAATAATTCTGAAAAACCCAAGAATGCACAAACACATTAACCATCAGAACCAGGGCATCATCATACACCAGGTAGCTTCGGGGAAATACCTCTAAACATCTGTGAGGAATAAAAGGAAAAGTGTCCACAACATCTAGAGATAGCATGAAAATGATTTTGACATTGTGGACCTCCTGAAAGAACTGCGGGTTGCTGAGAATTGCTGAGTAAGAGGGAACTGAGGACGGATCAGAGGAAAGGAAAAAAAAAGAGTAATTGTTTAGTTTGTTTCTTTTGATTTTTTAAAAGAGCAGGATAAGGAGGACTTGAGGCTTCTACAATTTGGCGACTAGCTTATCTGAGCAGGCAAACAGAGAGAAATTTGCAGATAAGGGCCCAGTAAGGAGCAGTGGCTAGTTCAGCTGGAGTATGTCTTCCTTTTTTATTCCAAGTTAACTCTGTGTAGAAGGTTGCTGGTGCATGTGCCAGTCTGGGGAGTATTAGGGATATCTCATAGGGATGAAGAAACATGAAACCTTTTAAAGGTGAAAGGGGGCAAAGAACAGAGAAAGTTGCATTTGAAAGGATTACCTTCCCCTCCTGAACCTTCAAATGTCTAGTTCTTATGGGTCACTTTCAAACATATTTAAAAACCAGCTAATTTCTTTCTTTTTTTTTTTTTTAAAGATTTATTTATTTATTTATACAAGCACTGGGTATAGTCAGAAGCGCGGGAGGGTGAGAGAATTCACCAGAGCCAGAGCAGGGAGCAGATCAGGCAGAAGGACTGAAGTACACTGCTGAGGGGAGCAGCGGGTGGCAGGAGAGGTCTGCTAGCCATGTGGGACCCTTGCCCACGGCTGGGGATCGAACTGGTGCTGCAGAGGCTGCGGGCAGCTTTGCAGCCCAGCGATCAGCTGCTGCACCACCAGGGGAGGCCCTAATATATTTCTTTATTTCTGTTTATACTTCTTATGGTTTATATTGTTTATTGCTGTTTATAATTTCTGATTCTTATCTTTTTTTTTAAGATTTATTTATGTGTACAAGAACTGGGGTACAGGCCAGAGGTGTGGGGGGTGAGAGGATTCACCAGAGACAGAGTGGGGGGCAGAACAGGCGTTTCTACTGAAATACACTGCTGAGGGGAGCAGTGGACAAGTCAGGAGCAGTCTGCTGTGCCATGTGGGTAGCTCCCTGGCCGGGGATCAAACTCATCCTGCAGTGGCTGCGGATAGCTTCATAGGTTGCGTCTTAACCTCTTGCACCACCAGGGAGGCCCTGATTCTCATCCTATGTCCATTTCATTACCTAGGATCTTCACTAAGTAGGCTGGTCAAATGGCAGAGAAACCATGCTGATGCTGATCCACAAGGCTCATAATGTGTGTCTTACTGCATTTGGGCTGCTGTAATAAATTGGGTGTCTTACAGACAAGTGGGGTGTCCAGGATCAGAGCACCAGGAGATCTGGCATTTGGTGAGGACTTCTTGGTTTATAGATGGCAGTCTTTGCTGTGTCCTGGGAGATACTTCTTCCCTGGGAAATGCTTTGTTGGAAGAAAAACAAATTAGCTCCCTTTATAAGGGCACTAATCTAATCACAAAGGTTCTGTCCTCATGGGTGAATCACCTCCCAAAGGCCCTACCTCCTACCACTATCACTCTGTAGGTTAGGATTTCAACATATGAATTTGTGGGGAAACATAGACATTCAGATAATAGCATTCCATGCATGGGCTCAACCCCCAAATGTATGCCCTTCAAACAGGCAAAATGTATTCATTTCATCCTACTAACCCCGAAAGTCTCAACTCATCCAATATCAACTCAGAAGTCCAAGTCCAAAGTCTCATGTAAATATTGTCTAAATCAGATATGGGTGAGATGATTCCTCCTGAGGCAAACTGCCCTGCAGGCCCTTACACTTTGCCCGGTGATAGGTGCCTTAGGTAATCTCTGAGATGAATTCTAGGTCATTCTTCCATTGTCCTTGACAGTAAGTCCTCTCTTCTATTTAGCTGTCCCCTTTGTCTTGATGAATAATTTGTAGCTTTAGTGAGATGGTCACTCCATATTAATCTCTTTAGTAGATTTGGTCACACCCTTTGCATTTGCTCCTGAACAAATTTTCTCGTCTTTTGAAATTTTCCAAACTTTTAATTGTTTTCCTTTTGATGAAGAATTTGTCAAAGCATTTGTCTCTTCAACTATTATAGTAAAAGCATCCAAGAGAATCCAGGCCATCCCTTCAACATTTTGTTTAGAATTTCTTCAAATAGCCAATCTAATTGCTTAAAAGTTCAACCTTCCACAAAAAAGTAGGACATGAACACATTTAGCTAAACTATTAAAATACAGTTTCAGTGCTTTGCATTTTGTTAATTTCCCCAGCCTTTTGAAACAAAATTGTCTCTTATTCTGTGCTCAGATAGTATTTTGTTCATACTACTATTATAGCACCAGAGAAGTTGTCCTTTTTTTTTTTCCCTAGTTGTAATGTATTTGTCTTTCCCCGGCACACTTAAATACAGATGCCTCTGGTCACTTGTGAATACTCAAATTTAGATCAGCTAAAATTGAATGAAATTGTATTTGTACTCCTTAGTTTACTTATCATTTCAGAGATCCAAAGATAGCAATAATATTGCTAGTGGCTGCCATATTGGATAGCACACATATAGAACATTTCCATCTTTGCAGAGAGATTGAATTATTTGATACACTAAACATTGTTCATATTTATGTCATTAAGATTTTCACATTATTTGGAAGAGAATGAACACCCATCCTTTTAGGGCCATGTCAAGGAGATAGGGTTCAGGGGCACTTTCTATGCTAGCATGGAAAGGTAGAACCAAAAGCCAGTTGGTGGATTTAAGAATCAGGGCTCTGGAGAAAGAGTGCAAGGCACCAATTTTGGAATGGTAATAATTAGGGGGTATGCAGCGGGTAAGATATTGAATTAGTTAGCCATTCAGGGCCAAAAATGAGATGAAGGTGGGTGCTAAGGATTTTCTTGCACAGGGAGTTACCTGCATCCTTGTTAAATAATCAGGAACCTGAAAGCTTCACTAAAGGCACTGTTACTGTTAGTATGGAGACAATGCTCACTACCTGTTTATGAAATAAAACTGGAAAAATATGTGTATGTTATATATTTTTCCCCTCTTTCTTTTTAAAATTTTTATTTATTTTTTTAAACAATATTTGCCCCCCATCCCCTCAGTTTGAGTCTCCATAGAATTTCCTTCCCCAATGCACCTGTGCACCATCACCTCAGTCCCCTGTGCTTCTCCCTTCCTCCCTCTGATCCCTCTCCCTCCTCCTCCCCTGCAGGATGTCTCTGATTTGTAATTGTCTGTTTTTGCTTTGTTGTGTTTTGTACCATTATTATTTTTTTTTACCCCGATGTCTTATCTGGGTCCCCTATATTCCTGTTACAAGTGATATGATATACATTTTAAGTATAAAATATATAAGTTTTAAACCACATATAACTGGATAGGAATATGTAGGTCTGGGATGAATAATTTCTGCCACTAGGAAGTTGACTTTTTTAATAAACAAACACAGACAAATAGGTAGAAAAATACTGTAATACTATATTAATATGAACAAAGATGGAGTCTACCAGTAAGAGTTGTTAATTCTGCTCTGCTTTTTACAAGTTCATTCTTCCAAATGTGGATCTTCCATTTGTGTATTGCTGGGGGATATATAGAGGTATTTGCCAAATGGAGGAATAACCTCTTAATGACTATGCTTTACTTCTGCTACTTGTAATATGAGTCACATCTCCTCATTACAACTTGCAAAGATGCCTTCAAAATACCATATCTGGACCAATTTCACTCCTGAATACTTGGACAATTTTCTTTCATCAGCAGACAATTATTCAATCAGTGTTGGTGGAACATCTATTGGGTACTCTGCCTTTGTAAACTGCTTGGTGCTTTGCAAGATAATGTATTGGTCTTTGTCCTCAAACAACTTAGGATCTGAACAGGAATAATGTACTTAAAAATATTGCCACCAATCTAATAGATGTACATTAAATCTCAAATGAATGGGATAGACCTTAAGCGCTAGGCCGGTTCAGAGGAGAGAGGGATGCTTTCCAGATGGTGTGATCCAGCTGTTGTGATTAATCAGCATGAAGATGCCCAGGGGGATGGTAGCTGGGTCTATTTTCTGAGACCTTTCCTGCTTACTTAGCCATTTCAAAAGGAAACTGACTCCAGTGGAAAAGTTCCAGTCTGGCTGCTTCTTTTCTGAAAAAGTGTTGGTGAGTGGACCATACTGTAATTCAATGACAAGCAGCTTGACACAACTGTCACTTTTTTTTTTTTTAGCATCTTCTGGAAATGAATTAGTTCTTTTATGCAGCAACAAAAATTCCTTGTCACAAAGTAGTATTTTGCTGTCTGGTTTTTTACATTACAAAGTCCCTTTATTAATTATATTCTTGGGAAAAATATGGGCTTTTATTTCTTTGTAATTTATGGCAATGTGAAGATGTGGATTACCTGGACTTGAATTCCAATTTTGTCATTTTTCAGCTGTGTGACCTTGAAGAAGTCAGTCTCTCTGGTTTTTCCCCTCAGATTGCTGCTTTTAATCTTGCTTGTAAATGTTTAATGACATCACACATGAATGGTTTATCTAATAGTTACCATTCAGCTTAAGAAGGGATCTCTTGTTTATCCATTTTTTAAATAAGATAAATATTTCTGTTTCAAGTTTCCCTTTGGATATAGATTACACTATTTCCAACATAATTACCTTGAAAAGGGAGACAAACCTCCATCAGGAGCACCTAAAATAACCACTGTACTTTTAAATTATCCCAGGGAGACACCACCCCACTCCTGATGTCTGTTTGGTATATAAATACAGCCTCATGGTGCTGGCAGATTATCCAACTGAGCGTGGAACTCTTCATTTATTCCTTGACTTCAATATTCTTCCCTTATTGTAAGATTTTTGTTTCTGATCTGTATTATTTGTCTCCCTCAATAGCTTTTTTTTTTTTTCCAGGAGGTTTAACTTTTATGTTTTTTAAGGGCAGATATAAGTTTTCAGCTAGATTGAGAGAAAGGTATAGGGTTCCCATATATCTCCTGCCCCCACACATGTATGGCATTACCAACATCTTTCACCAGAGTGGTACAATTGTTACTATTGATGAACCTACAGCGCCACATCATTATCCCCCAAATCCAGAGTTTACATTAGGGTTTACTGTTGGTGGTGTTCATTCTGTGGGTTTGGACAAATATATGACATGTGTCCATTATACAGATTAGTTTCACTCCCTTAAAAACTCTTTGTGTTCCAACTACCGATCCTCCTGGAAACCACTGATTTTTTTTTTTTAACTGTCTCATAGTTTTGTCTTTCCTGAAATATCATATCCTTGGAATCATATAGTGTTTCTATTTTTTGCATTGGATTCTTTCACTTAGAAATATGCTTGTCTTTTCATGACTTGATAGTATAATTTTTAGGACTGAGTAATATTTCATTTTCTGGATGTACCAGTCTTTATTTATATGTATGTTACACAGAACCCATCTAAGGGTATTTAATTTTTTTTTTTTTTTGTGGGGCCCTTGCTGGCAGCTGGGGAATGAACTGGCGCTGTAGAGGCTGCGGGCAGCCACACAGCCCAGCGCGCAACCGCTGCGCCACCAGGGGAGGCCTTAAGGGTATTTAATCTTAACTTTCTTTTCTTCTGATTGTCTATGAGCTTAGGAAAAGGCTTGAATAGGGTGAGAATAGATTCTTTAGGACATCCATGAAGTAAGTTTAATGCTGGAACAGTGTAATTTAGATATGCTATTTGAGAGAATATAAGGGAGAGGAATATGTGTGTAAAAACAAACGGATAAAAATAATCTAGAGTTTCTCAACAATCTGAGTCTGAGGATATGTTTATGTATACATATATATGTGTGTGTATATATATATATATTTGAGAATTTATGTGTTTGGTGTGGGCATTAGGGGAGAAGAACTATTGTGAAATCTGTGTGAATGGATAGTGTTACAGATTTCTAGTCCTCTCCCTTAGTTCTAGGTTAGATGAAGGAAACTTAACAGTACTTGCACCTGTGAAATTGAGAGTACCCATGGGCCTCAGAAAGCCTTGCCAAGTCATGAGGGTGCAAGGTGCTCTGTTTTCATAGGTTTGCCATTCTAGGCTAGTGTTTTGTCTGCAAGAGGTAAGTCAGAATCTATGTCTATAAATCTGTATCTGTATTTTTATCTATGCCTGTATCTTTATTTATTTCTGTGTCTACATTGGTATCTATATCTATGTCTATATCTTCCACCTGGAGACTTTAAAGGAATCAATGTTATTAACTAACTATTCAAGGCACGTTATGAAATTAAAATTATAAATATTTTGATATATATATACAACAAATAATATATATATGCACAAATTATATATATTAGCAATGAACAGAGTGGGGCTCAGTTCTTCACTTGGGAAACTTTTAGTGATAGCAGATAAGATAATGTCAGTAGATGCTGTTTCAGTTCTACCCAATTTCTCTTCTTGCATTACCAGAGTTTTGATAATTCCCATTAACACTTTGGATGGATGGATAACTACAAGCACTTTCATCAAGGCTCACTTTCACTACCAAGTCCTCCTTGACTCCTTCAAGGACATTATCCACACACCTCTGGCATCTGTGGGATGACTCCTTCACGATTCTCTGCAACCCCCTGTACCAGGAGTGTCCTGTGCTTTGTGTTTGTGTTTGTGTATACATTTGTGTTCTTTTCTGTTCCTTTTATTTCAACTATCTATGACAGGAAGAATCACTTTGTCATGATCATTCTAGCTGGGCAGAAATCGGAATCCCGAATTTCTTAGATGTTCTTCGTAGGCACTGCCCAACAGCACCCCGTTCTAAAGGATGTTGTCTCATCCACAGGCCTGAGAGGCAGTGGTCATATTTTGCTCTGCATACCCTCCTCTAATCACAGCTGATCAGGAACATGGTCCAAGGCAGAGAGTTGGGATTTACAGTCTGGTGTTTGGTTTGGATTAAGAAATAATGTATTCTGAAAGTAAGAAGCACAGACTCTTTACCAGAGTTGTTCAAGTCTCACAGTTTTGTCATTTCTGAAACATTATATTGGTGGAACCAATAGGAAATGTGTGTGTGTGGGGATCACCGGGCCTGCACCCCAGCACAGTGGGGTTTTGTCAGAATGCTCAGTTCAGTGTGTTGCTTCTTCAACAGTGTCTTTATTGATTTATAATAATTTATTTATCTGAACACTTTTATTTTTGAGAAGGAAAGCACAATGTGTTTTATAGCACAGAGATCGTTCTTCTAATGAGAACTCTACGATTAGTAGATAGTAATATCTACCAATAAGTGAAGGAAAAAGATCTTACCCTTTTGAAGTTCTGAGGGGAGGAGCAGGTCATCGGCTTTAGTAGGGTAGACTGGACGTGCTCAAGGTCGAGATGGCCTTCCAGTCTTGGTGGTGTCCACCTGCTCTCTACCTTAGTTCTAGGTCTCCAGGGAGCTGTCCCAGTACCCTGGCCACAGCCATTCCATCATCAGGCACCCCCAGGCAATGGACACGGTTGTCATGCCTGGCCTACACACCTGCCCTGCTGGCATTGAGCGTTTCCCAGACATGCAATCCTGCACCCAGTCACCAAGAGCTGGAGGCTCTTAGAAAAGGAGATGGAGGTGATTCTGCATATGGTGTGGTCCTGGGAGTAAACGCTGAACTCCTGATCAGAAAGAAGGCCAGGCAGCCTGCAGGCAGCACTATGGTAGCCAGTGGCACATGCATTGCAGATTGGAGAGAAACAGATGGCTCTGATGTCAGACCCATGGCCGGTGAAGGTCTCCTGAAACATCACTTCTCACACATCCTGGAGCTTGACTTTATGATGACATTAAAAAAGGGTTTGAGACTGACTGCCTGTACATTTAATACACAGTTAGCTTAGCATAAAGAGATGTAGATGCAGCCACAAATGATGTAAAGTGCTTCTGTTAGTACACTAATTTCCTGCAGGAGGATGCACCAGTCTCTTGTTCTCTGCATACAGAGAAAGTCTCTTTGCTAGTCCTGTATGCAGGACTTTTTTCTTTCTTTGCTTCTTCAAACATTTACCTTTCTTTTTCTAGAGCTACACTAGTCTCTGAGTTTTATGCAGCTTTGATGCTTTAAATGAAGATTTCTAAATTGGCTGCTTTAAATGAGGATTTTTATTTAAATCACCTCTTGATATGCAATTGTTCTAACTTCACTATTTAGGTACAGAAATAATTTAAATTGTAGCTTGGAAATACAGTCATCTGGATTTGAATGTTGGATTCTATCAGATCCAAACTCCTTGACTGTGGAAATAGTTCTTTCTTTTTTAAAGCCACTTTGTTAAGATGTAATTGATGCACAAAAAATGAAACATATTTAATGTATACAACTTAATGAGCCTGGAGGTAAATACAGAGTCATGAAACCATCACTATAATCTACATGTAAACATCTATTATCTCCAAAAGTTCCCTCCTGCTTGCTTTATTATTATTATTATTTATAATGATACTTAACATAAGATCTAGTGGAATGATGGTTGCTAGGGACTGGTGGTTGCTGGGTGTGAAATGGGAGGCATCAACCAAAGGGTACAAATTGTTAATTATGTAAGATGACTAATTCCTAGAGCTCTACAGTGAGGCATAGTGCCTATAGCTGACAATGCTGTTTTATATACTTAAAAATATGCCAAGTGGACATTTTTCTCTGTATTCCTCAGGCGTCTTCATTGCTGAAATAGACATGAGTAGTTCCACGCTTATAGAATAGTAGTGAGAATTAAATGAGATAGTCCCATACTGACATTCAGTATGATCTTGATAAATGTTAGTTCTTTTTTTTTTTTAAACTGGGGTATTCCTGGGCCTCTCCTGGAGGCGCAGGTGGTTGTGCACAGTGCTGTGAAGCTGTCCGCGGCCTCTGTAGTGCCCTTTTGATCCTGGCGGGTGAGGGTCCCACATGGTATGCCAGACTTCTCCTGTCTTGCCCGCTGCTCCCCTCAGCAGTGTATTTCGTCAGTCTGCCTGTTCTGTTCCCCACTCTCTCTCTGGTGAATCCTCTCACCCTCCCATGCATTTGGCCTGTCCCCCTGTTCTTATATAAATAAATAAATAAATCTAAAACAAAACAAAACAAAACAAAAACTGCGGTATTCCCAGATGGTCTCACTCATGGCAGGAAATTAGAAAACCTAAATAAGGGACCAGGAAAAAGACTAATTACAATAAAGTAAAAATCAAAATCAACAAGCAACTATAGACCAGAGACACACTCCAGTGGAGGGCCAGGGGAGGAGAAGAGGGATTAGGGTCAGAAAAAGAGGGTGGGAATTGTATGGGGAATATAACCAAAATGAAAATGCATACATTATGCAAAAATGAAAAAATGATGAAAAAATTATATCAAATAAAATAATTCATAAAAAAAATGGCAGAGCCACCGAAACACACAGCTAAGGGGAGCCGTGGGGAGATGGGAGAGGTCCGCTGTGCCATGTGGGTAACTCCCTGGCTGGGGATCGAACTCTGGTTCTGGCAGTGAGAGGGCTGAGACTTAATCACTAAACCACCAGGAGGGCTGATAAACGTTAGTTCTTTTTTTTTTTTTTTTAAGATTTATTTATTTATTTATTTATACAGGCACTGGGTACAGTCAGAGCGCGGGAAGGTGAGAGAATTCACCAGAGCCAGAGTGGGGAACAGAACAGGCAGACTGATGAAGTACACTGCTGAGGGGAGCAGCATGTGGGACCCTCACCAGTGGCCGGGGATCGAACCAGTGCTGCAGAGGCTGCTGGCAGCTTCACAGCCCAGCGCTCAACTGCTATGCTACCGGGAAGGCCCTAAACGTTAGTTCTTAAGTGGTCAGCTAAGTGTGCTTAGACCCTGCGGCAGGAACGCAGCTGTGCTGCTCCAGGCAATGCCGGGCTCCGCACCTTCCATGTCTCCACTCTCTATTAGAAGCCTGCCACGCTACTTGTCTTGTCACCCAGGGGAAACTTCTCTAAATAGCCACACATTCAGTGGCGTCTCAGCAGGAGCATTTAAAATTCTTTTTACTTTCTGGGTTGACTAAGAAATGGAAAAGACCCCTGCTCTCCCTACTTTCCCCCACACACCCACTGCAGCAAGACGCTGTTTTCCCCCACACACCCACTGCAGCAAGATGCTGTTGCACCTGCACGTCTCCTATATACTCACCCTCAGAGTGAGGAGTGTCAGAGGACTTTACAAGTGACATGCTAGACTCAGAGAGATGAGTGATCCCCCAATACTTCTGGTATTTTCTGTTTTTCCCATCGCCAGTGCCCATTCTCATAACTTGGGAGTGGGGATTTCCTTTCCTTATTGCCTCATCTTGCATTCAGTCCCCCTCTGTATTGCCCCCAACAAATATTTATTTTGAAAAATTGAACAGAATTTCTCCATTGAGAGCGCCGAATCCTAACCACTAGACCACCAGGGAAAGCCCAGAATTTCTCCATTGGATCAACCGATTTTTTAACTACTTACTATAAGGTTTTGTAAGGAGCTGTATCCAAGCAAAATTATAGAGTTGACAGTTTATACTTTTCCTTTCTCAGGTCTTTTGAACTTTCCTATCTTTTCCTGCGTCGTCAGTTCACAGATTCCAATACCTGCTGTGTTGTTAAAATCACACATGTTTAGTTTCGCAGGTATTTTCAAGTTCATCTAACCTCCTCAAATGTATCATATTTGAACCGAAGAGAGGAGTTGAGCTGGAGGATCTTTCTTCCTATAATTAACAGGCCATGCTTCTTTCTTAACATGAAAACTTTTCATTAAAAACCCAGAGGAGGGCCTCCCCGATGGCCCAAGGGGCTAAGACGAAACCAATGAAGCTGTCTGCAGTCACAGCAGCACGAGTTCAAGCCCCCACCAAGGAGCTACCCACATGGCATAGCAGACCTCTCCTGTCTATCCTGCTGCTCCCCTCAGCATATATTTCAGTTGATCTGCCTGTTCTGCTCCCCACTCTGTCTCTGGTGAATCCTCTCACCCCCCACACCTCTGGCCTGTACCCCAGTTCTTGTATGCATAAATAAATAAATCTTTAAAAAAAAATCAAAACCCAAAGAAAGTGATAATGCTTAATCTGAATAGGAAAATGATTTAAGGAAGGAAAGAAGGAAGCAGGTGGTAGCTGGTGATCAAAGTACTTGGCAAGACACCTGTATGTCTCCTATATACTCACCCTCAGAGCGAGGAGTGTCAGACGACTTTACTGGTGACATTCTGGACTTAGAGAAATGAGTGATCCCCCCAACACTGCTGGTATTTTTTGTTTTTCCCGCTTATGATCCCTTACATGATCCCCGTTGGCCTTTCTCCTTCCCCCTCCCTCTTAACCTCCAAAACCTCACTTGGTTTATTAACAATGGCTAGCCTTTAAAAATATTTTACTTTGTCAAACTATCCACTGCGTAAATATCTAATATTTATCTTAGTCATTCAGACTTGCTTCACTACACGTCATTTCCTCAAGCTCCTTCCATTTTCCTGTAAATGACCACTTATCATCTTTCCTTATGACTGACCAGGGTTCCACAGTATGCATGGACCACATCTTCAACCAGCCTTCATCAGTGGCCATTTAGGTCATTTCTGTGGCTGTTGTAAATTGCTTGGCATGAAGGGTATTTTCTGAGGTTACTCGGCTGATAGTGGTAGAGCTCGGATTTTAGATCTCAAGGTTGCCTTTGCAGATCTACCTGGCTGCGTCCTCCATCAAGCCAGCAGGCTACCGATCTTCTCAGAATAGGTGCTCACCTGGGTGCCAGAGGCTTCATATTCTTTGATCCAAAGGCGCTTCCTCTTTGTGAAGTCATATTTTATGATTACGGTTGTGGGAGATGAGATTAGAAAGGGTTAACCAGATGGTTTGCAATTCCTTCAAGAACCCTGCTGATTTTTGTACAGTAAATAATAAAGTTCCAATTTGCTACTGTGACACCAATACAGCTCCCGGCATTAGAGGATTAGGCGAGCACAAAGCTTTATGAGCCGTCAGTGGTGGCTCTGGAGGGTGATTCAGCATGTCGGCTGCTGGAGGCATAGCTGTTAATTGGAGCAGGAGGCAGAGAAGGAGCCTGGTTTGGCAGATCAGGTTTAAATGGGTGGATTGTCTGATGGAGACTTTTTCTGTTCTCTTTTGGCTTTTGTTTCAATGCTTATAGCCAGATTTTCCAGCCCCCAACTGTCTTAAAATGCCATTTTTGGGGAGTGGGAGGGGGCTCAGTGTGTAGCTCCAGATTTCCTAAGGGCTGGATAAATGAGAGGCAATGGCAATAAGGCCAACTTCCATCATTTGCCTCTGAATTCTCTGGAATTCTGTTTTGCTTTCCAGCTCATTTCCTCCTGCCTTCCTCTACCCCTTCCCTCCTAACCGCAGACCAGACATTGCTGTGGGTTTATCTTCTTTGCAGTTCAATTCAGCAAGTGTTTATGGGGAGCAGAGGATATGGTCACAGAAGATCAAAAACTGTTTTTACTACTCAGAGAAATCACTTAATTGTTCATTCTTAGCTTTTTCTTTTCTAAAATAAGGATTATGAAAGTAATATTCACTAGCAGATTGATCTTTAGCATTTCAGAGATTCCTAGGAAATCAAGTAGTAAAAACTCATGGAAGCCATTGTCCATGTGTTTGTGAAACCCAAGATCCACAACTTTCATGAAACTGTTTTTATTCACTCAGGCAGAAGGAGCCTCCTACTCCAATGAGTTCCTTGGAAGGAGAGCTTGTGGGGGTCCCAAATGAGCACAGTTTCATTCATGGAGAGGGGAGCAAAGACTTTGGAGGCAGATGAGCAGCGTGACTTTGGGGAAAGTTCCTTCATGTCCCTGAGACTCAATGTCTCTATTTCTAAAATTCACACCTGTTTCTGTCTTTCAGGTTCTGGTGAGGGATAGTGGTGATGATGCTTTTATGGTGCCTTTCACAGGGACTCATACACAGAAGGGACATAATAAATGGCTTTTTCTCTCTTCCACTCACTTTCACAGTTACTTAGCTGAGTTCTACATCATCCCAGCCATGCAGCTGGGATGTCCTCACGTGTACATATTCACATGTGCTCCTCATTCTCTTCTTCTCTGTTAGATCCAAAAAGAAGAGTTTACAAAATACTGAAAATGGGACTAACTAATCCTGTTTCTCATGCTGAAGTTTCTTTTTAAAGTTAATGTAGGTTAGGGCCTCCCTGGTGGCGCAAGGAGTTAAGACACAACCTATGAAGCTATCCGCAACCTCTGCAGCACGAGTTCGATCCCCCGCCAGGGAGCTACCCACATGGCGCAGCAGACCTCTCCTGGCTTGCCTGCTGCTCCCCTCAGCAGTGTATTTCAGTCAATCTGCCTGTTCTGTTCTCCACTCTGTCTCTGGTGAATCCTCTCCCCCTCCGCGGCACCTTTGGCCTGCACCCCAGTTCTTGTATGCATAAATAAATCTTTAAAAAAAGTTAATGTAGGTTAAATTTCATAGAGTTGATAGAGCCAGGCAGTACTATAAGTCTTCTAACGAAGACCAGCCCTCTCTACCCATGATTTCCAGTCCCCAGATCAATTCTAGTAACTCTTGCTTACGAGGGCTGCCTGTTACACTTATAACTGATTTCTGTTTTTTTCCCTCCTTTAGACAAAATCCACTGACTTTCTACTACAGAAGATGTGAATTTACCTCTTTTTCATCTCTTTTCACATACACCCCGTATTAGTGTCCTGTGGCATCTATCACAAATTACCACAAACTTAGTGACTAGAAAAAATGTGTTAGTTCACAGTTCTGGAGCCTGGAGTCCAAAATCAGCATTGTTGGGTCCAAATCAGCTTCTAAAAGGGAACCTCCTCCCCGGGGAGGCTCCTGGGGAGAGTCTACCCATGACCTGCAGGCTTCAGACTGCAGGATACCCCCCAATCAGTGGCCTAGCACTCTGGCCTCTGCTGTGCTCATATACACTTCCTCCTCTGCATTATCCTGTCTAATCTTCCCCTGCCTCCCATTTCTCAGGATATCTGTGATTGCTTTTAAGGCTCACCTGTTAAGATGTGGTTAAGGTAAGATCAGTTTGATCTCCTCACCTCAAAATCCTGAAATTAATAAAATGAGCAAAGGCTTTCTTTTTCAAATAAGGTAATACAGATCCCGGGCCTGATATCTTTGAGGGCTGTTCTTCAGCCTTTTCTAGCCCCTAAATTCATTGTAGATATATTGGATGTTTTTGTTTAACTTGTATTTTATATTGGCATTCTTATGATTATATAAATATTGTTCACAGCCGAACCAAACAGTATATTAAGAGGGCATTTCCTATCTTGTGCAACATGTGTTTTCTTTGGAGTAGATAAATCTTTGTGTTTTTCAAATTAGTTTTCTAGTGTTCTTGACCTGGTTAACCACAGTCTTTCTACAGAATCATAAAACCCCTCTCAATCTATATTATATCATAGACTCTATCATGTGCCTCTTTTTCCATGGACTGCTCTCTACCTGGGCCTCTCTCCTCTGCTCCAGTCTGTACTGCCTGATCTCAGGTTCTGTGGCATAGTTCTCATCCCAAGACTCTTTCTACTATTAATCCAGACTTTCCTTGATCCCTGTAGCTTTGGTATAAAATTTTACATGAGGTACCATGGGGTGGATTTTTCTTTCAGCCATTGAATTAAGCACTGATGGGTCCTTTAGGTCTGGAAACAATTCAGATTTAGGAAAATTTCTTGCAAGGCTACTTTGGTAATTAACTCCTGCATTTCCTTTGTTTCTCTTCCTAGGATTCCTACTATGTAATCTTGTTTACCTCTTGGGTTGTCTAATTTTCTTATATTTGTGTTTTCTATGCCTTCTTTCCTTTTCTTCTTGTGGTATTTACTGTGAGATTTTCTCAACTTTCTATCCTAACCCCTTTAAGATTTTTACTTCTGCTAGCATATTTTTAAATTCTAAAGACCTCTTTCTGAATAGTTTTCTTTCTTAAAAATACTCTGTTCTTGTTTCATAGATCTTGAGCTTGTTTCATTCTTTCTTCTATCTCTATGCTATAGTAAGTGTGTCTTTAAAGTTTGTTTTATAATACATTTTTGGTCATATTTTGGTCTTTTATGCTTTAGCCTTGCCTCAAATTTATGATACCCATTGACCATCATTATGAAAGATGAAGTATTAAGTAGAAGGATTTAAAATGCAAGCACTCCTTTTGCTTTATTGTACACACTCACTCACAATAGGGCATGGCAATTCCTTGCTCAAGTATGTGCTACCCACCATGTCCTTGTTGCCTTGCTTCAAGGACCCAGGTGGCCCTCCCAATATGTGGAAATACTGAGAAAGGAGAGAAAGAACATGGAAGACTTGCTACCAGAACTTCTTTCTGAAAGTCAAATTTTATTTTTATTTTGCACACAAATATTCATAGCTTTATTTGTAATTGTCACTCACTGGAACTAACCAAAATATTTATCCACCTATAGGTGAACAGTCAAGCAAATTGTGGTATATCCATACAATGGAATACTACCATGCACTAAAAAGGAATGAACTATTAATATATACAATATGAATAAATCTCAGAGTAATTAAACTGAGTGCAAAAATCCAGACAGAGAAGAGTACATACAGTAGTATTCTATTTACATGATAGTCCAGGAAATGCAAATTGATGGATAGTAACCACAAATCATGTGGTTGCGTAGAGATGGGAGTAAGAATCAAATGTTCTTTGCCACAAACTTTACATGGCTCTCTCACAAAAGGAGAGACAAGGCCCCCACTCTGACAGGGCCCATACTCTGTCACCCTGGCACAGGAGCCTTACCCCCAGCAGCTGTGATGGGTCTGAGCTGACATAGCTCAGGTGTCCAGTGTCCCAGGCTACTTAGACCTACTTCCTCTCAAACTAATGTGGGATTGTTTTGTCATAAAAATACGACTGTAGTCATAAAACATGTCTTTGTGGGAGAAAAAGGTTCCCAGGCCTAGGAATGTGTGTGTGTATATGTGAGACAAGCTGAGACAGGTGCTTCTCTCCCCCTCCCCGGCCCTGAGGCCAGCACAGCCAGGTGTGATCTCATGCTAACCTACAACATGAGGGAGTCCTCAAAGGCCAGCGGCATCTGATACCTTCCATATCAGGCTTAGAACAGTTTTCCAAAAGGCTTCGCATTCCCTGGGTCAAGATCTCATTTTTTCCCCCAGAAAACATGTGTATTTCAGCAGAAATTTAATCCCTGGGGTTCTAACTCCTTCACACTTACATCAGTTAAAATGGCATTTCTGAATAGACATGCGATCCTGCAGAAGCCTCCAGAGACTAAGCTCAGCCTGGTATCCCTTCTCATTTCTTGACCTTAAACAAAAAAAGAGGAAGTCACGTTTCGTTTTCAAAATGATCTTGAAAAAAATCTTTCCTTTAAGTTACCCTGGACAGAATCGTTTTCTCTCATGAATTGTTTTGCTACATTGTCCTATTGCTTTGCCTGATGGAAGCAGCTGTCCGACCTCAGACTGTGACCTGCGGGCCCTGCCCCTGAGTTGAAGCCGTCTGCTCCTGAATAGAGCTGATCTGAGGGAGGCTGGGCCTCTGCACGGAGATCAGACATGTTTAGATCTGGAAGGACCCTTCAATGTCTTGTTTTTTTGTTCCCCCTCCTAGACCTGAGAACACTGATGTCTAGGTAGTGCCTTCTTAGGCTCACACAGATAATGCATAGAAATTTCCTTTTTTTTTTTTTTTTAGAAACTAAATTGTCAGGCATCGTGCTAAGTATTCCAGTTTATTATCTTACTTGTCTGGTAATCCATTAATAAGTCATTGTTATCTCTGTTTTCTGATGGGTGAAATGAGCCAAGGGGAATTCAGCAACTTATCTCAGGTTGCACAGCAGGATGGAAATCAGACCCTGCGTGCCCAGGTTCCTTGCTCTTCAGTGTGTGTGTGTGTGTGTGTGTGTGGGGGGGGGTGTCCCCCTGGGCCACAGCCCTGGTATCCCAACACCTGTCCTATAGTGATCTGTGATTTTGACCTTAAGACCCTATATACTCTAAATAATCACTAGACTTCAGTATGTATGTCTAAGTCCTAAAGACTTGAATCTTTTTCACTTGACTTTGGTGTTCTGACAATACTAAGTGATGTTGACTTAACTTTCAGCAAAACTGTTTTCTTTCTACTCCATCTTAGCCCCTCCACACTTTTCTCCCTCTTTGTGGTCCACCTGTTGCTGGCATTGGGTTCTCCTCCTTTCAGAGTTTTCACAAAAGGATGCACTATAGGGGATCAGCAACTCTGTGTGAGTTTAAGCCAATCAAGACCTCTTGTAAGAGTGTTAGTCTTATCTGATAGTGGGAGATATTTTAAGTAAGAAGGAAAAAAGCAAGGAAACTGCATTCTCTGGCACTCATTTTGTGATATTGTGCTAGATTAAATTATATAGCCAATGAAACTCGTCCTGTCTCTCCCCTTTTACAGATAAGGACACTAGTGCTTAGAAAGGTTAAATAATTAGCCCCCGGCCATCATGTAATGACTTCTGTTTGTGGGTTCCCTTCCACAGTAACATCAGCTAGTAGGGGAGGATTTTGAGCATGGTAAGGTCGGAGGGAGGGGTTTCTCTGTGTCCTAAATCATTTGTGAGAGGCTGACCCCTACTGGAGCACATTGCAGGCAGCCACTTGAACACCAGAAGGAAAACTTGTTTCCTTGGAGTGATCTTTGCTCACCTTTTGAAGAACAATCTGTTTAACAAAGGCCTACCAAGTGCCTACTACCTATGAAATAAATGCAAAAATGGAGCAAATAGAAATTGACTGTCCCGTGCAAATCTCACTGGGAAAACACGCTGGCTTACCCTCAGTGGGTCAGTTTTGGGATAGCATTTCCAATAGCAAAAAGATGGTTCTTTCTTCTCCGGCACTGGAAGACTGAGGTCTGGCCAAGGCAGCCCTTCTCGCTGTGATTTGTCCTATCATAGTCCATGTTTCATGATATGCCTATTCGCATTCTTTGTCATTATTTTTGTCAGATTGCCTGTTTTTTAATACAACATTAATGCCTTAAATAGTCACCCTCACTACAAGTCCCGTAAAATGGGTTTGAGACACAGAAAACTGACTTTTAGGAATATTTTGTTTACTTATCTATCATTATTATCACTGGCCTTCTCTCCTTTCCCTGGTTACCTTTTTCACTTAGCTAGCCAACTGAGAATTAGAAGAAAGATGGAAATCAATTGGCAGATTGCCTTCAGCTGCTAGACAAGGGTTCTTTCTTTCTACAGCTTAGTTTCACAAAGGGTTTTGTAGGCGATGGGAGTTTTGGTACAAAGCAGCATGGTCTAAAGGCTGCAGCCCAGAAGGGTGAAGTAAGAGGTCAGTGTCCTTGGCTTCACACTGCAGGTTTTTGATGTGATGAAGTCACTTATACCTCTTGTTGTCCTTTTCCTGTGCTTGGAAAAATTATTCTGAATTATAGTAGATTCTTATTTTTTTATTTTATTTGGAAATTACCAAATAAATGTACCTGATGGAGTAATACAGGATCATGTATTGTATATATCAAAGAAGTGATTTTTCTATTAATTTCTATTTTTTGTGCTTTTCTTATTTTAGAATTATTTCATGCAGAAAATTTTGAAATTACAGATAAATAACAAATAAAACCACTTGGATCTTGTCACCTAAAGATGCAAATTGACAATATTTTATGTTATTCCTTGGGCTTTTTAAATGCATGTTTCAGCATAAGTATTACACTGCTCACAGTACTTTTTGAATTCCTTTTTCTGTTAATATATCTATCTTCTATATCTTAACTGTTTTCTAGAATATTATATATCATGGTTACCTAGTATTTTGTCATAGGTCTATCATACTTTATTTCCTTTTTAAAGGGATATTTATGTTCAACATTTTGTTATTTTGAACAATCTTGCCCAAAACATCTTTGTGGAAACATCATTGTGCACAGTCATCATTTATTCTTTAGTGTCAAATCCTCAAGGTACAAAAAATGTAAGCATTTTGATATTTATTGCCCAACAAACCCCAGAAAGTGTTATCAATTTATACTTCTGTACAGTGAATCAAGCCTAGGACAGCAGTAGGTGATAAATTATTTTAAAACTGTTAATTTGAAAGATTAAAATAGTGTCACCTATTTAAATTTCCTTGATCATTACAGAAATTGTGCAGTTTTGGGGTTTTTGCAACCTACTTACTGATTTTTTAACCTAATTTTTAAAATTTGTGATATTTAGAAATTCAATATTAAGCAGGGGCTTTGGAAACACATTGCATGGGGTCCAGTCCAAGCTCTGACTTTTTTTTGTAATCAATATACAAATTTAATGAGATATTTTATATTTCGTTTCTAAAGCTTTAATTCCTTATTAGGTTGATCATTCATGGAATACAGATAAAGGATAATTATAAATAAAACAATATGGTACACATAATCTTGATACAGATATGGATAAACACACACACACAAAAACATGAAGCAAATAAAGGGTAAATCTCTCTTTTTCTGATTCCATGTTTCTACTGCTATTTTGCTTTTCCTAGCAACTACTGGAATACTTGCATCGGTATCTTTGAGGTAGTGTTTTTTGAATTAGTTTGAAACTTTCTGCTCTCTTTTTCCTTTGCATTCTTTTTATTTTTCTTTCTTTTTCTTTTTATTATTAATGACATAACATTATTTTACATCCTTAGGTGTTTTTTCATGGTATAGGATTTCTCCCCTCAGGTGTGGTGCCCATAGTTTTCCCAACACCAACAAGTTCTGACATTTTTGGTTATGCTTAGCCTTCTAAGCATATAAGAATATTAAGATATAAGATGTATAAGATATAAGATATAAGAATATTATATATTCTTATATATAAGATATAAGAATATTAACTCTGATTTTTAGAAGTACTTTTGGGTCCCAATTTTCTATATTTCTACTTAAAAAGCTAATGTTATTTAGCTAAATAACAGCTCTGATAAATGGGTAATAATTATGTAAGTGAATAGTAGAATTTTATGTATGTCAAGTTTGTAATATAAATCAGTCTGTTCAGTGAAAAGCAATGTCATAATTAATATAGAGACTATAATGCATTTATTTTAGAAAAAAGCTTATGTTAGTGACTATGATGTTTACCCTCCATCTGGCTCTCCAGATTTACTCCCTGTCCTTTCCAGCTATTTCTGAGCCTCCAGACATTGCTGGAATGTGCTGCCTGGCCTTCCAGCTTTTGGTTGGGTCCAAACCATGACAATGGAAGGAAAGGGAGAAACTGGAATATTAGATTGCAGAGACCACCATATGCTGGGTAGAAGCATTTGGACTTAATTTTGTAGTTCCTAGGAGACTGTGGGGGATTTAGATAAAGGAAGAAGATGGCAAAAGATCAAAATGGCAAATTAAGATAGCTAATTTGATGGCACTGGCCAGGCTTGAGGAAGACTGAAGACAGGAAGGCCCCAAACGACTGCTAGAACTACGCCAAGGAGGCTGCACTTGCAAATGTTGACAATCACTAAATAAAATAATACAGAATGATGGGCTGGTCTTGCAGGTGGATATTTTATATGGATAAGGAATTGAATAGCAGTACTGCTAGCATATAATTTTCAGCCCTGGCTGTGGCCTTTCTAGGATGACATGACACATTGATCATAGTAAGAGATCCGTTGTGCTGGCTAATGAAGAGAAAAGTCTCCCTGGTCATCATGTGACTAGAGTCAAACGATATTTCTGCTTTATTTCTGCTCCTTTCCCCTCCAGCGCATGTGCCCTCAGCATGTCCTATGGTGCTCAACATAAGAGTACGGACTCAGGAAATGTCTGCTGATGGATCAGCTGGATCTGAATAGATGTGCCGCATGCTGTCATCTGTGAGCGTTAGTGCTCCCGTTTCATCGGGGGTGGAAAAAGAGGAAGGAGGACCAACACACACTGTTGCACAGTCTTATAGATTCTTATCTGAGGTTAAACTCCTTTTTTCGAGACTTCAGAGGTCCTCGTCTACTGAATTCATTGTAACTGTAAGCACTTACCAAGCCTGGTCCACTGTCCAGTGTGGGATGTGTGTGTGGAGGCAGGCTGGAAGGAGAAGGAGTAAATGTAAAAGTGCAAAATGATTGTCTTACTCTCCAGTGTTAACACTGTAAGGTCCAGGATGTGCACTGCTATCTATAAACGGGATGCCAACCTGCTTTTTGGAGCAGGAGAGACCAGTTACTTATAGACAGTTTCATATTATTCAAGAAAGATGAGTTGGGTTTTTTTTCTGTTGCTTTCTGTTGAACTTTTCACTGACTAACTTGCCATCCACCCCAGGTCTTATTTGGACTCCCCTTCTGCCCTGGGGTGAGGACTGGTAGAATCAGCAGCAGCCTGGCAATTCCTGAGCGGACCCTGTACCTCCAGGCACAGTCCACCAGATGGTGCAAAGCAAATGAAACACTCATCCTTGTGGTCTATTCAGTTTATCAAACCCAAAATTGAATGGCTGAGCAGAGGACTTTCTGGGAGTTTTCCACTTCTGAGTTCAGCCAAAATATATGAAAATAAATTCTTGAGACCTTGAGTGAGTGTGTGTGTGTGTGTGTGTGTGTGTGTGTGTGTGTGTGTGAAGAAGTCTTATATGTAGACATAAAGGAGGCACATGCCTACATGTAGAGTCTGGGAGACTTCCTGCCTTTACCCCAAATATTCTCCCACCTCCTGGCTCAAGGCTATCCTTCCATCTTCAATGACAAAAAATCATGCAGGCGATCAGTTGTTAATACCTAGGAAGAAGTAATAATGCCTCCTATTTATTTAGAGCCTTGCATGTACTTTCATACCTACGATTTCATTGTAACAACCCTGGGATGTTGTTATAGTCATTTTATAGATGAGGAAAGTGAGGGTCAGAGGCAGAAGTTGCATACCTGGATCAAGTGGGGACCTTCACATGTCACGTTTCTTGTTCTTTTTACTACCCTGTGGTGGAATTTCTCTTTAGATGAGTAGTATTCAGCTTCTTAAATATTGGATTGTGTGAGGGAGGAGTAGATTGGAAAGAGCAGAACTCTTTGCAGAGGAGAGAAAAGGCATCGGATGGGAAGAAAGGGTCCTAGAGGCAGGATGTGCTTCTCCAAGTCTTCGTGGCGTGATTGTGTGTGCAGATCTGTGTGCTTGTGTGCACGTGGAAGATGGATGAGGGGGGCCTAGTAAACACATGTACATATGCACAGAGGGAGTGTTGCCTCATGTACCACTTGGTTATTAAACTTGGGTGCTCTCAAGTCTTGTTGTACCAGTGAAATTTATTAGAAAGTTAACTTCTAAATAAGAAATAATGGAAACGAAACAAATGAAAGCTCTTTCCTTGTTAAGTCAAAGTTGCACAAGGCCCCAGTACAGAGCAGGCCAGGACCAAGAATCGGGGTCTCCCTGCCCTCCCTGCTCTCTCTCTGTGCTGCCCTGCATATCTGCTCCTCATGCCCACACAGCAGCTTGTGGTGAGCCCTTTATCACTGATACTCTGCTTGTCTCCTCACCTTCCCCTCTCCCTCCACAGAACCTGCTAGATTGTGACAGCCCTCAGAGCCTGCCAAGTGACCAAAAAATCCTTCAGAATCATCTGAGCTAAATAATTTAGTGAATGGGAATAATTTAACGGCCCGATATTTTTTTTCCTACTGGAGCTGTGACTAAACATTTTACAAACTAAACTTTCTTATATTCAGATTTTCAGAGTACTTAATAAGTATGACATTGAGGGTTTAAAAAAGGCTGAAGAGTAGATTAAATAGTTTGGGCTATAAGTACTGAAAGGCCAGATATAAAAGCTGCAGTATCCAGTAAGTACTGGGACAGACTGTGTGTGATGATTCAGCTCTTCTAGACCCACCGTTATCTGTATCTGGCAAATGAACCAATGAAGGCTGAAAGGTGTCCGATAACTTGAGCATGGCCACATGCTTGTAGGGGGAGAATAAATTTAATGCCAAGTTACTGCATAATGGCTTCTGAAATGCTACTCAAAAAACCAGTGGAGCTTAATAAGAAAATACCACTTGACCCAGCGATCAGGTCTCCAAACAGAAACTGCGCTTCTTTTAACTTTGACTCCTTGGCACGTTGGTCTAAACATTGGTCCAAACAGGTTAACAACTATAAATCTCTGTTGTAATTATCCACACAGTTGGTAGCATCTAAATATATTGCCTGATTCCAGTTTTTCAGTCTAAGATTTATCTTTTGTGATATTAATCTGTTTGCTGGTTAAAAATAGTTCAGTTTCCCGAACAAGGAAGATTTTACTTTTATTGTTCAATAAATATTGTGGTTGATTTTCTCCTTTGTAATTGGTGAACATATTTCCCCAGGCATGCAAAAAGCAAACACATTATTTTCTTCATTGTGTTGGTTCTTTTTTTCTTTTCTTCCCATCACCATACCTTATCCCTTTTGACCAGTTCTACCTCCCCCTTCCTCTGCATCTCACAAACCTCACTTCTTTAAATCTCATTTGATTTTAAACTACACCATAAAGCAATAGTAATTAAACCAATATGGTATTTGCATAAAAAATAGACACCTGGATCAATAGAATGAAGTTGCAAGCCCAGAAATAAATGCAAATACATATCAATACTGTATTTATGATAGAGATGGCATATACTGGGAAAAGGAGAATCTCTTTAACAAATGATGCTGGGAAAGTTGGATAGCCATGTGTAAAAGAATGAAGTTGAGTCACTCTCTAATTACATGAACAAAAAAAATTCCCATGGATTAAAGATATGATATAAGACCTGAAACAATAACATATATGGAATGTTCAACATCACTTGTAATCAGGGAAATGCAAATCAAAACTACCATGAGATACCATCTTACACCAGTGAGAATGGCACATATTAAAAAAACTAGCAACAACAAATGTTGGCGAGGTTGTGGAGAAAAAGGAACTCTCCTGCACTGTTGGTGGGAGTGCAAACTGGTCCAACCACTATGGAGAGCTGTGTGGAGATTTCTTGACCTACTAAACATAGAGCTTCCATATGATCCAGCAATTCCACTCCTAGGTATTTACCCAAGGGACACAGAAACATCAATTCCAAAGAGCACCTGCACCCTATGTTTATAGCTGCACTATTTACAATAGCTAAGCTTTGGAAACAGCCCAGATGCCCAAAAATAGATGACTGTATCAAGAAGATGTGGTACATATATACCATGGAATACTACTCAGCATTTAAAAAAGATAAACACATGCAATTTGCAGCAACATGGATGGCACTGGAAGGGATCATGCTCAGCGAAATAAGCCAGAAAGAAAAAGAAAAATACCGGATGGTCTCACTCATAGCAGGAATCTAGAAAACTTAAATAAGGGACCAGGAAAATGAATAACTGTAAGAAAGTGAAAATCAAAATCAACAAAAAACTATGAACCAGAGACACTTTTTGGGGGGTGGGGGGCAGGAGGGGAGGGACTGGGGTCAGAATGGGGGGGGTTGAAATTGTATGGGGAATATAAAAATAAAATTTATTATTAATTAAAAAAAAGAAAAAAACATATATGGAAGAAAAAATTGGTAATACATGACATCATGACATCAAGATAAAGATTTTTTTTTGAGATTTGCCTCTGACAAGGGACATAAAAGCAAAAATAAATAATTGGAATGACTTCACATTAAGAAGACTTTTATAGCAATTTAAAACATAATAAATAGTGAAAAGACATCCCACTGACAGGAGTTTAATAATCAAGACACATAAAAAATTTACACAACCTAAAGTAAAAAAACAACCCAGTTAATAAGTGGACAGATGATATGAGCAGACAAACCACAAAACAAAATATCTATTGGGCCAATAGATATACGGAAAAATGTACATCATTGCTTATAATAAGTGAGATGCAGGTTAAAATCACAATGAGATATTATCTCACATCTATGAGAATGGCATATATAAAAATGATATACATACATAAATATATAAAGAGACATAACTATCTATCTATCTATCTATCTATCTATCTATCTATCTATCTATCATCTCTCTAACAACTGCTGGAATGGATATGGATAAAGAGAAACTTTTATTGGAGGGAATTTAAATTAGTACAACCATTTTGGAAAGTGATCTGGATTTAGTGTAAAAAACAAAAGAACCAAGAAATACAGTATAACCCAGTAATGCCACTCTTGGGCATCCCTTCAAAGAATATGAAACCAACAGTTTAATAAACTATGTACTATACAATGTTTATTGCAACACTGTTGACAGTAGCTAGGACATGGAAGGAACCCAAATGCCCATTGTTAGAAGGAGGTTGGATCAAGAAGATGTGGTAGGGCCTCCCCTGGTGGCGCAGGCGAGGTGGTTGAGCACAGCGCTGTGAAGCTGTCTGCAGCCTCTGCAGCGCGGGTTTGATCCTGGCCGGCTGATAAGAGTCTCACATGGCTCGGCAGACTACTCCTGTCTCTCCAACTGTTCCCCTCAGTAGTGTATTTCAGTCAGTTTGCCTGTTCTGCTCCCCACTCTGTCTCTGGTGAATCCTCTCACCCTCCCACACATCTGGCCTGTACCCTGGTTCTTGTATGAATAAATAAATAAATCTTAAAAAAAAAAAGATGTGGTATGTCTACGCTATGGAATACACTTTAGTTGTAAGAAAAGATGGAGTATTGCCATTTACAGTGATACAAAAGTAGTTTGATAAAATTATATTCAATAAAGTAATAATTTAATAAAAAAGACAAATGTTGGACATTTGCATAGTGGATGATTTGAGACAGTCTAAAAGATTTATAAAAATTAATGCAGACACTAAAATTTTATTTTATTCAAAATGTTATACACAATTCAAAACAAAACAACATGGGGCTTTCAAGCATTGATATTTCTCAGGTCTTCAGTGTTCCTTCAGCTAGTTTTGCCCATGTTGGTTGACTAAAAAACAGTGTGTTGCACATATGCCATTAATTTCAGTCCTCCATTTTTATTTTTATGAGAGTCAATTATTCATCTCTCGGGGTTTCTTCCTTTTTATTGAATTAATATTCTACTGCAGTTTTCAATGTTCTTTTCCATCTTAAGTGCATAATGTTGTATGTCAGTTACATCTCAATAAAAACGGAAAAAATTTACAGTGCAAATGTACAAAAAAGATCCCAAAGTCCTGTTTTCTTTTTTTTTTCTTTTTAAAAAAGATTTATTTATTTATTTATATAAGCACTGGGTACAGTCAGAAGCATGGGAGGGTGAGAGAATTCACCAGAGCCAGAGCAGGGAGCAGAACAGGCAGAAGGACCGAGGTACACTGCTGAGGGGAGCAGCGGGCGGCAGGAGAGGTCTGCGTGCCATGTGGGAGCCTCCTCCGGTGGCCGGGGAGCAGCCAGGGATCGAACCGGTGCTGCAGAAGCTGCAGGCAGCTTCGCAACCCAGCGCTCAACTGCTGCACCACCAGGGAGGCCCCCAAAGTCCTTTTTTCTTTCACAGAAAGATTATGTCTTTGTCTTTCAAAATTGCTTCTGATGTATTTTTGTGTAGCTCTCTTTGCATTCATCTTCCTTGAAATTTGTTGAATTTTTTTTGATGTGTAAGCGAATGATTTTCATCAAATTGAGGAGATTTTGATCGATTAATTATTTGAATATTTTTATATGCTTTCTTCTCTCCTGTCTAACTGATAGGGAATATTTGAATCTTAAATGTTCCCACATTTTCCTGATGCACTGCTCTGCTCATTTTGCTTTGTTGTTTCTCTGTGTTTTCAGGTTCCATAATTTCCATTGATCTGTTCTAACGTCCTCTGATTATTTCTGCCAGCTTCTACCTACTCTTTAGTCCCGCTAGTGAATTTTTTGTTTCTATTATCACTTCATTTATTTTATTGTCATTTTAACTCCAGAATTTCCATTGTCTTTTTTTACATTTAAAAGGACAGATTCCTTAGGAAAATGAGAAAAAAAAAGTTATCTGCATAGTCACAGGAGGCAAGGGAGCTGCCCCATTGTCTTATTTAAAAAACAATTTTTAATTTCTTTTTGCTATTGTCTACTTGATGAGACATTGTCATGTCTTTCTTTTATTCTTTAGTTTTTTAAAGCATGTTTATAATACCTGCTTTAAAGTGCTATCTGCAAAGTAATATTTAGGCACTCTCACTCAAATAGTTTCTGTTGCTTCCTATTTTCCCTGTATGAAGGTTACATTTTCCTGTCTCTTTGTATCTTTTATAATAATTTTTTTAAAGATTTATTTTATTTATATAAGAGCTGGGGTACAGGCCAGATGTGTGTGAGGGTAAGAGGATTCACCAGAGACAGAGTGGGGAACAGAACAGGCAGACTGACAAAATACACTGCTGAGGGGAGCAGCAGGCGAGACAGGAGAGGTCTACTCACCATGTGGGTTGCTCCGAGTATGGTGGGGCGTCACTGCAGAGGCTGCGGACAGCCTCATAGTGCTGCGTTCAACCGCCTGCGCCACCAGGGAGGCCCTGTATCTTTTATAACTTGACATTTTAGAATACACACTCTAACACTTCTGGATACTGCTCTCCTGTCTCCTGGAACATAAATATGTGGTTACTAAAATGATATATTGTTGGATATAACTTCTAATCCACTTCCTTGCCTCAACTACTTTAGAAAATTGTCATAGTATATGTTGAAGACTTCTGGAAAAAAAAAAAAAAAAGACACAGACAGGTGACCCGAATTGAGAAGACTGGGAAAAGGTATAAAATCTCCATGTTAGAGGATAAATGGTCTGCCGGTTGGAGGACCTCTGGAGAGAGGGCTGCCGTTGCTACCGCCACTAGGTTGGCAGCATTCCCCACCGTGGCTTTGCCATCCCTGACTTTCATCTGTCACCCACCTTTTCTGCTGAATCTTCCTCACTTCTGCCTTTGTCCTTTGTGCTTCAATGCTGGCCTGTCCTCTGATAGTACAATGCCAGGGCTTTCCTGTTCCTGACCCTTTCTGTTCTGCACCTGTTCTAGTCTTTCCCAGAGCCTGCAGAACTGTTTTTCCCTCTGGCAGAAAAGATAAATTCTTCAACACCTCTTTCTACAACCCTCCCTCCGAACAAAACCGATCTGACCCTGGGTCACAAACATTTTTATTAGTTAGCTTTTTCACTGAGAGTTTCTCAGGGCTCAAAAAGCAGAGGATCTCAAAAACAAGTTCCAATTCCCTATCAGACTTTTACCTTGCTCTTTCACCAGGACAAGGGGCATGCGTAGTAGCCTGGCTCTCCATGCCAAAGCACTGGATGAAGTCCCATATACTTTCTGATTCCCAAATGTCCTAATGGGGGGCCACAAACAGCTACATGCTCCCAGGCTTTCGCTCCCTGACACTCTGTCACAGCAGGAGCCTTGCTTTTTTTTTTTTTTCACCCTCTTCCTCACTCCCTTTATGCCAATAGCCCCATCTATCTTTATAGGTTTGTTTTTTGTAAGATATAATGTTTTACTTATTTTCTTACATCTTTGCTAATTTTGGGATAGTATTTGATCTCTCCTCTCTGGTGTGGACCCCGTAGGGATCCCAGCAATTCCACTCCTAGGAATCTATCCAAAGGACACAAAAATACTAATTCCAATGGAAACCTGCACTCCTTTGTTTGTTGCAGCACTATTTACAATAGCCAAGGTATGGAAATGATCCAAATACCCTGAAACAAATGAATGGATCAAGAAGGTGTGGTATATATACACAGGGAATATTACTCAGCGATTAAAAAAGAAACTCATGCCACTTGCAGCAACATGGATGGATAGAGCTGGAAGGGATTATGCTAAAGGAAACAAGTCAGGAGAAAAAAGATAAATAGCAGATGGTTTCACTTATATTAGGAATATGGAGAATTCAAACCAAATGTCAGGGGAAAAAATGTCCCACCTACCTCGAAGAGGAAAATCCTCCTTGATCCTTTACTATGTCTGCTTTAGGAGTCCAGCATTCTCCTCTTCCTTCCAGACATAGGTGGTTCCCTGAAGTCACATTGTCATGGCTTCTCCCATTCTCAGCAATTCTAGACCATCAAGCTTTGATATGACTGTGTTTTGGGAGATTGCACACACTGAGTAGAGACATATCCACCCTTTAATTCAAAGCAGGGTTCACACATCTCCAATGAATAAATCCTTCTGTTAACACGTTCCTTCAGCTCTAAAGGTAACTGTACATGGCAACGCAAGGGCAATACGTATCACCTTCCTCTGGACATCTAGTGCTTGAGCATTTGGAAACTGTAAACTTCACTTTTTTCCTCTTTCTCAGAGACATTAATTGACTTGCACATGACAATCTGCACTTCATACATTTACTTAAAAAAAAAAAAAAAAGGAGGCCAAGAAAGGGCATACAAGCGAGAGGCATTTCAGAATTTGGGAGATGAGCCCTAATACTTCATGTCATGACTTTTAAGCAAAGATTAAATTAAAAGAGGGGAGGGAGGGCAATGCAAGATGGACAAAATATGGTGGGTTTTAGAAAAATGTTTTTTAATTTTTTAATTTTATATATTTCTTACATCATTTTTCATTTTTGTACAATACATGCATTTTCATCTTGGTTATAGTCCCCATACAATTCCCAACACCCTTGTTTGGATCCTTGGCCCTCCACCACCCGCCCCGCCCCGTAGTATGTCCCTAGTTTATAGTTGCTTGCTGATTTTTATTTTTACTTTATTATAATTAGTCTTTTTCCTGGTCCCTTATTTAGGTTTTCTAAATTCCTGCTATGAGTGAGACCATCTGGTATTTTTTTTTTTTCTTTCTGGCTTATTTCACTGAGCATGATCCCTTCCAGCTCCATCCATGTGGCTGAAATTGCGTGAGTTTATCTTTTTTGATTGCTGAGTTATATTCCATTGTGTATATATACCACATCTTCTTGATCCAGTCATCTATTTTGGGGCATTTGTGTTGTTTCCATGGCTTACTTATTGCAAATAGTACTGCAATAAATAGGGGTGCAGGTGCCCTTTTGAATTAATGTTTCTGTGTCCTTTGTTAAATATCTAGGAGTGGAATTGCTGGATCATATGGAAGCTCCATCTTTAACAGATTGAGGAAACGCCACACAGCTCTCCATAGTGGTTGGACCAGTTTGCACTCCCACCAGCAGAGCAGGAGAGTTCTTTTTCTCCACAACCTCACCAACATTTGTTGTTACTAGTTTTTTTAATATGTGCCATTCTCACTGGTGTGAGATGGTATCTCATTGTAGTTTTGATTTGCATTTCCCTGATTGTAAGTGATGTTGAACATTTTTCATATGCCTGTTGTCCATTTGCATTTCCTCTTTGGAGAAGTTTTTTTTTAGCTCTTCTACCCATTTTTTGACTGGGTTATTTACTTTGTTTTTGTTGAGTTTTGTCAGCTCTTTGTAGATTTTTGTGATCAGTCCTTTATCATTAGTGTTGTGTGCAAAAATTTTCTCCCCATTTGTGGGGTGTCTCTTTATTTTTGTTATTGTCTCTTTTGCTGTGCAGAAGCTCTTTAATTTGATGTAGTCCCAGCTGTTTATCTTTGCCTTCACTATCACTGCTTTGGGAGACGTCTGTAAAGATATTACTGAGGTGTATGTCATGTAGTGTTTTGCCTGTATTTCCATCTCTATATTTTATGGTTTCAGGTCTTATGTCTAGTTCTTTAGTCCATTTTGAGTTGGTTTTTGTGCATGGTGTGAGGTAGTAGTCAAGCTTCATTCTTTTGCATGTAGCAATCCAGTTTCCCCAGCACCATTTATTGAACAAACTTTCTTTGCTCCACTGCATATTCTTTGGTCCTTTAGTTGACCATAAATCTGTGGGTTTATTTCTGGATTTTCTATTTGGTTCCATTGGTCTGTGTGTCTGTTCTTGTTCCAATACCATGCAGTTTGGTTATTATGGCTTTGTAGTGTATTTTGAAATCTGGCAGTGTGATACTTCCATTCTCTTTTTTTTTCAGGAGAGCTTTGGCTATTTGGCGTTTTTGGTAGCTCCATATGAATTTCACCAATATTTGTTCTATTTATTTGAAGAATGTCCTTTAAATTTTTATTGGAATAGCATTGAATCTGTAGATTGCTTTTGGTAGGATGGCCATTTTGATAATGTTAATTCTTCCAATCCATGAGCAGGGGATGTCTTTCAACTCTTTGTGTCTTCTTCTATTTCTTTTAACAGTATTTTATAGTTTTCTTTGTATAGGTTGTTTACCTCTTTTTTTTTAAGATTTTTTTAAGATTTATTATTATTATTTTTTTATTTATTTATGCAAGCACTGGGTACAGTCAGAAGCGCGGGAGGGTGAGAGAATTCACCAGAGCCAGAGCAGGGAGCAGAGCAGGCAGAAGGACTGAAGTACACTGCTGAGGGGAGCAGCGGGCGGCAGGAGAGGTCTGCGCACCATGTGGGACCCTCCTCCGGTGGCCGGGGAGCAGCTGGGGATCAAACTGGCGCTGCAGAGGCTGCAGGCAGCTTCACAACCCAGCGCTCAACCGCTGCACCACCGGGGAGGCCCGCCCTTTACCTCTTTAGTTAGGTTTGTTCCCAAGTATTTGATTTTTTTTGTTTCAATAATAAAAGGGATGGTTTAGAAAAATATTTTTAAACAATATAAGCTGTATGAAAGTTTGTAAAGAATCATGTTATCTTTTTTATAGAGAGGAAATTATTTTTTTAAATGAAAAAGCAGCTTCTTTTTTTGAAAGAAGATATATCAGATTAAATGGCAGATGCATCTCATATAATACAAACCAAACCTGTATTGGAAAGATTCGGGATACTTAAGAATGAGGTTCATTTGGCATTTATTAAAAGTTTATTACAGGTAAAGGTTTACATCTGAGACTTCCATGTACATTATCTCATTGAGCACCCAAAGAAATTTTAGTAAACTGTCATTAATAGTCCCATTTTAAAATTGAGAACATGGGAGCTTGAACCAATAAGTTATTTCCCCAAAGTCAAAGTGAGGTTCACATGAAATTCTTCTTAATGAACTTCCTCCCCACTTGTAGCTTTTTTGAGGTATAACTGACAAATAAAATAAGATATTTAAAGTTTACAATATGATGATATGATATACAACTACATAACGAAAGCATCTTCCACCCATCCCCTCACATATTAGTTTAATATTTTTGTATGGGAACATTTAAGTTCCACTCTCAGTAATTTTCATTGATACAATGCCATGTTATCAACTATAGTCACCTTGTAAAACGTCAGCTCCAAAGACCTTGTCTGTTTAATAATTAAATTTGTACCTTTTATTAACCTCTCCGCATTTCTCCCCAACCCTCAGACTCTGGCAACTGCTTTTCAACTTTCTATTTTTGAACGTCAGACTTTTTTTCCCCCAAAGATTCCACATATAAGTGATGCCATCTTCCTAATGTTTTTGAATTGTTGCAAAACCAGTACAATTATCAAGAGCCAACAGAAGCCAAAGGAAGTGACTGATGAAAAATGAGCAGAAGCCTTTCTCCAGTGAGGAGGAGTGTTTTCAGGCAGACAATTATGCTGTTGCCTAGGGGAAAACAGAAACTTTCTCCGAGGATGGTGCTGAGCACTCCCTTGCCAAAGCTGTGAGGTTTCAAAGGGGCACCAAATGCAGATCTGAGCTCAGCAGGAGACCACAGGAGATGGGCAAGTGCCTCCCCACCCCCCCTCCAGAGAATGGCATTTGTGACTGCTGGAAATGTGTCAGAAGATGAAAAATGTATGGACTCAACTTCATACATTGTCAAGAGTCTTTTCTATGATGGTAAAAGGTGCAAGTTTTTGTTATGGTGGAAAATGAAAACAAAGGAAAACTATGTATAACTCATGTTTTGATTGCAAGAGTGTTTTCACCCCACCATCTGAGATAAAGTGTTCAGGCAGCACTCTCGAGCTCAACGTGATTGGAATACAGGGGCCTTCCTCTCCTGTGGGTCTTCTTGGCTGTGTGGTAAAGTCATCTCCCTGAGAGACCTCCCATACCCTGCTCCCGGTCACATGAAGTGACTCTGTGTGCACCCCTGCCCTGAACTCGAGTATTTTAGGCCCTTCTCTCCTGTCTCTGGGATTGAACCCCTATATTTCAAACTGAGAGACAGTGTTTCAAAAACAATTGTCTCGTGGTGCACAGACAGCATAAGATCTCAGGTTAGTGTGAAGGCAATGGATGCACAAGCTCTTCAGAGAGCAGTTGCAGGCAGGGCCCAGGTGGACTCAGGGTAGTGGGCTAGTGTAATGAAACCCACTGACTCAGGAGTGGAGCGTCAGGTGATAAAGGTGCCAGGTCTGGTGTTAGGGTTAATTAGAGGTTTAAAATGAGAGGGGTTTAAAATGAGAGGTTTAAATGAAATTCACAAAGTGAATCTACTCTAGTGTTTGATGAGATAGGTAAAGTAAAGTATGTGAAAATGTCAGGTACGTTCCTGGAACACAAAAATCTGACAGTACTGATGAAAAGAAGGTAGGCTACAGAAAAGGAAAGGAATGGAAGGAGAAACTAGGCAGTTGAAGATTCCTTCAGCTGCTGAGTGGATTTTGCAAGGGCCTGACTGGGAGAGTTTCAATATGGACTCTTTCTCTTAGCAGTCGGGTGGGCTTGATGGCCAGGGATGACATCGACTGCTCCAAGGTACTTTCATATTTCCAGCAGGGTGAAGACTGATCCCTTGGCAAAGTCCACCTGATGATGACAGAGGGGTAGGGTGCAGGCCTTCCGCAGTGTAAGGTGCCCTGAGACTCCTGGCATATTGCAGCATGCACTGGTGCGATCGTCACATTTGCAAACTTAGGAAAATGAGGTCACTATTGAGATAGTTAAAGTGGAATTTTGAACATCTGGGGATATCAGGTCAGCAGCTGCTTCTGGCTTAACTATCACATGTCCTCCTTTTGGAAGCTCCAGAGGAAGAGAATCTGGTGTTAGAGGAAGAGAATTGTCCAATTAAAAACTCCCTTGATATCAGACTGTGGGCAGAGCTTTAGGGAAGAAAAGGCTTTTTGTTTTATTCCCTCTAACATTACTGTGGAAAGTTTCCTGTGAGGATGCATAATTAACTTTTAAAATAGCGATGAGTTTTTAAGACTCTTGGGGTTTAACTTTGGATGAGAAAGAGTACATCAGAAGAGGCAGTATTGGCTCTAGAATTCCTACATTCAAGAGCTTTTGGGGAGCAACCCAGTAGTAAGCATGGGTTGGGGTAGGAGTTTTTTAATATGGTAGATATGTGGCTTTTAGTACATTTTGCTGGGGTGATTTGGGGATCTTCTTATTTCTAATTATCAAAGAGGACACCCAAGCCTCATCAGCAATTCTATGCTATAAAGTCAAGAGCAGATGAGTTGGAGAAGCCAGGGCAATTGCTTGTTGAAGTGTAAGGGGGGCTGCAATTGTATGGGGAATATAACAATAAAATTTATTAAAAAAATATACAGTACTATAAAGCAAAAAAAAACAAAACAAAACTGGCATCAACTTTGGTCAAAAAAAAAAAAAAAGTGTAATGGACAGGACATCTCCCCAGGAAGTTAGGAGACCTGGTTTCAAGTCCTCACTCTGTTAAGTGTCTCACCTCATGCAAAACAGAATTTTTCCCTTTAGCTATTAAATTGATTATGTGAGAAATGAGGGACGTAGTCAAGATCAGCATTGTTGAGTAGAAAAATGAAGTGAGAAATAAATAGGATTTGGAATTTTCTATTAGCCACAATTTAGAAGTCAAATAAACAAGCAAATTATAATATTCTATTTAAACCCATATAACCCAACTATTACCAGTTCAATAGGGAATACAGGTAATTGATATGAAAATTACTTCAAGGGATTTTTTAGGTCCCTTTTTTGTTTTAACTCTTCAAAGTCTAGTGTGCAGTTTATACTTACATCCCATCTCACCTGGACCAGCACATTTTAAGTACTCTGTCCCTGCGTGATCAGTGGCTGCAATAGCACACCGTGAGAATGTCCACGATGTTTGAAGCCTCAGCCAGCTCTAGCATTTTATGATTCTATGATAGGCCATCACTGGACTGCTTTGCCTTTCTCTTAGTTGTTCTTCTTCAGGGTTCTCAACCCTCAAGGATCCAAGGACCCTTGTGTCAACTTGAGCATAGGAAGAAATAATTTGTGACCAGACCCCCCGTCCCCGGTAAGCTATAGACCTCCCAGGAATAAAGCAATTAACCCCCCTACTTACCTTGGAAAATTGCTTTGAGATCCTGTGTGAAAGGAGATGATACATACAAATGCAAAGTAATTAGTCCATGAGCATTTCTTCTTACATAGTCACCAACGTAAGTGCAGTCTGTGATGCATGTTCTTGCCCGAAGCCTCTGGAAGCCTAATTAACTATCTCCTGTAAAGCACTACGAGATGCTTCAGATGAAAGGTGGTCAGTGAGAGACAAACATCATCCTGAGCAGCATTTGATCGTGCCCATCCTCAGGCTGCACCATTACAAGCCTAGACTGACGTCACTCTCTGCAGTTAGCAGCTCTTGTGCCTGGGGAAAGATGTAATGGGAGTGTTGAGGCCTCACCAGGTGACCCATTAAAAAAAAGAAACACCCTCAGACTTTTGCTCCAGGGCCTTGCTTGGTCATAGATTCTAAGAAGCCAGATCTCATTTCCCCCAAATTGCACAGTTACTGCCTAATTGAGCTCTCCTCTCCTAAAGCTGAAGTCATGGAGGGTAATAGATGAGTCAGAAACACCATTCTGGTTTCATTTGCTTTGAGCAGCTTTCTTTTTCCCTTTTCCTTCATCAAGATGAGTTGGTGTTTAGGACAAATGTGAAGAAAGTGGAGTTTATCATTAACCACATACCCACTTTCTCTTTCCAAGGCCTGTTGCTCTTCCTAAGAGCCCAGTTATCTTGCAGACCGGTCCAGTCTTCCTTCTGCCCCCTGGACACCCCCCGTTCAGCCATTCCCAAACCAGGTCTGGGACCCTCTTTTCATCTCCTCACCTTTAAAACTGCTTCCTCACGGTTGCTACCCACATTCCAGCACATTCATTCTCTCAGATGTGAGGTAACTATTTCTTAGGGACTATGAATCAGATTTTGGTAGCGATTACTTAACACTTCAATATGAGAAAAATCTAGATGTTTTGTTACATTTTAGCAGAAAATGACAATTTTAATCAGAGAATCTTCTGCAAATAAAAATTTAAATAAAACAGTAACACTCTTACAGACAAATTTTACTCCAAGAAATTTACCGCCTTGTTAGAGTAGAATTTTTGACTTTGCGTAGCCTTAAGTCTTGCAACATAATTTAAATCTATGATCCTCACTGAAGTTCTATCAAATATTACATGCTTCTAGATAAAGGAGAGGAGGAAACAGAATTCTGTGAATTTTGGGTAAAAAGTTGGAATCTTTCACTTTAGAAACAAATAGAAGGACCTGGAAAAGCAGATAAACCATAGCTGTCTGGAGTCAGGAAAGGGTTATGAGCTGCTAGGATTTCTATGAAGGAAAGATCAGTTCCTGGACAAGAATCAAAAGTTCTTCAAGTCTCTGATGCTGTAGTTTTAGTCATCGTAGCACTACTGTTATAATATATATAATTAACATGCCATTTAAGTGGCAAAACTCTAACCCCTTCCACACCAAAAATTGTCAGTTCAGTTGAACAGGAAATGTGTATAGTCATTACACATTTTAAAAATAGAAACAATAGGAAATATGATTTCATTTATACAGATATGCTTCTCAGATCATTCTGATCTGGTGTGTGCATTTTATAATATAAAGGAAAGCACTGATTTTTTCTTCCCCAAAGTCTCTGATTTCTCAGCCTCTATTTTTTTATGTAATCACAGTAAAGAGAATATAGGAGTGACAATGGGATGGAAGTTGACAGCTTTCCAGTGGCCAAAAGAATTTGTTGGCTACTGAAATATGGACAGCAAAAGATTAGCTGAGTGGGCATCTGAAACAGCTCCTTCTAAGCAGAGGCTGTGAGCATCTTAGGATAAAGAGAGAGACCTACCTTTCAGCAAGGCAGTGACAAAGTGTGGGGTAAGCAATTATCCTAAGCTGTTAGAGTTCCAAATTGGTAATCTTACTGATATTGACCTCACTAGCTATATTATTAATTATTCACTGAATATCTGTTATATTACCCCCACGGAATTGGTGCTAGGTATAGACCAATACAGGCATGAGCAAAACATGGCAACTCCTATGTCAATGGGCCTCCTTTACTATGAAGATGAACTATTTCATGAGAGAGTTATCAGCTTGGAAATGGAAGAACCAAGTAAAAGAGCTTTGGTCATGACTTTGTAGGTAAATAAGAAGAAAGAATGTGCAATGGAAGAAATAAAACATGGTGTAATCCTGAAAGTGTGGGCAGTAAATCAGATTTATTTTGTTTTTATTTTTATTTATTGTATGATTTTTTAAATTGAAGTAACATTATTTAAAAGACTGTATATTATTAGAGGTATAGATTCATACCTATTCAGATGTATGTTACCACACCATACCCTCCACCAAAGAACCTACAGTCTTCTATTTGGGGACATTACATGGTCTCCCCTTTACTTTCCTCCCCTCCTGAGATCCTTAGTTCTTCAGTCAGATTTCTAGCATATGTTTTGGTTAATTTTTTTCAGTTACTTTGTTCTATTTCTCTATGCTCCACTGATGACTGAAAACATCCTGTATTTGTCTTTTTTCTGACTTATTTCACATAGCATTATTCCTTCAAGTTCTACCAATGTTATTGCAAATGGCAAGATTTCATCATATCTCACAGCTGAATAGTGCTCCTTGTGTAGGTATGCCACATTTTCTTTATCCACTCGTCTACTGAAAATGGTGTTGCATTGAACACAGGAGTTTATGTAGCCCTTGGGATTATACATTCTTCAGTAAATACCTAGAAGTGGGACTGCTGGATCATATGGTAGATCTACTTTTAATAGTTTGAGAAACTCCACACTGTTTTTCAGGGAAAAATCACATTTTGTGCTCTTCTCCCATTGTAGACCCATCTAAATTCCCACTAATAATGCGTGAGAATTATTTTTTCCTCCATATCCTCACCAACACTTGTTGTTTCTGGTCTTTTTGATGTGGGTCATTTTCACAAATCATTGTGGTTTTGATTTGCATTTCCCTGATGGTAAGTGATGATGAGCATTTTTTTTTTTTCATGTACCTGTTGGCCATCTGTATGTCTTCTTTGAAGAGCTATTTATCTTTTCTGCCTATTTTTGGATTGGGTTTGTTTTGTCTTTGTTGGGTTGCATGAGTTATTTGTAGATCTTGAATATTAATCCCTTGACTGGTATATGAGGTATTAATAACTTCTCCCATTTGGTTGGGGTCTTTTCATTTTAATGATAGTTTATTTTGTTACACAGAAGCTTTTGAGTTTGATGTAATCCTATTTGCTCATTTTTACTTTTGTTTCCCTTGCTGTTGTGGTTGAGTTCCTAAAGACATCACTGAAGTCAATGTTACAGTGTTTTGTCTGTGTTTTCTTTCATATAGTTGGTGGTTTCAGGTTTTACATTGAAGTCTTTAATTGATTTTGAGCTAATTTTTGTGTATAGTATGAGAGTTTAGTTTATTTTTTTTGCATGCGGCTGTCCAATTTTCCCAAGGCCATTTGTTGAAGAGACTTTCCCTTTTCCATTGTATACTCTTCACTCCTCTGTGGCAGATTAACCATCCATATAAATACATTTATTTCTTGGCTGTCAGTTTTCTTCCATTGGTCTGTGTGCAATTTTATTCCAATACCATACTGTTTAGATTGTTATAGCCGTGATTACATTTTGAACTCTGGAAGAGCATAACTTTGCTTTTAATTTTTTCTCCCAAGCATTGCTTTACCTATTCAGGTCCTTTGTGATTACATATAAATTTCAGTAATAATTATTCTATTTACATGAAGAGTGCCATAAATGTGAATTTAAATTTCATTTCCATATCTTTCCAGTGTGTGACCTTGGACAAGACTTTTGCACTTTTGGAACTTACTTTGTAGAATGGAGATGATAATACTTATGATACTTGCATCCTAGAACTGAGATGAGGATCAATACAGTAGAATAGGACAGTTTCCTGCAGCAAGTGTGAAATGTGACTCTCATGGGGTCTGGGATACACTAACTTTCTACCTTGATGGCCTGAGGTAGATCTGTTTTGGATGGCAGGTTAAGGATTATTTTAACTTGATTCACATAAGTTGACTTTATGTATTTAACCATATATCTTGTTTCACCATGAAAACTGTTCTTAGGATGAGTGGTATGAAATAGGGAGGGAGGAAATAACTAACATGCCAGATTGTAGATGTTTGTTCATTTAGCCCTGCTAGTTCTACAAGATTGTCATTTACTTTCAGAAAATATTTTTGAATATCCTGTGTGCAGAGAGGTGTTCTTTTGTATAGTACTTGGTTTCCTAAGACGTAACATCAATTAAGAAATAAACCTTTATTTTAAACCCACAGAGACAGTTGTGGGTTTTGTATGCTTAGGTAGATCTAAATAAGTGTAAATAATCAGTCCCTATTTTAAACGAATCTGGAAAATTCAGATGATGGAGTCTTGAATTTTCTTTCTTTTTTAAAAGATTTATTTTATTTTATTATATTTTTATTTATATTTTTACATCATTTTTCATTTTTTGCACAATGTATGCATTTTCATCTTAGTTATAGTTCCCATACAATTCCCACCTCCCTTGTTTTGACCCTACTCCCTTCTCTACCTACCCCCCCCCCGTAGTGTGTCTCTGGTTTATAGTTGCTTGCTGGTTTTAATTTTTACTTTATTATAATTAGTCTTTTTCCTGGTCCCTTATTTAGGTTTTCTAAATTCCTGCTATGAGTGAGACCATCTGGTATTTTTCTTTTTCTTTCTGGCTTATTTCACTGAGCATGATCCCTTCCAGCTCCATCCATGTTGCTGCAAATGGCATGAGTATATCTTTCTTGATTGCTGAGTAATATTCCATTGTGCATATGTACCACATCTTCTTGATCCAGTCATCTATTTTGGGACATTTGGGTTGTTTCCATAGCTTACCAATTGTAAATAGTGCTGCTGCAAACATAGGGGTGCAGGTGCCCTTTTGAATTACCAGATGGTCTCACTCATAGCAGGAATTTAGAAAACCTAAATAAGGGACCAGGAAAAAGACTAATTATAATAAAGTAAAAATCAAAATCAACAAGCAACTATAAACCAGAGACACACTATAGGGGGGAAAGGAGGCAGTAGGATCAAAACAAGGGGGAGTGGGAATTGCATGGGGACTATAACCAAGATGAAAATGCATGCATTGTGCAAAAATGAAAAATGATGTAAAAAATATATGAAATAGAAAAAATAATTAAAAAAAGAGTAGGTTTTTCAGCTCCTGCTTAGATAAGCACTGGATAAGAATGTTAAATCTCTACCTCTTCCCTCCTTTTCCAGCTCCCCCCACACCACCCTACCTCTCCCAGATGTTTCAGATTCCAAGAATTTTTGCATTGATTAAACATTCTATTTTTGCTTGTTTCCCTATCCCAGACCTTGAAATGTTATCTTTACTTTTATTGCTTGAGATCAGGGCTATTTCTGGAAAGCATGAGTTTCAGGGAAAAATCACACTTTGTGCTCTTCTCTCCTCTGGTTCTTTTATTTTATACAGGTGGGAGCTTCAGTGACTTTAAGGGCAACTCTTGTAAATGGTGAGACTATCCAAAGTCTACCCCTGAAGAATTTTGCTGGACTGCTCCCTGAATGACAGTTAAAGGAGTGTTGTGTTATGGGTTTGTTGTATATAAGTGATTCAGCTTTTTTTTTTTTTTTTTTATTACCCTGCAGTCTTTGCGTAGCAATTCTTAGTAGACAGAGCAAATTTGTGTATGTAAGGTAGGATGGGATATATGGAGGAGATTGAATGTGGTCATTTTCCAATATTCTGGGGTGAGGAGCCAAACTTTGGGAAATAAGTTACAACCTCTGGGGATTAACTTGTTGGTCATCTAGCAGTCTAATTTCAACCCTAATTCACTTCAGTGATTTGGTCTCTAAGTCACCGCCTCAGTGATTAGAGGCAGCTCTAGGCTATAATAGAACACACTGGGGACTTCAGCTCAGGAGATCTGGAACAAAACTGGAGCTGCCAGTTCCAAACTCCATCATCACAGAAAAGTCAGTTAACCCTTTGAGCCAGTTTCTGTATGTACTAAAATATTGAAAACATTTGCTTCACAGGATTATGTTATTGTGAGGAATAAAAGGAACAGTCTATGAGGAAATTCCAACCCAGCCTTTGGCAGAAGGGTCTGAACTTTCAACAACTTCCTGAAGTTCATAGGATGCCCTTTCATGAAGAGTTGCCTTCATGGGCATTTATATGCCCCAAATCTCTAAAAAATGATCCTCATTTGTCTAAAAGTGAAATGATTTAGAAAATTTGGGGTTAAGGATCTATCAAAATGAAAGTTTCAGTTATATTTCACCATTTCTTTCCATTATGTGAAATAGGTGGGGATGGGGGAGGCTTTATGACCCCCTGTCCAAGCACTTGTTAGTGTCCACTGTGTTATCTGAGGAAGGCACCAATGCTCAGGCATACCACAAACCTGATGATCAGAGTAGCTGAGTGACTCCTGAAAGTTAGCATCAAAAATGAAGCCCCTTTGATGATTCTTGTGCACACTAGACAGAGAGCCCTGCCCTCGTCCATCCCTCTCATTCATTACTTAGTCTGACATGGGATATCACCACAGATTTTGATTCCTATGGAAAGGAGTTGGGGAAAGAGTTGTTCTAGTATACAGAAGAAGTGGGGAGCTGAGGCAGGAATCACTGAAGATTGGATGTTTATGTTGTTGACTTCCTTCCCTCATTAGGAAGAATCACTTTATATTGGTGATAGACATGAAACACTGTTGTTTCACATCATGTCAAACCAGTGTGATGGGGCACTTTTTTTCCCAATAAAATAGTACTGCAAACAGTGTCAATTTATACAGAAAATATATTTTTGATCTTTCTTTCTTTTTTTTTTTTGTTCTGTGTAAGGTTCTGGCAAGTCTCAGTGCTGCATTTATGGGTACATGAAGAGAGAGAATGTACTCTCTCTATGCGTTGTGCTAGTGGGTATTTTTCCCCTCTCTCTGGTAATATATTTGGGTCTAAATCACATGTTTGTAGCATAAGAAACAGGCAGGAATTACGTTATTGTCTTCCCTGAATTTAATTCTGTCTTTGTAATACTCATTCCACATGAATAAGGATATGTTTTCCTCCCAGTAACACATCTGCAGTTCCTCTTTCGACCTCCCACCCAAACATCCTTCAAGAAAAGGAAGAGAGCTTTAGTACCAAGCACATGGGGTTTCAGACAATTTCACAGGCTATGGGGGAGTTCCTGGAACAAAGTGGAAAGCTCAAAATAGATATCCGGGAAGAAAAAAAGGAAATGGCGACAAAGAACTTACTTCAAAATTACAGGACTCTCCTTTTATTGCCACAATTGAATCTCATGAATTTTTGGTCTCTACCATCGAGTGGAGTGTTTCCCATGGATTGTTCATGTTCTTTGTTTCCTCCCTGAAGAAAATAGGAAAAATAGGAAACTACTCTGATGATCTGAGTAATTACAGCCTTCAAGCTAATCAGAACTCATTGATCCTAGGCTTACACAGAACTCTGTGAAATAATGCAGGACTCAGAGCTTCTGCTCCTGTGAAAATCCATTCATTCAGCAGATGTTTCTTGAGTGCCTACTATGGGAAGGTGTTATGTTAAACACTGGCTTATAGAAACTAGTAAGAAATGCCCCTGCTATTAGGGAGCTTTGTCGGTAAGAGAAGACATTAAGTAAATGTTGAATGCTGTAAAATATAATCCTGAAGGACCACTCTGATTTGCTCTGTGGCCTTCAATTACTACTGTCCAGTGAAATGCAACAAGAAGAGTATCACAGTTCAGTTACAGTAGTAGGTTGTATAGCACCCTCCTAAAAGTTCACATCCATCTTGAATCTCAGCATGTGGCATTATTTGGAAATAGAGTCCTTGCATATATAATTAAGGTAAGAGGAGGTCATACTGGATTAGGGTGGATTCTTAATCCAATGACTGGTGTCTCTGTGAAAACAGGGGAGGATACTTAAAGACACATAGGGAAGAAGACCATGCAAAGACAGAAGCAGAAATTGTAAAGACGCTGACAAAAGTCAAAAAAAAAAAAAAAAAAAAGCCTAAAACAACCACCAGAGGCTAAGGGAGAGGTGTGGAACAGACTCTCACTTTGGGTCCCAGCACCCACCAACCCTGCTGATACCTTTGGACTTCTGGCTTCCAGAACTATGAGAGAACATATTTCTGTTCTCTTCAGCTACATAGTTTATGCAGCATGCCTAGGAAACCAATACAGCTGCTTTCTTGAAACTGTGCCTGTTGTTGTCCAACTCTTTACTTTGATCTTGAATCTACCAAAAATCATACACAGCATGTCTTGTGGTACTTGAAAACTACTGGCTGGTGATACAAGAGTGAAGTAGTCATGAGACAGCTCAGCAATGCAAAAACTCCCATGGTTACTTTCTTATTTGCATTACACTTTGGTATTTTCTAATCAAGTTCTGGCTGGTTCTTAGCACTATATAGCTAATTCCCTGGGTTGTGGTTGTCTTCCTCTCCAATCTTATCTGCTGTCCTCTTCTACTTGAGCTATCTCCAAATCCTTTCTGGAAAATCTTTGTTCCTTTTAACACTCTATTGTATCTAACTACATGGACCTGCTAACTCATGGTTCAACTGTATGATTCCTTGGCCTTACTTCCTTGACAAGATTAATAAGAAGGTAAAGGCTGTGTGAATAAGTGGAATTTTTAGCTTATAGGTTTCTAGTTGTATTTATAAATGTAACACTGTTACTGTTGGGAGAAGTAAACCTAATAGACTCTTTGAATGTATTGTTACAGAGGCCTAGGAGACTTTTGGTGGTCTGTCCAGTATCTGATGGCTGGTCAGCACCAAAGGTAAGATTAAATCAAAGGTAAGATTAAATCAAAGGTACTTAAGTCCAGTTCCTCACTGGCTGTGTCAGGCCATGTCCAGGATGCAGTGGCCTTTATTTTACAGATTCGAGGGACACAGATGCCAGAGATAAATGATTTTCCTATCAGGTTGGTTTACCTAGGAAAATTTTCACAATCTTACTTCTCTTTCCCTTTCCCAACCTCACTATTAAGCAGATACCAGATGGTGAATTGCAGATTGTATTTCAGTTTCTCCATTCACTCAGAAATTTTATGGTTTCATGTCCACCAGGGAAAAATATTTCCAAAGAAGCTTGAAAATTATTGGAAGGATTGAATGCCCCTCTGATACCCTCCCTAGGACATATCTGGGGGTAAATATACCTTTTAATCGATTCCTTTTTCTATGTCTATGGGAGTTACTGGATATATCATTTAGAAAGAAGATAAATCTTTGATTTATCTCTTTATCTCTTCCCAACCATAATTATAGAGAAAATGGACCCAAGATTTCCCACGGCCTAGTCACTTGCCATACTCCTGTTATACCACACTGGCCCCTGAGTCACTTTGTCAGCTGAGGAATAGGCCAGTAAGACTGAATGGTTACAGTAGCCATCAGCACCCACTGCTGCTTCTAGGTATGCGCCCAAATGAAAGGATAAAGTTATCACATATGTCACTTTAGGAAAGTTATTTACCTCTGGCTCAGTTTCCTCACCTGTAAAATAGTGATCACTCTAGCCACATCTCAGGATTATCATGAGCACTGAAGGTAAGACATATAAAGCAGTGTTTGGTAAAGAGTAAGTGTTCCAAAATTGGAAATATTGCTTATTTTTTTTAAAAAGATGACTGTGATCATTTGTGTATTTTTGTTTGGTTACTATGAAATCTTATATGGGAAGAAACTTCCCTTAAACTTAATTTATTTAAGAAGTAAAGCATTTCAAGTCACCTTCAGTCATATTTTAGTTGCGGTTATTTGCTTATTGATGTATCTGGACTTGCTTAAGTTTCCTAGGACACTGAGCAGCTGTGGGACCCTCTGCCTGGCCTCAGGTGCCCTGGTCCAGGGACTGGTGGGGGAAGCAGGAAGAGGCAGAGAAGATACCCTCTTTGAGGGTTGTTGCTCTGCCTAGGTCCTCCATCTCCATGGAGCTCCTGCTTTAATGGGGTCATGTCAGAGAAGACAGAGAAGGGCTGTTCAGGTTAAAATAGGGGGTGACTTTCCTGGTCACCAAGTCTATGCATGTATGTTGGGATTACCTTTACCTTTTCTATAAGTTGTACCAAAACATCTCCTTATATCTTTCATGTTTACCATTCCTTCAAATAAAGCAATTTGGTACCCGTTGGGGAAAAAAAAATAATGGGAACATTCGATTGTGTTGGCTCACCCCTCCTGGAGAGACAGGTTGTCTGCCCTGCAGCAAACACATCCTTTCTTTCTATAGTCGTTCTGCTGCTATTCTGTCTCTTGCCCTCATTTTGCATATTTCTGACAAGACAGGGCACTATTTCCCTTCTCATCTAGGAATTACAGTTTGCATCTCTGCTCTCAAGGAAAGAATGTGACTGGTGTAGGCTTGCTAAAGGGCTTGGACATGACTAAGATGAAAAGAGCACCTCCTTAATACCTTCTTCAAGAAATCAATTTGGACAAAACATTAGTTATCTGTCCAAACTCGGGACCTGTGGATAAAATGGGGGGCAATAATACATATGAGCAAATGAGGACTATAAGTGAAATGGCCCGTCATCTGTAGGCAGGTGAGTTTCATTGGAACATGGGGGCAGCTGTGTTATATTGGAAAGAACACTGCTTTTGGAAAGAGAAAGTTTGAGTGGGGTTATACCAGTGATCTTATACTGGGCCTTGGTGTCTTCATCTATAAAAGGGGATAATAATGCCTGCTTTACCTGACAGAATGGTTGTGACCATTAAATGAGTTTAATGTCTGTGAAAGTGCCTCATAAATGACTAAGTGCCACATAAATATTACTATCATGTAAATCCCAATAAAAAGGGACTTCATATCTCTTTACACATAGTCAGTACATAGATGGGCTTGCTCTCCAAGGAAGTTGGAATCAGCTGATGACTTCATATGAAATACTAAAGAAAAGTGTCCACAAACTCAAATCACTGAATAAGGCAACTTTTTGTCATTTCCAAATGAATTCAGTAAGTTATCTAGCAGTTGAAGCAGTTTCACTGCATCATTTGCTTTCAAAACCTCAAGTCATCTGGAAAATTACAGGGTTGGAATGACTAAGAATGTGAAGCCACTGAGGAAGGCATTTCTGGAGGGCCCAGCAGCCTGGTGCTGCTGAGTTTTGCTGCATACACCATGGAGAAGTTGGCTGTGTTCAGAAAGAGCAGGACTGGAGAACTAAATTAACTGGAAGAGTCTTTCTGTCTTCAATCCCAAAAAGCCAGAGGAGGAAATTAACTTGCTTGAGCTTGCTCAAGGACTTTCTGGTGCACTAGGGAAAAGGCAAATCATAATCATAGTCATAATAAAATCATGAATAGGAGGAGGTGGAAAGTTAGAATTCTCGAGACTCTCTCAACTACTGGAGGAAGAAGACCCTTCAAAGACCATAGGGATCAAATGTGTCCCTCCCTGGACTCTGCCCTTTATTGAATATGCAAAATTTGTCTCACTAGTGGAGCTTGAAAGATTGAAGATACAGTGCTATCTCACCCTCTTCCTTCCATGGGCTTTTCATCTCATAGAATAAGTGAAGAGTACAGATATCGAAGACATAAAAAGTAATGTCTTATGTGTCTGAAGGATGGGTCATATTCAGCTGATTGTAACAATAGGCAACTGAATAGTCAGAACATGTTCTGGTATAAAACCATCGGTCCTGCTGTACCAGTGAGAACAAGCTCATCACCAGTCCCGGTACATGCATCCTTCTCTGGCTGTGAGTTCTAATTTGGCCAACTACAGATAGAAAATTCATACTGTGTAGTTAGGTCTACAATGGTTGTTCTGCACTGAATATGTACATATTGTTTTGTCGTTATTCTATAATCAAAAAAATAGACCAACTATTCACATAATATTGACCTTGTATTAGAGATTATAAGTAAGCTAAAGATGATTTAAGCAGAAAGTGCACAGGATATACAAATACCATACCATTTCATATAAGGGACTTTAATACCCATGGCTTTTGGTGCCCAAGAAGGGTGCTGGAACCAATTCCTCACAAATACTGAGGGGCAATTCTGTTGGAGGGATAACTTGAAAACCATTTTAACTTGCAACAGTCAAAGAAGGTAAAGTGAATCATTAATTATGCAGCCGCATCTAGAATATAATTGAATTTTTTTGTAACTTGAATTGTAATTCAATAAGTGTTAAGGTATTTGGTGTGGGAAATTATCTCTCCATCTTTAGGGTAAATCAAAGTTATCAGTTTTTTTCTGCCCTCCTGCCATTAGCATCAATGATCGACATCTGTGGTCTTACACGCATGCCTGAGGGCAGCTGCAAAGGACCAGACCTGGCAGAGGACCAGGCAGCAGAGTAGCTCAGAAAGAGTTGAGAATCTAGCCTCCCTGCCTGCCCTGCACCTGGTTGCCACACTACAAATGGTGTAGAAAGATCATTAAAGTCTGAAAAAGCCACTGAAGGCTCCAGGACTCTCCTTTACCTGTCTGCCCAGATCCATAGAGAACCTACTCAATGCCTTGCTGTTGCTGGTGCTACATCATCTTACCACAGTGTCCCCTGATACGTAATGTTCAATAGGGTCTTGGTCTCTGGATTCCTAGTCTGCTAGACATATCATGTTTTGGTGACTTTCACCTCTACCCCCACCATGGACTCCAGAGAGGGGCGGCTGTTCTCCCTTCACTTGAGGAGGGCCCATTATCTTAGGTGTATATCTGCTCATAAAACATTCTGCCTCATAGTCTCTGTTTTATTCAATTCTCATGAATATTTATTCTCCCTTAGGTATCTGGGAAAATGCTATAGCAACACAGAATCTCTAGCACTATTCTCTTTAACCAGCTGTATAACAAGACAAAAAGAAAACTACTCTGTCAGCCCCCAAATCCTAAAGAAAACACTGAACTATTGCTGCTGTATGTATCAAGTCAGAGACAAAATCTCTTGAAGAAACTTCTGTTCTCCCTAGAGAAACTAGCCAGAGGCACTAGATTAGCTCTGCTCTCTTGTTCCTGCTGTGACCTTGCTCATCACAGCCTCATATTGAGCCTTCATGTCCACATCTGAAAGTAAAAGAATTGATCTAGATGTTATCTCATTGCCATTTAACACCATCCTTTTTTCTGATTTGATTAAAACACAAGACAGCAACGCTAAGAAATTTATAACATACTGTGATAATAAGACATAGACTATATGTATTCCAAGAAAGGGAAGAACCATGGTGAGCTAGGATGTCCTTGGAACACTTGATGGATGAAAGGGACTCATTTAGGTATTGAAGAGTAATTAGGTTTATTTAGCCATAGATAAGGAAAAAATTGGTTCATTTACACCCAGGGAGTAGGTTCAAGGGGTTGCTATCTGAAGTGAAATTTTAGTTCTAGAGGTGGCATAAGGGGGGGCTGGACTTGGTGTGCAGCTGGGTTGAATTCACCGTATTTATGTACCCACATTATTTTCCTAAAACCCAGTTCCATTTTTTGTGTTTCCATTTCTTGTGACCTGTTATTAAAAAAGAAGTTGCAACATATTTGTGCATTTTACCACTTCCTGTTCCTGAATTCTTTTCACAGAAAAGTCTGTGTGTGTATTAATCCCTATACATTGTCTTTCTGGACCCTGCTTCTTAATATTTTCAAATTATCTCAAGGGTTCGCACAGGTGTAAAGTAGAGTGGTGCCTAGTCTTCAAAGTAAACCCCAAGGAACTATATCTGAGTGCAATCATACCCTTGTATAGTTTATCTCTTTTTAAATCTGGACACTACCTGAAACTCATTCAATGGAGAAGTGATGCGCCATGACTTCCATGAAAAGTTTTAAATCCTTCTTGACCTACTAGACATAGAGCTTCCATATGATCCAGCAATTCCACTCCTAGGTATTTACCCAAAGGACACAGAAACATCAATTCCAAAGAGCACCTGCACCCCTATGTTTATAGCAGCACTATTTACAATAGCTAAGCTTTGGAAACAACCCAAATGCCCAAAAATAGAGGACTGGATCAAGAAGATGTGGTACATATACACCATGGAATATTACTCAGCATTCAAAAAAGATAAACACATGCAATTTGCAGCAACATGGATGGAGCCGGAAGGGATCATGCTCAGCGAAATAAGCCAGAAAGAAAAAGAAAAATACCGGATGGTCTCACTCATAGCAGGAATCTAGAAAACTTAAATAAGGGACCAGGAAAATGAATAACTATAAGAAAGTGAAAATCAAAATCAACAAAAAACTATGAACCAGAGACACTTTTTGGGGGGTGGGGGGCGGGGAAAGGAGGGCTTGATGTCAAAATAAGGGGGTTGTAATTGTATGGGGAATATAAAAATAAAATTTAAATAAAAAAGAAAGAATTGTACACTACATCAATATTAAATAAGCCATTTTAAAATTAAAAAAAAAAAAGAAAAGTCTTAAGAAATCTTGATGCTTCCTCCTGAGGCTTTTGGATTATTTACTTGTGGAAAACAGCCTGTTGGAAAAAAAACCACTGTGTAAAGAGAATAACTTACCAGGTTACTCCAAAACCATTATGCTATGGAATTCCAATGTATGTAGAAAATCCTGGAAATGAGAGAGGCTATAAGAGAGAAAGGTCTGAGACACCAATATGGTGGACAAAGAAGCCATTTTGGAGGGAATTCTCAGCCTAGTCTATGCCATCCACCAGATCTTCCCCAAATTCCTGACACATAGAACTCACTGTTTTGGGTATAGTTTTTAAGCTGCTATGGATTCCTGGAACCAGTGTCAACAGAGAAGAATTTTCCAGAAGCATTTGCTGCATGAGTTTGGAATACATGAAAAATAGTAGAAGAGAATAAGTTTGGAAGGAGAATTCAGGCCAGACTAAGACATTTGGATTATTTCATTGATAGCAGAAAGCTATCAAATTTTTGATTAGGAGAATGGCCCTTTTGTGTAAAAATTTAACGAGAAGTGTGCCTGATGCATCCAAGAGGGAAAAATGGAGCCAGAGAACCCATGAAATCCATAAAAAGAGTATGGTTGGTGTGAAATTGGAAAATGATCATGGGAATGGAGTGGGGGATGGGTCTAGTACAATATTATAAATGGGACTTGACAACTAACTACATAGGGGGGTGCAGGGAATCACAGAGGACATTCAAAGAGGACATTTAGCCTGTAAACTTTGTGACTTAAAAAGACTGAGATATTAATAGAACCAGGGGGTTTCAGAGGAGGGTTAAATTTGAAATGAAGGATGGGAGGGAGGAGAAAGGATAATAATGAATTCATTTTTGAGATATTTTGCTAGTTATCTTTTGCTGGGTAACAAAGCATTCCAAAATCTAATGGCTTAAAACAACAAACATTTATTCCATAACACAATTTCTCAGGGTCAGGAATCAGGGAGTGACTTGGTGGGTGGTTGTGGTTCTGGATGTCTCATGAACTTTTTAGCAAGCTGTCAGCACAAATTGTAGTTATTTAAAAATTTGACTAGCTCTGGAAGATGCCTTCTGAGCTCATTCGCATCGCCATTAGGGGAAGGTTATAGTTTCTTGCCATGTGGGATTCTATAGGATTGCTCACAACATGGCTTCCCCTAGAGTTAGTGGTGCAAGAGACTAGGCTAGAGACAGGAGGTAAGAGGAGGAAGGAGGTAGGATGAAGGAAGAGAGGGCGGGAGGAAATGAAGCAGAGAGGTATAGTTTAACTGTAAAGGAACCCAAAGTCTTTGCTGTCATCTAAATGTGTCCCTCTCAAATTCATATATTGAAGCCTAGCCCCCAAAATGATGATAAAAGGAGGTGGGGTCATTGGGAAGGGGTTAACTCCTGAATGGTATTAGTTTCCATATAAAAGAGGATGCAGAGGGATCCCTTGAACTCTTCTATCTTGTGAAGAGCCAACAAAAAATCTGTGAGCCAGAAAAGGACACTCACCGGTCCATGCTGGCAGCCTGAACTTGGACTTCCAGCCTCCAGAACTGTAAAAAGTAAAATTTTGTTGTTTATAAGTCACCCAGTCTGTGGTATTTTGTTATTGCAGCTGGAATGGTCTAAGACAGCCTTTCCATAGTTTTGGAAGCGATATATCCACTCTCCTGTCACATTGCATTATTAGAGCAGTCACTAAATAGAGCCTCTGTTGACGGGAGGCTGAATCTATTTTTAACATCACTACAATTGTGGTATGTTTTAGTTGCAGAGTTTATTCAGGTGAAGACATACAGTAGAAATTAAGAATTGTGCAGAGGAAACCCAGGGTTGAATATAAATCAGGAATTCATACATTCATTTTCGATTCTAGTAAAAATTATTTTTTAATACCTCCAATGTACCAGACACTCTGCTGAGGGGGATTTGGTGGTGAATAAGACAAGAAGTCTGTCTATCACATTTAAAACCTCAAGGAAAATTCAGAAGGAAATCATAAAACCCTGTGTCAAGTTGGACATGACATTTGGGGGAAGTGTAAGAATTATCTGAATGGAAATGGGATTAGAAGAGAGATGTGGAGGCCAGTGTGGAAATCACATGGAAGTCGGGAGGGGAAGATACTGCCCAGAGGTGGGGTGCTTGGGCATCGTATTCTATCTGGCTTCTCTTGAACAGAATCTGGCCCGAGACTCATTTTATTTGGCTTGCATTCTGCTTTAAAATATAACACAACACAATATAATAAAAAAGTTGCCAACATTTGAAATCCTGGATTTCTATTTCCCATAGAGATTCATGTTCCCATGGGCATATTCTGTGGTGCTGGAGACAGATAGTGGTGCCTTCCTCCAAAGGGGAGTGTTCTTTCTCTAGTTACTGTTCCCTCCACCGCCCTCGGTTAGTGCCCATGCCCGTGCTGTTTGCTGGCTTAGCCATACTATCAGATCAGCTTGTTTTGTTCATCCACACTCTCTGCCTTCCTCCTCATGATCTTTGAGTTTACATCCTTGATTTGATGATTAGATGTATCATCATTCATATAGATATTTAAATCCTAGAAGTATGGGGGGGATTATGCCATAGAAGGGGGAATCTAATAGAAAGGTCTAGAAAGGGAGGGAGGCTTGGTAGAGTGGGCAGAAGAATGATGGCACTTGAACATATGAGGATGAAATGCTGGTGAGGACAACGTCCATGGGACTGTAATCCAGGGTGAAAGGGAACAGAACAGGACAGCGGCAGTATGAATGCAGCCAGTCACAATATCGCCCAAAGAATCACTCCTGGCAGTCCTCTCTAAGAAGATGGTGATGAGAACAGACAATCATTACTGAGCACTTACTGTGTGTCAGACCCTGTGCTAAGTGCCTTACATTCCTAATCTTTCTCTATGAGGAGGTACTAAGACTATATCATTTTTTTCATATGGAGAAACTGACGCAGAATGAAATTTGAGCTACTATAGTTAGAAAGCAGTAGAACCAAGCCATGTGTCTCCATATGACTCCAGAGCTTTTGTCCTCCAAAGTTAAGGAGAGGCCATTTGAAAGTAGTGCCAGGTGAGTCTTGAGTTAACAGTTTTTCTGAGAGATTCCTTTCCTCTGGATACAGAGACACACGTCTCTCTGGAAGGAGGTAACCTCATTCTGAATTAATTGTATGTCTTAGCTTATCATTATATTATTATTTTACTTGGGGATAGATTCCAGGGAAAGGATACTGGCAAACAGATTCCCAAGACATGCTGAGGGGATGGCTCTTGTGTGTGAAAGTGGCCTTGACAGCACCTTGGTGGTCAGATGCCTGGCTCCCCAAGGCTGACCTGTGAGCACAGGGTTTTTGCAAATGCGTATTTGTTATTAATCACAAGCCATTCTCAGCGGTAGGCCCAGCCTTGAATTTGGTTATGTACGGTCACAGATGACTCAGAGGTATACAGGCAGCAGTGGAGTGCTTGGTGGGCTGTACCTCAGCCACGTAGTATGCCCTGACCTGGTCTTGCCCACACAACTGGAAACATTCCGTCCCACAGTCCCTAGTTCTCTGCTTCCAGCTCCCCCTTCAGATCACTTCTCTCTACTATGGAAAACCTGAAATTCTGCTGGGTAAAGCTTCCTCTTTCCTAGAACAGGCTTATCACAGAAGGAATAATTGAATTCACAGAGGCAGGTAACTAGCTGTAAGCATAGTTCATCAACAGGGTCTTTGCAGCAGGGTTTGGCTTCTCTCTTGGCCTGTCGAGACTGGGAATGCTCTGGCTCCTTACATTGGTCATTTCTCTTAGCACCAGCTGCCAGGACTCTTCCTAGAGGTATGGTGCTGGTTTCCTTTCTCTTTTTTCTTGCTTTTGCTGAATCAGAAAGAGGCTAAGCATGGAAGTCTTCTCTCTTGCAATATTTGCCCAATATAAGCATCTCAGACTGAAGGCAATATTGCAGTGGTAGTTTGGGCTTCCTAGAAATAGATTTTTTTGTAATTGGAGAAATGTTTGAATAATAAAAGTAAGCTGTCATCCCTGGGTTATGGGTAAAGGAGCTATTAATAGATGAGCAAAAAATCCCCAATGTGATAACTTACATTATTGTACAAGGACAATGGAAAATTCTTCAGGAGACAGATAGCATGAAAGGGATTTAAAATTAACCTCATCATGTTTTATTCATCAAGACCTTAAGCTGACTTATGTTTTTTATGAAGGCCATATAATTTTGATTCCCTTTCCTTCTCTTTTTAAAATAAAACAGCAAGCCATTTTAATAATTATGCAAGGTCACAAACTGAGGTCCTTTGGGCCTATCTTGCCTGAAGACCTATTTGTTTTTCTCCATAAATATTTTATAAAATTTTGTTCTGAAACCTAAAAGTGGGCCTGGGCTCTCTAGTTTACTGTAGTCCACACTGCTCCCCATAATAGTGGCCCCACCACTACATTGCCTCCATGGGCTCTTGCTTAGGGTCTCTGCTGCCCTGTTGGGCAGACTGGGTGCATTCCATGCACACTGCCTTTGTGAACACTGCAACCCCAACAAATGTATCTTCCTTAACCAGGTCTTTTAGTCTTTTAATCTAAATCTTACATCTTATCAACAGCTTCCAAGAAGCTGCCTCAGGCTATTTTGGTCCACGGTGATTTCTCTTTCCTATCATCCCAACACAAATAATATCCAAGTACTGGGGTGGAGGGGTGGGGTGTGAGGAACATGTCGATCAATAAAGTTTTATAATGATGTTATAATAAAGTTTAAGATCCCTGGGAGCTGGTACTATGGCATGTAATTGAAAATGCACACTTCAATGTCAGGAACAGTTTTTGCACCTTGGAATTCATTTGAACCACCTTGCATTTCATACGTATTTAGCTGATTTGTTTTAAAACTTCAAGGAACAAACAGGGAGGGATAGAGAGGGTGAGGAGAGGAGGAGAGAAAATAAAAAGAGAAGGAGGGAGACAGAAGGAATGAGTTTGGAATAATGTAATGATATTCCTATTGAGGAAACATTGGTTTACAATATTATATATGAGTTAGAGGTATAAGGTCTCTCCCTTCAGTGCTGTTGCCATACCCCACCCACCACCCAAACTCCCATAGTCCATTGTGCTTTACCTCATGCTTTCCCTTCGCCTGCCCCCTCTGTGGCCTCAGTTCTACAGTCAGATTTGGCTTTATCTTATCTTTTGGTTTTTTTCTCTATATTCCACAAATAAGTGATACCACCTGGCATTTGTCTTTCTCCCTCTGACTTATTTCACTTAGCATAATCCACCCATGTTGTCATAGATGGCAAGTGTTTATCATTTTATATAGTTGAGCAGTCTTCAATTGTGAAATATAATTTTTTTTTAAAGAGGCATGTATTTTTATTTATTTGTTTGTTTGTTTGTTTGTTTATTTATACAAGCACTGGGTACAGTCAGAAGTGCGGGAGGGTGAGAGAATTCACCAGAGCCAGAGCGGGGAGCAGAGCAGGCAGAAGGACCGAAGTACACTGCTGAGGGGAGCAGCGGGCGGCAGGAGAGGTCTGCGCGCCATGTGGGACCCTCCTCTGGTGGCCAGGGAGCAGCCGGGGATCGAACCGGCGTTGCAGAGGCCGCGGGCAGCTTTGCAACCCAGCGCTCAACCGCTGCGCCCCGGGAAGGCCCGTGAAATATAATTTTTAAAGAATGACCAAGATGAAAAGTTGATCAGATTTGAAAGAGCATCTAGTGAGCCTCCCTTATTCTATGAGAAAATCAAGGTACAGAGAGTTGAGGTGACTGACTCAAGGTCATACTGCTACTTAATGGAAGGGTGGAAATAATAACAGAATATGCTTATTCCTGGTGCAGTGTTGCTTCTCTTTTTCTTCCTCTGTCACTCTCCCTCCCTCCTCCTCCTCTCCCTAATCATGAGTGAGCCTGTGTACTTGTGTGTACACTTATGCACAACGGTGTGCACAGAGTGCTTTGGAAGCCTGTATCTAACAAAAGCCCACTGATACCGCATCAATCCTTTCTTGTAGTTACTGAATAAATTGAAGGTGATTTTAATGGAGTAAGTTAGGGAATCTAGGGATAGATTTTAGCAAAGTTTTCATCTGTAATGGTTAAAGAAAAGTTGGTGCTTAAATGTGTCCAAAACCTTCAGCGAGTTACAAAGCCTGACTGTCCAGTGCTTTTCCACCAAAGTTTACAGATAGTTAAGTTTTTTTTTAATCTCATTTCCATTAGTTAGCAAATGTGATGCCTCAGCCAATCTTGGGAGTCAGGGAGGGAGCTCCAGGTGGAAAGGGTGCCCTTGCCTTCCTGCTCTGTGGGTTTCAGGGATTGATATGCAGCTGTTCTCCAGATGCCTGCTCTTCCCCAGCAGCAGCTGCGTCTCAGCAGGGGCCCCTTCTATCAATGTGACAACCTGCTGAGGGCTTTGGAATTCTTCCAGATGTAAGGCATGTTGAGGCTATAAAACATAGTCATTAACACTAGCTCCATTTTCGTTTTAGAGTCTCAGCTGTTAAAGTTTCTTGTACAGATTTAGAGCTTAATTGTTCTCATTTTTCTTCATAGGTAGCTTCTTTTAGACAGCATGGGATCTTCCCTTGGAGCTGGATTTCCTAAAAAGAAAGAATAGCTTATGAGTAATGTTCTTGCTTCTGGCAGGCTGCAAAGGCTGAGATTAGGGAGCAGTCTCTCCCCAGCTGCAGTTACATGTGTCTGTGAGCTAAACGTAGCCGTCCATGGCTTTCTTTGCTGAATTCACCAGAATCAATTTCTTTTTTCTTTTCCCCCTTCCTCCCCTCTTCTCCCTTTGTTAAACAGCTCTTATCTTATATATTGCCTGGAGAAAATCTCTTATTACTTCATTCTTCTTGGGAATATTTTGGGTGTTACTTGAAGATTCAAAAACTGTTGTTTCTTTGAAAAAGAAAAAGGATTTCATATTTAGGCTGGAGAAAATTAGAACATGGAGATTGAAGGTCTGTGAAATATTATCCAAAGAAACAGATAAAATAATGACATTGAACATACTTGCTCATAGAAATTCATCTTGTTGGTTTATTCTGTAGTGGTTTTGTCTTGGAAATCCAATTCCTCAGAGCACAGCCTTAGAATCACACTGAGTTTCGATGATAGGATTAGAAATACTCTCACAACTCCATGCTGATCTTCACAGGCAGGCGATTATGGCATTAGCAGCAAGCATCTTGTGCCAGAAGCTGCTGGGAAGCATTTGTTCACACAGGGAGCTCAATAATTGGCCAGAAGACAGAGACTTATGCATACTGATATCTAAATTTCCTGCAATATTTTACAAGTTTTGAATTCGACATTCAGAAGTTTCCTGTTTCTTAATTTACGAAATGCTGGACATAGGGGCTCTTCAACTGGAGACTTTGCCTACGGCTGGTTCCTGGACTAAGTGACCTTGAGTTCTTATGTGAGCCCATCTTCTGCAGTGAACTACAGTCTCTTTGGAGAAAGATGTATAGGCTGGGCAGTGAGCGCTAAACTTCAAGTTAGAAACTTTTTGTTTCTCTTAACAATATTAAAAAAGTATACATAATAAGATCTCATTTATTAAAAATATGAACACATGTGTCTATCATCTATCAAGCATCATCTTCTATCATTATCATCTGTCTACCTAGACAATTATCTATAAAATATGCGTTTAAAAAATTGTAAGACACCAAACAAACATTTGTTTTTTTCTGGATGATAGGATGATGAATGATCTATATTTTATATTTTATGTATATTTTTTGTATTTTATGATTTTTTTTGCAAACATGAGTTACTTAATAATCAGAAAATATTAAACGTGTACACAAATCTGCTAAATTTTTTAACCCCACCATCTGACTTGAACAGGATCAGTGTTAAGATTATTTTCTCTACAAATCCACTTGTATCTTTTATTCAGGATTGCTAAGTAGACCACAATAGTTAGCTCAGGTAGAGGCTGTGGAAAATGCAGATTTACTATTTTGACCTTATTGTTGCTGAGGGGTCCTCTAATGTGTAATTTTGTATCTTATTTCAGCTGTTTTTGTGTTGTATATAATTGTCAAAATTTTAAAGTCTCCTAAGTTTGAAGCATTTTGTTGTATGTTAATTGTGTATCAAAACAAGAAATAAAAATTATAAATCAATGCAAGAGGGAAATGCATTTTTTCTCCCAGGCCATTGTAATTTCTGTGTGATTTGCCACAAATTGAATTGGTCAGAAAAATACTTGATGGGCCCAGAGTGTTAGTCTGCTATCTATGTTGTGCCAGAACCAGAGTGAAAAATGCAGTTAATTTCCCTAAGTTAGAATATGTTGTCAATAGTAATAATAAGAAAAGCCATTAGCCATTCCTTCCCTAAGAAACTAAAATCTAAGAAATACTATCTCCTTATAGAGGATGTCAGGGTCAGGGAAGAAAGTGGCTAAGCAGAGTCTTTGGTCTTTCATAATTGGGAGAAGGACACAGGAGTGTAGAGGAAGAGGCTGATTGACTTGAGATGTTCGTGGACTACAAGTCTTATCTGGCTTTAAAACACTAAAGAAGTAAGATAGCTTTCATGAGATAGCCTTTACTATATCAATGAATAGGTAATCTTCAAATGGCAGTTATCTCTCATCAGTGTTTCTAAGAAACTCCTGGTTTGTGGGATATTTTAATAACAAGTAACTGGTCTTAACACTGGATATGGCCAAAAGTCTTAATTCCTTGGTCTTTTTGATTTCAATGATATAAGGTGAATTAGACAAGTAAACAATTATGTTTTATTACAAATGTTTAGTTGATGAGGTAAGCTTAGAAAAATTTAAATTATTCCATTTATTGTTTGAATTGAGATATCCTCAATCTCTAGTTAAATGTATAGATATATAGGTATATAAATAATAATATTTAAGCTTAGAGTACATTAGTGTTTTTACAGAGTTTTCATATAAATGCTCTCAAAGGCTATCCTGACAATCCTCAAATAAGTACTGCTTTTTTTATTTAAGGAAAAATTAAATTTACACTATATGGCTTCCTTATTCCATTGCTCAAAAATGGATCTGGCCCCACTTTCACTTCTGATATCCCTGATTCAAAAGGGACACTGATACCATTTCTATTTTTGAAAAATCCAATTAAAAAGAATCTACTGTCTTAATGACCTGGATGCTCCAGAGAAGTGAACATGTTGAGGCATCCACTGATGGTGTCTGCACTAGCTCTAGGCTCCCCATGTCTCGCTGGTCTGTGGATTCAAACGAAGTCATTGTAAAAGTAATAATTTAAATTTCTTCAAATCAGGTTAACTCCCTGAAAAAAGTAGGAACTCAAACCTCAGTACAATTCCCCACTACCATCAGTGCCTCCCAGCAAGAAACCTTCTGTTCATGTCTGGCAAGAGCTCGTAAATGGTCTCATTTTCTCGCACTTGGGACCCATGTCCTCTCTGTCATGGGGAATATGCCCAGACCACTGACACCACCATCAGTGCTCTCATGGGTTGCTGTATCTGACAAGGATGCCCTTGTTCTGTTCCTGAGTTACCTCAGGTAGCTGGGAGGTACCTGGGAAGCAGAGGGGGGTGAGAAGCTTGTATAAATGATTGCATATAGAGATTCAGAGGGGAGCTCAGTCCAACTTTGAAAACTTCCAGTGTAAGCTGCTAGTAAATAATTTAACGCTTCTGTCATGAAAATGGGTCTGAAATTCCTCTTTTAAAAAATGGTATCCAAATCTGCTTTCGGTAGCCTTGACCTTCTCTGAAACTCCCTGCCAGGATGAGACCCTGAGAAACAGACAGCACACTGTTGTTCTGCTCTCTGCTTCTATTGTTTATTTTCTGAAGTTTATTTATTTTTAATCAAGGTAATAATGGGATACCCCATCAGGTATTACCACCATATTGTAACCATCACCAAATCACCCACAGTCCACAACCATAGACCATTGTGTTTCCTTTCTTCTTGTCTCTTCCCGAGCCCCTTCACCCCTTGGTGCTTCAGGTCTGTAGTCATCTATTAAGTGTTAGTTTTTAAGTTAGTCTTCATCTGATTCTTAGTTTAGCTACTTTATATTCTTCATATTAGCTACACCATCTGGTATTTATCTTTCTCCTTCTGACTTATTTCACTTAGCATTATCCTTTCCAGCTCCATTCATGTTGCCACAAATGACATGAGTTTATCTTTTACAATTGCTGAGTAATATTTCAGTCAGTATATATTCCACATCTTCTTGATCCACTCACCTATTTTGGGGCACTTAGGTTGGTTCCATAATCTATCTTATCATTTTCCTTGTATAGATCTTTAACCTCTGTTAGGTTTACTCTTATGTATTTAATTTTTTGGATGTAATTGTAAATGGAATCACTTTCTTAATGTCATCCTTTTCTCTCTCATTGTATATAAAAAGACAACTCATTTATACGTATTGATTTTATATCCTGCCACCTTGCTCAACTGATTGTTTTGATGTTTTTCTTTGGACTCTTGAGGGTTCTCTTATTATATTATCGTGTCATCTGTGAATGATAATAGATTTACTTCCTCTTTCCCAATTTGTATTCTTTTAAAATCTTTGTCTAATTACTTTAGCAAGAACAGCCAATACTATGTTGAAATGTAGTGGTGAGAGTGAACATCCTGTCTTGTACCAAATTTTTGTGAAAAAGATTTTCACCATTAAGAATAATAGTAGCTGTGTGTTTCTTGTAAATGGCTTTTATTATGTTAAGATATGTTCTGTTTATTCCCAGTTTTTTGAGGATTTTCATCATAAATGAATACTGGATCTTTATCAAAGGTATGTTGGCTCTTATCAAATGCTTTCTCAGCATCTGTTAATATGACCATGTGGTTTTTATCTTTCTTTTTGTTGATGTGGTAAACTGTGTTGATTGATTTTTGAATGTTGAACCATCCTTGTGTCCCTGGTGAATCCAAGTTGGCCATGACATATGATCCTTTTAATGTATTGCTGGATTTGGTTTGCTAGGTTTTATTAAGGATTTTTACATCCACATTCATTAGTTAGATTAATCTGTAATTTTCTTTTTATGTGTTGTCTGTTTGATTTTGGTGTTAGAGTAATGTTGGCCTTATAAAAATATTTGGAAGTATTTTTTCTTTCTTAATTTTTTAAAAAAGTTTGAGCAAGATAGGCATTAGTTCATCTTTGAAGGTTTGGTAGAATTCACTTGTGAAGCCATATGGTCTTGGACTTTGTTTTTTAGGAGAGTTTTGATTGGTATACACAGGCTTGGTTACCTGGGTCAGGAAGCACTGCCATCTGCTGGACGCTGTGGGGCTTCTTCTAGGTCATAGCATGGTCTCCTGCAGAATTGATGATGACCTAGTGCTTGAGGTGTCAGAGATGAGTGGAATGGTGGTGATGTGCATGTGGGAGCATAAGAAGTTTATCAACGTCATACAGCGTATGCTTCTAAATCTCGTAGATGAAAACTGTATTCCTCCTCCTGCAGCCACCTACCCTTACCATATTCATAAGATCAAATTCTAGTGACAGATAACATGCCAACCATAGATTTGTCCCTTTCTTGGCCCCCTTGGTCATCCTCTGTTTGACCTTTTCTTCCCCTGGAATCAATACTCCTTTGGGAAGTTTCTTCATCCCTCATTCAAATAGACATTTGGCAATTCTAGCACATCCATTTGCCAGATATGACTAGATATGCATCAGTCCTTGCAGTGGGGTTATTGGGCATGTACAGGGTCTAAGTTCAGACTTTTTCTATTTCATATGAGAATACATCTCACATATTAGTTGCTCAGAAGTCCATGGATTTAGAGTACCAAATATTGGCTTATTGTAACATGCAAAAAGGTGAGTATCCTCTGAAGGGTGAGTATCTTTTTCTGAAGCCTCTTTGATCACTTGCCTGATGAAGCAAAGCTGGAGCTGCCATCAATGAAAACAAGGCATTTAAATGGAGAACATAGCCATTTTTTATTAAGCTGCTTTAGAAGGGAAAGTAAACAGAAGTCCTGTAGATAGTCCTTAGGGGTCCATGCAGTGGACAATGCTTTAATGTTTGTGGAAATGTGAGTATTAAAATCACATAATCATGTTTTTATTCATTTTATTAATATTTTAGTATAATCATGATTTCTTCTAATCTTAATTTTCATAGTTAAAAATTACCATTAGGAATCTACATATGCCTTAATAAGCACTTGTTTTTTTATAATAAATTTTATTTTTATATTCCCCATACAATTGCAACCCCCTCATTCTGACCCCAATCCCTCCCCTCCCGCCCCCCACCCCCCACCCCCCAAAAAGTGTCTCTGGTTCATAGTTTTTTGTTGATTTTGATTTTCACTTTCTTATAGTTATTCATTTTCCTGGTCCCTTATTTAAGTTTTCTAGATTCCTGCTATGAGTGAGACCATCCGGTATTTTTCTTTTTCTTTTTGGCTTATTTCACTTAGCATGATCCCTTCCAGCTCCATCCATGTTGCTGCAAATTGCATGTGTTTATCTTTTTTGAATGCTGAGTAATATTCCATGGTATATATGTATCACATCTTCTTGATCCAGTCATCTATTTTTGGGCATTTGGGCTGTTTCCAAAGCTTAGCTATTGTAAACAGTGCTGCTATAAACATAGGGGTGCAGGTGTTCTTTGGAATTGATGTTTCTGTGTCCTTTGGGTAAATACCTAGGAGTGGAATTGCTGGATCATATGGAAGCTCTATGTTTAGTAGGTCAAGAAATCTCCACACAGCTCTCCAAGCACTTGTTTTTGAATGGGAGCAAGCCCCACAGAAGACTATCCTTGAGCTTCTTTAGCTGATTATACCACTTTCCCCACTATGTTCTATGTAGACTTGCTGCTTGTATGTATTTATTCCAATGGTGAGGAGTCCTCTTTGGTTTGACACATCAACCAATAAATATTTTGAGTATGTCACCCCAGTTTTAAATACAGATATTAATCTATTGTTATACTAATCTATACCTTATAATTTTAAATTCTTGCCATATTTAGAAATTATAACAGCACTATGATGTAAATGGGGGAGACATAATATTCATTACTTCCACTTGAAAGATAAGACAACTCAAAGTCACAGGATCATGCCCCAAATTATACAAGAAAGTATCCATATCATCTTTAGAACTCAGACCCTTGGACCCTCCCAGGAATCAACACTCTTATCCCCACTAGGCAACCCTCTTTCCTCGTTTCTTTTGCCCTTTGGACCATTGTATTCATGAACTTTTATTTCTTTTTAGAGTTAAGTAGAAACTTTTGCTAGTGCATATTTTACACTTTTTTTTTAAAGAGACATCTCCTTATTCTGAGTTTGTGTGTTTGGGATGACTGTCTTATCTAAATGGAAAAATAAGGAATTTATAGGCTGATGTATAGTTAGAGGAGAGGAGTGTTTTGTGGGTGATGACAAGTGTGTGAGGGATGTGAGGTTTGAGCAGGTGTGTGAGAGGGTGTGATAGAGTACAGTGATGTCAGGCTGAGTAACATTTCCTCTCCACAGTATAATTTACTATGAGATACTTGACATAGCAGGAAATAGGATAATATATAGTGCAAGAACAGCTGGGACACCTGGAGAAACTTTTTACTTGGAGGGAACTGTGGATTCAACATCTTCATTTTGTTTGCTACCTGGTGTTTGCTATCTTTTTTTGGATATTAGATTTTTTTTCCCTAACTACATGCCAAGCGTACAGATGGAAGAATGGTATTTTGCTTTATTCTATCCCTGAAATGTCTGGCACAGAGCTAGGAACATTGTATGTGTTTAGAGCCCATTGTTAATTGATTGATTCTTGCTATTCTCAGTGGTTAGGGAGACATACATTTTATTGTTCTGCAAGCTGTAATTAAAAAAAAAAAACAACAACTAATGCAGGAAATCAGCTAATAGTCACTGCTTTTCCTAACTTTTAAGTCTTCTAATCACAGAGATGCTGTCATTTGGATCGGTAAATACTTTTCAAGGAAAAATTTTAACAAAAAGCTGAATAAACATTTTGGAAAATCTTGTCAAAATATTCTCTCTTACAAATGTTTTGTTTATATAATCATAATCTATAGACTTAAGTACTTCTAAGATTTGTCCCATGATCCATTTCACTCCAGATTTTCATTATTATCATTTGCTAGCAACAGAAACTCCATGGCAGAAAGGATAAAATATAAGCTCCATGAAGGTAAGGATTTGGCACAAAACAAAGCCTTTGGTCCATTGCAAAAATGACCACAAATCACTCTATCTCTTCCACAGCCCTTTGCATTTGACTTTGTAGTTCTCATTATGTTGAGGTCTTCTTATCCACTCCTTACATCTGGACTGGACTTGATTTTCTCAAGGGACATTAACTAACATGTTGCAAGCAGAGACTTGAAAGTGCGTTTTCATTAAGACTTTGCCCTCTTGCTGCTTTTGCAGAGCCATGCCACCTTTTGAACAAGTCCAGGCTGGCTGGTCATACGAGAGCCAGGTGTCTCAGTTGCCTCTGTCTGTCACAGCAGCCTGTTGTTGGTCATGTCCCAGAAGTGGAGTCACTTTAGATGACTGACCTTTGAGCGTGGACACATAAATGAGCCCAACTAAGACTAGCAGAAGAAGCAGGCTGCTGAGCCTAGCCCAAATTGCTACACTTCCAAATTGTATCAACTATACTTTTCATTTAAAACAATGTCCTGTCTCCCTGATGATACTGTAAACTCTTTGATAGCAAGAACCAAGTCATTATTATTTTAGGTCAACGGTGTTTAACAAAGTATTATATTTTATGTATTGTCATTTTTAATGATTATTTTCAAATATATCATGCATGCATACAGCATGCAGGTGAAAAGATGCTAAAAACTTCACTGAAAAGTAATTCTTTCTCCCATCCTTTTGACTGAGCCATCCAATATTCCTCCCTAGAGTCATTTGCTGTCAAAAGTTTCTTGTTTGTTTGTTGATTTTGTTTTGTTTTGTATACATGAGGCTTGTTAATACTTGATGGTTACTGAAACTCAGGGCTTGTTTGTTTCCAAAAAATCGGGAACAGAGAGTGGGTGCAGTCAACACAATCTAGTCTCATATCTTCTTCCTGGCCATCTGCTATAGTATTTGCAAAGTTGCACCATTTTAGGAGACAGAACTGAGATTAAAAAAAAAAAAAGAATCAGGACTGATCAGAACATACAGATAAGTGTACTTCATGATTAGTGTGATTTATAAATATCCTAGTAAAACTAAGGAAAACAACAACAATGTGAAAATGTAGGGACTTCCCTGGAAACTGTCCAAGATCCATGTCTTAAATATTTTGTCTGGATCAGAAACAGCTCAAGGCTCTGAGGAATGGTCTTGTTTTGCCATACTGTAGGAACAGCTGTGCATAGACGATACTGATACTCTGTGGGTTAGTCTGGGGAAAGACACAACGAAGGAAAAAGGGCAGAAATCTAGAACAAGTTAAGAAGAATGGGACTTTCAACATTTTAAAATGTGATATAGGAAATGAAAGAGGCAAAGCCTGAAAAGGTGCTTGGATGTGGTTGAAGGAGGCTATACCAGTAGCAGTGGGATTTTGAGCTCAGATTATTTGGAATCAAGAGGTAAGGAAAGGAATGGAAAAGGACTTCTATACAAACTGAAGGTAGCAAGTGAAGACTGTGTGTGCAAAGTTTTTAGGATATTTTAGGAGAGTGTAAAATGAGATGGTGGAAGAGAAGGATGTGCTAAAATAAGGATTTTTTTGAGATAATTTTTAAGACAGGGAAGTTCAGAACATGTCTGAAAATGAAAAGATGTCTAAAAAGAAAGGGCCAAAGAGAAAACAGTTGTGGAAGGGAAGTCAGTATTGGGTAAGGGGAACAAATTCGGTTGTGTTAATGATATCTTTTGTATATAGTTTTGTCAAAGTAATTCACTGTATTTTCTTTTATCTCACAGGTTATTGCCTATTATTAATACATTTTACGCTATACAAACTTACAGTTACTTTGCTCTGTCAAAGAAGCCAAACAAATTTACAATATATTTTAGTTTCTTATAAAAATGAGATCCTAAAATTTTAGTTTCTCTTCCTTCTTTTTTTTTTAAAATACATTCTTCTCTGTATTTATTAATTAATAGTTATTTTATAATGCCATTTCATTATTTTACATCCCTGTTTGTTTTTTCACAATATGGGATTTCTCCCCTCAAGTGTAGTCACCATAGTTTCCCCAACAGCAAAGCACCCATAGTCCTTTGTGCTTTCCTCCAGCATGATTTTCTCCCTTCTTCTCTCCCTCCTCCTCCCTTCCTGGCTACCTCAGATCTATAGTTAGCTCTCAGGGGTCGGTTTTAAAGTTTGCCTTTCTCTGATCCTTTATTTGGCTTCTCTATATTCCACCTGTATTTATCCACAAGTATTTATATTTCTCCTGGCTCACTTCACTTTGCATAAACCCTTCCAGTTCCATCTGTGCTGCTGCAATTGTCAGGAGATTGTCATTTCTGACTGCTGAGTAGTATTCCATTGTGTGTCTAGATAGATACATAGATAGATAGATAGATAATGTGTGTGTGTCTGTATTTATCTATATATCTCTATATATCACATCTTAATACACTCTTCTGTTCTGGGGCATTCAGGTTTCTTTCATAGCTTGGTTATTGTAAATAGTGCTGATATAAACATAGAATACAGGTATCCTGTCAAATTAGGGCTTTTGTGTTCTTTGGGTAGATATCTAGATTGGAATTGCTGAGTCATATGGTAATTTCACTTTCAGTCTTTTGAGGAATCTTTACAATTCTTTCCATAGGGACTTTGCCAGTCTGCATTCCCACTGACAAAGCAAGAACGTTTCATTTTCTCTGCACCCTTGCCAGGACTTGTTTCTGGTTTTTTTGATATGGGTCATTCTCATAGATGTGAGGTGGTATCTCATTGTGATTTTTATTTGCATTTTCTTGATGATAAGTGATGCTGAACATTCTTCATGTTGGCCAACTACATGTCTCCTTTGGACAAGTGCCTGTTTACTTTTTCTACCCATTTTTTGATCAGGATGTTTGTTTTCTTTTTGTTGGATTCTACAATCTCTTTGTCGATCCTTGATATCAATCCCTTGTCAGATATATGGTATGCAAATATTTTCTCCCATTAAGTAGGGTGTCCCTTTATTTTGGTTACTATCTCTTTCCCTTTACAGAATCTTTTCAGTTTGATGTCATAACAATGGGATCAAATTGAAAGTCCAGAAATAAAACCATACATTTATGGACAACTATCAAAATTTTCAATGTCAAAACTATGTCGTTCACCTCATTTCTACAAGTATATTGTAGGTAGGCTCTTTTTCCTTTCTCCGTGGAGCTGTCAGTGTTCACCAGCCATCTTCTAGAAGCAGTACTGCCCACACCACTAGCCTTTCACTGATAGCCACTCCACGGCAGGTCAAATCAACTCTAAGCAGAGTGCTTTTTCAAATCACTGAAACATCAGTTTGATGTAATGACAGGTTTTTCGGTCTTTGTTGTCTTTTTACCTGTGCTAGGATTTCCCAAAGACAAGAAAATAGAAATTCTTTTTGCCGGTGTGCACAGAAGCAGGCCCTTTTCAACATCTTCCGACTTGCTTCTTTTTGCCCACTCCTGTTTCCTTGCATTAGAAATGGCTTCTTTTCAGTTTTTTAATAAAGGCAAAGAACATCAGACTCTTCTCTACAACTTAATTGTGCTATAGCACAAAATTAGAAGATCCCCGATAGCTTACATTCTAGAAATGTCAGGGGCCTGGGAAGTCGGGGAGGTGTGTGGCTTGGATTCAGTATTCCTATAACTATATAGAGGCACAATTCTATTATATGTCCTTCCACATTGCTCCCTCAAGGGCTTTTGCTGGTAAAACGGTGATGAGCACAGTCATGAAAGGTGTTAATGACTTTAGGGAGAAGGCAGTACTGAATCTGGTACTTACGGATGATTTTTTAGACACCAGCAACCCAGGAGAGCTGTGTTTGGGGAGGGGCAGGGTTTCCAAAGTCTTCTCCAGCCCACCTGGTACATTCTCACCATCTCCACTTGCTCACAAGACTTCTCCAATGGCAGCACTTATGCAAAGATATGAGGCTGCTTTTTAGCCAGCAGCTTTGTTCAATGATGGTTTCTCTTACTCACATTACCACCCCGAAGCTCCACCCCCTCTGCCACGTTCGCCACCTGCGTACAAAGGTTGTACCTTCTCTGTATGTTGTTTCTGGCAACTGTGGTGTTCAACTTCCCTCAACTGGAAGAAGAGGAAAGAAGAAGATAAAAAAAAAAAAATACTCCTCGTCGAGAATTCATTCCAGCAGAATTACCCAGCACCAAGTGATGCCTTCCAGGCTCCCTCCCACGCGGTACCGGCGGCTTCCAGCATGGTCTCTGCACAGCCTGGACCCTGTGTCAGCTCAGATAAGAGCCGTGGTGTAATCAGCAGCCGCAGCTCTCTGGCTCTGATTTCCCCTTGTGGCTTCTTCATTCCTGTTGATAATTAAAGGAAGCTTTTCTTGCCATGCTGAAGGCTATATAAAATAAGTTAATAAGTAATAAAGCAGCTGGCCTGGAGCCAGGAACTTGCTGCTTCTGGTATCGTTCCCATCCTTGTGGTATAGTTACCGAGGGAGAAGCTTGGCTCTTAGACTGAGCCTTTTGAATTGGATCGCTCAGAGAGTTAGCTTGGCTTGGCACTTTGCTAAAAAATGTAAGATGCATAGAGAACATTCTGTAAGTGTTTATAGGACTTTGGCCTTTGAAGGAGAGGGACCATTGGTCTTTCTTCTTATCTTCCCATCAAGTCTTCTCCTTTTTGAAATCCTAGATTTCCCAGGTCTTTGTCATTATTATCACTGTACAGCTCACTCCTATTTTAAGTTTAATATAAATGAATTTGAACTCCAAGTAGTATGTGTACTCAACCATCAATTTCTTCTCTGCCTTTTCAAGGTTGTACCTGACACAACACTAAAGATGAGTGTCTTGAAACAGCACTGCTTATTTTGGAGTTACCTTTTTTTTTTATTTCAGTTTACAGTATTTCTGAGTTACTTTCTTGAAATGGTCATGGGTCACTTTCCTGTTCCTGGGAAGCTGTGAAAAAACCCTCTGAATAAGGGTTAGGTTCCATCACAATCAATGAAATTTCCAGTTAAGTGGGCCTGCATGAACGGCCCATGGCAAACCTGTTTTGATTAGATACAGATGCTTTGCCTGCTTTCAATCTGCCCTTGGCACACAGAGAGAGAATGGGTGAGGCTATTATTAGGGTTACGTGGGTTAAAAAATACTTACACTCAAATTCTCTGTCAAAGAAGATGATTTTTGGTTGTGAATGAGCCAAGATATCTGTTTCAATGAGCGAAGGTAATAGATATTCAAGACATATACTTGCTTTTATTAGCTGCTTACGTTGAACTCTGACATAGAACCTCATAAGGAGTTGGAAGGGTAGTTCCCAGAAGAACCCTACAGTAAGGCCTCCAAATCCTCCTGGACCCCAAGCCCACTGGCTTCTGAGTACAATGTTAGCAGAATCACCTCTTCCATTCATTCTTCACTACCTCTGATTCTAAATTCTATTCTAGAATTATTAACTCATCTTTGGTTTCTGCCTTTGACTTTCAAGCTTCTTTCTATCTACACTTTGGTACAACAAACTTCAGAGTTAGGTTCGCAATTCTACCAGTAACCCTTTTTCTTTCCTGAATACTGATGTATCACTTTGTGTTTGCTTCACATATGTTGTTCCAAAGTTATTCTTGGTTGATTCTGAATTTCCTCTTGGTTTTCTCCCCAAGTTGGCTCCTGACTCCAGCTTAGGGATATTCACTATGAAACTTGACCGCAGGGCAGGTGATGAAACAGTTACTACCACACATCTATTTGCTGACTCACCTTGGAAACCCAAAGATATAATTATAACTTTCATTGGAATTAATCAACCACATTCTAAGACTAGGACTGGCTCAGTACATGGTTGCAGGAACACAATTCACAAAGAACATAATGTATGGTAGTTTCTAGAATTTTGCTAAAGGAAAACTTGGTGAAAGCTTTGTCCAAGCAAATCAATGCTCCTTTCGACCCCAATATGTAAAATTACGTTTTAGAAGAGTCTGAAAATTTTGACATGTTTAGTGATTGCAAAAATTATAAGACATTCTATACATTTACTATTGTCTTTTGTTTTTACCCTACATAGGTGAAAAAGTCACATGTTAGCAGGTCATACACAATATTATAAAAACAGAAAGTGGATTTCATATGACCACATTTTCCCCCCATGAAACCCCAACACATATGCATCTCTACTCCTGGTTTTCTCTATTATCTTCAACCCGGAACATTCCTTATTATTCAGGGTCTTTATCTGTTTTGGATTCTTCCTAGTACATGCTGAATCTTCTTTCTTGCCCATTTGTCCATCTTCTTAGGAAATGCATTTCTAGGGAGTTTTCTCTCAGAAACCTGATGGATATTGGCAAGTTTTTGTAGTTGTTATAGTTTCTCATGTAACTTCTGGAATTCTTTTATTGTAGGAAGGGTAGAAGAGATAGATTCTTCTATTATCAGAGGGACCAGGGGTTTGATTAAACTCGGAACATATTTTTCTAGGTAGAATTGGAAGTTTGTACCTCTTGGTCCCTTCACCCATTTTGCTCACCCCCTGCATCCACCCCCTTGACCCCTTTGGTAAGCGCCAGTCTGTTTTCTGTCTCTTTAGTTTTAGTTTATTTGCTTTTATATGCCACATATAAGTGAAATCTTATGTATTTTCACTCTCTACCTGACTTATTTTACTTAGCATGATACCCTCAGGATTGACCCATGTTGTTACAAATGGCAAAATTTCATTCTTCTTCATGACTGAGTATATTTTGGTATATATCAAATCTTTTTTATCCACATATCCATCAGTGAACACTTAGGTTGTTTACCTAACTTGGTTATTGTAAATAATGCTGCAATGAACCAAGTGGTGCATATAGTTTTTTGAATTGGTATTTTTTGTTACCTTCAGAAAAATGCCCCAAAAGCTGAATTGCTGGATCATATGATAATTCTATTTTTAATTTTTTAAGGAGCAACCATATTGCTTTCCATAGTGGCTATACCAATTAAATTCCCAGACACAGTGCAGGAGGCTACCCTTCCTCCATGTTCTCACCAGCACTTGCTATTTCTTGTTTTTTTGCTGATAGCCATTCTGAAAGGAGTGAGGTTATATGTCATTGTGGTTTTGATTTGCATCCCCTGACCATTAGTGATGTCGAGTCTCTTTGCATGTACCTGTTGTCCATCTGTATACCTTTGGGAAAATGTCTGCTCAGATCCTCAGCCCATGTTTTATCATATTTTTAAAATTGAGTTGTATGAGTTCATTGCATATTTTTATATTAAGCCTTTATCAGAGATGTGATTTGTGAAGATTTTTTTTTTTAAGATTTATGTATTTATTTATACAAGAACAGGGGTATAGGCCAGATGCGTGGGAGGGTGAGAGGATTCACCAGAGACAGAGTGGGGAACAGAACAGGCAGACTGTCGAAATATACTGCTGAGGGGAGCAGCGGGCAAGACAGGAGAGGTCTGGCGTGCCATGTGGGACCCTCGCCGGCTGGCTGGGTTCGAATCGGCACTGCAGAGGCTGAGGACAGCTTCACAGCAAAGTGCTCAACCGCCCGCGCCACCCGGGGAGGCCCTGTGTAGATTTTTACCCATTCAGTAAGTTGCCTTTTCATTTTGTTGATGGCTTCTTTTGCTGTGGAGATGTTTAATTTGATGCTGTCCCATTTATTTATTTATTTATTTTTGCTTCTGTTGTCCTTGTCTTCAGTGGTCAAATGAAGAAAAAAATATTGCTAAGACAAAGAGGTTATTACCTTTGTTATCTTCTAGGGATTTATGTTTTCAGGTCTTATATTCAAGTCTTTAATACATTATGAATTTTTTTTAATGTGTGGTATAAGATAATAGCTCAATTTCATTCTTTTCTGTGTAATTGTCCAGTTTTACCAGTGAGAACATGACTTTATGGAACAAGAAGAGTGTCACAAGGAGAATTTTCAAATACTGCTTGTGTCGTAGGCAGGATTATAGCAATATTTTAGACAATTTTTATATTGCTATAAAATGCTGTAGTCTAAAATAACAACATAAATGTGTGAAAATATGGCTACAGTGTTTTAAAATTTCTTTTTAGGCAAGAGTTACTTTATATAAGGTTTTGAATCTGTGGTTGTACCTCATGCTCCTAATTAAAGAAACACCTTACACTAATGTAAAGAAGGAAACATTCCTTTTCTATGTTGTATCACAGAAAAATAGTGAGAATCTACAGAGTGTATTTTGTTCCAACTAAGTTTTATTGGACAGGTGGAGTTCAAGTTATGGTCTTTGTTCTCAAGAAGCTCAGAACCTAACTGAAGAAATAAGCCCTGTTGTTTCATTTAGATACGTCTTTACCTTAGTATCAAAAATAAATGGTGAAAAAGGGCAGTACATGAGAACAAAACTTATGTACAGGGTGGTCAGGAAAGGCTTAGGGAGACATTCAAGTTTGTGCTTGGTTCTGAAGATTGAATAGGGTCTGCATGATAAGGAAGCTACTTCAGGTGAAGGTTAATATTTGCCAAAAGGTAGAGAGGATGAAATATAAATGCATAAATGTGGTGGTACTTGAGTGCTGTTTAAAATAACTGTCATAGTCAAAATTTTTATCTGGTCTAGAGTTTTTAAATATCCTGACATTCACTTTGCAATGTCTTTTGAAGTTCTGAAATTTTCTAATAAAATATTTTTTATTTGCTTTTCTTTTGAATTTTAATTGGCATGTCCTTTGCTTTGTGGTTTCAAATCTCAGATTGGCTAACTTAGACATCAAGCCTGGAGAGGTTTCCTCTGAAATGCAATCCAGTGAACTCCCACATTGTATTTTATTCTTTTATCCTTACCCCACCCAAAGAGATCATAGCATGTGCTTTTACTAATGAATTATAGATAACAGGTTTGGTGATGCTTTAGAATCCAGAATGAGTAATTGTATGAAGCACCTAAAACCTTTGCTTATACTCTCTCCACGTTTATTTAAAATTAATAGACTGCATAAAATTTTGGAAAAGTGATCAGCACATATATGCTGAAATAGTCAACAGGCAGAGTTCCACAACACCACTTTTATTGTAATTGAACTTATTAAGTAGCAGAGAGCTGTCTGGCTCTTTCCCAAACATATTATACTGAATATCATTTCACAGTTTGGTAATCGTCATACCTAACTGCTAGAAGCTTATCTCATCATGCCTACTATAATTGCAGCCAGTTCCAAAACTGAACATTTCCAAAAGCACCACTGATCTCCTGCTTTATGCAACCTCTCCACCCCCACCCCCAATTCCTTTATTTGTGCAGTGCGCAGGCTCTGCCATATATGTAGTAATTCTGCTTGTAAACAGGATAGCAAGTAGAGATGATGTCTGGTCTATGGTCTGGTAGCAGCTTCCCCATAACCACAGGAGGAAGTGATGACGTTAATATGTAACTCTCTATAGTATTGGCACAAACCAATGTTTACTTGCTCCAACATTTGATTGATATTTGGGTTGAATAAAGAATTCTAGGTTGAAATATTTTCTCAACAAAATTTGAACATTTAGATCCCCTTTCTTCTGCTTGCAATGGTACTATTGAAGAGGTTGATGTATTATGATTGTTGATTTTTTTTGATAAGATTTAATTTTTTAGAAAGTTTTAGTACCTTTTCTTTGTCCCAGAGGCCACCAAGTTTTATGGTTTCTGAGTTATCCTCTCTTTTGGGTTACTGTGTTTTAGTGGAGAACATTACTCAGTAACTTTGGAGCTTATTAGCCAACAGATTGCAAATCTGAATAAATTTCTAATTTCTTCTTTGATATTTTGACTAGGTATAGAGTTCTATATAAGAATTAACTTCTCTCAAAATACTGAAAGAATTGCTTCATCATCTTATAACTTCTAGAACTGCTGCTGAGAAGGCCTTTGCCATTCTGATTTCCATTCCTTGATGCAATTTTTATTTTCTCTTGGAAAGTGTGTTAGTTCTTTTTATCCTGTGAGTTCTGGAATTCATTATGATATTATGCCAAGGTATGATTATTTTAAAAGACTATTTTAAAATAAAGATTATTTTAAAAGATTATTTTAAATATTTTATTTTATATAATTCTTACATCATTTTTCATTTTTGCACAATGTATGCATTTTCACTTTGGTTATATTCCCCACACAATTGCATCCCCCCTTATTTTGACCCTAATCCTTCCTCTCCCTCCCCACCCCACCCCATAGTGTGTCTCTGGTTTATAGTTGCCTGTTGATTTATTAATTACTTTTTTTTCCTGGTCCCTTATTTAGGTTTTCTAAATTCCTGCTATGAGTGAGACCATCTGGTATTTTTCTTTTTCTTTCTGACTTATTTCGCTGAGCATGATCCCTTCTAGCTCCATCCATGTTGCTGCAAATTGCATATATTTATCTTTTTTGATTGCTGAGTAATATTCCATTGTGTATATGTACCACATCTTCTTGATCCAGTCATCTATTTTTGGGCATTTGGATCGTTTCCATAGCATTTCTTATGTTGGACTCTTGGTAGTTTCCTTCAGTGTGAAAAATTTGTGATTTGTAATTTTGTGAAATCTTTTATATTGCTAAAATATAGATTAATTCTTTGTGGTTATTCATGAGGTATTGAATATATTAGTCTGATACTTCAAATTTCATAATCTTTAGCTTTGATTTTCTTAAATCTCTTTCTTTTGTTTTACTTTAAAAGTATTTAATTTTCTTCTCCAACTTCATTATGTTGAGTGTCTTATTTGTTCTCATATTTTTAATTTCCAAGAATTTTCCTTGTTCTTGGAATGTTCCTTTTTAAAAAATGTTCTGTTTCATGCATTCAGTACCTAGTCTTATCTCTATGAGGACATTAATGATAATTGAAATATTTTTTTCTTCTCTTTCCTTCAGGACCATTTTGTTTGTTTGTCTTGGTCTCTGTCCATTATTTCTTGGGCTTCACTCAATTATCAGATGATCCATGGCTGAATTTAATATTTGAGAGTGAGGTTCGTTGAAAGTAACCTCTGTCCATGTGTGTTCCCACTAGGATGACTGGGCCAGGTTGTTTCCATGGCTTGGTCAGTTTATCCAGAAAGGACTTTTAACCTTCTGCTGAGGGCTTGCAAGCATAGCATGTAGATTCTAGGAGTCAGGTTGAGGATGTGGCTGTTAGTCTCAGGCTTCGGGAAGCAAGCTGTCCTGCATTTCCTGTGCTGGGCTCTGGGCCTCGGTTGTAACTGGTGTTTCTTTAAAGTCATCCTTACTACACTGTTTAGGAGACGACCCGTATTCTCCTGTGGAGGTGAACATGGAAAATAGTATAGTTCTCTTTTTCTCCTGTTGTAGATGTTTTTATGCCTTGTATAAACCTCTTTACCTAGCTTAAATAGATTTGAGAGTCTTTCAAAGTCAATCTCTGCTTTTAATTTCTTGTGCATAACCTGAACCAGTGGCATCCTCTTTGGATTTCATTGCTTCCCACCCCCTCAGACATTTTCCTGGGCTGTGATGTGATCTCACATCACTGCGATCACAGCAAATTCTCTCAGCAGGTGATAGTCCCTGAAGCTACCTCCATTATCTGTACAGACTCTGCCTTCAGGTACAGTGGTTTCCAACCTTTCCTTCAACATGCAGTCCCCTCATTAGGGTCACTAGAATAGCACTTCATGAGCAATGTATCTAGATTGCAGAACAAACACACTTTGTGGTCTATTGACCAGGCTGTACTCTGGGAGTTACTATGCCTCTGGCCCCCTAGAAGACTCTGCCTGCCACCAATGCCATCTTGAGTACAGCTACCCCAGTCTTGCTTCCAATCTCTGTCACCATTCCACCTACAACATGGCCTCTCCATTGCCCCCTCTTCCTGCTCCCTGCTCATCTCACTCCAGGACTGACTCTTTAATTTCCTTCTTGCTGCCTCTTGCTCTTCATCCCTGTTAGAAATATAACAATAAGCTTTTCTTTAGTCTCTCTTAGACTGTAACACCTTTTCTTAACTTGACCATGTTTTCAACTTTTGAGCACGTTTGTAATATTACATAAGTCTTTTGATCCTTTCTTGGAGTTTAGGTATTAGTTATTTTTGAGTGGTATGTGATAAAAGTATTTTTAAGTAAAACATTTGGTTTTTTGTGAGTTTGCTGGTTCATATTATAAATTTCATTAAAATGCAACTTTTGTATTGGATTTTCAAGCCAAGAAAGGGAAAAATTGAAATTTATATAATATAGTTACATAACAGAGATTATTCATTTTTACATATACTTAAATATTCTATGTGCATTTTAACTTTTCCCTCTTAAAAAACAAAACAGCCTATTTTACTATAAATCAAAAACATATTTTAGAAAATAAATTAAAATTTAATTGTGCATTATTTCCTTAAGAACACATTTTATGGCCTAATGTTTGGATTATTTCACTTTTCATTTAATTGAAACCTAGTTCTTCTCTTAGGGGTGCAATTTTCTGTTTAACTCTCCTTATGTTACAGGACATGAATATACCATCAATAAGATCTCCCTTTGGTTTGCCAATCTCATCTTTACTATTGTCCATCCTTCTTCCTTCTTTCCCCAGTTTCTTCTCCAGCTTCTTCTCCTTGTTCAGGTCCACCCTCCCTTGGGTGGGTTAGGGAAGCTGTAATCTCTCCTTTCCCTGGGGCCACCTGTTACACTTTGAATTCTTCCCTATATCCAAGACTGCTGTTGCATTATTCAACTATTATTTTTTCCACCATTCTCAGCATTTTATTAGTAATAACAAAAGGTAACACTTATTAAGCATAATCTAGGTGTTAGGCATGTTACCAACCTTAACCATGTTACTCACTTTACATAATAATAATTCATTCTAAAAAAAAGTTTCTATGATTCTGGAGATATTATTATCATCTCCAATTTGATTCCTTGGATGATGCACTTGGAAAGAGTTGCAATGAGTTTCTGTCTATCTCTAGAATCATTGCGCCAATACTTCATTTGTTTCATCTTACCAGCCTTGCAATTGACCCTTGGATTATCATTTTTTAAATTGAATTAACATTGGTTTATGTCATTATTTGTGCTTTTAAAGTTATAGGATCTCCTCTCCCCCCTTTAGGTGTTACGACACCATACCCACTCCTTGAATCATTTTTGTCATAGACTTTTATACTCCTCTATCAGAGTTTCTGAGAGCTGTTGGAAAAAAAATCACCACCCTAAGTGACCCGGCGCCATGACAGATTCACAGTCTCCAGAAGTATCTTGGTATTTTCATTGAATCCGAATTTATGTGCACCAGGTCAGAAAACACTTCCGCTTCTTACAGTAGACGTTCTGAGCTTTCAACACAACCCTCAGATCCTTTACCTCCCTCCCACCTTGCTCACTCCTAGCAAATCACTTTAACGCCTATCTTCCTAGGAAAATCACAACTATCATGTGTAAACAACCTTAATTTCCTGCCTCTACCCAGGCTTCTGTCTGCAATGACTTTAGTCTCTTTCCTTGTGGTCCAAGAAATTGGTACCTTTGCTCAAGAAAAATCCTTAAGTCTGGACTCTGTCTCTCATAGTCTCCCATCTAGTCCAAAGTAAAAATCTTATCACACATTTCTTTCTTTTTCCTTTTTTCTCTCTGTCTTCACATTACCATCACGATGTCTCACCTTCATCCATATCCTCCATTAGCAGCTTGAGATAAGCATTTGTTGAGTCCTCAGTGGGAGGAAGAAGATGAAATACTCAACAGGACAATTTGAAGACAGTCTATTTTTTTTAAACATATAACATTTTTATTCACAACAACAATATCTACATGAAAAAAAGCTTATAATTTGTTTTATAATTCTAATTTCAGTGGTTATAATACCTTATTTTACTCAACCATATGCTTTTAACAACTTTTTCTTTTTTATTGTATTTTTTTTAATTGAGGACATTGTATATTATTGTATATATAATGTATATATATATAGTATATTATTCAGAGGTACATGCTCACACCTCTTTGATATATGTTCTCACACCACAACCATCACCAAAACACCCATAGTCCTCTACCATCAGCTAATAAAGAGATTATTTGCAAAACTGTGAGCTGCAGGGAAAACTACATAGTCAACATGCAGGACCGAGGGAAGTGAGCAGTTACTAGAACACCCAAAAACAATTATATGAGTAGGGTCAACTTAAGAGGTTGTTCAAGGGACAGAGCTAGTCTTAGCTAAGGAGAATTCTGAGAAATAAATACCTCTTCTTCTCCTTCCAATTTCTTGCTACAATCTCCTGTTGGTCAAAAACAAACATGCCAGAAAACAAGACTCCTTGTGATAATTATAACCCTGAGAGATTAGCCTCTTAGGACCCAGAGTTGGGTGGAAAAAGATACAAAGTAAAATTTTTTTTTAAAGATTTATTTATTTATTTATACAAGCACTGGGTACAGTCAGAAGTGCGGGAGGGTGAGAGGATTCACCAGAGCCAGAGTGGGGAGCAGAGCAGGCAAGGACCGAAATACACTGCTGTGGGGAGCAGCAGGCAGCAGGAGAGGTCTGCGCGCCATGTGGGACCCTTGCCAGAGGCCGGGGATTGAACCGGCGCTGCAGAGGCTGCGGGCAGCTTCGCGACCCAGCGCTCAACCGCTGTGCCACCAGGGGAGGCCCTCCAAAGTAAATTTAGAGGTACAACAGAAGTAAGAAATTATGTACAGAATCATACATAATTGGTCTTATAATTTTTGTTGGAATTTTAAAGAAAAAATGTTCTTTAAAAATTTGTGTTACTATTTTGGTTTTAGACCATAGACAAAATTTCAAAAAATATATTGTTTGAGAAAAAGTTCTGATTTCTACAGTCCTTAGTCCCATCATTCTAAGTCTCCATTTACTTTGTATCTTGAATGTAGTAGGTGCCAATGAAGTGATTGATTGAATTTGTTCCAGCTTCACTACACACCATTCTCTATTTACTTGTATTTCTGTTGCCTGGAAACTCTCAAAGCTTTATTCTATAAAAAACAAAGGTGAGAGAAAAAGCAAAGGCAAAAGTATTAAGACTTTTTCTTTCCCAAGTATCACAAAGTAAAACAAAACAAAACAAAACAAAAAAACATGGAATGATGTAGAGCAAGATAAGTTTAAGGGAAGGAAATGCACTTCCCCGCCTGGTCCTGGTCCATTATGATCAAAGTATATGTAGCCAGGACAGTCAGAGGGAAAGTTCCCTTTCAGAACTGCAGGTCCTGCGCCTGATCATACATCCTTAAAAAAAAGGGTGCAGTTATATTTGGTGACGACCCCCCACTTCACAATTGCTCTTTCATCCGGCTCCCTCTTGTTTTTCTCCATTTATCCATTTATGCATCTTCACGAATATATTCCTAAAATGGCTGTATCCTTTGCCTTTCTGGGAACATGATATTGAAGAGGGTGGTTGTGACTTGATCAAAAGTGTCCTGGCTGAAGGTTGGCTCAGCCACCTTATGTTCGGGGTAGGTGCAGCACCATCAATTATTTTGTTATCATTATGTCCAAGACTGGTACCATTTTGTCACATGGGCATAAAAAGAAAATATGGCAATACATCCGTAACATGCAATACATCCGTAACATAACAGTCACCTTTATCTTGAAACCAGGCAGAAACAAAACCATTGTCTTCTGAGAAAATTGACATTATTTGTGCTTACTTTTCAGCCTCTATTTTGCCTTCCACTGTTCCCTTTTCCTTTATAACTCTGAAAAAATTCCTGCCATCAGGCATGAATGCTTGTGTACTTTCTATCATGTGCACTTTCTATCATGTGCCCTTTCTGTCAGCCACATGTCTGATCACCAGTCTTTCTTGCCTGCACATCTGTCCAAGTTTACTGGCTAAGTGGGTTTTAAATAGCCAGGCAACCTATAGAAGCTTTCCCCTATTATATGAAATTACACCTACAATTTGGTTATATGCCCCCAGGTGAACAGTGGAACTGGGACCAGATTAAAGGCTCACTGCCAGGAAAATTGAAAAAGGCAGAAATGTGCTCAATAGGCTGATTCATTTCATCCAATTAAAATTTTGATTTTTATATAAATTTAAATAAAAATAAGTCCACTTTCAAATGAGACATTAATTCCTTCTTGTTATCTTGTAGTCATCTTTCCTATGTCTAGTCTTTTCACAATATTTATTGAGGGCCTTTTTTTTTTTTAAAGATTTATTTTTATTTACACAAGAACTGGGGCACAAGCCTGAGGTAGGGGAGGGTGAGAGAATTCACCAGAGACAGAGCGGGGAACAGAACAGGCAGACTGACAAAATACACTGCTGAGGGGAGTGGCGGGCGAAACAAGAGAGGTCTGCCCTGCCGTGTGGGTTTCTCCTGGCAGGCCGGGAATCGAACCAGCATTTCAGAGGCTGCGGGACAGCTTCACAGTTCTGCACTCAACCTGCTGTGCCACTGGGAAGGCCCTTGAGGGCCTTTTCAATGCCAGTTATTTTTAGATTCTGGGACTACACAGGCAACTTATCTGACTTCCTAGAGTTTGCATTTGAATGAGGCAGAGATACAAGTGGCAGAAGACTTGATAAGCGATAAGGGCTCTAGGGGCCTCCCCGTGGCCCAGCGGTTGAACGCTGGGTTGTGAAGCTGCCCGCAGCCTCTGCAGCTCCGGTTCAGCTGCTCCCCGGCTGCATCCCGACCACGGGTGAGTTTCCCACCTGGCGCGCAGACCTCTCCTGCCGCCCGCTGCTCCCCTCAGCAGTGTACTTCGGTCCCTCTGCCTGCTCTGCTCCCCGCTCTGGCTGTGGTGAATTCTCTCACCCTCCCGCACTTCTGACTGTACCCAGTGCTTGCATAAATAAATAAATAAATAAATAAATAAATAAACAAACAAACAAATAAACAAACAAACAAATGAATGAATGAATGAATGAATGAATGAATAAATAAATAAATAAATGAATAAATGAATAAATATTTAAAAAAGGAAAAAAAAGATATAAGGGCTCTAAAGAAAGGAGTAGGGTGGAGGGAGGAAAGGGGGAGGAGACAACAAAGGACTATGGTGGAAATTTTTGGGTGCTGTGGTGGTGGGACAACTGTGGTGACCCACCTGAGGGGAGAATATATATATACATATAAAATATATATTATATATATTATTAATAACATCACTATATATAAATTTTTTTTAAAAAGTGAAGCAGTGGAAGGGAAGGTGGGATTACATTTCAGCAAAGGCAGTCAGGGAAGGCTTCTCTGAGAAGGAAAATTATATTGGAATTTTGAATGCTGCGAGGGAGTGAAACAAGAGACAAACGAAAGAACTTAGCAGAACTTAAGCTTCACAGTCTGTGCATGGATGTGCATGTCTACGCGGTTACAGCAAGCGATGAACAAGACTATCTAGGTTGTGACTTTATACCTATTTATGGCAGTTAATTTTTGCTTTGTTTTTAATTCCTTTTATTGATGTAACCCAGTCACATTGCGGTATAACATTATATAATTTTGAGGTGTGCCTCATTAAAAATCAACATGTGTATTGTGTGTGTCTCTGGTTCCGGGTGGGGGAGGGAGAGGGAGAGGAACGACTAGGGTCAAAATAAGGGGGGGGGTGCAATTGTATGGGGAATATAACCAAAATGATAATGCATACATCGTGCAAAAATGAAAAATGATGTAAGAATTATATAAAATAAAATCTTAATTAAAAAATAAACAACATGTGTATACACTACCTTAAGTTAGGTAGTATACACTACCTAACAGTCCAATTCTATCCTTCACTATACAATTATTTTCTTTCCCCAATTTGCCCACCCCACTTATCCCTTCCCTCCTGATAACCACTAATTGGTCTCATAATTCAAAAGTTTATTTTTGTTTTATGTGGATCTTCTGTTTTCTCCATGTGCCACATGTGAGCAAAATCATACAGTGTTAATTTTTCTCCCTCTGGATTACTTCATTAAGTATAGTACCATTAGGTAATATAGTCATTTTAACTATGTTAATTGTTCCAATCCACGAGCATGTACTACCTTTCCATCTCTTTGTATCTTTCTCTATTTCCTTCCAGTGTTTTATAGTTTTCAGTATACAGATCATTCACTTCTTTGGTTAAATTTATTTTAAGATATTTAATTTTTTTTATGCTACTGTAAATGAAATTGCTTTCCTGATTTCTCATTCTGCTAGTTCAATATTCACAGGTAGAAATGCAACATATTTTTGTATATTAATTTTTTAGCTTGCTACTTTAATGCTCTTTATTATTTTTAATAACTTTTTACTGGAGTCTTTGTGGTTTTCTGTGTATCTTGTAGGTCCATATATGTTACATATGTAAATGCTTATATAAATGTTCTGTTTCTCTGTAGATTCTCTATCAATCATCTATCTATCAACTATCTCTGTCTTGTCTCTCTATCCCTCTGCTCTGTATTTATTTATTCTCATCTATTATCTCTATTTTTTTTAAAGATTTATTTATTTATGCATACAAGAGCTGGGGTACAGGCCAGAGATGTGGGGGGTGAGAGGATTCACCAGAGACAGAGTGGGGAACTGAACAGGCAGACTGACTGAAACACACTGATGAGGAGCAGCAGGCAGGACAGGACAGGTCCGCTTTGCCATGTAGTTTCTCCTTGGCCGGCCGGGGATCGAACTTGTGCTGCAGAGGCTACTAATTGCTTCATAGTGTGGTGCTTAACCCCTTGCGCCACCAGGGAGGCCATATTATCTCTGTATCTTTGCTTTCTAAATAGTACCTATCTATTCCTCCACTCTTTTATACTTCTATTCCTTTATCATCTATCAAAAGAATATTTTGATAGTATATATTTTAAAAAATTATTTATGCATACAAGACTTGGGGTACAGGCCAGAGATGTGGGGGGTGAGAGGATTCACTAGAGCAGAGTGGGGAACAGAACAGGCAGATCTACTGAAATATGCTGCTGAGGGGAGCAGCAGGTGAGACAGGAGAGGTCTGCTGTGCCATGTGGGTTAGCTCCCTGGCCGGCTGGGGACTGAACTCGTGCTGCAGAGGCTGCGGATAGCTTCATAATGCAGTGCTTAACCCCTTGCGCCACCAGGGAGGCCTGATAGTATACATTTTTGAGTTTCTGCTTGTTTGAATGACAGATGACTTGGGTGACCAATCAGTCAGATGATGGTGCAGGAATATCCATGGGACTTGAGTCAGAGCTGGAGCTATTTGAATGACTATAGTGGTCAAATTCCGTGTCAGTGCTGCTCACAGCTCCTTGAATGTAACATACTCTTTGTATAGTATCACTGGGTTTGCCACTCAGGTCCTTGAGCTCTACAGTGGAGCCACTTGGCGAAACACACTCTACAATAGGGGTGGAGAGGTGAGGACATCTGGAGGTGTCAAGAGCAGTTTGACTGGAACAGAGGTTTTGAAGAGAATAGTGGGAGAGCTATTAGGATTGCAGGCTAAATAGTGGAGCACATTAAACACAGTGCTTTAAGCAAGTCTTTATAGATGAGTAAGAGTAGTTACCTCCTATCTAAGTGGGGATAATAATACACATCTTATGGGGTAAGAATGGGATGACATAATACATATAAAACGTCTAGCATTACGTTGGACATATATTAAGTGTTTAATAAATAGTAACTGCTACTACAAAATTAAAGTGGCATTTAAGGATCTGTGGCATTTAATATGGCAATATTGTGTAAGATTAGGAGGGGGAAACTAGTGGGATAAGGGGTCCAGTTGTAAGGTTTAAGCAGCCTAGGCAGGAATGCAGTGATAATGAGACTGGGAAAGAAGGGTCCCCTAAGAAATTACATGAAAGGAGAATTAAGACTGACTAGGAATGTGCCATGAAAGAGACTGAGAACTTAAAGGCATATGGGATTTGGGCAATGCAGAGGGCAATGAGCAGTTCAAAGTATGAACTGTTATTGAATCGGATTATCAAATGACAACACGCCAAGAAGGGATGAGCTGTGGTAAAAGCCGTGGTCAGAACTGGGTCACACTGGAGGAAGGAGGGCGAACAGTATCAAATAAAAGTTGAAGGATGAAATCAGACCAGTCTAGGGGACAATTGCCCAATAGCAAGTTCTGATGACCAGAGAGGAAATATTTCCAAGGATGAGCTGTCTAGTCAGTCTGTATTTGGGCTAAAGAGTCCAGTGATTAAGCCAGATTTCTTCCTCCTTTTTCTTTCCTTTCCTCTTTTCCTCTCTCCCTCCCCCAACCCCACTTCCTTCATCCCTCTTTCCTTTCTCAGTTAAATAGTTGGGTAGATCCTGTGCCTGGTGCCGGTATATAAAGTGAAATAAATGAGATTGTTGCTCTCAAGAAGATCATTATCTAAGGCAAATTGAGAAAAAGTCTGGGTACAAATGTGAGGGCTAGGTGTTTAATAAATGAGGTCTGATAAATGAGGTCTGATAATAAAAAAGTGTCTCTGGTTCATAGTTTTTTGTTGATTTTGATTTTCACTTTCTTATAGTTATTCATTTTCCTGGTCCTTTATTTAAGTTTTCTATTATTATTTTTTAAAGTATTTTTTTAAAGATTTATTTATTTATACAAGAACTGGGGTACAGGCCAGAGTTGGGGGGACGGTGAGCGGATTCACCAGAGACAGAGAGGGAAACAGAACAGGCTCATTGACCACATACTACAGGCCTTTCCTTTTCCTCCTGGAGACCCACGAAAGTTTAGATAAGGAGATTTAGGAATATTTTATTTTTTTTAATCTATGGGTGATATGAGTGGATTTTAATCTTTACAGGATATGAGTGGATTTAGTTTCCAGCTTGCTCCTTAAGGTAGAAATATGTGGCCTCTGATGGTAGAAGGTTGATTTTTATTTTCATTTTAACAATGTTGAGTTTGAGTTTACTAAGTTTGAAATGGTCTATCTCATGATCTATACAGATTTTTGGATATTTCTTTCTGAATTAAACAGCCCAACTTATTTACTCATCTCTAATGATGCATCCATAGGTCTATTCTTCTTCAAATGTGGCCCTTGTACATGCTGCAGCAGCAGCACCCAGGAATTAGTTAGGAATGTTTATTCTTGGGTTCCACCCCAGCTCTACTGAAATAGAAGTTGTGGAGGTAGGGTCCAATCATCTGCATTTTCACAAGTCAGCCGACTAATTCCGAGGCCAGCTAAAACTTGAGAACAGCTGCTGTTAGGTAAATAGCAAAGAACCTTGCAGTGGATAATCAATTACATCTGTTAAATAAAGTTAGTAATATCTGAGACTTCAATCCACACTTACCTGAGCGAGGGGTAACAGATTGTGTGGGTGAAAAACTACTCAAGTTTCTCTTAGAAAGTAAAGGAAGCACAGATTCTTAATTGTTTCTTAGCTAGTCTAATTTCCTTTTTTTTATTTAAACTCAAGTTATATTATACATGATAGTCTGTATAAGACCTGGTTTGAATTTGGGAATAGCGGCACCCTCTTCTGATAATGCTACAGTGAATACCACAATGAGAGAATGTCACCACAGTGGCCAAGTTTTTAGTGCCTTCCTCATTCTCTATATTTCTTTTTTATTTATTTACTTATTATTTTTTAAAGTATTTTTTTAAAGATTTATTTATTTATACAAGCACTGGGGTACAGGCCAGAGTTGGGGGAGGGTGAGAGGATTCACCAGAGACAGAGTGGGGAACAGAACAGGCTCATTGACTGAAATACACTGCTGAGGGGAGCAGTGGGCAAGACCAGAGAGGTCTGCCACACCATGTGGGTCTCTCCCTGGCCGGCTGGGAATCGAACCAGTACTATGGAGGCTTCAGACAGCTTCACAGTGCTGTGCTCAACCTGCTGCGCCACTGCGGGTGGGCCCATTCTCTGTGTTTCATGTAGAACCAGAGAAAGGCACATTCTTTTGTTGTTGTTGTTGTTGTTGTTTTAGCCTCCCTCCTGTCCTGGCCACAGGACAGTATTTAATTTTGTTGACAAATGTTGCCTTTTTAAAATGTCCTCTCAGCTTCATGTGAACCTCTGTTCTCTATCTTTTAGAAGTTCCTTTTCCTGCCCCTCTCTGCTCTCTCTTTCTCTTCTCTCTCTCTCTCTCTCTCTCTCTCTCTCTCTCTCTCTCTCTCTCTCTCTCTCTCTCTCTCTCTCTCTCTCGGTGATTTCACCCTGTTCCATGGATACAACTAAAGGAATTTCTCCCAAACAATAGCTCTAAGCACAACTCTCATCACCAAACCTCGATTTCTCACTGTCTTTCTGCCTCTCCACCTGGCCATCCCACTGTTTTCTTATACAATTTTTTTTTTTTAAGATTTATTTATACAAGAACAGCGGTACAGGACAGATGTGCAGGAGGGTGAGAGGATTCACCAGAGACAGAGTGGGGAACAGAACAGACAGACTGACGAAATACACTGCTGGGGGAGTAGTGGGTGAGACAGAAGAGGTCTGCTCACCATGTGGGATTCTCACCGGGTGGCCGGGATCGAACCTGCGCTGCAGAGGCTGTGGACAGCTTCACAGCGCGGTGCTCAACCGCCTGTGCCACCAGGGGAGGCCCCCCACTGGTTTCTTAAAATTAGCTAGCTTGAACCAAACTTCTCAGTTTCTTCAATCATTTGACACTTCCTCCCAATTTCTCCATTTCTGTTCAAGGTGCTATTTATTATCCTTCCAGTCATGCCTGAAATACTAGACTCATCTTTACAGTGCAGGATCAAGGTGAGAGCAGAATTAAGGCTGTGCCACCCTGAGGATTCCTCCCCAGTGGTCCCTCTCATCTGTACCCTGTGTTTTCTTACTCCCTCCTTTCCAACTTAGCCCCCTCTCTCATCCAGCCAGAGCACTTCAACAGCCTCCCAATTGACTCTTCTCTGTATGAGAAACACAAGACTGTGAAAAATTGCCCTTAGCCTTTTCTTTTTCCATTTCCAAATCCTCAGATCATTATTAAAAATGAGAGGAAAGTTATCTTGCTTTGCAGTTGTATAATAAAGCTCTTTGTGGCAGCTTGTACAGCGTGGGCTTGAGAGCATAAACAAATGGAGGTCGTTTTGCCTTCTGGGGGGTTATTTTTAATATCCAAGATTTTTCAGTTCCTGCTCATTTCCCCTATTTCTTGCTTCAGAAGCTCCTCACAGCTAAATCCATTGATGGCATCTACAAAACATAATTCCCAAAAAAGAATGCATAATTCATTCATAGGGGAGATCTTCATATCGTCAATCAAAACACAGGTAATAATGTCTTAGACACATTCTAATATGCGCTATTACCTGACTCTCTATACCACCTGGAAACAGCAAATTAGATTTCTGAAAGAAGAGAAAATTGCTGGTAATGCTACGATTTACTGACATTAGGAGTGACCTTTCAGATTGAGCAAGGGAAAGAAAGAAATGAACATTTTAAAAAGTATGTTGTCTTCATTGTTCATTTAATCCTGGTAACAACTCATATTTAACAGATGAGGAAACTGAGACTCAGAAATGTATATTCATTCACTCTCATTTGCAAAAATGAGATTCTAACTTGAGTATTTTCAATCTCCAAAGAAAATTTCACTTTATCACACCAGCATTTTCCAAAATGATTCCATGGAACATGAGATGATGGGTATTCTGTTAAAAGCCTGATCAAGTTACAGAACAGTCTCAACCAGCTCTTTTTTGCAGTGCTCCCTGTCCCAGTCCCTGGCAGTCACTGACCTCTGTTCCTATGGTTTTGCTTTTTCCAGATGTTATGTAAATGGAATTATGCAGTGTATAGCCTTTTGGCTTATCTCTGCTTCTTACACTTAGCAAAATGCACTTGAGATTCATCACGTATGTTATCAATTTGTTCTTTTTTATTGCTAAATAGTATTCTTTTTTTTTAATTTTTTTTTATTTATTTATTTTTTAGAGGCATGTTTTATTTTTATTTATTTATTTGTTTGTTTGTTTTGTTTATACATGCACTGGGTACAGTCAGAAGCGCGGGAGGGTGAGAGAATTCACCAGAGCCAGAGCGGGGAGCAGAGCAGGCAGAAGGACTGAAGTACACTGCTGAGGGGAGCAGCGGGCGGCAGGAGAGGTCTGCGCGCCATGTGGACCCTCCTCTGGCGGCCGGGGAGCAGCCGGGAATCGAACCGGCGCTGCAGAGGCTGCGCACAGCTTCGCAACCCAGCGCTCAACCGCTGCGCCACCGGGGAGGCCCCTGCTAAATAGTATTCTATTACATGAATGTACTAGGAAGACACCAAGATTGTTTCTAGTTTTAACAATTTTGACAAAAATGGCTATGAACATGTAGGTACTGGTGAATAAGCAAAAGTTCGTAAGTTTTCTTTTCTTTTTTCATTTTGGTTCGGAATGCTAGACAGTGGAGAAGAACCTGGAAATAAGTGCAAATATCCTTATGTATTCAGCCCCCAGAGATTCTCTATTGTCTTGCTAGCCTACACTCTATATTAACATTGACAACTCTTGTTTGAATCCTTCTTTGATATGCCCAACTGCATTTGCCCCACATAAGTAGGTAGGGCTATAGTTTTCTTTCGCCTACCTAATACATTTCAGGTATCTCCCTTTCTGTAGATTTTTGGTTAGTTGGTTGCCCTAAAACCTCACTCAGCTCTTTGATGGCTTTGTGGAAAGTTGTAAATCTGCAGCTTGTGTGCCTGTTTGTTGCCATTGTTGTAGGGATGAAAGAATTCTCTCTGCAACTTTGCAAGTTTCCCAAGCTGAACAGAATCCTAATTGGTCACATTTAAAAAAAAAATGAAAACAACCCAAATACAAGCAAATGATTTTGAATAGTTGCAAATGATCCTGAAAACTTGGGCAGTTTTCTTTCAATATTATTGATAGATTAATTTATGTACACGTGGGAAATTTCCTCAGATGTAATTTTCTCACCTGTAAACATGGAGGGTCAATCTCCTAAGACTCCAAGTTATCATGCATTTTTCCTTTTTCTGATATTAACGTAGTGAATCCAGCTTTCTTTCGATTAGTATTTTCATCCATTTTCTCTCCTATTACCTTTAGGCTATTTAAAAAAATATTTAAAATGAGATTCTTCTAGACAAAATATTGTTGGAGTTTTCTTTTTATATTCTGTCTAAAGGCCACTGTCTTTAAATTGAATTGTTTTGAAAACATATTAACATAATTATTGATATGATTTTGTTTCTATTTGATACTCATTTTCTATTAGTCCCATCTGCTCTCCACCCTATTTTCTTCATTTCCTCCCTTCTTATGAACTAGTTCAGTATTTTATGTCATTTTATTTTGTCTCCACTATCTACTTTTAATTAATAATTTTTTGAGCAGTTGTTTTATGGTTTGTAATGTGAACTTTAACTTTTCACAATCTACCATTATGTGTACAATTTAAGACCCATACAACGTATATTTCCATTTCCTCTTCCTTTGACTTGTACAAAGTTTTATTCTAGATTTATTACTTGGTTCCGGTCACTTTCACTACACCATGGGCATTATGGAGTCTCCAGGATTTTGTAAAAAGCAATCAGGCGAAATGAGCTTGGCAAGAATGAGTTTAAAATACAAATAGTAGAATATAAATTTGGAAACGTTGGCATAATAATTTTGTCAACTTAAGCACAATATTTCTTGCAGAACTCTATCCTGCTATTTTACAAATGTTACTTCTATGCTTTGTTCCTTTTAGTGGTAACACTATTCCATCCCACTCTTTTAACTGATTTCTTATACAGCTTTCTAAAAGTAGCTCTACTTTCATAAACCCTGTGTCTAATAGCAGTGAATGCATTACTGAAGTGAAGAAGGTAAAACAGGGAGGCAGAGAATTTAATAAGTGATAGAGTATCATTTTTAGTCTCGAGAAAAATTCCTTGGCAAGGAAGAACAAATATTTCTTAGTTTTATTCTCTTTCCTCTGTTCCTCTGTCTACTGCGTGTTAGCTATATTTACCTCTCATTTAAATATATCTCTAATTCATCTCTCATGTCACAACTTGTACTGCTTCTTAAGCCTTAATTAATATTGCAGTGGCTGACTTAGTTGTTGCTTGAAACCTGATGTGGGGGTGGCGGATCACCTCTTTGATGGAATCATCTGAGTGACCGTGCAGCTATTCTTCCTTCACGATTTCATGGACTTCTCAAGGGTAACCATTTAGCAAAAATGTAATCACCATTAATACATGGAGACTATTATTCATCAGTAATACATTATCACTATACAATTTTCTGTAGGATTGCTAAGAGGGCACTATGGCATTTACTCTCACTGCTGCCACCTCTGGCAGAGCCAGTGCCTCAAACCACTGCTTATCACCAACACTCCTCTCATTTCCGTTGCTGCTATCACTATTGGCTGGTGTTTGTGCTAGATGCTGCCCCTGCATTGTTTCCCATCAGTCAAGTATTATTGCCCTTATGGTACACACGAGCACGGATGATCACAAAGATAGGAAACTTGCCCAAAGTTAGTGAAAGATAGAAATCAAGCCTATGTTTATGTGACTCCAAAACAAAAGATCTTTCAACTCCCACAAAAGTCTATCAATCAACCTTTATTTGTTAAACAATTTTCCAAAGGTTGCATGGGATGCCTACAGTGCCTGTGCCTTTAAACCTATTGTTGGTTTATTCACAAATATCTTTCTTATTGTCTTTATGTTTTTTTAACTACTTTTATTGTTGCTTCTTGTTCTTTTGATTTCTTTCTTTTAACTCTAAGTTCAGATACCCAAGTGTAGAGTCCTTGTGGTAGTTAGAGATCACTTCAAACTTATTTTAAAAATGCTTCGTAAGTGCTGCTTAGCACCATTTTCAGTGTGAGGAGTCACCTCATAATAACAAAAATTCAATGCTTAAGTAGCTGAATGTTTTTGGAAGTGGTGGCATATGGCATCTAGTTTAGGTATATAAATATATATTTTTTGGTGGGGGAAGGAGATGTAATTGTACATGATTATATAGGTTGCTAACTTATTTTAAACATAGACATTTTCTATACCAATAAAATGCCAATAGTATCTACTTTTAAGTTATGCCATATCTGTGTTTTTTTTATAAAACATAAAAAAATGCTATAGTTGCTGGCTTTAATTATTCCCTGCTTTGCCAACTTAGCTTCTACTCCATACTTCAAATCATATTTATTTTCTGAGGTTCCTATCCTCTTGGATTTGCTATATTTAGAATTTTTATCTTGCCTCTGTCAAATGAGCAGGCACTATTGGTTGTTTGTATTCCTATTATAGCAGGGAAAGTTGCAAGCTTGATTTTATTAGGAAGGAGGGGCTGGATCTCGGTTAGTTTTAGCCAGTCACAGGTATCTTCATTGCCCTTAACAGTGCATGATTTAAGCATTGGCATTTAGTGTAGTTTTGGCAGTGAGACATGACAGGTGGTCTACTGAAGGGTTTTAGTGAGCTTGTTCGCCTTGATATATGTGCATAGCGGAGACGATATTTCTTTTTCTTTTGTTTCTCAATATATTTGTGACTCCTGTGATATGTGGAACCACAATCATCATCTTAGAGTGATGAGGATTAAACTTAAGTTTGAAAGAAAACAGATGGAGGATGTATTGTCAGAGGATAAGAAAAACCTGTGTCCTTAGTAACATTTTTGAGATGCTAAATTAATGAATTCCAAAGCTGAATTTTAATACTTAATGTGATTTAATAATAACACCAAGTGTACAATTTGTTGGTGTTTTTAAGTTACCAAACTTGAGAAATGGTTGGCTTTTCTTTTCTTTTTTTTCCCTTTCCATAGCAGCACTTGTCAGAGATAGGGATACCAACAGATAAGTGAGAAAGAGTCTCGGCAAGTTGTAGGAGATGCGAAAACTATTTGCTAATTATTAGAATATGAGTATCAGAAATTTTTTTTTTTTGTTTTGTTTTTTGTGGGACCCTTGCCGGTGGCCGGGGATCGAACTGGCTCTGCAGAGGGTGTGGGCAGCCTTGCAACCCAGCATTCAGCCGCTGCACCACCAGGCGAGAGGCCCATCAGAAATTTGTTTGTTTGTTTGTTTTTGTTTTACTGTGACTGGATCCCAGCCATGCCAAGAAGGCATAGGGCAAGGTGGCTTGCTGGGACTGAGATGCACTAACTTGGCGATCTTCCTCCTCCTCCTTTTCTGGAATCCACCCTCTACCAGGTGGCTCCAGCCATGGCTCCCTGGACCCCACAAGGTCAAGAGCCTGCCCTGCCCTGAATACAGGCTGCCCTGAGTTTTCCCTTTCATATTTGGTTCCAGGATCCTTAATGGACCAGTCAGGTTCAAGCTATGTGGACCAATCAGGCTTGAGATCTCCAGCTGTCACTCAACTTTGAATTAATTATTTGGATTGAAAATGGAAAGTGAGCTGATTGGTGCTAATGGTCCTATCAGATGCTTAGGATTGAAAATGGTCTAGTCATGCTTGAAGGTTGGGGAAACCTTAAGAGGATTAAAGGCAGTGCAAGAGCCTGCTTGAGTCAGTCAGCAGCTGGCCTCCCAAGAGAAAAGAAGGATTTACTGGACGAGCTTCGAGAAGGAAGCATTCATCAAGTACCTTCAAAGAAGGGGTCAGCAGCCACCCTTTGGCCTGGTGTCTCAAAGAGCTATTGGTTGTTGCTTCATACCAATAGCTCACAAAGAACTGTAGGGCTGGTGCCTCTGATACTACTCCCTGGTGACTGGTACTGACCAGCACAACTGATTGGTGACCAGCACTCTGTCCAGCCACCTCTGAGAGCTGTCCACAGCCTCTGTTTAGATTCCAGCACAAGATGGTGCTCTTGAGTTCATCCAAGTCTGTTCTAGCATCAGGTGCTATTGAGCTTAGCCTTCATATTGTTGCTGTGGGCTGCTGTGGTGTCATATCAGTGGCCCCACCTGGGAGTGCCTCCAGCTGCCACTGTGTGTTAGACCCTGGCGCACTCATTGATGTACCGCCAGCTTCAGGCTTTCACTGACTGGACAATGCCATCTGGCATGAATGGTCTTTGGAACTGCTGGATACTGCAGATACTATCTAGGGTGAGAGAGCTGGCCACTTGTGGCCCTAGAAACTCTTTCCTTTTCCTAAACTCCTGTTTGTTAAATCTCCTGTTGTTGTTGGGCCCTGAGCCTGAACTGTATCTTGCAATTGTGTGCATGTGTGCAAACCCATACACAGTGACCTCTTCCTTCTCCACTTTGGGCCAGTCTTGAGTACTGTTGTAGCACTTTTATTACTATGCTGAATTTGGAAGGCATGCATTACTAATACATTTGAATTAAATGTGATTTAATTATTTTGGTCCTTATGATTAGAAAAATCTTAGAAGGAAACATGATGATAAGATTTACTGCTAACCTCAAAGTCCTTCACGAAGTTCTTTTTACTATTATCCACATCAACTCATCTATATCTGCTTCTTCATATGAAGTTGTTGCAAGAGGTTTAGAAACTTGGTTTAGAAAAACCTCTGTGACTGAATCTCATATTCAGACTTGAATTGTTTTGGTGAAATAAACAATCATGGCATATATAGGACCAATTGACAGAATTTTAAGGAATAACCTTATTTGTCAAAACCTGCAATTATGTAAGTGATGATTGTTAAATATAAAATAGCAAACTAAATAATGAAAACCATGGGCAGCTACTCTTTATTCCTTGGTCATGGAACACGCTAATTTTTTTTTTTCTCTAGTGCTATCTATCTTCAATTTAACTTTCCTGAGCAACCTGGGCCTCTATTTCCTTCCCTCTTTGGAACTATATTTTATTCTTCATTGAGTCAAATGCTGAAATTTGTTGGCAAATCATAAAATAATCTGATGAAAATAGCAAATCATCTCAATGAAAGTCAGATGACCTGTTCTGGATTCCGGGCCATCATTGACTGACTGTATAACTATTGCTATGGTAGGTAAATTTGCTTTATACATTTTCCAAATGACATAATTTTAAGCCAGAGCCACTGATTTTTGGATAAGCACGGTCTCCTCTTGTAGTAATGAGTCACTGAGAGTTGGCTATCACTGAGAGTTGGCTAATCAGTGGTATTTTCTGACCAGTGATTGTGGCAGCCCCTGACCTTCAATGCTAACAACACTGAGGCATAGCTGGTCAAGATATGGTCTGGATGCCTGGGGTGGAGTAAAGTTCTTTGTGTCACATGGACATGTGGCATTTTACTTGTTATCCCTAAACCTTCACCAGCTGTGTTTATTGGCCTTGTTGCGTATCAACTTGTTATGGATATTCCTGCCAGAAACTGTTGAGATGGGTATAAGATAGTGAACAAATGCAAATTCCAGTAATGAACCGTCTTATGATGGCAAGCTATAGAACTTGACATGTCATTTCTAGGTTAAGTGTTGATTTTTTTTTTTTTTTTGTGGGACCCTCGCCAGCGGCCAGGGAATGAATAGGTGCTGCAGAGACTGCAGGCAGCCTCGCAGCCCAGCGCTCAACCGCTGCGCCACCAGGGGAGGCCCAGGTTAAGTGTTGATTTTGAAGTGGCTTTTGACTCAAGATGGTCCCTGCTTCTCCATAGCTGATTTTATAACCAGTTGTCAAATGATAATTTGATGAGATTAAATTATGTTTTCTAGAGAAATAAACTTGCATTATCACACTTGAAAACTTTTTATATTACATCTGTAATTCTGGATATTTTACATAGAAATCAAAGCTGCATGTGCTAGGATTTTAATATTTATTAATGAGGTCTCCTTTGGTTCTTTTCAGAAGGCTCACAAATAAAGGATTTCATTTCAAGTTAAAATCAGCATAATAAGATGCATTTTGAAAGATAATAAAAACTGACTTATTTATCAAGAAAGGAGAAACTTGGAAAACCAAGGAAGAGAAAGCAGGATGAAGGACATGGGAAAAACAGGACAATTAAGCAATTGTAACAATTAAAAAAATTTGTTCTGCAAAAAGTGAGAGGGAGGAACTTTCTTTTTCAAGTTTAGCAGATAATGGTGTCCTACACATTTTTTTTGATTCATATTTATTATTGTATTGCTGCTAGTTTTGCTACAGCAGATAAATTCATGTGCTGAATCCAAGTATCTCAAGGTCAAGGAAAGTCTAAAATATTGAAAATTTTAAGAATCAAAATGCAGGGATTTCTTTTTGCCTTTTTGTTGTTAGGTTTGCACCTGTGTTTGCAAATGTGTTTCAGGTTCTATTTCTGGAAATTCAATAATACCCTGGAAGTGCTGTAAAAATGAATTGAGGTGATAGATGTGGAGAAAAACGATTGCTGTTACTATTATTGTTCAAGTCAATTAGTGACAGTTCAAATGGAGGGAGCTTTATGGGAAGGTTGTTATTGGTTGTATCTTCCTTGAGCCATACAATGACAGGGCTCGGCGATTCTAGTCTGTGCCTTTCCTTCTATAGCAGGAAAATTAAGGGCAAGAAAAGTGAGATGATTTGTTCAAGACCACTTGAAAAATTAGTAAGAGTCACTAGTTTCTTAGGGAGACCAAATATCAGTGGGTGTAAGCATGCAGATTTTGAAATTGGGCTTTTTGAGCTAAAACCATGGTTCCCACTTTCCAGTTACATGTTCTTAAATAAGTTGTCTAATTCCCCTGGGATTTATCTTCCTATATTTCTATATATCCTTATATCTGTATATCTCTATATCTATAGCATGGAGATATAGAGGTATTACTGCCTTCATGGATTTGATTTACCTATCTCATAAAGTGATTATTTATGATAACGTGTAATTTTCAACATACCTGAAGTAATTAAATGTTTAGTTGGGTAATACCTTGTTAAGTTATCAGTAAATGTTAGCTGTATTTAGTTATTATTAAAAAACTGACATTTCATATTTGCTCAAATGTTGATGGCAATAAAACTGATTCAAAGTTCTAAAGGGCATGTGACATCATTTATGATGTAAGAAACTTATGTCTGATTCAGGGGTCCAGGAATGATGCCTGAATAGTCAGATAGCAAAGAAAAGTTGTAACAGCTGGTTATCATAATGGCTGGTTGCAAAGTTAGCCAAATAGGGGCATTTTTGATGGTGAGGTTATGGAAGAGCAAATTGTCTCTGAGGGGGGTTTTCTACAAGTTTGGGGTCTATATCAAAGGTCCTAGGAATTGCTGGGTATGAGCACTGGAGTAAGAGTATCACAAAAATAACCGAAACATGGAATCCTCCAGGAGAGTTACGTAAGACAATTTTATTGTCTCCATAAGACAATTTTTTATAGTGTTAGTGAAGTAATATTGTTTTTGTTCACTTTACTTTTTTTCCTTTCCTCCAACCTCAGAGTAGGGAATTAGAATTAAAAACTGGTGTATGAGAGATAAAAATGAATGATTAAAAGAAGAGAATTGTATTCTGTTGCTTTTGGATGGAATGTCTGTGTATGTCTACTAAGTTCATGCGGTCTAATGTGTCATTTGAGGTCAATTAGTTTTTTTTTACTTTTTTGGTCTGAATGTTCTATCTATTGATAAATGTGGAATATGAGTCTCTACTTTTGTAACTGCTATTTCTCCCTTTAGACCTCTTAATATGCTTTATATATTGAGGAACAACTGTTAGGTGGATAAATATTTACAAATGCTATAACCCTTTTAGGATTGATCTTTTTATCATTATGTAATTACCTTCTTTTCTCTTATTGTGGTTTTTTAAAAAAAAATTTTGTCAGATACAAATTTAGTCATCCTCACTCTTTATTGGTTTGCATGTGCATGAAGTATCTTTTTCCATCCCTTCAGTTTCAACCTCTATGTGTATTTACATCTGAAATGAGTCTCTTGTAGGCAACATATAAATAGGCCTTGTTTTTTAATCCATCCAGTCACTCTGTCACCTGACAGGAAAATTTAATCCATTCATATTTAAAGTGTAGGTATGTATCTGCTTATTGTATTGCCATTTTGTTAATTGTTTTCCACTGTTTTGTAATTCTACTGTTCCTTTCTTCTGCTTTTGCTCTCTTCCCTTTCAATTTGATGACTTCTGTAGTAGGATGCCTGTACTGCATACATGTTTCCAGAGTCCCTTCCTCTTTTGTGTGTCTTCTGTAGGTTATTTTGTTATGTGAGCTATAACATAACTTATAACTTAAGTTTGTTTACATTCTAAAGCTCTACATTTTACCCCCAACCCATGTTTTATATTCTTTATTAAGTTCATTTTGGCTTACATAATTTCCATAATAGATGTGTAGGACCCCCACTTCAGGCATTGTTGTTATAGTGCACTCACCATCAAAGAACCTATAGCCACCACCACAGACCCTTGTGCTCCCTGCCTTCTGTAGTCTCACCTCTGCCCTTGCCCCTCTGGTTGGGAATTAGAGTGGGAATCTGAGGTCCCAGGCTGGTTCATGCCTGCCTTATGTCTTCTTTAAGGGTCCCCCACCCTACTTGATACCTGCCTGATTGGACCATTATCAGTTCTAAGTGACCAACTGGATCATTTTAGGACCAATCGACCTATTTGGTGCTGAATAATTTTAATGGGCTCATGAACATGATTGGTTCATTTTGCTAAAATCCAGGCACCAAATACTAAAAGGCTAGTGCTGTCCACCATCAAGCCCCGCCAATGCCAGACCTCTGTGTAGAGGTCCTGGAGGCCGCAAGATGGCTTGGGTGCTGCCCAGAGACAGCGTTCTGGCCAGCCAGCTGGACACTCCTGCTGTGGCTCCAGCTCCACCTGGATTGGCACCTATGGGAGGAGCCGCGCACAGGCCGCCACTTCTGGCGCATGCGCGGTTTTCCAAGTGGCTAGACCTGGCCGCTTAGCCGCCACCTGGAAAGGGCCAGTCTTGAGCCCCGCAGTCAGTCCACGCACGCTGTGGGACATTGGCTTCAGTCTCAGTTAACTATCTTCAGTGGGAACCCAGTAACCAGGCTCACCCTCTTAGGGAAAACAAGGGTGGCTACCCAGAGGCCTGTCAGTTGGAGGAGGGATATTATCAAGGGGCCTCAGACTCCCATTTGTTTTCGTGGATGGACTGAGAGAAACTTTGCAGTAGCGTACCCCCTTGAATATAGGCGCCTCGGCAGAAGGATAATAATAGGATATGTGTATGATAATGCACACTTTGTAACTTAGAACAACCCGACATTAGGAAAAGTTATAATGAACTAAATATAGGACCTAATACTTCATCCTTCTGATTAGTGGAAGCAGCCTTCTGAGGGTTCAATAACTGAGACTTGGCAGAGGATAAGTTAAGATAGGAAACTACCCAACTGGTAGTTGCTTTTCAGAGTTGGTCAAGGAGAAGACCAGGAGGGGACAGTCCTGGAGGATGACCTTGGTGAGTACCTCTGAGCTCCAACCTGGGGGACTCCAGCCCCTCAAGTTGAAAACAAATCAGGGTGTCACATGCCCAAAGGAGGGGTACATGAAGGGTGAGTCCTCCTTCTGTCCCCAGAGAGAAAGGTAGTCAGCCTGCCTCAAATCTCTAGAGGCACCAGATGGCCAGATTCCATTATGATTGAAGGCATCAAGGGGCTCCTCAGAAAAATTCCTAGCAATCAGATTCCCATCACCCCAGAGGAACACTGGCTGACCTTGTGCTTAGGGGACAAACTCGTTGGTTTTATAGTCAACGCAGGACCCACCTACTCAGTTTTGAACACAGAGAAAGAAACTTGATCCTCTGACCTTGTTCAATGGCTGAAATTTCAGGAAAATAACAATCCAAGAGCCGTTTTCAACATTTAGAATTAGTTACAAGGAAAATAGTTAAAGCATTCTTTCCTGTAGGTACCAGAATGCCCAGTCTCCCTTGAGGAAGAGAACCAGTCCACTCTCCAGCTGGCTGGCACTGGTATTCAGTACTTGATCTAAAGGATTTCCCTACACTCCAGATCCCAGGAATTATTTGTCTTTGAATGGGAGGGTCCCAAAACTAGTCACAAAATGGACTTGACTATGTCCCATTAGGGGGTTAAAAACTCTCCAGCTTTCTCCAGGTCACGATAGTGGCCTGGGATCTATGGGTTCTGGTCTTGCCCACTTCTTTAGTGTCACAATATGTGAATGACATTTTGATGGTGAGTGCCTTACATATTGTCTCTAATTACATATTTGTCTCTAATACCACCAAGGTTCTGGATCATTTAGCAAAGAAGGGATATAGGTCTCTAGGAACAAAACTCAGATTACCCAAGAAAGAGCTGCGTATCTAGGCTTTATAACTGGAAAGGGGAACAGGAGCCTGTCCACATATTGAAAGGAAGTTATCATCCAGGTTTCTATTCTGAAAACTAATAAACACCTATGGGAATTCTTGGAAGGATTGTGTTGAATTTAGATTTCCAATTTCAGTGTAATAGATAAACCTCTGTATCAGGCCCTGCAAGGTAGGAAGGAAATCCTCCTCCAGTAAAACCACTTGGAGCACAGAGGGACTGGAGTTCTTCACATGTACTGCCTACTTTGGGAAGCTCACCCAGATTCTGTGGGCCAATGGAAACTTGCCTAATCTGATTCAGGTTGTGCTCCATCCCCAAAGAATAAGAGACTTTTAAAAAGTTAGAGAATAGGCAGTCGATAGAACTACCTCTCCAAAATGGGAAGGAGCATTTATGATTTCCTTGACTATCTACTCTGCTCTTACATTACAGGGGATGTAACTCTGGATCCAACATATTAGACATGAAGTATGCTGTTACCCTGGATGACACCCAAGAACTCATGGACTTGTGGTTTTCCTGTGAGCTAATTCCTGACCTGAAATTGCTATTTATAGGAAGACACCAAAAGTAATTCCATCCTAGGAATGAATGGAAAAGGTGGGTGGCTAACTTCCTTCTAGTCTGCTGTATACTGCTGTTGTTTTTACTCTGTAGTAAATGAGTCCTGATCCCTATGCTTTTGGAAGTTCCAGATGGTCTTTTCCAGATGTATGACCAACTAGGAACTCAGCAGGGGTTGTCCAGGATTATTTCTAGTCATTCAATTGAAATTCCATTCCTATACAGTGATGTCACCCCCTTTAACAGGAAGTCACTGCCCAAGCAGCAGACATTCCTTCTTAAGCCCCCTCAAGAATGAGGAGTGGAATGCAATGGTGTTTTCTGTGGTTACCTGTAGTTTCTGACTACACACTGTGGACATAGGTCTAGAGTTCTCAGAAGAAGGAGGAGTGGCTGTGTCCTCAGTCTTTCTAGAGTCGGATGCCCAGAAATCTTCTGCTGAAAAGTATATGAGGGTGATGTGGCCACTCTTTCCCCTACCCTGGGACTAGACAGCTTCCCTTGTTTGCAGACTCTGTGAGGTATACCCCCAGTCTCTGGTAAGCCTGTGATTTAGAAGCCCCTGTGGAAATGTCTTTGTATCTTTGTATACAATAAGCCTGGCACTGCTGCTCTTTCACCAACAATGCCAACAATGGAGCCAGACAGGTACCCATATTTCAGTTTCTTTTTGAGCGCAGGTGGAGGTCATGAGGGCCAGGGGGATGTGGTACACATGTCCTCAGTCTCTGGGAAGTGTGTTGTCTAGAAACCCACTGGGGAAAAGTCTATGTGCATTACATACTATATGGCAGCCCTAAAGAAGCTACCAAGCAGACCTAATACACTGGCCTCCCATAGCCTCCCAGTAAGTGTATTGGAGGTCATGCAAACAAGGGGGGGAGTGGTAAATATCTTACTGGGTTCTCCCAGGTTGTCAGATACAATCCTGGGAACCTGGAGCCATGCTGGGGATGAGCATATGGCTCTTTCCACTGTGAAACTCAGTCTCTGGTCACCTAGGTGTCTGTTGAACTGTGGGCCAGACTATGCTCTTGTTGGGAGAACCTGGGGCATTGTTGGGGGAAGGGCTGAAATAGCCATGCCAGTAAACTGGCACTATTCCTGACTTATTTTGTTTCTCAGTCTTTCCTTCCTTTTTTGATGATTTCTGGCTCCTCTTATTATTGAGACATTGGTCCTCACTTCCCTTTCTCCATTCTGGTATTCTGGTATTCCAGAGGGAAACGATTACTGAATGATCCTGTCTGTCTGCAATATTCCACTAATTCCTAGATAATTTTCTCTTTTTCATATTAATGGTAGAGCATTTAAGCCAAACATTCTTAAAATGTTGAAAGACTACAGAATCAAAATTTTCCAACTAGACAGATTTTTTTAGAGTTTGTGAATGTGGAGTGTAGGTGTGTTTTTATTTTTTTATTTTTTTTTTGTAGCAAAAAATATTTATTGATTTCCTTTACATCAGTTTGCATTTTATTTTATTTTTTTATCTTATTTTAGTTTTATTATTTCCTTGAGAAATTTTCATGGCAGATGATAACATTTAAGATGAAGAATGCAAACCCCTTCTTTTTTTTTAATATTAAATTTTATATTTATATTCCCCCATACAATTGCAAACGCCCCATTCTGACCCCAATCCTTCCCCTCCCGCCCCCCACCCCCAAAAAAGTGTCTCTGGTTCATAGTTTTTTGTTGATTTTGATTTTCACTTTCTTATATTCATTTTCCTGGTCCCTTATTTAAGTTTTCTAGATTCCTGCTATGAGTGAGACCATCCGGTATTTTTCTTTTTCTTTTTGGCTTATTTCGCTGAGCATGATCCCTTCCAGCGCCATCCATGTTGCTGCAAATTGCATGTGTTTATCTTTTTTGAATGCTGAGTAATATTCCATGGTATATATGTACCACATCTTCTTGATCCAGTCATCTATTTTTGGGCATTTGGGTTGTTTCCAAAGCTTAGCTATTGTAAACAGTGCTGCTATAAACATAGGGGTGCAGGTGCTCTTTGGAATTGATGTTTCTGTGTCCTTTGGGTAAATACCTAGGAGTGGAATTGCTGGATCATATGGTGTGTTTTTATTTTTAATCCCCTGTAGCATTCCATCAGGGTCATGTACATAGACAATCATCAGTGAATTCTTCTGTTTGAATAATCAAGATCACATTTGATGACATAGTATTTCAGGCTGAGGATTAGTTTATCCATCATATTACTCATAGCTTCTATAAAGACTTTTCATATAGTGCATGTTATAACCATGTCTGGGTGGTTCTTTGGTCATGTCTGGAGCTTTAAAGGTTTTGATCAAGGACAGAACCTTGGGAAATGTTTCTATAAGGGTGCAGACACTGGAAGAGGACAGAGAAGTAGCCACAAAGCAAGGGCATTCCCACAGGTAGACTGCAGGTAGTCACTGTTTGCCTCCCATGTGCTCCCCTTGGCAGTGGAATAGGAAAAGAAAAATATCAGAAAAACAGGTGGAGTTAGGTACATTAATGTGGAAAGATACTTGATTATAGAGATTAATTCTGGGTGTCTTTGAGGAGAGTTATTTCAGTAGAAATGAGAAAGACAGATTGTGATGGATTTGAGTACCAGAGACAATGGATATGTAAGTTTGACTGAGAAAGGAAACATAATCATAATCATAAGAGGGACAAAATCCTCTGTGAAGGGATTCTCAAATGATAAGTACAAAATATCTTTAAGTAAAAAGGAAAGAGGAGAAAAAAAGATAAGATTTTCAGATTCTAAATACATCCCATTTGGAGGGTGTGTTAATAAAGCCATGACCAAAGTTTCAGTTGTCTTTTAGGCCAGTTAGTCTTACATAATGAGTGCTTTGTTTTTTGTCCACAGCTATACCCTTGACCTTGGGGAAACCGTTTACAATTGCATAGTTTTTTGACACAAGGAAAGTCAAGCAGGCATGAATTGTGAATATTTTAATGAAGACCCAGGACAATACCTAAAAGGAAATTTGAATCTCTCCCCTATAAATCTGGTGATAGTGAAGTGCACTAGAACCTACAGGGCTTGTTTAGAAAAAAATATGGATTGCAATCCCTCTCTTTTACATGTCCCCTTAATACTATCAGAACATTTCAGTTTAATTCAATATCCTGTTTGCCTATAGAGTTGGAAGTAACACAAAAACCCCTATTAAGATAATTTGCCCTATCTTTTAATAAATATATAATCGCTGCACAAACATTGCATGATAGGGAAGAAGCAGTAAGCCTGGTTCAAGCATTTGTTTTTCATTTAACAAACATTTATTGGATGCCTATTTCTGCCAGACTCTGAACTAGGTAAGGGGATACAGAAGTTAAGGAGACAGAGAAAAATGTGGATAGACAAAAACAGGAAAAAAAAACAGAAAACACATAAATAAGATTTGTAAGGATTGTGATAAATTTTATAAAGGAAATAAAGTAGATAATAAATTTGAGTAACTGAAGGTAGCCTCTGTAGAGAAAGTGGATATGAAAAGAACTCTCTCTTAGTTTGGATTCCTCCAGAAACAAACTATGAGATACATACTTGAGTAGAAGTAGTTCATTTAGAGGTAACCTCAGAAATCACTAGAAGGGAAGTAAGATGAGGGCAAAGAGTCAATCAAGTTTGCATTGCCAACCATGTTATTACTTGGGGCAACTGCAGCTGAATACCCTTGGGGAGCTCTTAAACATGGTGTTGATCATGATTCTCCACATTATTCCATCTAAGTGGAATGGAGGTTGGATATTTATAGAACCATAACTGTCATTTATAGGATGGAGATTGCTGGGGATGGAGGGCATGGAAGAGGGTTTGCCTTGGCAGTTGCATGGCTGCTACATATATGGTCAGAGAAAAGGCCTCAGTTAAAGAAATGTACATGCAATTAGTACATGGTAAGGGTGAGAAGATGTGGGGGGGAAGTATGGCATCTGCCACAGCTTTAAGAAGATGACATTTGAGTAGAATCAGAATGACATCACCACATGAAGAGTTCAAAGAGATGAATACCTGGAAGAGGAAACATAAAATGGAAAGATAAAGAGGTAGAAAAGGATTTACGTATTTGAGACTAAAACACAGAATAGTGTGCGTATGTGTTGAGGGTTAGGGAAGAGTTGCATGTGATGAAATAGGTTGGATGATCCAAACCAAGTGGGAGTTTAAAGAACAGAGGAACAGGTTTAGTAGTTATTCCAAAAACAATGGGGCTCAATTAATAACTTAGACAAGGGAATGACATTAATAAAAACCATTGACGTCTGTGGGCTTAATAAATTAGAAAAGGACAGAGTGTTGACAACGAGGATGGGAATAAATGAATGTTTGATGTGTGAAAAAAGAATATTTAGAAATAGAATTCAAGGGACATGCTTTATAAAAGGGTAAAATATTTGAAGGACAAAGGGATGATTTAGATGCTTGGTTTAAGCACCAAGCAGATGGTGGTGCCATTTCTTGAGACAATGAAGACTGGGGTAGGAAAAATTTGAGCAAAAAATTAGGTTTGTTCATGATAGCTACTGGACATCCATTAGGAGGTGTCAAATAAGCATTTGGTGGGTGAGTCTAGAATTCAAGAGAGAACTGAATTTGACATATGTATCTGGAGATTACCAACTCTCTTGATAGTTAGACTTTAGAACTATGGGACCAGTTTAGCTCACATAGGAAGATAGCAGAGATAGAAAAGAGGATAGATTGTGCAGTAAAACTCAAGAAACACAGCTATCTGAAGATCATTTGGAAGAATCAGTAACAGTGACTAAAAACGAAGAACCTGTGAGCCAGAAAAAAACCTCAACAATTAAAGTGTACTGTCATGGATAATGTATTGATCAGTGCATCTTGGAGGCAAAAGTGATTATCAGTTAAAAAAAATCTCAAGCAAAAAAAGGGGATTGTTGAATGGTGCCACTGATAATTCTAACATTACTTAGCTGCAGGCATGGCTAGATCTAAGTGTTCGAATGATGTCATTTTGTTTGGCTCTATTTTTTTGTTTGTTTTTAGGTAGGCTCTTTCTGCATGGTCACAATATGTTCTTCTGATATTTTGTTATTGTTAAAATGTGGCAAACAATAGTACTTAATCAGAAAGTTAATATGAATATTAGGTGAATTAATATTTCTAAAGTCTTTAAGTTAATGTCCCCCGATAGCTATATGCCAGGGAAATCCCAGTTTCTTTTCCTTGCTCACACTTAAGCTACACTCAATAATCACTTGGCCTGACATCATATGCCTCGTCATACTTTTCCCTTCCTCTTTAATGAATCACTTGCACAGGATCTGTTTCTGAACATATAAGGTACCCAGTCTTGAAATTTTTATTTAAACTGAGAACAATGTTCAATTTTTGCTAGTTTGTAAATATTCACTTCAGTGACAACTAATTTACTATAATTTTATTTCCTTTCTACATTTTATTTTTTTCTTAAAATTTCTTTTCATTATTTCATTATCATATCCTGTTGTCATAACCTTAATATTTTCAACATTATCGGTCTCCTCATGAAGTCTCTTTAATCTAGGGTATTCTTCCCAGAGGCCTTCATCGCCTTAATCTGGGGTTCTTTAGACCTTCATATTTGCTGTTCTCTCTCTTAAATGTGAAAACTTTAGTTATTATTTTGTCCAAATCTTTAGTTATTATTTTGAAATTTCCAAAAATGATGGGTGGGATAAGGTAAGTTCCAAGGCTGAAACAGCATATCCAAAGGCATCTTGAGAAAGACTATGGGATAGTAAGAGAATTTCAAGCAGTGAGAATGGTTTGAAAAGAAAAGATGATGAAGCTGAAAGTAGGGAGGATAATTCGATGAAGGAGAATGAGGACCATGAAATCCTTCAAGTCAAATTAAAATATTTCTCCCGAGGGCAATAGGGAGCCACTGAAAAGTCATAGCCATGGGGTAGAGGATACAATCAAATTCACTTTTAATTAGATTCGTGTAGCTTAAGCTGAAGAATACATTGGAGACAGAGAGCAAGACAGAAACAGGATTACCAGTTAGAAGTTTGTTTATTTGGGTTGCAATATAGCCAAATAAAGGGAAATAAAATAGAATCTACATGAAGTGGTGACATGCTAGAGATGGGAAGAGGGAAAATTCAGGATGACATTAAATTTCAATGTTGCAGCAATGAATGAATAAATCCAGGAGAAAGAACAGATTTGGGAAAGGTTTTGAGTTTAGTTTTGTTTGGGTCAAATCCAAAGTACCTGTGGGACATCTAAGAGGAGTTATCTATTAAATATAGGGTGCAGGCATCTAGAACTCAAGGATCTAGGTGGGAGTTGGGAAAAAGCAGTACATAAATGGATAAAGCATCATTGAAATAGTTGAAATTCCTCACCCCCTCCATCCTTTGTGTTCCCCTGTTCCTTTCCCTTTTCCTCCCTCTTAACCTCAGAAACTTAGCATGTTTGCCAATGTCCAGTAGTTTTTGAAAGTGTTTTACATTGTCCAGCTGTCTGTTTTATGAAGGTCCAAAATTTGTCTTTTTATTCTGATTTGTTTTGCTGTATATGATGTCATCAAATTCCCTCCATTTTGTTGAAAATGTCTTCATCTTTTCATGTGGCTATGTAATATTCTAAGGTATATATGTACCATATCTTTTTGATCCATTTGATGAGTGAAAGGTGATTTAGGCAGTTTTCATATCCTGCCTACTGTAAATAATGCTGCTCTGATATTGGAGAACATCTGGGTTTTTTTGTTGATGGTTTCATATTCTGTGGATATATGCCCAAGAGTGAGATTGTGAGGCCATATGGTATTTTGATTTTTAGTTTTTGTAGGTAATTCTAGATTTTTCCATAATTGTTTCACCAGTTCACATTCCCATGGTATAACAGGGGTCCTTTTTCTCTGTAGCATGTCTAGCACCTGTTGCTGTGAGTGATATGTGCCATTTTCTTGGGTGTGAGGTGCTATCTCATTGTAGTTTATTTCATGTCTTATACAAAAAAACCCCGAAAACCATAGCATTATTCTGTCAGCACAAAATGGTCTCCAGGTTTTTAATGCTTATAAAATTCAATTGACTCCTTGATTAGTTTATTATACTTTTAAAATATCTAAAATTTATGTCTAAAGTGAATTTTAGGACATGGGGTTGGGTGAAATGTGTGAAGATGGTCAAAAGTTACAAGCATTTAGTTATAATTAAACAATCCTGGGAGTGTAATAATATTCTCTTGCATTTTTGAAAGTTAAGAGATTAGATTTTAATAATTCTCATAAGAGATTAGCTTTTAATAATTCTCATTAGAAGAAAAAAATAACTGTGATTATGGATGTTAATAATTTATTTGTGGTTAAAGCAAATTATTATGTTGTACATCTGAAACTAATATAATGTTATATGTCAATTATTCCTCAATTTTTTAAAAAAGGTGAATTTAAAATAAAATTTTTCAGATCCTCAGGTACAGAGCCTTAAATTGCAAAGTTGATTCTTATATCAGGTCTTGTGCTGGTCCACAGTGTCTCCTTTAAATCTGAGATTCTAAGATGTAGTAAAAAGGGGAAAATGTTATTTTCCCACAAACTCATCATGAGTTTCCACTCTGTTTTCCCATGTAGCCAACCCTCCACATTCTATCCTTTATAATCTATGCTTCCATCTCTCCTTCATATTTGCAGAAAATAATTCTTTTTCATAGAAATTTAGAGTATGATTTTACAAGAGATCTTCCAGTTAAATTTTGTTTTCCCAACCTGTTGTAACCTCCTATCCTTTATTTGAAGATCCACAACATCGGAATTTACTTTTTGACCTTTGAGCATTTCAGGAGGGAGGCAGAGAGGCAAAGGAGCTGAACAGCAAGGAGGGTTGGGAGAAGCAAGCCCATAAACTGCTGTCATAGTTTGAGCCTCTAAAAGGGCACGCCTGTTGCTAAGGAAACCACTGCTCCGGAAGAGCTAAACACACAATGAAATCGCAAGGAAAGAAAGGCACAAACAAGTCAGATGCTTGGGGGAAGGGTGACTTGTGACAGCCTGAGAACTTCTAAACCTTTATTGCTGGGAACACATCAAAGGCTGGGTGTGGGGGGAGGGAAGAGGAGGGTAGGAGGGTTCAAGCATCCGTATCCCTTCCTAGAAATAACTAGCTGGAATTTAAAGGAATGCTAGGTTCTGTTCATTTCATTTTGCCCAGAGCACAAGCAAGAAGACAAAGTGGCTGTCAATTTTCCATTGATCTTCAAGAAGTTTACAGCAATTTTTTCAAGTGTAATCATGCTCATTTGTAATATACAGTATCATTAGAACAGATTTACAGTGCTCACAATCATCTGATTTTTTTTTTTGCATTTGATACTTGCTATTAATTGGATAAAGTAACTATAGAAGTATTCATTCTATTCATTGAGGGGCCTCCCTGGTGGCCTAAGGTTAAGTATTAGTTCATCATGAAGGTTTGATTGAACTTACTAGTGAAACTTTCTGGTCATGTTGTTCCCTTTTGTGAGATTTTTGAATACAGCTTTAATAATTCCTTGCTTGTAATTGGTCTTGTTCAGGTTTTCTACTTCTTCACGATATAGTCTATACTAAAAATTAATGAAAATAAATGAATACAGTAGAGTGGTAGTTCACAAAGTCTACACAACAGTTTTATTTCTATATTGCAAACAATGAATTGAAAGGAGAAATTAAAAAAGCTACCCAGGTTAGAATGATCTGAAAATGAATGAAATATCTGGGAGTGACAGCGTGATCTATTAACTTCATGTATTTGGATGTCCAAGTCTTTCATTAGGTTTGGGAAGTTCTCAGTTATTTCTTTAAATAAATGTGTTATTTAAACAACCCCATTTTTTTCTATAGTTGTGCATTTGACATAGGCTTCCCTCTCTCCCTCCCTTCCTTTCCTTCTTTCCATTTTTCTCCTCTGACTGGGATATATGAAAGTTCCTTTACTCCTTAACATTTATAATATCTTCCATCTGATCTTTGCTGCTGTAGATTCTCATTTGCATTTTTATTTCCTTCATTGAGTGCTTTATCTTCAACATTGTCTTTTTTTAAAGATTCTCATTTTTTACTGATCTCTCTTTATAAAATATCACATTTTTAATATTTTCCTGATCTTGTTGAATTATCTGTTTTGTTTCATTTCATTGACAGACCCATTTTGAATTTAATCAACCCATTTAATCAACACCCATTTTGAATTATTTACCAGTTAAATCACAACATTTCATGTCTTTTGAAGTTCAGATAAACCTCAAATTTTTAGTAGTTACCTTTAGATGGATATACTGTTCTTTGGTCCTGTACAATGCAGATTTTCTTTGACCTTTTATGGAGGTACCTGCCCCACAACTCTTGCTCCATCTTGTGGTAGATTTTTAAGATTTTATGTCTTTGGCTTTTAAAAACTAATGAGGATGGCTGCAGTAAACCTCTCTTTCTTTTTTTTTTAAGGAGACATTGCAGTTCATGTTTATGATTTCTTCCTTGTCCACAGACCTGGTTTACTTTTCTGTGTACTAATATTTGTTCTGACTGCTGCATTAGGGAGTGATTTAAAGGACCAACTGCACTGTGTGGAAAATTGTAGATTTATCACTCTGGGCATAGGAAGGGCTGCCTGCAGGCCAGTGGGGGTAAGTGGTGAGGTTTTACTAGAGTCCTGCTGAACTCCTGAATGTAGTCAGCAGAAACTACATCCCCTTGTGCCCTTTGATATTCTTATTTGTCTTTTTGTCAATATCCTCCATCCCTTCAGTTATGGAGTTCCCACCTCAGTACCCTCACCCGCCCTGCACCCCCTCCCCATAAGAGATATTACAGTTGTCTAGGTTAGCCAATTGAGGGAGGGGGAGTGGTGGTAAATTTCTTATCCTTCCCAATGTGTCCAAACTCACATTCCCCCCGCCCCAAACACTTGGAATCTCCAGCTCAGGAAAGCTGGACTTCTACAAAGTCTATCAGTGTCTGTTTTTCCAAGACAGCACTCTCCAGATTTTCCTCAGCCATGACAGAGAATGGTTGGGGCACACTTACCGGTTCCAGTGGTTCCATAACTTTTACTAAGGCCTGTCTGCCTATTACAAGATCCTCCCCAGTCCCTTGGCATATAGTGCTGGATACTATAACTCCCACAGAGGCACTTATTTCATAGATGGGTATCTCATTGGGAATGTGGTATAATACCAACATGCTGACATCATCAAGAACCTAATAGTTCTATTTTTGATCAATTAAGTGTAAGAAAAAAGAAAAATATTTTACTTTCAATTATTCTTTCTTTTTTTTAAAGATTATTTATTTATGCACACAAGAGCTGGGGTACAGGCCAGAGATGTGTGGGGGGAGGGATGAGAGGACGCACCAGAGACATAGCAGGGAGCAGAACAGGCAGATTGACTGAAATACACTGCTGAGGGAAGCAGCAGGCGAGACAGGAGAGGTCTGCTGTGCCATGTGGGTTTCTCCCTGGCCAGCCAGGGATCGAACCCGTGCTGCAGAGGCTTCGGATTGCTTCATAGTGCGGTGCTTAACCCCTTGCGCCACAGGGAGGCCCCTACTTTCAATTATTCTTTCACCAGTCATTTCTCTACTCATTCTTTATGTAGATTTCACATTTGTCATATTATTTTCTTTTTACCACCAAAAGTTGTGTAAACGTTTCATACAGGGTATCCTGCTAATAAATTGCCACAGATTATGTTTGTATGAAAAACATCTTTTTTACCCTTTACTTTTGATAAATAGGATTTCTGGATGTTACTTTGTCATTTGAAAATATTAATTTGATATCACTTATTAATTTTGGGAAATAATCTGCCATTATTAGCTCCTTTCCCTGGATATAGCATTCCCAATCTATTTCCTTAATGTTCTGATGCATGTTAACTCTGTTTTTTCTACATTCCCACCAACAGGGTACAAGGGTTATTTTTTCTACACACCCTTACAACAGTAATTTTTTTTTGTCTTTTATATGTTGATGATTCTCACAATGTGGGGAGGTATCTCATTGTGGTTTTGATTTGCATTTCCCTGATGATTAATGATGATGAACTTTTTTTCATGTGCCTATAAATCATTGTGTATCTTCTTTGGAAAAATTACTACTTAACACATTTTTGTTGGATTATTAGTTTTCTTTTTGTTGAGTTGAGTGAGTTCTTTATAGATCTTGGATGTTAGCCCCTTGTTGGGTATATTTTGCAAAAATATTTTCACAAATATCAGTTGGATTTTCTTTTTCATTTTAATGATAGTTCATTTCATTGTGCAGAAATTTTTTTGTTTGATGCAGTCCCATCTTTGCTTTGTCTCCACTGCCTTTAGAGTTGAGTTCATGAGAGTCGTCTCTGAAGTCAATGTCACAGAGTGTTTTCCATGTTTTCTTCTATGTATTTTATGGTTTCAAGATCCCCATCTAACTCTTAATTCATTTTGTTTGAATTTTTGTGTATGGTGTGAGATAGTGGTCTACATGCATAGTTTCACACTGGTGTGTGATTGTCCAGTTTTCCCAACACCATTTGTTGATTATATTAGTTTCCCAGCACATAATGTTGGTTTCTTTGTTGTAAATTAAATGTCCATATATGTGTTGTTATATTTCTGTGTTCTTAATCCTATACCATTGACATGTATCTATTTTTATTATGAAACCATACTGTTTGGGTTAGTATAACTTTATAGTATAGTTTGAAGTCTGGTAGCATAATGCCTTCTCTCTTTTTTATTGTCAGTTTTATCTTGACTAGTCAATGTCTTTTGTGTTTACATAAAAATTTTAGTAATGTTTGCTCTATTACCATGAAGAATGTCACTGTAATTTTGATAAGGATTACATTGCATTGTAACTTGCCTTGGTAAAATTGCCTTTTCAACAATGTTTATTCCAGTCCATGAGCAAAGATTATCTTTCCATCTTACTGTTTTGCATTTCTTTTAACAACGCCTTACAGTTTTAATTACATGCATTTCACTGCCTTTGTTAATTCCTAGGTACTCAATTCTTTTTGATGCCCATTGTAAATGGGATTGATTTCTTTTTCTTCTAGTTTATTTACATGTAGGAAAAAACCAGATATTTGTATGTTAATTTTGTAGCCTGCCACTTCACTTTACTGATTTATTATTTCTATTAGTTATTTAGTGGCGTCTTTAGGTATTTCTATATATATTATGTCATATGCATGATAATAAAAGTAATTGTGATAGTTTTACTTCTTTCTTTTCAAATCTGGATAACTTTAGTTTCCTTTTCCTGTCTAATTACTTCTAATTAAGACTTCCAATACAATGTTGAATAGTAGTGATGAGAATGGACTTCCTTTATTATACCTGATCTTATGGGAAAATTTTGCATTTTTTTAACCAGTGAGTACAATGTTACCCATGGATTTGTCATATAAGATCTTTATGATGTTGAGGTATGTTCTTTCTGGTCCTCTTACATCTCTTTTTCTATAAGTGGGTATTAGATCATTTAAAAGCTTTCTCTATACTGATATGATCAGATGATTAGTTTCTTTTATTGATGGTGTGTGGTGTATTACTTTAAGTGATTTGCAAATATTGAATGGTCCTAGCATTCAGATTTCACTTGGTAATGACATATGATTCTTTTAATGTATTGCTGAATTCAGTTTGCTAAGATTTTGTTGAGAAAATTTGCATGTATGTTCATCAGGGATATTGGTCTACAGACTTTTAGTTATTGTTTCAGTTTTCTCTCTTGTAAATGGTCCATTCATGTTTCCAATTTCTTCTTTATTCATTATTGGAGGTTGTACGATTCTAAGAATTGGCTCACTCCTTCTATTATCCACTTTATTGGCGTAAAGATGTTCATATAGTCTCTTATGATCCTCTGTATTTTTGAGATGCTTTTTGTAATGGTTCTTTTTTCTGCTTGTTACTTCTTTATTTTTAGTGATACCAGCTAGAGGTTTGTTTTTATCTGTCTTGAAAAAATCAGATTTTTTAAATTGATCTTTTGTACTGTCTTTCTAATTTCTATTTCATTTATTTTAGCTCCAATTTTTATTATTTTTTCTGGTTGTTTTTGGTTTCACTTGTTCTTTTCTAGATCCTCAAAATATAAGATTAGGTTATTTATTTGAGATATTTCTTGTTTATTGATATAGACCTGTAATGTTAAAAATTTTTCTTAGTATTGCTTTTGCTATATTCCCTATGTTCTGATTGTTTGTGTCTTCATTTTCATTATTCTGAAGGTATTTAAACTTTATTTTTTTTAGACTATAGATTCAACTTATGGCTAATGAATACAGAGGGAACTATGTTAAACAATCTAAAATGAAATATTTATCTTTCAGGCAAAATATTTCTTCAATACTTTTGTGATGACAACATTCTTTATGTACTAGTACTTATCTTGTTAGGAGATTGCCCATCCTAACCCCTGATAGTTAGCATGTGGCCCTTCTATGCTTAGTCTAAGCTAGAACTAATTCTTAGTATAAGAATATTGCTTTGTGAAAAATCTAGTTTCTCTGACATTTTTAAGACCTTAGAAATACTAACATTTGCTCCAAAATCCTCCTAAATCTATCATTCTAAATTTAGAGTAGTGAAGACATTATGTTGGTGGTTTGTTCCATTTATTTTCTCAGTGGCTGTTAACATTAACATAAGCTGTTAACCTATGATTAATCTGAGATTGGCCAACTCTCCATATTTATGCCTTTATTTGGTCTATAGTTTTCTCATTTTTATGCTTCATATAGTTATCCTTCCATTTCCATTTGTCTTTTTTAGAAAGTGTAGAAATAGAAAGGAATTTTTTTAATACTGTGTGCTCAGAGTTGCATCTTGATCCTTAAATTTCCTCTCATTCCCCTTCACCCCCAAACTTTAGACTTAATTCTAAGACTGAGGCCTTTCAGGTCATTTGGTGAACATTATATTTATGTTGTATTTTAAAATTTTAGAGATTGACAAAGCAGCCCCATCAGTGTATTATAATTCATAAAGCAATGAATTTCAGTTAATCAGAATTGATGAATTGATGTGTATTTTGTAAAAAGTTCTCTGTTCTGAGACCATTTATCTATCTATCTATCTATCTATCTATCTATCTATCTATCTATCTATCTGTTTATCTTTCTATCTATCTATCTAAAGAGAATCTCTAAGCAAAAGGTTGAATATTTGATAATTATCGCTAGAAATATTATGGAGTTTTTATTATATGTTTGTCTTTATAGTATTTCACTGTAGTATCTCACCTTAAAATGAAATCTTTCATGAAATATAGCTCTGAAATTTCAAATTTTGCTGTTGCAAAAACTTGTAAGTTTGGAGAATGCATTATAATGCAAATTTGCTGAGCAATTGTCAGCCTGGAAAACTTGCTGTCAGAGAAAATTAGAAATAGCTTCATGCTACCAAATTAAGAAAGGAATTTGGCAATATAACTTGGTTGCTTGCCCAATATTTAATATTACTGGAGGGAAAGCCTGCTTTTAATGAAGAGTACATTTGTGGAGCAAGGAAAATTTTTATTTTCTCCTTTATAAAAATCAAGTGTATGGATAAAGAATAAGGCTGTAATTTTGCATGTTTTTCTTGAATAATACAGATGAAGCTAACATATTCCATGTCTTGAAGAAGTGTGCCCTTATTTTATTCCTGTCCAGTTGTACCAAGACTGGCTCTGAATAATACTGTGAAGAAATTGAAGATTGTTTGCAGCTACACTAGAATAATTAAGAACACATAATGTCTCCAGAGTCTGGAATATCTTTAAGAAATTGGTTCCTCATTTGCAAAAAAAAGATAGTATTACCTATATTATAGGATTTTTTATAGGATTAAATGAGATAAAATATGCAAAACACCCAATAAATTACATTTTACCAAATATTAAATCAATGTAGAATACTTTTTACTGTCTTTAATCTTAACTTGTTAATAAATGTAAGTTCCCTTCCTCATTTTTGTTCCTTTAGTGCCTCACAAAATAATTACAAGAAGGAAGCAAAAGGAAGCAGTTTAGAAATAACAAGGTTCTAACTGTTTTAGCTTTAGAGATGATAACACAGAGATTCCTAGGCCTGTTTCTGTTTCTATGCAAAGCAATGCAAAACAAACAAATAAAATCACATAAAAAAGCTTTGTAATTTTTCAGAATATTCAATAATAATAACCAATAAATTTGTATTCCTGTCAATGTTAAATTGTTTCTGTGATGCAAAATGGAAAGAACATCTCAATTTTAATTCCAGTATTTTTAGAACATTCGGTGAGCAAGGGGGTGTGTGTGTGTGTGCCTCTGTGTGTGTGCGTGCACGTGGCAGATCTATTGTTATCATGATTCCTAACTGCACGTATATATTGCAGGATGGTCCTTTAAATGGAACAGAACTTTTCCTTGGGCATGTGCCAGCATAAGGTGCAGACTAGAGAAAGAGCAGTTTTTCTTTTTTTTTGAAACTGGCGATTAAATTTGGTTCCGTGCATTCCTCCCATTTTCCCCATTTTTTGGATCAGAGCTATGGTTTGGATTAAGTTCAAAGGGAGAGGTTTTTCAGAAGTTGAATTGTTTATCGATTTCAGGAATTTGTGTAAACCCATGAATTACTTGCTACAGCTTCCTCTTTGTACTTAAAAAATAAAATAAAATCCTACTCTTTGTAATGTGTCCTATGTGGTGTCCCCTACTTTTCCTGATACATCTGTATCTTCTCGTCTCTGTCTGTGGTTTGGCACTTCTCAGCCTCTTTCATTTCTCTCAACATGATATTACATCCTCTCCTTCATCCATGAAGGAGATGCTCTTCTCTTTTCTGGGAAACACTTTTACATCCTTTTTTCTTTTCCTGGTTCACACATTTTTCAGGTCTAGCTTATGTCACTTGCTCCAGGAAGCTTTCTTTGACCATCAAAAAGATCAGTTCTCTTCAAAGTGTGTGGGCATTTACATTAAATAACATAACAGATTGGAATGCCTTTGGCTGTTTGTAATGTATAAAGTTCCTGTTTTCATTACCATGTGAATGAAACCATGATTGAGTTTCTTTTGCCAGACATAGTACCTGGCACCTAAGAGGAATTTAATTTGTATTTTTTAAGTGAATACATTTGATCTGTATCTTAAAAAATAAACAGGGGGGTTTGTGAAGGCACTGTTGTCTCAATTATAACATAGGTTTTATTTGCTTTTAGCTATTCCTAGTCCTTTCTTCCCATATTTCTATCTTACCCTTTTCTAGAGTGTGACTTTTAAACAAAATAATAAGGTCCTTCACAAAAAAGAGTCTGAGAAAGAGAAGATAGCAAAGGAAAAAAAATTCTTTCTTGCTAGCATACTGCCTTTCTAATGTGGCAGAGGAAAACACTGGCCATTTATTTCTTGGCTTTTTTGTTTCTCAGAGCATCTTATTTCTGGAGATTTCCTATTTTCTTTTCCCTGAGTTTTCATTGACTAGCTGCTAAGGAACTCTCCCAGTCCATCACACTTAAATTAACTAAAGTCATATTTATAACAATTAATGGAAACAATTTATGGAAACAGCCTAAGTAACTCCAAGAGTGGATCAGAAAAATATGGTATATAATGGAATACTACTCAGTCATGAAAAAGATGGATTCCTGCTATTTGAGACAATATGGATGGAACTGCAGAGGAAAATGCTAAACAAAGTAAATCAGGAGGAAGACAAATACTGGATAGTCTCATTTATATGTGGAATATAAAGAGATAACTACAAAATGTCAGTCAAAAACAAATCAATAATAAACTCAACATATAATTGTAAAACTGGAGCAACTAGATGGGTGTGGCAAGGTCAGAGTGATTAAGGAAAGCGGCACATGGTAGAGGACTGTTGTGTCACTGGTGGTGGGCATGGTGCGATAGTATATATTTTTAGATGTTTGAACCTACAAGCCTGAGCAGATATAAAGATGTAAACCTGTATTATCTCAATAAACATGCTTTTTTTGGGGAAGTGCATGATGTTCTTAATGTACTCCATCTCTTCTCTGCCATGATAAACTGCTCTGAACAGTGTCTTGCTTTAGAAGTTTTATTTGTTTTGTTTTGGTTTTTTTTGGTGTGTGTGTATAAGCATTAAGTCTGATACTAGGCCTAATATCTTGCAAACTATAAAGCACATATGCCAAGATTTCTGAAACCAAGTTAAGTTGGATAGGGATAGGAGATGAAATTACAATATTTTGAAATGTTCTTCTTAAAGAAATGCTTACTCTCTAATAGCTATCCCTCTTACAATTATCAAGCATCTCTGCTTATGAACTCTAGGAGTGCAGTGTTTGCTAAACCTTTTTGCTGGACCACCAGTTTACCTTTAGATGGTTTGGTCTCTCTTTAGAATCATGGGTACTCATCATCCTTTGGTTTCAGGTTTGGGATACCAGTCAAAATTAACATGATGGGAAAAAATCCCACCTGATATCTTGTACATTTAAAGCTTGCATGTAATATAGTTAATTAATAAGTGGTTATAGTAATTGGCTTGTTATTAAAGTAAAATAGATGTGTCAGCAACAATTCTGTCTTATTGAGTCATTCTCCCTTCTAAGGATGGTGGGAAGATTTAAGAGCTGGACATTAAATAAAATGAAGGATGAAAGAGAACTATGCCTATCTATGTCATAATCACTACCTAGTAACTTCCCACTCTTATTAGAGAAGGAGATGGCAAGGAAAGATATCTACTTCTTCAAATATGTTGGGATTTGATTTCACATGTTATTTCTTTGACCTTGAATTAACTTTCATTTTGTTCATTTGCTTAGAAAATTTCTATTGATTCTTTAAGGCATGCAAATGCTTTATCATCTTTTGGAGTTTTTCTCAGTTTATCACCAGAATCGGTCTTCCTTCATACTTTTGTAACACTCCATATATCGACCTTTATTTGATAATTAGCATATTATACACACATATATGTATGTATTTATATCTCTGCACAGTTAATCTATGACCAAAGAGCCAAGAGTATGTTAGACAAAGATATATGGTATTGAAAAATGGTATTGAGAAAACTGGACAGTCACAATCAATAGAAGGAAGCTGTATCACCATTGCACACCTTACACAAAAATTAACTTTAAAAGGGTTAAAGAAATAAATGTGAGACCTGAAACCATGAAATATATTGAAGAAAACATAGAAAAAACAATTCATCATGTTGGCTTCAGTGACGTCTTTGTGGATTTGTTTCCAAAGGCAAGAGAAACAAATAGGACTACAAGATACTAGAAAGCTTCTGCACAGCAAAAGAAACTGTCATTAAAACAAAGACACATTACTTAGCGGTAGAAAATATTGGTAGAAACTATTTCTGACAAAGAACGGATATCCAGGACATCTGGATACAATTCTATACCTTTAAACAATAGGTATAGAGCATTCATGTTATTGCAAATAGCATTCATGTTATTGCAAATAGCAAGCTCATCTTTTCTTACAGCTGAATAATATTCAATTGTGTGCATGTACCACATATTTGTTAATCCACTCATCTGTCCTTGGGCACTGAGGTTGTTTCCATAACTTGTTTTCCATGACTCATACAACTCTGTACCTTTAAATCATATGCAATGTCTTAAATCAATGTTGCTTCAGAAAGAAAGAAAGAAATCATACAACTTAACAAGAAGAAAACAAATAATCCAACCAAAAATGGATAGAGTAGCTAAATAGACAATTCTCTAAAAATTTAGATGATCAACAAACATGTGAAAAAATGTTCATCACTTATCATAAGGACATACAGATTAAAACCACAGTGAGATATTACCTCACACCTGTGAGAATAGCCCACATTAAAATAAAAAAACAACAAGTGCTGGTGAGGGTGTGGAGGAAAAGGAACCCTTATGCACTGTTGGTGGCAATGTAGACTGGTCCAGCCCCTATGGAAAACATTTTGGAAGTTTTTTTTTAAAGTGTTACAAACAAATTTAATATGATTCAGCAATTCCATGCTTAGGTATCTACCCAAAGAATACAGAAACACTAATTTGAAAGGACATAGGCACTCTTGCACAGGACTATTTACAAAAGTCAAGTTATGGAAACAACCTCAGTGCCCAAGGACAGATGAGTGGATTAACAAATATGTGGTACATGCACACAATGGAATATTATTCAGCTGTAAGAAAAGATGAGCTTGCTATTTGCAATAACATGAATGTTAAGCAAAATAAGTCAGAAAGGGAAAAATAAATGCTGGATGGCTTCACTAACTAGAGAAACAAAACAAAGGCTCAGACAAAAGCAAACCACTAACAAACCCTGGAAATCTGACTGTGATATTGAGTTTATATAGTGGGGAGGTAATAAATAAAGTGAGAAAGGGGTACAATGAGCAGGTTGGAGGACTGTGGGTGACTTGGTGGTGGTGTGGTGTGGGGACAAGCATTTGTGGAGGGGTGATCCTGTGCCTCTGAATCACATAGAGTATTGTAAACCTATGTTGCCTCAATAAAAATATATATATAAAATCAGAAGGTTAAGCACAAACTGGAATATGCAATAGAATTTTCACTAGAATGCAGTATATTAGAAATGTTATGGTTAGGCTGAAATCTGTTATGAGAGATATTTATTTGGGGTGCCTGTATAAATATAATTTCTACCTTTCTTATCAAGAAGAATTTTATACTACTCTACATCTCATGTTTTGTCCATTGACAACTTTAAAAGCCATTCCAGGCATGTCAGCAGTGCTTTTCCAAAGGCAGATGTAGGATATGTAGTTGTTATTTACAAAATAGGTTGGGAGAGGTATTTTCTAATTTTGATACAGGATTTGTAGTATATTTTACTTATGAGCTTTAGTAGATCAATGAAAATAAAAAAAAATTTGCAAAAAATGCTACTACTTGCAGAAACATTGTTATAGTCATTATCACTTAGTTCTTGCAACATTATGAGGTAGTGGGGCAATCATCCTCATAATGAGAAAATGCCCAGGGTATTTAATAACTTGCCCAAACATCATGCAAGTAACAAGTATAGGTTCATTATTCAAATCAATTCTGCTGACTCAAAATCCCATGTTGTTTTTATTTTACAAAGGTTCCATTTGTAATTTATACAATATTAACAACAGAAAGATGTGCATGTGATTTCTCTTGAACAGAGCTATTGCATAAATCTATTTTTAGGTACCTTTACCAGGTAGCCAATATTCAATATAAGAAATGATATTAAAATATTTAAATGTATATCAAATTTTCATATTTCTATAGCACTTAGTACTTTCAAAAGTGCTTTAATTTTTCTGAACTTATTCTCACGATAATCCAAGCTGAGATGTATTCTTTCTCATTATTTTATTAACTCATAAATATTCTAAAAATAGATATAAATTCAAGCATTTTGTGACATTTTATAATACAGAAATTCGATTACCAAGTTCTGAGAAAGTGAAACCATAAATTAAAAAGCCATTTATAGCTTTGAAAGAGAGACATCTCTTCTTCTAGTGGCAAAGCTATCATTCACGCATTCTGTAATCATTCATGAACAGGCCTTAGATTTGCAGAAGACGTGAACATTAATAAAGTTTATCTTTTGTTATCAAGTGCCTTATGTTTGAGATTAAAATATATATGACATAGATATATGTAATTAAAATATTTAGTGGGAAAGCATAAATGCGTAGGAATATTGAAGAAGTTTTGTGAGAAGATGCTATTTCACATCAGGGATCATATCAAAGAAGGTGTTTGGAACCTAAATGATATAGAAAAAAAAAGTGGTAGGCCCTCCTAGCCTCAAGGTCTAATAAGCTCAAAGAAAAAAGCTTAGAATCACAGACCGAGTTTTGGAAATGATAGTCTGCATTGTTGAATGTATGAATAAATGTAGAGGGAGATAGGTCTCAAAAGTATTTGAGTTCAGATAGTGAAAGACCTTGGATATCAAGGAAGGAGGTAGATTTTATCCCATGCAGAGTGAGGAGAGCTACTGAAGGGTTTGCATTAGGAAAGCATCACACTATTGGGAGCTGTACTCTGTAATCTTTGGACACTTAAAAGGGGGAAAGAAAAAATTAATCAGAATTATTATAATTGTAGATCTGATCACCTCATTCCTCTTTGTAACAGTACTTCTGTGTCTCCTGTTGTTTTTCGGAAAAAATAAAACTTCCTAACATTCCTGAGAAAAGTCTCATGCTCTCTTTTCTCCATCTCCACCTCTCTTCACATTTTCTGATAAGTGGTGTGCTCTCCTCCGAGACACTTTCACAGATGCTATTTTCTCTACCTGGGAAATGCTTGATTTGCTTTCTTACCTGACTCATTTCAAGAGTACGTATAAACTGTATTTGTTCAGGGAGACCTTTTTTATCTCAGTGAAACACAACTCCCACCCCAGTATATGTCTCCTAGTACCATGAACGTCCCTTGTTCTGATGCTTATTGCATTTTATTATAGTTACTATTTAATTTATGTCTTTCCAGCTACACTGTGAGCTCTGCAGGATCAGGGATATGTTTCTCCTGTTAAATCTTGTGTCCATAGCACAGTGCCTGGTTCATGGAAATTGCTCTAAAATGTGGATTTAATGGGTGTATATATGTAGACCACATATGGAGGAAATCCTTGAGCAGCAGCAGGAAAGATATGCTTCCCAATCTAAAACTAGAAATAAAGATACTATTTGCAAATGATATTTTTAATATTTTATTTGCAAAAGATACTATTTGCAAATAATATTTTATAAGATGTTTATAATAAATATTATTTATTTTATAAATAATAATTCATCATTATTAATTCCAGCTAGCCACCTGTTATTAATTCCAGCTAGAGTGAAAAGCATTATCTTTGTGGACATTTTCCATTTCACTACAATAAAAATAACAAAGCTTTTATAGATTAAAATGATCAATATTTTTAGTTGAGGGGAGTCAAGCCATACACTTCTGACCATGGTGCTAAATATTAATATTTTCCCCAAGAAAGCTGTTATTTCTCTGAGTCTGTCAGGACGACATCATCATCGTCACCATCATCAGCATTGTGATCACAGCAGCTCTCATTTTTGGAGCACCTGCAATATGACAGTCTCTGTGCTAAGAGTTTTATCCATATTGTTTTCCTTACTCTAAATATCAATATGAGGTATTCTCTGTTTTATGCAAAGTGATAAAATAATAAATGTCAAATTAGAGAGATTAAATAGCTTGCACAAGATTATACAAGTAGCAAGTGGCAAAGCTGGAATTGAAGCTCAGATCTTAGAGCTCCCTAGATCTGTTCTTCACCCCTGTGCAATATCATTGTTCCAAATTCAACCGTGTAGTCATTTCTAAGCTCAGCTTCATCATTTTTACTTCCAGCTAGCCACAATATCTTTCCATATTGAATGTCCATGACATTATTTAACACATTTATCAAACCTCACAGTTTATAAATCACTCTCACATACTTGATTTCATGTAATAACAACTTCCTACAATTGGTAAGTTTGATGGTCCTTCTTACATCTGATAGAAAATCATGGGTCAAGAGTTAGATGACTTATATCATGCAGTTAGTCATTAACAGAAATTACAAATATCCATGTTCCTAAATAAATTTGTTTTTCCACTATATAATGTCTCCATGTCTGTTTGTGTAGGTTTTTTGCAGAGAGTTAATAAAAGATTAGAGTGGACATTTTTTATTTCACTACAATAAAAATAACAAAGCTGATTTATTTATCTTTTATTTCCCTGTTTGTCTATGAGGCACAGGATGCTAGTTCCCAACCTAATATCAATTCTGCCTACATCTTTACTAATAGAGCTCAGATTTTTGTTGGGTGGGGACAGCATAACTGCTAAAAAGTCTATGTCTAAGCCTCCCATTTAGACAAGGATGGCCTCATACAGTTCACATGAGCTAGAAAATGGGAAAAACATTGTTTTGTTTAATGTCTCACATGGGTTGGCTGTACCAAAGAGTGATAATAGCCATATTTGGATGACAAGTGGTATGTGAGATGATTGTTACTTGATTTTGTAATTGTTAAAATTGAAGCTCAAAGAGGTCAAAAGTCACATAGTTTGTAGGAAAACTAGGACTTAGATGATTAACTTTGTTTCATCTCTCTCTCTGTTACTGTCTCTTTTTCTCTCTGTCTCTTTCTTCTTATGGTACTTTTATTTTTTAAGATTTATTTTATTTATACAAGGGCCAGGGTACAGGCCAGATGCGCGGGAGGGTGAGAGGATTCACCAGAGACAGAGTGGAGAACAGAACAGGCAGACTGATGAAATACACTGCTGAGGGGAGCAGCGGGCAAGACAGGAGAGGTCTGCTCACCATGTGGGTTGCTCCGAGGCCGGCAGGGATCAAACCGGCACTGCAGAGGCTAAGGATAGCTTCATAGCACTGCGCTCAACTGCCTGCGCCACGAGGGAGGCCCTTCTTTGGTACTTTTATTTTTTTTATTTTTATTATTATTTTTTTTATTTTAAAGATTTATTTTTTTAATTTATTTATACAAGCACTGGGTACAGTCAAAAGCATGGGAGTGTGAGAGAATTCACCAGAGCCAGAGCGGGGAGCAGAGCAGGCGGAAGGACCGAAGTACACTGCTGAGGGGAGCAGCGGGCGGCAGGAGAAGTCTGTGTGCCATGTGGGACCCTCCTCCGGTGGCCGGGGAGCAGCCGGGGATCGAACTGGCACTGCAGAGGCTGCGGGCAGCTTCGCAACCCAGTGCTCAACCGCTGTGCCACCGGGGAGGCCCCCTTCTTTGGTACTTTTAAAGAAAGATGGCAGGAACTCTAAAATGACACTGGTTTAGAATTTAATTCCTATGAGGTTCACAGTTTAGTCTCTTAATATTTTGCCCATCTCTATGCCTCTGAGCCATATCTGTCAATATCATTGACTATCAGAAAGTAGTTTTCTAATGTATATTTTCAACAGAGAGATATAAAAATAGTGTTTCCTTCTAGCATGGTTGATCAGAATTCCTTTTTACCATTGACAGTTTAGAAAGGTCTAAGTAACATTTACAGTTCAACTTGATTATAATCCTGGGCATAATTCCTGCCACAGAAGCTGGTTAACACCATCCAATCCCTTTCCTTATCCACTGAGGGTTTGGAGTCTGTTCTGTGGATTGAGATAGTGTAAAGCTGCTATTCAGTGGTTTCCTACCAAAGAACAAGAGAACATTTCTTTCAGCAGTTCCTCTGAGGTGTAAAGTGTAAGGTCTGGTCATTTGCTGAAACTGTGAAAGGCAACTTGTGGGCGAAAGTAGAGAGGATTTGAGTTGGTAATGATAGTCAAGGACAAATCAGGGCCCAGAAGGTGACCCTCGGCTCTCTGCCGTGCCAAAATTATAACTGCTGCATCTTCCATGTCCATGGGATGGAAAATAACAGGGCTTAGAGGTCAATCCATCTCCTCAAGCACTCTAGAAGGGTGACCCAAATCATTCTTTTGTTCTGGCTCAATGTACCTTTGGCAATCCATGGAGAATACCCTTTGGATGGGGAATTGGTAGTGTTCCTCTGTCCCATCAGCTCTCCCTCGTTAACATATCATCCTTCTCTCTGAGATGAGGCATCTCACCCTTATAATTCTCTTTCTCCGTGGACCCCAGCATCACATAGCCATCTGTTCCTCTCTTATGATATTCCTACCTAGTCTCAAATCTGGCCTTTTTTTTTTTTTTTCCTTGGCCTCAGGATTCAGTTATCAGGAGTGGAACACAAGTCATTGTGGCTGAATAAGGGTATTAAGAAAAGTGATTCTCCTTGGTCTGGGGCCAGCATCAAGTGTCCAAAATCTTTAAGATATCTTGATTCTGTGTATGTTTAGTGTGTGTGTTTAGTGTATGTGTGTGTGTGTGTGTGTTTAGGGTGTAGAAATAGAAAGAGAAGTGTAAGTCCATGAATAGTTGGGCATTAGACATGAAGCTGGCATTGAGAGTGAGGGAAGCTACAGTTTACAGGGTGATAGGGCAGAACCTGGTCGGCACAAGAGAACACAATGGTCCCTAAATAGGAAGGGATGATTAGACAGGAATTACTGTAGGGATGTGTAATGGAGGCTAAGACCAAAATCTAAGTCAATTAACTAGAGCCTGCAGTGATGGTGAACTGAAGATGCTCTGGGCACTAGGAAGAGGCTGAGCTTTATGGTGGGGAGTCAGTCAACAATGAGAAACTGGGATAACAGCAGGGTGAGATCAGGCAAAAGGGTCCATTCATTGAAATGAACTGTATCTAACTCCTAATTTGAAGAGAAAGGGAGCTTACATTAGGTGCTAGATGCAGTGGCAGAGACATTCATGTACATTTTGTATCACTTAATCTCTAGAACAGTTATAGGTGATGCTATCATCTTACATGAAGAAAGCAAATTTGAATATGATTTGTGGTTTCAGCTGGAAATTGCTATTAAAGTAATTTGAATATGGTAAAGCAGCATTTTCTTCTTACTGTGATCATTTTGCATATGAACACTGTCATTATCTTTTTAAGTATCCAGAATTCTTAGAATAACAACAAAAATTCAGCCCAACAACTATTTGATGCCTGAAAGTAGATTTTCCTTCACACCATGCCAGGGAACATTTTTGCTCTGTGAGCTGTTGCTATGCTAGCCTTAGCCCTGGGATCAAACACTTTACACGTGTTGGCCCTGGGAGAGTGCCCATTTTCTCAAATGTTTGGTTCAGGCAAAGCTAGTCGTTGAACTCAACGATGGGGTCATCTGATTGACCAAAGTTAAGATAAACAGAAGCTGGGGATGGCATCAATAATTCAGAACTCTCCCTTATAGTCTCTCTTCACCCTGAAAACTGAATATTGAAAGATGATTTTGAGTTGTCCTTAGACTAAATCTATGCAGTAAGCAAAATTATTAGGTATTCCTTCACTGACATGTATATGTGGCTGAATCCCCTAAAGACTTATCAAAATTTACATAGCAGAAACATAATATTTGGAGGACAGAGAGTTTTTCTTATCCATCTGCCTACTTCTTCATAGTTACTTATAGGAGGCAGAAGGCACAGGTATCAAAATACTAATTTTTTCTAGGTAAATTTTTTCCTCTCTTTTGGTGAACTGTCAGGCAATTTTTCTTTGAGCAGAGAATCATTTTTGGCTGGATGCTTGGCATTATTATTGAGAAGGAAAGTCTCTAGGTTACTATATGCTTCACTGTACAATAAAGTGTAATACAATATATAACCCAACCTGTTTAATGGGGGAAGAACGCAGTGGAAAATTGGGAATACACAGTTTGGTAGGGAGTCTAAGCAATATTCAGCCCAGCTGGAAATGTAGATCTCCAAGACCCTGCAGGGATCTTAAGTTGCCAGGTTGGGACTCTAAAGCAGAAATCTAGTTGCATTAAACCAATATAGCAGGGAGAAGAAAAAGCTTTTGCTAGCTGTGAAAATTGCAGTATATTAAGAATACTAGTCATCCTTAAATTTCTCTTACTCCTAAGGCTAAAGTTTCTAAAATAATCCTAAATCTGAAAGAAGACTTGTTTCTGAAAGATCTTGAATGGATTTAACATGGATGTTTATTAAGCTTTAAAAAAAAGATTCTGGACCACTATCTGCTACTCATCGTCTATCTCTATTTTATAAAGAAATCAAGAACTGAGTGATAGCCATGATGTGAAACTCTTGTGGTAAGATTCCAAGTATCTGCATGTGCTCATGCATGTGCTCATGCTCATCTGCATGTGCTCATGCCCTGTAGGAGGTTGTTGTGTCATACAGATTCTTTGATAGAATATGGATTTAGATTTCTCATTAAACTCTGTTAGTATTTTAATTCTATTTTATGAATTCCACTTATTTTGCACAATACAGATACTATTGATGGATGACAATGTGTAACTTGAAGTGATGATTTTATATATCACTGTGTATATAAGTGAAATGATCATAACAATAATAATTCATCACTTCTCTTTTTTGTGGCAAGAACAATTAAAATCTCTTTTTAGCAACTTTGAAGTATTCAAAGCAGTATCATATCATTCATCATAGTTAAGAAGCTTTTTAATCTTGTAACTGAGAGTTTGTACCTTTTGACCAACATCTCCTTATCTCCTTTACTCTGCTACATCTGGCAACCACCAATCTAGTTTCTGTATTTATGAGTTGGGCTTTTTTTTAGATTTTATAGATAAGTGAGCTCATACAGTATTTGTATTTTTCTAAATATCTTTTAGATTTAATCATGTTGTTGTATGTTATAGGCTTTTTTTTCTCATGATTGAATAATACTCTGTTACATATGTACATATTACATTATCCATTCATCCATCCATGGACACTTAGTTTGTTCCCATGTTCTGGTTATTGTGAATAGTGGATGCTCTAATGAATATGGGGATGCAGATAATTCTTTAGGGATTTCAATTTCTTGTGATATATAACCAGAAATGAGATTGATGATCATATAGTAATGATTTTTAATTTTTGAGGATCTTTCATACTATATACATATGGTGCACCACTTTACATTTCCACTCAACAGTAAGTACCAAGGTTCCTTTTGCTCCACATCCCTGCCAATGCTTGTTCTTTTCTTTTGATTGCCATTTTAATGGCATGAGGTAGGAGGTGACATTCACTGTGGTTTTGATTTTCATTTCCCTTATGATTAGTGATATTGAGCATCTTTTCATATGACTGTTGGTCATTTGTATATCATTGGAGAATTGTCTATTTAGTTCCTTTGCCCATTTTTAAATTAGATGTTTTTTGTTATTTAGTTGTGTGAGTTGTTTATATATTTTGCACAAATATGTGACTTAATAATATTTTCTCCCATTTGGTATACTTTTTTTTTCTTTTTTTTCTTTTCTTTCTTTCTTCCTTTTTTTTTTTTTTTGCTGTACAGAGAAATTTGATGTAGTTTGATGTAGTACCACTTGTTTGTTTTTGATTTTGTTGAATGCTCTTGGTATCAAATCCAAAAACTCACCGCCAAGTCCATGTCATAGAGCTTATTTTCTTCTAGAAGTTTTAAGGTTTCAGTATGTAATGTTTAAGTAATTAATCCATTTCAAGTTAATTTTTGTGTATGGAATAAAATAGGGGTCCACTTTTATTTTTAGGATTGTTTGTCTACTTCTGTGAAAAATACCTTTGGAAATTTGATAGGGTTTACCTTGAATCTATAGATTACTTTAGATGGTAAGGACATGTGTCCATTTCTTTCAGATATTCCTATTTGTTGGCATAATGACATTTATAATAGTCTTTTTTATGATTCTTTTATTTCTTCCTGATTCAGTCTCATGTTGTATGATTCTATGAATTTGTTCTTTTTTTCTAAATCCCAATATGTTTCCATAAATAAGTTCATAATAATCTCTACATTCCTGTGACATTTCTTTTAATTTATCTTTAATTTCTGATTCTATTTATTAGTTTTCTCTTTTTTAAAATGAGACAAGCTAAAGGTTTTTCTGTTTTGTTTATTTATTTGAGAACCAGCTTTTGGTTTCATTTTTTGTTGATCTTTCGGATTCTCTTTTTCATTTCTATTTTATTTATTTCTGCCCTAATTTTTGTTTTATATAGAGGATTATTTTTTCCTTTTTGGTATTTAATTACTTTTTTCCTCCTTCCAGACTGAAAAATAAGATATAATTTATCATTTTTCTTCAGAGAATTAGGCTTTTAAGTGCTAAAAGATAAGAGATTTATCATGAAATTTATACTTTATACAGTGGTGGGAGCTAATGGAAGGATCTATGCAATGTTGGTGTCTTTGAATCTAAGATATTCTTGAAACCATTATGGATCAACCAAACTGAGGGGTGGGAAGAAGAACTGGGCATGAACATGAGCTAGGAAACTGGAACTAGAAAAAATGGAGCCATAAGAACAAACTGACCCCTATGTTAGTCTCTCATTGCTTGGAATTATTCCTGTGGGAGATCTGCAAGAGAAGCTGGCACTTGTTATGGGCTGTGCATATTTTTGCTGCAAGACTCGGAGGGTTAGAAAAGAAGATATGGCAGGACTAACAATTGCTATGGGTTTAGGAGCTGCCACATACCAAAATATATATCACTGACAATATATATGACCTCAACTGCATATGGCATCTTACCAACTTTCAGAGAGTAAGAAGTGACTGGCTGTACATTCCAAATCTTGTGTAGTATTGACCAGTTTTAACTCAGAGCCATATAAGGAGAAAATTCTAGAAAATGTAGTTCCAGTTTAGCTATAGTAACATAATACATAGTCCCCACAGCCTATTCTTTCTAATTGGAGCCATATATACTTATTTCATCCTTTTTAATTTTGAAAAACAAATGTAAAATTATGTTTTCACCTAACATGCTATCCAAATATCTCATGTAAAACTTAAAACACTATCTTTCCAAAGAAGATTAAAAAAATATTTATCCATCTTTGATACTCATTCTTTTTTTTTAATTTTTCAAAAAGGATTTATTATTTATTTATTTATACAAGCAGTGGGTACAGTCAGAAGTGCGGGAGGGTGAGAGAACTCTCCAGAGTGAGAGCGGGGAACAGAACAGGCAGACCTGCGAAATACACTGCTGAGGGAAGCAGCGGGTGGCAGGAGAGGTCTGAGCGCCATGTCGGATCCTCCCTGGAGGCTGGGGATCAAACCGGCACTGCAGAGCCTGTGGGCAGCCTCACAGCCCAGCACTCAACTGCTGCGCCACCGCGGAGGCCCTGATACTCATTTTTAACTGAATTTACTCCACCTTGATATCTTAAATATAAAATGATATAAAACTATTTATATAAAACTTGATATAAAACTATTATTTATACATTATATGTTATATGGTAGGGGAATAAGAAAAATTAAAACAAAAATGAGTTGATATTTACACAGTCATATTCACATCAAATAAGAAAAAAGAAGCATAATTATTGGAGTTCTCATTTCTACAACAGATCGTGTAGTTATAACTGATATTCATAAATTTCCCCCCCCACTGATCATTCTGCTTTCAGCATTCAATTCTATTGATAGTTCCTTATTAGAAGGATGACCCTTATCCTTATTGTTGAGGTGTCTGAGGTGGCAAATTTGACTTTATTGGAGTTCTTTAATTTTCCATTCACATTAACCCTAGCATGTGAGAATGGTATCAGGTCATCTAAGGGGATCTCTCACCTTATGGCATACACTCCTTAGTATTCCCATTATGTTGAGCAATTTAATTTCTTCTTACATCAACATCAAGGTATAGTTATCTCCTTTGCATGCTTACTCACTGACATAAGGAGACCAAAGTGGCCAGGTTGCAGTTTCAATTTTCTGGTTTGTTTTTTTTTTAAGATTTATTTATTCATGCATACAAGAACTGGGGTACAGGCCAGATGTGCAGAGGGTGAGAGGATTCACTAGAGACAGAGTGGGGAGCAGAACAGGCAGACGTACTGAAATACACTGCTGAGGGGAGCAGCGGGCAAGACAGAAGAGGTCTGCTTCTCCATGTGGGTTGCTCCCTGGCTGGCCGGGGAATTGAACTCGTGCTACAGAGGTGCGGATTGCTTCATAGTGCAGCGTTTAACCCCTTGTGCCACCAGAGAGGCCTTCAATTTTCTGTTTAATAGAACTATTTCTGTGTCTTGTGGTGGAAACATTTCTTCTTTGATAATGAAAACTTCTTGCTCAGCAGAACTTAGTCATAAGAATGGGTAGCAACTATTTTATTCATGGTTAAGTCTTTAGAGGTAATAGTTTAAGAATTGTGGTCATTTCTATCTCTTGAGCCCAGGATCCACAAATCTTGGCTATAGAAGTAACAGTGCCATTTATTGACCACTGAATTAGAGTGTGTATTACATTAGTGACATAACCACAGCCCTACAAGGCATTTAGTTGACAGAATGAATGAGTATTCAAAAAACATTCTATTATTCAGAGTGATTGAAACATTGTATGCTCACTAAATTCAATAAACATGAGCCCATTGGCACACTTCATTTACTGTCAAATGATTTCTTTGGTCAGCAGTTATGCTATCTAGAATATTATGACTATGAATAAGATATTTTATAAGTTCATAGATTGTGGTTTTGGGAAAGTGTTGCAGATAGGAAGGCAAAACTATATCCAGAATAAATGTCTTCTTTCTGTGAGAACAGCATGCTGTTCTACTATGATCGATGTTGTCTGATATAATCAACCTGGAAGCTAGCTACCAAGTAGCCAGCTAATCATTTTTGGGAATATAATATAGGAGGATATTGTTGGTCTCTGCTACTGGCCAATTAGGCATTGTCACTCGATCAGCCTGGGTGAGTGTATTAGAGTTCTTCAGAGAAACAGAACCAATAGGAAGAGATTTATTATCAGGAATTGGTCATGCAATTGTGGAGATTAGGTCCCACTATAGGTATCTGCAAGTCTGGGATTCAGGAAAGCTAGTGGTGTAATTCTTTTTGAATCTAAAGGCCTGAGAATCAGGGAAATTGGTGGTATAGATTTCAAATGGGTTTGAAGGCCTGAGAGCCAGGAGCAGAGAAGACAGAAGATTGATAGCCTAGCTAATGTAATCAGACAGGAAGGCCAATGATTCCTTTGTTTACCTTTGTTCTATTCAATCCTCCATGAATTGAGTGATGCCCACCCACTTTGGAGAGGACCAGTGGCTTTACTCAGTACACCAATTCAAATGCTAAGTTTGTCCAGAGATATCCTCACAGACACACTCAAAAATAATGTTAAGCCAAAGATCTGAACACCCCATGATCTTATCAATTTGACATAAAAATTAGCAATCATAGTGAATGGAAGTCCACATTGCTTAGCACATGCAAAATCTGTATCATGTCACCGTAGCCTCTTTGTTTATCATCCCTCTGGGCAAGAAAAGAGTGCTTGGGAAAAGAGGCTTATTGATGTTCATAAAAATGATAGTTTGAGGCCTGATTATTAATGTTCTTCTCCACTAAGGACATTGTTTTTTGTTAATTGAAATATAATTGACATATAATAATAGATTAGTTTCTGATATAAAGCATAATTTTTTAAATGTTTGCCCCTTTGGTATATACTTTCTGCTTACCTCTTCCCAAGATATCCTTATGACCAATTTTCCAATATTGTTTTTCTCTGTCCCTGATAATCTAGCCTAACTACTAGTCATTGTCCATAAACTAGACACCTCTGGACTTCTCTCCTTAAGCTTCCAGGATCTGGATATATTTTCTCTTTTATATCACCTTTTTTGATTGCAGTATCTAACTTTTTCACTCCCTTGGTCAGATAACCCCAGTACATGATGGACAGCTCAAACCACATGGTAATTTAATGATCCAAGCATAAGCATTTAGTCTCTACCAGGCTCCAGTAGTAAGCCAAAAGTAATAAGTTATCTTTGGATATTCTAGCATTGCTCCAAAATACTAAAATTCCACCTGTGACTCACCTAGAGGTTCCTGCAAAAGGCTCCTTGCAGGATACCTGTCTGACTCTGACATTTCAAGCATCATCATGCCCGCTGAATCATACAGTGTGACTGACAGAGTAATTTGCTTGACAGTTTGGACATGGTACACAGACTTTTTCTTTTTTTTTTTAATTAAACTTTTACATTTTCTTACATTGTTCATTTTTATACAGTATTTGATTTCTTCCCTCAGGTATAGTCCCCAAAAATCTCCCACCATGCTATCACCTGTGAACCGTCACCATAGTCCCCTGTGCTTTTCCTGCTCCTGTCTTGACCTGTCTCCTGACCCCTCCCTTGCTGTATGCCTCACGTCTATAGTTTGCCTGCAAGTTTTGTCTTTTATTGACACTGTTGGATTTCCCTGTATTCCTCCTATAAGTGACATCATCCAATGTTTTTTTTCTTTTTTTCCTTCTAACTTATTTCACTGAGCATAATCCCTTCCATCCCCACCCATGTTGCTGTGAATGGCATGAGTTTATCTTTTTTGATTGCTGAGTAGTATTCTGCTGTGTATATATACCACATCTTCTTGATCTAGTCATCAGTTTAGGGCATATAGGTTGTTTCCAGATCTTAGCTATTATAAATAGTGTTGCAATAAACATATGAGAGCAGGTTTCCTTTCAAATTACTATTTTTGTGTCCTTTGGGTAGATTCCTAGGAGTGGAATTGCTGGGTAATATGGTATCTCTATTTTTAGTAGTTTGAGGAACCTCCACACAGCTTTCCATAGTGGTTGGACCAGTTAGCATTCCCACCAGCAGTGTAAGAGGTAAGGGTTCCTTTTGCTTCACATCCTTGCCAGCATTAGTTGTTGCCAGGTTTTTTTTTTTTTTTTTTTTTGTTTTAATACAGGTCATTCCCACTGGTGTGAGGTGGTATCTCATTGTGGTTTTATTTTTTTTTTAAGATTTATTTATTTATGCATACAAGAGCTGGGGTACAGGCCAGAGATGCGGGGGTGAGAGGATTCACCAGAGATAGAGTGGGGAGCAGATCAGACAGATCTACTGAAACACTGCTAAGGGGAGCAGAGGGCGAGACAGGAGAGGTCTGCTGCATCCTGTGAGTCACCTCCCTGGCCGGCCAGGGATCAAACTGCTGCAGAGGCTGTGGATTACTTCATATTGCAGTCCTTAACCCCTTGTGTCACAAGGGAGGCTCTCATTACGGTTTTAATTTGCATTTCTCTGATTATAAGTGATGTTGAGCATTTTTTCATATGCATGTTGGCCATTTGCATTTCCTCTTTGGAGAAGTGTCTTTTTAGCTCTTCTGCCCATTTTTTGACTGGGTTGTTTACTTTGTTTTCATTGAGTTGTGTGAGCTCTTTGTGGGCTTTGTTATCATCCCCTTATTAGTTGTATGGAGTGCAAATATTTTCTCCTAGACTGTAGGGTTTCTCTTCAATTTGGTTACTGTCTCTTTTGTCTTTTCTAATTCTGCATGTTAGAAAATAAAAATAATCTCTGAGTTTAGGGTGATGGGCAAAAATTTTGCATGTTACAGTTACCATTGAAGCCTTTAGAAAAATAGTTTCTCCTTAACAATGAGACACTCACATTGCTTTTACTGATAACTTTGAGAGTGGCTCTTTTGTTAGTTTCTATTTTTGTATCTATGTGCTTCCTATCAACTAAAAACCTTGAACTTTTTTTAATATGCAGAATAATAGGTAGCCATACCATAGTCATTAGGGTTTTTACTGAGAACTTCCTTACTTTAAAACAAATGACCTATGGGGTACAACTTTCATATGAAAAATAACCAATCTAGAGCCTATACCCCTTTTGTATTGCGGTTCATATTTTGGGTCACATTTTGAATTCCAGGGCCAGATACCAGACAACCAGGGACAGATTTTACACTCCAGAGAACCATTGAAATCATTGAAAAACTAGTTAATCTAAAGCTGCTTCACTATTTAAACTGCCTCACTGATTTCTTCTTATTAAAACACACACACACACACACACACACAATTGAGGTTGTTGGCCACTTACCCTCCTTCTCCTCTGCTTCCTGAATAACCTGGTGTTTTCCCACATGGCCCCGATGACAAAGGCACACCAAGACTTCCTCCTCTTATAAGCTAACAAGCTATCTTCATTGGCAATTATCTCCTAATTTATTGACCTAGCCATATCTGAAAAATAATAAAGCCTATATTTTAAAACACATTGCTCACTCCTTTTTAATCCTAAATTATTCTCTACTTTATTGATTCACTACAATTTGCTTATATAGTTACCCATTAAGGAACATATTAGTCTCTTTTAACTTGTGGCAATTGTGACAGAGGTGCAATAAACATTCACCTTGAGGTTTTTGGGCACAAGTTTTTTAGTCAGTTGATTATATATCTTTGGGTGTAATTGGTATATTATATGCTAAGTCTGTGATTTTCTTTGTAAGAGACTGTCAGATAACCTATAGTTTGGCTATATACTATTTTGCATTATCACTAGCAATAAGTGAGAGTTCCCATTGCTATGGAATCATAAATTGGCATTTTTATTATTTTAAAGTTTACTCATTCTAATAAGTGTGTTGTTTTAGTTTGCATGCCCTAACAATGGCATTCAGCATCCTTAGCATATCTACTTCCCTTCTTTATATATTCTCTGATGAGGTGCCTTTTCAGATCTTTTGTCCATATTTTAATTGTATTGTTTATTTTCTTATTGTTGATTTTAACCATTCCTTGCATATTTTGGCTACAACAACTTTATCAGATATGTGTTTTGAAATAGCTTTTTTTCTAGTTTCTGTGGTTTGTCTTCTCATTCTTTTTACACTGTATGTCACAAAGCAGGTGATTATGATTTTAATAATGTTCATTTTATCACCTTCCCCCCCATTGTGTTGTCCTTCAAAACATCACCAAACTCAAATACATTTAGTTTCTCTTCTGTTTTTTTTTTTTCTAGAAATATTATGATTTCGAATTTTACATTTAGGTCTATGATCAATCAATTTGAATTGATTTCTGCAAATGGTATTTCTCTCTCTCTCTCTTTCTCTCTCTCTTTGGCTGCCCTTCTGTTCCAGCATCCTTTGTTGAAAGACACTCTTTCTTTATTGAATTTGCACCTTTACAACTTTGTCAAAGGTTGTTTAACTTTATCATATGGTTCTATTTCTGTTTTCCCTATTCTGTGTTATTGACCTATGTGCAAATATATAGATATATATCTCAAGTCTTACATTGACCATTGCTTTGCCAATATTACCCTGTCCTTATATATATAATTATAATTATATATGTCCTTATAATTAACTTTATGGTAATTTTGGAAATAGGGTAGTGTGTGTCATTCAACTTTGTTCTTTGGAATTGTGTTGATTATTCTCTGCATATTACCTATCATAAATGTAAAGATTTTTATATGCTCATGGTGAGAACCTTGTATACTTCCTGGGAATAAAGTTCATGAAAATGTGGCACCTGCATAAGACTATAACTTCTAGGAGTTTTGCTCTCTTGTGCTAGTTCACATTTAGTTTCCAGAAATCCATCAAATTTGATATTTATGTTTTCTGACCAGTTTATGATTCCAGAGACTTCTCCTCAGGGTAAGCAGATAGCAACTGTAATTGCATGTGGTCACCTGTCTCTCTAAAATAGTGAGTTTTCCATAAAATTTGTTTTATGCATCTAAGAAAAGTCATTGTTTTTCTGTGTATTCACTTTTTAGTTGTGGTGAGATTTCAAGTGATGACTTCCTAGCTCTTCACATGCTATCGATGAAACTGGAAGTATTTGTCATTTAGGTTTAATTGTTCATCCTTTTATTGTTTTTGATGTTACAAACTAATGCTGTTAATGCATTTTTATTCCTTAGGGAATATATTATTCGTTTTAAGGAATTAGAGTCAGCATATAATACCTAATTTTTACTAGATGTTTTATGATTTTTAGTAAAAAAAAAATGACACTGCTTTCCTTTCCAAATGGTATGCTTAGTCATTACCTTCTTTGGATTGAAGTACTTATATCCTAAATGCTTTCCAAGTTGTTAAAATCTTTGTCCTGTCAGTTGATTGGCTTCTCTTACTTGGATTATAGTTCTGGGAAGTGGTTACAAATTTTGGTAACTAAGTAAAGTGGCTTTTCCATAAAGTTTATTTTTTTTTTGATCTAATGGAAGTCAATTTTGCTGTAGATATAAAGGAGAGAAGTAGGCCAGAAAAATTATAATTTAAAAACTGATCAAAGTTATGATGGGAACTCTTGAACACTTTTTTTCTATGTGGCAAAGCATACATCTGTGTCTTTATTAATTGGAATTACCATCCAGCAGATCATAAAATTACATGATATAATTTTCCTGTACTACAGAACTTCCTGTGACTCATAGATATGAACTACCTTGTGTTTGGCTAGTAATTTTTTTGTAATACAAGCCAAGAGCCAAATTAGTTATTAAGCTTCCAGAAAAATGAAAAAGATTTCTTTGCTCTTATTCTTTCTCTTTAAAACCACACATTTTCTTCATGTTATTTCTTCTTTCTTTCCAAATTAGAATTTCTTGCCAACTTTGATAAAATCCAAAGCAATTGGCAGGGATTGATATTTCCTCCCTCCTCTGCATGTGTCATGAAAATGACCCATCAATATGGCTCTGTGCAATTCACTTCCCCATCTCTGGAAATACCATTAAAAATATTAACATTCTCTTAAGAAACAGGAGTTTCACCTGCCTATGAGCTACCTTATCATAACAGCCAACCTGGACAATATTCAGTGCTCTAACTTTTTGACTACAAAATTCTACTTCTCTTGTACTTCTGCTTGCAGAATCAGTCTTTTATGTGAATCTTTAACAAGAAAATAATAATGATCTTAATTTACTAAATAACTCTACCCTTCTAAAATTTTATTTATATGATTCTCTGGATTTCACTAGAATTTCGTAAGTGAAAGGACTACGAGGACTGAGATTTTGTAGGTTCACCTTAGTGATTGCTTTGAAAACTACTACTATCCCATTTTCAACAGTCTAAACATTAACTACTGCAGATTACCAGCTGGTCATCAGCAGAACTGACTCTGAACCAAGAGGCCATGCCATCTCAAGTTAGCGCAGGTCACTTCCTTTTGCAGAAGGCCAGTGGATTTCATTGGGCATGAGAATTTCATTTGGAATAGAAAATGTCAGTATATTTTTTTCGCTCAGTACCTAGGAAGGAGTAGAGTAGATTCAAGTACCAGAGTATCAGAAGAAGCCCAACTAGTGATCATAACCAGAACAAGTTCTCCTGAGCAAGACCATGACTTAAGGTTTCACTGCTGAGGAAATGTGAGTGACTTGTTTGTTCTCTAGCATTTTCCCTTCTCTCCTCCACTCCCTGTCTAATTCTCTTTCTCAGTGTGTTGAGGGGGAGTGGGTTGCAAATTAGATATTTATCTTTCTTACCGCATTAGGTGGAAATATTTTCTATTTTATGAGCTACAGATGTCTGCAGCATCTATTGTGTATGCCTATCTTTCCAAAACTAGTGACTCACAATATGTGTTTTTACTTCTTTGACTGTGATCTTCTATCAGAATAGCAGTCATGTGATCAGCTGGGTGTGTGAGCATCCATATCTTTAATCATTTCCTGAATAAAGGGTGGAACATATCCAGACTTACTGGATTTAATTCTCATATTTTCTGACCAGGATGCCATGCATCTCATATTGACTCCTTATCTAAAATTAGAGGCAATTCAAGTGAATTATAAGGTGTTTCATAAGATTCTTTTAAAAATAGTTCTTACTTCTGTTTGTAATTTCTCATAACATCCTTTCCCCTTCATCTCTACACTGTGTGGGGTGATTTGTCACTGCAGATTTTCTCATATCCTTTTTTCTTTCTTTTTTTAGTTTTTCATTAATTCTGGGCTGTGCAACTACTGGTTTAAATTATGGCTTTACTTTTTCTGGTTAAAAAAAATAAAACAACATGTAAGGAAAGTCATCCATAGAGGTGACTCAATATTTAGAGATCATTTTGTAGTTGGCACAGAGGAGAGCGTTATGGGCACCTTGGGGAGGAAAAGAGAACTTCTAAAATCTTTCCTCCTTTGGACTGCTAGGATGAACCACTATGATTAAACTTAACATAAAATTTAGTAATAAAGCTTTGTTGCTCACAACCCATACATGTGGCATATGAGAACCAGACCTGTCAGTCAAGTTAGAGAAATGAGCAACAAGCATTGACAGTTAGTTTTACCTATTGGTAATTTTGGCTTTCCCTATTATTTGCAAATGACAGCTATTTTCTGTGTGTTCAAGGTTAGCTAGCAAGTACCCATGTTTATACTTATGATTAAAATTCACAAGTGGAATCATTGATCATTTTATGTTCAATATAATATTTAACTGGAAAGCAAATTTACTGACCCCTGTTAAATCTTAGTTTTCCTAACTCCATTGGTTAAAGCGTGATAGACATTTGGAATGTGCATGTTAACACTTCATATTAAGCAAATGCGTCTCTATCTCTGTAACAGTATTCCCTCTCTCTCTTTTAGGGACACACAAATTATCTTTAAGGTGCACCTAAATAATCTAGTATAATCTCCCCATCCCAACATCATTATCATATGTACAAATTCTTTTTGATCATGTAATGTAGTGTGTCCACAGTTTGAACATATTCAGACAAGGTAGTCTTAGGAGACCATTATCAGCTTTGCACAGGCCCCAATAAAAATACTTTAGTCCCCTTTTCTGATTCCATCACATTTTTTAACTGTTAAAGCAGAAACTTTTTTTGTGTATAAGGAAATTTATTGGTCACAATTTAATATTGAGAAAGAAAAGTATAAAAGAAAAGAAAAAAAGGAAAAAATAATAATACAATTTTGAAAAAATGAACAGATTTCAAGCATTTTTTTAAAGTGGAAAAAAAAGAAAAAAAGAAAAGTGATTAAGATCTCACATTTTAGAATTAGATTATATTGGTTAAAATTCTCACTCTGACACTTACAGTCTATTTAACATTTGAAGTTAACCTCTTTGTTCATTATTGTCCTATTTTTAAAATGGACGGCAGCTCTTATTTCAGAGGTTTATTTTGAGAACTAAATAAGTTAATTTATACAAAGAGCTTAAAGTAATGTCTGGGAATGTGCCATGTGGTCAATAAATGTCAGTTACATCGTACTGTTATTCAGCAAGTATCTATTGGCTCACCCTGGTCAGGCACAATGTGAGATCTCAGAGGTTTTTTGTTTTTTGTTTTTCATTTAAATTATACTGTTTAAATGCAAATCAAAACTACCATGAGATACCATCTCACACCAGTGAGAATGGCACATATTAAAAAAACTAGCAACAACAAATGTTGGCGAGGGTGTGGAGAAAAAGGAACTCTTCTGCACTGTTGGTGGGAGTGCAAACTGGTCCAACCACTATGGAGAGCTGTGTGGAGATTTCTGGACCTACTAAACATAGAGCTTCCATATGATCCAGCAATTCCACTCCTAGGTATTTTCACAAAGGACACAGAAACATCAATTCCAAAGAGCACCTGCACCCCTATGTTTATAGCAGCACTGTTTACAATAGCTAAGCTTTGGAAACAGCCCAAATGCCCAAAAATAGATGACTGGATCAAGAAGATGTGGTACATATATACCATGGAATATTACTCAGCATTCAAAAAAGATAAACACATGCAATTTGCAGCAACATGGATGGCGCTGGAAGGGATCATGCTCAGCGAAATAAGCCAAAAAGAAAAAGAAAAATACCGGATGGTCTCACTCATAGCAGGAATCTAGAAAACTTAAATAAGGGACCAGGAAAATGAATATAAGAAAGTGAAAATCAAAATCAACAAAAAACTATGAACCAGAGACACTTTTTGGGGGGTGGGGGGCAGGAGGGGAAGGATTGGGGTCAGAATGGGGCGTTTGCAATTGTATGGGGGAATATAAAAATAAAATTTAATATTAAAAAAATAAATAAATTATATTGTTTAATACTCAAAAGTTGTAAAGAATATTGAGGTTTGACTTTTTCAGCCTCTATTCTCTCTACTTGTAACGTGTGTACAGAGATGAATGCTTATATGCAGGAACTGTATGTTGGGAAGTGTCCATGAGAGCTATAGCAGTGGGACATAAGAGACATGGAATTAGGCAGAATGTTAAACTGGGGTGCAGTCACAGTGAAGATTTATTAATTTTATACGGATCTCTGGAACTGGAATGTTCTTCCTTGAAGCAAAGTGTCAGTTCCTCATACCCTCATATGGACCGGTAATTAGATGTGATGTGCCTGTGAGTGGGTCTGATACTGGGTGAGGTAGCTCTCTTTGGTTGATGGTAATTCCCAGAGAAAGGCTTAAATGACAGATGTCAGTCACAGTAACATCAGCAGTTGGGGTAATGTAGCTCCAGCCCTGACGGAGTGTCTTGTTAACCCATCCAGAGAGCTTAATCAAAAGTGCCTCCTAAACTAGATGTGCCAGGAGACCAAAATCTGAGTTTCCACTTCTTTGCAGCTGCACAACTGCATGCAATTTTGATTCTAGCAATCAAAAGGAACTCCTGGGAGATTGGGATTCAGAACCGAATTAAATAGTGGGAAGAGCAGACAGTAGACATTTATTTTGCTGAGTAGGGCTGTGGTGCAGGCTTGGTGGTTTTCAGTCTGCAGCTTCCTAATGCGGCACCTCACATGCTGGTGGTGACAGCTTTTCTGCGTTCGTGGTGGAGGCAGGGTGATGCTGTGCACTGGGATGTACTCCAGAAGTCAGCCTAGGGCTGGCTCTTCCAGCTTTCCTTTGGCTTAATAAGTCACTTAGTACCTGAAAATAAATGGTTTCTACTTAATTAAACCAGACACTAATTATTGTGTATCTGTACCTAACCATTTATATTAATCTTAATGTCTTTTGTTTCAATTGATAAGGGAACCATGTCATTGTGGTGCAGTAACATGCCCAGGATCTTAGGCAGGCCCTGGACTCAAATCTAGCTACTTTGGTCCCTGCACTTTTTACCTATAGTGAGGTATGAAGATATGTGTCACCACTCCAGTGTTCCTCCCTTATCCTTAGCACAGAGATCCAGAAATTGAGCTCCAAATTTATAGAAGCATATAATAAAATTTATTTTTAATTTGGTTACATATCACACTACACTGAAGTAGGCAGTCTTCCTTCTTGGTTTTCATTTTACCTTCTTTTCCTCTTCTCTTTTAAAATGTTCGATGACTTTTCCTAGTTATATGTGCCCAGATGACAACAGTTCTTCCCCTCTGGAGAGATGTTGTAAATCTCAAGTTTGACCCTCATACCAAAGACTTTGACACTAAAGGAAGACCTTAAGAAAAGAAGTAGGATTTAAGCCTAAAGAAGGAACTAACAATAGAGAATGTTAAAAATACTTTGAGAGAGCGATTTCAATAACATCTGGGGACTGCCACTTCCCTAAATTACAGCATTTTGCATCATTTTGCTCCATAAGTGTTTTTGATTGGATGCTTTTCTAATTTCTCTGCTAATGGCTGTGTGGGCAAAGACAGACTTGGATTCAAAACAAAGACGAGGATCAGGGTTAAAATGATTTCTTTCAGGGACTACTCCCAGGGTAATATTCTAGTGCATAAATTTAGCTTGGCTGATCTTTTGTGAAGGAAGTAGAGAAGTCTTTATTTATTTTGAAATGCAATAGCCAAGGATTTGGCCTTTGATTTCTCTCCAGATATGGTTGGAAGTGCTGAAAATGTCTTCTGGGTGCCCTGACCTGCTGCCCCAACTCGAATCTTCTTGGTGTCTCTCCTTGGTAGCTATAATCTGTCTTTGATCTCTCTTCCTATTTCTGGGTATGTATGTTGACATTTATAGAGGCAGATTTGTTTGCTTCCTTCTATTTTCCCAGTTGATCTATTTTTCAGTGGGGGGATGCCAATAACCAAAAACTCTGACATTTGGTGGCAGTGCCATGCTCCTATTCTTAAAGAGAATATGCGTGTCTATTATACAAGCAGGCTGTCACTACCCTCACTGGGGAATTTATACCAAACTATGTATATTACCCAGGTGTATTAAATGAAAATCTTCTTAAGTACAATGATTTAACAATGAATTTAACTTAAAAGCAACCATATTAGGTCTTATCTAATAGGAGATGGAAAAGAAACTTAACACTTTTTGATTCTTAATAATGATAAGCATTATAATAGGCCTTTGAAATACAAAGATTTAATTTAATCTACATAATGTTTTATGAATAGGCATTATTGTTCTGAGGAGTGAAGTTAAACCAAGGAGCACCACGTTTTGAATCCATTTGTGATTGACTTTTCAGGACATCTTTCCCCTTCTGGGATATAGATAGTTCCAGAGAGAGCTTCACCAAGGAAAGTCTGCTGACCAGGAGTGGAAGATTTAACCTTCCCTCTGTTCTTTCATTAAGCCCATGTGAGTGTAGGAAAAAGCAGATTGTGAGTGAAAAACTATGAATTCTCATGCTAACGTTATTAACTTCCTGTATAATACTGGACAAAATATTTCACTTATGTGGGCCTCTTTTTCTTCATCTGTAAAGGAGAGATTTGGGCTAAACGATTACCAATTCTCCCATAAAAGTTGGCTAGCTTCTTGGAAGTGGGTGGAGAGTGCTTTATAAGGTTTATTCTACTTGATCTGATTCCAGAAATATTCACAAGAGTTTACCAATGAAGAAGGAGAATAATGGCTTAGTATTTAGAGAAAAAAGACTGTTCACCTCTGTATGTATGGTGTGGTAGGATGATGGTAAGAAAGTAAATATGTGGGTAGTTGATTATGAAGTAGAGAGAGAAGGCTGCAAGAGGTAATTTGGGGGGCAGCGGTAAAGTAACTTAAATGTCAGCTTAAGAACTTTGATTTTTACCCGGTACATAGGAAATCAGTGAAGTCTTTAATCTGTGGAACTCACTGCCAAAGTTGTATTTTAAAGAAATTACTCTCATAGTAATACTGAGGATGGATTTGAGAGGGAAGTGGAATCGGAAAAACAATAGGTTTTGCTTATTTGTATGCAGGTAAAAGATGCTGAGAACTTAAGGTGTTAAGAGAAGAAACAAAGGAATTTCTAAAGAGACATCTGAGAGACATGTTCTCTGTCATATCGATCTAAATAATTTTATATATTTTGTAGATTCCAAATGCATAGTTAGACTTTTTAAAACACTTTTGAAATGGGAATTTGAAATTACCTTTAGTTTGTGTGAGTTATTGGAGAAGTATTTTTTCTTTCTTTCTAAATGTACAAGAAAGGTGAGTGAAATAATCTACAATGAAATAAGGTAAATGATTATTTATTTATACCTAAATAAGAAATGAAATATGGGCCTCCCTGGTGGTGCAACGGTTGAGCGCTGGCCTGCTAAGCTGCCTGCAGCCTCTGCAGTGCCGGTTCGATCCCTGGCCACCTCCCACATGGCGTGCAGACCTCTCCTGCCGCCCGCTGCTCCCCTCAACAGTGTACTTCGTCGGTCAGTCTGCCTGCTCTGCTCCCCACTCTGGCTCTGGTGAATTCTCTCACCCTCCCACGCTTATGACTGTACCCAGAGCTTGTATAAATAAACAAACAAATAAATAAATAAATCTTTAAAAAAATAAGTAATGAAATAAGGTAAATGATTATTTATTCCAAGTACTAAGACCCTCCAAAGTATTCTACTACAGTAGAGATAAAAAAGAATTGCCTTTGTTTTGCTAAGTGGAGCAAAGTAAAATAGCAAAATCAATTTGACTCTCTTTAGTATATGAACGTTCAAGTTGTTTATTTTACACACATATTCTCTATTATAGCTGTTTCAAGGTAGCCATTATCTTCTCTAAACGAAAGTCATATATAATCAGGAGATAATAAAAACATATTTGTCAAAAGCTCTAATTTTGAATCCTACATTTGGGACACTAGTTTTGACCTTAGGCAAGTCATTTAAATCTCCTCAAGCAGCTTGGTTGCCTAACTGGTAAAACAGTTAACAAGATCTGTCTCATAAATTGTTGTAGGCTTAGATCAGTTGATTTATTTACATAGGTAATACAGGATATCTTTCTTTCTTAACCTATTATCTTATGTGAGTACTTTGCAAGCTTCAAATTGCTATGCAAAACAGGTTAATTGCTGATCATATCCAAATGCCTTGTGGTGTGTTCTTAGCCTATCTGCACCCTAGTATCTCAGACCTCCAGAGAGTAGTCCTGTCTAACCTGTTTTGTGATTTGGCTCAGAAAGCACATTTTGATGGCGGATGTGGTATTACAAATGTTCTAGAAGGGAGAGTGACTTGCCAGGAAGCGTTGCCAATTGAAAGCAAAGTGAAAATTCAGAATTATGGAGGTTTAATTTCCTGCTGAATAATTCTCCACAAGCTGTGTAAACTTCTCTTCACTGAACAAATACTCAGAATAAAATATCTTTGATGCTCTTTTCCTTTTTAATAAGAAAATGTTCATATTATTTGAGAGTAGAGGCAAGGAAAGAAGTAGTTCTGGCTCTCCAGAGCTAAGTTTGTATAAGTCATTGAGAGTCCTGCTGTGCCTTGGACCTGTGGCTTTTGGGAGGTTGGGTGAGAAGAACTATTTTCCAAGGGATTTTTTTTTTTCCAATAAAAGCCTCACAGATTGCCCATGGGCTGGTTCCTTACAGTCTATTTAACATTATAATTCTTTATTGAATTAACTGTTTATAGAAGATGCTTTAAAATAGTGCTAGATCACCTAGCATGAACCAGCCCCGTGGTAAAGTGAATAGACGTGATACCTGACTTCCAAGAACATAGTCGTTAGATGCAGTCAACCAACAAATAAATATTAAGGTAAAAACTGTGATAAATGTTGTTTATATTAGTGCTTCAGAGAAAGGCTGTAAGAAGGGGCATATGAACTGGGGCACAAAGGTAAGCCGAAGTTGGCTAGCTGTTGAGCACGTAGATTAAGTGTTTCAATTCATGGTAGTTTTGTGTGCAAGGTGTGGAAAGAGTTTGGTGCATTTGAAAAACTGAAATGAAGCTGCTATAGCAAAACAGCAAATATGAGGAAGAAAATTCTGACTTAATATGATAAATAGGTTCTTGGAAACTCACTTTAAGTGAAATGTTATATATGGAAACCAGTTTTACTATCAGTTAATTGACATAAACAACAGTTAATTTTCTAGAACATATTCCTGGTCACAAAAATATCAACACACTTCTCAATAAGCTCAAAACACTTCTAGTGTTAATAACTTGTTTTCATTCATTCATTCATTCATTTTTTTCAAGCTGCTTATTCCAGCTAAGAATGACTAGTTGCCTAAGCTAATCCTGGCAACTGAAGACAGATGTGGTGGACATCAAACTGACAAGGTTCCATTCTACTATAGGGAGAACTCACAGACACACCCATAGTCACCATACTGGGTCGAATCTTCTACCTCACAGTAACAAAAATGAGTGGGAATCGTGGTCACAGAATGAGAGAAATAATTGATGAATATCAAATACTAAATAAACTCTTGGTCAAAATTAATTTTTCCTATAAACAAGAAATTAGATATGTCTATATCCACAATACACACACATTATTTTCCCATACATTTACATGTATTTCAAACATGTCATTCTACTCACTGTTAAGATATTTTCTGTGTATATTTGTGGGTGTATATCTTTAACTCTCTCTCCTTGGAAGAATATATGAAAAAGTGAAAAAAAATTAATTGGGAAGATCAGATTGGGAGAGATAGATGAAAGCTGATTTCTCCCTGCTATATTTTGGTTATATTTTCAAAAAAAATTAAACACTGGTGGGACTTAGTAGTGGACTGACCTCTATGAGTTTAGATTAATCATTACCAATGTTATAGGTAGTTGCTTAGAATAGAATTGTTTTTATTGGAAATTATCATGTGGCATGATTTACAGTATAAGAGAGAGTAGGATACAATCTTTGCTCCCTGTCACTATTTTCCTACATTTTCACAAGTGTAATCTGGGGGAGTATGTATGCCAGTGAATCATGTTTTCCATAAATCAATCATGTAAACTCATGGAGAGACTTTCCATGGTCCCTCTTCAACACACTCACCACATATCCTTGCTTTCGTCATGGTGTCCTTTGTCAAGCTTGTTCTTATTAGGAAGGAAGATGACTTAAACCAGAGAGAAAGCCGTTGCAGTGAATTAACCATGAAAATGATAACAACCCATATGTGGACTTGAAGACTAATATATTTTCCCAAAAGTTGGTTGGAAAAAATTAATATACTGGAAACTGCTTAATATATGAGATTTCTAAAATATTTGGCACAGAATGGCAACAACATGGGTGGAATGGAGGGGATTATGCTGACTGAAATATGTCAGAAGGTGAAAGACAAATGCAGGAGGATTTCACTCATATGTGGAATACAGAGAAGAAAACAATAAATTGACAAAACAAACCCTGAAAATTTGACTGCAGAATTAAGGTGCTAGAAGGGGAGCAGGAGTGAGGCAGGGACCTGGGGTAAAGAACTATGGATGCTTTGATGGTGGGGGCGGTGGGGTGACAGACATTCTGAGGAGGTATCAACCCGTTCCCCTAAGTCATATACAGTGATGTAAACCAGTGGTACGTCAATAAAGAAGAAAGAAAGAAATAGATAAATAAAATGGGAAAAAAAAGAATAAAAGTCAGAGTGAATAATTTAAAAAACATAAAAATTGGGGGCAGTAGAGTAGAAATGCCATTGAAAAACAACTGGTGGTAGCGCTGAGGATGCTAACCCTGTTCAGTGTGTATGTTGTGGCTAAGAAAAATGCCAAGGTGTTTTTATGAATTTAAACATAAACTGTTTAATCCAACATCCTTTGTGAGAATATAATACCTGTAAATGTAATAAGGAGTCGTGGAAGGCTGAATTGGAACTTATTGGCACGGCTACCAGAACAGTGAATTTAAGAATAATCAAACCTCCTCCCTGTCTGATTCCACAGTGGATATGACCTGCATCTAAATGGCAGCCCACACTCTGGGCCAGAGGTGGGAACAATGCTCTGAATAGTCCCAAGTACATGACTAGGACGACTTTGTTCCCTGCGATATGCCTACTTGTTGCTGCTTAATGCATTACTCATCTTTGTAATTCTGTACGATTACTTAAAATTCCACCTCCCCCCTAAGTAGGAATACTTCTTTATGTACTCGGCTCTCCACATGTGAACTTTACTTTGGCAGGGAAGTTGCTTTAAGTATGTCAGAATGCAGAGACAGACGTGAAAAACAAGCACTGAGAACTGACCATAGATCTGAGGCCTCCAGCAGGGTAATGGGAGGGGAAGAGCACAATGGACTGTGGGTGCTTTGGTGGCAGGAGAGCAATAGTGACCACCTCTGAAGTGGAGAGTCTGTGCTTCCCAAATACCAACAACAATGTCAAGAAACTAACAAGGATATAAAACAATGGTACCTCATTAAAGAATAAAAAAATTAAAATATAGGAGAACCAAATAAGACATCAGTGTAAAATAAAATAATAACAGTATAAAACAAACAAAGCAAAAACAGATAATTATAAATCAGAGACATCCTGCAGGGGAGGAGGAGGGAGAGGGATCAGAAGGAGGGAAGGAGGAGCCTAGGGGACTGAGGTGATGGTGCACGGGGTGCACTGGGGAAGGAAATTCCATGGGGACTACACCTGAGGGAGTGGGGCGAAGCAAATACTGTTTAAAAATGAACAATGATGTAAAAAATTTAAAAATAATTAAAATTATGTCAGAATGAAAGAATAGGTTTAAAGCTTAGAGTTGAACAAGTTTGCATTTTATTAATTTCTAATGTTTTAGAGATAAATGTTATTCACTTTGAATTAAAAGCATTATGTTGTCTTGATATGTACCTGACATCCTAACATAAAGTTGATAAAAAATATGCATCTCCTTTCTCCTTACATTAGAGATTATTGATAAACACTTGTGAGGAATGGTCTTGTCAGTGATATTTCCCTCTGGGATGTGGGGACTACTTTGTTTCTCCATCTGTAGTCAAGCCCAGATCTTTTCAAGGTTACTTATCACAGGTAATTAGCCTGCAGGAGAGTAGGTAGAGGAAAGAATGAAATGGGTACAGCAGCTGTATATGTGGGGCTAGTCATCAGGTTCTTTGTACGAGACCCCATAGACCCCTGAACCAGATGTAGGTAGGGTTCATGTCTCTACGCCACTGGGTTAGGGATCATATAGCAATATTGCCCCCAGTACAGAAGACAGGGAATATCTGTTTTCACAACTGAACAATCCAAGGGGTCTTTCTCTTATGAAAATTTGAACTACAGTTGTGGGAAGCAGTAGTACCTCATTTGGCCTATGGGAGGAAGACCCACTATATTCAGTAGCAAAATTTTCATCCAGGGGTGACCTTCTTTGTACAGGCTCTCTCCCACAGTGAATAAGACTTTTACCCTTTATTGTGGTTTTTACAATCATGACAGAAGCCAACTGTTTGGAGAGAATTAAAATGTTCTCAGTCATTTCTTTCTCAACAGGCTCTTCCAGTCCACCATTTGTCCAGCCAGCACTATTTTCAGGGTGACATGTGTTTATGCTTTTTTTGGGTTTCACATCCAGTCTGGCCTCTTTCCCTGGCCCTTAGTCCCCTTCCTACTTTGCCCTTCCAGCAGAAACAGAGATGGCTTTTCAGGTCTTTGTGACTTCCTAAGGACAAGTGCCCAGCCACATGCTCCTAGTCTGCATTGCTCTACTATAGGAAAATTAAGATTCACACATACGTGAGCACACACACACACACACATACACACATCCCTAATTCTTTGCTGCCTATGGTTGCAGATCAGGAATTGAGTTCATTTTTTAAATTTCTTATAAGCACTCTCTTTAAAGGGATAACTATCTATTACAGAAATTGTCTATTTTCTTGTTCTGTGTGTATTTAAATCTGATGGGCATAATCTAGTCTTCCAACCAAAGATGCTCTGTACGCCCTCCCCTTTTCCTAATGCTACTTCTCCCCACTTACCCCCAAGGCTACACCTTCATGACCCTTGCCTCACACAGACTTGAGCATAAGTTATTCAATTTGGATTTTACAGTGGTTGTAGTTGTACAGTGTACAGTGGTTTGTTCTACATCAATTACAATTCCACAATGGCATCTTAAAATCAATTAATAATCAAGCCAGGGCCTCCCTGATGGTGCAAGGGGTTAAGACACAACCTATGAAACTATCCACAGCCTCTGCAGTACGATTTTCATCCCCGGCAAGCCAAGGAGCTACCCACATGGCACGGCAGACCTCTCCTGTCTGGCCTGCTGCTCCTCTCAGCAGTGTATTTCGGTCGATCTGCCTGTTCTGCTCCCCACTCTGTCTCTGGTGAATCTTCTCACCACCCACACCTCTGACCTGTACCCCAGTTCTTCTATGCATAAATAAATAAATCTTTAAATATAAAAGAATCAAGCAAAAGCAGGTATCAGTAGCTCTAGTAGGATTGTCTTCTGTGAAAAATAGGCAACTTGGGTGATTCAAGAAGAGTTTAATGTTTGAACTTTGTCTTGCCAGAGCTGAGTTTGGTGCTCTTCTTATGAAGGAGAGTTGAAGGAAGAAATCAAAACAAAACTGATAATCTTATATGAAGTGACTGAAGTTTGAGTAGTGTCACTCCGTTCAATTTTTTCTTTAAAATCAAGTTATTTCTATGCTATTGTAAGCTGTTATACCTCAATGATAATAATCATTGATTGAATGAATAACATGTAATTTAAAAGATGCAAGTTATTTTTTTTGCATTAATTTTATTTATTTATTTTTTAATTTTTTTTTTATAAATTTTATTGTTATATTCCCCATACAATTGCAGCCCCCCCATTCTGAACCCAATCCCTTCTCTCCCGCCCCCACCCCCCTAAAAGTATCTCTGGTTCATAGTTTTTTGTTGATTTTGATTTTCACTTTCTTATAGTTATTCATTTTCCTGGTCCCTTATTTAAGTTTTCTAGATTCCTGCTATGAGTGAGACCATCCGGTATTTTTCTTCTTCTTTTTGGCTTATTTCGCTGAGCATGATCCCTTCCAGCGCCATCCATGTTGCTGCAAATTGCATGTGTTTATCTTTTTTGAATGCTGAGTAATATTCCATGGTATATATGTACCACATCTTCTTGATCCAGTCATCTATTTTTGGGCATTTGGGTTGTTTCCAAAGCTTAGCTATTGTAAACAGTGCTGCTATAAACATAGGGGTGCAGGTGTTCTTTGGAATTGATGTTTCTGTGTCCTTTGGGTAAATACCTAGGAGTGGAATTGCTGGATCATATGGAAGCTCTATGTTTAGTAGGTTCAGAAATCTCCACACAGCTTTCCACAGTGGTTGGACCAGTTTGCACTCCCACCAACAGTGCAGAAGAGTTCCTTTTTCTCCACACCCTCGCCAACATTTGTTGTTGCTAGTTTTTTTAATATGTGCCATTCTCACTGGTGTAAGATGGTATCTCATGGTAGTTTTGATTTGCATTTCCCTGATGATAAGTGATGTTGAACATTTTTTCATATGCCTGTTGGCCATTTGCATTTCCTCTTCAGAGAAGTTTCTTTTTAGCTCTTCTGCCCATTTTTTGACTGGATTATTTTCTTTGTTGTTGTTGAGTCTCATCAGCTCTTTGCAGATTTTTGTGATCAGTCCTTTATCATTAGTGTTGGGTGCAAAAATGTTCTCCCAGTTGGTGGGGTTTCTCTTTGTTTTTGTTATTGTCTCTTTTGCTGTGCAAAAGCTCTTTAATTTGATGTAGTCCCAGCTGTTTATCTTTGCCTTCACTATCACTGCTTTGGGTGATGTGTCTGTAAAGATGTCTTTGATGTGCAAATCACGTAGTGTTTTGCTTATATTTCCTTCTATATATTTTATGGTTTCAGGTCTTATGTCTAGTTCTTTAATCCATTTTGAGTTGATTTTTGTGTATGGTGTGAGGTAGTGGTCAAGCTTCACTCTTTTGCATGTAGCGACCCAGTTTTCCCAGCACCATTTATTGAACAAACTTTCTTTGCTCCAATGCATATTCTTTGCTCCTTTGTCAAAGATTAGTTGACCATAAATCTGTGGGTTTATTTCTGGATTTTCTATTCGATTCCATTGGTCTGTATGTCTGTTCTTGTTCCAATACCATGCAGTTTTGATGATTATGGCTTTGTAGTATAGTTTGAAGTCTGGGAGTCTGATGCCTCCATTCCCTTCTTTTTTTTTCAGGAGAGCTTTGGCTATTCGGGGTTTTTTGTGTTTCCATATGAATTTCATCAATAATTGTTCTATTTCTTTGAAGAATGCCATTGAGATTTTGATTGGAATAGCACTGAATCTGTATATTGCTTTTGGAAGGATGGCCATTTTAATAATGTTTATTCTTCCAATCCATGAGCAGGGGATGTCTCTCCATTTCTTTGTGTCTTCTTCTATTTCTTTTAACAGTGTTTTATAGTTTTCTTTGTATAGGTCCTTTACCTCTTTTGTTAGATTTATTCCCAAATATTTGATTTTTTTTGTTTCAATAACAAAAGGGATGGTTTTTTTGATTTCTTCTTCTTCAGATTTATTGTTTGTGTATAGGAAGGCTACTGACTTTTGCGTGTTGATTTTGTATCCTGCCTCTTTACTGAACTGATTGATGAGTTGAATTAGCTTTTCTGTGGAGTTTTTGGGGTTCTCTATGTATAATATCATATCGTCTGCAAATAGTGATAGTTTGACTTCTTCTTTTCCTATTTGGATTCCTTGGATGTCTTTCTCTTGTCTTATTGCCCTGGCTAGGACTTCCAGTATTATATTGAAAAGCAGTGGTGAGAGTGGACATCCTTGTCTTGTTCCAGATCTTAATGGAATTGCTTTCAGCTTTTCACCATTGAGAATGATACTGGCTGTTGGCTTGTCATAGATGGCCTTTATGATGTTGAGGTATGTTCCTTGTATCCCAAGAATTTCAAGGGCTTTTATCATGAATGGGTGTTGCACTTTGTCGAAAGCTTTCTCAGTATCTATTGATATTATCATATGGTTTTTATATTTCTTTTTGTTGATGTGTTGGATAACGTTGATTGATTTTCGGATGTTAAACCATCCTTGTGTCCCTGGAATGAATCCTACTTGGTCGTGGTGAATTATCTTATGGATACATTGTTGGATTCTGATAGCTAAAATTTTATTGAGGATATTTGCATCAGTGTTCATTAGGGAGATTGGCCTGTAGTTTTCCTTTTTTGTGTTGTCCTTGTTCAGTTTTGGTATTAGTGTAATGTTGGCTTCATAAAACGTGTTTGGTATTGTCCCTTCCTTCTCAATTTTTTGGAAGAGTTTGTGAAGGATAGGCACTAATTCGTCTCTGAATGTTTGGTAGAATTCATTTGTAAATCCATCAGGTCCTGGGCTTTTGTTTTTGGGGAGGTTTTTAATTACCATTTCAATTTCGCTAATTGTAATTGGTCTGTTTAGGTGTTCTATTTCTTCTTTATCTAGCTTTGGGTGATTGTAGAGTTGTAGGAATTTGTCCATCTCCTCTAGATTGTTAAACTTGTTTCCATATAACTGTTCATAGTAGTTACTGATTATTCTTTTTATTTCTGCTGTGTCCATTGTGATTTCTCCTCTTTCATTGATGATCCTGTTTATTTGTGCTTTCTCCCTTTTTTCCTTTGTGAGCCTGGCTAGGGGTTTGTCTATTTTATTGATTTTTTCAAAGAACCAGCTCTTGGTTTCATTGATCTTTTGGATTGTTTTTTTAGTTTCAATTTCATTTATTTCTGCTTTGGTTTTTATTATTTCTTTTCTTCTACTGGTTTTGGGGTTTTTTTGTTGTTCTTTTTCTAGATCTTTGAGCTTCGAGATTAGGTTGTTTCTTTGCGTTCTTTCTTGTTTCTTGATGTGAGCTTCTATTGCTATATATTTTCCTCTTATTACTGCTTTTGCTGCATCCCATACATTTAGGATATTGGTGTCCTCCTTGTTGTTCAATTCAAAAAATTTTTTAATTTCTTCTTTGATCTCCTCATTAGTCCAATGGTCTTCCAGTAGTGTGGTTTTTAATCTCCATGAGGTAGGAAAGTTCCTTGCCTTCTTTTTATGGTTTATTTCTAGTTTGATGCCTTCATGGTCAGAAAAGATGGTTGATATGATTTCAATCTTGGTGTATCTGTTGATGTTTGTCTTGTGCCCCAGTATGTGATCGATCCTGGAGAATGATCCGTGTGCGCTTGAGAAAAATGTGTACTCCGTTTTTTTGGGGTTTAGTGTTCTATAGATGTCTGTTAAACCCAATTGCTCTAGGTCCTTATTTAGAGCTTTGGTTTCTTTACTTATTTTTTTTCTTGTTGATCTATCCATTGTTGATAGTGGTGTGTTGAAGTCTCCCACTACGTATGTGTTTTCTCTGATGTCTGTTTTCAGAGAGGACAACAGTTGTCTGATATATTTTGGTGCTCCTTCGTTTGGTGAGTATATGTTAATGAGTGTTATTTCTTCTTGAAGTATTGTCCCCTTGATCATAATGTAGTGACCATTGGGGTCTCTTTTTATCTTTTTGAGTTTGAAATGTTTTATCTGATATAAGTATAGCTGTTCCTGCTGTCTTTTTTGGTCCATTTGCTTGTAGGCTTGTTTTCCATCCTTTAACTTTGAGCCTATTTTTATCTTTTGTAGCTAAATGTGTTTCCTGGAGACAGCAAAAGGTTGGGTTTTGTTTCTTAATCCAGGCTGCAACTCTGTGTCTTTTTATTGAAGAGTTTAGTCCATTTACATTTAGAGTTAATATTGATATGTTAACATCTGTATTTGCCATTGTGTTTGTCTTTCCTTTGATTTTATTTATTTATTCTTTTAATAACTTTTTTTTTTTTTGGCCTTCTTTCATTGTTATTCGTCGCTCTGAGGTTCTGGCTTTAGGACTCCTTGTAGTATTTTTTGGAGTGGGGGTTTAGTTGCAATGAAATTCCGGAGTTTCTGTTTGTCTGGGAAGGTCCATATTCTTTCTTCAAAGAGGAAGGAGAGCTTTGCGGGATAGAGTATTCTTGGTTGGCATCTGTTTTCTTGGAGTCTGTTGACTATGTCCCTCCACTCTCTCCTTGCCCGTAGTGTTTCTTCGGAGATGTCTGATGTCAGCCTGATTGGTTTTCCTTTGAATGTTATCTGTTTCTTCCCTCTTGCCAGCTTCATTATTTTTTCCTTGTCCTGGATTCTTGGGAGCTTTACTATTATGTGTCTTGCTGTATTTTTCCTTTCGTCGTGGAAGTTTGGTGTTCTTCTTGCTTCTTGTATATCAATTTTCAGCTCCTTCTTCACATTTGGGAAGTTCTCTTCAATTATCTCTTTGAATAGTTTCTCTGTTCCTACATCTCTCTCCTCTCCTTCTGGTATTCCTATAACTCTTATATTTCCTTTCCTCATGGTGTCAGATAGTTCCCGAAGTCTTTCTTCGTTCTTTTTCCTTCGTACTTCTCTTTCCTTTTCTGTTTTGGTTCTTTTTATTTCTGTGTCTTCAAGATTACTTATTTGTTCTTCCATTTCATCTATTCTGCTTTCATTGCTTTTCCCAGAATTCTTTAGTTCTTCCATTAATTCTTTGATCTCCTGCATTTCTTTTACTTCCCTCTTTAGGGACTCAATTTCTTTCTTCTGACCATTGTTTTCCCTCTCTAGGGACTCAATTGCATTCTTCTGATCGTTGATTATTTTTCCCTTATCATTGTTTTCCTTTATGACTTCTGTCAGTTTTTTAATCACGGCAATTTTAAATTCTCCTTCTGGAAGGCTCAGAAATTCTTCCAAGTTATTGTCGTTGCAATCTGGGGGCTGGTTTTCTTTTTGTGGTGTGCTTTTTCTCTGTTGAGTTGCTAGGTTGCCTGTGGTTCTTCTCCTCCCTACTGTCTGTTTTCTAATTTGCCGTATGCATTGGGACACTGTGTTGTTGGGACTGGCCGGCATCTTGGGTGAGCTTCTCTGCTCCCCTCTGGTTCCTCCAGGAGTCATCTGTCAGTTTCAAGCAGTCTTTATTGGAGAAAGGTCCCTGTCCTAAAATGTCGATGTGGGGACACACTCCCCTGTGCGCCTGGTCTGCCCCGGCGGTAGGTTCCTGCTCCCCCTCTGGGCTTGGACTGCAGGCCAGTGGGGGTCTGTCGTGGGTGAACTTCCCCCGCTCACCTCTGGCTCCTGAGGAAGCCTTCTGCAGGTAGTCTTTACTGAAGAAATGTCCCTGTTCTAAAATGTGATGTGGGACACACTCCCTGCGCGTCCGGTGTCAGGCACACTCTTCTGCGTGCCTGGTCTGCCCTGGCTGTGGGTGCTCGCTCTCCCTGTGGGCTCAGACTACTTGTTCGGAAGGGGCCGGGTGTGGGCTAACTCCCCAGCTGGCCACTAGCTCCTTCAGGAGCCTGTGCTGGCTTCAAGTCGCTAGGTGGCGCCAGAGATCTCTCCTAGAGCCCTTGGGGAGCTGATTTTCCACCCCGTGGGACAGGGAGCAGAGCGGGGATGGTAGAGTACACCTCAACGGCTTTGGGGTGCTGTGTCTGCCTTGTGCCCCACCGTCGTGGGGAACCCACGCCCCTAATTTCATGCCCCGGGTCTCAGTTCCAAAGCCCTCAGTTCCAGGACGCGGGCTGTATCCCAGATCAGTGGCGCAGGAACAGCGCCTTTTGAATCCCGCTTCCCTGCCTTGGCGCCTGGTTCCTGTTCACTCAGGGAGGGCCTCCGCCGTCTCCCCGCAAGCCTAGGTCGCAGGCGCGGGGACCTGGGCAGCTGCGATCCGATCCGGATCCGCGTCTGCTTTTTCAGCGCGCTGCTTTCCGTGCAAGCTTACAGGCGGCCGGGGCTGAGTGCTGATGCTGGTCTCCTCCTGGGGGGCGGGGCTCTCTTTAATGGCGCCTGGAGCTCACCTCCGCGGCGGATCCTGCAGGGTTCTCCACAGCTCCCGTTCACGGGGTGTGGTGGCTGAAATAGTTCCTTTCCACTCACATTCCCACTTGCTGCGTCCCTTGTTCTTGTTGGCCGTTTTGGTTTGTTGTTTCCCTCCTCTCTGCTGGTCGGAGAGTGCCGACTTTGTGGGCGGGGGAGGGGAGCAGGGTTCTGCGCTTCCCTCCCTTCTCGTCCTCTTTTATGGCAACTTTCTTCTTTGGGCAGTTTGCTGGAGTCGTCCGTTTATCTTCCGTGTCCCAGTTCTCACTGGGACCTGCCGCTTTCCCTCCCTATTAACTTTTTTTAATGGGAGATCTTACTCGCAGCGTCTCCTCCCCGCCATGTTGCTCAGCCCCCCTCGATGCAAGTTATTTTTACATATTTCTGTCTCTTTTTAAAGATATCATCTCTTAATGTAAATATTTGGAAAATACAATATTTTAATATTGTATTTTTAATATTTGGAAAATACAGTAAAACATTAAAAAGAAAATAAAAATTATTATTCAATTTTTAGAAATAATCACTGCTAACATTTTCATACGTGTACTTCTGGTATATATCTACAATATGAAGAGATGTTTATATATACAAGCATATTTGATTATGCTGGTATATACCAGTATGCAGTGCACATACATATTCCTTTGGTTTCAGTATAGATTCAGTATGTTTGCATTTAGGATATATTTATATATGAGTCATGTATAATATTATTTTCACTGTTAAGTGATATTCCATTTGTGATGTATTCTAATTTGATATTGGCCTTTTATAGATCTTATAATTTTTCATTCTAAATAATGATTTGATAAAGATATTTGCATGGCCTCCCCTGGTGTGCAGCGGTTGAGTGCTGGGTTGTGAAGCTGCCCACAGCCTCTGCAGCGTGGGTTCATTCCCCGGCTGCCGGCGAGGATCCCACATGGCACGGCAGACCTCTCCTGTCCCGCCTGCTGCTCCCCTCAGCAGTGTATTTCATCAGTCTGCCTGTTCTGTTCCCCACTCTGGCTCTGGTGAATTCTCTCACCCTCCCGTGCTTCTGACTGTAGCCAGTGCCTGTATAAATAAATAAATAAATAAATCTTTAAAAAAAGCTTTTTTTTAAAAAAAAAATTGCAGACACATAAATTCTCAGCTGAGGTAGAAAAAGAGTTGTTTTCTTGTTTGGTCTCACACTGTAAAGGAGTGCCTTTTTGTGGTGTAGAATCACTTTTTTTTAAAAAATTTTGTTCTTTTTGTTAATCACTTCTCTGAGAAAGGTTCCCAAGAGTAGTTGAGGTGCTGCTTAGTGCTGCTCAGTATTACTAAGTGCAAGAAAGTTGGTGATATATCTTATAGAGAAAATGCATGCATTAGGTAGAATGAGTTATACTGTCATTGACTTTGAATTGTTCACTTTTCATTAATCATATATGTTAATTAAGGTGTCTTTAAGCATAAATACACATTTTGGTTGATTTTAAAAGGTTGATAATACCAATTGGTCTTATTAACATATGGACTAGAGAGAAACCAAATAAAGGTTCAAAGATAAACTTTAAAATGCATTTTTAATAAATTAATATTATATAATTAATATTTTAATAAATAAATATTGATCCACATCATTTCCATAATAGAAATGTTGGTAAACTTTAAAACCAACCTCTGAAAGCTGACCATAGAACTGAGGCATAAGGAGGAGGAGAGGAGAGGTAAGGGTAAGAACAGGGGCGGGGAGAAGGCACAACAGACTATGGTGAGAACTGTGGGTACCTTGTTGGAGGGGATGTTATGGAGATCACACCTTAGGGGGGAGATTCTGTACTTCTAAAATATTAATAACAATGTAAACCAATGATACTACAGTAACAACACATTAAAAATAAAAATAAAAATGTTATGCATTGGTTGGTAGATAAACTGTGACTAGAAGATACTAATTCTGTTTCTCTGGGGCAGTGGCTCAGCATTCTCAGTGTTTAGAGTGACTTTATAGTAAATACACAAATAATGACATTGTGTTTTCAGAGGCATTGATGGTTTGTATCACTGAACAGATCCTCTTTCTCTGCCATTTTCTCGCAATGTTTTTTAACCTTTGGGTTACACAGCTTTCTTTGGGGATTTTGCAAATTTCACTCCACACTACTGATGAATATTTCTGCAGCATAAAACTGGTGTTTACTGCCTGCAATGAGGATTATCATTCTTGCGTGTTGTTGCTTTGTTTTTATCCTTTTGTGTCTCTCTGGATATTAGTGTAAAGAATCAGACCTCTTAGAGACCTCTTAGAGATGCTGGTTTGAACAGTCTACAGATTATTTTGGTTTAGTTTTTATTTGCTTGATATGTCATGAAGTATAATATAACATAGTGCCGTGGAGACACAAGGATATTTATTTCATTCAATTTCTTTGATGGTAAAAAGAACCTACACAATGTCAACCAGGAAAAAAAAGTGTGATTTTTCCCTAAAATAGACTTATTTATTCCCCACTATGGTCCTACTTTTATTTTTTTTAGATTTTTATTTATTTATTTATATAAGAACTGGGGTATAGGCCAGATGTGCGTGAGGGTGAGAGGATTCACCAGAGACAGAGCAGGGAACAGAACAGGCAGACTGATGAAATACACTGGTGAGGGGAGCAGCGGGCGAGACAGGAGTGGACTGCTGAGCCACGAGGGATTCTCTCTGGCCGGCCAGCCAGCCGGCATCTAACCCGCGCTGCAGAGGCTGTGCACAGCTTCACAGTGCGGCGCTCAACCGCCTGGGCAACCAATAGGAGGCCCTATGGTCCTATTTTTAGAAAGTGAGAGTTATGATTGTATTTGAATTAAACTTACCTGCAGCAGTATTCTCAATGTGGGATGGAGTGCAGGTGGGTTGGGTGGAACAACCATGAAACTCTTTGGCCCAAAGGAATTCACCTTTATTTATTTTGGTGGATGTTGAAAGCATTATCTTACCTAAAACTCATATAGACCAAATAGTATAGGCATTTAAGATAGTCATTGTAAGACAGTATTTAAGGACTTCATTAGAGGTTGTTTATGTTTTAACTCTGGTTCTGTAACATAAGAATAATAATGGGACAATTTTTAAGGTTATTATAAATTTTTCAATAGTTAATTCATATAAAATAACTAAAAGAGCTCCAATCATGTAATAGACAATAGATTTTTTTGTTTGCTTGCATAATTAAAGCCATCTTTGAAGTGAAGTAACTCAAGCTCAGGGAGATTGTTTCTGAAGGCCACCTAGGACCAAGACTCTGACTAAATATTTCTGTCTCTAGATTTCTGTGCTATTTACTGTTCCTCAAAATAAATATTACAAACTTGTAATTGCATTACAACTTTATGTGCTGCAGGATTTTGAGGCGCTGAGAATCAGTGTTTTCTTCAATAATAATAAAAATAACAAATGAAAAAAGACAAATGCACTTAAAAGGATTGCTAGCATTTTTTAAACATTTACCTCCCGGCAGTTGTTACTTTCTTGACTTTCAACTGGAGGTGTGTCCTGAGCATAATCCCGTAGACAGAATTTCTGTGCCTTGACCCTGTGTTTACCAGCGTAATTACTGAAACCCATTGTGCCCCAAATCCAGAACTGTCCCGCCTGCCACCCTTTACAGATATTCAGTTGCTGTGGAGATGTTGAAAAATGGTTCTCAAATCCTACACGCTCTCTAAGTGACTGATGTAGTCATCTCTCAAGCATTCTGACAATGGTTTTAGGCATAAAATAGCCAAAAGACTAATTAAATCCATGGTTTTGATCACTCAATAACTATGTGATATGGCAAATTACTTAGCCTATCTGACTCACGAATTTATCACCTTATTAAGACAATGATGTCTATGATATAGAATAGTTCAAAGGTTTTAATGTGATAATACATATCACACACATATACATCACTCTGCCTGTGTATTAAATGACTCTTCTATTTATCCTCCATTATGACTTTCACTGTCACATGTATGTGCAAAGCATGTTCTCAAAATGTTTCATATCTAAGTTAAAATTGCAGCCTTCTGAAAGATTTAATAAAGAAAGCAAGATCAAAGAAAGAACTAACAGGAGCTATTATTTCAGGCTAAAAGACTCTACTGATGGCGTTTAGGATTTTCCCTGAATATGACCACTGATTTCCAAACCTGGTTTCCTAATCTAGATAAACTAATCCCTGTTGTTCTGGGATTATCATTATAATGAAGAAGGGGCATAGATATGTCATTTCTACATTGTGAGTTTTATGCTAATACAACTAGTCTCTGTGTGCATATACAGATAACATGTCAATCATTGTAGCCACTTAAGTAAAAAGTAAAGCTAGATTAGTTTTTAGCATCATATAAACACTTCATCTTTGAAAAAAAAATAATCCTCCTAATTTATTTGGCAACAAGGATATGATACCTAAATCACTAGATGAAAACAAACATCTTTCAAGATAAACTCCTAAATTGGGGATATGGAAAAGAATGATCTATAGACACTTAAAAATATATTTGGGCCTGATATTAGGTCTGAAAGTTCTTAACTGATAGATGTAATATATAGTTATATAGCATCTATATTGATATAATTAATATAGACCAAACAGGCTACCAAATGGATTATAATGCGCATGTCTATAGCTTTAAACCACAATTTTGTAAGTTTCATTGTTTCCCCTGAATTTATAGATAATTATATGGTAGACATTTTTCTTTTGTTCAGCCATGTTCAAAATTCAGTTTCAGTATATTCTATGATGAGAGAAGTTGTGATGAGGGTGTTGATTCCATTTATTTCTCCCTGCTAAAGGATTCATTTCTTGAACAACCTCTCTGCTCTTTGAGATGTATTAAGACTCCCTACTCCAGAGTCTAGTAGCTCTTGTCTAGAATGGGATATGTTCTAGCTCAGATATTTCAACTCAGTATCTTGTATAGTAGTTAATTTTATTTTTTGGTTTAAATACAGCAATTTATTTTCTCATAATTCTGAAGCCTGGAAAGTCTAAAATCAAGTTTCTAGCAGAGTTTGCTTTCTGGTGAGGGCTTTATTCCTGGTTTGAAGATGGCTGCTTTTTTTTTCCCAGTTTTTTCTTATTTTATATATATTTTTACATCATTTTTCATTTTTGCACAATGTATGCAGTTTCATCTTCATTATATTCCTCATACAACTCCCACCCCTCCTATTTTGACCCCAATCCCCACCTCCCCCCTGTAGTGTGTCTCTGGTTATAGTAGTTAATTTTATATGTCAACTTTACTGAACTGTGGAGTACCCAGACATTTGATCAAACATTATTTTGAGTGTGTCTGTGAGAACATTTCTGAATAAGACTGATGTTTTTATCTATAGACTAAAGCAGATTGCTCTTCCAAGGTGGCCATTATCTAGTCAGTTGAAGGTCTGAATAGAACAAAAGGCTGAATAGGAGGGCATTCCTCTTGTTTGACTGTTTGACATAGAACATCAGTATTTTATAGCCTTCAGACTTGTACTGAAAAGTCAGTTCTTGGGTTATTTTAGGCTTTGGGACTAAAGCTTATACCATTGACCTTCTTAGGACATTTGACTAGAACTAGAACTGCACATTGGCTCTCCAGGATCCCCAGCTTGTAGACTATATTTTCAGACTTCTCAGCCACTGTAATCACATGTGTCAATTCCTTATCATAAACCACTCTCTCTCTCTTCCTCTCTCCATAGATAAATGATAGAGAGATTTTAGTGGGAATGTTTCTCTGGAGGACTCTAATAAAAATTATAAATAACCCCATTTATTAAATCTCCTCAAGTATAATTTTCGGTGAACCAGGACCCTACCTAATACATGTACTCTAATCCAATGATCTATGATGACTAATCATTCTAAAACTTTTATTCCCACTTTTGAATATAGCTTGAAAAAATTTCCAATAAACCTAGAAGAGTTATCATTATAAAACTAGTGTGGCTCCTCAAAAAATTATTGAGGAATTTTATGGGCATTCGTGGAGTGATAGGTTTCAAAAGAGGGGTAAAGCATTTAAAAATGAGAAATGAAAATTTTGTACTGAAAATATTTTGCCTTTTTTATAGGTTCCAAATGTAAGAGTGAAATTGCTTTGTCATCATTCACTTTAATTTATTTGTTGTCAGATCTTCCAGCACTAGTATGTGTGGTTCTTAATGAAAATAGCTTAATTCCCAATAGAAAAAGTGTCCAATTGTTTTAATATTCTTTATCACAGCTATTAAGCAACTCTTTCATCTTTGCAGCGGATCAGTTCTTGTTGCATTTGAAATCCTTCAGAATAAAATTTAGTTAATTCATGAGGAGAATATTGACCTTGGAATACATGGGTGCTGATTCAGTGTTCAGGGTCGTGTAGGGAGAGAGACTGGGCACCTAATGAAGGCTCCAGTGACTGGAATTGCTGATCTACTTGGCAAACATTTAACTGTCATCTGGGTTTTTTATTGAATAATCAGTTCATTACTCTCTTTGGTTGAGTTCTGGTTGGGTAACTTCTTTTTTAAAAAAAATTAATTTATTTTTTAATTTTTTACCTTTTTCTTATACCCTTGCTAAGTTTTTGACAGTATAGGATTTCTTCCTTCAGGTGAAGTCATAATACCACCAAAGTACCCATAGTGCATCATTATAGTCCATTGTGTTCTTTCTCTCCCTGTTTTTATCTCTTTCTCCCTGTTTTCATCTCTTTCTTTCTTCTTCCTCTCCCCCTCCCTTCCTGGATACCTCAAGTCTATGGTCAGCATTCCAGGTTTAAATGTCAGTTCCTTACTCTCTTAGGTTTTATTCTGGTTGGGTGAGTTCTGTCCAATGTGAATTCCCATTTATTTTCTTCATTTTTTTCCAGAATTGGCAGAGTTATTTCAAACATGCAGGTGAACACAATTCTTCTACGAGTGTGAGGGAGCCCTACCACTAGGAATGATTTTCCACTGGTATCTCTTTGACTGGGCAGCTATTTTGTCTCTGTTTATTTTCTCTGTGTATAAAACAAAATTTTTCTGCTTCAAGTGGCACATGCAAGGATAGATATAGGCTCTAATAATTAGAAAATGAAAAGTTTATCTAATTTAGAGATTCTCATTCTGGGAACCATGGAGAAATATTATGGATTTGTGAAACTCTGGAATCCAGGAAAATACCAAAAAAAGAAACTGGCTGGTTGGTTGGTTGATCTCATTGGTAATTCTCTTTGAAGCTCCATCTTCCACGTAGAGATCCAGAGATCTCCTGGAGAGCACAAGGACAGAATCAGGTCACGCACGCGCACACACACACACACACACACACAGCCTTAAAGACTAAGTCTGTCACTCATGTTCAAGTGAAGTAGTCCAACTATATAAAGTCCGAAAGATGAGAGAGTGGGGAGAAATTGGTTAGTCTATTTTCTATTCAGAGAGGAAAGGCCTCTCTGACATTTAAGGTGTCTTATGTGGACATGGACACATGTCTACCAATGGTGAACTCCCTTGTGTTTTATTTCCCCTTTTGCAAAGTTCTTTGATCCAAATGCCTTATATCCTTGTGTGCTTTGGCATTTCATATGCTGGAGTAGGCAAGGGAAACTTCAGTTCCTGTGTGTAGAGGAGTGTGAAAGAGAAGACATGAGGAGGTCTGGATTCTGGATAAAATATCTAAAAACAGATACCAAATTTCATTATCAGTCAGGAGAAGAAATTATAAAAATGTCTTTTTTATTCTAATTTTGATTTTGGAAGAAGCCAAAATGGGAAATAGAAGATGTGAGAGGAGAAACATTTTTCCAGTTTTGTGCATTGAGGTTTATCTATTACTTTTATAAAATTCTCAAAGGAATATGTGACAAAAATGATTTAAGAATCATAGCTTAAATGAAAATTTCTCATTTGGAAATACAGAAACTGATATCCACTAAAATGGAGGGAATTGCCCAAACACACAGTAGAGGCAGATGGGTGGAATACAACAATAATACACATTTTTATTTTTAATTTTTTTTAAAGATAAATTTATTTTTATACAAAAGCCGGGGTATAGGCCAGAGGTGTGAAAGGGTGAGAGGATTCACCAGAGACAGAGCGGGGAGCAGAATAGGCAGATGGACTGAAGACACTGCTGAGCAGAGCAGTGGGCGAGACAGGAGAGGTCTGCTGCGCCATGTGGGTAGCTCCCTGGCTGGCTGGGAATTGAACTGGCGCTACAAAGGCTACAGACAGCTTCACAGCATGGCGCTCAACCGTCTGCACCACTGGGGAGACCCTAATACACATTTTTAGACTTCATTACTTCAGTTCTCTTTTTTTTTTTTTAATTTATTTGTACAAGCACTGGGTACAGTCAGAAGCGTGGGAGGGTGAGAGAATTCACCAGAGCCAGAGCGGGGAGCAGAGCAGGCAGAAGGACCGAAGTACACTGCTGAGGGGAGCAGCGGGTGGCAGGAGAGGTCTGCGCGCCATGTGGGACCCTCCTCTGGTGTCCGGGGAGCAGCCGGGGATCGAACCAGCTGCAGAGGCTGCAGGCAGCTTCGCAACCCAGCGCTCAACCGCTGCACCACCGGGGAGGCCCTAGAAATGCAATTTTAAGTTTCCTTACTTGTATTTTCTAATTCATTTATTTTGCAAGATCATGCATTTGTAATGCTTCCTAAAGTTAGCTTAAAATGCCTGAATATGATTTAAATTTACTACTTTTATAATTTCACATTTTTGGAATAACTACCTTTAATCTCTCTCTTTCTCTCTCTCTTTTTTTTTTTTTGGTTGGGTAGGGTCTCTAAGCTTTTGCTTATCTGAAAATAAGTGTATTTTGCCTTCATTTTTGAAACTCATTTTTTGTCTGGATATAGAATTCTAGGCTGACAGTTCTCTTCTCCCATTTTTTAAAAAATATTGTTCCATCATTTTGTGGCCTTCATAGTTCCTATGAAGAAGTCAGCTTAATTGCTGACTTGTTAATTAAGTCAGCATAATTGTTTTCCTGTATGTAATGTGTCTTCTTCCTCCAGACTTCTTTTTAGATTTTTCCTTTATTTTTAATTTTTAGCAGTTTGACTGTGACATACTTAAGTATGAATTTGTTGTGTCTGTGTTTATCCTTCTTAAGATTCTCATATATGTGTGATTTTGGAAATATTTCAGCTACCATTTCTTCAAATATTTTTTATTCCCCATTTGCTTTCCCCACTCTTGTAACTGCAGTTATATATACATTAGGCAATGTAACCCTGCCCCACTTGTCATTGCCATGATCTTCATTTTTTTAGAATAAATGTATTGTGCTTACCTTTGTAAATTTTTCTGTTGACCTGTTTTCAAAGTTTACTGATCTTTTCTCCAGTTGTGTCCAATCTGCTGTTAAAACCATCCAAAAATTATTTCATTTTGGCTATTGCATTTTTTAGTTTTAGGCTTTTCATTTGGCTATTTATAGTTTTGATATGTGAAATACATTTAGAGTTTTGATATATGATACTTTCAATATATAAAATTATTTCCATGTATCTTCTGAAATTCCCAACCTTTTTGATATTAAGTTCATTTTTTTCTATAAAATGTATTTTTTTATCATTAACATATTGATCATTATTATTTATTTTAACCTCATGATATACGTGACTTTGAGGTTGTTAATTAACTAGTCTTGAGGAATCAACTTTGGGGGAGAAGTTATCTAGGGAAAGTTTTAGCCTGTACTGACAGAGACTGGGAGAATTGGGTACTGGAGCTCCATTAACTGGCATATGTCTGAGAGCATACACTTGTCTGCACCTGAAGAACTAGGACTTGTCTCTTGTTACTGTTAATGCCAACCAATCTGGCAGGCCATGGAGGAGATTGAGTTCCAGAAGTAGGAACAGCCATTTTGTTGGCCTTGACTGTCTGCATCCAGGATGATACTTTGTACTTAGAAAAGCATTGGATTAAATACCAACTACCTTGATCACTGGTACTTTAAAGTCCTTATTTGTTAACTTAATCTGATGTACCGAATGTTGCCCTGGGAATGTGAATTGATGGAGCCTCTATGGAAAGTAATATGGGGAATCCTGAAAAACTAAAAATAGAAATACTATATGATCCCTCAGTAGCACTTATAGGGCTTTATCCAAAGACTATGAAAACACTAATTTAAAAAGATATTTGCTACCTTGTATTCATAGCAGCATTGTTGGCAATATTTAAGGCATAAAAATGAACTAATGCCATCAACAAATGACTGGATAAAGAAGTTATAGTGCATATACTTGAAGAAATACTACTCAGCTATTATAAAAATGAGATCTGACACTTTATGACAACATGGATGGGACTTGAGGTGATTATGCTAAGCAAAATAAGTCTGAAAGTTAATGACAATTATCAGATGGTTCCTTTTATGTGTGTAATATACATAAGCAAGGCAATAAAAGTAACCAAATACAACAAAGAATACTTATGGACTGTGTGAAAGTAAGGTGGTCAGCAGAGGGAATAGGGACAAAAGGTTGGGAGGAGAGGTGAGAGGGGGTCAAGCTGATAATGGAAACGGCACTGGAACATTGGTGGTGGATGCTGTGAGGCTTATGAACATATTGAAGTATGAAACTTACTCCTGAAATTTATATAGCACTGTAAACATAGTAAACCAATAAGAGTTTATTTTTTATATTTTTTAAAGATTTATTTATTTTTTTACAAGAGCTGGGATACAGGCCAGAGGTGCAGGAGGATGAGAGGATTCACCAGAGACAGAGCGGGGAACAGGACAGGCAGACGACCGAAATACACTGCTGAGGGGAGCAGCGGGTGCGACAGGAGAGGTCTGCTCACCATGTGGGAATCTCCCTGGCTGGCCGGGAATTGAACCCACACTGCAGAGGCTGTGGACAGTTTCACAGTGCGGTGCTCAACCTGGTGCGCTACCCGGGAGGCCCTAAGAGTTTATTTTAAAAACATATTATATATACAAACATGTTACTCTAAGTATATATATATATATATTATATATATATATAATGCTTATATATGTGTATATAGTGCTTATATATGTATATATGTAATGCTTATATTCTGTAATGCTTATATTCTATATTCTTCTCCCTACCCCCAGCTTTCTTTTTACTTTGTAATGCTTAACAAAGTAAAAAGAAAGCTGGGGGTAGGGGGCAGCATATAAACCAGAGATGTCAGCAGAATTGGCACAAAGGAAAACAGCTGAATGAGTGGGACCTGTTGGTGCCCACCCTTCTGGGCACTCCACATTCCGCTGTTTGAATCCAGACCTTCATGTCTTATGTAGACAACACTGGAAACTCCTAAAAGGTCTCCATCATTCTAGACTCTGCTTCATCTTCCACACTGCCACAGTTTTCTTCCTTGAATTTCCTTGAATTGCCCCTATCATTGTAAATATTTCTCACTGAACCTACATTTATCATACCTCTCCTAATATTCAAAATCTAGGATAAAAACATTAGATTGGCTAACTATTGGTTGCATGCCCATTCTCTAACTATTGTGTTGAAGCTGGAGGATATCAAGGCTGTTCCACTGAGTTCTACACAACAAAAGTTTGTCTCAAAATTAGTTGAACTGAATACCAGCTAGCACAAAGCACAAACATCCACTATTTGAAATATTAAGAACAACAATAATAACAAAAGCAATTTTTTTTAAAGATTTATTTATTTTTATACAAGAACTGGGGCATAGGCCAGATGTGTGGGAGGGTGAGAGGATTCACCGGAGACAGAGCAGGGAACAGAACAGGCAGACTGAAGAAATACACTGCTGAGGGGTGCAGTGGGTGAGACAGGAGAAGTCTGCTTTGCCAACAAAAGCAAATTTTAAAAAATTCTCCTATTCACATGAATATCTTATAAAAATTTAAAGAATTCAAGTTAAAAATGAATTCACAATCTATTTGGAAAAGAAAAGAAGTGTGAGCAAAACTACCAAAGTACACTTTGAATCAAGTTTTTAACCAAATGTATATACTAGGGAAAAACTTAAAACATATCGTTCAATATGCTGGAGAAATAAGCACTTACTTATAATAAGAGAGACAAAATCTAAAGGAAACAAGAGATAGTCACAGATCTTTTGCCTTAATAAAGCAATAGACTTATGTTATTTGAAAGAAGAATTTTAGCACATCTTTAAGGGACAGAGAATTCTACTTCAACTGTTGAAATAGAAAAATATGAGATGTTCCCTAACTTATTCCATGTTCCTTTGGAAACCTCATGAAAATAACTGGATAAGGGGACCATAAAGAAAACCATAGATCAATTTCACGTGTGAGCATTAATGCAAAATTTGTGTGCATGGTATTTACAAATTAAATACAGTAATGGATTAACAAAAGTACTACTTTTCAACCATGGCTTATAACAGGATTGCTAGAATGATTTGACAACTGGAATCTATTACTCTAACATATTAATTGAACAAACACATTATATTTTTTCCCCAAAAGATGTCACAAAAATTTTGGTAACATTTAATATTCATTCCTGATTTTATTTTATTTTTTATTTATTTTTAAAAAGATTTATTTTTATTTATTTATACAAGCACTGGGTACAGTCAGAAGTGTGGGAGGGTGAGAGAATTCACCAGAGCCAGAGCGGGGAGCAGAGCAGGCAGAAGGACTGAAGTACACTGCTGAGGGGAGCAGCGGGTGGCAGGAGAGGTCTGCTCACCATGTGGGACCCTCCTCCGGTGGCAGGGGAGCAGCCGGGGATTGAACCGGCGCTACAGAGGCTGTGGTCAGCTTCGCAACCCAGCACTCAACCGCTGCGCCTCTGGGGAGGCCCAATTCCTGATTTTAAAAAGACATATCAAGCTAAGACTAGAAAACTGTTTCCTCAGGCTGATAAAACACACCATCAGAAAATTACAGCATACATTCTAGTAATTCCTGAAACATTAGATGCATCCCTTGGAAATCAGTGTGTCAGACACTGTTGGTTGTGTACACATTATCCCTTCCTTTCCTCCTTGTTAACAAAACATCAACAGCTTTTCTGGGAGCCAAGATGCCTAGTTATGTACTTGTTTTCTCAGCCTCTCCTTCTGTTGAAGGTGGTCACAGGATCAAGTTCTGTCCTCAACTTGAATGCAGAGTCCCTTGTGCAGTCCAAGAAAACTTCTTTTTCCTTTTTCATAGAAGGAGGCACCAGATCTTTCCTAAATGCCTCTCATCTCATTGCCTTGATTTTTGGAAAGGAGTCATTTTGCAACCAATAAATAATGTTTTAGAAAAAGACCAACATATCAAGGAAGATGCTGAGAACTATCTAATGAGTCTCGGTATTAGTACATTTCTTGGGCAGCTGTAGGACAGTCAGCATCACATTGTCGAGGGGGTGAGAAACGAGTTACTCATGGCTGAACACAGTTCTAACTGAAATACCCACATATAACACAAGTGTGCCTGCTGTATCGCTTGATGCTTAGTGATATATTTGAGTTTATAGTGATGTATTTGAGTTTATAGATGATGTAGTAAGAACAATAAAATAAAACTATAGGCAACATCAATAAGACAAGTCTTCACAACTAACAGGCAGAAAATATATACATTTCAAAAGCTATGAGAATAAAAAATTCTATAAGATTAAAGAACTTCTAAAATTTATTAAAATAGAATAATAAAGTTGCTAGTTGCATTATTAATGTAAAATGATCTACAGTTTTTATAATCATCATTAACAACAAATTAAAAAGTATTATGGAGCAAACAGTCATTGACTCACAACAGTAACAAAACTGTAAAGTACCTAATAGGCAATATATCAAACTATATGAAGACAATAGTAAAATTGCACTGAAGATCATATAAAGACAGGCAGAAATACCATGTAGTTGGATAGAATGAATGTAGACTATAAAAATGTCAAATGTTGCAAGAATATTTTGAAAACTAAATGGTTAATGGTGTGTATGGTAGAGACTTTCAGTGCCTTGTTGGTGGGTGTAGTTCGGTAACACCCACTTAAAGGGTGTGATCCTATACTTGTAAATCATATATAATGCTATAAACCAATGTTAGCTCAATAAAAATAGTTTTTAAAAATCCAAGGAACACAAAGTTAAAATTCTTAATAGGATCTTTCATAAATCTTAAGAAGCAGATCTTAAAGTTCTAGAAAAAGACAAAATGGACAAAATAAGCAATGGTTCTTGAAAAATGCATCAAAATATAAATGAATATGTTCTATGTCAGCATATTATAAAGCTATAAGTAATGAAAGCAATTGTCATGATAGCAAATCAGTAATTCAACATAACTAAATAGGGTCAAGAATAGAATCAAGTTTCTAATAAGGTTTATATTACTCTGTGTGGGTGTGTGTGTACATATGTATGTGTGTCAGCCTTCTTTTTTTTTAATTCAAATTTTATTTTTTTATTCCCCATACAATTACAACCCCCCTATTTTTACCCCAAGCCCTCCTTTCCCCGCCCCCTACCCCCCATAGAGAGTCTCTTGTTCATAGTTATTTGTTGATTTTGATATTTTCTTTCTTATAGTTATTCTTTTTCCTGGTCCCTTATTTAAGTTTTCTGGATTCCTGCTATGAGTGAGACCATCCGGTATTTTTCTTTTTCTTTCTGGCTTATTTCGCTGAGCATGATCCCTTCCAGCGCCATCTGTGTTGCTGCAAATTGCATGTGTTTATCTATTTTGAATGCTGAGTAATATTCCATGGTGTATATGTACCACATCTTCTTGATCCAGTCATCTATTTTTGGGCATTTGGGTTGTTTCCAAAGCTTAGCTATTGTAAACAGTGCTGCTATAAACATAGGGGTGCAGGAGTTCTTTGGAATTGATGTTTCTGTGTCCTTTGGGTAAATACCTAGGAGTGGAATTGCTGGATCATATGGAAGCTCTATGTTTAGTAGGTCCAGAAATCTCCACACAGCTCTCCATAGTGGTTGGACCAGTTTGCACTCCCACCAACAGTGCAGGAAGAGTTCCTTTTTCTCCACAACCTCACCAATATTTGTGTCAGCCTTCTTCTATGGCTACAGCTAAGGACATGACACTTTGAAGTTTGATGATTGCATCAATAAATCAGATACGATTATAATTGCTGAAGATATTTATAATGGTGTAAAATATGAAATTTGCATTTGCCCTTAAAATTTGAAGTGGTCTTACAGTATAAATGTATTGTTATAACATTTTAAGTTTTTACTCCATATCTATTTATCATCTATCTGTCTACCTACCTACCTACCTACCTACCTATCTACCAAACCTATCTATCTTAGGCATTTTCTACACCAATACACATAGATATAATCCATTCTTTTAAGGTGTTTTCCAAGATCTTATTGTAAGAATCTGTAAACACCCATATTTGTCTCTTATTGACAAACATATGGATTCTTACTAAGGTTCTTCCTTCTAAGAAAGACTATTCTTGCAAATGTATCTTGGCACCATTGTATAATTTTTTTTTCTGTAGGATTAATTCCTAGAAGAAAAACTGCTGTATCAAAATGTACTTACAAAAAAATTTGACTTTTCTGCCAAATTGCCCTCCAATAATTTATAGTCATCAAAACAATGTTTAAATGGGCCTATTTCCCTACTGGCAAATGTTGAATATTCTCAAACACTTATACCATTGCCAATCAGATATATAGAAAATTGGTTCTTTTTATCACTTTCTTTTAAATTTTTTAAAACATGAGTGGTTGCTAGTGTTTTAAAATTTATTGGCCATTTATATTTCTTTATATGTGGTCTTTCTGCAGTATTCTTTGAGTTGGTATTAACAGGTTTTTACACTTGCTCTTACCTGTTCGTGACTTACCATTGATTCTGCTGTGGTCTTCTCCCTTCTCAAGGTATCGCTTAGATTCAATTTTTCTTATTTTGTACATCTCAGCGGATTTTTCCCCCAAAATATATTCTTTTGAGTTTTCATATATCTAAAATATTTTTAATTTTTCTTTACATAGCAAAAGGATCAAGTTTTCCTTTCTATAGCTTTTAAATGTCACAATACTTGAACTGACATCTCAAGGAGTGAGTTTAAATTCTAGTCTCCAAGTGAGTAGAGAAATGGGACATCCTGGAGAGAGAGAAGAGCTTTTAGAGAAATTTTAGGACACCAATTTTCATTTGTATATGAAGGATAAAGAAAAAAATATGTTGAAAATAAGGCTATAGTTAAGGAAGAAATAAATGAGGTGATTAAAGAAACAGAAAAAAAGTAAATGCAATGCTTTATAACATCATTTTATAGTTGAGGAAATTGATAAAAGTGGTAAGATCATATAACAAGAAGCTAAAATTATACAAAAGCCAAGAACAAAGACAAGCACAAAGAGTTCAAAAGATCAAAACGACAGAGAAATTCAGACTTAAAAAGTAGATGATAGATTAAATAAATACAGATAAGTTAGATGAATGAATGGATGCTAGCTGGAAATAGATAGATATAGATAGCTAGAGAGAGAGATATGATGATAGATATATAGATGATGATGGAGAGAGAGAGACTTGAATTTGGCTAACAAAAAGTAATTGATGATTCAAAGAATACAGAATACAGTGAACATGAAACTGTAGACTATTTATTTGAGGAACTTAGTTTAAAAGATTTGCCAGTTGTGATTGACAGAATTCCCCCAAAGTGCTGAAGATGAATTAATTTAAGAAGACCTGACATTAGATTACTATTTTCTAAACAATTGTTCCCTCTCTTAATCTAAATTTAAATTATGATTTTATTTTTTATTTGTCTGATGATTTTCCAGAAAGGGGTATCAATTCTACTCTTTGGGAAACATTACTTACTGGGGCACCAACTGTGGTACTGTCATATGATATCATAGCATATCAGCAGGGCTAGCCTGCTCTGACAGGCCTCCTTTGCTATCTACTGATCACAGAATTTATTTCTAGAGTATACTAATTACTGAAAATGGAAGTCTCTCCTCAATAAATTTCCTATGACATTCTTTGAGCGACCTCGATTTACCTCCAAGTGAGAAATATTCAAGTAAGAATTCCACAGAGACTGGGTTTAACATAGCTCATATTATCTGTCCTTGGTAGTGGAAAATATTTTCTCTCTATTTGGATGGTTGGAGTCAGCCCCACGGGCTTTTTCTTAGATGAAGCAAGGACATCAGGCTTAGTTACAGCTGGGGTCTCCCCAGCTGTTGGCTTAGCTTATCTAAAATTGCTCAGGGATAGAGTAAATGTCATCGAGATGGGAAAAGCCAAAAGGTCCGTCAGTAACACTGTGAGTGTGCTATTTGGTTTTATGTATCAGGCATTACAAAACATGCTATCTTAAGTAAACTTTTTTCCCCCTCCATTTGCAAAATAACAAAAACAAAAACAAGCTAGTGATTAGATATTAATCCTAAGCACAGGTATTCCAGTTTTGGCGTTTACTCCATTAGACAGAGTTTGATGTAACCCCTTCTTACCTCTGTTTCCTCCTCTCCTGGCACAAACAGATTGTCACCGGCCAAACGGAGGAGTGATTTTGGAAACATTTTCTCTTCAATCCTAGGGCAACATTTCTCACTGGGTAGATATCCCTCTCATCTCCCTATCACCCTCTTTTAAAGCAATATAATTGCAAATGGGATGAGTGATTTACAGCTGCCTTCACTCATAAACCTGGAGAAAATTGCTTTTATACAGAGCTGATTCTCACTTAGTGCTCTTAAATATTTCTGATTTTTCCATAAGCAAGCTGTGCTGACCAGGGAGAGGGGGCAGGCATAATCCTTCATTAACTTGACAGCAGAAAAATACTTGACAATGTCACAGCGTCCCAACTCCAGGCAGTGTGTTAGAGGTGACTCTGTCTCTCTGTAGGGAAATGAAGTTGAAGGAAGGTGTTCTTCCTTGAGTGAAAAATGGAAAGAAAGGAAATGTGTGTAAAGAATTGTATATAATGCTTTTATTTATCATAAACTACTACTTTCTCTCTCTGTGAAGTAGATAGTAGAATCCTCGATTTGGTAGGGCTTTAGCTGAGAGGTTTAGGATACCTGCTAAAGCCACATGGCGACACTCTTTGAATGACAGCAACTACCTAATCATCCAGGAAAGCGAACTTGATCATCTACTTGGTTAATTTCTTTGGAGGAAAGGAATACTGAACACATTCAGACCAGATGATTCTAATGTTCAATTGCTCCAAAAAAAAAAAAAAATTCAAGGAAAATTTAAAAAGTCTTTCCCATCTCATAATGTACAGTATCTACATCCCTGTAGTCTTCAAACGTTTTATAAAAGTACATTTTATATTTTGACCCTGTACATGTGTATGGGGGTACACATGTACACATTTTCTCAAAATTGTCTATTTTATTAGGAAAATGCTGGTTGGTGTGCTACTAAATTGGTTTCATGATTGCTTATGGTGACCTGCCATCCCTGAACACTGGACTGAGGTGGGAGACTGGGTGCCTTGGTGGTGAATGTGGTGTGGTAACATACATCTGAAAGGGTTTGATCCTATGCCTCTGAATCCTGTACAGTGCTATATACCAATGTCACCTCAACAAAAAATAATAAAATAGAAAAAAAAAACCCAACTCCCTAAAAACATAAAAATGAACAGGAAAAATGCTCAACACTACACTCGTCCAATCTTTTAAATATTTTTCCAACTTTCTTTGACTTCCCACTAGCCCTCCTCATTTCAAGACTTAACTACTCCATACATATTTTTCTTTTTTTTTTTAATAGAGGCATGTTTTATTTATTTATTTATTTGTTTGTTTGTTTTTGTTTATACAAGCACTGGGTACAGTCAGAAGTGCGGGAGGGTGAGAGAATTCACCAGAGCCAGAACGGGGAGCAGAGCAGGCAGAAGGACCGAAGTACACTGCTGAGGGGAGCAGCGGGCGGCAGGAGAGGTCTGCGCGCCATGTGGGACCCTCCTCCGGTGGCCGGGGAGCAGCTGGGGATCGAACCGGCGCCGCAGAGACTGTGGGCAGCTTCGCAACCCAGCGCTCAACCGCTGCGCCACCGGGGAGGCCCCTCCATACATATTTTTCTTCAGATTGTTCAGCTCATGGTATTTTTGGTACAAGTTGAATCCAGGGCTTCCATAAAGAAAGGTTAAGATTTGGACTTGACTACTCAGAGGTATATATATTAAATTTTAAAAGGTACAAGGATTTAGTTTGTTTTGACTTTGTGGATTCCTCATGTCATGGTCTTAAGCCACATAAGAACTGTCTGATCCTGATCTTGAAGACTCCACAAAATTTAAATTTGAAAATGCCTGATGAATGTTCTGTATTGATGGGAAGTCCTGAAAATGGAACAGATCCTAGTAACTTGCATAGCTTGTGCCATGGCCTCTTGGAGATATTTCAGTCCACAGAGGAATCCAGAACTTTTGGTACAAACCTTAGAATTCATAAATTGTAGCACAAAGCTTCTTAAGACTTTAAGACTTTAGCTCATGTTTCCTTTTTTCTTGTTTTGATTCATCAGCAGTCTTTGACACTTGCCTTACCATTCTGTTTCTTTAGCTTTCAAACGGAATATACTATGTATAGAGGTAAACTCTAGGGTCGAATTAGCTCTGCGAAATGTTAGTATGTATCCGTGTGCCATTCTTTGCTAAGCATGACATGAGGACTAAGGGAATTTGGACTTCCTGTTGCTGGTAGTTCTAGGAGTTTCTGGGGCTGCTAATTTGTAGTATCTTCAAGAAAAGCCAGAAAATAGAAGCAGATGTGCCATAGGACACAGTGGTGGGGGCTTGTCTTCATTCTCCTATAATGATCCTTTTTATTTCTCCTCATGTAATCATATGCATTTTATGAACTTAAAATATGTATGCACTCAAGATTTCTTGAGCTGTCATCCCCTCATTCCATCTAAGTACTTATGAATCCATTAATTTTACATAATTGATGTTTTAGGATGCCAGATATTGTTCTAAGTTCTGCCTAGGAAAGAAGATTTGAACGCAGCCCCTTTCTATAAGTAATGTAGAGTCTAGCAGACATGAAAATAGCTCTATTATTCAAATTTGGATGAGTTAAAACCTTTCAATGAAAATAGGGGGGAAAGAGGATTCCAAAAAACCTCACAAAGATTTTGCTCCCTCTGTGAGTTCGCCCTTCAACAGAGTTATCAGACAGGTGACACTTGTCTGCTGCATATTTTCCAGACATTGAGAGTACAGGAATAGGACCAATCTGATTTCCTATAAGTCTTCCAAGACTCAGAAGAGGGGCCTCCCTGGTGGTGTAAGGGTTAAGTCTCAGCACTAAGAAGCTGTTAGCAGCCACTGCAGCACAAGTTCCATGATCCCCACTCCCCAGCCCGGGGGAGTTAACCCACATGACACAGCAGACCTCTCCTGTCTCACCCGCTGCTCCCCTCAACAGTGCATTTCAATAGATCCACCTGTTCTGTTCCCCATTCTGTCTCTGGTGAAACCTCTCACCCCCCACACCTCGGGCCTACACCCCAGCTCTTGTATGCATAAATAAATAAAAAAGTCTTAAAAAATAAATTGAAAAAAAGGGGAAAGATTTAGAAGAATGATGAAATGCTGTAACTGCAGCCCACCAGAGAGAATTCAGGGCGAATAATCCTGTGCACAGCCGAACTAAATGTCCAAGTGACTTTTCTTATTAATACCACCATGGTGGTATATTTCAAAAGCTATCAGTAGTTCTGTTATGGAAAACTTCCTCCTGAAACATAAGTCACAGAACAGACCTTTCATTCGTCCATCTCCATTTTTCACCTGGATCACAGAAATGTACCCAGGCATGGGTTTTTTTCCTTATATTAATTTCTTACACAATACAACCTTTAATTTCTTAACCAAAGTTCTATAAAATTATCTTGCTTCTGCAATCTGTTTTGTTGCCTTGGAAATAGATTATTGTCCAATGTAAATAAAAGCTCTCTTAAAACTAATTTCTCATTTTGAAACAAAAAGATAAATAGGTTGGAAAAATATAATGCCATATGTAGAAGCAATCATTATAATTCCAGAATTTCTTGAACTTTACTCAAAATTTGATTAAATGTGAGTCCTCCAAGCACAGGTATTTTGCTTTATTCAATAATGTATCTCAATAATATATCTCAAGCATCTACAGACCTGTCTGACATAGAGTAGGTGCTCAAAACATTTTGCCAAATCATTTACTAAACTCCTGAATTTCCAAAAGTCCAGTTTTCCCTTTCTTAGGGGCATGACAAAAAGCAACTTGAATTTACAATTGAAATTATTCATACAGTTGGAATTCGTGAAGCTCTTTATATGTGTGTATTCCATACCACTTAAAAAAATTGTTGCAAGGATAAGCATTGGTAAAATACAAAATAGGAAAATTTTCACTTCACTTAGATTCCTTTCTTCTGCTTTCTGGGAGAGTAAGTAGTGAGTGCCCTGTTGTTCACTACCCTTCCTCATCACTTTATTCTTATTTAAGAAAGTTACAGTATAGCTCAATCATTTAAGTGATAGTTTGAAATTAGTCAAAATGTATAGTGAATTAAAATCTCTGACTAAGTAGGTATTAATAAGTATATATTCCTGGGCCTCCCCTGGTGGCGCAGTGGTTGAGCGCTGGATTGCGAGGCTGCCCACAGCCTCTGCAGCACCAGTTCGATCCCCGGCCACTGGCGAGGGTCCCACCAAAAAAAAAAAAAAAGTATATATTCCTTTATGGCAAGACTTCTCAACTTTGCCACTACTGACATTTTGAACCAGATAATTCTGCTGCAGAATCTTGCCTGTGCGTAATAGGATGTTTAACAGCATCTCTGGCCTTTACCTACTACAGTGAATGCGACTAGCACCCCTATTCTCCCTCTCGCTTTGCTGTGACTATCTAAAAAGTCTCCAGACATTGCAAACATCACCTGGAGAAGACTGAGTAAACTATGCTTCTGGTTGAGGACTGTACTTTAGAGAAATATTTGCTTCTCTAATGATTTTTATCATTATCAAACTGAGTTTCCTGCCAGTGGAATTTCAGGAGACTGTCACTGATATAATGGGGAGCTATTTGTTTGCAGGTCCTTGGAAATGCTTTTAGGTGATTGTTTAATTTAACTTTTAGAAAAGTGCTAGCTCAGAGATGCTTATGACTTTGGGTCTTAGGTGAAGGTTAATAAACCAAACATCTTTGGATTATCTGAGGACTCTGTGATTGTGTAGCTGGGATGGGACCTTGCCTGACATCCTCATCCTCAGTGACCTTGAGTCATTTTTAATATTGTTGGTACAAGCTGAAAAACTAACCCTGGATAGCTGAATACAGAACTGAGGTGCCAAGGGTGATGGGAGTTGGGGAGGGGTAAAACAAAGAGGGAAAGAAGCACAGTGGTCTGTGATTGTGGAATATGGGTGAATTGGTAGTGTATGCATTATGGTGGTGATACCTGAAGAGCCTACCTCAATATTATCTCAGTTAAAAATAAAAAGAAAATTTAAAAAGATAGTTGTTACGTATTTTTCCTTGTAGTTAATGGTAACATTACAGTGATGATTGGAATGATAGTTATGACATTGGTTATTGCTTTATATGTTCAAGCACTGCACTAAGCACTTCATATGAAATAACTCAATCCTTTCAAAAACCTTTGTGATGAATGAGGAAAACAATTGTGTATCAGGTAGGGAAAATTATATACTGATAGTCAAAATTATTAATACCTAATTGCAAAAAGATATCTTCCAGAATAGTTGAATAGTTGATATGGATTGAATCCTCCAGGAAAGAAATCCTATTACACACTATCTGGAAATCGTTTGTTGTGTCATCTTTCTGCACTGTAACTATTTGTAGACAAGTCTGTCTCTCTCCAGTAGACTCAAACCACTTGTGAGAGCTTATGGCTTTTAGTATCCCCAGTGCTTGCACTTAACATACATTCAGTGTGTGCTGAATGTGTGTAGATAAGCGATTGTACTGTGTTAAACAGAATAAGTGAAGGAAGTGCTGACTTGCCATTTCCAGATTATTTGGCTCAGATATCAAGATCATTAAAACTCATTAATTTTTTTTAATTGAAGTAATGTTGGTTTACAAGGTTGCTTGTATTTTGGAAGTATAAGAACCTCCCCCTCCACCACTCCCTTCAAGTATTATAACTATAGGGCATTCACCTCCCAGACATCTGTGGCCTACCACCCTAGACTGTTGTGCTCCCACCCAACCTTGCTCTGACTCCTCCCATTTCTGGATTCCTCTGGTATTTGTGTTTCTCCTTTGGATTTAATTGGCTTAACATAACCCCTTCCAGCTCAGAGACAGTAATTTTTTAAAGTCTTACTTTATAAGGTCCTCTCATGTGGGTCAGAATGAAGAAGAGTTGCATTTCTGTATCACCTATTCTGTGCCAGGAACACTCTCCGATGGTATCTCATTTATGCTAGCATGGACCTGGATAGGGAGCATTATTTTCATCAGTGTGAAGATTAAACAACTGAGGCTCAGAGAACCTATTACATTTCTTTTGTTTCAGATTGATCAGTATCCTTATAGGGATATTATTTGTACTAAATTATTTATTTATGGTCCAAGATGTACATTGATCTGCTCTTTTCCCACCCTCCAGAAAACTGTCATATAACATCACTGTTTATTCCATTGTAAAGACCAAAGTTGATGCCTTTTTTTTTTTTTTGACTTACTATGGCATTCTGATCTCATTTTTTTCAACCTTAAGGACATGAACATTGCTCATTTCTGTCATCAGACCATGTCCCCGAGTACCTTGAAATCCTGAAATGAAAGATTCTACATAAACAATAAATATGGTATTCCAGTGGCAGTAAATGATTAAAAGAAAGTAACTAGAAGCTAAATTGTCAGGTTTAATCCTTTGAAAGTTTTTGTCTTCACGCAGAGTCATTGTGGCTGTATCTTCCCCCAAACATCCCAAGAACCATACACTAAAGAGTTAGGAATTCTGTTTAGTTCTGCTAAAGATAAAGAGTTAAGAAAATCACATCAGGACAGCAGCCATGGCTCCTAGGAGTCTAGGTACATTGAACCAGATGTCCAGACCACTGAGCCATGCCCTCCAGCTGTCCTAGGAAAACATTTTTTAGACTAAGAATGAACATCTTACTTGTCATCATTGAGCTGTATGTAGCTTCCAGCAAAGTGAAGGCTGGTACTCCTTTTAATTTGTTTTGCTATTGTTAAACTTTGTTCATTCTTGTGGTCAGTTTCTTTTGTATGTGAGAGAGAAAGGCTTAAAAAAAAAAGCACATATTTTCACTCTATCTCTCTTTTGGTATTTTCTTGGGGACAGTCTTAATTGAGGACAATTGGGGATTTGCCCATTGGCCAGTAGTGTCATGGGATTTGTTGTCTTGTTTTCCAATAGGAGGATAAGGCTCAGCAACTGTTTCCTTCTGAAAACTGTCAATACGTAGAAATTTCTGGTCCTAGTTTTCAGGTCTTATCTTCAATTTTGTACAAAATATTATCTTGGCCCTTTAGTGTTCCAGAACACCTCTACCTTCTGCTATTTCATCCTTTGTGTTGATTGAGACTTTACCATTATAAAGATGGAACAGCTGGAGCACAGCATTAATAAAAAGCAGGGAAAACATCTGCATCCACTTATCTTTTGGACATCTGCCTCTTCCCTTGTGTCTAATCCAGTATGCACGAGTTCTGGGTACCAGGTTAAAGAATAAAATGTACTAGGACACTGGTGTTAAGATATTTTCCTTCTTCATGTTATCAGAAAAGATGAAATCATTTGAAAAGCATTTTTTTTCCTCTTTAAACTAGCAACTGTGCAATAGAAATTAGGTTACGCGCCAAACCAGTACTTTGGTAAAACTGATGCTCAACAAAATAGATGGGGTAGGTAGTCTTCTCCCCCAGACCCCCTGAGATGGCAGTCTTAACAATGGAAACATTGTTACCTTAGAAATATGCACCATTGCGTAAAAGGCTTTTTATCTTGGGACCAAAAATAAATGCTTTTGTGGTTATAAATACACTAAAAGAAACCTCAAGAAAACCTGGAGCAAATTAGTCAATTGATGTCAAAATGACAGAGGCTGGTGTATTTCTGCCTTCTTACTGTCACGGCCTGGCTGCAATCTTCTAAGTTCCTTTCTAATAACTTCCCTCCACTTAACTTACAATATTTGGTATCTTCTTATTTTTTGGATGCTAGGTATTGCTTGCTTTCATCTTTTGGCAAAGTAACTGGTTACTTGGACAGAAATGATTTTTTATTACCCCAAAATGACGTAAAGGGAGGGAGTAGACCATTGCCATTTAAGTCCTAGCTTCTCAGAAAGTGAAACAGAGCTTCAACATTATGAAGTTAAAATAAGTCAAAATCTCTGCTTATAAAATCTGTGCTTTGCCCCATTTTGAATCTTTTGGTTTCCCTTGTCTGATATTAGTTCACAAGAGGCACATTTGTGCTGGTACTCAAGACCCAGGAAACCACCTTCCATTTCGAAATTGGGTGGCATTGAAATACTTTCCCTTGCCTACTCATCTGAAATGAAAGCTTTGGAAATTATGGATGGCCTGACAGTGTCCATGTGGGGCAATTAATAAATGAAGACAAATATCTCTAAGGAATGCTTTCTCAAAACAACTTGATTTAAGCCAAATTTTTTGAGAGACAGCATGGGCACTGGTGTGCCACATGAGTGTCCCATCACATTTTCCTGGTATTTTGCCCTCTCACGTGTATTCTGCTTCCCACTGTCCTTGTATTGTTTATTCTGGCCATACCAAAATGCGTGACCTTTCATTCAGCCTTAGGATTTGGAGATGGCGCAAACACCAGAAATCTTAAAAGTAATCAATTTTGGGCAATGAGAAATTTCAGTAGAATCAAGATGAAAATTTAATGAACAATTTTTATTGCTGAAACATGCCTTCCTAGCTTCCTTTTTTTTTGCCACTTCTTTAAACATTTTGCTTTCTTAAGCTTATTTTATGGGCTTAGTATGTAATAAAAAAGGCAGAAATGAAATGATTTTGTTTGGAAAGATAAGCTGAGGGATAAATAAATGAGGTTGTCAAGTAAGGTTTTCTGTCTCCTGAGTTTGGTTTTCTCATCCTTAAAAATGAAGGTGCTTTTTAAGCTCACTTCCAGTCTAGTAGTGTAAGAATTTATTGAATTATATTATATTTTATAAAGCATGCAAGCAAATACATTCTAGAAAATATATAGAAAATAATTGTAGCTAAACTTGGTGCAGTTAAAGGGCAGAAGATGGATGATCACTGACAAATGTTTATGGGGAGTTTGGTGCTAATTGTCAGGACCACCTTCCATTTCCTAGCCTTGGGGATAATTAGGATAGTTGAACAGGAGCAACTCATTGATAGAGAGAGAGCAGGTGTGATGGGCTGAATGCTTTGCCTGCCCACCCCCGCCCTCCCACTTTGTATCTTGGTATTAGGGCTTGGGGCCTTTAAAGAGGTAACTAGTTGTAGATGAAATCTCCAGAGCAGGGCCCTTGTTATGGGATTAGTATCCTTATAAAAAGAAGAGGAGAGACTAGTGCTCCTCTCTGTTTTCACCCACTGAGGAAGGCCTTGTGAGTACACAGTGAGAAGACAGCTATTCACAATTCAGGAAGAGGAGCCTCGGCAAGAACTGAATCTGTTAGCTCCTGATCCTGTACTTCCGGCCTCCGGAACTATGGGAAATGAAGTCTGTGGTTTGAGCTACCCAATCTGTTTACTCTTGTTCCAATAGCAACCTAAGTTGATGCAGACATCAGGTAACAGTGTTGAAAAGGTCAAACTAACTAAACAGGGTGGGTTAGAGGCTGCAGGGGAGGACCAGATTCAGAAGACGCCAACCCACCCCTGCTCTTTCTTGCCCTTTCTTGCATCTTCAAACCTGTAGCTTGACTTTGGTGAGATTCAATCTCCTGATTTATTAAATGAAGGTAATGTGTGAGGATTTGAGATATGTGTGTAGATGGATTAAAAAACATTTTTCTTCTTTAGGCAAGAAAAGTAACAGGCTGTACCACTAATCAGCTATTGACCTTTACTTAGGAGGCCGAGTCATGCCATGAAAGAGCTAAGCTTAGACGTCAGTTCTTGGTTTGAATCCTGACTGCTTTTTTCTAGGTCTTCATGAACTTCAGCAAATAATTTTAGCTAAACTTCTCCAAGTCTCACTTTCTTCTCATGCAAATTATTTTCTTTCATATTCTCTCTCTCTCTCTCTCTCTCTCTCTCTCTCTCCCCCTCTCTATCTTTCTCTCTCTCTTCCCCACCCTTATTTCCCTTTATAAATGATGAAGCATCAACATCATTTTACAGACTGAAATGACTTTTGGATTGTCTTTAACATCACCTTCATTCAGGAGAATTCTGACATGACTCCTTGCGTTGAGCTGTGATCCCGTCCCCAAAATACTCCTCCACACAGGCAGTGCTGTGGTGGTGTTGAGGAGGTGAGTCTACCATGTCTCCCAGAATGGCAGTCCCAGCTGGGGGTGATAAGGGTAGCAAATAACAAACATTCTCTGTTGTCTGCTGTGATGTAACCCAAAACAAAAATAGCAAGCAAGTTATGATTCCTGTCCTCAAGAATCTTACAGATGAATGAAGAAAATAAATGAAATAACAACTATATGAACTGCAACCTCATAGAAGCCATAAGCAAAAAGAAGTCCCATGGAAGATTAGAAGACTAAAAGGTTGCTAACTCGGCTGGAACAGTCAGAAAAGATTTCACAGAAGGAAGAACATTTAAACTAGGCAGAAAGAGAAGAGCTAATTATATAGTCATAATGCATATTTTTTAGTATTAGTATATCCTAATAATCTAATAACTATTCTAAGTATTGCTCTAATTATTTCCAATAACTAGATGAAGTATTGCTTCTATCCCATTTTATAGATAAGGCAACAAAAGTTTGGAAACTCTTGTATTTAGGTTAGGTTATCTAAGGTCATTAGCTTAACAGCTGGTAAAGTTGGGTTGAAATTTCTGTGGTCTGGCCCAGAACTTGAACGCTTGAGCATTTGAATATACTGGCTTCTTTGGGAGGGCAAGAAGAACATTTGAAAGAAAGAGCAGTGTGCCCAAAGTCACAGCTGGGTGAAAATTCTCAGTGTACTTAGGGGATGAGTGAGTAAAAGAAAAAAAATATAAAGGGAACAAGGGAGCCGGGGAAAAGCTAGTTTGCATACAATCGTGGCAGTTTTATATGCTTTTATAAGGGATTTTAGGTTATTTTGTAGAAAATGACTAGACTATAAATTTAAGCAAAAAATTGAAGGGAACTAAATGATTACTGGATGAAATTGGTTAGATTGGTTAGATGTGAATATTTTATTTAATATTTTGATCAATATTTTATTTTTCAATTAAGAAATTAAAATTTAATGCACAGATTAGGTGTAGTATATATGCATACTTTATGAGTAAATATACATAAATATTTATATACACTCAATTTCTTTTACTGAGAGATATGTAGAAATTAAGTTTGGAGATAGAATTGTTAAAGGTGGAAGTGGTTCATGTTTGAGATCATTGACCCATTTTAGAATCTGATAATATCTCTGTAGATTTGTCAAAATATTGTACATTTTATGTCTATGAAATACAACATAATAAGTTAAAGAGAAAGAAATCATAAATGTTTAAAAATAGTTTATGTATAATTTCAGGACACCTAAAGTGAAAATAATGAAGATTAGATTTTTGATAAAAGAAGTTGGGGAGGAGTCAATTTAAAGTATTTATAAAGTAGTTAGAGATTTAGTGATAAGTGGGATGTTGTGGGTATTGAGTAAAAGTAGTTGTTAACTAAAGTTTCTTCTTTGAACCTATGTAAATTGGTTAGATAGAAAGAAGAGCATGCTTCTTGGAATACGTTGAGTTTGGGACATATATTTGGTTTATATTAGATTATTTTTAAAATATTATTTCTTACTTTAACTTTGCTTCTAGGGCACTTCAACCATATCCATGGGGAATCTCTTCCTTGTCTAACCTAATAAAAACCAATACTTAGGAACAGATGAAGAAGGAGTCCATGTAAAAGACTGACAGGTATGCTACAGAGAAGTGAAATTTATATTGGAATTTTTTTAAATTGAGGCAACATTAGCTTACATTTTCTTTGATAATTTGGAAGTATAGAATCACCTCCCTCAGGTATCCCCACTCTATTGCACCCACAGCCAAGTCATCCATAGTCTACTAGCACATCATGAATGACAAGTCAGTGGAATCAGCCTTCTAAGGTATAAAGATCAGATAATTAAGTGTTCAGAGGGCATTAAAATGAGGACATTAGAAAGAATTTTTTTTTCAATTTGGGATGTCAACCTCCAATGACTGAAGAATGAAAAAGTAGAGACAGAAAATGTACTTTAAAGTGACTGGTAAAGGGAAGAAAGAAATTAGATTCACACCTGGACAAAGAGGAAGAACCACGGAAGATTTCTCTGTATTAAAGAATTGAACAAATTGGCCATGAATTCTATACGTTGAATCTCTGGTCATGATGATAACACTTTCTCTCCACTCCGATACCTTTATTTGGTTAATTTAACCACACTCATCTTTTAGGTATGAGTCTTCCTGTGGGGACTTCTCTGACATCTGGAATTAGGTTAGATATCTAGAATCTCTGTGGTGTTCTCCTGAAGGTGCTCTAGTTTGTCTTTCATGGAACTCATACAGGTGCATTGTAAATTTCCAATAAGTTATAGTAAGCTATTATATTGAATTTGAGGTGTTCTTGAGACCACTAAGCAGGATTATCATAGACATTTGGGTATATAAACCTGGTGAATTTGAGGTGTTCTTGAGACCACTAACCAGGATTATCATAGACATTTGGGTATATAAACCTGGACTATGGAAGAGGCAGGTAGTTGGAGATAATCATCTATGATCTATGGAAAGAGGGGCAGCTGAAGCCACTGCTTCTAAACCATTGCTGAGAATTGAACTTTTCTCCTATGTGCCTTCTCATAAGAATTTTGTGACTTTAGTTCTTGCATTTAAGTCTTTGTCTATTTTCAGTTGATTTTTGTGTGTTGTGTAAATTAAGGATATGATTGCATTCTTATATATTTGGATATCCAGTTTTCCCAACACTATTTGTTGAAGATAATATGCATTTCTCTTTGTATATGCTTGGCACTCTTGTAGAATATGATTTGACAATGAGTGGGTTTATTTCTGGATTCTATTCTGTTCCATTGGCCTATGTTACTGTCTTTATGCCAACACCATACATACTATATCATCATTACAACTTTGTGATATATTTTGAAGTCAGAAAGTGTGATATCTCCAGATCTGTCCTTTTTTTCTCAAAATTGTTTGGACTATTTGGAAACTGTTCGGTATCCATATGAATTTTGGGATAGTTTTTTCTGTTCTTCAAAATTACCATTAGAGACTTTGATAGGAATTGCATTGAGTCTTTATGTTACTATAAATATAATATGGGCAATATGGGCATTTTAACATTAAATCATCCAATACATGAACATGGATGTTTCCACTTATTTGTATCTTCTCTAATTTCTTGCATCAATATTTTTCATCTTTCAGGGCACAAGAATTTCATCTCCTTTGTTAAATTTTATCATAAATATTCAATTTCATTTATGTTATTTTAAAGGGTTTAATTTTTTTTTTCCATATAGTGTATTGTTAGTGTATAGAAATGCAACTTATTTTTCTATGTTGAATTATTTTGGAGTCTTTAGGGTTTTCTACATGTAAGAACACATAACCTACAGACATAATTTTGCTTCTTCCTTTCCGATTTGAGTGTTTTTCATTTCTTTTTCTTGCTTAATTGCTTTTTTCTGGGTCTTCCAGTACTATGCTGAGTAGAAATAGTAAGAGTAGGTAACCTTGACTTGTTTATGAGCTTAGAGGGAAAGCTTTTAATTTTTCCCTGTTGAGTATGGTTAGCTGTGGGCTTTTCAGATATGACTTTTATTACATTGGGATAGTTTCCTTCTATTCTTAGTATTTTTGAAATTCTTATTATGAGATATTCGAGTTTTGTTAATTTTTTTCTATTAATATCATCATGTTATTGTAATACGTTGTTCAGTTAATGTTTTTCATATGTTGAGTCATTCCCACTTGAAATATCCCACTTGACTATCATGTGTGATCATTTTGATATGTTGTTGAATTCTGTTTGCTAGTATTTTATTGGGGAATTTTGCATCTATACTCATCAAGGACATTGACCTGTTATTTTCCTTTCTTGTGGTGGTTTTGACTGGCTGTAGTATCAAGGTAAAGCTGACCTCATAAAATGAATTCAGAAATATTTTCTCCTATTCAAGTTTTTGGATAAGTTTGAGAAGGATTGGTATTAATTAATCATTAAATATTTAGCAGAATTCTTGAGTGAATCCATCTGATCCTGGACTTTTCTGTGTTCAGAGGATTTTATGTACTGATTCAATTACCTTGCTAGTTTTATATCTGTCATATTTTCTATTCACAGCTCAGGCTTGCTATGTTGTATGTTTCTAGAATTTTATTTATTGCGTCTAGCTTATCTAATAGTAGTTTCTTATGATCATTTTTATTTCTGTGGCAGTTGTAATGTGTCCTAGTTTGTCTGTGTTGCCATAACAAAAATACCATTACATTTGTGGCTTATGAACAATATAAATTTGTTTCTCACCATTCTGTAGTCTGAGATGTTTAAGATCAAGGAAACAGCAGGTTTCGTCTCTGGTGATAGCCTATTTCTTGGTTCTTAGATGTTTTCTTTAAGTTGTGTCCTCACATAGTATAACGTCTGGGAACTTTCTGTGCTCTTTTATAAGTGCATTAATCCTATTCATGAGATGGACATCTCATGACGTATAAACCTCCCAAATGCCTCACTTCCAACTATCATTACATTGTGGGTTAGAATTTAATTTAAATGAATTTTGAGAGTATGCTAACATTTAATCTAAAGCATTATGTCTCCTCTTTCATTTTTCATTTGAGTAATTTTTTTCTTTGTTAGTCTACCTAAAAGTTTGTCAATTATTTATCTTTTATAAAATTCAATTTTTTCCAATGTTTTTAGCTTACATCTGCTGTAATATTTACTGTTTCATTCCTCTGTTTAAAAAAGACTTGTTTTTATTCTAGATCCTCTTACATTTTAAATGAAGGTGTTTCACACAATGATTTTCTCTTTTAACTTGCTTTTGCTGCATTGCATGAGTTTCGACATATAAACCTATTAAGCCTATTTGGTTTAAACCTGTTTGGTTTAATTCTTTGTTTAATACTATTTCATTAAACAAAGTGGGTCAAAAGTTTCATTGATGATTTTCTGCCAGGTAGATCTCTCCAATGAATATAATTGTATGATAAATCCCCTACTACTATTATGTTGTTATCACTGTCTGTTTTCAGATTAATTAATAGGAGTCATATATATATATATAAAAACTGGAAACTGTTGGGTATCCATATGAATTTTAGGATAGTTTTTTCTGTTCTTCAAAATTACCATTAGAAATTTTGATAGGAATTGCATTGAGTCTTTATGTTACTATAAATATAATATGGGCAATATGGACATTTTAACATTAATCATCCAATACATGAACATGGATGTTTCCATTTATTTGTATAATTATTTTATAATTTTTGTAATTATTATAAATATTTTATAATTATTTTACAATTAATTTATTTGTATAACCTCTCTCTCTCTCTCTCTCTCTCTCTCTCTATATATATATATATATATATATATATATCTCATGTTACCTTTTTTTAGCTGGAAATCTATTTATCTGATATAAGTATGGCTATGCCTGGGTTTTTTTGGGGGGATACGATTGTTTACGGGATTGTATTTCAACCATTTACTTCAAGTCTTTGTTTATCTTTGTAACACAGATGGGTGTCCTGGAGACAACAAAAAGTTGAATTTTTGTTTTCTGAACCAGTCATGCTGTACACTTTGATCAGTGAGTTCAGTGCATTTACATTTAGGATGATTATTGATAAATGTGGATTTCCTACTGCTATTTTTGTTTTATTTCATGGTCCTCTATCCTCGTTCAGTTTTTTTGTAGACTCTCTTTTCTTTGATTTTCATAAAAGATCTCCTTTCTAGATTTCCTTTAGAATATCTAGTGTTTGCAAGCTCCTTCATCTCTGTCTGGTAAGGCCTTTATTTCTCCCTCAGATCTAGAGAACTGCCTTTCAGGATATAGTATTCTTGGCTGGCAGCTTTTATCTTTAAGTATTTTGAATATGTCATTCCATTCTCTCCTTGCTTACAAGGTTTACTCAGAGAGGAAGTCTGACAAAAGCCTTTTGGGAGTATCATAATAGGTTATATTTTATTTTTCCCTTCTCACCTCAATATTCTCTATCTGTCTTTTTCTTTTTTCTTTTTTTAACTTAATTTTTTTTTAATTTAAATTTTATTTTTATATTCCCCATACAATTGCGACCCTCTTATTTTGACCCCAAGCCCTCCTTTCCCCGCCCCCCACCCACCATAGAGTGTGTCCGATTCATAGTTGCTTGTTAATTTTGATATTTTCTTTCTTAGAGTTATTCTTTTTCCTGGTCCCTTATTTAAGTTTTCTAGATTCCTGCTATGAGTGACACCATCCGGTATTTTTCTTTTTCTTTCTGGCTTATTTCACTGAGCATGATCCCTTCCAGCGCCATCCATGTTGCTGCAAATTGCATGTGTTTATCTTTTTTGAATGCTGAGTAATATTCCATGGTGTATATGTACCACATATTCTTGATCCAGTCATCTATTTTTGGGCTTAGCTATTGTAAATAGTGCTGCTATAAACATAGGGGTGCAGGTGCTCTTTGTAATTGATGTTTCTGTGTCCCTTGGGTAAATACCTAGGAGTGGAATTGCTGGATCATATGGAAGCTCTATGTTTAGTAGGTCAAGAAATCTCCACACAGCTCTCCATAGTGGTTGGACCAGTTTGCACTCCCACCAGCAGTGCAGGAGAGTTCCTTTTTCTCCACAACCTCGCCAACATTTGTTGTTGCTAGTTTTTTTAATATGTACCATTCTCACTGGTGTAAGATGGTATCTCATGGTAGTTTTGATTTGCATTTCCCTGATTACAAGTGATGTTGAACATTTTTTCATATGCCTGTTAGCCATTTGCATTTCCTCTTCAGAGAAGTTTCTTTATTAGCTCTTCTATCCATTTTTTGACTGGATTATTTTCTTTGTTTTTGTTGAGTCTCATCAGCTCTTTGTAGATTTTTGTGATCAGTCCTTTGTCATTAGTGTTGTATGCAAAAATGTTCTCCCAGTCAGTGGGGTTTCTCTTTGTTTTTGTTATAGTCTCTTTTGCTGTGCAGAAGCTCTTTAATTTGATGTAGTCCCAGCTGTTTATCTTTGCCTTCACTATCACTGCTTTGGGTGATGTGTCTGTAAAGATGTCTTTTGATGTGCATATCATGTAGTGTTTCGCCTATATTTCCTTCTATGTATTTTGTGGTTTCAGGTCTTATGTCTAGTTCTTTAATCCATTTTGAGTTGGTTTTTGTGCATGGTGTTAGGTAGTCGTCAAGCTTCATTCTTTTGCATGTAGCGACCCAGTTTTCCCAGCACCATTTATTGAACAAACTTTCTTTGCTCCAATGCATATTCTTTGCTCCTTTGTCAAAGATTAGTTGACCATAAATCTGTGGGTTTATTTCTGGATTTTCTATTCGATTCCATTGGTCTGTGTGTCTGTTCTTGTTCCAATACCATGCAGTTTTGATGATTATGGCTTTGTAGTATAGTTTGAAGTCTGGGAGTGTGATGCCTCCATTCCCTTCTTTTTTTTTTTTTCAGGAGAGCTTTGGCTATTCAGGGTTTTTTGTGATTCCATATGAATTTCATCAATAATTGTTCTATTTCCTTGAAGAATGACATTGAAATTTTTATTGGAATAGCATTGAATCTGTATATTGCTTTTGGAAGGATGGCCATTTTAATAATGTTTATCCTTCCAATCCATGAGCAGGGGATGTCTTTCCATTTCTTTGTGTCTTCTTCTGTTTCTTTTAACAGTGTTTTATAGTTTTCTTTGTATAGGTCCTTTACCTCTTTTGTTAGATTTATTCCTAAGTATTTGATTTTTTTTCTTTTGATAATAAAAGGGATGGCTTTTTTGATTTCTTCTTCTTCAGATTTATTGTTTGTGTATAGGAAGGCTACCCACTTATGCATGTTGATTTGTATCCTGCCACTTTACTGAACTGATTAATTAGTTGAATTAGTTTTTCTGTGGCGTTTTTGGGGTTCTTTATGTATATTATCATATATCTGCAAATAGTGATAGTTTGACTTCTTCTTTTCCTATTTGGATTCCTTGTATGTCTTTCTCTTGTCTTATTGCTCTGGCTAGGACTTCCAGTATTATATTGAAAAGCAGTGGTGAGAATGGACATCCTTGTCTTGTTCCAGATCTTAATGGAAATGCTTTCAGCTTTTCACCATTGAGAATGATACTGGCTGTTGGCTTGTCATATATGGCCTTTATGATGTTGAGGTATGTTCCTTGTATCCCAAGACTTTCAAGGGCTTTTATCATGAATGGGTGTTGCACTTTGTCAAAAGCTTTCTCAGCATCTATTGATATCATCATATGGTTTTTATATTTCTTTTTGTTGATGTGTTGGATAACGTTGATTGATTTTTGGATGTTGAACCATCCTTGTGTCCCTGGAATGAATCCTACTTGGTCGTGGTGAATTATCAATTATCTTATGGATACATTGTTGGATTCTGATATCTAAAATTTTATTGAGGATTTTTGCATCAGTGTTCATTAGTGAGATTGGCCTGTAATTTTCTTTTTTTGTGTTGTCCTTGTTTGGTTTTGGTATTAGTGTAATGTTGGCTTCATAGAATGTGTTTGGTATTATCCCTTCCTTCTCAATTTTTTGTAAGCATTTGTGAAGGATAGGCACTAATTCATTTCAGAACATTTGGTAGAATTCATTTGTAAATACATCAGGTCCTGGGCTTTTGTTTTTGGGGAGGTTTTTGATTACCATTTCAATTTTGATGCTTGTAATTGGTCTGTTTAGGTGTTCTATTTCTTCTTTATCTAGCTTTGGGTGATTGTAGAGTTGTAGGGATTTGTCCATCTCCTCTAGATTGTTGAACTTGTTTCCATATAACTGTTTATAGTAGTTTCTCATTATTATTTTATTTATTTATTTATTTTTTAAATAGAGGCATGTTTTATTTATTTATTTGTTTGTTTGTTTGTTTGTTTGTTTTGTTTATACATGCACTGGGTACAGTCAGAAGCGCGGGAGGGTGAGAGAATTCACCAGAGCCAGAGCGGGGAGCAGAGCAGGCAGAAGGACCGAAGTACACTGCTGAGGGGAGCAGCGGGCGGCAGGAGAGGTCTGCGCACCATGTGGGACCCTCCTCCGGTGGCCGGGGAACAGCCGGGGATCAAACCAGCGCCGCAGAGGCCGTGGGCAGCTTTGCAACCCAGCGCTCAACCGCTGCGCCACCGGGGAGGCCCCTCTCATTATTATTTTGATTTCTGCTGTGTCTGTTGTGATTTCTCCTCTTTCATTTATGATCCTATTTATTTGTGCTTTCTCTCTTTTTTCCTTTGTGAGCCTCCCTAAGGGTTTGTCTATTTTATTTATTTTTTTGAAGAACCACCTCTTGGTTTCATTGATCTTTTAGATTTTTTTTTAGTTTCAATTTCGTTTATTTCTGCTTTGTTTTTATTATTTCTTTTCTTCTACTGGTTTTGGGTTTTTTTGTTGTTCTTTTTCTAGATCTTTGAGCTTTGAGATTAGGTTGTTTCTTTGAGTTCTTTCTTGTTTCTTGATGTGAGCCTCTATTGCTATATATTTTCCCCTTATTACTACTTTTGCTGCATCCCATACATTTAGGAAATTGGTATCCTCCTTGTCATTAAATTCAAAGAATTTTTTAATTTCTTCTTTGATCTCCTAATTAGTCCAGGGCCTTCCAGTAGTGTGGGTTTCAATCTCCATGAGGTAGGAGATTTTCTTGCCTTCTTTTTATGGTTTATTTCTAGTTTGATGTCTTCATGGTCAGAAAAGATGGTTGGTATGATTTCAATCTCGGTGTATCTGTTGATGTTTGTCTTGGGTCCCAGTATGTGATCAATCCTGGAGAATGATCCGTGTGCGCTTGAGAAAAATGTGTACTTAGATTTTTTTGAGTTTAGTGTTCTATAGATGTCTGTTAAGCCCAAACACTCTAGGTCGTTATTTAGAGCTTTAGTGTCTTTACTTATTTTTTGTCTTGTTGATCTATCCATTGTTGATAGTGGTGTGTTGAAGTCTCCCACTATGTATGTGTTTTCTCTGATGTCTGTTTTCAAAGATGATAATAGTTGTCTGATATATTTTAGTGCTCCTTCATTTGGTGAGTATATGTTAATGAGTGTTATTTCTTCTTGAAGTATTGTCCCCTTGATCATAATGTAGTGACCGTTGGGGTCTCTTTTTACCTTTTTGAGTTTGAAATCTGTTTTATCTGATATAAGTATAGTTATTCCTGCTTTTTTTTTTGGTCCATTTGGTCCCTATTCTAAAATGGCAATTCGGAGACAGGCACACTCTCCAGCACGCTGGATTTGCCCTGGCTGTTGGTGCCTGCTCCCCCTCTGGGCTTGGACTGCTGGTCAGAAGGGGCCTGGGTTGGGCGAACTTCCCAGCTTACCTCTGACTCCTCAGGGAGTCTTCTGCCTGTTTCAAGCAGTGTTTACTGAAGAAAGGTCCCTATTCTATGGGGTGTTGGTGATTTTTTTCTGGTCACTAGGTGGCGCCAGAGCTCTCTCCTAGTGTCCTTGGGGAGCTGTTTTTTTTTACCTGGTGGAACAGGGGAACAGAGTGGGAGTGGTGGGGAAAGCCTCAACGGCTTTGGGGTGCTGTGTCTGCCTTGTGCCCCACCGTTGTGGGGATCACACACCCTGAATTTTGTGCCCTGGGTCTCAATTCCAAAGCCCTCAGGTCCAGGACGCGGGCTGTAGCCCAGTTCAGTGTCCACAGAAATGGCACCTTTTGCACCCCACTCCCGTGTCCGGGTGCCTGGTTTCTGATTAATTCAGTGAGGGACATTCACCTCAGTGAGGGCCCCCGTGCATCTCCCCGCAAGCCTAGGTTGCAGGTGCAGGGACCTGGGCAGCGGCGATCCTCATATCCTTTCCAAGCATGTTGCTTTTCCGCACAAGCTTACCGGCTGGCCTGGGGCTGTGTGTAGGTCTCCAGGAGTCTTTGTTTTTCTCTAATGACGCGTGGAGCCATTCGCTCACCTCCATGGCGAATCCTGCAGGGTTCTCCACAGCTCCAGTTCACAGGGTGTGGTGGCTGAAATAGTTCCTTTCCACTCACAGTCCCACTTAATGCGTAGTTTGCTCTTGTTGGTTGTTTTAGTTTTTTTGTTTTTTCCTCCTTTCTGTTGGTCGCAGAGTGCCGACTTTGTGGGTGGGGGAGGGTAGCAGGGTTCTGAGCTTTCCTCCCTTCTAGTCCTCTTTTATGGCAACTTTCTTCTTAGGGTAGTTTGCTGGAGTCACCTGTTTATCTTCCGTGTCCCAGTTCTCTCTGGGACCTGCCACTTTTCCTCCCTATTAACTTTTTTAATGGGAAATCTTACTTGCAGCGTTTCCTCACTGCCATGTTGATCCGCCCTTCCTATCTGTCTTTTTAAATTTACATTTTGGGGTAACATTTTTGTTCCACTCCATATGTGTACATGTTCCACCAAACCAACCATCCCAGAGCTCTATCTACCTGCCTCTGCCATGTCCTCCTCCCTCCCCCCATTCCCTCTGGTAAACAATAAAGTTGTTCACTTAGTCTAAGATATGCTTCTGCTGTGTTTTACCTGTGTATGTTCTTTGGTTATTTATAGTCCACAGATGAGTGGAACCATCTGATATCTGCCATTCACTTTCTGACTTATTTCATGTAACATAATCACCTTGAATGCCATTTGTTTTGTCCCAAAAGACATTATTTTTAACACCTGTGTAGTTTTCAGTTGATCATATATTCCATAATTTCTTTATCCATTCATCTGTTGATGAGCCCTTGGGTTGGTTCCATGCCTTGGCAATTGTGGACAGTGCTTCTGTGAACATAGGTGTACATAAATCTTTTCATGTTTAAGTTTTCATGTTTTGGGATAAATACCTATTAAAGATATTGTTGGATCTTAAGGAATTTCCATGTTTATTTTCTTATAAATCTCCACACCATTTTCCATAAAGGCTTTACCAACTGATTTAGCTTTGTAGTCACTTTTGTGGTTCTATATACATTTTATAATTGTTCCATTTCCTTGTAAAGTCATTGGAATTTTGATAGGTATTGTATTCAATCTGTAAATTACTTTAGGTAATATGGCCTTTTAAATGATGTTTATTCTTCAATACATGAGCACGGGATATCTTTCCATTTCTTTGTGTCTTCTTTTATTTCCTTTAACAGAATTTTATAAATTTTCAATATATAAGTTCTTCACCTCCTTTGTTAACTTTACTTCCAGGAACTTCACATTCTTTCTGGTGTGATTATAAATGGTATAGATTTCCTTATTTCCTTTTCTTCTGATATATCATATTTAGAAATACAATTGATTTTTGTGTATTTATTTTATATACTGCCACTTCACTGCATTCATTTATAATTTCTATAATTTTTTGGTAGTCTTTTGTGTTCTCTGTTTATTGTTCTGTCATCTGCAAATAAGGACAGTTGCACTTATTTTCCAGTCTGGATTCCTTTTATATATTTTACTTATTAATTGCTTTAGCTAGGATTTCCCATAATATGTTTAATAGTAGTGATGACAGTGGATAACCTTGTCTTCTTTCTGATCCTGGAAATTATTTCAGCTTTTCACTATTGCACAAGAGGTAGGGTGTGGATATGTAACTTTTATAATGTTTAGATACATTCCATTAATACAGTTTTATTGAGTGTTTTTATTATAAATGGATTTTGAATTATGTCAATGCTTTTTTGGCTTTTATCAAAGTAATCATGTGATTTTTATCTTTCTTTCTGTTGATCTGTTTAATGACATCGATTGATCTGCATGTGTTGAATTAGCCTTGCTTGTCTAGGATGCTCTATCAATACAATTCTGTTAATATATTGTAATCAGTTTGCTAGGATTTTGTGGAGAATTTTTACATCTTTGTTCATCAGGGATATTGGTGTATAATTTTCTTTTTTATACTGTTTTTGATTTTGGAATTAATGTTGGCCTCATATAATGTGTTGGGGAGTTTTCCACCCTTTTTGATATTTTTTTTTGAACAGTTGTATAGGATAGGTATTAAGTCATCTTTGAAGGGTTGTTTTAATTCACTTGAGAAACTATTTGGGCCTGGGTTTTTCTTCTTAGGGAGATGTATTAGTCTTTCAATTTTCCTGATTGTGATTGGATTATTTAAAATGTCTATTCATCCTAATTCAGTTTTGGAAGTTTATATAATTCTAAAAATTTACCTATTTCTTCTTGGTTGTCTATTGCATGGAGATGTTCATAATAGGTTGTATGATCTTATGTCTTTCTATAGCATCTGTTTTTATTTTGCCTCTTTCATTTCTGATCCTATTGATTTGAATTTTCTCTTTACTTTTCTTCATAAGCCTAGTGAATGGTTTTTCCTTTCTAAAAAAAATTGTTTTCAAAGAACAAGTTCTTGGTTTCACTGAAGCATATACAGTGCTGTAAACCAATTGTTAATTCAATAAAAATATTATAATTTTTAAAATAATTAATTAAAAGGGAAAAATGTGCAGGAATCCACAGAATCTTTTAAAATCTCTGTGATGATCTTCTCTGTAGACTAGATATACATTGAGAATGGCAGTCTCTCACTTGAAAAACCTATATGCAATGGTAGTATCTGGATTCAGGGGTCGAAGGGACCAATTGCTGGTACTTAACTGCCAAAGGCAAAGTGTATAGTTACTCTAATGGACAACACACACAAACACACACACAGACACGCACATTCAATTATTTTTAAAAACCCATCCATTATTTATTCTCCGTAACACAAAAAATTCTAAAATTCTAGCAGCTTGTTATGGAACTAATACAGTATTTGAAAATAATTTAATTCTGTAAATTCATCTTTTTAATGAATGCATATGATTACAATTAATGAAATGTTTGAGGAGCATATGGTAATGTCTATGTATAATAAAACTAAGTGCTATAAGTATCCAGAAGGATGTGAGATGCTATTAGGCTGGAATTGACATTTGTGTCCTTAAGGAGAAGTAAGAGTCAAGTAAAAATGATGGTGAAATTCAGAGTGACAGAAAAACTTAGAATAGTGTGAGAAGACTTGTGGATCTGAAGGTATTAGGTGAGATTTGAAACAAAAAGCTGACCGATTTGGTTAGAGTATTTGAGAATGATTAATGTAAGATATAAAGCTATATAAGTTCAGGTGGAAGAGAAACAGAATTCTAGAGAGGTTGAAATGCTAATGCTTAGAACACTGAGGACTGAATGACATTGACATTTGTAAAAGGAAAGTTTGGTCTTTGGGAAGAGCTTGTGGATATATAACAGCTTGTGCCTTTGGTGGTTAATATCACCTAGTACTAAGCTACCTTGTCTGAGATGCCTTTGAATGGAAAACAGGACAGACTGGATGAGAGGAAACTGTTCAGGGGGTTGTGTGTGTGCTATCTATAGGCATTTTTAACAAACTCACTGTGTCTTGCTAGTGTAATTAAAAAAAAAATCTCTTGGTGTTTTCTTGCATCTTCATACTGCTTTGCTGCTCACCTAGAATCTTACAGTGCTTGTTCAAAAAGGTTCAAGTCATGCTGGCATCCTAAGAGCTGGAGATTAATATTAAATCAGGGGTTGGTTTGCATGTAGAGATGAAGAGATGTTCTTGTCCAAATTTGGCAGTCACTTAGATGTTGAAGTCCCAATGTTTCAAACTCAGTTCAAAACCCTTTGGTGTGTTTTGAGTTTGGCTCTTGGCAAAGCATGATTTCCTGTTTCTAAGAAAAAAGACTCATGAGAGAGCCTCAATAAAGCTTCTTGGACATCAAAACAACATTTTGATGAATTAATTGTAAATGAATCAGAAACATATGGATTCATTCTCTTGAGACACACATGTGCTTAAAAAAAAAGGATGGAGTTGTTGAGGGCTAAATGTGTTTTGGGTTGCATCAAATAAAAAATGCTTAAGGGGAAAAAAAGAGCAAAAAGAATAAACTAGAATCTCTGCCTTGTCTTTAAATAGACAGGTCCATTTACAATTTTATTTACTGCCACCTATTGTTGTTCCAGAAGAAATTCAGCAGTCATGAGTAATCACAACCAGCCAGCTTGGAAGATTACACCATTACATACTTGTCAGTCATAGTGGCTTGAGATCTTAAGCAAGGCATTTGAGAGTTAGGAAATAACAGGTCTTGTTTTCATGCCATTAACATAATTCCAGTCAGGCTATTTGATGAGGATTGTTGTCTCTTATGAATAAACTTGTAGATCTACTCACATTTTATTGAATAGTCTTTTTTCCTCTTATATGTAATGAATGACATATAGCAGTTTTTTTTAATCTTAAAAATGAATGTACAGTGAGTTACCACGTCACATATATTAAGATGGCTACTTCACAAAAAAGGAAACAAGGCTTGGTGAGGATATAGAGAAATGGAAATTCTTGTGTACTTCTTGTGGGATGTAAAATGATACACTTTCTATGCAAAATAATATGGCAGTTTTTCAAAAATTAGAACATAATTATTATATAATGTAGCAATTCCATATAATCTGTACATCAAAGTTACATAGGTAAAATGCTATAACTTTTTCTAATTATAAACTTAATTATTTAACTGCAAAAAAATCCACAATTTTGAGCAAAAAAAAATATAACTAAGGCAAGCACTTGAAAAAGCATTCTTATTCACAATTACCAATAGATGGGAGTAAAACAACTGTCAATTGCAGATGAATGAATAAACAAAATGTGGTATATGTATAACACAATATTTGCCATATTAAAAACAGAAGGGACTCTCTGACCCATGCTACAACATGGATGAATCTTGAAGATGTGATAATCCATAAAATAAGCCATACACACACACAAAAACAAATATGGTATGATTCTACTTTTACAAGCTATCTAAAGTAATCAAATTGCTACATACAGACATTAGTGGGTGGAAATTGTTTAATAAGTACAGAGCTTAAATTTTGCAAGATGAAGGGAATTCTGGACATGGATGTTGGAGATGGTTGTACAAATTGTCAATGCTCTTAACACCACTGTCAATATAAACTTCAATTTTAAGTTTATAGACTATATATTTAGATAGTATATATAGTGAGCTTACTACATATGTATATGTAATAAAATATGTATGTCTTACAACATTGAAAAAGAGAACAAACTAAGAAACTATTATTTGAATACTGTAGATCAGCATAGTTCCAAGAATATATGACACCTGTGATCCCAGTGATTTTGTCCTCTGGCTCTGTGAAGTTCAAATTCTGGACTAGATGGATTTGATTATACCTAAAAGATATACTACACACACACACTCACATGTCTTGCACCTTGAATAAAAGTTCAGATATTTCCCAGCACATCCCCTTGATCCCAAAGACCATGCTTAGTGTTGATTTTTATTGAACTATCACAAACTTAATTTTGTGTTTGCAGAAGAGCATATTTTGCCAATTTTGGTTCCCTTGAGCATGGTCTTGTTGATTTCTGCATAGTATCTAGTAATTTATACCAAGTCTTAAATGAAGTTATCTTCATACAGGGAATAAAAGAGAATATTGTTTGTTGGTTAAGTGTCATGAACATTCTCACTGCTACTTATAGTATGTTACCCTGGATGTTTCTTTCCTACTTATGTTTATAAATATTTTATCCTTATTCAAGAAAAATGGGAAAATAAATATAGCATATGGATTATATGATTAATTTATATAAGATTGCATTCCAAAAAGGATTTGAAGTAACTTACAGATAAGAGATGAATAAAGAAATGTAAGTTGGTGGTAGAGTTAAGATTAGTATAAAATATATATCCAATAGAAATTCTATTGTTGGTAGAGGTAAAAAAAAAATAGTTCTGGCCTTCCTAATCAGTAAAGCAAGGAGGAAAATAGGCATTATAAGATTTACAGAAATGAATCTTGCTCCAATTAGAAAGAGGCCTCTTGAATAAATGCACTAGAAAATTTAGTGTGATTATATTTTATCTTCATTTTTACTTCAGATTGCTCACACACACACACAAAATGTTTAATGTTCCACAGTGGCTGGAACACTATGGCTTACCAAATTTAATAAATGACACTGGAAATCGATACAGCCTATGAATTATTTGTTTTTTGGACTTGTTGAGATCTTTGCTTCTGCCTTTACTCCTACAACTTCGTTTAAGTCTGTTTTCCATTAGTGTCTCTTGGAAAGGAAATAAGGATTGCATTAGAGGAAATAAAATTCAAGTTTGTTGTTTTTTTTTCTGTTTGTTTACCTGATTCCTTTAAAAAAAAACAACTTAGTTTTAGTCAGTTCTTATTTCTTTCTGCCTAAAATATTTAGCTTTCAGTCTAAACAGTCACATGACTTTGGGTATCTTCTCTGATACTGATTAGCCACTTGGTAGATTGGCAGAGTTTAAGTTAGCTATGACAAGTACTTAGGCTGAGAAATCTCTGGTTCGTTTATGCCTCTTGTCTGGTCTTTAACAATGCACAAGGAGCGGGGGCTGGATACTTTCCTAGGTCATGCTTAGCTCTTTATTGTATGAGTTGCTTAATGTTTCCACTCAGAGAAGATTAAGTATATGGAAATGTTCTATGGTGTAGTACTATCTTTTAATACTCTCTGTCTTTTATCTCTAGCTAGAAAAAATGTTGATAAAGGATTACTTAAAAGTGCTTCTGAGTTTTTTGGGAGGAGGAGTCCAAGAAAAATGGTTTCTGTAATTAAAAGAATAGGACATTAGTGAGGGGCAGAGGGAAGGAGGTTGGGATGTCATTTTAGGGTGAAAATGACTAGTATATACACAGTGGAATTTGGCAGTCTCCATGGTGTTGGCTTTATTTCCATTCACTTAAAACAAGTGTGTGTGGGAAGGGTTTGCGGGAAAGGGGAATGGAAGAGATGTAGTTTATTTTGGGGTATTGTGTATTAGTCATACTTCATCTGCAAAGCCATCACCTGAAGGAAATATTAGACAGCAATAGACGTCATTCATAAGCAATACGTTTTGTTTCAAGAGAGACTTTATGGATGTGATTAAGCTCTGTTAAACATCCTATGCCACTGGGACCGGAAGCGTTCTCATTGTGTGCTCTCACTTGTGAAATGTCATTACTCAGGAAATGCATTAACTCTTCAAACTTTTCTGTCTGGATGCATACTTGCTTTGAAAACTGGGGAAGGTAATAATCTGATCACTCAAGCCTTGATGATTTGGAAATTTAGTTATAAATCATCCAGATGATTGCCTTAATTTTCTGTATCCTTTTTTGGAAAGTAGATACTGTTGCTTTTGCATCCAAAAGCAACTTATTTTTTCATTTAGCTATAATACCTCAAATTAGGTCCATGGTAATTTACTGGTACAACTTGAAGCAATCATTATACACACATTTACAGTAATTATCCACAATGTTTCTTGTGATGGTCTTAATCTAAAACTGGTGGACAGGATTATTTTTAGTGTAACCTCAGTATTTTGCTGGAAGGAATGCAAACGTCTTTATAAAAAGAAAGCACAAATAGCTTTCATCTTAAATCTCTTACATATCTGGGTTAATCTGTACCCAGATAACTTATTGACTACACAGACACACTGGGGAGCAACTTGAAAGGGTGGGAGCCACAGAGAAGATGCGCAGTCTGGGTGTTTTCTTTCCCAAATTTGGCCACAAACTGAAAATATTTCAGACTTCATTGACATCTCAAGGGGTCAAATCCACACCTGATTTGATTTTAAAAATTGTAAAAATTTATTTTGAGGAGTATGTCCTAAATAATGCCATTTTGAATTAAATTTTAGTGAGCTGTAATCTCGTTTGGGTATATAAATCTCCACTTTTTATAGGTGTGGGATTACTTTCTAATACTAAATTGGTGCTATTTAAAACTGAGTGTGTTCATAGCTTAGTGAATGAATTAAATGTTAAATGTTAAAATATTTAAGTTTCCCAACCACCACTCTTAAATTTGGCAAAGATTGCCGTGATTCCAGAATCTAAAACTGAAGACAACAGCAAAAGGTAATCAAAATAAGTGAGGCGATATGGGCAACCAAAATGTCAAGAGAAATCACTTAACATATTTTGTAAGGTTAAATATTTTATATGCTCCTTGTTGATCAAAAGAACATGCCAATTTGCTTTGAAAATTTGGTCATACAAAAGTATCTCGAGAGTCATCTTTTTTAGATGCAAAATAGAAAATTGGTGAATGATTTTCTGGGTTTCAAATAACAAGTTTTTTCCCAAGCTTTATCACTCTTGAATTTTGAAAGCACAAGGTTGCTTTCAGATTGGAAACCGATAGCAATTTTTCTTTGCAGTGCCAGGTATAACATTGTAAATGAATCAGAAACATATGGATTCATTCTCTTGAGACACACATGTGCTTAAAAAAAAGGATGGAGTTGTTGTTTCCCATCACCTTATTCCTTATTCCCGTCACCAATTCCTTATCCACTTACATACACTCTACTGCTTTCCTGCCCTGTCTCTCCCTCCATCTGTGCCCCTGCTGGTGCCTCTGGGAAGCACCTTCCAAATACACTACTTGCACTCAGGGTCTGCTCATGGGTACCCAGTGGCCCTGCCCAGCATGGACTCCTGAGCAGAGCTCACAGCCAAGTTGCCAGGCCAGAGCCCCAGAAGCAGGCCCGGGGAGAAAGGCTCATATTTTGACTGTTGTGGAAAGATCTGCCTAAAAAACAAACTGATTTGCAACAATTTGTTGCTCTTTACAACCTACTTAGAAATTTTATTTAGTTTAATTCAAAGTATAGACCAGCTCATTAAAAATAATTGTGGTAAAAGATGCACGACATAAAATTTATTGTCTTAACTATTTTTAAGAGTGCAGGTCATCCACACTGTCATGCAACCAATCTCCAGAAAAGTTTTTTCTTTTTTTTTTTTTAAATATTTATTCATTTATGCATCCAAGAACTGGGGTATAGGTCAGAGGCATGGGCGGGTGAGAGGATTCACCCGAGACAGAGTGGGGAGCAGAATAGGTGGATCTACTGAAATACACTGCAGAGGGGAGCAGCGGGTGTGACAGGAAAGGTCTGCTACGCCATGTGGGTAGTTCCCTGGCCAGGGATCGAACTTGTGCTGCAGTGGCTGCCAATAGTGCAGAGACTCAACCCCTTGTGCCACCCCAAGAGTATCTCAATTTTTACATAGAAATTTTATTCCCCACAAATTGGAAAAGAATTAACTTCAGAGGCAGTCAATATAAAGTATATACTTGATTGTTCATTTAAAATTCTGAGTATAATCTATAGAGAATTCCTTGAATCATCTTTGTATCAATCCTTGAGTGATCAGTGCTATGAATTTTTGTGTAATTCATGTAAGGTGTATAGACATTTCCCTCACATTTAACTCATATACAAGAAAAGTTAAAAATAAAAATGAGACTAACTTAAACCTCTGATTTTAAAAGCTGGATTAAGAAATTATACTTGATTCTGCTTTGGCAATCATGGTACAATGAAATAAATGATTTTCAAACAGTTTAGATACAAATTTCCAGTGAATGAAATGGGTATGTGTTCTGACTTCTCCTTCTTGAAATGTCACTTGAATTTCTTAACACATTGTCTCCCAATTATTGTCCATTCACTAATTTAGTCATAATTCTATGAATCTGTGGAATCTGTTCTTTCATACACTTTGTAGATGTGGGCATATAGCTGTGAATAACATAAATAGGGTCCTAAACAATACAATGCTTATGTTTAATTCAAACAATGAACTAATAATTTCCCCCCCCAACAATTTTTTTCAATTATAGATAAGTGCTTCAAAAGAAATAAACAGGGCAATATGATAGGTTGGTTTTATTTGATATCCAAATGAAATTCCTGAATAGTTCAAAGAAAGAGCATGATATGATCTGATTTTGACTAGTAAAAATCACTGGCTTTTGAGTGAGGAGAATTTGGAGAATATTAAATGCAGAATCATAGCAACCATTTGGACTGCTGTTTGTTAACATTAGTCTTGATAAGGGGTAATCATGATTTGGACTAGAATCCTAACTTTGAAATGGAAAGAAATATAGCTACTGAGAAAATGTTTTGGAGAGAAGATTTAGAGAAGCAATGGCTAATCCACTCAATTCCTGCCACCACATAAACACCCATAATCACAACATACACATGCTATATATTTATTAATTAGAATTCTTTCAGCATAACTAATGAATGCTCCAACAATAACTGACATTGAATTACTGTAATCAGTACTGAGTCTGCAGGTGCTTAAATGTGTTTTGGTCATTTACATGTCACCTTTATTTTTAATTAATTAATTTTAAAGTCTTTCATAAGAATATTAGGATGCAATTTTGAAATTGGAGTATGGAGAATTCTTATTCAGCCCTTTACTAGCTATGCCACAAACTCTGAGTGTCATTTTCCTCATTTGTATATCATCTGTGATTGAGTGTCATTTTGCCTCATATTGTTAGGAAGATTATGTGAGTTATATACATACTAGCTTAATGTTTTTGTTATGTAGTGCCAAATTGTCCTAAATATTTTGCCTATTTATAATTTTAGTATTATATTAAAAACTCCTGTTTATACAGGGTAGTTATTAAAATACCATGCAAAAATTGGTTGCATTATTAATTTAATTTGTATCTATTTAACTTTCTAGCAAGCATGAAGTTTTTAATTTCTATGTCAATAGATGATATATATTTTTTCATTTCCGAATCACTTAGACATTTTCCAAAATTTATATTAAGATATTGTTTCTTCATATCAGTAAGATTTTAAAAATATATTAACCTTAATAGTTTATATGCTGCTATATCTCCCATTGTTTGTCTTATTGAATTTTTGAGTTTTGACCTAATTTTTATATAGTGAAATATGCATACATTTTGGGAGACAGAAATAGAAATTATGGCATAACACTTTTTTTTTAATATATGGCTCTATGCGGCTTTCTTCTTTACATGAAATTTCTTTCTGTGATCACTAGCCTGCTCCCTAAATTATCTGAAAATTGTAGATATTTTAGGAATTAAATATAAGGTCAACAGATTCAAGTTAATAATAAAGGTTGAATTTAGAATTAAATGCTTTTAAAATGGAAAAATATTTAGTATTAAATTTTTGGTAGAATGTACATTTTAAGTGTGTGTGTGTTTGTGTGTCTGAGACAGGGAGAGAGAGAGACAGAGAAAGAGAGAAAGAAGAGGGAGAGATGGGGCGTCGAGAGGAGGACTGAGTCCTTCAGTAATTCTAGAGAAGATTTGGGAGCATTCTAGTGTTTAGTACTATGAGTAGAGATGCCCAGCATAAAACGTGTCTGGAGTAGACAGGCACATTACTAAAGCCATCATTGTTCCATCTGGTAAGATAAGCAAGTTCAGTTTCTTCCCTAGGAAGACAACATCTAATTTCTTTGGAGATACACAAGCAGCCAGAATATAACCCAGTCCCCATCCATTAGTGTTGACCAACTCAACCTGGACTCATGGAAATTTCTATTCCTCCCTACCATGTTTACTTTCTCTTCCATTTTATTACCACAGGATGAGTAGGAGGGAAAGTATTTTTTGTTCTTTATTGATGTAACATTGGTGTACAATACTGTATGTGATTTAGAGGAGCAGGTTCACACCTCCTCAAATGTATGTTGCCACACATAACAATCTTTATTGTTTAACTTAAAAATTAAAACTTGCTTTGCTTCATAACTGTGAATATATGAATTCCAGTACAAAGTCTCTCTCATGTAGAGGAAAAATTATCTCCTAGATCCATCTTTGGAACTTAGGAAGTCAGTTCTCAAAAAATGTGATTTCTAAAGCCAAGATTATAGAAAGATTTACAACTATATCTTAAAATTTAATGGCTCCACTATTTTTATGTTTGTTTTCAATTCATCTGGTGTTTATTAAGACTTGTGGAAAAAATAAGGCTATTTTCATATGATTGACTAATTTCTCTAGAGACATTTATTTAAAATTAACCATTTCAGCATTCCTTTAGAATATGATTGCTATAATATTTAAAGTCATATATGAATTGATCTGCTTACTATTATGACAATGGAAGTGCTGTTTTTATTATCATAGGATTATAATGTGTTTTACTTTTTAAAAGGATATTAAATCCACTCTTTCTCCTTTTGTTCTTTATAATATTTTATTGGCTGACCACTCCTTTTCAGTTTTTCCAAATGAGTGTAGGACTTCTTAAGGGAAAAAAAATATAAATCTATTCCAGATGTATTTTTTCCTATCTTTTTAAAATTTGTGCATGAATTTTATGAAGATTGTTATATTTATAGCATTTTTCCATCTGGGAACATTATATATATATGTGTGTATGTGTATAATATTTTACTCTGTGTCCCTAAATTATAGTTATATTGTAAATACTAAGTTCTAAACACTAAATTCTGAATACTATAAAAATAATATATTAATACTATAGTTCTTGTATACTTAGATATTGTAAAGTAATAAAATAATTATGTATTCTTAGATACATTAAAATGTATTAAAATTTGAATTGTCAATGAAATATTGTTTTCTTATAAATTACTTCAGAGTCACTCATAAATTCTAAGACTACTAGATGTCAATCATTTACTTTTATCAGGATATCTTAGTAAATTATCCTGTTTTTAGTAGAGAACCATTTTCTTTAAATTTATAAATAGGTAATCATATCTACAGAAATATGTTGCTGTTATCTACTTTTCCTCATTAATTACCTTGTTTTCTATTTTACTCACGTAGGCAATTACAAAATTTTACAAATAACTATAATAAAATTATTTTACCTTAAACTTTTGTTGTTTTCTCTAAGACATTTCTCAGTAAGATGGCAGAAGTTCAACATTACAATCTTCAGAAAATGCAAATTAAAATAACAGTGATTTATAACCACACTATTAGGACTGCTTTTATTAAAAAAAAACAAGTGCTGGTGAGGAGGAGGGAAGAAAAGATAAACTTTTTTGAGATATCATCAACAAATAATATTGCATATATTTAAAGTGTACAAACTGGTGATTTGACATATTTCTGCTTTGCAAAATGAGTACACATCCATCTCCTCAGCTTGGTGACATGTGTGTATGTGTGTGTGTAGGGGTGTGTGTGTGTGTGTGTGTGTGTGTGTGAAAACAATGTTTACTCTCAAAGAACATCAAGTACATTCAGTGTGTGGAAAACACACTAGAATGCTTCCAAATCTTCTCAAGAATTACTGAGGCACTCAGTTTCTATCTCTCTCTCTCTCTCTCTCTCTCTCTCTCTCTCTCTTTCACACACACACACACACAATGTATTATGTACATTCTACTAAAAATTAATACTAAATATTCTTGGTCACTAGTGTTAATGACACATTCATAGAATTACCTTTTTATAGGTATTCTTTAATACTTCTCAATGTGCATTAGAAATTGGTAGTTACATCCATTCACTGATCTACATTGTTTTCACCGTAATAAGCAAGTAGCATTCTTAGAAACATCTTTATGTGCACTTCAGTGCTTCTCTATAACAGAATGAACTTGACATTTTCTAAGAGAATAAACATTGAGTGATTTCACACACACACACACACACACAGTGGTCACCATGTCTAGAAGAAGGATGTGTAATCATTTCACAAAAGGAATATATCAAATCATCAGTTTGTACATTTTAAATAAATGCAATATTATTTGATGATACCTCAATAAAGCTTAAAAAGATAATTCCTTATATAGCTAAAAAAATTTATATAACACCATGAGTGAGAATTTACTACAGAAATAATAATTAAAAACTATTGTGAAGTACTTACAATGAGTACAAGTCTGATCCTACAGAGTCCAGAATTCTATAAACCGAGTTCTATAATCCCATCTGTGCAGATTAGGAAATCATATTTTGAAGAACTAAAAAAAAAACTTAAGTTGTTTGATATTTGGATTCTTATTCTGAAAATAATATTCCATGCACTTTCCTTTTGGGATATATATAAACATATTACTTATTACCTTTGATTACTTATAATCAATTACAGTCACTGATTTTCTTTTTAATTTGGGGGTTACATTTTTGCTCTTCCAAATGTGCATATGTGCTATTTACCCTCCACCAAACCATCTGTGCCAATACCCTTCTCTACCTCGCTCCCCAACAGTAACTGGTTTTCAATTCGTTTTTCCTTTGAATTCGTGCAGTTGGCCAAGGCAATTGCTTAGTGTTAGATTCAGGTTAGTAGCACTTATTTATGATATGTTGAATTATATACATACATGCTTCCATTGCATTGTTTTGTTTTATTTTAGAAGCAAAAGTATATTTCTACTTACGATATTTATCTTCCTACCTCCATTTTTCTGACCACATTCCGATCTGCTAATTCTACTGTAGTATTCAAATTAAACTGCATTTATCAATAGTATCAACTTCTAAGTTACCTGCCAAATTTCAAGGTCAAGTTTAAGTCTTTATATATTATCTTTCAATAGCATTTAAGACAGCAAACCAGTCTTGAAATTCTTTCTTCACTTGCTCCTGAAATAAATTGCTGTCTTGTTTTCTTTCTACCTCACAGGCTTCCTCTTTGAGTTGCCTTTTCTGCATCAGTTTCCTATTCCTTATGTTTAACTGTTAACTTTTCTAAGACTTAGTGTTCAGACTCTTCCTTACGCAAATTTACTCTCTCTAGCTAATCTTGCTATCTTTAGGTATCAGGTTTGAGGGTTCTTGCCCATCCTCTCCATGGCAGAAAATCTCTGCTCTTATTTGTAGTTGGTTTGAGACAGAGAGATGTTATTGTCATTCCTTCAGTGGTAGCACACCTCTGTTTAGTGTTGTGTTATAGGCTCCTAAACCAGATACAGCTATCTGCCCTTCTTCCAGAGGGAGAGAATTTATCTTCCACTTTTCTCAAAAGACAACAATGTGTCCTACAGTTGGAAAGTTTTCCAACTTCTCTCTAAATGTTAGAGAGCTTTTGCTTCTGTGTATCCCCTTGAAGCAATAATTCTTTATCTGTTCACTGAATCTAAAAAGTATGCTACTGTCTTCCAGCACCCCATGGGTTTACGTCTGATGATAGTGTTATATAAATTTTCCAAAAATGTCCTCTGTGTACTAGTTCTACATTGTTTATTTCTTCACAACAGACTGGTACCATTAGCTCAAAAGCTTGTCAGAGCCAAATTCACATTTTTACACATCTGTTTGCTCAAAAATATAGTCCAAATCAGTATGTTTTTTAATGATTTAGAGCCTGCTTGTTTTGCATACCCCATAAAATTGCTCCCGAAATCTGCTACTATAGGTAAGACAAACACTGGGGTTTGTCTGTTACCGTTTAGATTTTTTTATCTAGTTGGTTTTTTTTTTTTTTTTTTATCTAGATGGTTGCCCGTTGTGCAACCATCCCAGGCCTGGTAGGTTCTCTGTGGATTCTAACAGTTTAAAAGAGAATTTTGGAGCCCGAGAAAGTGGTCAGATCACCCATGTTTTTTCCCCACTTGGCAGGTGCTTTACATTACATTTGTGGGCCTGGGTAGTTAAAGGTGAAAAGAGCGCATCTCTGGACCAAGGATGGGGCAATAACTACCAATAACAGGCTATTGTTGTAGAAGACCCCAACAATCAGGCTGGAGATTTGGGATACTCTGAGATAAGAGAATATTCTCATTTCTGGAGGTTTGGCAGGTATGCAAGACATTAAGTCACAGACGTGATCATGAGGCTAAGACCTGTCTCCTTAGGTAGAAGAGCAGTCTTTGCAAGTGGTTAGCATGCTTCTATGACAGTTGTGTCCTCAAAAGAGAGCATAGCTTCTCCACAGAGTGATATGAAGACCCTGACGCATGCAAGAACTGGAGTACAGGCCAGAGGTCCAGGGGTGAGAGGACTTACCGGAGACAGAGTGGGGAACAGAACAGGCAGATTGACCGAAATGCACTGCTGAGGGGAGCAGAAGGTGAATCAGGAGAGGTGTGCTGCGCCATGTGGGTTTGATCCCCTGGCCGGGGATCAAACTAGTGCTTGCAGTGACTGCAGATAGTTCATAGGTTGCATCTTAACCTGCCCCCTCCACCCCCACCATGAGGGAGGCCCTCCTGCCCATTTTTAGATTGGATTTTTTAATTTTTTTGTTGGGTTATGTGAGCTCTTTTTAGATCTTCCATATCAGTCCCTGATCAATATGTTGTGCAAATATTTACTCCCATTCGGTAGAATGTTTCCTTGTTTTGGTCACTGTCTCTTCTGCTGCACAAAAATTTTTTTGGTTTGATGTAGTCCCAACTGTTTATCTTTTCCTTTGTTTTTCTTGCTTCTGCAGGTGAGTCTTCAAAGATGTTTCTGAAGTTTATGTCATGGAATGTTTTGCCTATATGTTTTCTTCCATATATTTTATGGTTTCAGGTCTTACATCCAAGTGTTTTATCCATTTTGAGCTTACTTTTGTATATGGTACAGGATAGTAGGATAGTAGTCTAGTTTCTTTTCTTTGCATCTGGCAGTCTTATTTTCCCAGCACCATTTATTAAAGAGACTTTCCTTTTTATAGTGTATGTACTTTGCATCTTTGTCATAGATTAGATAGATCAGTTGACCATATATGTGTGGCTTTATTTCTTGACTTTCAATTCTCTTTCATCGGTCTGTATGTCTATTTTTGTTCCAGTGATTAAAATGATGCATAATACTTAAAACAATACTGTTTTAATTATTATGGCTTTGTAGTATAGTTTGAAGTCTGGAAGTATAATACCCCAATTCTTTCCCTTTTTAGTCAGGAAAGCTTTGGCTATTCAGGATCTTTTGTGATTACATATGAATTTCAGCAATATTTGTTCCATTTAATTGAAGAATGCTATTGAGTTTTTCAGTGGAATTGCATTGAATCTGTAAATTGCTTTGGTTAGGATGGCCATTTTGATCATTTTGATTCGTCTGATCCATGAGCAGGGAATATATTTATTTTTTCCCTAAAGATTTATTTATTTATGCATACAAGAACTGGGGTACAGGCCAGAGATGTGGGGGGGTGAGAGGATTCACCAGAGACAGAGTGGGGAACAGAACAGGCAGACTGACCAAAGTACACTGCTGAGAGGAGCAGCAGGTGAAACAAGAGAGGTCTGCTGCGCCATGTGAGTTGCTCCCTGACTAGCGGGGAATCAAACTTGCTCTGCAGAGGCTGTGGATTGCTTGCTTCATAGTGCAGTACTTAACCCCTTGCGCCACTAGGGAGGCCCCAGGGAATATTTTTTTTTTAATTTTTTTCTTTTTAAAGATTTATTTATTTATTTATTTATTTATTTATTTATTTATTTATTTATTTATTTATTTATTTATTTATTTATTTATTTAAGCACTGGGTACAGTCAGAAGCGCGGGAAGGTGAGAGAATTCACCAGAGCCAGAGTGGGGAGCAGAGCAGGCAGAAGGACCACAGTACACTTCTGAGGGGAGCAGTGGGCGGCAGGAGAGGTCCGCACATCCTCCTAGGGGTGGGGGCGGGGAACAACCGGGATTGAATCAGCGCTGCAGAGTCTGCGGGCAGCTTCGCAACCCAGCGCTCAACCGCTGCGCCAACGGGAAGGCCCCCCAGGGAATATCTTTATACTTCTTTTTGTCTTCAATTTCTTTTAACAATGTTTTATAAGATCGCTTGCATAGTTCCTTCACCTACATTTTAGGTTTATTCCATTATATTTATTTTGTTTGGCATGGCTGTAAATGGAATGATCTTCTTAGTTTCTTCCTCTTCTAGCTGATTGCTTGCATTTAGGAAGGCAACTGAATTTTTGTGTATTTATTTTGTGCCTTGCCACTTTACTTAACTGGCATATTGTTTTACTTACTTTTTCTGTGATTTTCTTAGGGTTCTCTACATAGTATCTTATCATGTGCAAATTATGATAACTTTACTTCTTCTTTCTCAATTTGGACTCCTTTTTATGTCTTTATCTTGCCTAATTGCTCTGGCAAGGACTTCCAGTACTCTGTTGAGTAGTAGGTTGAAAGTGAACATTCTTGTCTTATACCAAATCTTAGTGGGAAAGCTTACAGTTCTTCACTATTTAGAATGATACTAGCTGTGGGTTTGTCAGATTTGGTTTTATTATGTTAAGATATGCTTCTCTTATCCCAGTTTTTTCAAGGGTTTTCATCATTAATAGATATTAAATTTTATCAGATGTTTTCTCAGCATCTATTGAGGTGATCATGGGTTATTTTTTCTTTTCTTTTTGTTGCTGTAGTGAATTACATTAATTGACTTTTGGATGTTGAACCATCCTTATGACCCTGGAATAAAGCCAACTTGGTCATGGTGTATAATCCTTTTAATGTATTGCTTGATTCAGTTTGCTAAGATTTTATTGAGGATTTTAGCATCTATGTTCATTAGGGAGATTGGCCTGTTGTTTTCTTTTTTGTGTGTTGTCTTTGCTTGATTTTGGTATTAGTGTGATGTTGCCCTCATAAAATGTATTTGGAAGTATTCCTTCTTGATTTTTTGAAAGAGTTTGAGCTGGGTATGTATAAGGTCACCTTTGAAAGTTTTGTAGAACTCACTTATAAAACCATCTAGTGCTGGACTTTTAGTTTTTGGAAAAATTTTGATTTGTGTCAGTTTTCTTGCTTGCGTTTGTTCAATTTTTGTTCAAGTTTTCTATTGCTTTCTTATTCAGCCTTAGATGATTTTATTATGTAAGAAGTTGTCATCTAGATTGTTGAACTTGTTTGCACATAAATGTTCATAGTAGTCTCTTATTATCCTCTGGATTTCTGCTTTGTCTGCTGTCATTTTTCCTGTTCATTTATAATCCTATTTATTTGAGTTTTTCCCTGATTTTTTTTAGTGATCCTAAGGTTTGTAGTTTTGTCTATTTTGTTTATTTTTCAAAGAACCAGGTTTTGGTTTCATTGATCTTTTGGACTGTGTGTGTCTGTGTTTTACTTCCATTTCATTTATTTCTGCTTTAATTTTTATTATTTTCTTTCTTATACTGGTTTTTGATTTTTTGGTTGTTATTCTTCTTTGTCTTGCTCTTTAAGTTGAGAGATTAGGTTGTTTGTTTCAGTTTCTATTCTTTGTTATTTCTTGATGTGGGCCTGTATTGCTATATACTTCCCTCTTATTACTTCTTTTGCTGTTTCCCATACATACTGGAAGGCTGTGTCCTCAATACTGTTTGTCTCAAGGAATCCTTTGTTATCTTCTTTGATTTCCTCATTAACCTAGTGGTCTTTCAGTAGTGTGTTGTTCTGTCTCCATGTATTATAATTCTTCCTTGCTTTCTTTTCATAGTTGATTTCTAGTTTGATACTTTTATGGTCAGAGAAGATACTTAGTATGATTTCATCTTCATGTACTTATTAATATTTGTCTCTTGAATTAGCATGTTGGCATGCTGTTAATTCTTGAGAAGTATATGTTTTTTGTTTTTGTTTTTGTTTTGGTGTGTAATGCCCTATAAATGTCTGTTAGGCCCATGTGGTCTAGATCTTTGTTTAGGGTAATTGTGTCCTTGTTTATTTTCTGTCCTGTTGATCTGTCCATTGGTGAGTGTGGGGTGTTGAAGTCTCTTACCACATAGGTATTTTCTACAATGTTGGTATTCAGAGATGATAGCAATTGTCTAATGCATTTTGGTGCATATATTGATGATTGTTATGTCTTCTTTGGTCATTATATGGTATTGATTCCTGTCTCTTGTCATCTTGTTTAGCTGGAAGTCTGTTTTATCTGATATAAATATGGCTTTTCCTGTCTTCCTTTGGGTGACATTTGCTTGTAGAATTTTATTCCAATCCTTCACTTTCAGTCTATGGTTATCTTTGGAAATGAGGTGTATTTCTTGGAGGCAACAAAAGGTTGGATTCTATTTCCTAATCCAGCATAATACTCAGCACATTTTTTTCCTCTATTATCTGTTATAATTGCTATCTAAATACACAAATGATCGTGTTAACAAGGCAATATGTGTGTGTGTGACTTCTTAATTACTTAAAGCCTATACCACACTTGATTCATTGTCAACATCAATTGCATGACACCAGTTTAAAACTTATTTCCCATTCTATAAATATTTATTCAAGGAAATTCACTCTGTTTTTAGCTTTGTGTGATTTTAAAATCTCTCAATAAAGCATTGAAGCAGAGACATAGTGAATTCATCATTAATCCAGTGACCTACCAATTTGTTTTTAAAGATTTATTTATTTTTGCATACAAGAACTGGGGTATAAGCCAGAAGTGTGGGGGGTTAGAGGATTCACCAGAGACAGAGTGGGGTACAGAATAGGTGGATTGACTGACATACATTGCTGAGAGGAGCAGCGGGTGAGTCAGGAGAGGTCTACTATGTTATGTGGGTATATCCCTCGCTGGGGATCAAACGTGTGATGTACTGGCTGCAGACAACTTCATAGGTTGTGTCTTAACCCCTTGCACCACCAGGGAGGCCCGACCTACCAAATTTTTAAAGTTTGAAAATGGTTGCGTAGCTATACCAGTTCTGCCCATAATGTCTTTTCCTTTTCTAGGATGAGAACTATAAGAGACTAGGAAAATTATTAGAGCATTTGTCATGGTCATGCTGTGAAAATATACATTTGTATATTTTAAAGGTTTAAACCTATTAACACAAAGCAGATAAAATGATGTAAAGCACTTATTTCAGTAAAAGTAATTTGAAAAAAATGCCTTTGTGTTGTTTTTGTTTTGAAATTTGATCTGTAAAAAATTGGTATTTTTGGTACCTTATTTTCTTCTGTAATTTCTCTTTCTCATATTCATTACTTTTTATAGCTTTGGATCAAAGTAATTAACCATGGATATTTTGTATGATTTTGAAGTTTGTCCTCATGAAATTCTACTTTTTAATCCATCCTCAGAGATATGTCTAGAATGTTTGTTCTCAGTTGATTATGAATATTTAGATTCTAACAATAAATTTGAACAGTATGTCTATTGGTATTACTGAAGATATTATACTAATTAGAGATAATGGTAACAATGTTTTGTGATCATGTATAATTTCAGAAGTACTAGTAATAACTCTGGAGTAGATTCTTAGGCTGCACAGAGAAAATCCTAAGTCATGCATCAGATTCTGTAGGGATTCCATTACTGGAGATGGACTCCAGTACACCTCAGTAACCAGGTACTGCACTAAGAATACCTACAGTTCACCAAAGTAGAAAGGTTACATGACATGATTTCAGTGTACATACTAGAAGAGTTGATTGGAAGAAGCATCCATTCATTCTTCAAAGTGTTACTGAGCATCTTCTATGTTAGGAACATTCTATTAGGCAATGAACATTCAGCTTCGCAGCAAGAGATCAAGGCCATAGTCTAGTAGAGCAGACATACAATACACAAATAGTTACTGTTTTCGATCTTGTGATCAGTTTCTATGATGAAATAATAAGATTTAAGGAAGTAGAAAGTGATTGTTGCTTCTGTATTGGTTGCTTTACTGAGGAAAGATCTCTTTGAGGAGCTTCTGACATTTGACTAAAGTCAGGGCATGAATTGTATGGATATTCAGAGATAGAGTGTTCTAAGTAGAGAGAATAACATATAAGGTTACCTGATGTATGAACATGCCTGCCATATTTGGATATCTTAAAGGAGACATATTTGAGTAAATGAAAATAACTATAACATTTTGCAGTTTTCAGTTACAAAACTTTTTATAATTTATCAAGTCCCTGAATCTCATTTTTAACAGCAAACAATTTTAGCAAGAACAAAAAAGCAAAATGTTTAAAAAACAATTACAATAAAGCAACCAAGGATAATTTTCATAGTTTATAACTAGGAAGTTAAATCTACTTAAGAAAGAATTTATACCATTTCTCTAGAATCTCTTCCAGAAGCTAGAAGGCCAATAATGTCCTAATACCAAACCAGACAAAGACGTAAGAAAAGAATATTATAGACCAACATGTATGATGAGCATAGATACAAAAATCATCAACCAAATGTCAAATTGAATCAAACAATTTATAAAAAGAATTTACACCATGGCTGATTGATGGGATTTATCATATATTTTTGGCAGTTTCAACATTCAATATCAATCAATATATCAAATCGCTTCAACGGGCTAATGAGGAAAAATTGCATGATCATATCCATAGCTTTGGATCAAAGTAATTCAGAGAAAATATTTGACAAAATCCAACACCATTATGACAAAATCTTTCAACAAACTATAAAAAAATGTTCAACTTCAACTCAAAAAGAACATCTCCAAAATCCTACAATTAATATTATACAATTCACACAATAATATTACAATTCACACTATTATATTTAATAGTGTGAATCTCGAGTTGTCCTACTAACAAGGCAAGGATGGCCTCTTTTGGTACTTATTTTTTCTATATTGTACTGGAAGTCCCAAATGATACAGTAAGATAATGTAATGAAATATATGCTGATTGAGAAGGAGGAACTAAAACTGTCTTTGCTAATGACATGATTGTTTATATAGAAAATCTGAAATAATTGACAAAAATCTTCTGTAACCAATCAACAATTATAGCAAGGTTGTAGAATATAAACGTCAATCACTTTTCTATATGTCAGCAAAGAACAAGAGGATCTTAAAGTTAAAAATGCACTATCATCTCTATTAGTAGCCCCTCCTTGAAAAACTTAAAATCCAATATAATACATTCAAACTTTATGAGGAAAGCTACCCTGACTGATGAAAGAAATCAAGAAAGAATTAAATAAATGGAGAGATATTCCATATTTATATATGGAAAGATTCAACATTGTCAAAATGCCCATTCTTCTCTACTTGATCTATAGACTCAATTTAGTCCCAACTAAAATTCCAGCAAGTTATTTCTTGGATATTAGCAAAATGTTTCTAGATTTTATATGAAGAAGCAAAAAACTCAGATTAGACAACTCAATATTGTTGAAGAAGAACAAAATTGAAAGACTTGACACTACACAACTTCAAGACTTACTGTAACACCACAATAATCAAGACAGTGTGATATTGGCAAGAGAATAAACAGATCAATGGAGCAAAGAAAAGCACAGAAATTGACCCCCATAAATATAGTTTACTGTTCTTTGACAAAGGAATAAAGGCAATATAATGGAGCAAGATGGTCCTTTCAACAAATGGTACTGGAATGACTGGACTGCCACATGCCAAAAAAAAAAGTATCTAGACACAGTTTTATACATTTCATGAAAATTAGCCCAAAATTGATAATATACATAAATGTAAAATGCACAACTATAAAACCCATAGAAGATGATAAAAGGAAAAATCTACATGACATTAGTATGGCAGTGACTTTTTGGATATAATAGTAGATATGAAATATGACATGAATAATTGATAAGCTTGACTAGTAAAATTAAAAACTACTACTCAGGGGCCTCCTTGGTGGTGCAAGGGATTAAGACACAACCTATGAAGCTATCCACAGCCACTGCAGCATGAGTTTGATCCCCGGCCAGGGAGCTACCCACATGGAACAGCACACCTCTCCTGCCTTGCCCGCTGCTCCCCTCAGCAGTGTATTTCAGTTAATCTGCCTGTTCTGTTCTCCACTCTGTCTCTGGTGAATCCTCTCACCCCCCACACCTCTGGCCTATACCCCAATTCTTGTATGCATAAATAAATCTTAAAAAAAAAAACTTCTGCTCTGTGAAAAAGAACATGAAGAGTTGGGCCTCCCTGGTGGCACAAGGGGTTAAGATGCAACCTATGAAGCTATCTGCAGCCACTGCATCACGAGTTCAATCTCCAGCCAGGGAGATACCCACATGGTGCAGCAGACCTCTCCTGTCTTGCCCACTGCTCCACTCAGCAGTGTATTTCAGTCAGTCTGCCTTTTCTGTTCCCTACTCTGTCTCTGGTGAATCCTCTCACCCCCCACACCTCTAGCCTATACCCCAGTTCTTGTATGCATAAATAAATAAATCTTTAAAAAAAAACCAATATGAAGAGGATGAGAAGACAAGTCACAAAGAGTAATTATTTGCAAAAGACATATCTGATAAAGAACCGTTACTTAAAATGTATAAAGGAAAGTTAAAGCTCAACAACAACAAAAAAGAATTATTTGATTAAAAATGGTCAAAAAGAACTTCACCAAAGTTATACTGATGGTAAATTATGAAAAGGTGTTCAATCATATGTTCTTGGGGAATTTGTAAATTAAAAGAACAATGATATGCCACTACCTACCTATTAATATCACCAAAACCCAAAACACTGAGAACTCCAAATGCAGATGAAGATATGAAACAACAAGAACTCTCATTCACTGATAGTGAGAATATAAAAATGGTGCAGCCACTTTGAAAAAATGTCTGGCAGTTTCTTACAAAACTAACCTTATGCTTACCATATGATCCAAAAGTGTGTACTTTGATATTTCCTCAAATAATTGTGTGTTTATATATCAAGAAGAGTGTTTATAATTGCAGATTGATATGCATTTCTAAGAGTATCTTTCTGAAACAGTAAATACTGCAAAACTTCATCCAACTCTATGTTTCCATTGATGGTGCACAGGTGAACTGCTAGTGGAAATTCTATTCTCAACTTTTAAGAGATCTTACACACACCACATACTCTGTCTAAGACTTATATTTCACATCTGCAAATTAGGACATTTGTGGTGGCTTTATGATGTGTCATTGTACACCTAGAATTTCCTTTCTCTATGTTTATTATTAGCATTGGACAGAAGAGAAATTTTTATGGGAAATTTGGAGAATGGAAGTGAAGCAGCATTTCTGTATATTACGCATGTGATCATGCATCTGCACACTCACCACGCTGGCATGAGAATGTGGATGCACATATGTGTAGGCTTGTGTGTGAGTGTGTGTGTGTGTGTGTGTGTGTGTGTCTACCTTTGTAGCAAAGCCCCAGGTTTCTGCTGGATATCTTCATCAGGTTCAGAGACAACAAGAACTCAGGAGGGCTTCACACCCTCATTCATTTGGTGCCTCATCTCACTCTCCATCACTCCATGCTCATGTTTCCTTCCCAACTACTTGTCCTGTGAACATTATACTCCAGAATTGAACAGAGACTACAATCTTAGAGAGATACACAACTAAATCAGACCCACAAGTGCATATGATCAAGATCCTATAACAAATCCATACAATCCCAATAATTCTGCTTCTGTGATTGAACCCTGACTGACACAAGAATTAAAACTACATGTCAAGGGCCTCCCTGGTGGTGCAGGCAGTTGAACGCAATGCTGTGAAGCTGTCTACAGCCTCTGCAGTGCCGGTTCGACTCCCCGCTAGCCGTGGAGCAATCCACATGGAGGAACAGACCTTTCCTGTCTCACCCGCTGCTCCCCTCAGCAATGTATTTCATCAGTCTGCCTGTTCTATTCCCCGCTCTGTCTCTGGTGAATCCTCTCACCCTCCCGCTCATCTGGCCTGTAACCTGGTTCTTGTAAAAATAAATAAATCTTAAAAATAATAATAAAATAAACCTGTTCACATGAATTAAAAAGAAAAACCTACATGTCAGGTATTTTCTGAAATTCCTGCCAGTTTCCTCATCTCTCCTATGGGAGGCCTAACCAGCAGAAAGGTTGGGAGCCCCGACTTTGTATGAAGGCTAATCCAAGTTCAAATATTAGCACTGACATTTGCTGCTCATGTCTTTAGACATGGCTTTAACCTCTGTCTTTAATAGAGAGGAAAAAATATTTACCCTATTGTGAGGATTAAAGAAAATTATAGAATGCTTAGCCTGATAGTAAAAAGATGTGTGCTTTGAAAAATATAGATTTTTACTTTATTGGATTTTGAATTGTCAGTACTAAAATATCTAAAAACTTCTTTGATTAACTCAGTTGTAAGCCACATGTGAGAAGGGAAAAAATTCAAAATCATTTTATTGATAAAAAATATATTCGTCACATTTCCATGTTATCTTCTTTTTCTTTAAAAGCTGCCATTTGATATGTGTTCTGTGTTTCATTTATTTAACCTTAACTGCCTTTGCATCTTGAAACAAAATACTTATCTGTTGACTTTTTCTTATGAGCTCTGAAGCCTGTTTGTCAGTGTCTTATGGGGAAGCATACCCAGAAGGAGCCAAATTCTTGGTTTTAGCTTAACTTTGCCTGCTTCTAGCAGGTAATTCGAGCAGATGACCCAGCATTACTGAAAACTGCTTCCTTATCTGAAACAATGATAATAGCTCTTTGACCACCTGACTTGAAGTGCTGTTGTGATAGTTAAATGTGAAAGAACTTTAGTAGCTTCAGAGTGTGATATAAGATATGATGGTATCAACAATATTAAACATCTTATTGTTAAAGTCCAGTTTGAATTGTTCTTCTTTGTTCAGCTAGTAGTACTATTTATTTTTTGCTTTATGGAGATGACTGGAAAGCATGACGTCTAAAGGGAACCAACTCTAACTTTTACTCCCCTAAATGAGAGAAACATAATATAAATATATTATGTGTGTTAGTTATTTAGTTATTAGAAAAATGTAGAGAGGAAAAAATTAGGACCCCCCAGTTTTCTCTTCATGGTACTTATTTCATATTGTAGCTGTCTTTTTTTGAATGAATAAATAATTGAATGCTAGCATTAAATATATAGGTAGCACACATTCATTCGGTGATTAGAATGATCGAAATACATGGCTAACTGTAATAAGAGCATCAAAGGTGAAGTTGATGAAATCTTTGTTCCCTAAAAAATAGGAAATCTAGGGGCCTCCCCGGTGGCATAGCGGTTGAGCGCTGGGTTGCGAGGCTGCCCACAGCCTCTGCAGCGCCGGTTCGATCCCCGGCTGCTCCCTGGCCACCAGAGGAGGGTCCCACATGGCGCACAGACCTCTCCTGCCACCCACTGCTCCCCTCAGCAGTGTACTTCGGTCCTTCTGCCTGCTCTGCTCCCTGCTCTGGCTCTAGTGAATTCTCTCACCCTCCCGCGCTTCTGACTGTACCCAGTGCTTGTATAAATAAATAAATAAATCTTTAAAAAAAAAAAAAAAGGAAATCTAATGGGGAGAATAGGTCAAGTTACATGTGCTAATAAATATAATTCACAACAGAAAAGGAGCTTTAGTGTCCAGAAAAAACCCAGTTTAGACAACAATGTACTTTCTTTCTCACAAAGGGCATTTTTATATGGCTTTGTACTTTTACCACACATTTACTGAAATTAAACTAGTGTACTTTGAGTAAACTGTGAGTTAGGAAGTTAACCAAGGCTTAATATCTTGGTCAAAAGAATAAAAATTTCTTAGTGAGGCTGTAAGAATAGCTAGGAAAAGATAACATATTAAAAAAAAGTCTATTTCTTGACCTTATTTGATAAAAAATGCCATTTTTTATAAAATATGGGCCACTTCAACAAATACACTGGGTAATATAAGGAAGATATATTTTCCTGGAACGGTCTGGAGCAATTTGGAGAGGAAGTTTAACACTGGTATCAGGAAATTATAAGTTTTAGTGGGGAAAAAAGGCTCAGCTAATTCTACATGTTCATAGGTAAGACACGGTAGATATGACTTCCAACTATTCTGTCAATATCTGGATCTTCTCTTTAACCCAGAGTTTATGTGGGTCTCAATTTACTGTCTGGGAACAAGGAATACTCTATTCCAGGCCTCTCCAGCACCCCTCTCCCAGATACTGGAGTGCTTTTATATAAATTAAAATGCATTTTATCTCTTTTAAGTATATCATTTGATTTATTATTGATGTTATGTAGAATCATTATTGATTTTTTGAAATATGTTATTTTCAATATGTCAATTCTCATAGATATTAAATTTTGTATTGAAATCTGTTAAATATAATGTACCTTCAAAAAATGAATATAGTTCAGTATAATTAACAGCTAAAATAAATGTCTGTATAGCATCCCCATAATTAAAAAAAGAATATTGCCAATATCAGAAATTCTTCATGTTTCATGTGTGATTCTCTTAGGTTTTCTATACAAAAAAATCAAATTGTTTATAACAAAATTTTTGATTGTTTTCTAATTATTTTATCATTTTTTTCTTGAGCTGTGCTAAAACATCAAGATTAACAGCAAGATTAACAGGAAAACCATACTACGTTTATTTGGGGATTGCAGAGAATTACAATCTGGGGTACACAGATTTAAGTAGAAACCTAAGACATGTCCCAGAAGGAAACCCAGGTTGGGAGTCCTGAGAGAGGGGAAAAAAAGGATGAGGTAATAAGAAAATGATCAGATGAAGAGTCAAAGATAAAAATGGTCAGTTGGAAGGTCACAAAGTAAAAGGAGGTAAAAGTTCTATTTGTCTATTCTTTCCAACAGAATATTCTCATTCCTGTTCGCTTCTTGGTATGTTGGCAGTTTGACCCCATACACGGGATGGATCTCAGTTTTATGAGGACAATATATCAGCTTTTTCCAACATAGCTTTTTCTGACCCTATTTTAATCTACTGCTCCAGTGATGCCACTTTCCTAGCTGCATAGAACCTGCAGGATTATGTGGACAGTGACTTAGGGTGTCTTAGATGTGACTATGTATACATGATGTGAAACCCAAATACAAATAGTGAGATGGGGCCTCCCTGATGGCACAGGGGGTTAAGATGCAGCCTGTGAGGCTGTCTGCAGCCTCTGCAGCACGAGTTCCATTCCCAGCCAGCCGGGGAGCAACCCACATGGCGCAGCAGATCTCTCCTGACTCACCCGCTGCTCCCCTCAGCAGTGTACTTTAGTAAATCTGCCTGTTCTGTTCCCCACTCTGTCTCTTGTGAATCCTCTCACCCCCACACCTCTGGCCTGTACCCCAGCTCTTGTATGCATAAATGAATAAATCTTTAAAAAAAATTCGAGGTACTAGATTTCCCCAGACAGGACCCCACTAGTGGATTTCATGGTGATTACAGAATACATTTAGTATCCTGGGTTAGTAGTGACATAGCTAATTTATCTCAATATCAGTCCTTTCCATTCATTAATTATATATCAAGAGCAATAAATGACTTATTCATCAAAAAGTGTATGATAGTAGAGAGATAAAATCATATACACATAAAACATTAAAACTTTTTACTTAATATTTAATAATAGTGCAGAAACTTAATAATGATAAGGGAGATAGAAGCTTTAGATTTTCTGGCGAGGTGATATGAGGAGAGAGGATTTATAACTGGACTGGAAATGATTCATCTTTATCTTGGAGACCCTGAATGTCTGGTTCCACTTTTGACCAAGATAATGGCAATGCTACCTCGGATGTGCTGCTCAAGATTCTAGGTGCCCCTGTGGACTTCCAGGGTCCTTTTCTTTACTGATGGTTTGCAACTGACCTAACTGGTTTGATAATATGGCTTGAGCACTTAAGGAGTCATGAAAGCCTCTTGGAGATTTCTCCCCAAGATTCCTCAACAGATTTGGGTTCAAGCCAGAGGCTCAGTCTACCCTGGTGATTAGAGAAGGGCCCTGGGGAGTTTGGGCCTCTGAGCTATCTCTCTGACCTTAATTCTTGCCCGTGCTCATCATCTTGTTGTCTTATATCCTTTACAGTTAAATAAAAGCCTTACGTGAGTCCATGCTGTCAAACTCTGGGAGTCCTTTTCAAATGACCCACACAGATGGGACATTTGCAATGGCCCTCCCGAACTCTATAGTTTAGATAATAAAACCAAGGCATTGTTTAGGAGAAAGAAAGATACAATAAGCAATGTGGAAAGAAAACATTCTTTCCAGGTGATTTCTCCCTGCCCATTCCTACACTGAGGTCACAAAAATATTCCTATCATTGATGGGCAGAAAAACATTTGCCCACCCAGGACCAGGTGAGAAAGCCAAAAAGAGAGGCAACAGATATTCAGACTTAGGGTAAGTCAGCTATTAATGGGTGCCTTGGCTGTGCCCGTCTGTTGTACATAGTGATTTTAAAACCAACAGAAGCTGCTAGAGGTACCCTGTCAAGTCTGTGATTGTCTGTAAAGGAGAACAATGGGGTGTCCAGGGGAAATTTGGGAAGATATTTGCTTTCATTGTAATTTGGTCTAAGAGTTAAGCTTCTTTTTAGATCCATTTTGAAGCTCATTTGGCAATAGCTTTTGAAATAGCAGTTGAGTTTGGGGGGTCAGGTGTGACTTCTGTGCAGTCCTATGCAGGAGCCTGCATAGAGGTGTGGTTTTCACGGAGGCATGTTAGAGGGGCAAATTGCACTCTCTTAGGTTGCATAAAAGCAAGAGTATGTGGTCTATGTACTGAAAAAAAGAGCTATCTGTCTCCTCTCCTATTTATTTTTCTTTTATTTATTTATTTTTATTTTTTTATTATAAAGTATTTTTATTTTTTTAATAGAGGCATGTTTTATTTGTTTGTTTGTTTGTTTGTTTTGTTTATACAAGCACTGGGTACAGTCAGAAGCGCGGGAGGGTGAGAGAATTCACCAGAGCCAGAGCAGGGAGCAGAGCAGGCAGAAGGACCGAAGTACACTGCTGAGGGGAGCAGCGGGCGGCAGGAGAGGTCTACGCGCCATGTGGGACCCTCCTCTGGTGGCCGGGGAGCAGCCGGGGATCGAACCGGTGCCGCAGAGGCCGTGGGCAGCTTCGCAACCCAGCACTCAACCACTGTGCCACCGGGGAGGCCCTGTCTCCTCTCTTAGATAGTAAATTTAATGCTGGGAGGCTAGTGAAAAGTGTGACTGCTGGTAACTTTGGATTGGTTGTTTGATGATGCTTAAACTAAAGCTGTCACTAGCTCAGGTGAAGCTGTTGCTGAGACTAAGGGTGCTGCTACTCCATGTGTATATTGTCGGGGAACAAGATGATTCCAGGGAATCTGCTGCCAGTCCCTTTGCAAAGAGAGTGTGGGGAGGAACCAGGTTTTGGGGGAAAAATTCTGCCAGGGACACATGGCTATTTGCACTGGATCAAGTGGCCAGTTGGTGGTGAAGAAATCTTATTCACATTGCTGGCACTGGTCCTAGACCTGCAAATGAAGTGTTAAAGGGCATTGTAATTACATTAGGAGAATATGGTGAAGACTTGCAGGTGAAATTTGACTTAAGTATGGAATTTGTGAATGCAAATTGTGCATGGTTATTGTCTCAGTCTTAACTGGAATACGTCATTTCAGTGATACGATATCTGAATGGAGACTCTTCCATTACCCAAGTAATTGGGAAAGGGATGCTGTACAAGGCTTCTTCCCCTATTGTAATTTGGCATCTGGAGAGGAGAACCACCCTCCACTGGGTCATTTAAAAAGATGTAGAATACCCTGGAGAGCAATTTTGGCCCTAATTATGAATCAGTATGTAATATTAGTATCCCCAAATTCCTTATTTAATCTCTAATGGGGCCTATAAGAAAAGCTGTTCAATTCTGGAGTTTAACCACAAATGATAAGAGAACAATGAGGTGGCAGTGACTAGAAGTTTCTGCTACTTGCAGTTGTGCTGACTGGAGCTTCTGGCAAAAGTCTATTGCTGCCCCCCAGTGGCAACAGGTGGGATTTTTGGACCTGCATTAATGGACTAGCAATGATTTGGGAAAAGGGTCACCAGAAAATAAAAGGAGTACCTGAAGGACAGATGTGAAGGGGAAAATTAAATTTAATCATGTTAATATCAATAAAAAAATCTCCTTCAATTTCTTATGATACTTAAAACAAAAAGTGAAAGTCTTCACTTGTTCTTTGAGAGTCGACTTTGGGTGCAGGAGATCAGTGGACACAGAAGCAGTCAATAAATGCAACGATGAACAGGGAAAAGATGCGTCTGACTCACTGGGAAGACTGAAATGACTGAATATCTCTCTCTCTATTAGCAGGAGTGTCAAAAACTAAGTTTAGTCAAGGACTTCATGCCAAGGTGATCTGGGGTCCCCAAAGGAGGGAGGTAGGGTCACTAGTGGGAATTCACTGGGATACTTAGTGATGATCAGTTCTGGGTATGAATTTGCGTATCTGACATCTGAAGCAAATTCCCCTAATCTTATAGGGGCCAGAGAAGAATACACAATTTCAGTTTGAACTTCCTGCTTTTATATTACCTCATCAAAGACCTGATTTTATTGTACCCTCACTATAATGTGGGTTTAAAAGCAACATATGCGGGGGCCTCCCTGGTGGTGCAAGGGGTTAAGATGCAACCTATGAAGCTATCCGCAGCCACTGGAGCATGAGTTCAATCCCCAGCTAGGTTGCAGCCCACATGGCACAGCAGACCTCTCCTGACTCGCCTGCTGCTCCCCTTAGCAGTGTATTTCAGTCTATATGCTTGTTCTGTTCCATACTCTGTCTGAGTAATCCTTTCACCCCCCCAACACCTCTGGCCTCTACTCCAGTTCTTGTATACATAAATAAATAAATATAAAAAAATAAAAGCAACATTTGCAAGGAAGTTTAACACCTACAAAATTAATGGGTTGACTAAAAATTTAAGTGTGTAATCAAAGCACTTGCTTATTAAATTGGAAGCAATAATGGACTAAAGAAATGACTTCCTTCATTGAATAAATTGTCTTAAAATTAATATGTGTGGAAGTAAAGGGATTTTACCACTGGATAATCTGTTCAGATATTATGGAAAAGACTGGGATGAGGGGATATGTCATAGGAATTTACATAAACGTTTTCTCCATTTCTGAGATATATGTGTGTGTGTGTGTGTGTGTGTGTGTGTGTGTGTGTGTATCAGGTTATCAGGTTATCAGGTTAGATTTCACTTAAAAGTTTTGGGGGAAGGATTAATTGCTGAGCTGACTCCCTGAGTGAATATTGAATTGTTTTTTCTCATCACCTGTGTAAGCTGGATCTGTTTTCTTTCCTACCCGGTGGGTGAAAAAATCATAAGCTTGTAGTTTTGTAGTTGCCCAGCCCTACTCCATTTGACTGAAGTGGACAGAGAGGAGGGTGTTAGCAAGACTCACATCATTGCCCCTTGTATGGGTCAGTCCTCTGCTGAAACTTATGTTGAATTTTGGGGAAGGAAGGGCAATGTGGGTGAAAATCAGTAACAAATAAAAAGAAGGGGAGTAATGATGATATTAAACAGAGCTAGAAAGTGAATTGTACTAATAAAGGAAAAGTTAGAATAAGAGAAGGATACTTTATCTTATGCATGTATGGATGTCCATTAGGGTAGACATTAGTCAGCAGAAACGCGATCCTGAGTCTTCAAGTCCAGGATCGGCTCTAGGGAATTAAAGAATAATTCAACCTGGAGTCATTAACAAAACCCTGTGGAGGATACATTTTGGAAGTGACATGTAGGAAAGAGTCCCACATCCCTGTGTAATTATTAAACTAAGTGATGACCTGTTGAGGAAGATGATACAATGAACATATATGTTGCATGTCCAATCAATGTAGCATTCTCTGCCCTAAGGTGTACATTGCATTGTGGATGGACTGCATCATGGAAATTAAAAATTCTTGGCAAATAATACCAATTTCAATTTAGGGATGACTTGGTGGGCCCTGATGCCCGCCGAGTGATAATGAATTGATCTATTTCTACTTGTAGTTCTATCAGGTTTTGTCTCATGTAATTTGATGCTCTGTTCTGAGGCACATACATGTCTAAGATTGTTGTTTCCTCGAAAAATTGACCTTTCATCATTATATCATGCATCGCTTATTCCCAGATAAACTTCCTGGCTCTAAAGTTTGCTTTGTTGAAGTTAATATAGCCATTCCAACTTTGTTTTGACTAGAGTACCATGGAATAACTTTTTCTATTACTTTGTAATTGATCTATATGTAGCCTTATTAAGTAAGTTTCTTGTAGACAATACAATGGACAATTATTTAGTGATATTTATTAATCTCCTCTGGCAATGTTTTTTTTAATTGCTATATTTAGACCATTAAAATTAAAAGTGATTAGTGATACAGTTGGATTAAAGTCTATGATGTTTGTAGCTATTTTCTCTTTGCCACATTTTTGTAAAATGTATGTATCTAATCTATTTCCTTTCTCTCTTTTTCTGTCTTTTCTGATTTTAATTAAGCATTTTATATAATTCCATTTTATCTCCTTTCTTAATATATAAATTATATTTTAAAAACTTTTCAGTGTTTGCCCTTGAGTTTGTGATATACATTTTTAACTAATTTAAGTAAATCTTCCAATATTGCTTAATGATTAAGAAGTAGTGCAGAACAGATTCCTTATAATGGAGTCTTCCCACCCCAACTTTTATGACATTGCAGTAATTTATTTCATTGACTTATATACTCTCATCAGCTAATATGTTGTTACAATTATCACTTTAAATGGTTGTCTTTAAGTCAAGTAAGTATAAGAAAAATAAGATTTTGGGCCTCCCCAGTGGCGCAGCAGTTGAGCACTGGGTTGCGAAGCTGCCTGCAGCCCCTGTAGCGCCGGTTCGATCCCCGGCTGCTCCCCGGCCACTGGAGGAGGGTCCCACATGGCGCGCAGACCTCTCCTGCCGCCCGCTGCTCCCCTCAGCAGTGTGCTTCGGTCCTTCTGCCTGCTCTGCTCCCCGCTCTGGCTCTGGTGAATTCTCTCACCCTCCCGCGCTTCTGATTGTACCCAGTGCTTGTATAAATAAATAAATAAAGCTTTAAAAAAAAAGAATAAATACATTATTAAAAAAAAAGAAAAATAAGATTTTATTTTATCATTTTTGCTTTATTATCTGATACTTTCCTATCTTTTTGTAAATTCAAGTTTCTGATATGTGTTAGTTTCTTGAGGATTTCGCAATAAAGAACCACAATCCAGGTGGCTTAAAACACAGAAATCTGGGGTCTCCCCAGGTGGTGCAGAAGGTTGAGCACAACACTGTGAAGCTGTCGGCAGCCTCTGCAGCACAGGTTTGATTCCCCGCCAGCCAGGGAGATTCCCACATGGCATGCCAGACCTCTCTTGTTGTGCCCACTGCTCCCCTTAGCAGTGCTTTTGGTCTGTCTGCCTGTTCTGCTCCCCACTCTGTCTCTGGTGGGTCCTCTCACCTTCCCACACCTCTGGCCTGTGCCCCAGCTAGTGTATAAATAAAAAATAAATCTTAAAAAAAAAAAAACCCACAGAAATCTGTTGTCTCACAATTATGGAGGCTGAAAGGCTGAAGTCAAGGTGTCTGCATGGTGAGTACCTCTGAAGACTGTCCCAGGGTCCCCAGGCTCCTCTCTAGTTTTTGATAGTCTTGGGCATTCCTCAATTTGTAGGTGGCAATGTCCATGTATCTTCCTATCATCCTACCTCTCTTAGTCTAGCTCTGAGTTCAAATTTCTCCTATAAATAAGAAAAACAGTCACATTGGTTTAGAACCTGCCCTAATGACTTCATTTCCCCTGCACAGACTCTATCTCCAAATAAGTTCACGTTCTCAGCTACCTATATTAAGACTTCAACATATTGTTTTGTGGGGAAACAATTCAACTCATAACAGTCCTTTCTTGCCCCCCCAATCATATCTACCTCATGTACAAAATCTGCTCAGTGTATACCAGTACTCCCACATATTAATCATTTCAACATCAATTCTAACTTTAAATTTTCATCATCTTAATCACCTATATCAATTATGAAAGAAGCTTGGGGCATAATTTATTCTGGGCAAAATTGTTCTTTACCTGTGAAATCAAACAAGTTATTTGCTTCCAAATTACTATGGAGGGACAGACATAGGAAAGACATTCTCTTTTGGAAATCATGAAATGAGGTGGGTGGAGTGGGTCATAAGAAAGTGAGCCTGAAATTTGACAGGCAAGCTCCATTAGATTTTAGGCTTGAGAATAATCTTCTGCATCCACTGAGGTGGCAGCGCTGGGTGTTGGTCCTGTCCATTCTGTTCTGGAATCAACCCTGACCTTTGAAACTCATGATGTTGCCTGACTTTTGTAACTAAGGAAATGGCAGTCTTGCCCTCTGGGTCTTTGGTTTTAGGGTCCTGATGTCAACTCCACTGATCTCTGAACTCCCCTTGGAGTCATTCTTCCTTTCGCTTGAAGATTAACGCATTATTTACAGATGAATAATTGTATTTGTATTTTTCCTGCTCAGAGTGTTCCAGAAGTCTGACAGCCTCCTTTCTTCACTTCATTTCCTCTCTGTCACCTTCAGCTCAAGCTAGACTTACTTCTGCTAAGGAGGTTGATTGGATCTACTATATACATGCTTAGTTGACTTAGCAAATGGATGTCCAGCTGCAACCTTGGTGACCTGTGCAGAGACACTTCCCAACTTTGTGGAATATAGATTGACTGATAATTTCCAAATTTTAGGAATAAACCATGAGACAAATTTCTGTTGTTTAACCCACCCACTTGATAATACTTTGTTATGGCAGCCCAGGAAACTAATACAGATATGGTAACAGTGAGTGGGGTGCTGCTGTAACAAATACCTTAAAATGTGGGTGTGGATTTGGGATTTGGTAATGAATAGATACTTGAAGAATTTGGGGGCGATTGACAGAAAAAATTGTTTGCCTTGAGAAGATTGTTGTAGAAATATGAAAGTTTCTACAACAGACATGAGATCTCAGACAGAAATGAGAAGCATTTATTAGTAACTGGAGGAACGATGATCTTTATTATAAAGTGGCAGAGAACTAGTCTGAGTTTGTTCTGTTGGTCAGCAAGTAGAACTTGAAAGCAATGAACTTGAAGACATTTCTCCACACTGCTTATAGTAAAATGCAAAAAGAAAGAGATAAAGTACAAAAAGAATGCTAACCAGACTGTTCAGCTTGAAAAAGGAAGATGGACTCTTGCCACTTGCAGCAACATGGATGGAAATGAAGGGAACTATGCTAGGTGAAACAAGTCAGAAGAAAGACAAATACCATATAGAGGTAAATATTCATAAGCATTCATTTGTTTCTACCACCAGTTAAGCTTCTTCCTAGATACTGGTTCCTTATCAGGGCCTCCCCTGGTGGCGCAGGTGGTTGAGCGCAGTGCTGTGAAGCTGTCAGCTGCCTCTGCAGCACCAGTTTGATCCCAGCCAGCTGGCAAGGGTCCCACATGGTGCGGGACCTCTCCTGTCTCGCCCGCTGCTCCCCTCAGCAGTGTATTGCATCAGTCTGCCTGTTCTGTTCCCTGCTCCGTCTCTGGTGAATCCTCTCACCCTCCCGCGCATCTGGACTGTACCCCGGTTCTTGTATAAATAAATAAATCAATCTTTTTTTAAAAAAGATTCCTTATTAGATATATCTTTTTGGCTTCTTAATGATTTGCGAGATTTTTTCATGACCTATCTTTAAGTTCACTGATTCTTTCCTCAACCATGTCCAGTGTCATGATGAGTCTATCAAAACCTTTATTCATTTCTGTCATGGAGATTTTTAATTCCTCCATTTCCTCCTGATTTTTCTTAGAATCTTCACCTCTGCTTATATTACACACTTGTACTTATATCCTGTCCACTTTTTCCTGTAGAGTCCTTAGATATTAATTATGTAACCATAACTTTAAACTCCCAGTCTGATATTCCACTATCTCTGGTATATCTGAGTTTAGATCTGATGTTTGCTTTGTCTCTTCAGACTGTTTTTTTCTTACCTTTTAGCATTCTTTATGATTTTTGTTGAAGTACTTTCCATTATGAATTGTAAAGTAGGAAATGAACTAACTAATCCTTTAGTGTGAGTTTTGTGTTAATCGGGGTAGAAGTGAGTTGTGCTTAATATTTACTATAGACAGGTCCCAGAGTCTTCAAGTGCATCTAATGTGCTTGTTTTTCTCTCCTTGTTGAGTTTGGATTTTCCTAAGTACTACTTATCAGAGAGATTCAATATCTTGCAAAATTAGCAGCTGCTCCACTATTACCAAATTGGAGCCCTGATTTCATGACAGTTATGTGGAGTTGGGCTGAGGGGAACCATTTTGTAATCTTGTGATTAAATCTCTTTTCAGTAGACCTTGTGCTGTGACCTTCACAGGTATTCCTTTTTGAAAATATTTTGTTGAGGACACATTTCTAATTTTTATTCATATAATATTAATCAATATTGTCAAAACATCTTTAGATTCACAGATCAACATCAAAGCAAGAAGTAAATAAAATTTTTCAGACATTTTGAATAGTTCCAAAAAATATATTATGCACTAAACTAAAAATCTACAGTTAAACTATGGTTGTACAATGGATTATACTTAATTGTGCATGCTCTCACTGTGTTCTTCCTTATATCAGTCTTGGCTTTGCATTGTGGAATTTTTCTCCTATCTTTGTCCAGTTTTAACCTGGTGACCAGTAGCTTGCTCAGGTGACTGTCTGCATGAGCACTTGTGTCAAAATTCTTCTCCTGATGCACCTACTTAATACAGATGACATTTTTTCTGTCTATCCACCTGGACCATCTTGCCAATTTGCTGACTTTTGTAGTTTCCTTGAACTACTTGGACCTCATTACCCTTGCAAATGGATATGGGGCAGACTTATATTTCTTCCATACTTCCTTGAAGAGTTAGATAGAAGTGATCTTTCTTCATACCTGCAAGGGGGCTTTGAAGTGGTATTTAAAGATTTTATTGAGGTTCTAGGTTCACAAAGTTCAAACTTCATGGTGCCTAACTATTTGACACCTGATGGACTCAGAACTATGTGCCTTCACATGTGTTTCTTACATCTGCTGGGCCCCTTAATTGAATTGTGAAGACTAGAGGCAGATAGCATGAAAAGTGCCCTCCTCTTAGGCAGGGTAAGGATCAGAGAGGTTTTATTTTTCCCTGGAGAATAGGCCATTGTTATGGAGAATGCTTTAGTTATATTTCATAATTACTCTTTTTTTTCTTGCAAGAACCAAGAGAAAAATCTTTGTTAGTTCTTCACCAAGAAGACCTGTGGGTTTCCTGGAGGTAAAGCCCATAAAAATGTGGGGTTTTCATAAGACTGCAGCCACTAGATGTTTCTCTCCCACAGGCAAATCCAACTCAGTCCGGGGCAATTTCTCAAAATTACCATTTAAGTGTCCCAGTTATGATCCTAGTTGTTTCTGTTCTTCAGGTAAACAGATCTTAGAGCCTACTTACTGGAGTCTCCTCTCTGTACAGATATGGCAGTTTTCTCTGCAACTTCCACTCTCTGATAGGTCCAAAAAAAAGAGTTTTTGAACCTTATTTTGTTCATTTTGTTGTTGTAAAGTTGGGAGTGATGACTTCCAAGCTTGTTATATCATAGATGCTGGAAGACCTATCTTAGAGAGTTGGCAATTAAAATATAACTCTTTATCCTTTACTTTCCAGGGTGCATACATCATTTTCTTTTAAAAAAAATTCCCTCTCAGTTCAGATTTTTTTTGTTGTTGAAGATGGCTGACCATGATATTTGATATCATGGGCAACATGTGATGCAATTAAGAACTTTGAAATCAAAATATGGGAGTTAGAATTCCTGGCTCTACTTTTTTTTCAAGGGTGTTATTTTGAGAAAGATATTTCACTTTGCTGTTCCTTACTTCTTCACCTGTAAATAGTGAGAATTAATTGCATTAATACATACAAACATTTTAGAACAGTGCCTAGCATAAAATAAGGACTATTTAATAAACTATTCAGTTTTCCAGAACTCTATCTATTGGCTTGAGAGTATGAGTAGTTTTCAAGATGTGACACTGTCCCTTTGCAGTTTAAGATCAGGCTCAGATTGGCATCAGTACTGATATAAATCAGCAGGCAACCTCATGTCATGGGGCTAGGCTATAGCAAAGGGTTTTCTAATTGAGAGACACGCCTTTGTCCCTAACAACGTAGGGCAAATGTCCAACAGCTTTGTTTTATTTTGTTGAAATCATTGTGTGTTTGAAGAATTATCTTCATGGATAGTTTATGGATTCTGGAAAACTCCCTACAAAAACAAGACTCTTTGATCCACAAGTCATTGTTTTTCATCTCAAAACCAAACAAAACACAACCACCAACAACAAATAAATGCAATACAAAAAGTCTGATTCCTCATCCTACAGGGTCTTTAACACTTTCTCTAATTTCTCTTTCTTTCTCTCCCCCACACACATACACACAAGAAAATTAAGCATTCTGAAATTACAGGCCATGAAATAAAAGGGGATGTTCCCTAGTTACTTTATAGCAACTACAATTCCAAGCATCACCTAAGAATCAACAGATAAAGCATATTCTCATTGGACTTTGTGATCAAGAAATATAGTTTATAATGAATTAATAATTACTGAATTAATGCATAGTAAATAAGGTTTTATAGTTCTTTATTATGACAGCTATCACTAATGAACAAATAGAGAATTGGATCTCAGATAGCTGAAATAAGTTTTTCTTGTTGACATATGACTTTTTGTAAGGGTTGGAACTACAAGTTTCTAATCTTTATTTTGATGTTATTTTCTCTTTATTTCTTTCACTGTCCAATCTAGCTAGTTATAAAAAAAAAGAAAAATATCAAAATATGAGAAATTAACACTGATCTATGTAGTAATTCCGTTCAATCACTGCCTCTCTGCATTAAAAATAAAAACAATTAATTTCAAGACACTCATTCCTTTGGGCACTTGCCATACTTGTCTTAACATACTTTCTAAACTTGTGGAGTATAAGATGTCTGACTAGAAGTTGAGGGTGATGTGTATGGACAATAGGCAATTGTTTAAACTATAAGAGTTACCAGTTACCTTATGGATTTAAATTCATTTTTAGTTCCCAGAGGTCAAATCTTACTTTGAATTAATGATAGTCACATGAGTTCATGAATCTTTTATTCCTTTTAATACTTTATCCATGCCAATAGGATGAGTTGGATAGTTAAAAGTATCTGACTAAAGGAAATAATTTTGGGCCAAAGTAAACTATCCCAATGAGGCTAAATTTAGTTTTGCAACAAAGCAGATAAAAATCTCAGTGGGTTTCTCACCATCAGCTAAAATAACAAAACATTTGTGTCCCACAGAAGCATTTTATAAGGTTGAAGACAGACAGGGCAAGGTTTATAACCTGTTTCCTCTAAGCTGCAAGTCTGAGATCAGTTCCAGTAAAAGTTAAAGGTTACATGAAGAAGTCTGACCTATTTAACATTGGTTACATAAAGTGTTCCTCATACAAAACCTCTTTAGTACAACGACTCGCAAAGTGAATGATTATGGCTAAATCATAAATCATGACAATTTCTGATGATCATGTTGTCACCTCAGGTGCTCTAGTGAGTGCATAAAGAATGCCAGCAATAGGAAGAGAATTTTCTTTTCCAATCCTCATTTTCAGCATAGTGAAATATTTGCATAAACTGACTCAATCAAAAGCAAGCTGAATGTCTGTGATTATGAAATCTTACATTCTTCCACACTGAGGGGAAAGGAAAAAAAAAACGCATAGGAGGACATTTTTAATTAACAAGCAAAAAATTACTTCATTTTCTGTGTTTTTTTTTTTTTTTTTTCCTTAGGAAGCTGCTGGGAATGTGGTAGCTGCTATGAACTACATTTCAGTTGTGACTATTGGATTTGGATTTTACATTTTGGGAAAATTTCCATGTTCTGATTTCTTATTTTTTTAACATTTGTAAAATAATTGCATGAAATGACTTTTAAAAATTCTTTCCAGAGTTCTCTGCCAAAAATCTCTGAATAACTTTTCCTTCATTGTATTCCTATAGGTCTTTCTCAGAAATGATGAGTTACCCAGGTGCCGGAGGGCAGAGCTATGTGGTCAAGTTAGGTAAGGATTGTTTTTGAAATGTATTCCCTCATATTATTTTGGCATTAATAGATAAAAATATACTGCACACTATATTGTTTCTATGTAGCATTTATCTAACAAAAATATACCTATGTACTATAAGAATAATTACTCAAAAAATTTCAACTTAGGGAGAATTTTAATGTGAACCTCAAGGTAAGCATTTTAGAATTACAGTAAAATATAAAGAGTAGATATACATACTTTATGATGGTTTTAATTTAAATCTTTATACTACATGTAATATATATTGTCCTGTGAATAAGACAACCCGTGCATTTCATAATTTATTAAAATTATAGAATTTTCTCATTTTGATCCTCAGAGGACAGCAGAGATTCTATTATAAGTGTCCTTATTAATGCTGACAATCTGGCTGACTTTGGTCTTTGACCTCAAGGGCAATGAATTTGGCCTATCAACTGAGGAAGCAACCTCATTGGAAAGACCAGAAACTCAAAGGAAAGCCACGCCTGTTCTTCACAGGGAAAACATGATAAATGACATAATGCACTCTCTCCCATAACCATTGTCTTTTTTTTTCCCCTTGAGTAATTATTCAGATCTAGGAGGTCCCCAACTTGCAAGTTCACAAAGTTCAAGAGAACTTTTGGAACTGAGAACACAATGTTCCATAAAATCAGTGTCACTGAGGATGATATCTTTTTTCCTACCTACTTCTTCTTTACCTCCAGCCCAGTAGTTCTCATGGAGCACCTCTGTCCCCCTTGACACTCACTCTAGTCAAAGTTCAGTGATGAGTTAAAGGAATGAGTATGAATAAAGTTGAGACGATCATAGTAATTGCTCTTCTAGTCCTAGTGATTTATCCAAGTATTAGGCATGTGGCTCAAGCTGAGGCTGTCTAATTGGATTCTGTTTTGGGAATAATTTAGACTGGCTCTGTGGAGAAACCACTGTTCTCTCTGGTCTGAAGCTGTGAGATGATGAACCTATTGCTGTTAGAGTCAATATTTCCTACTGTGTAAAGACATTGACTTTAATAAGAAAAAGGAAAGCTGCTAGGCTTAGAGTAACTGAGAGTGTGGGTAGGGATAGTGCTGACATTGGACCCCTGGTTTTCACTGCCCAAGGACCAGAATGCATTAATTCCTTGGTTGTCTAACTCTTTGAGTATAGAAGTCTCAGTAGTCTTAAAACCATCCAAAGGAAATAAAACAAAACCTCTCTTCGCTAGTTTTTCTTAAGTCTATTTCAATTGTGTTTCTGTCTCTTATGATCAGGTGCTCTACTTAAAATGGTTGGTTTCACAGGGCAGGATTTAAAAGTATATTCCATTTACAAGGTAGCACTCTAGTAACTTTTAAGAGTTTGGGGATGCTGTCTTTCCTCTTTCTTCTTTGTTGCTTTCAGCAAAAGTTCAGTGAGATTAAATAACCTAAAGAGAGAAGCTTCAGACCCAACATTTTAAATTCTTCTGTTGCTGAATCCATGATGATAACGTGGTAAAAAGGGAACATATGATTCCCATAATTCTTCCAATTTTCTGGGACCCTAAACCCAAGGAGAGACCTCACAGATATCCAGTATAGTGCTGGCTAGCTGTTCAAGACATATATATAAAGGGCCCTTAATGGAGATATAGCTTTAATCACCTGAGAAGAACCTTCATATTATACTCACCCAATCATTTGTACTTTTGTTTGTTGTCTGCAAATAGTTGAGTCATCTTAACAGTGGAAAAAACTTAAAATAAAAAACTGCTCAAAATAGCAATTACATTATTGTGAGGATGGTGATTACCATCATGATTTATTAGTTCATCTCGGATGAAACTATTTCTCATTTCTGGAGAGGCATGAGTCCTCCAAGGCTCTGATAGTACCTTATCACACTCCGAGACAGTTCATTTTTGTGCAATTTTAAATTACAGATGTTTATCAGATGTGTGCTCTACAATCTCAATAACCTCTTGAAAACAAACACAGGCTGATGGGTGTGCATCCTCATTTTCAATTTTAATCTCCACTGACTATAACCATACTCCAACCAAATACATGTGTTCAGCGGTATGTTTTTTGGTGAACGGTAGGAAGTAGTTAAGAAGAGTATGCCATTGCCTCTATTTCATTCTTCCTTGTTTTTTTTTTTTTTCAAATTCTTTATCTCTAGAGAGGGTTATTCTAGTTTCTTTGATGGATACAATCATTTATTTAATAAATACTATTGAGTACCTATGTGTTAGACACATGTTGCATCTAGAAATTCAAAGATTTATATAATAGAATCCTCGGGAATAAGTTCTCAGTCCAATGAAGAGAGTGACATAAAATCTGATAACTCTAATTGTTACAACAAATAATTTGAATGCATAAAGAGTGGAAACAAACTACTTGAAGAGGTTAGATGCGGATGTAGTTTAAACTCCTTTCTAAGTTTGTTCAATAAATGGTGCTGGGAAAACTGGGTCACTACATGCAAAAGAATGAAGCTTGACCACTACCTCACACCATGCACAGAAACCAACTCAAAATAGATTAAAGAACTAGACATAAGACCTGAAACCATAAAATACATAGAAGGAAATATAGGCGAAACACTACATGATATGCACATCAAAGACATCTTTACAGACACATCACCCAAAGCAGTGATAGTGAAGGCAAAGATAAACAGCTGGGACTACATCAAATTAAAGAGCTTCTGCACAGCAAAAGAGACAATAACAAAAACAAAGAGAAACCCCACCGACTGGGAGAACATTTTTGCACACAACACTAATGATAAAGGACTGATCACAAAAATCTACAAAGAGCTGATGAGACTCAACAAAAACAAAGAAAATAATCCAGTCAAAAAATGGGCAGAAGAGCTAAAAAGAAACTTCTCTGAAGAGGAAATGCAAATGGCCAACAGGCATATGAAAAATGTTCAACATCACTTGTCATCAGGGAAATGCAAATCAAAACTACCATGAGATACCATCTCACACCAGTGAGAATGGCACATATTAAAAAAACTAGCAACAACAAATGTTGGCGAGGGTGTGGAGAGAAAGGAACTCTCCTGCACTGTTGGTGGGAGTGCCAACTGGTCCAACCACTATGGAGAGCTGTGTGGAGATTTCTTGACCTACTAAACATAGAGCTTCCATATGATCCAGCAATTCCACTCCTAGGTATTTAACCAAAGGACACAGAAACATCAATTCCAAAGAGCACCTGCACCCCTATGTTTATAGCAGCACTGTTTACAATAGCTAAGCTTTGGAAACAGCCCAAATGCCCAAAAATAGATGACTGGATCAAGAAGATGTGGTACATATACACCATGAAATATTACTCAGCATTCAAAAAAGATAAACACATGCAATTTGCAGCAACATGGATGGCGCTGGAAGGGATCATGCTCAGCGAAATAAGCCAGAAAGAAAAAGAAAAATACCAGATGGTATCACTCATAGCAGGAATCTAGAAAACTTAAATAAGGGACCAGGAAAGAGAATAACCATAAGAAAGTAAAAATCAAAATCAACAAACAACTATGAACCAGAGACACTCTATGGGGGGTGGGGGGCAGGGAGGGGAGGGATTGGGGTCAAAATAAGGGGGTCACAATTGTATGGGGAATATAAAAATAAAATTTATAATAAAAAAAGAAAGTTTGTTTCCAGGTATTCACTACAAATAATTAGTTAATAAAAGTAAAAAGACTCTAAACACTACAGTGTGCCAAATTACATATTTAAAAATTAAAATTCAGACAATGCATCAGAAAGATGACTTCAGAAATTATATACTTTCATTTACTTTTCTTTGAAATATATATCATCTCAAAAAGACATATCAGTGTGATCCAAAAAAAAAAAATAGAAAATAATGTTGCTAATTGATTCAGGCAAGAGTCTTCAATGACTGCTAAAATTAGTACAGAAAAGTTTGATGAATAAAGGGACATTGACAGTGTTGAAATATCTGCCCACAAATTTCTTATTAACCACAAAGGGAAAATAGCAACAACAAAATAAATAAATAAATAAACTCCTTTCTAGAGGACTTAACTGATCCTAGAGAATGAGCAAAACTTTTACAGAAAAGTCTGTGTGTGAAGGATGAAGTAAGGTTGGAGATTGAAATGAGGACTACGAGAAGTGTATTTTATGAATAAATACAGCATTGGGAAAGCAACATGGTGTGTGAAGCAATTCACTGTGCAGGGGTGGGAAGTGTGAAATAGTTGATGACTAAAACTGAGAATTAAGAGATAAATAACAGCCAGATCATGAAGAATTTTATACTATCATTTTATGGTTTTTATTTTTATCAGTAATGAGACGCTAAGTAAACAGATTTACTATCTAAATCAATTGCTATGGCATAAAGGTTGAGAATGGATCTGTGTCCGATATCAGCCCTTCCCTTGCACACAAGATGGGTGTGTATAGCTGCTTTAATTTAGCAAATGTCCTAAAACCATTATAAGATGGCCCAAGTACAGAAATACCAATTTTAAAGAAAAGGAAATGCAAAAAAACTTTTAACCTTGTTTGTTAAAGTTCAGTATTTTTCATAATAAAACAAAATTAAAATCCCAATGAGAATCAATATTATGAGTTGGTAGATATCAAAATTTGTTAACATACTATGTGTGTGAGGGTTTGGGAAAATAGGCACCTGGAATTTAATAATTTTACTTCTAGGAATTAATTAACAATATACTTGCATGTGTCTAAAACTGAATATATACAAGGTTCTTATAGCAGTGTAATATTTATGAAAGCAAATGATTGAAAACATTGAGAGCAAACAATAAGTCTATTTAATGGGATAATATGACCTCACTAGGGAGAATATTGCTAGCTTATGGAGAGGGAATGACCTACAAAAACATTTTTTGTAAAAAAAAAAAAAAAAAACTGGTATCCAAGACTATATATCTTGTGATGACATATAGATTGAAAAAGACATGAGTATCAGTAAAACACTTGTGGAAAAATATTTAATAAATTGATAATAGAGTTGTCTCCGGTGAGAGAATAGGATAGTGGGGTTTCAAGGATAAGGGCATGACTGGTTTTCCATTGTAACATTTTTGTATTTTTAAAATTTATAGCATATAAATGTACAACCAGTCAAGTAAGGAAGAAAATGAGGAAAAGGTGGTAGAAAAGAAAGAAGTAATGAAGAAAGGAAAGGCATTAGGGGAAAAGGTGTAAGCTAAATTTCATCCCCCCACCACCACCCAAAAGGATTGAACTTATGCCTAGAAAGTAAGGATTTCTCTTGAAATCATGAGAAAAAAAAATATATATATTTGATATTATCTCACAATCTTTTCATTCATGTTTTACGGTTTTCCTTATGGCCTTATTCACAGCTATTCTTCTATATTACCTTAAGCAGTACCTATAAGTTGCTTGCAATGAATTACTTTCCATATTGCTATTTGTCAAAAACAAACAAACAAACAATTTTATTCAGGAAGCAAAATGTTCAGTCCCAGAGTGAAAACAATGTTTGATTTAAGCCAGTCAGGTTAATCTCAGTTCCTTTGAAAGCTGCTTGTTCTGGGTTAACACCTGACCAGTTTTGGCCAATGTGTTAGATATGGTGGCTTCTAGAAACTATTTCCTTATATCCATGGTAAGGAGAAATTTTCTTTTTTATTCCTGTTCTCCCTTCTTTGAAGATGTTTTGTGAAATTGTGATTTTTAGATCTGTTCTAATAATCCTACCACTTTTAGAAGGTTGAGAGTGTTTTAAAATGATAACTCTGTAGCCTAATATTTGTTGAACTCCTAAACTTCGTTCTGAAAATGCCTGTTTTCAGCTTCTTTACATGGAATAATGAATAGCCTTGAAATTACTATTAGTTGCCAGTTATGCCACTTTTAAGAAAATATGTCCTAATGGTTAGTTAAGCTTCCACTTCTATTACTTCTTAAGTCCCAACCCTTATTTTTGCTTGCCTCTAGATCTCAGCACATCACATTGCCTCCTACTCAACTAATAAGACCAGAACTATCCTGTTAGAGTACAGCTGAGTTTTCACCCATTCTATTCTCTTTGTCTTTTCTTAAATTAATTTTTTAATTTTTACATCATTGTTCTTTTTTTTAAAGATTTATTTATTTGTTTGTTTGTTTGTTTATTTATTTATTTATACAAGCACTGGGTACAGTCAGAAGTGCGGGAGCGTGAGAGAATTCACCAGAGCCAGAGCGGGAAGCAGCGCAGGCAGAAGGACCAAAGTACACTGCTGAGGGGAGCAGCGGGCAGCAGGAGAGGTCTGCGCGCCATGTGGGACCCTCCCCTGGTGGCCGGGGAGCAGCCAGGGATAGAACCAGCGCTGCAGAGGCTGTGGGCAGCTTCGCAACCCAGCGCTCAACTGCTGCGCCACCGGGGAGGCCCATTGTTCATTTTTAAATAGTATTTGCTTCCCCCCACCCTATTCTCTCTTTGTCTTAATTAATAGTATGAAGAACTCTTTCTCAGCAAAATTAACTTATTTATCTATCTGTTATAGTCTACTAGCTGGTCCCCATTCTGGGGAATTGTTCCATCAATCCTCTATTTCACCCGAACCTTTCATCTTTTTATTTGCTTCTGCATCACTTTGATGAAGAGTGCAGAGAAGGACACACCAGGGCTACATGGCTACAAGGGGTTACTCAGGGCAGAATGAACAACCAGGGGATATGGGAGGCAGGCTGTGTACCCAAGGGGGTGGGCTGAACTCTGGTTCTCATAGGAGGATGTGATTTGCTTGTTTGAATAATTCAATGGGCTGATAGAGAACTGAAGTCTGTTAGTTGGGGATAAGGAGGACTGTGGCTGGTTCCCATGATAAGGAGGGTTGTTTGCCTAGGGGAGCTAACCCCAAACCAAATCTGAATACATTGACTTTTTATTCTAGGTAGATTAAAATGTAAGTTTAAAATATATCATTTATATAGATTAAAACATGTTTCCTTTTAATTTTGCAAATGTCTTTCTATTAATTTAAGCATACACAACTAACAACATATTTATCATGGTGCTATTTTTACTCAAAGGTAAAATTTTAGATATTTAATTTGTTCTGATGACATGTTATTGTTATACACACACACACACACACACACATATATATACACACATTTGTAGATATATGTATATATATAATCTGCTGAATATTCTTATGGTTAGATGTTTTCAAGTATACATATTGTTTCCCTTTTGATTCTAGGAAATTCTAGGAAATAAAATTTTGTAAACAAGTTCACAAAAAACATATTGAATTCAAACTCTCAACTGTCGTACAAGTTTATCCTGATTTGTACTCTTAAACAATGTTCCAGTGAATATTTCCAAGAGCTTTTAACATCACCAAGCTTCATACTATTTCAGTTTACTTCAATGTGATAAAATATAAATATATATATTTATATTTATATATGTCTATATAAATAGCCACTGAACATGTATTTCTTCTTTCATAAATTAAGTATAGATACTATTTCCCATTTGTTTCTATATAAATAGTCATATTTTTCTGACTTGTAGTGGTGGATGATCTTTTAGGAAATTTTTGGAATGTCTCATGATATATTGAGTAGCAAAATATTGCTTGATATTGGTATTTTTTCCATTAAATTTCTAATTTTTATTTTGTAACACTTTGTTTTTTTTTAATTTTTTTAAATTTTTTTTAAATAATAAATTTTATTTTTATATTCCCCATACATTTGCAGTCCCCCCATTCTGACCCCAATCCCTCCCCTCCCACCCCCGCCCCCCTAAAAGTGTCTCTGGTTCATAGTTTTTTGTTGATTTTGATTTTCACTTTCTTATAGTTATTCATTTTCCTGGTCCCTTATTTAAGTTTTCTAGATTCCTGCTATGAGTGAGACCATCCGGTATTTTTCTTTTTCTTTTTGGCTTATTTCGCTGAGCATGATCCCTTCCAGCGCCATCCATGTTGCTGCAAATTGCATGTGTTTATCTTTTTTGAATGCTGAGTAATATTTCATGGTATATATGTACCACATCTTCTTGATCCAGTCATCTATTTTTGGGCATTTGGGTTGTTTCCAAAGCTTAGCTATTGTAAACAGTGCTGCTATAAACATAGGGGTGCAGGTGTTCTTTGGAATTGATGTTTCTGTGTAACACTTTGTATCTATGTATCAAACTATTCTTTAATTGGGACAATTTTCTTTCTTCTTTGTGATATGATGCCTTCTCTTCATTCACTCTCTTTGAAATTCCAGTTTCAAAGTAACCAAATTTAACCTCCTTATTCTGTTATGTATATTTATGATTATTTCTTAACTTTTATGCCTTTATTATCCTTCTTTGATGTCCCTAAGTAGATTACTAAATGTCTTCTACTTCGAAAACTTTATGTTAAGAAGTTCATTTCTTCCATTGGACTCTTTTTGCGTGTAGTAATCAAATTTCTTTTCTGTTGTGAGATTTCCCTATTTCTAATTTCATAGAAGCAACATTTTTATTTGAAAGTTTATTTAGGAATATTATAAAGTTTTCTTCTTTTGTAGCTGTATTAATATCAGATATATTTACTTACTGATTTCTCTATTTATAGTAATATTTCTATTTACTAACCTTACAGAAAGAGATAATTTTTTTTCTGTTTTAGAGAGTTGAGATGGGTGCTTTTGGATAATAGTTCAGACCCAAATGTAACTCATTGATACCAGAAAAGACATGGGAAAACTATCGATTTGAGAGAATTTGACATTGCCGATCATATATCTCACACCTTTGGTGAAAATTGAGGCCTGTATCCTGTGTAGATATGTTTGCTATTGTGCCAAAAAATTATTTTGAGTGTTATGGCAATCTAACTATAATTTAGCAAGGGACCACCTCTCTAACTTATGTAATGTGTGGCCAATGAAATATTACACTTTAGTTTGTTCATTACTTAGCAACTCAGGATGTGACTGCAGAAAAGTCTCACTTTCTCCATAAGTAGATAGAACAGAAAATAGGTTTTTACATGTTGTCCCCAGAGACTTCTTTACTTATGGTATCTTATTTTCTACCCTAGAAAATGTTATTGTAATTCAGTTAGATAGTGAGTTCTGTTTTATCCATATTATTGAAAACCCAGACTTCTAAAAATGTCCTGTTTTCCATGCAATAAAGTACTAATTAATGGTCACTCTCCCTTTGCTCTCTGATGTTTATTATATGGTAAATAGGAGGCCACTCAGTGATAACCTCAATTCTCTCTCACCTACAGGTATATTTCAGTTATTCTTTATCAACTCTATTTAGAGTGTTGGCATGTCCCTGAAACTATTCTCATTTCTAGTGTCAATATACATTTTCTCCTCTTATTATATTTATATTTCTTCCAGTATTTTTTCAAAATAAATGTTGATAGGGATGAGTGAGACATGATTCTTTTCCTATTATATTAAATATATTTTTTAAGATTTATTTATTTTTATACAAGAGCTGGTGTACAGGCCAGAGGCCTGTGAGAGGGAGGGTGAGAGGATTTACCAGAGACAGAGTGGGATGGAGAACAGATAGACTACAGAAATACACTGCTGAGGGGAGCAGCAGGTGCAACAGCAGAGGTCTGCTGTGCTATGTGGGATTCTCGCTGGCTGGCTGGGATCAAACCTGCACTGCAGAGGCTGCGGACAGCTTTACAGCACTGCGCTCAACCCGCTGCGCCACCGGAGAGGCCCTATGTTAAATATTTTAAATGGATAGTCAACACTTTTGGACTATGACTTCTTATCAATGATTCATTAAATATAAATCTATTTCTTGACTAGAAATATAACATTAAAATTCTGATTATCTAATAACAAAGTTTTCACTTTTCTTAGTCTCTGATCAGTCTAGACTAGCTTATTCTGCAGTAACAAACAACTCCACGATCCATGTCTTTAAACAAGTAAGATATATTTCTTCGTTCATGTTGAAGGCCCTTTCTAGGTTGACAGGGCATGCTGTTCAAGATCGAGGTCCTCAGGCTTAGTCCCAAGTATTGAAGCAGCCATTACAAACCTTTAGTCACAAAAGCAGAGCAAACCAAGGGGACACAGGGACGTTCTCATTGGCTCTCCAGGCATTCAATGGAAAATAATGCCATTTCTTCCAATCACATTGCATTAGTCAAAACAAGTCAGAGAAACACTGTCTTTAATGTATCCAAAGAAGAGAGAGCTGGCATATTTATGGACAGGTCTAATAACTACCACATTTCCTATAATTTTTAACCTTTAACACTATTGCCAACCCAAACTTCTAAAAGTTTCCTCTTTGTTTTCCATGACACAAAATACTAATGGTCTCTCCCCCTAGCACTCTGATTGTTTATTATAATTTTCTCCAACTTATTTTCTTTTCACAATGACCTAAATGTAGTTGATATTTAAATTTTGTACCCACATTCATTTTCCATTTTATCTCTTTTCTTTGTCCTCAAGTAACCCTATAGTAACATTTAAACATCCATGTCTCTATTCATTCATTTCCCAGTTGTCAGTCTTACATATGCTACTGAACATAAGGGTGAATGGGATAAAATCTCTCACTACCTTCAGGAAGGAGACAGAAATTAGTTAGAATGACAGAAATCAAATAGTCCAGTTAAAATGTGCTTTGTGTTTTAATAAATATGGGATATATGGGTCCTGAGATGTAATCCTAGTGAATAGGATAACTAATTTGGATTATAACAATATTCTAATTTATTGTCATAAAATTTTGTTAAAATATGAAAATTTCTCAGATTTTGAACAAAATATTTTCCTTAATCACTTTCAGGTAAAATTTGCATTTTGAATGTTCACATGGAAGGACCTTGGAGGAAAACTGGTATAAAAGAAGTTCCAAAATGAAAGTTATTTTTTTAATTTAATATGATGTGGATTTCCTGGTTGAGAAATACTACTAATCAGGAAATTTGAAAATGCAGATGCTAGAAGTTTATTTTAGTTTTTGTTTTTGATGTGTTAAATAGAAGGCCACTCAGTGGCCTCTTACTTTATTTTCTCTTAAATTTTTAGAAAATATAAAAATAGTTATCAATTCTTGAAGGTCAAATTTTATCACTTCACTATGTCAAGCAAAACACTACCTCTAGTAATTGCGCAAAGAATGTTTATGGAGTGAAATTTAATTGGCTTATCCTTGAGAAAATTTGTCCTTTTAATCTTAGTTGGAAGTTAAAAATTATCCTTGTGGAATATGAAGATCGATGAAGGCAATAAAATAAATGGTCTATGGAAGACTTGGATATGGGACTTGGATCTACTACTGGCTCTACATGGGCAAGTTACCTTGCTTTGTGACCATATTTTCAAGCTTTAAAATTCAAGGATTCAATTATTTTAAATAGGAATTGAATGATGATAAGGATGTGTCTAAAGCAATACAACATTTTGTACCTTTTGATTTATGTGTATTTCAGCTGTTCAGAGAACCTAATACCTCTGAAACTCCTGACTCCTAAAGTGAAATTTTGTACATTGATATTACTTTGAGAGAGGATATGATGTAAAATTGTTTGTCTGTTTATACATATGAAACTGCCCCAGCCCTAGAAAAAAACATCTGAGCTAAGCAAATACATAAATTAAAATCTAGTATTTTCCCATAAACCCATAAATCACTAGCATCTCTCAAGTTCACTCTAATGTGAAGGAGGGACAGAGGTAAGAAAGAAGAGAGCATGGTTTGATTACTTTCTATTTCAGGAAATACAAAGTTTCTGAATTGTATATATTCACAAAATTAAAAATTAATTTAATTGCAGTCATATTCATCTTATAACACTTTGGAGAAACTATATGCAGGCCATTTTTTTTTTAATAAATTTTATTGTTATATTCCCCATACAATTGCAGCCCCCCATTCTGACCCCAATCCCTCCCCTCCCGCCCCCGCCCCCCTAAAAGTGTCTCTGGTTCATAGTTTTTTGTTGATTTTGATTTTCACTTTCTTATAGTTATTCATTTTCCTGGTCCCTTATTTAAGTTTTCTCGATTCCTGCTATGAGTGAGACCATCCGGTATTTTTCTTTTTCTTTTTGGCTTATTTCGCTGAGCATGATCCCTTCCAGCGCCATCCATGTTGCAGCAAATTGCATGTGTTTATCTTTTTTGAATGCTGAGTAATATTCCATGGTATATATGTACCACATCTTCTTGATCCAGTCATCTATTTTTGGGCATTTGGGTTGTTTCCAAAGCTTAGCTATTGTAAACAGTGCTGCTATAAACATAGGGGTGCAGGTGTTCTTTGGAATTGATGTTTCTGTGTCCTTTGGGTAAATACCTAGGAGTGGAATTGCTGGATCATATGGAAGCTCTATGTTTAGTAGGTCCAGAAATCTCCACACAGCTTTCCACAGTGGTTGGACCAGTTTGCACTCCCACCAACAGTGCAGAAGAGTTCCTTTTTCTCCACAACCTCGCCAACATTTGTTGTTGCTAGTTTTTTTAATATGTGCCATTCTCACTGGTGTAAGATGGTATCTCATGGTAGTTTTGATTTGCATTTCCCTGATGACAAGTGATGTTGAACATTTTTTCATATGCCTGTTGGCCATTTGTATATGCAGGCCATTTTTAAGATCATTTGAACTATTAAGGAAGCAATGTCATATTCAGTTGAAATTTAAAGATATCTATACACATATCTATATATACACATATACATAAACATATACATATATATCCATAGGGCAAATCTGTCAAGTTTAAAACATTAAGTGATAGTAAGTCTTAAAGATATGTATGAGTAAATGTCCTTATGCCCTTGTCCTAATTCAGAGATTAAAGGCACTTAGTAATTCAATAAAACTGAGAACTTTTTTTTTTTCCAAAGATTTATTTATTTATTTATTTATACAAGCCCTGGGTACAGTCAGAAGCGCGGGAGGATGAGAGAATTCACCAGAGCCAGAGTGGGGAGCAGAGCAGGCAGAAGGACCGAAGTACACTGCTGAGGGGAGCAGCGGGCGGCAGGAGAGGTCTGCGCGCCATGTGGGACCCTCCTTCAGTGGCCGGGGAGCAGCCGGGAATCGAACCAGCGCTGCAGAGGCTGCGGGCATCTTCGCAACCCAGCACTCAACCGCTGCACCACCGGGGAGGCCCCAAAATTGAGAACTTTTACTAGCAGATGAGAACCTAAATGTTTCTGGAGGAAGAAAATATCTTAATCATGTATTACATGTCAGTCATTGTAAATGCTCTCATTGGAAACTCTCACTATACAGTCTTTTTAGTTGATGACTGAGTCACAGACTTAACTGTCTATTAGTCAGATGTTCTGTCATAATGTTTCTCTACTAAATCATATTGGAGCATTTAATTAAAACATTAGACTTGAATACCATTTTCTTATATGGACAAAAGTTTAGTCTTTTTAATACAAGTTCAATTTCCTTTCTTTTTTTTGTCTTTTTTTCGGCAGCAGGTAGGTAAAAGATGGATGCTTTGTAATACAAATTTAAGTGGATTTGCTGAAGAATAAAAGTAAAATATAGTCAAGGATTATTTAAGTTATGAGTTTTCATGATATGCTTTGGAAAATGGCACATTCAACTTGCCACCTTGTAACTACCTTTATATAGTTGAAAATAATTCTATTTTAATTCTTCCCTCCTTGGCTCTTAAGAACGTGATTTCTTTCCTTAGTAGAATTGCGAATCTTTCCATTAAATATTTTTAAGTTTGAGACTCTTTAACTGCACTGCTTATTGTTTCTAAGGAAATGGCCAGGAAAGGTCACATCAGCTTTTTAGAGTAAAAATAATGAATGAGCATTTGGAATGAATAAGAATCAGTCTCACCCTCTGTTCCTCCTAGGCCACGTGTTTGCCTTGTGCCTCATTTCCCACAACTGGAAGCTCCCAGCTGAATAATCATATCCAAACATGCTGAGCTAATTGAAGAAAGGTGCTATATAAACACAAGGTACTATTATTATGGTCATTTTCCCAGACCTTGGACTTCCCCACCCACTTCCTCTAAATTTACAATGAGATGGATTGCTGAGACTTCTCCAAAGATGCCGACTGAGAGCAATGGCTTTGGTGCCCTCAAGTGGTTTCCTCTGTGTCGAAACCAGCCTAAGCTCGTGAACCGAGCTTTGTGAGACTGCTAGATATTCCCTTGAATGTGCTGGTTGAGAGAAGGAAAGATAAACAACTAAAGCACATAAGGCATTTTAGATTAATCTTTTTTAAAAGAAATTATTTACATGTATAAAAATGTCATGCAAACTTCACTTTTTTAAAAACCGATGTTGGCATCTCTACTGAATGGGAAAGCATACTTGCAATGAATGTTTTTCTTGATAATCTAATCACTCAACAAGTTCCTGGTTAGACCAGTCTGTTTACCCTGAAAGTGGAGGCTCACTGTGGATGTACATGGAGGGACTGTGCAGACACTCAGTGCATTAGAAATGTTTCCTGACACTCTCTCCTTTCAGGTACGCCGCTGTCAAGCTGAGTGGTCAGTGTTCTACTTAACCTATAATTTATTTATTTCTAAAAAAAAAAAAACATTTATTCAAATTAGTGGTTCTTAAAGTGATCAGTTGGTTTAATCAGCTGAGCTTCTTTTTATGGAATAACTGTTACACAGAAACCAAATATGTGAAACAAACTACAATAGGCTCATTCTGGCATCGATTGCATAGAGGAGGTTGACCTTTACCTCCTTTAGTCTCCTTCCCTTTCATCACCAGGTCCCTGAGACAGCTTTAGAGAACACCAGTGCTCCATGGAACACAGTTTAAAATCATTGTATTAATTATCTGTATCATTTATTTAAGCTCCAATTTTTAAAAATTGTTTCAGAATAATTTCCTAGTAGGTATTTACAATTTAAATTTTTTGATTTGTTCTCTAGCAAAACCTTTATTCCCCACAGCAACCATCAATGTGCACACCAGAGGCAATGAAACAGAAAACATCAACTCCCAAGTTTCCTGTCTATCTTCACGCTTTTGAGACATTATAAATTTGCAAACAGTTCTGTTTAGTCCCACATACTGCTGAGTAAGAGATACTCACTTCAGTGCTGGATTTTGTTAGGATAAAGAAACTGGGGTTGAGGCATAATCTACTTGACAACATTTTGGAAAACTATAAAGCACTATATCATAATATAACTGGATAATACTAGAGTGCATACAAGTGCTGAAATTTTTGTCCTGAAAACAGTGGATTGTATAGCTGTTCAGAGGAAAGGGAAATCACTATGTTTTGCTGTAGTCAGAGGGCAAAATGAAAGAGCCTAGCTTAAGGGAATGAGTGACTCTGGACAGAGTGAGGTTCAGAGGTTGAAGAGGTTTTTATAAGTTTGGGGGGCAGGCCTGAATACCCTGAACCTAGCTTTGTGATACTAGATATAAGAAGAGGAGTGTCTGGACTCAAAATCTCTATGGCTAGATTTTGGCTTTACTCTTTAGTCAGTAGAAGATATTTGTGAACACAAACATTATCTAGCACTAAAAGCCATATTTTCTTCTCTCTTAAATGGTATTATGAAGAGAAATTTAACTGACTGTTCAATATAGACATTTTTACTATGTAAAACTATTAGATTACAGAATAATTATTATATGAATGCATAACATGTACTTATATTTAACCTTTACATAAATTTTATTTAAATGTACTTAAAATTTAACCTTTACTCTAAGAAGGTAATTCATTTTGAAATGAATTGGTGAGGGCAAGAATCAATGTTTTTCAAGCATGAGTGCATACAGTTCTATGAAAAATTCTCACCTGTCAGGTCAGAATGCCTAAGGAACTCCACCTATAGGTCAGTGTTACCATAAACAGATAGCACAAGCCATCAGGGGTCAGCTGTCCCAGGAAGTGAAATATGTAATGATATTGGAAATCTAGACTTTGAAATGTAAGAGGTGGACTATGAAGAAAATAAGGGTCAAGTACCGTATTCAGGAAACAAAGTTCGAATAGTTGAATTAAATGATTTTCCTCCTAAATCGCTACTATTTTCTCTTTTCACTTTACACCCTGACTCATGTGCTTTCTGGCATTAGAACAGATTGAAGTTAAAACAGGAAACATCATTTCTCCTCTGTTTCCTGCCAGATCAGTAGTAGGAAGAGCTAAGGATCTGGAGGTGTGGAATCAAGTCAGTTCCAGAAATCTTGCTAAATCAATTTGGTTCATCTCTTGAGAAACAGATGTGCTATTAATAAAATATTATGCCCCAGAATAAGACAGAACATTGATAGAAAATCAAGTAACATATTTACCCTATTATTATGGCAAAAGATGCCAGAAAGAAAAATGGCATACTCTTAAAGGAAAATAAAAATATGTTTATTCATAAATGAATATTTTAGCCACATGAAATTAAAAGGTGTATTAAAATAAACAGACAATATGTTTTCTAGGTGAAAATAATATGTAATTATTGGAAAAGAGGACAGAAGTTATTATTATGTACAGATATACAGGGAAATGAATGTTTCTTTTTTCTTGTATTAATTTTGATAATTTTTATTTTTTCATGCAATTTATCCATTTCATCTGATTTTTCAGGTTTATTGACAAAATTTGTTATAATAGTCTCTAATTACCTTTTTCCTGTCCATAAGATCTATAGTGCTGTCATCTCTTTGACTTCCAATTGGTAATTTGTTGCATTCTCTTTTATCTTTAGTTATTTATACAGAAGTTTACTAATTTTATTGATATATTTTTCATAAAGTCTGCTTTGGGTTTCAGGAATTTCCCTATTTATTGATAGATTTTGTTTAAAAATTATTTTACTGAGATGTGTGGCACTCCTACCACCAAGATATCCACAGTCCTATACCACAGTCCATTCCCCCCACTATACATTATTCTCACGCACCCCCATCCTATCTGGTTGCCTTAATTTATCAGTGGATTTCTACAGTTTGTTATTGGTTTGGTTTTGACTGACCCGTTGTTTTGTTTCTTTATATTTCACATTGTTTCATGTGCCTATTGGCCATCTCTATGTCTTCTTTGGAGGAGTCTATTTAAATCTGCCCATTTTTTTATTTGCTTATTTGTTTTCTTTTTTGCTTAGTTGTATGAGTTCTTTGTATATCTTGGATATCAGCCAAATGTCAAATGTATTGTGTGCTAATATTTCCTCTCATTTAAAAAGGTATCTTTCATTTTAATGATAGTTTCATTCCTGGTGTAAAAACTTTTTAGTGTGATATAGTCCTACTTAAATCCTCTTTTACTTCTCTTGGCATTAGAGATAAAGCCACAAAGATGTCACTGAAGCCAGTGCTATAGAGTGTTTTGCCTATGTTTTCTTCTATATGCTTTATATTTTCAGGTCTTCCATCTAACTCTTTAATACATTTTGAGTTAATTTTTGTGTGAGATACGAGATAGTCCTCTAGTTTCTTTCATTTGTATGTGACTGTTTAGTTTTCCCAACACCATTTGTTGAAGAGGCTTTCCTTTCTCCAGTGTATATTCTTGGCTCGATAATTGTCCATGTTGTGAGGGTTTATGTCTGCGCTCATAACTCTGTTTCTTTGGTCTGTGTTTCCATTTTTATTCCAGTACCGTACTATTTTAATTATTTTAATTTTGTGGTATAGTTTTAAGTCTGGGCATGTGATACCATCATTCTTATTTTTTTTTTGTTTTTTGTAAGGAGGCTTTTGCTACTTGGGATCTTTTATGGTTCCATATGACTTCCAGTAATGTTTGTTCTATTTCTTTGAAAAATGCCATTGAAACTTTGATAGTTATTGCATTGAATCTACATTGCTTTGGATAAGATGGACATCTTGACAATGTTAATTTTCCAATCCATGGGAGGGAACTATCTTTCCATTTCATTGTGACTTCTGTTTCTTTTAACAATGTCTTATAGTTTTACTGTATAGGCCTTCACTTACTTTAAATTTACTTGTAGATATTAATATTTTTAATGCAATTTTAAATTGCTTTATTTTCTTGATGTCTTTCCTTTCTAACTTATTGTTTACATGTAAGAACATATTTTTTTTTGTGTGTATTGGTAATGTAGCCTGCCACTTTACTATAAAGATCTATTATTTCAATTACCTTGTTAGTGATGTCTTTATGGTTTTCTAAATATAAAATTCAATATTTAGGGGTAAACTTAAAAAATAAGGTAAGGACCTACACAAAGGAAACTATAAGACAAAAGACTAAAAATGGACCTACCATATGACCCACCAATACACTCCTAGGCATCTGTCCAAAGAACACAAAACACTAATTTGAAAGGAAACCTGCACTCCTATGTTATAGCAGTACTATTTACAATAGCCAGGATGTGGAAACAACTTAAATATCCCTGAACAGATTAGTGGATCAAGACAATAAAAATAAATAAAATAATAATAAAATAAATAAATAAAAAACACACACAATGGAATACTATTCAGCAGTTAAAAAACATAAATCACGCCATTTGGGGCAACATGGCTGAAACTGGAAGGGATTATCCTAAGTGAAGTGAGCTAGAAGGAGAAAAATAAATACAGGATGGTTTCACTTATATGTTTAAAATAGAGAAACCAAATAAAAGATCAGACCAAAAACAAACTTTAAAACATACCCTTGAGGGCCTCCCCTGGTGGTGCAGCTGTTGAGCGCTGGGCTGTGAAGCTGCCTGCAGCCTCTGCAGCACCAGTTCAATCCCCGGCCCCTGGCGAGGGTCCCACATGGCACACAGACCTCTCCTGCTGCGCCCACTGCTCCCCTTAGCAGTGTATTTCATAAGTCTGCCTGTTCTGTTCCCCACTCTGGCTCTGGTGAATTCTCTCACCCTCCCGCGCTTCTATCTGTACCCAGTGCTTGTATAAATAAAAATAAATAAATCTTTAAAAAAAAAACAGCATACCCTTGAGACCTAGCTGTAGATTTGAGGCAGTTGGAGGGGGAGAGAGATGGGAAGGTAAGAAAACAGGGGGTGAGGAAAGCACAATGACTGTGGTGGACTGTGGTGGAGTGTGGGTGCTTAATGGTGGGAAAACTATCGTGACTATACCTGAGGGGAGAAAACCTATATTGTGAAAAAACAAACAAGGATGTAAAATAAAAGTATTTCATTAATAATAATTTTAAAAGTCATTCTCATTTATCAGTGCAGTTTTGTTCAAAATATGCCAAATTTGGAATCTGTTATCTGAGTTCCTATCTTGTCTATATCATTCACTAATTGTGCAAAATTAAATGTCTATAGCTTCACTTACATTCAGATTTGTCATAGTTCAATGTTTTAAGACAGTATCTTTCTCAAAAATAGGTGAGCATTATTTTTCTTTTTTAAGATTTATTTAATTAAACAAGAACTGGGGCACAGGCCAGATGTGCGGGAGAGTGAGAGGATTCACCAGAGACAGAGTGGGGAACAGAACAGGCAAATTGATGGAAGTGCACTGCTGAGGGGAGCAGTGGGTGAGACAGGAAAGGTCTGCTGTGCCATGTGGTTTTCTTGCCGGCCAGCGGGGATCGAACCCGCGCTGCAGAGGCCGTGGACAGCCTCACAGTGAGACGCTCAACCGCCTGCGCCACCATGGACGCCCAAAATATAGGTGAGCATTTTAATGTCACTTATTGAAAATAGAGTTTGTCACAATTAAGACATACTACAAATGATAATTATTTTTATTTGTGCTGACTGCCTGCTAAAGTGAGAGCAGAATTATAAGAATTACCATTCTATTCTTACTATCTTGTACTGCTCTCAATTGTGTGAATCAACACATCTTAAGTCTTTTAAGGAATAGGGTTTATACATCTTGCACAGAATCTATATGTGTTTTGAAAGTTGTTCAATAGACTTTATTTATTCCCCACACTCTTATTGAGCACTTACTATTTTCATATAAACAGTTTGGTAGTGTCTAGATCTTTCTTATCTTGTTTTGAAGACAGATTTGATCACTAGGTGGCAGCAATATATAGGAAAGGACACTGAGGAGCTGAGTTCTCTAGTTTAATTGTTCTATAGCAGAACTAGCTAGCCTGCTCCCTATTTGATGGTTATAGCTTGAGTTTCTTCCTGTCATCAAGAATGCATTTCACAGATGCTGCTGTTGAAGCCAAGCTCTCTCCTTCACCATCCCACCAGATTTCTCAGTATGGTGCTAGGGAATTCAAATCTCTTCAATTAAAAAATATTACTGAATGAATAATATGCTTCAAAAGTGCTGTCATCATACTTGGTGCTCTCTTTACTTCAGCTCAAATTAGCTTAATCTCAGCTTGCTTCAGTAGCTATATCATCAGCCTCAGGTGACAAGGTATTTTATATTTAGCATTTTCCAATTTATATGTTACCAACATTTTCCAACTATAGTTACAGTTCTCCATAGCACAAGTTTGTTTTTAACCAGTCAGAACATAGAGTATAGCACTGAGATTTTTTAAAACTTCTTGATTTTGGAATAAGCTTGAGTTTACAGAAAAGTTGTACTTATACTACAAAGAATTCCCATCTGTTCTCCTACTGAGGATATTTTATCTCTCTTTGTAACCCTGGTGGCTAGCACAATTCCTCAAAAAAATGAGAATTAAGAATTACAAATGATCTTACTTTTCTTTTTTTTTTTTAAATAAATTTTATTGTTATATTCCCCATACAATTGCAGCCCCCCCATTCTGACCCCAATCCCTCCCCTCCCACCCCCGCCCCCCTAAAAGTGTCTCTGGTTCATAGTTTTTTGTTGATTTTGATTTTCACTTTCTTATAGTTATTCATTTTCCTGGTCCCTTATTTAAGTTTTCTAGATTCCTGCTATGAGTGAGACCATCCGGTATTTTTCTTTTTCTTTTTGGCTTATTTCGCTGAGCATGATCCCTTCCAGCGCCATCCATGTTGCTGCAAATTGCATGTGTTTATCTTTTTTGAATGCTGAGTAATATTCCATGGTATATATGTACCACATCTTCTTGATCCAGTCATCTATTTTTGGGCATTTGGGTTGTTTCCAAAGCTTAGCTATTGTAAACAGTGCTGCTATAAACATAGGGGTGCAGGTGTTCTTTGGAATTGATGTTTCTGTGTCCTTTGGGTAAATACCTAGGAGTGGAATTGCTGGATCATATGGAAGCTCTATGTTTAGTAGGTCCAGAAATCTCCATACAGCTTTCCACAGTGGTTGGACCAGTTTGCACTCCCACCAACAGTGCAGAAGAGTTCCTTTTTCTCCACACCCTCGCCAACATTTGTTGTTGCTAGTTTTTTTAATATGTGCCATTCTCACTGGTGTAAGATGGTATCTCATGGTAGTTTTGATTTGCATTTCCCTGATGACAAGTGATGTTGAACATTTTTTCATATGCCTGTTGGCCATTTGCATTTCCTCTTCAGAGAAGTTTCTTTTAAGCTCTTCTGCCCATTTTTTGACTGGATTATTTTCTTTGTTGTTGTTGAGTCTCATCAGCTCTTTGCAGATTTTTGTGATCAGTCCTTTATCATTAGTGTTGGGTGCAAAAATGTTCTCCCAGTTGGTGGGGTTTCTCTTTGTTTTTGTTATTGTCTCTTTTGCTGTGCAAAAGCTCTTTAATTTGATGTAGTCCCAGCTGTTTATCTTTGCCTTCACTATCACTGCTTTGGGTGATGTGTCTGTAAAGATGTCTTTGATGTGCAAATCACGTAGTGTTTCGCCTATATTTCCTTCTATATATTTTATGGTTTCAGGTCTTATGTCTAGTTCTTTAATCCATTTTGAGTTGATTTTTGTGTATGGTGCGAGGTGGTGGTCAAGCTTCATTCTTTTGCATGTAGCGACCCAGTTTTCCCAGCACCATTTATTGAACAAACTTTCTTTGCTCCAATGCATATTCTTTGCTCCTTTGTCAAAGATTAGTTGACCATAAATCTGTGGGTTTATTTCTGGATTTTCTATTCGATTCCATTGGTCTGTATGTCTGTTCTTGTTCCAATACCATGCAGTTTTGATGATTATGGCTTTGTAGTATAGTTTGAAGTCTGGGAGTCTGATGCCTCCATTCCCTTCTTTTTTTTTCAGGAGAGCTTTGGCTATTCGGGGTTTTTTGTGATTCCATATGAATTTCATCAATAATTGTTCTATTTCTTTGAAGAATGACATTGAAATTTTGATTGGAATAGCATTGAATCTGTATATTGCTTTTGGAAGGATGGCCATTTTAATAATGTTTATTCTTCCAATCCATGAGCAGGGGATGTCTCTCCATTTCTTTGTGTCTTCTTCTATTTCTTTAAAAATATGGAACGCTTCACGAATTTGCGTGTCATCCTTGCGCAGGGGCCATGCTAATCTTCTCTGTATCGTTCCAATTTTAGTATATGTGCTGCTGAAGCGAGCACTACTTTTCTTTTTTTTTAAGATTTATTTATTTATACAAGAATTGGGGTACAGGCCAGAGGTGCAGGAGAGTGAGAAAATTCACCAGAGCTAGAGCGGGGAGCAGAACAGGCAGACAGACCGAGGACACTGCTGAGGGGAGCAGTGGGTGAGACAGGAGAGGTCTGCCGTGCCATGTGGTATCTCCCTGGCCGGCTGGGAATTGAACCCACACTGCAGAGGCTGCATATAGCTTCATAGTGCGGCGCTCAACCCACTGCACCACCGGGGAGGCCCCAAATGATCTTACTTTTTAATTAATTGTATAGGATGATTTTAAGTTTTTACCATTGTCCAGATAATTCTGTATCTAGTCACTATCAGAGGGATCCAACTTTTGAAAGTTACTTTCGTTTGCATAAGAATTTATTTCTTCTCCTTTTCAAAAACCCCTTTCATATCTATTTGCATTTCACTGCAAATTTGCTTTAGGAATACATGAAACAGAAAAAATTACTCCATTAATTTTACAGATTTCAAAGATAATTAAGTGACAATTATAGAGATTAACAGCTACTGGAGTACTAAATCAGTGTAGGCATTATATCCCAATTGACTCAAGTTTATTGTTCTTTACCTTGTGCATTTTACCTCAATAGAAATACTAGGTATATTCTCCTGGAAACAAGTTTTAATAAGGCATAGTCCTTGTAAATTAGGGCCCTTTTGGTTGCAATTGACAGAAAATCCAGTTTACCCCCTTGATTACACATTAAAGACATTGTATTGGTTTCTGACTAAAATATATATAATTGGATATGACTTTAACAGTCTTAATCTAAACACTCAAATCATGTTATTACAAACCTATTTTCTCTTGCTTTTGACAGTGTTGACAACCACCACATGATCTCCATGTTCTTGCTTCTCTTCCACTCTACCAGGCTCAAAATAGTCCTAATCTCTTACTCCATGTTAGAAAAATGGCTGCTGTGATTCCAAACTCCAAACTACATTGTACTAAGGATGGAAAGAGATTTCTTCCAGTAGATCCCAAACAAATTCTGGGTTTCATCCATTCCTTTTGGCCTGCATAGGATACTATGACTATTCCTTTAAAGAAAAAACAACATACTATTCCTTTTTTTAAAAAAAATCTAGCATATATACTAGAACAAATATGCTAAGTCCATCAGGAACTAGTATTGTGTTGGGGGGTGGTGGTTCCTTCGTAAGTCCCACGCTGGAGAGTGATAGTAGCTTAGATTCTCCACTATTTTTTGGCAGAAGAAAAAGAAGTTGATAGCAGGTAGCAATCAACAAATTACACTCTTCAGTGTACAGTTATACACACTTCACTGTTTTTAGGCTTCCTCAATATACTTTTGTGTTAATTATAACTATTTACTCATAGTTTGTCTTCACTCTTCAATGTGAAGTATTTTGTAAGTGATTTGTAACTGAGTTTTTGGCAGTATCCAGACTTTTTTTTTAAATCAAGAATCATATCTGATTTTGGTTCTAGAATACAATATTTACTATCTAGAATACAATATTTACTAACCATGTCACTTAATTACATCACAAATTTTCTGAGTCAATGATCCTTCAATGATAAAAACACTTAATTTTTTTTAAAAACACTTAATTTTTGAGGTACTGAGATAACAGAGGCTAACTACTTAGCAGAAAATCAAGTCTCTTTTATCTAATTACCTACCTGAGTAGGCAGCTCAGGTAAGTATGACTTAACTAGACATATCTGAGTTCTAATAGGGTTTGATATTCTATATATTTTCCAGAAATCACTCTATCCAACTCAGCCGGTGTCTACAATAACTTTTTCTGGTGCTACCCTAGATTTATATCCTCCAATGAATGTTAAGAGCAATATGTAACTGGAGGAGTAGAACATCAGGAGCATTTTCTAGACATGCAGGAAGGAGACTGACCTTTGGCTAAGAATACACTTACCTTCTCACAAGTGATAATTTCAATGTGCCTTTGGGTAGCTAAGAGAACGTCCAGTAAGATACTTATTGTTCTTTTTGAGGTTTATTTCTTGTTATCTTCAAGTTTAAGGAAGGAAAGTCTGAAAACTAGGATATAAAAAAAATAAAACAGTATTAGGGTAAGTTACGGTTCTAAGCCTACAGCAGTAGTTTAGAACAATTCCCCTCTTAGAAGACATTTGACTGTTTGAGGTAATTTTCTGGTAGGGGTTTTGGCATCTGGTAATCAGAGAGAACAGGGATGCTGCTAACCATTCTACAATGCACAGGGCTATCCTGACAATAAGAAACTACCCATCTCTGCCCAAGAGTGTCTTTGTAGCATATGGGATAAAAAGAAATAATTTCCTCTCTTCCTAGATGTTTATATTCTACAGTTATGACAGTTGATTTATGTCCTTCAGAAGGGTGTGTGTGTGTGTGTGTGTGTGTGTGCATGCGCGCGCGCGCGTGTGTGTGTGTGTTTGCGTGAACAATTGTGGCTAAATAACTAAGAGATAAAGAGGTGTATCACTGGGGTAAGATTTTGAAAGTATTTGGACTTGGAATATCACTGTTTTCATGTTAAGCATCTTTATAGAAGGAATTAGAGCTATCCAGACTATTACTTCCCCCATGCTTTGCACCTATAAAATTCAAGCATGTACCTCATTTCCTGAGAGAGCATTAAAGTCTGTAAAATCCACCAAGGGCTCCAGGATTCTCCTTTATCCATCTGCCTAAATCCATAGTGAACCTGTCCTGTGCCTGCTTTTACAACAGATGGCAATTCACAAAAGAAAGGTGGAGAATAACAGAATTTAAAAGAGGCAGCCAGTTCCATAGGCAGCGCAAACACAACTATGATTAGATGGCCGTACACCCCAGGTGCTCAGGAGCATTCTGATTTATCCCAGTTGTCCAGCTAGCTATTAAGGTGTCCTCTTTCATCCTAACTATGGGGCAAGTTTAGGTACCAAGGTGATTGTGTTTCTTAGGTGCTTTATCACTGGACTTAAGATACGCAGTTTTAAGTGGCTATCCTTCTCCTACATTGTAATTCCTTTTATTTCCCCTAACTCTTCAATAAAATCTGATATATTCACAAATCTTGTATATGGAAAAAAAAAAACAATGCTGTCTCACCCTCATTGGCAACCTGCAACTGAGTACAGAGTTCAGTGAGGAAAGACGTGGTAAGCAGCAGAGCTGGGAGAACAGGCCAGTGGGGAGAGGCTGCCTGGCAAATTGGAAGGATTAAGTTCTGTTTAAATTAAATTCTTTTGATTGGGGACTTGAAAAATGACTTAGTTATCAAAGATTTCTTTGTCCCTTAGTCTTGTTTTCTGCACACTATTTGGCTATTTATTTGCTTATTTACTTTCTCTATTCCCTGCAAACCTCCTACTGATGTTGCCCTAGTGGTGGATGCCCCTCAGGTGCATGTGACTTGTTTGTTGGTGCTTGTCTACCTGGCATTTCTGCCCCTCTTCATATAGTTGTCGACTTTAGTATGGTTTTATGGCCTGATTTTTGTAGGTTATTCATCCAATTGCTGTTAATGTTCCTCCTTAAATTTGGAGAAAAAATTAAAGCAGAGTCCTGCCTGGCCTTGTGCAATTGATAGAGAGAGAGAGGAAAAAAAACATTTCTGGGCTAATTCAAGATCTGAAAAAAAGGATTTGATGATGGAGTCTGCCAGGAAAATGTGTGCTTATGGAGGTCAGCAAGGTGTTAGGAGACAGGAGACCAGAAATATTTAAGTCCAAACAACAGATCCGGAGTGGAATAACTTCATGGAGTAAGTTCTCACACCTGGTTGCTTATGACGTTGCTGGTAGAAGTTCATAAAATAGTGATGCCATCGCCTCGCCACAGACCTGCTCAATGAAAATCATCCAGATTGGGATCCATGAATCAGTAATTTGAGGAATATTTCCAGGTGATTCTGATGATCAATTAAGTCTATGAAACTGGGCTCTGGAGATTTGGGGTAAATAGCTGGTTACATGCATGACCACACTTAGGGGCCCTGTCATATCTGGTGAAGCACTTGAAGAGTTTGCGAGATGCAGGACATATTGTTGGCCTCTGAGTGCTACTTGGATCGAGCAATTTAATTTGTACCCATATGGCCTCCCTGTGTTCTAGTTGGGGCCAGGTCTTCATTGCCTTGTTCCTGGCTTTAGAGATCTCTGACCTAATGTATAGACCCCATCAATTTATATTGGACTTCACTATATTTCCCTTGGCTTATTCTAGTGGTACAGAAAGAGAACTTAATCTTTTAAAATTGCCACAATCCTATATATATTTCTTTTTTCCATAAACTCTGCACCACTAGGAAGGAATGGTTTCCAAGTCTGTGAAACCTCTTATAACTGGCATGTGTGTTTGTAGGACTGAACTGCCTGTTTCTCCTGAGTTTGGCTCATCTTACCACTTGCTGCTGGAGATTTTTGAACTATAATACATTTGCTGTAAGACTTTCATAGAACTGACATAATTGTCCACAATGGGCCTCATTATTTGACAGAGATCTTTCCCAGTCTAAATTCAATGTCTCCTAATCTTCCATCCATGCTTTTTTCCAAAAATGTTAACAACTTTATTAGTGTTTCTGTTTATGACTTTCCGTAAAAAAAAAAAAAAACTCTCCTATTATTCAGAACATTTTCCTATTATTACAAAAATGTATTACAGTAATGCATAACTTAAAAGTATAATCTTCCCCTAGTCCTTTATTTATTTATAATTTTTTAAAGATTTTTTTTTTTTATGCATACAAGAACCAGGGTATAGGCCAGAGGTACGGGGGCGGTGAGAGGATTCACCAGAGACAGAGTGGGGAGCAGAACAGGCAGACTGACTGAAATATACTGCTGAGGGGAACAGCAGGCAAGACAGGAGAGGTCGGCTGTGCCATGTGGATGGCTCCCTGCCTGGCTGGGGGGATTGAACTCATGCTTCAGAGGCTGCAGATTGCTTCACAGTGCTGTGCTCAACCCTTTGTGCCACCCGGGGGCCCATCCCATAATCCTTTATGATTTAGCTATATTTGTTGTTCTAAATTTGGGACTTGCTCTATACTAGGTATAGCTTTTACATATATTTAAGGGTATATAAATACAGAGGTTTATAATGGAAAAGATTACAAGTGAAAGTTAATCTGGTAAAAGCAGTCTTGGCATGTGTGTCATTAAATGGGGTCTGAGAAAATACTCAAAGATGAATTATAAAAGTCAATGAACAAAAAGATTAGTTTATCCATAGCATGTTAGGGTCATATCTTTGGGGCTTAGGGAAGAAAAATAATTTTCCCTCTAGCTTCTTGACCCTATAATAAAAAAAACATTAACAGAAGGAAAACAAATGCGGTTATACTTGTGTTGATGGGAGCATCACAAAGATATGAGGCCCAAAGAAGTGACCAGAGCTTTTACATTTCAACCAAAAATACACTTGTAAAGGACAAGACAAAGGGGGTTGGCTGGGGTAAGGCAAATGGTGAAGAAGTAACAAGACTTGTTTATACAGCCTTCTTGGCTCTAAATTCTGTGTGTATGGTGATAAGGTCACTCGACTCGACCACCCTAGTATAAGGTAGGAGGGGAGGCCACCTTTCACATAGGAGAATTTTCTCTTGCTTCCAGGTAGACACAGAAGGAACCAAATGTTCTTTTGCATTAACTATCTCTCAAGTACCTTGAGAATAAACCATATGTCAAAGTGGCATATTTTGGCGATTTCTGAATTCCAACAGGAGTTTGGAATAAAAAATATACAAGACCTCATGCGATTGCAATGAAACTCCAGGGGTACCAATAGCATCCTATACCTGGTGATTAGGTCAGGGGGGCAGAGAACTTGCTTACCACTCCTACCATGTTAATATAACAAGGAGAACCCCGGAAACTAAAGGAATATTCTCACCCAACCACTACAGCAGTCTGATCTTGGACTTCCTGCCTCCAAACTGTGAGAAAAAATTTCTGTTGTTTATAAGCCACCCAGTCTGTGGTGTTTTCTTACATACCAGTGAATGGAGGAAGACACTTGGCATAGTATTCTCACCTGGTACCTATTGAATGACTTTGCTCTAATTTAAGTAATCATTATCCATGGAGAAAACTAGAAATTGTTTATTTTGGTATCCTCAGTAACTTGCATATCTGGCTACAATCACTCACTCAGGCCTCATTCCCCCCAATTTTTTCTGTGAACTTTCTGCTCACTCAGACTACACATTTTTTTCATTCCCAAGAATGTCTTTGTTCAGGATTTCCCACTATCCAGAAAGAGCTACCAAACTCTTTATCATATATCTGAGTCCTACTTATGATCTAACACCTAGTTTATAGTGGACCTGTATCAAATAGCCCTTCTTAGTCCCCAGGACCAAAATGTTCTTTTCCAGAATTTCTATAGCATTGAAGACCCATTGCATTCTTTGGATCTTTAACACACACTTTCTGCACCCCAGAAACCTGCATTTCTATGCTTATAGCTCATTATCAGCTATGTTGAAATTCCCTCTGTGCAAAAATTATCTCTGTATTGATAACCCATAGTACATAAAAAATGCCTCTTATATCACACTCAAGTACTTACTTAATTGATTAGTACAGTCAATACAAGTAGTTGTAATGTTATATAATTGGATTTCTTACTACTTATTTATATCTAATTTTTTAACATATGAAGAAGGTCATGTGTAGTTATTACTTTTTTTTAATTTTTACAATATCTTTGAATAACATTTGATTTTCTTCTGAAATTGACTTAAAAATCTCTAATTTTTTTTTAAAGATTTTTAAAATTTTATTTATGCAAAAACCAGGGCACAGGCCAGATGTGTGGGAGGGTGAGAGGATTCACCAGAGACAGAGCAAGGAACAGAACAGGCAGACGAACTAAATACACTGCTGAGGGGAGCAGCAGGCGAGACAGGAGAGGTCTGCTGCTCCATGTGGATATCTCCCCAGCCGGCCGGGATTGAACCCGCACTGCAGAGGTTGTGGACAGCTTCACAGCGCTGCACTCAACCTCCTGCACCACCAGGGAAGCCCCCCCCCCCAATCTCTATTTTTAAATGTTCCAACCATTTTAAAGATGTAATATTGGTGAAAAATTATCTTCATTGAATGGCCCAGTTTTGGAGTTAGACTTTGGAAGGAAGACTGTCTATATTCTTCTTAGATCTTTTTTTTATAATACACAAAAAATTCTAGAGTTGTAAATAAGTTATAGCACATTTATGTTTGTTTGCCCAAGAATCCAAAATTCAAAGGAGCATATGTTTGGCAGTTAGTGGGATGGCAGATGACTGGTTTATATGATCACAGGCTAAATCTGTCACTAGGTTTTTCAGGGTTCCCAGATGAATGTGACTGGGGCAAGGGGACAAAAGGGAATGAGCAGAGCCTATAGTTGTGGTCATTTATTTTGCATTTCTTTTCACTTGTGGGCTCTTCTCCCATAGTAAATAGATGTCTGTTCTGTAAGATTCCATTACCCAATTGGAATGTAAAATGCTACATGTCATCAGGATTATTCAGTAACATACTTTCTTAGAGCCAATCACCCTACCAAGTTCTGCTGTTTTAGAGTAAATTACAACATGAAGCCATTACCTACATCTCTAAATTAATACCCTGACGACTACCAAGGTGCAATTTTCCAACTGTTTGTATTTCACCTAAATATCTTTTTTTTTTTTGAGTACGAAGTAGAAAGTTGATTATTTCCTAATATAGATATACCATTCACATAGTATAGCATGTTGTATTGAAAGGATTTTCCTTTTCTTCCATTGAATTTTCTTTTTTTAAAATAAATTTTATTTTTATATTCCCCATACAATTGCGACCCCCTTATATTGACCCCAATCCCTCCCCTCCCCGCCCCCCACCCCCCATAGAGTGTCTCTGGTTCATAGTTTTTTGTTGATTTTGATTTTCACTTTCTTATAGTTATTCATTTTCCTGGTCCCTTATTTAAGTTGTCTAGATTCCTGCTATGAGTGAGACCATCCGGTATTTTTCTTTTTCTTTCTGGCTTATTTCACTGAGCATGATCCCTTCCAGTGCCATCCATGTTGCTGCAAATTGCATGTGTTTATCTTTTTTGAATGCTGAGTAATATTCCATGGTGTATATGTACCACATCTTCTTGATCCAGTCATCTATTTTTGGACATTTGGGTTGTTTCCAAAGCTTAGCTATTATAAACAGTGCTGCTGGCCCATCACCTAAATATCTTTATTTAGAGATACCAGACTTATTATTTAGAAATGCCAGGTTTATGTCAGAGAACCAGACTGAAGTATGAGACTTAGATTTCCCATTCAGAGTCTTCAGAGACTAATTTGACATTTACTGAACTTGATTTACTCTCATAATTCTACTTTTTAAAAAAGAAAAAGCCACGTGGCTTTAATTTAAAAAATAATATGAACTTAGGTCATTTAGCAGCAAAAAAAAAATGTGTTGAAAATAGAAAAAAGAAAGAAAACTTTCTCATATGTCTATCTGGGATGAATCACTATTAATATTTTTTTGTATGTCCAGGTTTTTTGGAATGTGTAACATATTTCAAAATATTAAATCACACAATACTCTGTGTAATCTGCTTACTTATTTAACAACACATTGTGGACATTATACTATATTACATGCTACATGTCTTCTATAATATCATTTACATATTTTGTAGTGTTCCTTTATTTTTCTATTTGACATTTTAACTAATCCTTTTATAATTAGTAATTATTCTTCTATTCAAAACTATTGTAAATACTCTGCATGAGTATCAGTTTCTATCTTTTGCTACATTCCTGGTAGTTTCCTGTTGTATTTATGATACATCAGATAAGTCCTTTGCTCCTCTTTTCTTCCCATAAATACTTTTCTTGTGAAACTCAGGAGAATTTCTCAAGCTTGTTTTCTAATTCCCTCAAGTATCTTTTCATGTACCCTTTCATGCCTCCTATGCATTTGCATGGAGATTATTATTTTTCATTTCTAGGATTTTCCTTATTTGAGGTTTTTTTTTCTACTCTCAGGAAGGACTAACCTAATTTCAGGATGTAATGTTTTTTCAGACAACCTGATGAGCAAAACTTAAATGTTTACTAATCTTTCTTTCTGTCTTGTGTCTGTTTTCTTGTGAGCCATTTGTTGATCTTTTATCTCCTTATCTCATCTGCCAAGAATAAACATCTGCTAAGAATCTCTGTACATCCTCAATCTAGTAAACTTACTTTTTTTGGACTGTGGCTAGACTTCCCTTCTTTGCATTTCTTGACCATAAACCTAGGCCACCCCGAAACCTCAATTAACTCATCTGTAGTTTGGTATTCTGAATTATTCCCTGAATTGCAATTCTTATGTTATTCTTACATAAACATTGTTTCTGGTCAATCTAGTTTGCCCTAGTTTACCCCCTTATTTAAGTTAACAACTACAGATTCCTGAAGCATTTTATGTTTGGGGGGAGAGGAATCAGGAATATGTGTGTATGTGTGCGTGTGTGTGCTTGCAGATACATAGGAGGAGGAGGAGGAGGAGAGAGTGAATGAGTTAGGGGAGATTGTTGAGATGCTTTTGTGGAGAGAATCAATAGGAGAAATATGTTTACATTGACATCATCAAGAATGAGAGCATCCAAAAAAAGTGAATGAGAACAAGAAATGACTTAGCTAGAAATTATACAGAACAATGGAACAATGAATACTCACTAAATAATAACCTTTAGGGAAAGACAGATTTTGATGCAGGCAACTGAAGAGGCCTGATATGCTGAGGCACTGGATGGTTACCAGCAGCAATAGCAAAACACTCTTATGGTTTTATTAAAACTCATTTTTTAAAAAAACCAACTTATATTACCTCTATCTTGCAATAATTATTGAGATTACATAATATGAAATATATATTTTGGTCTTCTAGCTGGAATTCCTAAAATTTGTGTAATTTCCCAAGTGATAAGAGCAAAAGGAAGATTTTGGTTATGACACTTATTTTTTGTTCCTAGTTCCTGAATTAGATTTGAAGCAAGCTATAAAAATATAGTATTAGAGCTAAAACAGTGAGGGCCTTCCAGGTGGTGCACCGGTTGAGTGCTGGGTTGCGAAGCTGCCCTCAGCCTCTGCAGCACCAGTTCGATCCCTGACCACTGGGCGAGGGTCCCACATGGCGCACAGATCTCTCCTGCCGCCTGCTGCTCCCCTCAGCAGTGTATCGTCAGTCTGCCTGTTCTGTTCCCTGCTCTGGCTCTGGTGAATTCTCTCACCCTCCCTCGATTCTGACTGTACCCAGTGCTTGTATAAATAAATAAATAAATCTTAAAAAGGCCCTTTGAACCACACCTGTATTTATCTTAATAAGGTGACTTTTGGGAAAGTCCCTCAGGGTGGGGGATTGATATACAGAAAAATTGACCATGAGATTAGGCGGTGGGAACTTTCCGTCCAACCCTCTGACTGCTGGGGAAGATAAAAGGGCTGAAGATTGAGTTAATCATGAATAGCACCCCCCTCCCTCAAAAAAAAAGTGGCCATAGGACCTGAATTGACATTTTTCTGGAGAAGACATATGAATGGCCAACAGATACATGAAAACATGCTCAACATCACTAATTATCAAGGAAATGCAAACACAAATCACAATGTTGGAATGGCTGTTATCAAAAAGATAAGAGAACAAACTTGGAGACAAGGAAACCCTGTGTGCTATTGGTAGGAATGTAAATCGGTCCAGCCATTGTTGTAGACAGTCTGGAGGTTCCTCAACAAATTGAAAGTAGAACTACCCTCCAACAATCCCACTTTTTGGCTTATATCTACAGGAAACGAAATCATCTTGAAGAGATACCTGTATTCCTCTTTTTGCAGGAATAATAGCCTTGGCTATTCATAATAGCCAAGTTATAGACACTATCATGTCTAGCAATGCATGAAGGCAGAAAGTACATAGGTATTCATTTGAGAAGGAAATTGGTGTGGGTTTTGTGTGGTCAGGAAATGTGTCTGAGAAAATACGAGATCTTGACACTAAAACAATGTCTTTTAAGCATACTGTGAACTCACTGATGCATAGTTGATCACAACAATGCCAAGCTGTGATTTTTTTTTTTTTTAAGTCTAACCCCACATTTATGGTGTGAGTTTAAAGATAGTGGGCACTGGGTGCTTTTGGTTACTGCTTGTACTTCCTATATTGCTATTTTGGAGACCAATCCTCTGTTCTGATTCCAAAGAAAACCCACACAGTTAAACAGAAATCAGTGTGAAGTAGATTGTGTTTGAATATGAGAAAATGATTTGTAGAAATCAATTGAGTTTTGTTTTCCTTTTTCCTCTGTTAAGGCTCTAAGTCCAAAAGAGCTTCACTTGTGCCTTTTATGTTTCCTGTGGTTTCCCCTCAGTTAAGCAGTTAAGTCCACTTTGGAATGTACATCATAGATGCTAAATAAATACTTATTGTCTAGTTGACTGAAGTGTAACTCTAGATCTTGGTGTTGTAGAAATAAGACTGTTTACTTGCATAGTCTTAAGAAGATAATACTTGAACCTTCCCAAGTCCTTCTCCTCAAAGTGTTGGTACAACTTGTTCTTTTCTTTTTTAAAAAAGAAATTATTGACATAACCCAGCCCAAATGCCACAAAATAGACAAATGGATCAAAAAGGTGTGGTATATTTACACGGTGGAATATTACTCAGTGATCAAAAAAGACACACTCATGACATTTGCAGCAACTTGGATGGAGCTGGAAGGGATTAGGCTAGCTGAACTAGTCAAAAGGAAAAAGATAAATACTGGATGGTCTTACATGTGTAATATAGAGGAACCAAACAAAATGTCAAGAAAAAGACAAACCTAGCAAGCTGACCATAGAACTGAGGCACACAGCAAAAGAGAGGTGTGGAGAGGGTGCAATAAAGGGGAGGGATGAACATAAGAGAATATGGTGATGGTTCATGGGTGACAGAGTGGCAGGAAAACCATGAGGACTACAATGATGTAAGAAAAAAATTTACAAATTAATAAAAAATGAGATATAGTTGACATATAACACTGTATTAGTTTCAAATGTAGTGATTCAATCTATGTGTATAAACCTAGTTAACACATATCACCACAGATAGTTACAATTTTTTTTTCATGTGGAAAGAACTTTTTTTTTTTTTTTAAGATTTATTTATTTATTTATTTTACAAGCACTGGGTACAGTCAGAAGTGCGGGAGGGTGAGAGAATTCACCAGAGTCAGAGTGGAGAGCAGAGCAGGCAGACTGATGAAGTACACTGCTGAGGGGAGCAGCGGGTGGCAGGAGAGGTCTGCGCGCCATGTGGGACCCTCGCCCAGCGGCCGGGGATCAAACTGGCGCTGCAGAGGCTGCGGGCAGCTTCGCAACACAGCGCTCAACCGCTGCGCCACGAGGGAGGCCCTGGAAAGAAATTTTTAAGATTTAATCTCTAAGCAAATTTCAAATATCCAATACAGTGTTGTCACCATGCTTTAAGTTACACCCTAGACCTTATTTTATAATTGGAAGTTTGTACCTTTGACCACCTTCACCCATTTTACCTACTTCACTTCCCCCCGGCTCTGGCAACAACCAATCTATTTTCTGTATTGATAAGTTCAAACTTTTGCTATTGTTTGTAGATTTCACACAAGCAAGATCATTTCGTATGTGTTTTTCTCTGACTTGTTTCATTAAGTATAGTTTTCAAGTTCTATCCATGTTATTGCAGATGTCAGTATTTCCTTTTTATGGCTGAAAAATATTTTATTTTCTCTATATGCATTATGTATGCTTATATATTTTATAGTGCACATATAACTCATTTTTTGTTAAAGATTTATTAATTAATTAATTAATTTATTTATTTATTTATACAAGCACTGGGTACAGTCAGAAGCATGGGAGGGTGAGAGAATTCACCAGAGCCAGAGCAGGCAACAGAACAGGCAGACCGACGAAACGCACTGCTGAGGGGAGCAGAGGGCGCGGCAGGAGAGGTCTGCGTGCCATGTGGGACCCTTGCCGGTGGCCGGAGATTGAACCGGCGCTACAGAGGCTGTGGGGCAGCTTCGCAGCCCAGCGCTCAACCGCTGCGCCACCAGGGGAGGCCCATATAACTCATTTTTTAACCACTCATTTTTCAATAGATGTGTTTCCATATCTTGACTGTTACATATAATGCTGCAGTGAATATTGGGTGGATAAATCTTTTAAATCTGTGCTTTTTCTTGCTCAGAGATTGAATTTAAAGATTATATGGTACATGTACTTTAAAATTTCTGCGGAACCACCATCCTGTTTTCCATATTGGCTGCACCAATTTATATCCCACCAACAATGCACATGAGCTCCCTTTTCTTCACTCACATCTGTGATAGTATCTGATATCTCCTGTAATTTTGATAGCAGCTATACTAACAGGAGTGAAGTGATTTTGACTTGCATGGTGATTTTGACTTGCATTCCTTTGATTAATGTTGAGCACCTCCTGGGCCTCTAAATATGTTCTTTGGAAAATTGTATGCTGTGATCCTTTGCCCATTTTTTACTCAGATTTTTTGTTTTGCTTCATTTTACTATGGAGTTGGGGGGATGCTTTTACATTTTGGGTAATAATTTATTATCAGATATATGAGTTGCAAATGTGTTTGTGGGGTGTGTTTCATCTGTTTCGATGGGTTCCTTGGCCATGCAGAATTTTTTTTTTTTTTGCTTTCATATAGTCTTTTTTGTGTATATTTGCTTTTGCTGCCTTTTTTTATGTTGGAACAAAAAAATGATCACCAAGACTGGTCTCAAGAAGTTTACCAACTATGTTTTCTTCTAGGAGTTTTATGATTTAAGGTCTTTATAGTCAAAACTGTAATAGCTTGTTCTTTAACCATGATGGCCATACACTTTGGTTTTTCAGTGTCCAGTGAGTGGACACTGAAAGCATAGGCTTTTGCTTTATGTTAACATTTATTAAAAAAATAAGTCACTTCCAATTATAAATCTCTTCAGAATTCAAGAAATAAGTCACATGGTAAAATATGGAAATGAGAGTAATTCAAAGAAAAGGGAATATTTTTTATCGGGGAAAGTGGAATGGCAGAGAAGACAATCATCCAAAAAGAAACCTCCCTACCTAGATATTTAATCAAGTAGATTTATGGACCAAAAGACTGAGATCAGTGGTCCTCTAGCCTGACTAAGCATTAAAATTACCTGGGGAGCTATTAACAAACACCAAAGTCTGGGCTTCAACCCTGGAGTATCCAATTTAATTGGCTTGCGTTGATAGCTGGGCTTTGGTGTTTTTTAATAGCTCTCTAGGTGATTCTAATGGGCAGCCAGTGTTGAGAACCACTGATCTAGAAATTCTTTCAACTTTCCACATGAAGTACACCAATAACGTAATTCCAAATGCAATTCATTGGTGTTTCTACTCAAAATGTATATCTTATTTGATTTTTAACTTCTTTTAGTTTTAATAAATACTGTGCTTAGAAGTTAAACTCCCACAGGCATAGTAAAAGCCCAGATTGAGTCAGAACTTTAGGGTAACAGAGGGGTTTGGTCTTTAACACTATCTTTAAATGCTGTTGCTCAAAATCTCCAAGTGGCAATAACAGTCACAGTAATTATCATTTGTCTTTAATAAAAATAAAATTGAGTTTTTGCTTCTAAGATTATATGTTAACCAAAGTTTTCAACTGCAGTAATGTAACTATAGCAAATTCTTTGAAGGGCTATCCAGTATACCTTTATTCACTCCCTTTTAGAGGTAAAAGTGATAACTATGGAGAATTAAGGTCAGAATGTAGGGCAAGGGGTAGCCGCCTTCAGAATTTTCCTTCACACTGAGAAAGCTACTGTAGTTCCAAGTGGTTGGGTCCAGTATGGATGAAGACCCCTCGATAGTATACCCATAAATTCCACAATTGAGGAACAAATGCTAGGTAGGAATAGAACTGCAGGATTCAACATGATTAGGAAGGAGGCTGGTGTCCTTTTCCAAAACATGCACATTTTATTTTATTATCTATTACATGCTAGATTATACTATTTTTCACTAATGTTATTTTGATATTTTTTTAATTTGTCTTTTTTGATCATTGAGTAATATCCTATTATATAAATATACCAAAAAATTTAAAAGAAAGAGAAGAACAAAGGGAAAAAAATGAAGAAGCACTCTGAGAATTATCTGACACCATGAGGAAAGGAAATATAAGAGTTATAGGAACCCCAGAAGGTGAAGATAGAGCAAAGGGAACTGAAAAACTATTCAAGGAAATAATTGATGAGAACTTTCCAAACTTAAAGAAGGAACTCAAAATTGACATACAGGAAGCTAGAAGAACCCCAAACTACCATATTGTAAAGAAAACTATAGCAAGACACATAAGAGTAGTAAAGCTTCCAAAAGTCTTGTTTGCCTGATGTTTTATTAGTGCTGAACCTTGCAATACTCTTCTTTGTCTCTGTATTTTATTTTTTAATATTTATTTATTTATTTATTCATTTATTTTTTGCATCATTGTTCATTTTTAAACAATATTTGCTTCCTCAGTCCCCTGTGCTCCTCCCTCCCTCCCTCTAATACCTCTCCCTCCTCCTCCCCTGCAGGATGTCTCTGATTTATAATTGTCTGGTTTTGTTTTGTTGTGTTTTGTACTGTTATTATTTTTTACACTGATGTCTTATTTGGTTCCCCTATAAATACATTATTTTAATATTATAGTAGTATTTTAATAATTTCAGGGATCAGTTGAAACTAGCACTGAACATCAGCAGAGTCCAGACAAAAACATTTCTCCCACCAACATTTTGGAAGCTTTGGTGGAGACCTGCAGCCAGTTCTTTCCATATAGCTTTCCCTTCCCTGATAATTAACAGGAGTGTAGTTCCCAATCTCCTACTCTTCAAACCTTTTTTTATGCCTACTGAGTTTGCAATCCCTCCCTCCTCTTCTCTACTATCTGAATTGCTCTCAGTCATTGTCAGGGCACCTATCAAAAATTCTATAAATTTCCTGGCTCATCTTATTAATATTTATCTACTTTTTATCAACTTTAGTGTATAAAACAATTCTGATGTTACTTGGCCAATGGTTTGTATTAGAGGAACAATTAGATTAACTTGTGGAAAAGTATATTATAAAGTTTAGGTACCAAAGTTCAATCTAGAAAAATTCACATTGTTTCAGTGTTTTTACCACAAAATATCCTTAAGGCAAATATGTTGATCATATTGATTAGCTGGTGCCAGTCTGTATGCCACATCTGTCCCATATTTTTCTGTTTAACTTTTGTGCTGTCCCTGTTGCATTTTATAAAGTGGCCATTTTATACCTTTTCCACTTTCTTAAGTCTCTACTCCATCCCCATTTCATTTCACCTGCCATTTTAAAACCCCAAGTTTTGTGACTTCTCATTCCTTCTTGGTCTTTGACTACAGTTACAGACAAAATATATTCCACAGTCATATTTTTTTCTGAATTTCTTAAGATTATTCTCCATTCCTATAAATTCTAGTAGTTACATCCTTCTCAAACTATTATGTATATACCCAACTCTTGAGTTCTATTTTAGCATTTTCAATTGCTTCATAGTGTCTCTTCCATTATAATATTTTCATCTGAACTCATGATTCCCTCAAGCACAATTTTCCAGTGCCAATTTTTATTAATGGCATTATCAGCTATGTAATGTTGGCTCTTCAATATCACTAACCAAGTATTCAATCTTATTTAGTAAATGTAATTGTATTCATATTTTAAAAATTTAGCCTATGTAGAAAAAATTTAAAGACATATATATGCTTTATTATTTGTTATTTTTGTCAATAATGTGCACGTATTGTAAATATTATTAGTATGAAATGGATTACCAGAATGTGTCTGACTTCCTGGCAATACATTTTTTTAGAAAGGATTTGTTATAGTAATTTGACTTGCATTACTATCCAGAAACTAACCTAATTGAATATCTAACATGGAGAGTCTCTTTTACAATAACTATTGCATTCTATCAATAGGTGTATTTAAATCTGTATAATTTTAAGAATCTCTTAAACATAGGATGTCCTATTTATCCCTGCTTTATCTACAATATAGTCCCTAGAATGTCACCCACATATAATAGGTAGTCAATTAACATACACAATATTTACAGAAACATTCAATACACAAGATATAATGTATAAAGTTCCCCTAGCCCCAAAAGGAATAACTGGTGGGACATTTGCTGATATCAGAATAGATTGCAAAAAGGCCATCTTTGCTTACTTAGGGATATATATTCTCCTAGGTCTAAACATAATTGTGGCATCTTCAATAAGAAATAAGGAATTGACACAAGTACATACATTACATGTACCCTCTCTACCTTTTATTACCGCAATACGTGTATTTTATATTTCTTCTTTTTGATTTGCAAGCCCCACAGATCTAGCTTAACTGCTTATTCTGGAAATTCTTCCAGAAATATATGTGAAACTTAAACAGTTTTATTACATGATTATTACTAGTAATAGCAACAATTAGTTGATAAAGAGAAACATTGACTTAAGACTGACAGAGCTCTATGGAATCATTTGCTGTTTAAGACGTGTTTAGAGCTGGCATGAGAATAATTAGTGAGCAGAATTTAGGCATTTTAAAGCAGTATGAGCCAAGAATTATGGAAATATAACTCTTAGGAGAGTTAATTTCCAACTTTGCAATTTCCCTCATAAAGTTTCATAGTTGCTTTTTTGATAACTTTCATAAAATTTTAGCACCTTTCACTTTATTTTGGGACAGGATTATCTCAGTCATGCCACTGTATTATCTGATTTTTATGGTTTTATGCCACTTTCTTATTAGACTGCCACTGTCCCTAACACCACACCGAAAAATGTGGACATGTCAAGAAAATTCAGGGTCATCTTGTTTTATTTCTAACATTATATATACCCTCATAGAAGTAATGGGGAGGCTGTATTTGTTGTGGTAATAGGAATTATACCTGTTTTTTCAATATAGTCACTTGCTGAAAATGAATGTTCTGGTGTGTGCTACTGCTTTCACAAGCAGTATGTAAAATTTGGAACACCTTATAAGAAGACCTAGTATTTGAGGATGCACTTTAAATCTTGAAGAGTTTTTATATTGATAATTTGATACTTAATTTCTTATACTCACATCATATAATATTTACCAGGGGAGAATTAAGGAAAAAAGGAAAAGAAAAACACAAAAAGAATCTTTGATTTTTTTATTCTTTCAGGCTATATAAACAAAGCAAAGTTTAGAATTCACCATCAAACATTTATCCCATGAGCTTAAAGTAAAATGAAATGAGTTCATGTTATTAGCACTTAGCAAAGTTGAAAAGAGTTTTGTAAATGGCAGGTATTATACTATAATGTCCAACATTACTTTAAAGTATAATATGGCTCAATTAAGACAATGTCTTAATTCTATAGTAAATTGTAAACTCCTCAGTGCTAGGAAAGATGTGTTGCTTCATCTTTGTATCTATTTAGGAAGCCCATATATTTTAAGTAAATTTATACATGTAAATATATTAATATTTAATTTTATATTTATGAGTATATAAATATATGTGAATCAATTAATACATAATTTATATTTATATGTAAGTATGTATGAATATAAATAATCATGTTTTATATAAGTATACTCATATATAGATTTGTGTATACATATATAAATTTTTTTAAAGATTTATTTATGCATACAAGAATGGGGGTACAGGCCAGAGGTGCAGGCAGTGAGAGGATCCACCAGAGAAAGAGTGGGGAGCAGAACAGGCAGATTGACTGAAATACACTGCTGAGAGGAGCAGCGGGGAAGACAGGAGAGGTCTGCTGTGCCATGTGTGTTGCTCCCTGGCCACCCGGGGGTCGAACTCATGCTGCAGAGGCTGCTGATTGCCTCATAGTGCATTGCTTAACCCCTTGAGCCACCAGGGAGGCTCCATATATAAATTTTTTATATACATGAAGTTAGTAATTTATTTTATCATCACCGTAGCAGTTACAAGTGGATATTAATAATGTTCTGTGGAAACAAAGTGTTCAGACAAGTAACAGAAACAGGAGTCCAGAATTGTCCAGTGACATATTAGGAATATTCATACAAATCAGAAATGGCTACAGACTGATGTGTCTCATCGGAGAATATAGCCCAGCAAAGACACTAGGATGAAGAAAATGTCTTTGTAGAACATCTCTTATAATAAATGAATTAGCAAGTATTATATGAAAAGCACTTCTGCTCCAAACTCTTACCCAAGCACTCTAAATAAAGTAAACTTCATGTTTCTTTCTGGACATTTTTTAAGCCACTTCCAATAATGGTTCACTGAAAATGTAGAATTGACTCTGTCCCTTGTTCATTAATCCTACTAGACCTTCCAAACCTAGGTCTAGCCCCACTTTCTCCTGGAAATATCTCATAGAAAGGAAAATTAAAATCAGTTTATATGGCTGCATTATTTTACATGTGAGAAATCTGATCCTGTAGAGGTTCAGTGTGTTACTAACAGTCATGCAGGCTATTGAAATTCAGACCGTCAAATCAAGGACAATTCTATTTGCCTAGCTTCCTCACCATCCTGACTTTCTCAGGCTCTGAAAATTACCAAATACATGCAATTTTAAAAAGATAGTGTTCTCTGAAGCAAATGAAATGTTCTGGGCTAGTTCTTTATCTCAGGTCTGCCAGGGTCAGAAAGTAGGTCTTCCTGATAATGAAAATCAATGCAGGAAGATTTTTTACTCTGTCCAGGCTGGTTAGCTTGATGGGTGGTTATGGCTATTATGGCAGGGTTGAAGCCACCTCCTGCTCAGTGCTTGTTATAGCTTGGATATTATTGCCTTAGATATTATTGCCTTGAATATTGGGAAATGGTGTATGTTCTACAATACTTATTTTGGAATTGTATGTATAAATGAACATCAGTGACTTAGTATCTCCCACAAAGAAATACATGCAGAAATTTACTTACTTTTTGCATTTATCTGAGGATAAATTCTACAGCTTTCCTCAAAATTTATTAGTTTTATGAACCGATGATATTTTTATCACTGGCATTTTCTGCCTATCCTTTCTATATTATTTTGCCTTCATCAGTAGTACTCTGTTCCTGTTGTCTCCTCCCATTTCAGTTATGACAATTTAATTTGAGTTTATTCCAACTTAACCATATTAATGTACAAGAACACTGCTCTCACAGAAGCCTATCTCCTTCTTTCTGTTATTGATGTCAGAAATTGAATCTTTGTACATTTGGCCCAATAACATAATTCTCTAACCATGTGGAAAATTGAAAATTGGAGTCCCAAATTAAAATGACAATAGTACTAGCTTTACTAATTGCCCTTACATTTACCTGTACAAATGATAATTTTTTTTTGCATACACCATTGAGTGGTCTCCAGTGGTCTCCAGTATTCTTTAATTTTAACTTGAAGTATATCTTACAGAATATATCTACTAAATTACTGCATTAACCATTAAACTAAGAAATGATAGAGTATGTCTCTTGGTTCACAGACACTTTAGCTATTAGAAAGAGATCTGCTCTGTTATTAAGTTTCAAGTAAACAATACATTATTAACTATAGTACTATAGTTGTCATTAGGTATTAAAAATGTGTTCATCTTAATGACTGAAAACCTTTTCCTTTGATCATTGTCTCCCCTTTTTTTCCCCATACTCCCAGATCTGGTTATTACCATTCTACTCTGTGACAATGAGTTTAACTTTAGATTGCACATTAAGGGAGACAAGGATGCCTGGAATAGCTGGATGGAAGGGATTTTCTAATATAAAACTTAAGACTGTGTATCTAGGGGAAGAATAGTTATGCACAGTCTTCTATGATGAAATTGAGTAGTGTTTTTTCCTACAGACTTAAGTACAAAACATGGTCTGTTTGTGGAAACTCAGGTTAAAGGATGCCCAAGAAAGTATTTTGGGCACAAGACTAACTATAGTGGTATAGATGAATGGAAGAGAGGTTTTGATTTAGAGAATAATTCAAGTGTCCTAAATCAGGTACTTAGAAGAAAATAATCGCAGGCAACCCAGGTAAAGATTAGTTTTTAGATTTAGGAAGCTAAGGAGGTCAGAGTTGTGAGCACTTCCTGAATGGTAAGGTGTTCCACACCAACTTGGGGATAGAGCAAGTCTTCAGATGGGCCTGTGATAGGCATGAGGACATCTCTCCTCACCTCAGACAAAACACACAGAGATATGTAAGTGACTTCTATCCAGTACTTTTTTCTGGAAATACAATTCTAGACAGCAAAAGGGACTCAGGGAATATCATAGTTGTCCATGATGGGTTATTTATTACTGAATCTAGAACAAGCCATGACTCCTATGAAAAAGTTTTACTAGTTTTGGAGAGGAATGTACCCCGCACCTTAGATTTTACACTATTTAGGACTAATTCAAGCCCTAGTATGGGACAGATTGCACCTGTGTTTAATTGGGGAATTCCAAAGACCTTGGGTAAAGAAAGGCAGAGGAAATCGATGAAGACTTACTGAAAATATAAAGATGGGATTTCAGGAAGGTCAGTTTAACTGAGGAACAGAGTCATCTGTAAGAGAGATTGCTCAGACTTAGGGGAACCAATTTATAGATGGGGATATTACAGAGATTGAGGCATAATAATGGAAATTGGGAAAGAGAAGTTAATATTCTACAAAACATAAAAGCAAATAGAAAGTCCTGCAAGAACCAGACTGAGAGATTGAATGTAAGTGAGTCATTAGGTTTTAGTTTAGACTTTAAATTACACATCTAACTGGAAGGTATATGGTATTACCAATAGTTTGGCTTAGATAACAGAAAGAAACTTATCTGTCCCCGGAAAGGTGAGATCACCCTTGATAAGGGGTTCAACCACAAGAAGTACTGCTGGATTCTTGGATTTAATCAGCTCATAGGAAACTTTTGTCCAGCAGACAGGGAAGTAGTACTTTTGATTTTTCCCTTTTGTATAATAAGGGATGACTTAGGTATGTGTTATTTTCTTCTTTTTCAGCCCCATTTTTTGTAACAGTATGACTAAAATAGGAAGTAATAGTATTCATACTAAGCTTTAGACTTGCTAAAGCTAGCTCATGAAATATCTGTTTCCCAAACCATATTCTGAAAAACACTGCATGAAATAGCATGATGTTTTTAAAGCACATCCTCATTCTTTGACATTCCTTCCATGAAGGAGATATGATTTTTTCTCCCCTTAATGACTTGTTTCTAATGAATAGAATGCAATGAATGATGATGCTTGATTTCTAAGACTAGCTTATAAATAGCATGTCCACCTCGTCTCTCTCAGGACATTTGCTCCTGGCTCTCAGCTACAGTGCTATGAGGGAATGCCCAGGTCCTCTGGCGAGAACCCCAGTGCGGTCCAGCTGATGCCTGGCTTGCATCCCAGGCAAGAGTCAACACTCACCTCCAGATGTGTGAGAACAAATCTTGGGGAGTTTCAAGACACTGCACCATCAAATTGCAGGTGCGCAGGAACTCCCAGCAAGAACTGCCAAGTCCAGGCAAATCCCAGAACTATGAGCAATAGCCATACTCATAATGATTGTTTTATTAGTGTTCAGGGGTGCAGATGTGTGTCAGGCAGGGATAACTAGAACAGATGGGAATCATTCTTCCACCAAAAACAGTTCCATGATGAAATAAATATCTTCAGCAATTCTAGGTACTCTTTGGGGACAGTGATAATAATATATTAAAATTTTAATCATATAGTGGAGAAAGCCTGACATTGCTTAATTGGTGCATTCAGTGACCACTTCCATCCCACCATTTTTGGTCGAAATATTCTTAGTAAATGAAAAGTCACAGTGTTTTATTGACACTTTAAAAAAACACAAAGATAGTCCCTTGTGCTCTGTTTGTGTTTTTTTAAAAGGGTCAATAAAACACTGAATTTTTACTTACTAAGAATTGTTTTGACCCAAGGTGAATTGGTGGTGGGAATTTCATGGGGACTACACTAAGAGGAGAAAGTATACATGGTACAGAAATGAAGTGATGTTATATATGTGTGTGTATATATATACACACACATATATATATATAATTATTTTTAAAAACACAAAGATAACCTCTCTATTTCTACTTAGTGCTGCAGATTGTTGCTAAAATGCCTCATTAGAAACTAAATTTATAGTTTATGTGCATTGCTGTCTTTTTTTCCTAATTTTACCAAAATATGTTCTGTGATACTGAACAAAATAATTTTCTCCACATCAAATGTCCTTTCTAGGTCAGTTAAGATCTTCACTTTAAGGAAGACCTTAACAGAGCCAGACATAACAGGTTCACAGCACAGGTGAGTAGCCTGGGGGTGGGGTGGGGTGTAGTAAAACTCAACTTCTGTGTAGCTTAAGCTCAAATTATCTCCTGAGCTGAAATGATTTAATTCTGAGCTAGAAAACTATGTTTGCTCAAACTCTTGAGCAAGAGTTTGAGCAAACGTCTGAAGTTTATCTGAATTAAAGATTGCAGGCTGAAGTAGAGCTAGAGCAACAGTAATTAGCACAAAACTGTGATTATTAAACACTTGGGTTTTGGAGAAGATGTAAGTGGCAGCATGGCACACTGTTCACTCTGAGGTCAAGCTTCAGTGAGATGTGATATGGAGAAGTTTCAGTCAATTGTGACTCATTTTGTAATTTGTACAAACCACATCCTCTTGTGTGCAAACACAACAAGTTCTGGAACTCTTTCCTATCCAGAAATGGCTTTGGAGAAATTTGTTTTGTAAGATGAGCTTTTGAGTTGTCTAGTATGCTTTTTTACATGAGCCTAACTTGACAGACAAGGCCTTTAAATCCTTTATCACAAGCCCTTTATTGGGGAGGCCAACTTCTTTCATCTACTGCTGACAAATCTCTTACCCAGGCATTGGTTCACTTTGCTTGAAATTAAAAAAACAAAAATAAGGTTTTAGCAAAACAAAACAAAAAAGCACTTGATTGAGAGACAGGAGGAAATAAATTTCTTTCTGGCTTTGCATTAACTGGTGGTGATTTTTCTTTTTTAAGTAACTTCACTGGCCTCAGGTTCTTTTTAGGAAAATAAGTAGGGTCAGCTGGAATAGCAGCAAGAATCCTTTCCATCTGCTTGTCACTGTGTAGCTCAGATCCCTGATTGATTCAGCTGTATCTCTGTTGGGGCTAATAACTATGTTATGGAAAACAGGTTGCTATTTTCAGTGTTTTGCTTCCCTGGTTCTTTGTTCCTCATCTTCTCCATGAATTTAAAATGATCTCAGCACAATCATCAGATAATTTTGCCTCAAATAGCAAGCCTGGTCTTCCCATAACTTCTACCTTCCCTTCCCTTCATTCTCAATCCTAAATGTCCTCTTGTTTCCTCATTGCCTCTCCCCACCCCCCACTCTGCCATCTTCTCACAGTGCATTTTATTTTATATGATGCGTGTTGCCTGTTTCTGATTATGAGTTCTCAGAGGAGAAAGTTTTGCATTGGAGCAGTGGGAACAGGAGAACTGAGTTGTCATGCTTATTTTGTTTCTTTCTGTGTGATTTTTGGCAAGGGACTACCTATGCAAATTCATCTAATAGTTCCTACCCCACAATCTCAAAATGTTAACCATGTCCTCATTTAGTTGCTTTTGCTACCTTGCTTTACTTTTTCTTTAAAGCTGCATATTTAGAAGCTGTGTGGATTTCTTTAAGGTAACTTCTTTAATGTCTGAGCGGGAGTGAGGAGAGGAAGGATGAGGGAGGAGGGAGAGGGAAGAAGGAGGGGGAGCGTGACAGTGTATGTTCTGTGCTTGGTTTATTTTTTTTTTTTAAGATTTATTTGTACAAGAACTGGGGTACAGGCCAGATGTGCAGGAGGGTGAGAGGATTCACCAGAGACAGATTGGGGAACAGAACAGGCAGATTGACTGAAACACACTGCTGAAGGGGGCAGCGGGTGAGGCAGCAGAGGTCTGTTGTGCCATGTGGGTAGCTCCCTGGCAGGCCGGGATCGAACTGGTGCTGCAGAGGTGTGGACATCTTCACAGCCTTGCACTCCACAGCCTGCTCTGTGGTTGGTTTTATTTTTTATTTTTTTTTTTTAAAGATTTATCTTTATTTATTTATTTATACAAGCACTGGGTACAGTCAGAAGCGCGGGAGGGCGAGAGAATTCACCAGAGCCAGAGCGGGGAGCAGAGCAGGCAGAAGGACCGAAGTACACTGCTGAGGGGAGCAGCGGGCGGCAGGAGAGGTCTGCGCGCCATGCGGGACCCTCCTCCAGTGGCCAGGAAGCAGCCGGGTATTGAACCGGCGCTGCAGAGGCTGCAGGCAGCTTCGCAACCCAGCACTCAACCGCTGCGCCACCGGGGAGGCCCTGTGGTTGGTTTTAAATGCCATCCTACTACTGAGTGACAGGCAGTAAAGATGATAATGAATAGACACTAAGGGTATGATTGAATGAAACTGTTTGAAAGATAGATGATGACCACACTTTATACTTCACTGATCTTCCTACTAAAAATGGAACAAAGAAACACATTCACATACCATGACTTAACACTTACCTAAGAAAAGTTAAAGTTTTGAAAAATGTTTTCTGTGCTTGCCACTTTTCAAACTTGTTTTGGAAATTTACAAATTCCACCACTTCTTAAATGTGTATTTCATGTTTTAAAATGTAAGTAAATAAAATAAATCATGTTTTCTGGCAAATATTACTATGTTAAAAATTAGTTGATTTCAAATTCTCAGACAATTGTGTCAATTTTCAGTAGATGGAGACTATGTGAGCACCCAACATCAAGAGTCAGATTTGCCAGAAAGAAGTAGACATTTCTTTCCCCAATTTGGCAAGAGTGACACTGATTTATATGCACTAATTTGTAATGGGTATATATTTAAATCCTAGTTAGCGATCTAGTTAACCAAGACTGCAAACCATTTTGCCAGTCTCAATAAGAACTGGCTGAAATGTTCTAGATCACACTAGCTAATTTTTAAAACTTGTCTCTGTCTCCAAGTGGAGCGAGTATTCACATACTTGTATAGCAGTATTCTCTGTAACATTGTAATACTGAAGCATTGGAAACAACCCCAACAAAAAGAGATTCAATCATTGTGTATTCATACAATGGAATATTCAACAGTGCAACAATACAAAGCCTTCATAACTGTATTTATTAACTTAATATTTAAATGGAAAGGAATACTATAAAATTAATTCCATGATGTTTTAACCTCAGCCTTTGTTCGTGATCCACTAAGTACCACAGACACCTCTCTGACTAGACCCCAAAATTTGGGAAGACCTCACCTTGAAGCTCTTATTATGATTGCAAGACATACCTCAGCAACAACCATTATGGAACTTTGGAAAAACAAGGTTTATTACTGACAGGGACCAGAGGGTGCACAGTACACCTGATGACCAAGTAGTGAAGTCTGGGAAAGAGGCCATGAGCCAGGGCTTCTGCCTTTATTGAGGTCAAGGATATAGTTCCTAGGATTTTGTGGGTTCACTTTTTGTGGGTGAGTTTAAAACACAGAGCAGAAATGAGCGTTCAGAAAGGAAAAGCTTACTCCAGTGGTCAGTTTTGTAGGTTATCTAGGACTTTCTAGAAGGGTTACCGAATGGGTGGCTCTTTATTTAGTTTTGTAGCTGGCAACTGTGTTGTACAACTGTCAATATATTTATAGAAGATAGATGTCTTTGAAATGAATGCCTTGGCAATAAAGAGCCCAATGCCTAGCGCCACACGAGTTAACATTATAATAGGGAACAACACACTCTGTGGAAGGCTATTTGGCCATCTCATTTAAAGTCCAAGAATAATCATAGTTTCAGCATAAGAAAACATTTACACTCTGGGATACAGCCCAAGAAAATGATTAGCAATGTATCCAGCCCAAGATAGTAATGCTCATAGCACACTCACCCAAAAGGCACATGCATGGTTGGTAGAATATACACATGCACAAAATATCACATTAACTTCCCCATCAACAGGGGCACTCTTAACAATATTAATCATCGTCATTTTTAAAATATCAATTTTTGAGTGAAAAAAGGATTTATAGTCATATTTTTAAATTAAATTCATATTTGTTATTTTCATCTTTTTTAAAGATTTTCTTATGCGTACAAGAGCTGGGGTACATATAAGAGATGCAGGGGGTGAGTGGACTCACCAGAGACGGTGAGGAGCAGAACAGGCAGATCTACTGAAATACACTGCTGAGGGGAGCAGTGGGCGAGACAGGAGAGGTCAGCTGCACCATGTGGGTTAATTCCCTGGTGCAGGGATCAAACTCATGCCGTAGCAGTGATAGTACTGAGACTTAACCCCTAGGCCACCAGGGAGTACCTTAGTGAATGATTTTTAGTATCTGATAATAATGTATCCCCACTTGTCTTCATTTTAAGGAAGAGCTGTTTACTAAAATAAATAGAACATTATGAATCAAGGATGTCAAGAACACAAATGATATTGTTCTGGGAACCTGTGCAAAGTTTTGACATGTAAACTAATGATGTATTTCTCTGGGTCTCTGGGTCAGTAACTTCATTACGACTTGTTTATGTGCACAGACCAGGTTTCATCTGTCAATCAGTACTTCTCCTAAGCAGCTTTTCTGCTATAAATTTCCTAGCTCCCTGCCACCCAACTTATTTCCTAGGAACAAGCAATAACAATGTAGGACCTTCATACAGCACCTTGGGTGCTGTGGCTCATGTTTCTTTCTTTTTATCTTACTGCTGTGATCCCATTCACAAGGTATCATTGTTCCTGACAAATACCTTTCTACAGTAATCACATTCTAAGGTGTGTACTCAACAGGGAAGGTATATTAAACAGCTCTGGAGTGATTCAGTAAGAAAATACATGTGTTAGACTTTGAGTGCATTTCTGCAAGGTTCTATGATCTTTATAGAGAAGGCACCTCAAGATAATCTCTCCATGACTATTTCCATTTCCTAGTTCTGCATTCTTCTTTATCTTCCAAGTATTTTTTCCGAGAACTGCACCTTTTCCTCCAGAGAGTCCTAGCACCTTTGGTTATCTTTTCAAGGGGAAATTACTTTAGTTATCTTTTCCTTCACTCTTACATCGCAATTTCTCTGTGTTTTTTTTTTTAAGATTTATTTATTTATGCATACAAGAAATGGGGTGCAGGCCAGAGGTGTGGAGGGTGAGAGGATTCACCAGAGACAGAGTGGGGAGCAGAACAGGAAGACTGACTGAAATATACTGCTGAGGGGAGCAGCCGGCGAAACAGGAGAGGTCTACTGCGCCATGTGGGATAATTCCTGGCTGGCTGGGGATCGAACTGGTGCTGCAGAGGCTGTGGACAGCCTCATAGGTTGAGTCTTAACTCCTTGCACCACCAGGGAGGCCCTCTCTGTGCTTCTTATGTCAGTTTGTCATTGCACCACCACTCTCTCTTCCCAGCTTTTCATTGTGCCTTCCAGAATGATTGCTTCATTATTTACAAAACATAAGGAAATCCTATACTGGCAAAGCACAACAAAAACAATTCTTAGATCTCATGAAAATATACCAGTTACCGGAGGGAGCACAGGTGAGGGAGAAGGGACTAGGGGAAGGAAGAGGTTGGACAGTGGTCCAGGAGGTTTGATGGAGGCTGAGTGAAGCATGTGCACAAATGGAGAAGTGAAAATATAACTGGAAAGTTCTATAGACATATAAATTACTGATAAACTTATAAATAAATAAAAAGTAATAAGGAAATACTGCCACTTGTAAAGAAGCATGGATTGACTAAGCGGAGTTTATGCTATGTGAAAAAAGCTATATGAGAAGGAAAAGTTACCTGATCTCACTGATAGTGGAACATAAAATAGTTAAATTCATAGAAGCATAGCATAGAATGTTAGTTACCAGGGCTGGAGAAAAGGGGAAAAAATGTGAAGGTGATGGTCGAAGTGTACAAAGTTTCATTTATTCACAATAACCAAGTTCTGAAAATCTAAACAGAATAATACCTATAGTTAATGGTACTGTATTGTATATTTAAAATTAACTAATAGGCTATATCTTTTATTAAATGTTTTTGTCATACAAAATGATGATGATGTGATGATGATGATGATGATATGATGATGATATATTGACAATGACAATGATAGCAGCCATAACAAGGTGGCTGGTAGGAAACTTTAGGAGTTGGAGGATGTTTGTGACCTTGATTGTGATGATGGTTTCACAATTGTGTGCACAGCCCCAAATTCATTCACTTGCATATATTAAAACTACAGTTTCTTCTTTTTAAAAAAGAGCTTATTTATTTTTGCATAGGAGAACTGGGGTGTAGGCCAGATGTTGGGGGAGGGTGAGAGGATTCACCAGAAACAGAGTGGGAAGCAAAACAGGCAGATCTTCTGAAATATACTGCTGAGGGGAGCAGGGGCAAAACAAGAGAAGTCTGCTGCACTATGTGGGTTAGCTACCTGGCTGGGATTCCAACTCAGGCCTTTGTGGTGGTAGCTCTGAAACTTAACCCCTGGGCCACAGGGAGACCCCAAATTATAGTTTCTTGTGTGACAAACACACCTCAACAAAGTGGTTTTTTTAAAAATCCTGATGATTTAAATGTTTATCTCATGCAAGAAAAAAAAAAAAGCACATTCATAGAAACATCTAGAATAATACTTGGCCATCTATCTGTCATGGTGGCTCAGTCAAGTTGACATGTCAAACCTCATTTGCCCATAACATTTATAAGTTAAATTCCAAAACTTAATTTCTTCAAACTTTTTTCTCTAAGTTCCTTGACATTCAGTTGTATTTATCTCCCCTCTTAAATCACTCAGAAATGTCTTCACGCTTTGCTTGTTAAACAGATTTTCATCTGCTTAAGAGAAATTTATCCATGAATGATTGGTTTACATTCATATATGTAGTGCATAAATGATCACACATGATAAGAGTATGGATTAGCAACTTTGTTCCTTAAATTGAAAGAGAAATAAGAAAGGATTACCTAGTCCTGTATTTTGATTCTAGCAACTTGATAAACACTTTTTGTCAACCTACAAGCACATGATGTTTGTGGAATAACGCAGGTTTGAATAGATTTGTTGAACATAACTTTTGTTGTACAAACTTGTTTGAAAGCATGAATAATACCATCAGCCTGAAAATTTTTGTTGGTCCAGGCTCTGAGAACCTAGTCAAAAACCTTTACTCAGGATCTGGAATTAGCATCTTGCCTTCACTTACAACTGTTTGAAGTTCATTTTAATTAACCTGTCACACCTTGAGAATAATTAATTATTCTCAAGTGGGTATCCCTTACTTTGTGGACTGTGTCCAGGATTTCTAATCCAGATACACTGATCCTCTTTGTCCTAGAAATGACTACTTGAAGGGCCTTCTTTGATATGCAAATATAGGGCTAGCAGGTCTACTTTTTTTGATGATTAGTGAATTCATGTATGACAAGTCCTTTTTAAAAATAACTTAAAGGCTTCAACACCCACTTATTATGTAGAGCAGATCTCTGTGGAGAAAGTGACAATTTAAATAAAACCCCTGGGTTTTCTGGAAGGAAAAAGTCAAACCCCTAACTATATGTCCTGTGAAGATTAATTTTTGTGTCAAGCTGGCTGCACCATAGCACCCAGATATTTGGCCAGACAGTATTGTTTCTATGAAGGTAGTTTTTAAATGAGATTAAAATTTAAATTGACAAACTTTGTAAAGCAGATCGCCCACTGTAATATGTGTGGGTCTCATCCAATTTGTTGAAGACCTTGATAGAAAGAAAAAAAAAACCTTCCCTAGGAAGAGTAAATTCTAGCAGACTACCTTTGGACTTGAGTTATAATATCTCCTCTTCTGGTTTTCCATCCTAAGGGAATACTCTGGAGATTTTGAACATTCTAGCTTCTACAATTGCATGAGACCATTCATGGGATGTGCCAGAGTATGATGACTAGACAGAGGCCACTGAATTAAATAATGTGGAAATTTAAGTTGGAGAACTGGGCTTGGACAGAGTTTAAGTTTGACTGAGAGGAGTAGGTTTAATGCGGAATATATTAATAACTGTTTGATTTTTTAGATCTAAATACCTGGCATGACTAAGACTGTGAATAATAGTTCACCCAGGTCAATGTGAGCTAAGAATATTAGTGCCCTGCTTTGAGACAGCATTGCTGCCTAGGGTGAGCCTGTAAAAAGGTTTCTACAGTAGGGACCAGTTTTTATCCAGTGACTAAACAATTACATTAATAGCTCAATCAGAACCCAGTTCTCATTCTCTGCTTAATATCTTGAAAAGGCACGGCATTCTTTTCACTATGTGAATCCCTGGCAAGAGTTGTTAAGTGATTTGGAAGCATAAAGTGTACAAAAAAGAGAAGTATATGGGTTTTCCTCCAGTGAGGCTAATAGATTTGGTGGCGGTTCAAGTGGTTTACTAAATATGTCTTTATATATGTTATATGTCTAATATGAATTCTGATATGGCATCAAATAGAAAAGTTGATCTTAGAACAAGTACTTGAGAAAGTTTATCATTCAGTTTGATATTTGACAGCATTTCAGACAGCAGAGTCAAAACAAATGCTAAGACAAGCATGTGCCTAATATATTCAGTAAGGTGGAGTAGCCCAGTGAGAATAGATCATTGTGCACAAGAAGATGAATTTAGCAACCAGAAGGAACAGTGGAGTGAGCATAGTGTATGGGAATGCGGGTCCTGTACAGCCTTCAGGGCCATTGTAATAGGTGGATTTGAATTTAATTGAGATAGCAAAGATTTCTTTAGCCTGGATTTTCATGAGTAGACAGAACCTGAGAGTAAATATAAAAAAGAAAAAAAAAAAAAAACCCTCTCCTTCCTAGTTTGGAAATGAGAGGAATGAAATTTTCCTGTGGCAGTTTAACTGCAAAATTAGAACACAATGAATCAAGACATATAAACAGAATGCCTCTTAAGACCAGGGGCATGTAACTGTTAGAGGAGGTATATTTGTTGGAACATCTCATTTGTCTCCATAATTGCTCCCATCAGTGAGGGAATGATTCCCACCCTATTGTTACAGGGGGTGACTGGACCCCAGACACCCAGTGCTGCATAGATAAGATTGACAAATTTCTGTCACATTTGCTGACAGTGCAGGGGGCAGAAAAGAGAAGTAGGATGCCATATAGGGTCATGCAAGTTGCACCTGGGAACAGAGGAATAACTAAGGGCTGTTGGGAGGGGGGCGTTAGTAGTACCAAGGGGGTGAGGTGTCCCCAGGTTCCCACTAGAAGATGTGATTGACTTATTTGAGTAAATCTGTAGATTGGTAAGGAACTGATGCCCACTGCTTAGAGATAAGCAGCAACAGCAGCTCCACTGAACCTAGTGATAAGAGATATTTAGGGAACTACTTACCTAAATATATAATATTGGGTCTTAATTTTAGTTCTTATACTACAAAGGAGGCTAGAGGAGAGGGCAAGTCAGCAGTGGAGCATAGAGCAAGTAGAAAAATCACATCTAAAGAAGAACAATGGCTACCTTCTTTCTACTTGGAAGACAGAATGTTCCACCAAGCCTTGTCTGCTTGTTCAGTACATCAGGTTATACAGCTTGATTGGGTGCAGTAATGTACTGATTACCTACTGCTTTTAAATTTAGATATTTTGTGGTGAACGAAAAGGCCACTACATGTTTCAAAGGACTTAACAGAATGTACAGGAGTTAAATACATGCTAGTAATTCCAGACCACAAGGAATATTGACTGATTATAATAACAAAACCTAAGCAAGAAAGTAGAATCTTGTGTAAATATGGTACCTGAAAGGTGATAACAAAATCTCTTGGCTTTCTTATGTAAAAATGTATTTACTAAGCTTAAAAGCAAATAGTTTGCTTTCCTTTGTGTCACACTATATACTTAGCACAAATGGGAACATGATAAGTTAGAATAGGAAACCATAAGGCTTAAAATTGGTTTTGGTTTTAAAAGACTAATAGCTCTTTTTCCTCCTTTTCTTCTGAGACACTGCTCTTGACTTGTGGCTCAGAGGCTCTGCTTGTTTTTTTAAGAGTGATCCTCCTTCAATTATTGAGTCAGTGTGCAAACATATATTTAGTAGTTGCTTTTTTCTAACACCATATTGGAGTCTAGGCGATTCAATAATGACTCACGGGGGGGGGGGGGGGGAGAAAAAAAAAAAAAACAATGACTCTTATGTGTCCTAAAGTGGAGTTAGCTTAAGAGTGGAAGAACCTGTCAATAACTTTGGGAAAGATTCTAACTCACATCTTATTTCCATTTGGTAGTTGAAAAAACTGTTTTCAAAAGATAAGAGAATCTCAGAGGTTTCTATCTCTCCAACCCAAGTTCTACTGCTTTGTCTTTTTTAAGAAACAGAAAAGAGGCATCTACTAATTCTATGCACATTTGCTAGTACCTGTTAGTGTAAGAAAATGCGATCACAGATGCAAATGCACTCATTTCATTGGTGGTTCCTAGAGTCTGGCAAGGGGGAAGGTTAGGACTCCATACTGTGGTGTGCTTGGGGAGCACAGCTTCTATAGCATAGTTCTTGTCTTTAGAGGTTATTTATTACCCAAGGGTATAATGAGAATTAACATGACAATAAGAATAAGTGACGTGAAACTTGGTAAATAGCTCAATGAATATTAGCTAATTTTTTGTCATACAGTGTGGTATCTGATCTTGCCAACTTTATCTCACTAGCACCAGTGAGCGCTCCTGAAATCTCCCTGGAATTACACCCTTACTCTAGTAGAGAAAAAGCATTTAATAATCAAAGCTTTCCCTCCTTTTCTTGCTCCAGGCAGTTTATAAATACCCTTTGGGGTCTGAAAAACCTCAGCTGCTATTGCCAAACATTCTTTTTTTTTTTTTAAGATTTATGTTATTTATATATGCATACAAGAAATGGGGTGTAGGTCAGAGGTGTGTGTATGTGTGTGTGTGTGTGTGTAAGAGGATTCACCAGAGACAGAGTGGGGAACAGAACAGGCAGACTGACTGAAATACACTGCTGAGGGGAGCAGCGGGCACAACAGGAGAGGTCTGCTGCACCATGTGAATCAGCTCCCTGGCCAGGGATTGAACTCCTGCTGTAGTGGTTGGCAATAGCTTGATAGTGCTGAGACTTAAACCCCTGCACCACCAGGGAGGTGGTGCAAACATTCTTACTGGGATTCTTATTTCTATTGCCAAACAGCCTTATTGGGATATTTCTGAATCTCTGAGGGCACCATTGTGTAAAAATAAAACACAAAATAACTTAAAAAAGCGTTTTACATAATAATTGGATTTGTTTTAGAAACCATTTCATGGCACCACGTATGCATGTGAGGGAAGTATAACATTCTCAGTATTGAACTTTGCAAATATACAAATACATACACACATTATTTTATTTTACGTATTACATGTACTAAATGTGCACATTGATTGAAACTTTTACTCCAATGTGGCTTAATGGACTATGGCAATTTTGGAGAAATACTCATTTTGAATGGCGAATGCGGGGAGGAAACACAATAATAGCTAGTGGTAAAGGGATCTCAGAGCCTGGAGGCGGCCAGAACTTCCGCCTCCTGTGCCATTGTCGCAGGGCCAGGCTTCAAGCTTGTGCAACACCTTGGTAAACACTTCCTGAAGCGGAGACAAGAATGAGCCTGGGCGTTGCATTGGTTTCATTCGAGTGCAGTCAGGGACAGACCAGGCAGTGTGTGTCTGTTCAAGGAGAAGGACAGACACAGCTTCCGTACCGCCCAGCATGTGGCCAGGGCTGCTTCTAAGGGCTGCTGTTCTCCTCCCTCTGCTTCCAGGTAGGGGTTTAGCTCTTTTCCAGTTTCTGTGAAACAGGTAGGGGAACTGCTCTTTTCCATCCTCTCCCAGTACTATTTTTTTTTCCTAAATCAATTTTAGTAACCAGTTAGGCTTATTTTTACCTATTGTTTTGGGACCTGTGGCTGATGTAAACATTCAAGTAAAAGGAGAGGCCAAGAGAGGTTTTCAATTCGTATTTACATGACTGATCTGAGAATATCTAGAAATCAAAAGGAAGATTTCTGCAGTATAGTTTAAATCATGATGTGGTCATTAAGTCAAAAGGTGGGATTCATCATAATCCATGTAATTTTGAGAGCAGTAAATATGCTGCACACTTTTTCTCAAAGGAAGATTTGGCGTGTGTCTGTTAATATATTGGGGCCAGTTTGACTTTTTCTATTCCTTTTGAGTGTGCATGTCCATCTTTAGTCCTTTACTTGTGATAATAAATGTGATAATTAGAAATAGTTCATCAGTTTCATATTTCTGGAGCATTGTGATATTATTTGACTAAAAGTAACATGGCTACTAAGCAATGCATTTTCACTGGCAAATTCACTTTCATTTTGCTGGTTATATCAAATAAATATTTAAGAGTTCAAAAGTATAGGAATGCTAATTCCTAATAACAAACTACATCTCTCTATTTCTGATAAATTCTTAGATTAGATTTTGATTAGACTGGGTAACATGTTTCTTTAGCTTATTTTTATTTCTAATCAAAACATTAGCTGCAGTGTTTGAGAATTTTTCTCTGATATGCCTTTTCTTGGGCTTAAAATGCTTGTTGGGACTGAGGAATGGAAACAGATTATCAACACCAAGTATGGAATAGGAAGTGAAGATTCTCCTCCCCCTGGTATTCATGCCACACTGAGTCACGAAAACAGATTTCCCTCCCCCGGCATCTGATATGTTGTAACAAGTTTGACTTAATATCTTCAAATATAAAATTGTGCTACAGATTGAAGTTATTGATTTAAAATTTCTACTTTTAGTATTTTTTACCTAATTCTGTTAGTAAGAAAATTGTTTAATATTAGGAAACCTGCCAGTATAATCTATTACATCAAACATGAGGTAAAGAATATGACCATGCTGACAGAAATTGCAATACATATGACTGAATTCAATATCCACTTAGAAAACCTCAATTAGTGTGAAGAAATGGATTGTTATTTAACATAGTAAAGATGATCTGGACAGGATAGATACAAAATAGTATCTATCTTAAATAATAGCCTATGTCACATTTGATGATGACACAAAGATTGCCAATAAATTCGAAACAAGATATGGATCTCATTTTGACTACTACTGAGACTATAGATTTTACTTGATTTAAAATTACCAATTACTTTTTTAAAAATTAATGTATTTTATAGAGGTGACAGTGGTTTACAATACTGATATGATACAGAGATTTATTTCTACTTTAAATTCAAATAATAGACATCTTCTTTCCCTACATTCTCCAAAAATACACCAAAAACTCTCTGGGACCCCCCTTTTGATTAGTACGCAGAACTGCTCATGAACTGGTATTACTCAACACACAACGAGTAATCGGATTCCTGAGCAGAATCACATTACAGCCTTTTCAGCGGAGTTGGAAAACTACCAACTGATTATTTCCCCTGCTGTGTATTCACATCGGGCATTCAGAGAGGCAAGTCCTTGGAAGTGATGCCTAAAAGTGTGACATCTCCGAGTGCCTGGTGATGGCAACAGAGATTCTGAAGTGGTTGTTGAGAGACTAGAGGAAAATGAACAGTTTCCATCTTGAACAGAGAGCTGCCCCTTCTTCCTATCTTCCAACTTGTGTTTTCTGGATCATCTCTTAGTCACTGAAATACCCCTGTTATTATTCCCATGTGGATTTATTTCCAGCCACAATGTAAGAAGTAAGCAATTTTCCTTTTCTCAACTCTTCCATTTTTGCTTTTCTGTCCCATCATGCCAAGAATAAAATATATGTAACCCTCAGATCATGACCTTTGGCCAGTACCCATAAATGTGAAGTTTAAAAAAAAATGGTAAATTCAGGCCAACTGTTGCATTGACTCTCATATCTTGAGAAAAAATGACTTAGGGGATATCATTTTAGGAAAAGAAAAAAAAACTCAAATATCTAAAATGATATGATAGGTCTATGCAAAGAAGTCAGTGCACTGGCAAAATGGGGAAATGATTCCTATATCTGGGGGGTATAGAATTTGTTGAAATTATTTTACTTTAATTTAGCAACTTTTCTTGCCTTCAAGTGATGACTAGAACATCTGAAAGAGTTTATACAATTTAACCTTAATAGCCAAAATGATAGACTTAATTATAGTGTACTTTTTCCTAAGTGTTTACAATCATTTTTGCTACATATAGTTTAAAGTAAATATAGTTTGTGAGGTACAGAGAAACACAGAATTTAAGTCAGTGTCTCTACATAAACCCTGAATTATGAATGTCATGATATGTTCAGTTTGAAAGATATTGCTTTAAACACCTTTAAAAAGATTTGAATGAAAATGAAAAGGTCAATATTATGCACCGAGGTGTTAAACTCCAAAATGGCCCCGAACACATTAAAAAATAAAGTAGCCATTGAGAATTAAGCTTGGTAACAAGCTTTGATTTTTCAAAAACTAATAAACAGTAAAAAATTATCTCTATCAAACCATAGTAACAGCTCTCATTTTCTTGATTCATTTTTGCTGCTCACAAATACCTAACATGTGAGTTCTGTGGGAGAAAGAAAGAAAGAATTAAAATGAATTAGTAGAAACATATTGTGTTACATCTCAGGTTTGTGTAATCCCTGGATGGCAGTTAGTTGTGTTTGTTGCACAGGCTTCAATATAATTAGCCTGATGTTATTCCACTGGGAAGAGGCTGCTTCATCTCCAGCAAACCTAAGGATGAATGATACAAACATGTAGGTGTGATGTATCTCTTGTAATTTGTGTATCTAAAGTCTCATTATTCAAGGGCCTTCTTGGCTTCAGAAAAATAAGAGTCTTGAAGGAAAGTTTACTTGTTTGCAGGTGTTCAGGAAGAGCTGGAAATCCATTCATTTCAAAATGCAGAAAGAGGTTGCTGTAGGTTTTAAAAAATATATTACAGTTAATTTTATTGATTGATTGACTGCCATATGGAAGTGCTTGGCCATCAAACAGAGTTGGAAATAAGTTTTTTCACTAATTTACATATTTCAACTCCCTATGTAAGAGTCAATTGATAATTTCTGATTTGAATAAATAATAAAATTCAGAGACCAGTTAGATCCAGGGTAGGTATAAACTAGAAATTTATATGTTAGAGATTTGAGTTGGGTGGATTAGCCTTTTCCCTTCTTACCACTTCTGAGTAGACAGTGTGTGTTTCTATTTTCTGCTTTTGTAAAAAGAATCAGTTATGTAGCTATTATTTCATGAATCAAGGACTATCTAGGCTGTCAGAAAAATGTGTGTTATGGATAAACATCATTTTCATATAGCATTTTTGAAAGAGTTATTCTGGCTGCTGGGCTGGTGAATAGATGGCTTCATGAGCTCCATATTAACAGTATTAATTGCACTGATTGAACACAATCTACCAGCCAGCATGTGGGTGCCTTATGGTATTTTTGTTTGGTGTCATGGAGTTAAGGAGGCTTCAGGGAATTGTGTTGATATCATCAGTTAATTTGTGGCAAGAGTAATTTTCTTACCTCCTGGCATCTTATTATTTTGAAATAATTATGATAATTATTAAAATTTTAATGATTGATTTATGTTCCTTCAGGCTTTTCAGCTTCTGTGATGAAAATTTTTATAACTAGGCTATTATTTTCCTTTACCAAAAAGTAAATAGAAATAAAAATGTCCAGTGATGATCTCTATTACAATAAGGTGTAAATGGGGCTGTGATATAGTTCTTCATGGGCGACTATGTAAGGGAAGTTTTTTCATCATAATTGGTTAGGACTTCCAATTGTCCAAATGATTATTGGCCCTTCAAAGTGGTTATAGAAGATTCTGTATTTATTCACATAACATCTTAGAATACTTGAACGAGTTCTAGAGTACATTTAATCTGCCCCCCTCTTTTTCAAACAATTAAAAATTCAAACTAAACCAAAGAGAAAGTGTCCTGATGGTGAAAACCACGGCTTTAAGTGTTTTTGAGATGCTTTTAAGAGAAGATCTCAAACTACTGGAAGTAAAGCTGTTTCATCTTTCTATATTTCATTTTTGACCCACCAAGTTTTTAGCCAGTTTAATCACTTTTTCTATTTTTCAAAGTTAGATGTGAATAGCTCTTAAGTGGTTAAATGAAGTAAAAGAAAAATTGAGATCATTTGGAATTTTGGAACATTTCTGCTTTACTTTTTTTTTTTTTTTTATAGAGGCATGTTTTTTTTTATTTGTTTGTTTGTTTGTTTGTTTGTTTTGTTTATACATGCACTGGATACAGTCAGAAGCGCGGGAGGGTGAGAGAATTCACCAGAGCCAGAGCGGGGAGCAGAACAGGCAGAAGGACCGAAGTACACTGCTGAGGGGAGCAGCGGGCGGCAGGAGAGGTCTGCGCGCCATGTGGGACCCTCCTCCGGTGGCCGGGGGGCAACCGGGGATCGAACCGGCGCCGCAGAGGCCGCGGGCAGCTTCGCAACCCAGCGCTCAACCGCTGCACCACGGGGGAGGCCCTTCTGCTTTACTTTTTAATTTAAAAAAAATAATAATTATTTTATCCTTTGCTGTATTATTAAGAGAAGAGTACAGTCATCCAGGGTGACAGTCAAATAATACTCAGTTTTATTTATTAAAAATCAACCATAGTGGGGCCTCCCCTGGTGGCGCAGTGGTTGAGCGCTGGGCTGCGAAGCTGCCCGCAGCCTCTGCAGCACCGGTTTGATCCCCGGCTGCCAGTGAGGGTCCCACATGGAGTGCAGACATCTCCTGCTGCACCCGCTGCTCCCCTCAGCAGTGTGTTTCATTGGTCTGCCTGTTCTGTTCCCTACTCTGGCTCTGGTGAATTCTTCTCACCCTCCCGGCTTCTGACTGTACCCAGTGCTTGTATAAATAAATAAATAAATCTTTAAAAAAAAAAAAAGAAAAGAAAATTCAACCACAGTAACATTGTACGGCTTACCATAGGATTTGGGTTTGACTGCTTTAATTAGCTAGGATTATCCTTAGAACATCATCTCTCCATTACACAGGGAACTAAAGCCTTTCCAATCATGGTGTTAGTAAATTGTTGGGTTGGTCCACACTACGTTCTTGGGCCCCTCTGCATCTGCATTCTGGATGGAGTTGCAGCTCTTTCAGCAACCAAAGGGCAGTCACAGTCTGTTCACTTTTCATCAGGCACTTCTCCAAATAGCATCATGTGACCAAAAGAAAATAGAAATTCAGTGTTAGCTTTGGAAATCTCTGAATTTCTCATAAAAAATACTTCCAGAAACATTGTTGAAAAGAGAATTCAAGATACAGAAAAAGGTTTGGTGAGATAATTTCCCAATTCTATTTCAATATCGTGGTATTCTCAAAAAAATTCTTTCTATGCCAGTGGTGGTGGTCTCGTCATCTGCTTGACTCATTTTCATGCTATGCATTACAAAAATTTATCTATTGCAAAAGCCAGTCCATTCTGTAGGCAGGTATTGGAGTCTTTTCTTACTGTGATATAGTTTATTTCACCAGTATAAAGCATTGCTATTAGAAATTCTGAGAAAAATATATTAGAATCAGAAATTTTATAACACTGTAGTTTTCAGAGAGTTCCAGCTCAATTACTCTGAGTAACTTCCTAGGTGGTTAGTATGGCTTCCCTCTTCCTTCCCTTTTGCTTGTTCTGTTTGCTGCATTTCACTGATTTCTCTGACGGGAGGTCAAGATGGCAAAGAGAAACGAAAAACATTTTATCAAACAGAGAAATAAATGAAGGGGGACATAATATGAAAATACAAAAAGACAAAAATTGTGATTAAAAAATTATATAGACAAACATAAATTTTCAGCAGGGAATTATTTGAAGATATATGTTAAATTAAAATAAAATGAAAGATTCGAGAGGAATAGAGGGTTTCTGCTTTTGTCAATCTCTTGGTGTTTGTACCTTAATAATTCTCCAATAAAACTCAGTTAAAGCCTCTGAGTAAGGCACCCTGCATCATAAATTCAGTCTAGGTGATCATTTGGAATTTTGGAAGTCGCAAAAATTCCAAATTATCAGCCAGTTTATCTTAATTCTGCTTAGTTCAATATCTTTTTTTTTCCCCTCAGTAAATTCTGTGAATGGATTACCCGGGCTAAAGAATTATGAAGTAATTTATCCTCAAAGACTTCATCCACTGTATAAAAGAGAAGTCAAGGACCCAGATCAGATGGTAAAGCTTTTGATTTAACAAAGAATCTCTATATAATATAGAAATATATTATGGTTGCATGTGCATATATCTACACTTATATGTATAATTTGCTTGCTTTTGACCTATTTTTATTAATCTCCACAATAACCTAATGCTCTGTTATTATCTTCATTTTTCAAATTAAGTTTCTGGCAGTTGAAATAAATGGTATAAAGTATCACACAGAGAGTAAATTTTAATACCTTTATAGAAATTTGTGATTTATTTCATGAAGTTCCAAAAAAAAGAGACAAAGCATTTTATCTACCTATCCATCCATACAAACACAGCTATGAACATAAAAATCAAAGATAAAAATAAAATATTGTAGATTAATTCATGCATACACATATATGAAATTTACATCTGCTCTTTCTAACTGGGTTATTAAAATTTGCATAATTCTTGCCACTTAGTGAACCTATATATTCTTAGTCAAAATTTACTCAACAGACATTTATTGTAAAAGAAAAGTTTAAACATCATGATTCATTCAACAGCAATTTTCTAATTACCTACACCCAAAATTCTGTGGGGAGCCAGGAAAATACAGATAAATGAGACATAAATAATAGCTTACAGAAATAAGTTAACTCACTGGAGGACCTGTTGCTCTACTAGACAAGATTTTACTTAGATTATTTCTTCCAAAGAAAACACGTTTATAACAGCATAACCTGTAGTAAACCTTGTTTCCCAAAATAATTATCTTTCCACAAAATACTAACACCAATTGAGACCCACATGCATTAATATTCCCATCCAGACAACTGTCTTTAACTGCTTTCTGGTAGTCTCTTAAAATATCACATCTTTTTTCACTGAATATTTTGAAGAAAAGTTGAATATAGTTCTAGAGTTTCTTTTTTCACTGATATTTATTTTACATCATTGTTCATTTTTAAACAATGTTTGCTTCACCCCACCCCAGGTGTAGTTCCCATAGAGTTTCCTTCTCTAAGGCACCTGTGCACCATCACCTCAGTCCCCTGTGCTCCTCCCTCCCTCCCTCTGATCCCTCTCCCTCCTCCTCCCCTGCAGTATGCCCCTGATTTATAAGTGTCTGTTTTTGCTTTGTTGTATATTGTACTGTTATTATTCTTTCACACTGATGTCTTACTTATAGTCCTGCTATAAGTGAAACCACCCAATCTTTTTCTCTTTCCTTTTGACTTATTTAACTGAGCATAATTCCTTCTAACTACATCCATGTTTCTGCAAATGGCAGTATTTTATCTTTTTTGATTGCTGAATAGTATTCCACTGTGTATTGCAGCACTATTTATAGTAGGTAAAATCTGTAAACAACCCAAATGCCCAAAAATAGATGACTGGATTAAAAAGATGTGGTATATATGCACAGGTCTAGAGTTTCTACTCACAGTTACAAAGCGATTTCCTTCCAACTGGAAAAGACAAATTTAAGTGTTTGACTATTTTGATGACAAGCCACAGAGTAGTTACTGGTACCTACTGGATCATCTAATTTAAATTTTTGTAATGATTGAGCAGATGGATGCAGTTGATACAATGTGCTTGATATTTATTTCAAATACATTATTTAGCCTACTACTCAATTAACTGGCCATAAGAACCTTATGTTTTCCCAATTCATAATTGAAAGTATAAAAGATCTAAATTGAGAGGTCTTATTTGTACGCAGGTCTTAGCTTTGCTAATTCTTCCTGTGTTAATTTAGATATGCACAAGTTTCAATTTCTCTGTCTTAAACTTGAACTGACTAATAATAGTAACATCCAATATGACTGTGTTATGATATCATATATAAAAAGTGAGGCAGGAAGCTATTATTCATTATTTGTTCAAGATTATAGTATGACCTGTGTAACTCATCATCCACTTCATATGACTAACTTTTCAGGATCCTTGTACTTAATGCCTTGGATTATTAGATCATTTTGTTTTCTTTCTGCTTCTCTACATAAACTTGCTTTGCAGTCAGTCCCTGTATTCTTAAAGTCTTTCTTTATAATGTGCTCATTTCTAGCTCAATGGTCTTTCATATGGAATGTTGTCTCTACATAAAACTCAGTCCCATTATATTCCTTGTAAACTCAATGGAATATTCCTGTATATTCCTGAATCATGCTTCAGTCTTGATATTACCCCATTTGGCTCTTGATTTTTTTAAATACTGCTTTTATATTTGTAGAGCTGGTGTGTGAGTATGTGAATGCATGTCATCTCTCTTTTGGTTTGAAACTGCCCTGATCAATAAAATAAGTGTTTTATTTGTTTTTTTTGATATGTCTGTTTCATCTTCATTCTCATTTCCTATCCCCTGTTCTACGAAAAGCATTCTATAAATGCTCATTGCGTTCACTGATTCAAAGTGGCCTTGAAAAGCACAACAATTTCATCTTTTACGAGAGATAAAATGTTAAACACAATCTCACAAAGTATCTAAGGAAAATTTACCTAATTTGAATGCTTTAATGTCTCTTTATATGATGAAACCTGGTTTTATTTTTTTTATAATTTTTTTAAGATTTGTTTTTATACAAGAACCGGGGTACAGGCCAGATGCGCGGGAGGGTGAGAAGATTCACCAGAGACAGAGCAGGGAACAGAACAGGCAGACTGATGAAATACACTGCTGAGGGGAGCAGCAGATGAGATAGGAGAGGTCCACCTCACCATGTGGGATTCTCGCCAGCCTGCCGGGATCAAACCCACGCTGCAGAGGCTGCGGACAGCCTCACAGTGCAGCGCTCAACCACCTGCGCCACGAGGGAGGCCCTAATTTTATTTTTATGGTTTTATCTAGTATATTTGTAAGTTTCTCCTTGTCCCTTCAGTGTAGAAGAGACCATGTCATTGGACAGGATGATATAATCAGATGAGCCCTAAGTGCTTCCACACCATCTCACAAACATATGCAAATCTCATGTTTACTTTTTAGTATTTAAGTGACATTGAGGTTGTCAGGTGCTGGTTGATGCCTTTGAGCATGTTCTCACAGCCAGTAAGTGACTGAACCATAAAAAGTAACTTTGGCTAGTGAAACATTCAAAAAGAAGTGGGCCCTTACTCTAGAACCTCATTCCTGTCTCCCAGTCACTCATGTCTAGTTCTTGAAATTTCTTACATCTGATGTGCTTTCTTCCTTGTATAGAATTGCCAGATTTAGCAAATAAAAACAACAGGCTATCCAGGTAAACTTGAGTATTATAAACAGTAAACGCTTTTTTTAGCTTAAGTATTCTCCAATATTGAATGGGTCATACTTATATTTTTAGAAATATGCACTGTTCATGTAACATTCAGAGTTAACAGACACCCTATATTTTGCTGGAAAATCCTACCATGTAGTTTAATTTTTCTTTCTTTGAACATTCAGAACTAAACTCTGGCAGTGTCTCTGTGATTCTAGTCCCTGTTCCATCTATAAACACCAGGGCAATTGTTGTCCCCCACTGGCCAGTGCCTGACATCTCAGTCCTGCCCTGTCACTTACTGAGTCCCTCCACATCATACTTGTGTTGCAAGCATAGACTACAGATTCTAGTGACATCTTGTCTACCACTCAGCACACACATCCTTTCCCCTGACATAGAATCTTCTTTTTATTTTGTTCAGGCACAGCTTATGACTAATAAGAGCACATAGGCTAAGTTCTTGGGAATTATCCTTGTGGTTTCTTTTTTCTTTTCTTTTTTTCTTTATACAATCCCTGGGTATAGTCAGAAGCGTGGGAGGGTGAGAGAATTCACCAGAGCCAGAGTGGGGAAAAGAACAGGCAGAATGAGGAAGAACACTGCTGAGGGGAGCAGTGGGCGCGGCAGGAGAGGTCTGCGCACCTTGTGGTACCCTTGCCAGCAGCCGGGGATCAGATCGAGCCGGGGATCGAGCCGGGGATTGAGCCGGGGATCAAGGCTGGGATCGATCCAGCGCTGCAGAGGGTGCGGGCAGTTTCGCAGTCCAGCACACCAGGGGAGGCCCTATCCTTGTGGTTTCTATGTTGAGACTGTTGGTCTTCCTTGTGCAATGAATTGATTAACAATTACTGTTAACATCCAGAACTCATAATGCAATGTGAACACAGGGGCCTCTGCATTCCATGCTTGCTGCATAGGTCACTTCTCAATGCAGTGAAGAAAAGGACTCTTGTACTTGTTACACAACCCTGCCCTCTACTGGACCAGAGAACGAGACATTGGCATTGCCAGTGAGCTGTGCCAACACCTTCATCACCCAGGATCACTTTGCTTAAGATGTGGCCTAGAGTGAGATAATCTTTTGCAAAAACTTACTAAAAGGCGCATTAAAGACCAGAGTAGAACCGAAAATATTTTATTTATGGCCATAAGTTTTATTTGCATGATATAAGAGGAACTAAATATTTTTTTTAATAAATGAGCAAATAAATATGTAAACAAGTGAGTGAATGAGTAGCCCTTAAAATGTTAGGCCAAATATTGTTACTTTTATTACATATCTTTCCACAAGATTATAAGCTTCCTAACAGGTACATTTTTTTCTTTCTCAGAGTTGAATTTCCAGAACCAGTCAGTCTTGCTTATAACCAGCACTTAAACAATATTTGTTGAATGGATGGGTGGGTGAATAGATAGTTGAATAAATATATGGATATAAAGGTTTCAGATTTGTCCATTTAGTCAGCAGCTTTGTTTGATGTCTCAAAAGAGGTAGAGGTATATATTTAGTATATATAGACTGATATTAAATAAAAGCAGGTATTCTTCACCAATGATAAAACCGATGGACTTAGACAAATGAATATTTGTGTATGTTTTTAATTACCAGTAAATGTGTATATATTTTTGCAGGAAAAATATGAAACTGAATTGAAATATAAAATGACAGTAAATGGCAAAATTGCAGTGCTTCACTTGAAAAAAACCAAGTAAGTCTATTCTTTTTTTTTTTTATAAATTTTATTGTTATATTCCCCATACAATTGCAGCCCCCCCATTCTGACCCCAGTCCCTCCCCTCCCGCCCCCGCCCCCGTAAAAGTGTCTCTGGTTCATAGTTTTTTGTTGATTTTGATTTTCACTTTCTTATATTCATTTTCCTGGTCCCTTATTTAAGTTTTCTAGATTCCTGCTATGAGTGAGACCATCCGGTATTTTTCTTTTTCTTTTTGGCTTATTTCGCTGAGCATGATCCCTTCCAGCGCCATCCATGTTGCTGCAAATTGCATGTGTTTATCTTTTTTGAATGCTGAGTAATATTCCATGGTATATATGTACCACATCTTCTTGATCCAGTCATCTATTTTTGGGCATTTGGGTTGTTTCCAAAGCTTAGCTATTGTAAACAGTGCTGCTATAAACATAGGGGTGCAGGTGCTCTTTGGAATTGATGTTTCTGTGTCCTTTGGGTAAATACCTAGGAGTGGAATTGCTGGATCATATGGAAGCTCTATGTTTAGTAGGTCCAGAAATCTCCACACAGCTTTCCACAGTGGTTGGACCAGTTTGCACTCCCACCAACAGTGCAGAAGAGTTCCTTTTTCTCCACACCCTCGCCAACATTTGTTGTTGCTAGTTTTTTTAATATGTGCCATTCTCACTGGTGTAAGAGGGTATCTCATGGTAGTTTTGATTTGCATTTCCCTGATGACAAGTGATGTTGAACATTTTTTCATATGCCTGTTGGCCATTTGCATTTCCTCTTCAGAGAAGTTTCTTTTTAGCTCTTCTGCCCATTTTTTGACTGGATTATTTTCTTTGTTGTTGTTGAGTCTCATCAGCTCTTTGCAGATTTTTGTGATCAGTCCTTTATCATTAGTGTTGGGTGCAAAAATGTTCTCCCAGTTGGTGGGGTTTCTCTTTGTTTTTGTTATTGCCTCTTTTGCTGTGCAAAAGCTCTTTAATTTGATGTAGTCCCAGCTGTTTATCTTTGCCTTCACTATCACTGCTTTGGGTGATGTGTCTGTAAAGATGTCTTTGATGTGCAAATCACGTAGTGTTTTGCCTATATTTCCTTCTATATATTTTATGGTTTCAGGTCTTATGTCTAGTTCTTTAATCCATTTTGAGTTGATTTTTGTGTTTGGTGTGAGGTAGTGGTCAAGCTTCATTCTTTTGCATGTAGCGACCCAGTTTTCCCAGCACCATTTATTGAACAAACTTTCTTTGCTCCAATGCATATTCTTTGCTCCTTTGTCAAAGATTAGTTGACCATAAATCTGTGGGTTTATTTCTGGATTTTCTATTCAATTCCATTGGTCTGTATGTCTGTTCTTGTTCCAATACCATGCAGTTTTGATGATTATGGCTTTGTAGTATAGTTTGAAGTCTGGGAGTGTGATGCCTCCATTCCCTTCTTTTTTTTTCAGGAGAGCTTTGGCTATTCGGGGTTTTTTGTGATTCCATATGAATTTCATCAATAATTGTTCTATTTCTTTGAAGAATGACATTGAAATTTTGATTGGAATAGCATTGAATCTGTATATTGCTTTTGGAAGGATGGCCATTTTAATAATGTTTATTCTTCCAATCCATGAGCAGGGGATGTCTCTCCATTTCTTTGTGTCTTCTTCTATTTCTTTTAACAGTGTTTTATAGTTTTCTTTGTATAGGTCCTTTACCTCTTTTGTTAGATTTATTCCCAAATATTTGATTTTTTTTGTTTCAATAACAAAAGGGATGGTTTTTTTGATTTCTTCTTCTTCAGATTTATTGTTTGTGTATGGGAAGGCTACTGACTTTTGCGTGTTGATTTTGTATCCTGCCACTTTACTGAACTGATTGATGAGTTGAATTAGCTTTTCTGTGGAGTTTTTGGGGTTCTCTATGTATAATATCATATCGTCTGCAAATAGTGATAGTTTGACTTCTTCTTTTCCTATTTGGATTCCTTGGATGTCTTTCTCTTGTCTTATTGCCCTGGCTAGGACTTCCAGTATTATATTGAAAAGCAGTGGTGAGAGTGGACATCCTTGTCTTGTTCCAGATCTTAATGGAATTGCTTTCAGCTTTTCACCATTGAGAATGATACTGGCTGTTGGCTTGTCATAGATGGCCTTTATGATGTTGAGGTATGTTCCTTGTATCCCAAGAATTTCAAGGGCTTTTATCATGAATGGGTGTTGCACTTTGTTGAAAGCTTTCTCAGCATCTATTGATATTATCATATGGTTTTTATATTTCTTTTTGTTGATGTGTTGGATAACGTTGATTGATTTTCGGATGTTAAACCATCCTTGTGTCCCTGGAATGAATCCTACTTGGTCGTGGTGAATCATCTTATGGATACATTGTTGGATTCTGATAGCTAAAATTTTATTGAGGATTTTTGCATCAGTGTTCATTAAGGAGATTGGCCTGTAGTATTCCTTTTTTGTGTTGTCCTTGTTCGGTCTTGGTATTAGTGTAATGTTGGCTTCATAAAACGTGTTTGGTATTGTCCCTTCCTTCTCAATTTTTTGGAAGAGTTTGTGAAGGATAGGCACTAATTCGTCTCTGAATGTTTGGTAGAATTCATTTGTAAATCCATCAGGTCCTGGGCTTTTGTTTTTGGGGAGGTTTTGGATTACCATTTCAATTTCGCTTATTGTAATTGGTCTGTTTAGGTGTTCTATTTCTTCTTTATCTAGCTTTGGGTGATTGTAGAGTTGTAGGAATTTGTCCATCTCCTCTAGATTGTTAAACTTGTTTCCATATAACTGTTCATAGTAGTTACTGATTATTCTTTTGATTTCTGCTGTGTCCGTTGTGATTTCTCCTCTTTCATTGATGATCCTGTTTATTTGTGCTTTCTCCCTTTTTTCCTTTGTGAGCCTGGCTAGGGGTTTGTCTATTTTATTGATTTTTTCAAAGAACCAGCTCTTGGTTTCATTGATCTTTTGGATTGTTTTTTTAGTTTCAATTTCATTTATTTCTGCTTTGGTTTTTATTATTTCTTTTCTTCTACTGGTTTTGGGGTTTTTTTGTTGTTCTTTTTCTAGATCTTTGAGCTTCGAGATTAGGTTGTTTCTTTGCGTTCTTTCTTGTTTCTTGATGTGAGCTTCTATTGCTATATATTTTCCTCTTATTACTGCTTTTGCTGCATCCCATACATTTAGGATATTGGTGTCCTCCTTGTCGTTCAATTCAAAAAATTTTTTAATTTCTTCTTTGATCTCCTCATTAGTCCAATGGTCTTCCAGTAGTGTGGCTTTTAATCTCCATGAGGTAGGAAAGTTCCTTGCCTTCTTTTTATGGTTTATTTCTAGTTTGATGCCTTCATGGTCAGAAAAGATGGTTGATATGATTTCAATCTTGTTGTATCTGTTGATGTTTGTCTTGTGCCCCAGTATGTGATCGATCCTGGAGAATGATCCGTGTGCGCTTGAGAAAAATGTGTACTCCGTTTTTTGGGGGTTTAGTGTTCTATAGATGTCTGTTAAGCCCAATTGCTCTAGGTCCTTATTTAGAGCTTTGGTTTCTTTACTTATTTTTTGTCTTGTTGATCTATCCATTGTTGTTAGTGGTGTGTTGAAGTCTCCCACTACGTATGTGTTTTCTCTGATGTCTGTTTTCAGAGAGGACAACAGTTGTCTGATATATTTTGGTGCTCCTTCGTTTGGTGAGTATATGTTAATGAGTGTTATTTCTTCTTGAAGTATTGTCCCCTTGATCATAATGTAGTGACCATTGGGGTCTCTTTTTATCTTTTTGAGTTTGAAATCTGTTTTATCTGATATAAGTATAGCTGTTCCTGCTGTCTTTTTTGGTCCATTTGCTTGTAGGCTTGTTTTCCATCCTTTAACTTTGAGCCTATTTTTATCTTTTGTAGATAAATGTGTTTCCTGGAGACAGCAAAAGGTTGGGTTTTGTTTCTTAATCCAGGCTGCAACTCTGTGTCTTTTTATTGAAGAGTTTAGTCCATTTACATTTAGAGTTAATATTGATATGTTAACATCTGTATTTGCCATTGTGTTTGTCTTTCCTTTGATTTTATTTATTTATTCTTTTAATAACTTTTTTTTTTTTGGCCTTCTTTCATTGTTATTCGTCCCTCTGAGGTTCTGGCTTTAGGACTCCTTGTAGTATTTTTTGGAGTGGGGGTTTAGTTGCAATGAAATTCCGGAGTTTCTGTTTGTCTGGGAAGGTCCATATTCTTTCTTCAAAGAGGAAGGAGAGCTTTGTGGGATAGAGTATTCTTGGTTGGCATCTGTTTTCTTGGAGTCTGTTGACTATGTCCCTCCACTCTCTCCTTGCCCGTAGTGTTTCTTCGGAGAAGTCTGATGTCAGCCTGATTGGTTTTCCTTTGAATGTTATCTGTTTCTTCCCTCTTGCCAGCTTCATTATTTTTTCCTTGTCCTGGATTCTTGGGAGCTTTACTATTATGTGTCTTGCTGTATTTTTCCTTTCGTCGTGGAAGTTTGGTGTTCTTCTTGCTTCTTGTATATCAATTTTCAGCTCCTTCTTCACATTTGGGAAGTTCTCTTCAATTATCTCTTTGAATATTTTCTCTGTTCCTACATCTCTCTCCTCTCCTTCTGGTATTCCTATAACTCTTATATTTCCTTTCCTCATGGAGTCAGATAGTTCCCGAAGTCTTTCCTCGTTCTTTTTCCTTCGTACTTCTCTTTCCTTTTCTGTTTTGGTTCTTTTTATTTCTGTGTCTTTAAGATTACTTATTTGTTCTTCCATTTCATCTATTCTGCTTTCATTGCTTTTCCCAGAATTCTTTAGTTCTTCCATTAATTCTTTGATCTCCTGCATTTCTTTTACTTCCCTCTTTAGGGACTCAATTTCTTTCTTCTGACCATTGTTTTCCCTCTCTAGGGACTCAATTGCATTCTTCTGATCGTTGATTATTTTTCCCTTATCATTGTTTTCCTTTATGACTTCTGTCAGTTTTTTAATCACGGCAATTTTAAATTCTCTTTCTGGAAGGCTCAGAAATTCTTCCAAGTTATTGTCGTTGCAATCTGGGGGCTGGTTTTCTTTTTGTGGTGTGCTTTTTCTCTGGAGAGTTGCTAGGTTGCGTGTGGTTCTTCTCCTCCCTACTGTCTGTTTTCTAATTTGCCGTATGCGTTGGGACACTGTGTTGTTGGGACTGGCCGGCATCTTGGGTGGGCTTCTCTGCTCCCCTCTGGTTCCTCCAGGAGTCATCTGTCAGTTTCAAGCAGTCTTTACTGGAGAAAGGTCCCTGTTCTAAAATGCCGATGTGGGGACACACTCCCCTGTGTGCCTGGTCTGCCCCGGCGGTGGGTTCCTGCTCCCCCTCTGGGCTTGGACTGCAGGCCAGAGGGGGTCTGGCGTGGGCGAACTTCCCCCGCTCACCTCTGGCTCCTGAGGAAGCCTTCTGCAGGTAGTCTTTACTGAAGAAATGTCCCTGTTCTAAAATGGTGATGTGGGACACACTCCCTGCGCGTCTGGTCTCAGGCACACTCTTCTGCGCGCCTGGTCTGCCCTGGCTGTGGGTGCTCGCTCTCCCTGTGGGCTCAGACTACTTGTTCGGAAGGGGCCCGGTGTGGGCTAACTCCCCAGCTGGCCACTAGCTCCTTCAGGAGCCTCTTCTGGCTTCAAGTCGCTAGGTGGCGCCAGAGATCTCTCCTAGAGCCCTTGGGGAGCTGATTTTCCACCCCGTGGGACAGGGAGCAGAGCGGGAATGGTAGGGTACACCTCAACGGCTTTGGGGTGCTGTGTCTGCCTTGTGCCCCACCGTCGTGGGGAACCCACGCCCCTAATTTCGTGCCCCGGGTCTCAGTTCCAAAGCCCTCAGTTCCAGGACGCGGGCTGTAGCCCAGATCAGTGGCGCGGGAATGGCGCCTTTTGAATCCCGCTTCCCTGCCTGGGTGCCTGGTTCCTGCTCACTCAGGGAGGGCCTCCGCGCGTCTCCCCACAAGCCTAGGTCGCAGGCGCGGGGACCTGGGCAGCTGCGATCCGATCCGGATCAGCGCGCCGCTTTCCGCGCAAGCTTACCAGGCGGCCGGGGCTGTGTGCTGGTGCTGGTCTCCTCCTGGGGGGCGGGGCTCTCTTTAATGGCGCCTGGAGCTCACCTCCGCGGCGGGTCCTGCAGGGTTCTCCACAGCTCCCGTTCACGGGGTGTGGTGGCTGAAATAGTTCCTTTCCACTCACAGTCCCACTTGCTGCGTCCGTTTTTCTTGTTGGCCGTTTTGGTTTGTTGTTTCCCTCCTCTCTGCCCGTCGGAGAGTGCCGACTTTGTGGTCGGGGGAGGGGAGCAGGGTTCTACGCTTCCCTCCCTTCTGGTCCTCTTTTATGGCAACTTTCTTCTTTGGGCAGTTTGCTGGAGTCGTCCGTTTATCTTCCGTGTCCCAGTTCTCACTGGGACCTGCCGCTTTTCCTCCCTATTAACTTTTTTTAATGGGAGATCTTACCCGCAGCGTCTCCTCGCTGCCATGTTGCTCCGCCCCTCCCAAGTCTATTCTGATATCATCCTCATCAGTAGTAAATTAGCATATAAAAATTGTGCTAATTGTGTCTGTTACCGCTTATGGCTTTTGCCAACCTTGGCTCATCAGTTTTTGCTCTTAATACGTTCAAAGTGTTTTTAGCAAATATTTGTTCTTACATATGTAGTAGAAACACATTGGATAAAACAAAAGTTTACTATAGTTTTTATACTTCTAGTAATAAAACACAGGCAGACATGCATTTGATCAAATTCGATGAAGTATCAGAGAGATAGGTCTAGTGCACTTTGCTGTGATTTTTAAATCTACCCATAGAGCATTGTATTTTATAATTCCAACAGTGAAAATTAAGATTTCAAAATCATTTTGAAATGATTGTCAGGATTGATTTGGGCTCTATTGATTCCATTCTGAGGGCTCTTTCGATCCAACTACCCACTAATTTTTTTAAGATTTATTTAATTATGCATACAAGAAATGGGATACAGGCCAGAGTTGCAGGGTGGTGAGAGAATTCACCAGAGACAGAGCGGGGAGCAGAACAGGCAGACAGATCTAAAACACTGCTAAGGGAAGCAGCAGGGGAGACAGGAGAGTCAGCCACACCATGCAGGGCTGGGATTGGAACCCAGGCTGCAGAAGCTGCAGACAGCTTCACAGTGCTGTGCTCACCCGCTGTGCCAGCAGGGAGGCCCCCAACTACCCACTAATTGTCCATTTTTCTCTCACATTACATTGCCATCATACCCCTTTATTCATTTCATCCAAATTAAACTATTCTCCTCAAACTCTTCTGATCATCTCTATCGCAGACCTTGGTCATCCTATATCTAGATGGTTTCCAAAGTAATTTTTCAAATTATGTGCTCAATCTCTTAATCCCTAATTTGTTCTATATGTAAAACAACATATTTTTTTTTTATTTGAATGGATCATCACCTTTTGCAAAAATTCACAACTTGCTGGAGCTTGGAAACTGTACTTTAATGGAAATAAAACTGGTCTTTGATTCAGGCAAACCTGGATGTGATCATTTGCACTTGAATTATTTAATCTCATCTGAAAAATAAAAGAGTAATATTTATCTCTTAGAATTTTTGAAAGGAATAAGTTAACCTAATCTAACCTAGCAGCCAGTGTACATGAGTGCAAACTAATTAGTTCATTTCCTCCTTGTCCTTCCTCTTTTAAAATACATATATCAATATAAAGTAAAAATCAAAATCAACAAGCAACTATAAACCAGAGACATACTATGGGGGATGGGGTGGAAGGAGGGGTGGGAAAAGGAAGGACTAGAGTCAAAATAAGGGGGGGGGGTGCAATTGTATGGGGAATATAACCAAAATGAAAATGCATACATTGTGCAAAGATGAAAAAAGATGTAAGAATTATATAAAATAAAATATTTAAATTTTTTAAAAATTCAAAATATATATATATATATATATATTCAATTGTATGGGGAATATAACCAAAATGAAAATGCATACATTGTGCAAAAATGAAAAAAAAAAACAAAAAATAATAAAATATATATTCAGACTCCTATTTTCTGAAAGATTTTTAAAAATTTTTAATTGTTTATTTCAGCATTTTTTTCTTAAGAGTTGTTTTCAACTCTTATTTTTGTTTCAGTACAGTATGTATGTCCCTGCAAGAGGCTTGCTGTCTTTTTTTACTAATTACAACTACCAGCAGTCACCTGATGCATTAGTTAAAAATATTTATTTTATATAAGCTCCAGTATTTATTACAATCATAATTTTAGATGCTTAGTGCAAATGCTGAAAAGACCCTACCTACCAAAGCAAATTAATTTTCAATCAATTTAACCCTGTTATTAGTTACTAATGGGCAAGTAAAAGCGCAGTTACCCAAACAGTTGAAGAAGATTGCTCTTCTCAATAATTTTTATAATCTGCCTTTCTTAGTTTCCCTTTTATCCTTTTATCCCTTTTATCCTTTTATCCAAATTTCCCTTCAGACAAATAAACAAAATAAGCAAGTCTTTTTTTGGGGGGGAAGCATATATTGTTCTATAACATTTAGGAATGTCCCTGTCTGTATTATTTTAAGCATCACATTGATGGTTGGACTTGTTTTGGGGATGTAGGACTTGGAGCTCAGGAATTAAAACTTTTATGCACAGCCAGTGAAAGTTCTCACTTTGATCGCTGGACTTTGTAATTTTCCTGAATAATCATGACTTCTTTTTCCCTCTCAGTGGTCTCCTTGCACCAGACTACACAGAAATACATTATAATTCCACTGGCAAGGAGGTTACCACAAGCCCGCAGATCATGGTAAGATCATTTCCTAGATTTATTGAAAGATGGTGTTATTTCCAGACAAATAATGAAAATAATATTTGCATTTAAAGTGGTGCTTTGCTCAATAGCAATAATTACTTAATTGATACCCTTCGACACAGTGGTTTGATATGAACAAAGGCATATCTCGACAGCCTTCAAGAACTCTGCAAGAGAGTGGGCAGAAGGAGATGTTACTTTTATCAGAAAAGTTAAGAACTAAACACATCTCATGTTCTTAGTACATGTTAGCTTAGTAAGATCATGTAGTCTCGCAGACTCAAGACCATTTCCTCAGTGGTAGAATTGGTCAATTTCTATGTTTTTTCCAAAATAATTTCCACACTTGAATTTTATTCAGAGCAGATGTAAAACAGAATGAGAGATAGTTCAACACTGTCATCTTTTCTGAGTTCCATTTTTTTTTATTGGAAGCTCTTTGAACATTCCCTTTTATATCAAAATTTACATGGACCATAACTTCATCTAAGCAAAGTAGAATGGTGTCCTTGACTGACATATATCTACAGAAGAAGGTGTTCGGATAGGCATTTATAGGCATTTTGCTTCAGATGGAGGCAGGGGATGTTGTACTGATCCAGTTAACCTGGTGGAATTCTTCAGATGAATCAATGAATTCAACCACAATCTGAATAACTCATCCACTGGGAAGAGCTCATAGTTTAAAAAAATGAACAATTTAAGGGAAAAAAATAATGCCTGATTTGGAGGAACTCAGGGTTTTTTAAGCTTACAGATGTAAATTTGTTTCTTCCAGACCATATTCACCCCTGCTGTGCAACTTCAGCAGCACCTATACCAACATTTAGTTAACACTCTAAGTATTTTGGGATCATTAAGTAAATATTAAAGATTTTAACAAGTAAAAGCTTTAAAATATTCTATTTTTCTAAGTTGACATTTGTTCAGTATAAAGTGGTTTAAAGGCACTGTATTTCCTTTTTTTTTTTGAGAATTTAACTTCAAATTTAGCCATGGGTCTAAAAGTATGCACACTTTCCTTTGCAAAATCTCTTTTCCTTTTTGTTTTTTAGGATGATTGTTATTACCAAGGGCATATCCTTAATGAAAAAGTTTCTGATGCTAGCATCAGCACTTGTAGGGGCCTAAGGTAAGACATCCTAAATGGATTGTGTGTACCTGTGATGATGGGAGGAGGATGTTTCAATAAATCTGAACAATTTCAAACATGATTTACTACAGTTGAGTGTGAATCCTAGGATCTCAAAAAATTTGAAATTTGAAGGAGACACGGCTTCTCTTGACAGTGGTGTGTAAATTACACATCCACATTGTTTGCTGTGTTGTTGTTTGCTTATGTTCAAAATGGAGGTTTCTTTAGTATAAGTTTTAGAGTCAAGATTTTTAGGGAATGGGGCCTCTCTGGTGGTGCAAGGGGTTAAGCACCGCGCTATGAGGCAATCAATCCGCAGACTCTGCAGCAGGAATTCGATTCCCGGTTGGCCAGGGAGCAACCCACATGGCGCAGCAGACCTCTCCTGTCTCGCCAGCTGCTCCCCTCAGCAGTGTACTTCGGTCAGTGTGCCTGTTGTGTTCCCTACTCTGTCTCTGGTGGGTCCTCTCACCCCCGTATCTCTGGCCTGTACCCCAGCTCTTGTATGCATAAATAAATAAATCTTCAAAAAAAAATTTTTAGGGAATGGGTGTCCCTCTTCATCTCTCCTCTCCAAGTCTCAATTCTCTCTGTTGTTCATCCTGTCTATGACAAGGACATCCAGTTTCTCTCTACATGTTAATGACCCACTCTGCATCTGTCTACAGCAGGAAATGCCCAGACTTGATTGTCTAATGTCCTCTTCCAAACCTCCATATTTCTTCCATATCTGGATATTTCAATAAAAATTGCAATCATAATGTACTTCATATCAAACTAATGATTTACTTCCAAATCTTTTATTTTCCAGTGTTCCCTGTCTCAATGAATGGTATAATAAATTAATGACTTATACTTTCAGAAACTTAGTGCCTTGATGATTTCTAGTCATCAACCTAGATTTTTCAATCTAGTATTAAGTCCTGTTGATTTTATGTTCAAAATATTTCCAGAGATTAGGCATTATATTCTCTCTCTACTTCCACAACCTCATCCAAGCTATCATGATCGTTTTTGCAAATGATTGCAGTCAACCACTTATTTCTTCATTTCCACTCTTGTTGGCTTCTAAGTGCCTGTACATTTAATCCAGTCTCCTTTTTATATGCTGTTGTACATTTTCTTCCTAGCAATATAGCATAATTAAATTGTATGTGTATATATGTAGATATATGCTTCTATATCTATATCTATATATATATATATATGAGTCAGGTCAGATGCAATTATTTGATCTATATCCATCTTCTTCATTGGAATATAAGGTCTGGAGAAAGCATGAGAGGAGATACTGGGACTTTTTTTTAAACCATCTGCCTATAGCTCAATGCCTAATGTATAATGAGGGCTCCAAAATATTGGTGGGATGAACCTTAGGTCAGGGCTTCATTAAAAAGAAGTAGAAGAAATTGATAATGGACATTGATCCCATATTTACATACTGTGTCCTTCAATATTGGCAACCATCCTTTTAGGTTGTTTTTTTTATTATTATATAATTTATTTATTTTTATATATTTTACGTCATTGTTCATTTTTTTTACAGTGTTTGCTTCTTTCCTCAGGTGTGGAATTTAATATAATTTCCACCACCAATTTACCTGTGCACCATCACCATAGTCCCTTGTGCTCTTCCCTCCCTTGTTTTGATCCCTTTCCCTCCTCCTCCCCTGCAGAATGTCTCTGATTTATAGTTGCCTATTTATTTTTGTTTTGTTGTGTTTTTTTATTGTTACTATTTTTTTCCCCTGGTGCCTTATTTGGTTCCCCTATAATTCCTCCTGTAAGTGAAACCATCGATATTTTTTCTTTTCCTTTTGACTTATTTCACTGAGCATAATCCCTTCTAGCTCCATCCATGTTGCTGCAAATGGCATTTGTTTATCTTCCATTGTGTATATATACCACATCTTCTTGACCCAATAATCTATTTTTGGTTAAGTTGGTATTATTGTTATTATCATTTCATAGATGGAGAAACTGAGGCTCTATGATTTTAAGTAATTTTCCCATGGCATCACAGCTAATACGTGAAGACTCAGAATTTTAACCCTTACTGAGAGACTCCAAAGTCCTTCTTATTTATTTTTTTGCACTTTGTTTTTATTTTATTTTATTTTATACATCATTTTTCATTTTTGCACAATGTGTGCATTTTCATTTTGGTTATATTCCCCATACAATTCTCAGCCCCTTATTTTGACCCCAATCCCTCCTCCCCTCCCCCACCCTGATTCCCTGTAATCAGGGAAATGCAAATCAAAACTACAATAAGACACCATCTTACACCAGTGAGAATGGCACATTTAAAAAAAAAATAGCTACAACAAATGTTGGCGAGGATGTGGAGAAAAAGGAACTCCTCTGCACTGCTGGTGGGAGTGCAAACTGGTCCAACCACTTTGGAAAGTTGTGTGGAAATTCCTCAGCCTGCTAAATATGGACCGTCCATATGATCTAGCAAAGTCCTTTTTTATGTTCAGTGCACCTTACAGCAGACATAGCATATGGAATGGAAGAATACTGAGAGTCAGGAAAAATCTATTCTGGTGCCAGCTCCAACACAGTTAACAATATGATATTGCAGTAGTCACTTCTCCCAATAGGTCCATTTCCTCATAAAGAAAATGAGTACAGCCAATCTCTAAGGGTATCTTCAACTACATTGTTACACTGCATTCTTCTGCCATGAACTTGAAATATTTGACATTGATGGCTTTTTGTGAGCCACATGTCTATGGAACTAAAATGCAGGAATAATTTTTAAGAAGCCTGCATTCTCACATTTTTTTTAGGGGTTACTTCAGTCAGGGAGATCAAAGGTACTTCATTGAACCTTTAGGGCCCACAAATCAAGATGAACAGGAACATGCACTCTTCAAGTATGATCCTGATGAAAATACTAATGGCACCTGTGGGTTGGATGACACATTATGGACACATGGATCTCGGCGGAATGTGGTCGCACCTGCCATCAGTCTTGTTGTATGTACATATTTATTTTTTACTTGCAGTCATTTCTTGTGGTCCTGTCCTAGATGACCTGAGTTCTGATCTTAGCATCTGCAGTTGACTAAACTTTAAAGTCTTTTTTTTTAAACTAATAGGCTATAGAGACCCCGAAATCTTGTGTATTGAATATCTATTCATTATTTCATCTATTAGTAGCAACAATGTGTAAGTAGTAAAAAGAAGTATTAGGTATAATGCTTGCCCTCTAGAAACAAGCAACTTTGTACACATACCTTAGTGTTCATAATACTATAACATGTAACAAAGGTATAAATTATTATTGTTACTTTGGAATAAAATATCTTGCTGTCTTCACCAATGAACTCAATCAACAAATATTTAGTAAAGTGCTGCAGTGTTGCTGGGGATGTAGTGATAAGCAAAATAAAAGCAGAATTGAATTTGCCCAACGGAAGTTAGAATATATGCTTTATATTTGCAGTGCTGCTTCCAGTCATAGAAGAAAAATGAGTGTGGCTTGTGTTTGAAGCAACAAAGTACATATAAAAAAATCTTTTACATTATTACCTTTATTTCCTTTAGGATTCATTTCATATTCAAATCTTTTCTAAATGTTCTTAGAATCCATAAGCACTTGGCAGATTGCTCAGAGTATAGTAAAATCTCCATTGGATTCAATATGCTGTGGATTTAAATTCTGCCAGAGATGTCTAGGAACCCAGAAGAATCACTGTTAACTATGTGAATGTTGCTCTCCTGGTTAGCACGGCACAGGCCTCTGGACCCTCTGCCTCCCTCCTTGGTAACCACGTGCAAATAGCCTTGTTTTCATGATATCCTATCTTTTTTTAATTGTTTTGCCTCCTACATCTAACCTACTAGTACAACTCCTTCCCATTTCCTTTCACTGTTATCCCTCCTCTGGTTGAAGGCTAAATCTTAGAGCATTGCATACAGCTCAAACTTGGGTCCTCTTCTTACCTCATCTACATACTCTTTCTAGATAATCACATCCTGGCCTATTTAAATAGAAATGCTGAACTAATTACTCTCATATGTATATTTCTAACTTAGGCCTCTCTTCCGAGGTTCACACTGTTATAACTACATATCTCATGCATTCATTCAAATGTCTAGTATCACAAACTTAACATGGTCAAAATAGAAAGAGACTCATCTCCAAACCCCAAACAAAACCTGCGTCTCCCTGACTTTCCCCCATATCAGTTAGCAATATCACCAGTCATTATTTGTTCAGGCCAAAAACCAGAACCAGCAGCCACAGGGCACCATCTGTCTTACAGTAATTATGGTAGTGCCTCTTCTTGATTTCATCTCTGCCATTACTGCTTCAGTAGAATTCACCCCCACAGCAGGTGGAGTGATTCCTTTATTGTAAATCACATCATGTCACTTTTAAGTTTAAAGCCTTCTAATGATTTCTTAGAACACTTTGTACAAAATCAAAAATAACTGATCAAGTATTGCAAACCTCTGTTTTCTTACGGTCTCACCAAACTCTCTGATTTTATGGAATGCTGTGATACTGAGTGACAAGGAGTTATTTCATTACAGATGGCTAGGGAAATCTCTAAAGAGTTGGCCCTGAAGCAGACATATTAGTGTAAATGAGAAGTCAGGAGGAAAGAATAAGTTGCATATGTGTATAATTTATATATGTGTGTGTTTTTATATAAATAATATATTAACTATATTTATAATCAGGTGCATTATGTTCCAGGAAATAATCAAACAGGAAAAGAAAAGTATTTACCTGCTAAATGACAAGCACTTCCAGAAATGCAACATAATGAACTTTGATAGTTTATTATTAATTTGTATTATGTATGTATATATCTATCTATATATAACTTTCCAATAGGATAATCTGGTATGAAACATAGGAGTGATTTTGGGGTTTTTTTTGGGGAAAAATAAACACAAAAAAAGGATCTTGGAATGTGTGGAGAACTCCAGCTCTGCTGAGGAGCAGAAAGCAGAGGGTGTGTGTGGTGGTTCTGGGCATTACCCCACTGGTAAAAGAGGGGGCATTGTGAGGATAGAAATAAGGACCTGCTTTAAAAACAGAAGGATGCTGAAGTCAAAGTTTGTCTATCTCATTGAAGGCTAGTGGGAAGGGTCCACTGTTCAAAAATCCAAAGACTTTGTATTTACTTCCAGCATCTCTGTTAATTAGATATTAATCATTTTAGCTCTGGTAAAAGGAGCCAGATTAGAATATCACAGGTTTCCATTCCAGGTCTAATATGCTAAAACATGGTAATAATTTTGATTGCTTAGAATTAAAATACTAATATTGTTTTCTTTTATTGTTAGATATCAACTAAGTTCATAAAATTATATGTTTCACATAAAAGAATGATGCTTGCAGAGAAAAAAATGTTGTCTTGGAAATTTCTCTTTTTATGTATATTACAGAACTTGAAAGACCGGAAGGTTAAGGAGCATAAAAAATATATAGAATACTATTTGGTCCTGGATCATGGTGAGGTAATTATAGCAAATAAATGTGTCTTTTCAAATTTCCTCTACATAAATATTTGTATTGTGTTAGTCAGTAAACATATAGATCCATTTCTAAAAATCATGAGATTTTTAGATAAGATATTGCATTTTATAAATTTTTTCTGAACCTAGAAAATCTGACATGAATAGACTACTTGGGTTTCTCCTTTTTGAGACTATGCATAAATTTAAATTTTTGGCACTATATGCTCCTTATTGCCTTAAAAACTCCAAACTTAGCATTCAATTAAGTTTCTTTGTCATTTTGTTTTCCATTAAATAATAAAATCATTGACAACTTAAAATTTATGCTCTCACAGAATGGTAAATATAGAAGACTAAAGAATGAGATCTTCTGAAAAAAGCAACTTTATAGTAATATTATTTGTCTTTTTTTACAATAATGCTGATTCATATATTGAATTTTCTAAACCTGAGGTCCACCTGTGTGATCTCCAAAGGAAAAATAATTGTGTGATGATAATTGAGATTATTAGTTAACTCAGGAAGTAAACTTTGGCCTATCTTTTTGCACTAAATTCATTTACTGTTCATGTTTTTCTATGAATAAGCTATTTCTTGCATTAATTTTACACAGCTTAGGAAGCCATAATAGTTAACTGAAAATTATTTGAAATAATTCTTTAGGACTTTACACTGAGCTAGCATTTAAGAGAACAAAGCATCATCTATACTCCCGAAGTGTCCTAATTTAGCTAGAGATGTAAAGATGCAATTTGTTTCTCACTTTTAGGTGCTAACTTTTATAATTGATCCTAAATAATAATCACCAATAAGTAATAAAAACCATATTTCATTTTTAACCTTTCAATTATATTCATTTTTATCAATCACCATATTTTGTCTTTCTTGTTTTTTTAGTTTAAAAAATATAATCAGGATCAAGAGGAAATAAGAAAGCGGGTGTTTGAGATGACCAATTATGTCAACATGGTATGATAAATTTTATTTATGTAAGTTTAACATTTTGCTAGTAGTTGTCATTGGATGTTTCTGTGAATCCTCAAAAGCAGGAAGGAGAGTCAACAATTCTGGGTAAATATCACTGATGGATTCTTGAAGGGTGACCATGACTTTTGCTACTGAATTGAATATTAATACTACAGGATAGGGACTTCTCACCTCCTTGTAACACGATTCTCAATCCATGAATTTATAGTGATTTTTTTAACAACTTTTTATTTTTCTGAAGTCCAGTAAGAAAGTGCCGAAAACAAAATCTGAGAAAGTCAATTAAAGGAAGAAAACAGAAAAATAAAAACAAAATAACCCAACTCTCACATGGGAGCCTCTCACATATAGTTTTTCATTTAATCCATGGAACAGCTTTAGGATATTACTAAGCCTAAATTATAGCCAAGTAATTCAATGCTGAGAAGTAAAATTATTTGTGTAATATCGCAAAGATAGAAAATGGTAGAGGTAAAGCTTGGACTTAGATTGGTCAGGTTTCAGCACCCATATTGATAATATAATTGTTGATGCTATGCTTTAAATATGATTTTATCCTCTAGTAGACCAAATCTAAAAAAAAATGATTTCTATATTCCTTCTAATTAAATCTTGACTGTTAGTTTCGTGTCAACTGAGTATATAGTTAGCCTACTTACTTGAAATGGGTGAATTACTTTGTGATAGCCAACAGATCCTCTAAGGGAAAAAAAAAGGAATGAAGGAGGAGTCCATGACCAAGGTCACACCTCATTTTTTCACCCCAAAGATCACACTGGCTTCTCTTTGGAAACTCCAAGATTTGAGCAGATTTTTCAACATTTACTTTTGGCCAAGTACTTTTTAAGCTCACAGAGAAAAAGTGGGGAATACAATGGACAAATTTCCATTCCTTCAAGGGTTCATTTTCCTTTCAGGAACTGCATTCTTCTTCAGAGAGAGAGAAACACAGCAAACTAAATAAATAGTATGAAAATAGTAATATGTGCAATATAGGTATATATAGCAGCGTTTAAAAAAGAGGGAGATTGAGGTTGGAGGATGGACAGGACAAAACAGAGACTGGGACAGGGCGTAGGTTGTTCTGTTTGAGGTACAATGGGAAGGCCCCTGTGGCTGGAAAGTGGTGATCCAGAGGGTGGGAGGCGAGGACTTTGGAAAGGTGGCAATTGCTAGGACATGAATGTTGGGGGGTGCGTGTAACCACTTTGCTATTGTAGGTGACTGAGGAAGACACTGAAGCATCTGAGCTTGTGAGGCTGCATGCTCAAATGTGTGTTCTTAAATTGTCATCTTGGCCATCATATTGAAAATACTGAACGACAGCAAGGGCAGTAGCAAGACCAGATAAGGGAATGCACCATAGTTTCAGGGCAAGATATGCTGGTGGCCTGGTGACAGGCAGGTGAGAATGGCTCATCTCTGAATAAAGTCAACAGGGCCTATGGAATGAGAAGGATGTTAAGCAGTATAAGAAAGAGGTGTCATAGCACAAGGATTTTGGCCTAAGCAACTTTAAAAATGTGAACTAATGGTAGTTTAGAGGAAAGATTAGGACTTCCATTTCCAACATCCCACTCTTTATACATTGTCTTTGGCTGTTTTCCTGGCACAGTGCCAGAGGTGGTGAGTAGTTGCCACACTGTCTCAAAGCTTAAGATACTTTTTATCTGGATCTTTACATAAAGAGTTTGCCAACACTGGGGTAGATCACCAATGGGGAGGGTGCAGATAAGTAAACAAGAAACCCAAGGAGAATCATTGGAGTTTTTCTTGGAGGTGAGGTCAGTCTGGGGGAGAGACAGACAGAGACCAAGAGGTAAGCAGTGTATAGGAGGAAAGGCAGAATTGAGTCTAATTTGGAAATTGCTTGAAAGAGAAATCTGTCAAGGGGAAGAATGTTCAGTGATATTAGATGCTTCTGAGGACTGCATCTGGCCACTGAATTTAACAAAGGAAAGATTATTGTTACCTGGATGAAGCAAATTTCCATGGAGCATAAGAGCAAAGACATGGCTGAGTGCAGAGAGGATGTGAGAGATAGAATCGGAGACAGTGACTTGAGGACATTCTTTCCAGAAGTTTGCAATAAGGGGAAGCAGAAAAGGGGGTTATAGGTAGAAGAAGGGTCTTAGAGAAATTCCTCCCCTAACCCACTGCCCCTACCACCATGGGTCATCCATTTTATGCTGACGGGAATGATTCCATGCAAGGTTGAGCACTGCCCATACAGGAAAGATGGAGGAATTGCTGGAATAATTTCCTCCATCTGGGGAGAAAGAGAGACAATATTGTGCATGAGAGACGTCAGCCTTAGGCTCACAGATATTCCTTCTGCAGTAAAGAAGGGGAGACATGTGTCCAAGCAGGTGGAGTCTGTTACGAGGCTGCTGGTGGGAGTTTGTAGAAGTTCTCTTCTGGTCACTTCTATGCTCTCCGTAAATTTGGAACAGACATCTTTTCAAATTGAGGGTTTTAAGTGGAGTGTCAGAATTCCTAAGAAAGAGTAGTGACTACCAAAAGTATGTGTAGACTACCAAGAGTTGATGCATTTTGGAATGCAGTGCATTTCCTGGAAAATGGTAAGGACCCATGAGGCTAGTAGTCAAGCCTTCAAATCAAGGCAGTGGGCATGGACTCAGCTGTTTGTGCTGGGACCTGGGACAGGGGAGGTCTAGGAAGGGGTAGATTTAACCGGGATTGGAGTTATGTCAGGTGATTAAAACAGTCAGAAAGGAACAAGTTGAGGGGAAAATGCAGGGAAGACGTCTGATCTGGTTAGCTTTTTACTTCAATTTTGATAATCCCATTTCTCAATACTTTCATTGTTTTCTAAGCTACTTAAAAAGCTTTGGTTTTCTCAACAAAATGTTGGCCTATGTGAAGACCAGCCACTGTGCAGGGTCCTCTCTCCCTGACCCCAAGTTTTATTGAGATATAATTGGCATATAATTTTATGTAAGTTTAAGGTATACAATGTATACCTTTTGTTACACTACATACTGCTAAATGGTCAACACCTCCATCATGCCACATAATTACCTTTTTTTTTGTATGTATGGGGAGAACATTTAAGATTTACGCTCTCAGTAATTTACAAGTATGTAATATAGTGTAATTAACTACTATTACAAGTCTGTACATTGGAATCCCTACCCTATTCTTCTCAAATCTATAATTTTGTGCTCTTTGCATTTTAACAACTAATGTAGCGATTTAAACTTTTATTTTTAAGTAGCCCTGTTATCTTTTAAGCATAATTCATTATTCTAAAATTTGTCCTATATGCAGTATAGATAATTTGGTTCAGTTCAAGTTTCAGAATTAGAGGGCTGGTTCCTTTTGTGTGGTTCTCAGATGTAGGAATTTTACACATAATGTTATTTTTCTAATGTCCATATCAGCACTGGGTCAACCTTGCTAATTCAGAAATATTATGACTCTTAAAAGTGCATATGAACAAACATATTTAAGATCACAGTCATGGAGTATTAATTGAAAATTATGTCTTGTGGTACAAGCAGGAAAAGTTTGTTTTCATAGGATCTTTGTTCAAAAAAAGGGGGAGTTACAAACCTGAAATATCTAAGAGTGCCTGGCCTGCCTAAGGATGGGGATGCTAGAGTAACTTCTGTTTCATAAGCGTATGAAAACTGTAAGCATATGTAAAGTGCTGTTATAAGTAAGGTTGAAAATAGAAAGCAAATTAACTGTATTAAAAGGTAACATCACTGCATGAGTCATAGCTTTGCCATTGATTCTCTTTGGACAGCTTTATAAAAAGCTCAACACTCATGTGGCCTTAGTTGGGATGGAAATCTGGAATGATAAGGATAAAATAAAGATAACCCGAAATGCAAGCTCCACCTTGGAAAATTTTTCTAAATGGAGGGGGAATGTGCTCCCGAGAAGAAAGCGCCATGATATTGCTCAGTTAATCACGTATGTATATATTGTACTACGTGTGGTATTTAGTGTAGAAACTTTTTAAAGTTTTAGCGAAGCAAGTGATATCTCAGGCTGTAAGATAATAGAAAGTCTTTTACAGTTAGAGGATTAAAATATTGAAAGTACTCATTTGGTTTATGTTTAATATGGTCTATAAGATAATAATTTATCAATGACTTATAAGAACATTTCTGTTTTTATTGATGATACAGAAAGGAAAGACAGGCTTAAATAATGGGGATTTAGATTCAGTGTTTTAAAATAACTCATTTAGCTTTGCATTAGATGACAAACTTTTAGGATAGAAATAAAATTGAATATTATATTCCAACTTCACATCTCTACCATCCTGCTAGAATGGCTAATTTAAAAAAGGGAAGGAAATTAATGAGTATAAATTACACAAGAGTTCTGAGCATAAGCTTCCAAAGATATCAAGACAAATCTGCTGCATAGTTTGCCAATGAAAGCAGCAAAGAGTACTTAAAATTAATTGAGTTTCACTTCCTAAGAAAACTGTGGGTGGCCTGGGAAATAAATGGACTAGGTTTGTGAGAAGTAATATTCTGTGCTGCTTATATATCATTGCATAACAAATCAGCCCCAAATCCCTGACTTAAAATAAGCCTTCATCACTTACATGTCTAATATTTTGCATGATAAGGCAGGAGCAAGGGGGCTGGTTGGTCATCTTTTTTATATGGAAACTTTCATGAGGTTAACTTGGAATTCTTCCTAACTGGCAGTATCAGGGGGTTTGGACTTACTGCAAGGTGGCTAGCTTTCCCCATGAAAAGCCTTCTAAAATTTGATCCAGGAGAAAGCTTCAAGGCTTGCTATGGTCAAATCTTAAAAATCAGTGTCATTTTTAGACTATTTTACTCATCAAGAGAGTGTCACTGAATCAACCCAGACCCAAAGGGAATCATTTCATAGGGTGTGACTACTGCAAGGTAAGCTTGGGCACTTTCTTTGAAGACTAGCCGCTACAGTTCTTTAATTTGGAAATGTAAGTTCAAGACTCAAGGACCCCCCAAGAAAGAGGTCACTTTTCTGGATAGGCTTAGTTATTTTCTAAGGTCTCCTGGTTAGAAAGAAGTAAGGGAGTTCAGTTCTTACCAAACTGGATCCAGAATCATGCTCAAATTGTGGTGTATTCCATAGTGTGAAGTAATAGGGTAGAGCGATGAAGATTATAGACAAGGGAACACATGGAGAGGATAAAAAAAATGGCAATCCAACCTCAAGTGTAGATGCCCTATATAAACCAGAATAAACACAATAAATAAAATCATTAAATATTAAATAGCAGGAAAAAATGTCCCTCCAACTTATATATTGCAAGTCTTACCATTCACCTGACAAATAAACAAAAGGCTCCTAGACATAATGAAGAGGAACCAAATTAGTTAACTCCAGAATGGGATAGATTTTTTAGTAGTGAGAATTAGAACTGGGCAAATACAGTCTTAAGTGTAAATAACTTCGCAATATCATTTTAAAAGGAGATAGAAATATAACAATCTTTTAAAAATTTTGTATAAAATAGAAGATATATAATATTACAATACATAAAAATATGAAAGTAAAATATATAAATATAAAAGTATAATTTCAGAATAGCAGATATCTGAAAACCCCATAAGGAATGAAAAATGAAGGTCTCTAATTTTCTCTTTTTGCATGACAAAATCAATACTCTCCATCTTTGATATTGGTAAGTGGGAAAATATGGGTTCAAATTTTATGTAAGTACATCTACTATGAGAATTTAATATGTAACTTCCTGCAGGTAAACCAAGGCCAGGATATTCAACAGAGAGAATAATAATAAAGAAAAGTTCATGGGATCATTACAAATTGAAACCAAAACAAAGCAAAACCAAACAATGAAATTAAATTACCTTGGGTCAACATTTTATCTATGTAAATAAATGTAAATAGTTCAAGATATTCTTGAATAGGACAAATATTTCAATATTATAAACGCTTCAATAACAGAGTACTTTCAGAATGGACCTAACTCTGTATCCTTCTGTAGCTAAAAACACTAAAGGAAACCAAAAAGTAAATGGATATAAAGTTATATGAAGAAAATATAAATTAAAACAAAACATATGGGGCAATACTAATTATCAAAATAAGATATTTATTAGCACAAAAACACACTTTATTTTTTGACAAGGGATGGATTTCACAATGAAAAATGTAATTATGAATGAGAGATATAAAAATATTAAAACCAAACATTTAGGCAGTTGGTTTTCTGGTGATATGAGAATCACTGCGTTAAAGAAAAATCCCTCCTGCTAATTACAGAACTGAAGGGAATATCAAAGTGGTGATTCACAATGTGAGTTTCTCTGCTCATTATTTAGAATTTTGAATGAATTGTCTATGGAAAATATATATTTGAATCATAATTTATTGTATCAATTTCATTCTTGCAGTGCAACAAAACTCTCTGGAACCACTGTGGGTCTGGCTTTCATGTCTACAATGTGTTCTCCTTACCATTCTGTCGGCATTGTTCAGGTTGGTTTGGAAACATTTGGTTCTACAATCCCAATCTAACAAACGTTGCTTTTGTTTTCTGAATCTGTTGAGAAGATCATGTAGTTTTTCTCCTTTAGTCTACTGACATGGTAAATAATATTGATTAATTTCAAATCCTGAATCAATCTTGCATATCTGGAATAAACCCAACATGGTCATAATATATTGCTGGATTCAACATGCTAGTATCACAAGGATTTTGTGTCTATAGCTGTCTTTGCCTATAATTTACTTTTTCAGATATTGCTATTAGGGTAACTATCAGCATAAATCTGGTCAAGTAAAATTATGTCTTCCCAACTCTTCAATTTTTTTTCAACATTTGAGGAAAATCAGTATTAGTCTTTCCTAAAATGTTTGATGCAATTTATTAGTAAGACTGTATAAACCTGACATTTTCTTGGTAAAAAGATTTTCAACTACATATTCAATCTTCACTCAATAAAGGACTCTGCAGGATACCTACCTCTTCTTTGAGTAAATCTTGATAGCTTGTGTCTTTAAGGAAAGTTTTCCATTTCATTTAAGTTGACATGTTTGGTGATGATATGCCTCTATTATGCCCTTACTATCTGTAGAAACTGTAGTGATGTTCCCTCTGTCACTCATGATAAGAGTAATTTGCATCTTATTTTTCATGGTTAATCCGGTTAAGGTTAAGAATTTATCAATTTTATTGATCTTAAACAGGTTTTGCCTCATGCTTTCTCTGTTCTTCCTGTTTTCAATTTCTTTGATTTCTGCATTTCTTCTGTTTGCTGTATATTGAATTTTTCTATTATTGATTCTTCTGTTGTTGTTTATTTCTATCACAGTCTGCATATTCATTTGTTAGGGCTGCTATAAAATACCACATACTGTTATAAGCAACATAAACATATTTTCTCACAATTCTGGAGTTGTAAATTCAAGTTCAAGGTATCTGCATGTGTTTCTTCTGAGATCTCTCACTCTTTAACTCACAATTGGCTACCTTTTTGCTGGAACCTGACATGGCTTTTTTTTTCTGTCCTTATACATTGCTGGTGTCTCTTCCTTTTCTAGTAAGAATAGCAGTCTTATTGGATAAGGCCCCCACCATTCTGACTTTTTTAACCTTAATTACCTCTTTAAAAGCCCTATCTCTCAATGTGGTCATAGTGGGGACTAGAGCTTGAATATATGAATCTTGGGAAGGCACGTTTGTCCCTAACAGTCTGAAAACATTGAATAGAATTGAAGTATTTTAATTTTTTTTGAGGTTTGTTCTTAGTCAATGTTGCATAAAAATCTGGAAAATACATATTTTCTGATGTTGTTAAATGGAATGTCTGTTATCAAAAAATACTCAGGTTTTTTTTAAAATCTTTATGCAAAGAACGTGTTTAAGTATCCAAGTATAATTGTGGATTTGTTTGCTTTTTTCTTCAGTTCTGTAAGTTTTCACTGCATATATTTTGAAGTGCTGTTGTTAAGTGAATACACAGTTATCATGTCTGTTGGAGAATTAATGCACTTATTATTTCTTCCTTTCCCCTCTCCCCCGAAACATTCCTATTCGAGATCTACTTTGCTTAATAGTATAGTTGCTCCAGCAATTTCTGGCTAAAGTTGCATGTTGCAACTTTTCCATACTTTTGTTTTTATTATTTTTATGTTATTATTATATTACATTTAAAGAAAATTTCTAGTAGACAGCAGGTATTTAGGTTTTACTATTCCATCTAATCTGACAATCTCTTTTCTAGGTATAATTAAATCATTTGCTTGTAAATAAGTATTGATATTGTTGGAGTAAAAATCTTTGATATAGTCTATGATTTCTGTCTTTAGGTTGGATTGGGTATTTAAAAATAATTTCATTTTTCTCCATTACTAGCTTTTTATTAATATTTGCACTTGTTTTGTTATTTTATGGAGTTTATTATACTTTTCTGCTTGTCTGCTTACCTTGTAATAATATTAAACTGCTTCACATATAGAGTAAGGACTTTTCAAGAGTACACCTCTGACTACTCCTTTGCATCCTTTGCGCTATCTTCATATGTCTAATTTTACATGCAACTTAAATGTACAGTTTGTGGTTGCTCATTTTTTACAGTGTATTTTAAAGTCTTTAAAAAATAGTTTTATGTTTACCTTCACTTTATCTTAAACACTCTTCTTTCTTGGAAAATGTTTCTATCTAGTATAACTTTTCCAGAGTGAATTTTTTAGTATAGAATGAGAAGGCTGAAGCTAAAATTAGTCCTTCTATTGCATGACAGAAAAAATATTTAGTTATATCCTGAGTGCTAATTCAGTTTGCAAGCCAAAGTATCTGTTTCTTTGTTCTTATCCTTAGGACCACAGTGACAACATGCTTAGAGTTGCAGGGACAATGGCCCATGAAATGGGCCATAACTTTGGAATGTTTCATGACTCCTATGTTTGCAAATGCCCTTCTACAATATGTGTTATGGACAAAGCATTAAGGTGAGCCCTTATGGGAACATGCAATTTATCCCTGTTTTGGATTCACCTGGGCTGTGATATGGGTTTCTGTGTCACCTTCAACAACATGTTTAGGCTTTTAAATTACTAAGTAGCAGTGTCAGGGCATAGTCATGATTGTGTCTGTACCAAGTCACCTTATATCTCATCTATATGAAACATTATTATTAACTAAGATACAGTTTAAGCTATTGTTTCATGTTGTTGAGATAACTTGTCATCTTATTTTCATCTTATACTAGACCTGGCTTCAGAAAAGCATTAGAATTTAACAAATTTTCAATAAATTCAGAATGAATTTGTAGCAGGGAAAAAAGTTCTACGAGAAAAACCTAATTAAAGGATAAATTTCTCATAAGTGATGAAGAGTCTATAAAGAGTTTACACATTTCTGACATGCCTTCACAAAATTGGTAGGGAATATTATTTCTAAAAATCCCTCAAAATTCATACAACAACAACAAAATGAATAACCTAATCAAAAAATGGGCAGAAGATCTAAATAGACACTTCTCCAAAGAAAGTGTACAAGTGGCCAATAGACTCATGAGAAAATGCTCATCATCACTTATCAGGCACATGAAAATCAAAATCATGAGATACCATTTCACAGCTGTGAGAATGGCCCTTATCTTCAAAAAGACAAGAAACAACGAGTGTTGGTCAAAATGTGGAGAAACAGGACCCCTGTTTCTCCCTGTTACATTCTGTGGGAATGTAAATTGATGCAACCTCTATGGAAAACTGTGTTAAGGTTCCTCAAATATTTAAACCTAGAGCTAACATAAGAGCCAGCGATTCTATTTCTAGGCATCTATCTGAAGAATGTGAAAATACTAATTCAAAAAGATACACACAGTTCTGTGTTCATTGTGGCACTAGTTACAAGTCAATATATGGAAACAACTTAAGTGCCCATCAAAGATATAGAAGATATGGCATATATACACAGTGGAATACTATTCAGCAACAAAAAAGAAGAAATCTTGACATTTTGACATGGATAGAATGTGAGATAAGTCAGAAGGGGAAAGACAAATCCTGAATGATTTTAGTCATATGTGGAATACAAAGAAACAAAAACAAACAGATGAAACAAAACCAAAACAAATCCCTGAATTCTGACAAAAGAACTAAGGTTACCAGAAGGAAAGAGGGGTATGAGCAAATGATAGAGGGAGTTCAATGGATTGTGGGTGGAAGGCTATTAGTACTTCAGTGGTGGGTGTGGTATGATAACACATATTTGAATAAATGTGAACCTGTACTCCTAACACATATAATGGTGTACAACAATGGTAACTCAACAAAAAAAAAGGAAAAAAATAAGTCCCATCATACTTTGATATATTAATTCCCTCTTTTGTATTTCCCTCTCTGAAATCACTCGTTAGTCTCCCATGCTCTTCGCAAAGAAGAGTATATAACTCTTTCATCTCTCAGGTTATTGTTCCTAAATGTTACTTCATTTTTAGACTTCATCTTTATTTGTATAAAAAGATATTGTGTCCATAGGAAGGAATTATTAATTAATGATTATTAATTGTTAGACATGTAATAATTACAATTTTACTACCTTTAAGATATCACAACCAAAACAACATAAGGTTGAGTACATTTGTCTGGGTAAGTCAGAAGCATTTTTATTTTATTAAATAACATTCTGAATATGACCTTGAGATATGCCATATTTGCTCTTTAAGTTTGTGTCCACCCAGGCACACAAAAGAGCTCATGCTTTCGTGAGCTCAGTGGGTTAGATTGGAGCTCTGGGGCAAGATTGGGTGTATCATGTCAAACATCTGACGTTGCTCTGATGTGCTCCGCTTTGTCTTTGCTTATCTTCACAGCTACTATATACCTACGGACTTTAGCTCTTGCAGCCGTGTTAGCTATGACAAGTTCTTTGAAGATAAATTATCAAATTGCCTCTTCAATGTTCCATTGCCTACAGATATCATATCTACTCCAATCTGTGGGAACCAGTTGGTAGAAATGGGAGAAGACTGTGACTGTGGGACCCCTGAGGTACCAAGTCCTTTTGAAAAAGATCTAGTTTTTCAATTGCCAAGAAGATATTGTATTGATTATGTTCACCTGTAGGTATTTGTCAGGCCTGCTTTCCAAAAATGAAACATGAATGGCTTAACAGACCTTCTTAATTTCCCTGGGTTCCTTCCCCAACCCCTATCTATAAATTCTACTCATCATCCAAGAAATAATCCAAGCTTCTGTGCTCCTGCACCTACTGAGCAGTTAATCTCAGCACAGCTGGGTGACGGTGCTCAGAATGGAGACTACTTGCCCAAGATCACAGTCCTGGCAGGAGGAGGAGTCACAACTGTCATCAGGTGTGGTTGTTTCTGAGTCCCAGACCCTGCCCTGGGTAGTAGCCTTCTCTTACTGCTTCAGGAGTCAGGAATTGTTATCAGAAGTGCCTTTCCTGAGCCCAACCTGTTCACAGGGTGCTGTATTTATTTATTTATATAAGCACTGGGTACAGTCAGAAGCACGGGAAGGTGAGAGAATTCACCAGAGTCAGAGCAGGGAGCAGAACAGGCCATATGGTACCCTCCTCCGGTGGCGGGGGATCTAACCTGCGCTGCAGAGGCTGCAGGCAGCTTTGCAACCCAGCGCTCAACCGCTGCACCACCAGAGGAGGCCCTGCCCCATCTTATAAACACTTAATGTGAGCAATACTCAAGCCTCAGTGGAGTGCCCTTTTAGTAATTTCAAAATGGTATTACAAATTTATTCAACCTATGAGGAAGAATAACCTTCCTTATAAGTATATATTTCACTTATATTTTAAATAAAATCAGCTGTATTAACCCTAAAACTTTGTAAGTTTCATCATGATTCTTCTCTATGGGGATCTAAATGGGAAGATTCTCAAGTATGAGTTTTCCCAATGCCTTAGTTCAAGTGGCTGATTCTTTGGATATAAGGGAGGGAAAGCAAGGCAGAGTGTATTACTTTACACAGAGTTAATTTAAATGTCAAAAATAAAGAACTATAGATTTTCAGTACATGTTCTAGAGATTACATTAACTGTTGGGTGGGTACAAAACTGATGAGTTGAACTATGTTTTAACATTTAGACAAATTTTATTTTTAAAAAGCTCTTTTTTTTCCTTCTGCTTTCTCTCATATTTTACCAAAATGAGATCATTTCCAGTGTTACTAAGGAAGACTAGGGGCATTAGAAAAGATGTTCAATTTTTTTTTTAAGGATATAAGAAGAATATAAGTAGAATATAGATAAATGATAAACCAACCACCAGTTTTTCTAAAATCTTAGTTTTTTTTTTAAATGTTATACTGTGTTTCATCTTTTATTTTCCTGATTTTTTTCAAGCTGTAAGGTCTGTGAGATGCATAAATTATATTAAGATTTGTGCTAAAAGGAGGCCAAAAAGAAATCCCACATTTTAATTTGTTTCTGATATTTCTTAGGAATGTACCAACATTTGCTGTGATGCAAAAACATGCAAAGTTAAAGCACATTTTCAGTGTGCACTGGGAGAATGCTGTGGGAAATGTCAGGTAAGATTACTGTTTCATTCTATCTTAATTATGATGGCCCTGGATTTTTTCTGTATTTTAAAGCTCAGGGATTGTATTTAATGAAATAAGCAAAGCAATATTTTTCTGTCTATGAAATTGCGCTATCCACTAATCCAGCCCTCACTTAGTGCTTTACAGACATAGCCTATTTGATCCTCCCACAACCCCTTGAGGAAAATATTATCATATCATTTTTATTTTGAAGGAGCAAAGTACAGAACAGAAAATCTACTAAACAACAGAGCCACTACTCAATAGTAAATTCCACGTAAGTGTGGCCCCAAAGTCCATGTCAGTCTTCCCAACCTCTTCTGCTCCTCATGCCATCTGGCTTCTTAAACCAAATCATATAGCAGTGATTGCAAATTCTTTGATATGTTTAGTGGAAAAACTTATTTTTAAATAATGAGGGGGCTCCCTACCTTCAACTTTTAAAGTCACCTCAGGATGAAATTCTTAGGCTAAGAATATTAAATGAGAATGCTGTGTTATTTTCTCAATGGAATTTTTTTTCTTGGACTCCTAAAAGCAAAGGAATGATTTTTCTTCAGTTAGTACAAAATTTTATACATTAGTAACTGTGGGATGAATGTGTAAGTATGAAGATGGTATCCCAGGTTATGGGCCGTGTTTGGGATAGAATTTTTTTTTTCAATGTCAGAGGGAGAAGAAAGAAATACAGGAGGCCAAAAGGAGAAAATCTGAGAACTTAGTTATAATTCAACAAGTGCTTATTAAATGCTATTGTTAGATAAAAACAGTCTTTGACCTCAAAGAACTTATTCCATTAGGACAATGATATGCACACTTGAACAGAAGAAAATATGTGATTAAATTCCCAGGTTAATAGTATGAGTTTTGTTTCATGCCTTCCACATATATTCTCACTTAAATTTCACAATAAACCTCATACAGAAGATATTAGAGTAGGAAATGGATTTTCAGAGGGATTAAATTTGCTTTCTAAAGATAAATACCTGCCACTAGAGCAAGATTCAAACCTGTATCTTCTAAATTTGAATTCTAGGCTCTTTTCCTATCACATGCAGAAAACAGGAGCAGCAATTTGCATTAAAGAAGTCAAAAGAAACTTCATGAAATGTGAGATTTCTAACTTAGTCCGAAAGCAATAAACAGATTTAAAATAGGTATACAGAGAAAGAAAAAAAATCCAAATGAGAAGGCTAAAAGCGAGAACAAAGACAGACAGAAGGTGTAAGCATGGTCTGTGTGACAGCTGATGAAGGTGAATCTGACCAAGGCAGTGGCCATTGCATTTGGAGGATCTCATAAGCTCCAATTCAAATTTAGATTTTCTTCTGGGTCACCAGTATAAATATATTGAATTTTTTCTTTTCTTCATTTTTTTCCCTTATGAGAGCATGTTTGATTTCTCCAAATAGGGAAAGAGATGCTTCCAGTGTACACACAGTTCTCTTCAAATTCACTTTCAAATTACAATTTGTTCTAAGATTGCTCTAATGATATAAAGATAGGGCTTGTAGTAATAAATTGCAATTGAATTAATATATCAAATGACTCTCTCATGATAAATTATTCCATAGGAAGAAATAGTCAAATATACAATAAAAAGAACTCGGAGTTAGGAAATGTGATGCCTGGGAAGGTTTCCAGAACATGCTGACTGAGCACATGTAAACTTATCTTTGTTAATACAGAAGATTCATGTCAATAAATCTCTGAAATTGTAGGTTTAAATCTCCAAGAAAATATTACAAAGACGGAGTCAACAAAAAGAGTAATAACTTCCTTCTTTGCATTTAAGATGTTGCTTGGTTTTATGCACTCTTCTCATTGACGTTTCTGTAGTGTTGGTACTACCCATTCAGAAATATTGATTGCCTTAAAGATTTAACAGCCTTGGTTAAAGTCAAAGAAGTGATATTGTAAGATAGCTTTAGTTTATACAAAGCAAATGTAAATTTGGGTAGAATGATAGAATGATTGGAATGGAATGATTGTCAAAGACCAAAGGGAAAACATTATGTATTAATAATTTGAGAGGTTGGGTGGAATATAGATTACTCTCCTTCTTTATTCCCCTACAGTTTAAAAAGGCTGGTGCAGTGTGCAGACCAGCAAAAGATGAGTGTGACCTGCCAGAAATGTGTGATGGTAAATCTGGTATTTGCCCTGATGATCGATTCCGGATCAATGGCTTCCCTTGCCAAAATGGAAAGGGCTACTGCCTCAAGGGGTCTTGCCCCACACTGCAGGACCAGTGCACCCAGCTGTGGGGATCAGGTAAGAGCAGACTCCAGCATTAAGCACTCCTTGCCTCCCTCTGCAAATTCCTGTCATTCCAGGTGATACATCATGACTAAAGCAATATTCTGCTTCATTCTCCTTTCTTAGATTCTGTATTGTTGCTCAAAATCACAATTATGGATGTTGTTTTAAATGAATAAAAATAAGACTGGCCCAGTTAAATTTATACTTTACAATTTTTAAAGGTGTATCTTTTTTTTAAAGATTTATTAATTTATGCATACAAGAATGGGGGTACAGGCCAGAGATGCAGGGGTGAGACAACTCACCAGAGACAGAGTAGGGAGCAGAACAGGCAGACTGACTGAAATACACTGCTGAGTGGAGCAGCAGGCGAGACAGGAGGGGTCTGCTGTGCCATGTGGGTATCTCCCTGGCTGGGATTAAACTCGTGCTGCAGAGGCTGCAGATAGCTTCATAGGTTGCATCTTAACCCCTTGCGCCACCAGGGAGGCCCCTAAAGATGTATCTTATGTAATATTTTAGGTGGACTTACAATAAAAAATAATTCTGTTTATCTGAGAGTCAGCCTGAATTTCCACAATTTCATTTTTTAATAGAGAATTGGAAAAATGCATGTACAATCTAAAAGGAAGCTTCTGTAGTCTTTTCCTTAGCAATTATAGCTAGGAATATTAATTTATAAGGTTTTTCACTCAATTATTTTTAAATGATGGTACATAATTAAATTGGCTAGTTCAAGAATAAGAAACAGTCAAATAAATTATAGCATATGTAGCCAATCCAGTACTTAATAGCTTTGTTATTATTTAATGCCTTAGGGAAAGGAAGCAATTATATTGTTTTATTGTTAATTGGGATAAAGTAACTTATAAAGCAGCTTGATACTGAATATGGCTATATGAACAATACTTTTTACAATATTAGAGTAATAAATCTGAAGTTTGGGATTAATGATATCCTTTTTCCTAATTATCTATACCTCATTAATTATTTCATTGATGATATTTATTATAATAATAAAGAGCCTATATATGTTCTAAAGATACAGTGAGAACATTCGGTAATAAATGATCATCCTACCTATTGAAACATGAAATTCATTTAAAATGGTTTGAGTTTAAAAAATTATAATAGGTTTATTACTTTTTCTTGAAACCATTCAGTGCATTATCTTCAATTTCTAAAATTAATTGTTTTTTTTGGTGTTTTTTTGTTTTTTGTTTTGTTTTTGTTTTTGTTTTTTTTGTGGGACCCTCGCCGGCGGCTGGGGAACAAACTAGCGCTGCAGAGGCTGCAGGCAGCCTCACAGCCCAGCACTCAACCGCTGCACCACCAGGGGAGGCCCTCTAAAATTAATTTTAACATAGTTTGATGGTTATTCACAGACTAGATTCAAATTTTCCTGGTCTTACATTCTGATCTTAAATGGGGACAATCCAGAACAGAGAAGGAACACAAGTGTTAGACTTAGGTAGAAATGGGTGTAAAATCAGATCTTTCTTTCTCTGTATGATTTAATCAATACGATCCTCCATTTCTTTGTAGATAGATGGGAATGATGATAATAATGGTTAGTACATACTACTGACCAGCAACTATTTTCTCTGTTAAAAAATATATATATATATATTTAACAGCATTGCTCATTTTGTACAGTGTATGCTTGTATGCTTTCTCCTCTCAGGTATATTCCCTGTAAAATTCCCACCACCAATTTACCCATGAACCATCACCATTTTTGATCCCTCTGCCTCCCCCTCCCTTGCAGAATGTCTCTGATTTATAGTTGCCTACTTATTTTTTTATTATTGTTATTTTTTTTCTTGATCCCTTATCTAGTCCCCTGTATTCCTCCTATAAGTGAAACCATCTGATATTTTTCTTTTTCCTCCTGGCTTATTTCACTGAGCATAATCCCTTCCAGTTCCATCCATGTTGCTGTGAATGGCATAAGTTTATCTTTTTTGATTGCTGAATAGTATTCTGTTGTGTATGTATATACCACATCTTCTTGATCTAGTCATCTATTTTTGGGTATTTGGGTTGTTTCCATATCTTACAGGGAAATGCAAATCAAAACCACAAGGAGATAGCACCTTATACCAGTGAGAATGGCACATATTAAAAAAACAGGCAACAAATATTGGTGAGGATGTGGAGAAAAAGGAACTCTTCTACTGGTGGGAAGGAAAACTCTCTAACCACTATGGAAAGCTGTGTGGAGTTTCCTCAAACTACTTAAAATGGAGCTCTACCATATGACCCATCAATTCCACTCCTAGGAATCTACCGAAAGGACACAAAAACATTAATTCAAAAGGATACCTGTGCTCCTCTGTTTATTGCAGCACTATTTAATATCAATTATTGCAGGCAATATTTCTAAGAATGGTCAATTGGTTTAAATTAAAATAGTGCTTCTAATGATGGTTTTATATATATCGCTAGTCCTTTGTAACATTGGATTTCTTATCTCTTTTCTTTTCAAATATGTCCCTACTGATCATGCCTGGTCTCAGGGAGCCAGGTTGCTGACAAATCGTGTTATAGCAGGAATGGAGGTGGGTCGAAGTACGGGTACTGTCGCAAAGTCGATGGCACACGAGTTCCTTGTAAAGCAAAGTAAGTGCCCTTATTGTTTGAACCTTCCTTCTCCATAGACTTAGGGCAGAAGCACACCCCAACCACACATTATGCTTTATTCATTTAAATTGAAAGTAAATTTGAACATCATTCATTTGATAAACATTATTGAGTGACTATTGAGTGAGCCATGATTAGGCTAATTCTGGGTTTTTAAAAAATCAAGTAAATGATCTCTTTCTTCAAGTCCCTCATGTTGAATAATTCAGAGGATACCAAAGTATGCATTGTAGAACTGAATGCATATTTGAGCAAAAACATGGTTTTTCATTTAATATTTTCTATGATGATTCTAGAGTTAGATGAAAAATCAGTACAATGTTTGTATAGTTTTATTTAAGCTTGCCATGGAATTACATAAGGAAAACTCTTAGTAAGAGAAAAGATTGAGAATTACCTAAAGAATTTATTTTACTTTTCATATTTATATTACGGAAAAAATTACAAAAGCTACCAAGCTATTCTGCATACAAATTGACTTAATAAAAAATAATAATAACAGTACAAAACACAACAAAGCAAAAACGGACAATTATAAACCAGCAACATCCTGCAGGGCAGGAGGAGGGAGAGGGGTCAGAGGGAGGGAGGGAGGAGCACAGGGGACTGAGGTGATGGTGCACGGGTGCCTTGGGGAAGGAAACTCTATGGGGACTACACCTGAGGGGGTGTGGGGGGAAAATAAAATGAAACAGCAAAGGAAAAGACAAAAATAAATAAAGTATCTCATAATCTTTAAAAAAAAAAACTTAAACCAGAAAGTAAAAATGGAAAAATCATATTTGAATAAAAGAAATTTAATTTTAAAAAGTGACTTAAAATTGTAATGGATTAACCTCTGTATCTGCTCTAAATAATATATAGCAAGAGGTCAAGCAAGATCAACATTTTTCAAAGTGTTTTTTTTTTAAATACTGCATGGGAATCTGCAGTATTTTGCTTACATTCAATGCTTTTATTATTAAGAAGAATGGGTGAATTGATATTAAAGAGAACTAGCAATCTCTGCTGCAAAGAGAAATACCTTTAGCTACTTACTGATGGTCAGAAGGCTGATTAACATGTGCATAACAATGTATTTTGAAAGGTGGTATTTCAACTGTAGCAAATTTTGGCTTTTCCTCAGTGATGTCATGTGTGGGAAATTGTTCTGTCATGGTGGATCAAATAACTTGCCCTGGAAAGGACGGATAGTAACCTTCCTGACATGTAAAACATTTGATCCTGAAGAAAACAGTGAAGAAATAGGCATGGTAGCTAATGGAACTAAGTGTGAAAACAAGAAGGTTAGTTCAGGTTGACTTTTACTTAAAATACTGTGTTGTCAGAAAAATCATGATGCATTTTTCTTTGAATGACTTTTCCAACAATCCAGTATCCTTTTTGGTTTTTGTCTTGTCTTATTGTTTGTTTCTCGTGGCCTTCTTTTGTATCAAGGAGCACAGCTTTCAGGCAATGTGTATGCCATTCACTTATGCATGCATTCATTTCTTTAGTGGTATTTAATAATGACCTATTGTATATTCAGCACTATGTCATTAATGTAGGAAAATTTTACTGTCCCCAAATCAGTAGGTTTTCAATGATAATCATTCTGATAAGTATAAAGAATTTTTATATAAATGAACATCATTTTAATATTGCAGATCAGATGACATTAACATGTTTTCCATGATTTTTTGTTTGGGATGGATACCTTGTATCATGTGCAATGCTGAACTCAGTGCTAAATATTAAGTCTTTATTTTTTTAAAGATTTATTTATTTATTTATACAAGCACTGGGTACAGTCAGAAGCACAGGAGGTTGATAGATTTCACCAGAGCCACAGCGGGGAACAGAACAGGCAGACCAAAGAAACACACTGCTGAGGGGAGCAGCGGGCATGGCAGGAGAGATCTGCGCGCATGTGGGACCCTCGCTGGTGGCCGGGGATCGAACCGGCACTGCAGAGGCTGTGGGCAGCTTCACAGCCCAGCGCTCAACCGCTGCGCCACCAGGGTAGGCCCTAAATATTCAGTCTTTACAATAACAAAAACAAAGAGAAACCCCACCGACTGGGAGAACATTTTTGCACACAACACTAATGATAAAGGACTGATCACAAAAATCTACAAAGACCTGATGAGACTCAACAAAAAAACAAAGAAAATAATCCAGTCAAAAAATTGCGCAGAAGAGGGCCTCCCCAGTGGCGCAGCAGTTGAGCGCTGGGCTGCGAAGCTGCCCGTAGCCTCTGTAGTGCTGGTTGGATCCCCCGGCAGCTCCCCGGCCACTGGAGGAGGGTCCCACATGGCACACAGACCTCTCCTGCCACCCGCTGCTCCCCTCAGCAGTGTACTTCTGTCCTTATGCCTGCTCTGCTCCCAGCTCTGGCTCCGGTGAATTCTCTCACCCTCCCGCGCTTCTGGCTGTACCCAGTGCTTGTATAAATAAATAAATAAATCTTTAAAAAAAAAAAAAAGTCAATATTTAAAAAAGAAAAAAAATGGGCAGAAGAGCTAAAAAGAAACTTCTCTGAAGAGGAAATGCAAATGGCCAACAGGCATATGAAAAAATGTTCAACATCACTTGTAATCAGGGAAATGCAAATCAAAACTACCATGAGATACCATCTTACACCAGTGAGAATAGCACATAGTAAAAAAAACTAGCAACAACAAATGTTGGTAAGGTTGTGGAGAAAAAGGAACTCTCCTGCACTGCTGGTGGGAGTGCAAACTGGTCTAGCCACTATGGAGAGCTGTGTGGAGATTTCTTGACCTACTAAACATAGAGCTTCCATATGATCCAGCAATTCCACTCCTAGGTATTTACCCAAAGGACACAGAAACATCAATTCCAAAGAGCACTTGTACCCCTATGTTTATAGCAGCACTGTTTACAATAGTTAAGCTTTGAAACAACCCAAATGCCCAAAAATAGATGACTGGATCAAGAAGATGTGATACATATACACCATGGGATATTACTCAGCATTCAAAAAAGATAAACACATGCAATTTGCAGCAACATGGATGGAGCTGGAAGGGATCATGCTCAGCAAAATAAGCCAGAAAGAAAAAGAAAAATACCAGATGGTCTCACTCATAGCAGGAATCTAGAAAACTTAAATAAGGGACCAGGAAAAAGAATAACTATAAGAAAGTAAAAATCAAAATCAACAAATAATTATGAACCAGAGACACTCTATGGGGGGTGGGGGGCAGGGAGGGGAGGGATTGGGGTCAAAATAAGGGGGTCGCAATTGTATGGTGAATATAAAAATAAAATATATAATAAAAAAATTCAGTCTTTAAAAGCTGGACTTGAGATTGAGTAAGGAAATCACCCACAAGGAATGCAGTAAAATGAGGAAATCTTTAAAGATCCTTTTAAAAATCTTTTATAGTAAAATTACTTAGATATCATCTTCCTAGTTCCTAAAGGATACTGTGCTTTCCCTATTGGAAATATAAGTTTGTAATAGCAATAATGGTTAAACTAAGATTACATTCCAAAGAATCAAGTTTGCAGAGCTGAAGCCTTTGGACTTGAACATCAGCTTCATCTTCACATCTCTTTCAGGTGTGCATTAATGGAGAGTGCGTGGATATGGAGAGGGCCTACAAGTCGACGAACTGCTCTTCTAAGTGCAAAGGACATGCTGTAAGTTCTGAGAATGTTTCCCTCAGCCTGCTCATCCGTACATAATTTTATGTCAGCTTTGATGATGTTAAAGTAGTATTTCAACATTAAATGGTTAAAATTATTGGTCATTTAACACTAAGTAGTTTGGTTTGCGGTAACTCTTTTCTAAAAAAAGAAAAGACAAAACTAGTAGGCAAACTATAAATAATCAGAGACATGGGGGGGCAGGGAGGGAGAGGGATCAAAACAGGGGAGGAAAGCGCACAAGGCACTATGGCAATGATGCACGGGTGTCTTGGTGGTTGGAATTTTATGGGGATTACACTTGAGAGGAGAAATCAAACATTGTACAAAAAATGAAAAATGATATAAAATATAAAAAGAAATGTATTTTTTAAAAAAGAAAAAAAAGCTTTTCTCAGAACCTAATACTGAAATGTTTATTATTGACTCAACCACTATGTAGCTGGTACAGGCTGTGAAGCAGGAGTTATTCCCTTTTCAGATTGGCTTTGGTTGAAGATGAATAGGGACTGTGCTTGGTGGTCAGTGTGAGGTGGAAACTAACAGGATCTTTGCTCTCCTAGGTGTGTGACCATGAGCTGCAGTGTCAGTGTGAGGAAGGATGGGCCCCACCTGACTGTGACGACTCCTCCATGGTCTACAGTAGGTGACACTGCCTTCTAACCTGAGAAAACTGTTCTTTTCTTCCAAGCTTTCCTTTTCATTACATAAGATTTATTGCCTCTTTTTTCCTCCTCTTGGAATGTCTATTCTTTAGACCTTGAACTCACAGTATTAATTTTCATAGTCCCTTTAACAACTTTTCAATCATGTTTTCCATGTCCTTATACCAAAACATTTCCTCAGAGTTTGTATCTGCAATCTTGTTTTCATTTCCCCAATTTTCTTGCTTTATGATTCTTCCATATCATAGCAGCTTTGACCTAACATGCACTGAGATTATTTTTTGTAGGTTTGATTATATTTTCTGAATTATCTGTACTTCTTTGAGGTTTGATTATTCTGTTTTTCAGAACAATCTTGCGTTTCATTATGATGTTTTCCTTCAGGATATGTGACCCTTAGTTGAATGTAGTATTAAGTTGATTTGAATTAGATCACATGGGTTTTCTTTGCATGATTGTGTGTTTGTGTACCTGATGATGTCTAATATGAAATAACTGAGGCTATACTTATTTTGTTGATGTTTTTAACCCCTTTAAAAAATCATTGGTAGTATTTGTACTTACCTGCTTTTAGACTTGCTGTGTAATGAAAATTTATCATCTTGTTATGCTTGGGTGTTCTCATTTTCTTGATTGCTGTCCAGTAAGACTTTTCAAAATGAAGATTTAGTTTTTTCTTCAGTTTAAGGAATGTTTCTATTATTACAAGTTTTAAAATGGGTTCTGTTCCACTTTTCTGGTCTCATTCAGAAAGATAATTTATATGGAATATAGTCACTGTGTGGCCTTCATGTTGTTTGTTTTTATATCTCCTTATGGGAGATCTGACTGTTAGCTCTATAGGTAGGCAGGCAGGTTTCCATACAGGTCACTGGGTAGGAAACAACCAGGGTGGGAATTCCCACCTCCAAATTGCCCTAAGGAGAGGATGCTTCAATGCATTTACTCACAGAGAGGGTTGTACTTGCTCAGCTCTCTCCTGATTCTCCCCTCTTCTCATCTGCGGGCATCTGGAATTAGCCTCTGTTCTGCTTCAGGCTCGTAGGTCTCCCCATTGCTTCTAGGGAGCAGTTACTAGGGCTTTGTCCTGAGTTGATTCTTGTTCTATATACACAGGGGATGGGGATGGGGATGTGTGTGTGGGTGGGGTCGGGGGGTACCTGAGTGAATCATCTTTCTCCACCTCAGACTCTTTTTTGATTTCCTAGGAAAAAATAGCATCTACTTCTGATGATTGGGCTTTTTAAAAGTTTATTGATTCTTTGTTATACTTCCCAAGAAAGAATAGCATTATTTCCAGTACTTGTAGCTATAGTTTACTCTTTTTCTGTCCCCCTAAATTTTTTATGTCCTATCTTTAATTTCTAAACATTTTTTACTATTTTTCTAGTGATCTATGATTTTATAAATTACATCAAACTAATAAAAAGAGAATAACAGACAAAGCCTGATGATTAGTTTTAATTAAGTAGCTATTTTAAAAGCATGTAAGGAAAAATAAAACTAATGGACTTTATAGGGATTATTTAACAACAACAAACAAATTGTGTAAATATATACAAACACACATGCTATTTCATATTTGTCATCAGGATTTGGATAGGGTAGGGGGATAGATACATAAACATAATCAACTCTTTTAATTAAAAATCTCTTTAAATGACTCATTTAATGCATCATTTGAAATCTCTTTCAAGGCTCATGAAAAATACTTTTAAATTATGACTTCACTCTTCTGGAAATCTTTGTGTGAATTTATCAATTTGCTAAATCATCCCTATGAGTAAATTCTTTTTTCGCAAAGGATGTATCTAATTAAACTTCCTGAGATTGCATGTATAAGAATTTGTTTCTTTTGCTAATTAGAAAGCATGAACTGTAGGTAGGGTTGGATTTGATTTTTTGAGTCATAGTTTTGCTTTCACAACTTTTTGGAAGTAGATACTGATAGCTAATGTGAAATAACTGAGGCTACACTAATTTTGTGAGAGCAAAAGAATGGTATTATATCTATAACTTTGAATAGTACGTTAAGGAAAATAACATATAGACCCAGCAATACTTGTTCAAACCATTCCTAATTCTCAGGGTCATTAACATTTTTTCTATACATAATAATTCCAGTCTAAAGTAAACATCAGAACACTTAGTTATAGCTTAATTGGTTTTCTTATTCACGGTTTAGCTACTTATTTGCTACTGACAAGAAAATGATTAAAAGCTTCAATTTCTTTTTCTGTTTTGTTCCAAGAATGGATTTTTAAAATGTTTCACTCTTGTTCTGCCATCCTTTATATTTCATATTCTCTCTAATCTCTTAGCTCATCTTCCAATTATTATGAACACCTTAGAATTTGTAGTAGTATTGTGTTTTACTTACGTCATAATAAATGTTGCATATAGATTTCCTTTTTACTTCCTCGATCCAAATATTATTACAATCATCATGGTCAACATACATGTTCATTTTACTGGCTATGAGAGTTTTTCCAGGGAATGTATATTCTTTGAAGAGAAGATAGAACTTGTGCTAACTAAAGAAATAAGGGCAAGCATGATAAGTGTATGTGAATTTATCATATCCTCAGTAGACTTGGGTTCTCTTTTTTGCAGATTTCTCCATTGTGGTTGGGGTGCTATTCCCCGTAGCGGTCATATTTGTGGTGGTTGCTATAGTAATCCGGCACCAAAGCACCAGAGGAAAGCAGAAGAAAGTCCAGAGGTAAACCTTCATCTTGCTTTGGGGAATTTTTTTACCTCTGTTGTACTTTAACTTCATGGGTATGACCAAATTTGTAAATTTAGTTTTGGTTTCATTCAAATACTCAAAGCTAAGTATGGGTACATTTTTCTTAGACCAGCGTCTGGGTCTTTTACTGAAAAATCCTTTCCAACAAAATGTGTCTTTCTTCTGTTAATTGCTATATGTATAGTTATAAGAGTAATAACAACTCATTATTAAATATTTTTTACACTTAAAAGAAAACAGTATGTAACATTTATTGATCACTATCTTTGTGACAAGTGCTGTGCTAAATCCTTTCATATATACATTATCTTATTCAATTTTCTCAGGAGCCTCATGAGGTCATAACTATTCTGTTTTGTAATAAAATAATGTAATATATTCATGTTTAAAATAATCTGACAAGGTGAAGTATTTCATATTTTTATTAATATGAAACAGAAGCTCAGCGACCTTGACCAACATGTTCAAAATTTTACAAAGTAAGTGATAAGCCTTGACTTGAACTTAGATCAGTCTTCCACATATGACCTCAATACTACAATATGTTCCTAGCATTATTTAAATATTAACTTATTCACCCCAAATGGGCTTTCAATAAGTATTGAATGAATAAATCATTAATAAAATGACAATTTATATAAGAGTTGTATTCAACAGCATTATTAGGACTGAAGGTTCTGCAGAAAATCAAAAAGAAAGTCAGTGCTGGCGATTGTGAATTTCAGGAAAAGGAAGCCTGATGCATTTCTAGGGAGCAGATGAAAACCCCAGTCAATAAACAAGAATGGTACAGTGGACAAAGGAAGTTGGTAAACTTCTATTGAGTTGTCCCCTCATGGTACAGGAACCGCTAAGTCAAATTATCTGATATGCTTTTCATACCCAGGCCACCATCTACCAGTGGCACCAAAACACACCAACGGAAGAGGAAGCTACAGACAGGGAAGGCTGTCCAGCCCCAAGAGGTGAACCATAAACTCTACTACATTGGCTCCAATTTGTGATTCTCTTACTGTGGTCATTCTGACCTTTATCTATCATTTATATTCAAATCCACCCTTCTAGTTAGTATACAGTAAGGACTGTGGTTTCTGCAACAAAACATTTAGAAAGTTCTCTTTTGTCTGTTGTTAAATGCACAAAAGTCTCCTTAAAATGCAGAGGTTGGCTTGCTGGGGTTCACAAAATGCCAAGAGAATAAAGAGAACAATTATGGCAGATGCCAAGTACCCCCACCCCCTTTGCTCTCTCTCTGTGACTTCACCTTAATTTCCCATTTGCAACAATAATGTATTTTGTGTGACATATGCTTAACGACTGGTTATACTCTACAGGTTTAGAGGTTTTATCTGAGTTTGCTTTGTGGCAATGGCAATGTTAGTAATTTCTTTGATGGAGACTGGACACAGCAGAAGGCAGCAGTTGGGCCTCAGTGATTTCTTGTCTGGTCTCTTGGTGTCACCTTAGTTCTGATCTTCAAGGCCCTGAAAGGGCTGTTTGTTTGGAAGCTAAAGCTAGGAAACTTATTTCATTTTAAAATATATTTTCAGATGAGGCAGATGAAGAATCATGCCCCAGATGTGCCAGTAGAAGGCAATGAGCCTCCAGCTTCTTTTGTGAGTTATCAACTTTTCTAATATTATTACTTTCAGTCTGACCTCAAGGAAATACTAGTGAAAGTTGTAACCCACAACACCCAACTGTATCTCAGGAAATCTGTGGACTATTAATATAAAATACACATTTTTCTGCCAAACTTTTTTAAAATATAAAATGTGAGGATGGGCCTCCCCGGTGGCGCAGTGGTTGAGCGCTGGGTTGCGAGGCTGCCCGCAGTCTCTGCAGCGCCAGTTCGATCCCCGGCCACCGGCGAGGGTCCCACAAAAACAAACAAACAAACAAACAAACAAACAAACAAATAAATAAATAAATAAATAAATAAATAAATAAAATGTGAGGATGGATGTATCTCCATTATGCCCCATTTAAGCCCCTACACCTGAATAATGGGGCTGCAAACCTGATAGAGTGAATAGTACCAAACTGTTCCAAAAGTGCCATGTTCATCATGTGTCTGTTGTTACTGAGCTTATTTCTGTTGTGTACAAACAATTGAACTGGCAGGTTTAAATAATTCTCATGGGCAGGGTCATCAAGTCTTCATTTCTGAAAGTGATTCAAACTTTTGAATTAAGTACATCTGTTTTCAAGGCCTCACCTTTGAATTATTATTTTTTCTTTCTTGCTAGTTAATTACAAAGCCAGATTTTCCACCACCACCAATTCCTACATCTGTATCATCTTCCTCATTCCTTGTAAGTATCAAAAGGTCACTGATGGTTTTTAAAAATACCTAATATGAATCATGTCTTGAAATCCATGGAATCTTTTTCAGGTGCTCCCTAAGTTAACCTGATATGAAGCACATTTGTCCTGAGTATATCCGAGAAGTACTTTTTTCAAGAATTTTTACATTAGTAGTGAGGAAAACAAGGTCATATCTATTATGGGGCATTTACTTTCCTCAAATATTATTTGTGTTATATTTAATGATACAAATGAGAAGAATATGATAAATGGAAAATGAATGGGTTCATATTGGTTCAAGTAGGAGGATGATCCATTGACTAATAGGAATTTTAACTAGACCCTGAAAGTTGAATAGAGTTTAAATGTTTGATGAGGAGGTAAGGAATGATTTAAATAAGGGAATGGGTGTAAGATGAAAAATGTATAACATTTTTAATGACCTACCTATTTTTGTTCCTAATATAGCACAGAGACACAAAAGTACTTCCCTCTGCTGCTCTCAAGGACAAAGCAATGTCCATACCTAAGGTAAGAGATCCTGTCAAGCTATTATCATTTGTGCAGCATTCTTATTGTCAAGGAGAAAAGGCCTAACTGTGTCTTTCTAGAATAAGTTAACTAATAGTATTGCCTCTATGACTATGGGAGTGGATAGTAACACAATGCCTTCCTTGGCCAATAACCATCTTATTTTCTCAATAAGATGAAGGAGATTTTCCATAAAATAACCACCCAGTATCTCATAACTCTTCTAGTGACCTCACCACTATCTCCATATTATTTTGCTAATTAGTCTAACAAATATTGGGATCTGGTGTGGTGTTTAATATTACCTTCTATCCCTACTATCCCTTTTATCCCTTGTATGGATCTGTTCCTTTACTGTGAAATCTCAATTTATTAAAAAGAATTAACTTTATTTTTTTAATAATTTGATAGTTTAGAATATTTACATTTTTAGGGAAAGTTGATCATTTAAATTTTTTTCTTTTTATAGGACTCAAATCCAAAAGTCTGAAACAACAGTTATACAGGGATTGGTGCGTAAATGACCAACATGGATGGTTGGGCATACTGGATGAAAGAGAAATATACTTTCTATACATCCTGTTATTTGTTCTTGATACCCAGGGAGGTTACCATTTGTTGATTCATGGTATACTTTAAAGAGATTATATGAAATTTTTCAAGAGATGCATACCCTTGAGAATCTTTGCATGTATTTAAAATTTCCATTCTATATATTTGTGAGAAGGAAGGTAACTCTTTTTTTTATTATTTTTATATTCCCCATACAATTGCAACCCCCTGATTTTGACCCCAATCTCTCCTTTCCCCACTCCCCCAGAAGTGTGTCTCTTATTCATAGTTGTTTGTTGATTTTTATTTTTTTCTTTCTTATATTTATTCTTTTTCCTGGTCCCTCATTTAGGTTTTCTAGATTCCTGTTATGAGTGAGACTATCTGGTATTTTTATTTTTCTTTCTGACTTATTTCACTGAGCATGATCCCTTCCAGCTCCATCCATGTTGCTGCAAATTGCATGCGTTTATCTTTTTTGAATGCTGAGTAATATTCCATTGTGTATATGTATCACATTTTCTTGATCCAGTCATCTATTTTTGGGCACTTGGATTGTTTCCAAAGCTTAGCTATTGTAAATTGTGCTGCTATAAACATAGAGGTGCAGGTGCTCTTTAGAATTAATGTTTCTGTGTCCTTTGAATAAATACCTAGGAGTGGAATTGCTGGATCATATGGAAGCTCTATGTTTAGTAGGTCAAGAAATCTCCACACAGCTCTCCATAGTGGTTGGACCAGTTTGCACTTCCACCAACAGTGCAGGAGAGTTCCTTTTTCTCCACAACTTCGCCAACATTTGTTGTTGCTAGTTTTTTTAATATGTGCCATTCTCACTGGCGTGAGATGGTATCTCATTGTAGTTTTGATTTGCATTTCCCTGATTTCAAGTGACGTTGAACATTTTTTCATATGCCTGGTGGCCATTTGTATTTCCTCTTTGTAGAAGTTTCTTTTTAGCTCTTTTGCCCATTTTTTGACTGGATCATTTTCTTTGTTTTGTTGAGTCTCATCAGCTCTTTGTAGATTTTTGTGATCAGTCCTTTATCATTAGTGTTGGGTGCAAAAATGTTCTCCCAGTCGGTGGGGTTTCTCTTTGTTTTGGTTATTGTCTCTTTTGCTGTGCAGAAGCTCTTTAATTTGATGTAGTCCCAGCTGTTTATCTTTGCCTTCACCATCACTGCTTTGGGTGATGTGTCTGTAAAGATGTCTTTGAGGTGCATGTCATATAGTGTTTCGCCTATATTTCCTTCTATATATTTTATGGTTTCAGGTCTTATGTCTAGTTCTTTAATCCATTTTGAGTTGGTTTTGTGCATGGTGTGAGGTAGTGGTCAAGCTTCATTCTTTTGCATGTAGCAACCCAGTTTTCCCAGCACCATTTATTGAACAAATTTTTTTTTGCGCCAGTACATATTCTTTGCTCCTTTGTCAAAGATTATTGACCATAGATCTGTGGGTTTATTTCTGGGTTTTCTATTCGGTTCCATTGGTCCATGTGTCGGTTCTGGTTCCAAAACCATGCAGCTTTGATTATTATGGCTTTGTAGTATAGTTTGAAATTTGGGAGAGTGATGCCTCCATTCCCTTCGTTTTTTTTCAGGAGGGTTTTGGCTATTTGGGGTTTTTGGTGGCTCCATATGAATTTCATCAAATTTTTTTTCTATTTCTTTGAAAAATGACATTGAAATTTTAATTGGAATAGCATTGTATCTGTAAATTGCTTTTGGTAGGATGGCCATTTTGATAATGTTAATTCTTCCGATCCATGAGCGGAGGATGTCTTTCCATTTCTTTGTGTCTTCTTCTATTTCCTTTAACAGTGTTTTATAGTTTTCTTTGTATAGGTCCTTTCCTTCTTTTGTTAGGTTTATTCCCAAGTATTTGATTTTTTTTTGTTTCAGTAATAAAAGGAATGGTTTTCTTGATTTCTTCTACTTCAGATTTATTGTTTGTAGGAAGGCTACTGATTTTTGTACATTGATTTTGTATCCTGCCACTTTACTAATCTGAGAGAAGGAAGGTAACTCTTAAAAAAATTTTGTGAAACTTAAATCTCTCTAAGGTGATTTTTCTTAGCCATTTCTCCCCTCTCTCCATTTTTAAATTGTGATGTTGACAAATGCTTGTTTAAATATTGTAAACACCTTTATTTTCTTACTTGCTAGGGAATTATAATAATTCACTCTTTAATGAAAACTTAAAGAAAAAAAAGAAGATAAAAATCATAGGAAATTGGGAGGAGATGAAAAAGACTGTACAGTCATCATTTGATAACTAGCAATATCTTATAGCTTTAACCATAAATTTGTCGAATTAGAAATCTCAGTTAAGAAGAAAAGTAAGTAAACATTCTCTGATTTATATATTTTTCCTATATTATGTTCTGAAATCCTTGTTAACTGTATCATTCAGGCTTTCTAAAACTGAGTAAAACTTTCTAATACATAATCTTTCTATACACAGAAAATTTTAGTTAATTACATAACCCAGAGGTTATAAACTGGTGGCCTGCAGGAAATGTCTGGACTGCAGATGTATTTTACTTGGCCTGAATGATTTTGACCAAATAGTATTTTAATATGTTTTGAATTCATTGCCAATATTTAAAAATTGGGAGAGCTTGCATAAACATCCAGATTTCTGACTTAAAAGTAATCAGATGGTCCGTCAACACAGGAATCACATTGTCCATAGCAACCATCAATTCAGTTGACTAGAGGTAGAGTAAATATTGTCATTTGCCTACCAAATAATACCTCTCTCCTTTGCTTTCAGAACCCCAGTTTTGTTTAATTTTCCATATTTTAAAAAAGACAATCTTAATTCCATTATGTATAAATCCCCATCTCTGTAAATCATTATAACAATCTCGTTTCCCCTAACAGTGTTTGATTTGGAGATGAGTATATGCCACCCCCATCTTTTTTTTTTTTTTTTGCCAATGATACAAAGGAGGTATGTTGGGTAATTTCTAGGAAAGATTTCCTTGTCCCCTTTTCTGAATGTTGCCATCTGGATAACTTACGGGTATTGCTGCAGCTGTATTGCCATGATGAAAGCAAGACTGATGTAGGCGGAAGAGAAAAATGAAAGAATAAACCTGTTTGTTTTTTTTTTAAGACATTCTTAAACTGGTGGATTAATAACTGTTGGAGCTATACCATAACTTGTTAAGGCTTCAAGTTATATGACCAATAAAAATTCCTTAATGTTCATGCCATTTCCATTTGGATTTTCTCTTGCTTGTAACAGAATTAATCCTAACTAATAAAATAGCTGCTTGTGATATTAGGACACATACTTTCTACTAAGCAATGCAGCTGTAATTTTCTTATACTTAACCTGCTTCATCCCTCTCTGTCACTGGCCTGACCATTATAAGCAGTCATTCCCATGAAGGACTTTTCCTACAGAAGTTATATGCCTTTGCTGTGTGGGTTTCTAGATAAACTGATTCTGGCCCCCAAAGTGAATGACAATATCCAATAAACCCAGACTCCATCTATCACTCTCATTGAAGGAGTTTTTGTCTTTACATGGAAATTTGCTCTTGAATACATTAGAAAACATAGCTTAATCTCAGTGTGAGGTTTGAGAATATTCTTCCCTAACCCAGAAATGAATCTCTGTATCCTGTAAGGCTATACTCTACTGTGACAGACCTATGAATCCTTATTGGTTTTTGCTGTTTATTTGCTTGCTTGTTCATTTTAATTCTTCTGCCCATCTCATTTTTTTTAATATGGTGGAAGTATTTATCCTATGAATCCTCAACTAATTATCCATATGAACCAAGCTAGAAATAACCATGTGCTCCCAAGGAGTGGTGTCTGATCATTCTGGTGGGTTATGAAGTGATGCACTGTAGATCCCTAAATCAGATGCACTGTAGATCCTTTTTGAAAATAGATCACTGGAGGAAAGTGACAGGAAGAATATCCTTTAATCACAAGTCTTTGAATCTAACGTATACAAAATTTTGTGATAAGTTGAACTGTAGAGCAGTTTAGACCATTGAAAACAAAGACTTTGATTTCATCTTGTTTCCAACCTAGATCTACAACTTACTAACATTAAACATACTCCACTGATAACACTATCATGTCAGGTGTGTCACCAGTCTGTTTTAATCATTAATCATTTTTATCCTTTTATTTTAGTTAAAAAAAACAGTTTAAGTTATGGTCTTATCCAGGTATTGTTTGACTAGGACACCATAGTTTCTCCAAATACACCTTAGCACCTGACCACATTGCTACTTTTTTTTAAGTTTTGAAAATGCTTTTAAATTTATGAGAAATAATGAAGTATGCATGAAAAAGAAAGTTTTAGTTACGATCAGAATATAGAATGGATGGAGCTGTGTTGCTATTAAGTTGGTATTAATGACATCTTCCTGATGAGGAACTGAGGCTGCTCTCTGGCTAACAGGCTGCTGAGCCCCTCAGTCCAAGGTCTCTTAAGGAACTGAATTCTGTCAACAACTAATGAGCTTGGAAGCAGACCTCATTCCAGTTAAATATTAACTGCAGTCTTGTGTTTTTCAAGTCGCTGTAGTTTTGGTAAATTTGTTATGCAGCATAAATAACTGATATAATGGAGAGGAAGAGGTTAAATGTTTCAGATATTCCAGATATTTATTTATTTATTTTTAGAGAGTTCTTATTTTATCTATTTTTGAGAGGAAGAACTGGGGTGTAGGCCAGAGATGCAGGTGGTGGGAGGATTCACCAGAGACAGAGTGAGGAGCAGAACAGGCAGATCCACTGGAATCTACTGCTAAGGGGAGCAGTGGGTGAGACAGGTCTGCTTCGCCACAAGTGGGCCAGTTTGCTGGCTGGGAATCGAACCAAGGCCATCTGGGTGATAGCATTGAGACTCAAACCCTTGGCAACCAGGGAGGCCCCTATTCTGGATAGTTCTAGATAGAATTAACCACTAAATATATCAAGCCACCTGTAATATCAAGTATTTTTTTCCTTTCTTCACATTCTCTTTCATTTAGTCTTACCTCCATTTTGAAAGTACTAATTATCTTCTTAAAATCTCTGATATCTAATCTGCTCATATATCATGTTCTCTCTGACTTTTGTTTGCCTATGTCTTGGTATTTTTGAATAATTTTACCTTCCAAAATATTTATTTTATCTTCTTTGTTGTCAATCCTGGCTTTTACCATTTTTTTAAATTCTTTAATGATTTTTTATTAAGAAGTGACATTTATTGAGTACATGCTGTGTGCCTAGAACTGCATTATCCACTGATTTCCTGCATAGAGTCTTATACCACCTATGACTTTAAGTGTGTTTTAATCCCAAAATGGTTTTTTAAATTAGTGACAGAAAATACAAACATCTACTTTCCTAAAGAGCGTCATTGTAAGACAAATTAATATTTTTACATCAAAAAAAAAGAAAAGAAAACATACAGATAACAGAATTTAACAGGTATAAATAGAAAAGGGAAGAAAATAATGGGCTTTTACTAATTTTATGGCATTTTATAATCATTTCTCATATTTTTAAATATTTTCTTTCCTTTCTCACTTTAGTTTTGTAAAGGTCTGCAAATGAACTGTGTTTCTTTAGTTTCCAGAATTTAAAATTAAATTGATAAATTCTGACTAAACTTTGTTAGTGCTTCTCATTTTCTTTTAAAGAAGTGACAAGTATATTTTATTTATTTATTTATTTATTTATTTATTTATTTATCTTAAGATTTATTTATTTATTTATACAAGCACTGGGTACAGTCAGAAGCACGGGAGGGTGAGAGAATTCACCAGAGCCAGAGCAGGGAGCAGAACAGGCAGAAGGACCAAAGTACACTGCTGAGGGGAGCAGCGGGCGGCAGGAGAGGTCTGCGGGCCATGTGGGACCCTCGCCCAGCAGCCGGCCGGGGATCGAACCAACACTGCAGAGGCTGCTGGCAGCCTCGCAGCCTAGCACTCAACTGCTGCGCCACCAGGGAGGCCCTGGTAACTGTTTTTAAATGTATGTCTTTCCTCAGCGCTTGAGTCCTGTGCACCTGGTCCTGTACAGTCATGTCAGAGGGGTTCTATGCCGTCTTCCAGCTGGCTCACTCTTGTGTTTAAAAGTTTTACCTTGGCCTGTAATATCTTCACATTTTATATCTTTCATTCTACAATTTAGCCCTTAAGTTTAAGCTAAAGAACCCTGGTACACTAGCATTCTGAGAGGAATATGGCAAGAGATGGATCATGAGAAAATCTTCCATGTAATTCTGTGCCTAGAATAATTTTTCTTCCTGGCTAGAGTGATCCACCAGGGTCATATCAGAGGTGCACACCTGATTGAGGATACTGGATTCCCTTCATCAAAAAAAAAAAAAAAATCCTGATACATTGGGACCCTGACTCCAACAACAAAATCTACAACTGTCTCATAACATCTGCTCTTGAATTTGTCTCATCACTTCTATTGCTTTCTATCTTCTCTTACTAATGACAACTTTAGACACTACTTAGTACCAACCTTGCACAGTCGGCTGTACTGCACAACACTGATACAACATTACCACTACTATTATTATTATGTTAAGAAAGTAATATTATGTGGATACTAAATCCTAAGCACCAGAGTATTATAGCCTGCAATCCATTGTGAAGACTCTCCTTGTTAAAAAGTTAATTCTTTTCTCTATGATACCTTGTGTTGAGGTCCAGACTCATGTTTAATAGATATATTATTAAAAAAATTTTGTGTTAAGGACCTCCTCTGGTGGCACAGTGGTTGAGTGCTGGGCTGCGAAGCTGCCCGCAGCCTTTGCAGCACCAGTTCGATCCCTGGCTGCCAGCAAGGGTCCCATGTGGTGCGCAGACCTCTCCTGCCATCCACTGCTCCCCTCAGCAGTGTACTTCTGTCCTTCTGCCTGCTCTGCTCCCCTCTCTGGTTCTGGTGAATTCTCTCACCCTCCCTTGCTTCTGACTGTACCCAGTGCTCAGTATTGAGCACTTTGTGGTTCAGTCCCATAATCAAACAGAAAATGCATAGCCCATTTTTTAAATAGTTTTTATTTTCTCATGCAGTTTTAGGTTCATAGTAATTTTAGTGGCAGTTATGCCTGCCCTGATACAAACCCCCACACTCTCCCACTATCAACATCTCCCTCCTAGTGGTGCAATAATTATAAGTGATGAACCTATACAGATGCATCACTATCACCACAATTCCATAGTTTGCATTAGGGTTTACTCTTAATGTTGTATATTCTGTGAATTACACAACTGTGTAATGACACTTATCTACCACTAGAATCTCATTATTATAGTAGTAATTATAGAATTGTTTTCAATGCTCTAAAATTCCTCTTTACCTTGCAGATCCATCCCTCTCTCACTCCAACACCTGGAAGCCACTGATTATTTTACTCTTTCCATGGTTTTCTCTTTTCTAGAACGACTAGCATACAGTTGCAATCATACAATATGACTGATATCACTTAATAGCAGGTTGGTTTGTATTACTTTAAAATTTGCATTTAAGTTTACTCCATGTCTTTAAATGGCTTGATAGATCATTGCTTTTCAGGAATAACTAAGATTCCATTTTCTGGATATTCCATACTTTATCAACTCATTTGTCTAATGTGACATCTTGACTGCCTCCACATTTTGGTAATTATGAACAAAGCTGCAGTAAACACTTGTGTGCAGAATTTTGTATGACATACTAAATCATTTATTTGGGTAAATATCAGTAAGATCCATAGTTGCATCTTGTTGTAAAAGCATGCTCTGCCAAACTTTGTTGAACATTTTTTTCTTTTTTCAAAAAGATTTGTTTTATTTATGCATACGAGAGTTGGGGTGTAGGCCAGAGGTGCAGGGTGTGAGAGGATTGACCAGAGATGGAGTGGGGAGCAGAACAGACAGATATACTGAAATACACTGCTGAGGGGAGCAGCTGGTAAGACAGGAGAGGTCTGCTGCGCCATGTGGGTCAGCTCCCTGGCCAGGGGTCGAACTCATGCTGCAATGGCTGCCTGTAGCTTCACAGTGCTGAGACTTAACCCCTTGCTCCACCAGGGAGGCCCATTGAGCATTTTTCGTGTGCCATTGGTCAGACAAAGCATTGTGAACTAATCCAGGCATCTTTTATGTTGTTTCCACGAAAGATAATGTCACATTAGAAATTATATCTGAGTCCTCTAATTTCTCTTCAGTTAATGGATTTCCAAGCACTAATGCATATGACCTCAGATTACCCCTACATTAGTAATTTATGGAATTTTTGTGTACAAAGGTCTCACTGCCAAAGATACATGAACTGCGTCTAGACTTCTGCTTTCTTCAGAAAACACAAAATAGAGAAGCAATGTCTTAAGAAAGAAAGCTAGGCTGATATAACTAGGTTTTGTTTCTTTTTTTTACTAAACATTTACTAAGCATTTGGAAGGTCCCACTCAACTTAATGATCTATTTTTAAATAAATTTACTGAGGAAACATGTATATCTCAGTTTTATTTTAAAAAATACAGTGATTTCAAACAGATTGTTCATGTGGCACATCTATATTTTTCTTTAGTCCTAGAAGAATTAAAAAAGCTGGAATTATTCCCCAGAGAATGTAGGAAAATAAGTAGATTCGTTTTCTTAGATGTATATCTATGACTTTGACAGGAGGCTGCTTAGCACATCTGAGTGTAGAGGAGGTATAGAAAGTATTATTGGGTTTCTCTAGCTGCTTCCCAACTTCTCCTTGAACACGCAGCATGTGCTGTCTCTATACCTGCAGCAACAGGGATTAATCCTGGCAAACTCAGGAATGAAATCAGGCTAATAGCAAAGCCCTGAGCAGTGTGAACCACAGGAAGTGAGACTAACCAAAGTGTGACTATCATTTCTCACCCTGTGCCTTCAAAACCCACAAGGGAAGTAGCATCTAAGGAATTTATCTTGCTAATGCTATTTCACTGAGGGTAGAAGTTGAAACTCTGCCAAGAGAGTTGCCTATGGGTGGGGAGTTATTGACTGGATTTTTGATTTCTGAGGTTCTCCACCTTGAGAGGAGTCATCAACTCCCAATCCCTAAGTTTTTCCAATTGATGATTTTTGGGGTATACCCTTCTCCATATGCATTGCTTAATAAAATGTGTAACTATCCCATGCAAAAGTAAAATTGCTAACCAAAAAGCAACACATTAAGGAATACAAACCTTCCCACATAAAAGTGCATGTAATTATAGATTGTAAGAGACCATATTCTGAATATGTAGAAAAAACGTTACAAAAGCAATCAAGGAAAATTGCCAGGCATAAAATGTTAATAGTTAAAATGCAGAATGAAATACTAGAATGAACAGTATACCAGGAGAAGGACATAAATACATAAAACTATCAATAACGGTTCTGTTCCAGCCAAATGTTACAGAAATGCTTGTGGCTCCATTTCTCCTATACCAGCAGAGGCTGATTGGAGAGTCTACATTTCCACCTGATTTATATGTTCATCTGTCCCAAAGTCCCCTCATCTCTTCACTGGAGTGGTTTCAGACAAGTTTGAATAGGAGCTTGGGTATTCATTCTCAGTAGTCAGTGATAAGCATGACCAGGTTAGTGTAAATGAAGTAAAACCTTGACTTTGACTCACAACTGGTAATAGTGAGGTACACCTCCACCCCTACTCACTGATGGGCTTATCAGAGGAGGCTTAGTAGAAAGTCAAGACTTTCACTATTTTCCAAGCATATCAAAGCCATTCTCCCTAAGTTAAGTATCAACAGAGGCAACATGGGAGTAGTAGGAAGATGTCCCTACCTTTCCAGAAAGGAAAATGTCCGCAGAGACCTAGTGGGTAGTCAGAACCTCAAGTCTGACCCATTATGATTGAGGAACTCTTTCCAACCTGGTAATTGAGTGAAGAATGTGGACTTTTACCTCTGCTAAGTCAATCTAAAAAAGCTTCTGTATAGTGAGAAAGGTTGTCACTAAAACAAAGGGACACCTTACAGAATGGGAGAAAATTGCAGCCATGCATCTGATGGGACTGATATCAAAGATTTACAAAGATTTCAAGCAACTCAACAAAAAGAAAATAACCCAGTTTTTAAAAAAATGGACAGAACAGCTAAATAGGCACTTCTCCAAAGAAGACATGCAGATGGTCAACAGGTATGTGAAAAAAATGTTCATCTTACTTATTGTCAGGGAAAGGCAAATCAAAACCACAATGAGGTACTACTTCACACCTGTGAGAATAGCTCATATCAAAAAAGACCAGAACCAAGAAGTGGATGTGGAAAAAACTGAACCCTCTTACACATTTCTACCGCAATGTAGACTGGCCCAAACCTTATGGAAAGCAGCATGGATCTTTCTCAAGAGATTAAAAATGCATCTGCCATCAGAACCACTAATTCCACTCCTAGGAGAGGAAAGATGAGCACAAAATTCAAGATAATAAAGAAGGGAAGAAATACCAATGTCTCAATTAGTTGGTAACTGGTTATATGGAGGTTCTCGTCAAGTTCTATAGCTTTTCTTTTGGATGGCAGTTTCTCAGATACTTACAAATTAATGAAAATGTATAATTAATAAATGAAATGTTAACTTATTTAAAATTTGTATATTAACTTGCACATGTACGTATTCAGAAAAGAACACAAAATTTATAATGACACAGTTCAATGAATTTTCACAAGTTATATATCCTATGTAACTACCACTTTAATCAAGAAATATAATATTTGGGCTTCCCTGGTGGCACAAGGGGTTAAGCACCACACTATGAAGCAATCTGCAGCCTCTGCAGCATGAGTTCCATCCCCAGCTGGCCAGGGAAAAACCCACATGGTGTGACAGACCTCTCCTGACTTGCCCACTGTTCCCCTCAGCAGTGTATTTCAGTTAGTTTGTTCTGTTCTCCACTCTGTCTCTGGTGAATCCTCTCATCTCTGGCCTGTACCTCACATCTCTGGCCTGTACCCCAGCTCTTGTATGCATAAATAATAAATCTTTAAAAAAAAAAGAAATATAGTATTTGTAGCACTCTGGATGTCAGTCCAATCTCAATGCAGTCACTGTTACCTCCTTTTCAAGAAACTACTACATGATATCTAAAATCATAGCTGAGTTTTTCCAGTTTGGGAATGTATTTCTGTCAAATCATAGAACTTTTCGTCTTTCAAAACATGCATATAATATTTATTCATGATTTTGCACATAGCAAATGGTACACTTCCATTGGTGTGTAGTATTTCACTGTGTGGATATAGTAAAGTGTATCTTTCATTTTGGCAGCCATTTAAGTCCATGATAGATCATAATAAATCTGAAGTTGAAATGATGAGAAGCTAGTCTTCAGTCTGTAAGTTGTGTTTTACCTTACTTACTTGAGTGCAGTCTTTCGTAGTTTCAATTCATCCTTTTTTATTAGACTTCCCTCCATCTTATGTCGTGCTTAATTCTAGTTTTTGTTTTCAAAACACTGTGAGATTGCTGAGAGATATGCTTAGCTTATAAACATTTTAGTTGGAGCCTAATTGCCAATTTATGTGGGAGGGAATGTTGAAGGAAATGTCAAGCTCCCCTCTGGTATTTCTCACTGGGGTCTTGGACTTAGATTTTCTGGGATCTTGGACTTAGATCTTCTGTGATGAGGGCTAAATAAGAAAATGAAGGGGAAAGTCTTTATATATTAAAGATCTATTAAAATTTTTATTCATTTTGCTCTTCTATTTTCATTTCTAATTAGACAATATTTAAACATCCGCCCAAATCATGAAATATATTTTATTATGAAACATTCCAGAGTGTTAAGCTGCAAATTTTATGGGAACAAAATTCTCTGTGGTCAGGATGTTGGTCTTTATTTCTTAGTATTAAGATCATAAATCAAGTCCTATGTTTAGCCAGTCCTTGGATACTGTATTCAAAAAAGGTTGATGTATACGCCTTTTCTCATTCCCTCCAGATGCATCAAGTAAATAATGTCCTCACTGTTATTTCCCCAGTTTTAATTTATAGGCTGATATTCAACAATACAATAAACAGCACAAGTGTCCCACCCTGGTAATTCAGTTTACAAACTTTTTTGGTGTACATGTTCAATGAATGTTTTGGAACATCTACTTTCTTTAAGTTACTGTGCTCCTGAAAGGTATAGCAGAAGATAGAGCTCCTTCCTTTAAGATGTTGAATAAACTGAAATCCCTATCAATAGACACATTAAAAAATGTCAGCTGTACAATTCACATATTGTAAGCTGAATCTTAGAACTCGTTCTATATTATGTGTCTCCCTCATTTGCTACCTCCAATCAATTAGCAAGTCTAATGATTTTATGAATTAATTCTCAGAATGTGTACCTTCTTAAATGCCTTTAGAATTAACATATATCTGAATAGACAATTCACCAAAGAAGATATCCAAATGCCAATATATCATGAAAAAATATTATCACTTTTAACAAGGAAGATGCATGTCAAAACCACAATGAGTATCATATCACACATCTCACATGTGAGAATGGCACATATTAAAAAGTCTCCCAGTAACAAATGCTGAAGAGTATGTAGAGAAAGACCAACCCTATTACAATTTTGGGTGAGAATGTAAACTGGCTCAGTCAATATGGAAAGTGATCTGGATTTACATTAAAAATAATAGAAGTGGAACTTCTGTATGAACCAGCATCTATCCAATGAATGTGAAGCCATCAACTCAAAAAGCTATAAGTTCTGCAGTGTTCATTGCAGCACTGTTTGTAAGAGCTAGGACATGGAAGCAACTTACATGCTCATTGATAGAAGATTGGATCCAGAAGATATGGTAGCCAAACTATGGAATACTAGCCAAACATAAGGAAAGACAAAATGCTGCCAATTAGAGCCAGAATTAACTTGTATAGTAAAACAAGTTAGAATGATATAGAAAAATATTGGATATTTACATAGAAGATGATTCAATAAAGTACTTATAAAAAATGATAAATGAAGTAAGATTTCTGAGGAAAGGAGAGAGGGAGCGGAGAAAGTGCCAAGGAGATATAAGGGATGACAGTGGGGGAAAAAAATCGATAAACTCTACTATAAATTAAAAAGAAATAAAAATGTTTCATAGCTTTAAAAAATGTCTTTAGGGGCCTCCCCGGTGGCGCAGCGGTTGAGCGCTGGGTTGCGAAGCTGCCCGCGGCCTCTGAGGCGCCGGTTCGATCCCCGGCTGCTCCCCGGCCACGGGAGGAGGGTCCCACATGGCGCGCAGACCTCTCCTGCCGCCCGCTGCTCCCCTCAGCAGTGTACTTCGGTCCTTCTGCCTGTTCTGCTCCCCGCTCTGGCTCTGGTGAATTCTCTCACCCTCCCACGCTTCTGACTGTACCCAGTGCATGTATAAACAAAACAAACAAACAAACCAGCAAACAAATAAAGCATGCCTCTATAAAAAAAAAAATGTCTTTAGCATTTCCCCTCCATACCTTGACCCTGGCATATCTCACATGTCTTATATCAATCAAGTACTGTTACTCTTCATATTATATTCAAGTCATAAAGAACAGGCTGTCGTTCTACATGCATATTACGATTTTTACACATACCTGCCACTTTGCTTATATGATTTTTTTCATCAGAATACCCACTCCATTAATTCTTTTACAGCTAGTATTTGATTTTCTCAACCCTCCAAATGATGTGCTTCTAAACTCTACTGGAATGCAATAGACCAGTCCCAGTTCTAATGTTCATCATTTGTATAAACTGTATCTGTAGACTTATCTTTATCATTAGATTTACTTCAGAAATATCTTATTAGTGAGTATGATATCAGTTCATAACTGGGATACCCAGAAATGTAGTATTTTAGCATAAACTCAAATTTAGCATGACTTGACTAACTTATTTTGCAATATTAGTTGTGTAATCATTAAACAAAATTAATTTCCACTCAATAGACTGAAATAATTGTCAACAAGAGTAGCTGCCAAAAAGTGACATACCACCAAAATGTGAGAGATAGTAATTGTCACCCTAAAACTCTATTGCCATCTAAACTGTTTTTAAAGTATAGGGGAAATAAATATGCTCTTGGAAATAAATAAAAAATATCAAAGTGCTTACTCCAAGAAACCTTTAGTGAAAGACTTATCAAAGAGTATGTTTTATTAAAGAATTTTATTTACAGAAAGTACTAATGCTAACATTAACTTGTAAATAAAGAAGGTGAATAATTTGAAATTATCAAATAAAGAATGTAAATAATTTTAAGCAGCATCATCTGTATAAAATGCAAAACTAATGATAATTATTAGCTAGGGGGTGAAAACTACAGAATAACTAAAATACTTGAAAACAACATATGAGGAGGTAAGGGATGGGATACTGAAAAGAGTTAAACCAAATCAGGATGCTTACATTGCTTGATGGTGGAGAGATTAATTATGATGATTTTTTTAAATTTTAATGGGCAACAATACAGGACCAGTAAAATTAATACAAAATTATTAAGAAGGTGTAACTGACTTAAAAGAATATAGAAAACAAACAAAAAACATAGGCATAGAAAGGTAACTATACACTTTATAACCTGATGCTATGAAACTCCCAAATGTATTAGTAAATAGTAAATTCAGCAGTTAAATATTGTAGATTTTTATTTATTTTTATTTTTTTATTTTTTTAACATTTATTTATTTATGCATACAAGAGCTGGTGCACAGACCAGAGATGCAGGGGGTGAGAGGATTCACCAGAGAGTGGGGAACAAAACAGGCAGATTGACCAAAGTATGCTGCTGAGGGGAGCAGCAGGTGAGTCAGGAGAGGCCTGCTGCACCATGTGGGTTGCTTACTGGCGGGCCGGGGATCGAACTCGTGCTGCAGAGGCTGCAGATTGCTTCATAGAGTGGTGCTTAACCCCTTGCACCATCAGGGAGGCCCTATTGTAGATTTTTAGACTGGGACAACTGTATATGTGAAAATTTAGTTTGGCATTAACCCACTGAAAAGTACTGGATCAGTGTATACTTAGAATCTCTAACTGATTTGCATTTCTTAGCTAAATAACTAAAAATTTGTCCAAAAGAAATAATCAGAAAAGCAAATGAAGAAATGTACATGTACATGTTACACACAAGGTGATGTTCTAGTCATTAAAATGCCTTACTATTCAATAGCAAAAAATATCAGGTCCCCAAATCTCTTTATGTAACAAGAACTAAAATGTATAATTTTTTTACTCTTTTTCTTTTATTAGAGCAGAGAAAAAAATAAAAATAATTTGTCAAAATATGAACAACTCAATTCTTGATGCTGGGCCATTGGGTGATCAACATTCTTTACTTGATTTACTTCTTTGGTATTCATTTCCATGAATATGTATCATTTTTGTAATCAGAGAAGTATTTTCCTGAAGGCAAATTCATAGTACACTTCAAACATACTTCAAAAGTGGTTAATTTGATTGAGACTAACATTGTCAAGAGAACTTACATTTGCACATTTTTTTACAAGTGTGTGTGTGTGTATGTGTGTTTGTGTGTGTGCGCGCACCCGCATGTGTTACCTAATATGAATTTTACAAGAAGTTTGTGGTAATTCTTACCATCAAACCCTTTTTCACATATAAGGAGGCTGAGGTCAGAGAGATCCACAATATGTTAGCTTGTAAAGTTTTAGTACTTGTTCAATAGATTATGTTCTCTTTGTGCCAATTTCTCAAAAGAGGTATATATTTTCTAAAATATATTTTCTAAATTTGTAGATATATTTTCTAAATTTGCAGATCAGTTTTTATAAAGTTGCTGAGCAGCACCAAGGCCAAGCAGCTGTCCACATGTGATTCCTTACCAAGTTGTTACCACAGAGATAAACACCTCTCTTGAATAAGGAACATTCTCATAATTTTGACACTGCAATTTCTTGGCAGTTTCCCAATCCTATTAGGAAATATTCTTCAGTCTCACACAAGGAAGGTTTGAGGTTTTTATTTCGTTTTCAATATATAAAGAGAAGTTGGGGAAGATAAAACTGGACAGCCCTGGACATCTTTCTCCTTCATGGGCTGTCTCAGCTGTCTGCAGTAGCCAGCATGCCTTTGCTCCTGTTCTCTGTCCTCTGGCTCATTGTTCAAACTCAAGGTAAGCTCTAATATATAGATGTTTTATAAAATAGTGAAATTATTTTATGAATTTTTAAAGTATGAGAAAATGACATGGTCATCTGACTCAAAGGTTACTGTTATTTATATCTTGGAATATCTACTCAGTTTTGAGGAGCTCTGTGTTAATAGTCCAGGCATTATCATTAGCACAAAAACTTAGGTCTCTGAAATTTTATCTCCCACATCATATCAACTCACAACTCATATCATTGAATAATCCTACCAGTTATATCATTTTATTTCCTAAAACGTATTTCACATGATACCAGAGGGCTGATTCCAGATCAGAAATTCCTAACCAGCTCCAAAGTTATCTTGAATGATACTAGTAGTTTCTATTCTAAATGGAGACAGTCATTCATCTAAAGACACAATTTAGCCAAAGGTTTTGTAGGTGAAACAAGAAAGATTCATCACTAAAATTGGAGTCAACTTAGACAAAATTGCATTGTTAGACAAAATAAAATATTAAACGATTAAAGTTAGTCCTAGAGTTGCAATTAGAATTAAAATTAACTCCAATTTCAATTATATGGTACCTTCCACTAATATAATTTATATTCTCTTTTTTTAAAGAATTTTTAGTAATGCATTTATACATTTCCTGTTTTCACATGAATCCTTCATAGGCCAGCATCACAACAGAATTGTGTAGGTAGGAGAGAATTCTTGCTTTACCATTTCCCTTCAGTTTTTCCAAATCAACCAGATATAGAATCTCTTGGTGTCCCTAAATCCTCCCTGACTGTCAGTCACACTGAGAAGACAACCACCTCTCAACAGAGACAATTAACTGTGAAAATGGTATCACTTAGAAATAAAATTGTCTATGTAGGTGAGGGAACAATATTTAAAGAATAGAAATACAAAAGGGAAAAAATGTCATTTTATTACATATTTTATGTTATTCAATTTTTACCCAATTTTCTTTTAGGGAAGTACACTGATAGGCAAGATCATTTGCAAGGACTTTTACAAGGTCATTTAGCTAGGACTTAATATCACATCTTTTGGTCTCAATGTCAGTTCATTTGCTACTACATGCAAGCGAAATAGAAAGTGATATATATATAACGTTATACCAAGTGCATGAAGAAGGACATTTAGCCTATACACAATCTTGGTTTTAAAACTGCTACAACAGAATGCAGCAAAGGCTTTATTTATTGTGATATCTAAAGTCTTAAGAAAGAAATGATCTGGAGAACATGAACTTAATGTTTTATTGTCACACTGAGAAATAAAGTAATGATTAGAGGTATCTATCCTATAAATAAAATATTATCTATTTGTATATGAAATATTTACATTTTGAGCAAGTAGTCACCAGCTTCACCAAAAAAGGAAGAGTATATAAAAAGTAAAAACAGAAGTCCCTGAGGACATTGAGAGAAAAATTCACAATATTAAAGAAGATTACAGAGTAAGAGGAATGGCTTGCTGCAGGCAGAATCCCTGGTTCCCATAACCTCTGGTATAATCCATGCTTCCCATTCTGGGCATGGCGGCCAGAGTTTGCATCTATTGGGGATCCCTCCAAAAATTGTTTCACCATTGTCACATCTTTCAGAAAGGAGGGAGAGACCTAAATAAAAATTATTTGTTATAGAAGATAAAGTAGAAGATTTAACTTGTTCTCCTTAAAGCTTACTCTCAACAGGAATTCAGCCTTCTGCACCAATTCAACAAACCCACTTAACCAAAATAATAACCTTTAATTAACTTATATAAATATTATTTCACTGTCTCTAGTTGTAGCCATAAAGGAAGGCCCTGAATGGGAGCACTATGAAGTCGTTCATCCTAAAAGACTGCATATTTTGCACAAAAGAGATATACAAAACAACCAAACAGAAAATCATGGAAAAGAGGTAAGCAATGTGAATGATTGTGGTAGATTTTACATCTTCCAAAGAGACAGAGTTTTTCACTAATATAGAAGATGTCACAATCTATATATCTAGTAGTTTCATCTTGAAGCCCTGCTAGGTTCAGGAGAACGCAGATTTCTTGGAAAGTCTTGAAAGTCATCAGAAGGTAAGAGAGTAAATGGTCTCACTTGATCAGAAAGAACAAAGCAGATTGAATATTTTTTTCAAGTTTCCAGGTGGGAGAGAGAAAATGCATAGGTTGGGCAGCCATTTCTAGAAGGAGTGCTCCTTGACAAACTCACCAAACCATGCCTTACCCCTACCTTACTCCATCATGCCCCCAATGAGTTGTCTTTTTCTTGGCCATTCTGTCTATAATGTAGAAACTCAATATTATTATAAATATGACTTTTTTTAAGGACATAGATATTAAATCTTTGACTATAATAGTATTTCCATAACTTAATAATTTCAACCTTATTTAATTCTTAGAAGGTTTTGGGCTGGTTTGCTTTAGTATATTTGGTTGATTTTTTAAGTTGGAAAATATGTATCTTCTTATTATCCCATTAGTGATTCATTGGGTAACAGAGCATGGTATATTAGAGAAAATGCTGTGTCCCTGTCACACATATTAGAGTTAGTTTAGACTGTGTTATTTCTGTATTATTGAAATTTGTGGACAATTTAATATAAAATTAATGTTTGATTTTAAAGGCATGAGAAGAATTTTATCTATATGCATAATTATTCTTCTACATAAGCTATATTTATCATTGTAATTGTTTTAGATAGACTCATAAATTGATTTCATTGGTACTCAATATTTTTAGGAAAGATATGATTCTGAACTTCAGTATCAGATTACATTAAGTGGAGAAGAAGTCATTCTTCACCTACAAAAAACCAAGTAAGTTGTACTTCTTGAAACCCCAAGCACTGGAATATTTTAAGAATATGTACAAAAATAAATGCTTTTGAGGCTCTAGTTAGTGATATTTGAGATATAGGACATGAAACATATTGGGTTTAGATGTTATTAGTCTGTGTTGACATTCTCTAAGAAGATTGATGCTCCCTTGGAAATTATGTACAAATTGTAAAGCAAAGAGAAAGGCAAATATCATACATGATTTTCTTCATGTCTCTTGGAATTTACTGAAGATCTTTTCTACTCAGATAAACTCAAACCTTCGACGTTTTTCCTATTGTGTTGTGAGAACACATTTCCAAGGCTCATTCAACCTAGAGTCAGATCCCAGGGAGGGGATTCCCCCCAGTTCTACCTAAGTCAATGAACTGCTCCCTGAATGCAACAGTCATTAATGCATATTTATCACCCAGTACCCTTGAGAGATTGTGTGAAGACTGTATCCTTGGCATACAGACTCCCAAAATAACCCCTTCGAAGATAATCTGCCACTGGAAAATCACTGAGGGCATTTTGTGTCTTAGTCCAATAAGTGTAGTTAATGCTTTGATTTGTTTCAGCTGCAGAGATCCAGGCTGAGAAACAATCAGCTACACAGAATGTCCTGTTTCTCACTGTTGAGTGTGGCATTTGTTTAGTCCTGATGACCATGTCAGCAATATTCACTCTTATTGCCACTGTGAGTTTATCATGCAACTCTGTGTTCTTTACAGGAATCTCCTGGGTCCAGACTACACTGAAACATATTTCTCACCTAGTGGAGAGAAAATAACTACAAGGCCTAAGGACATGGTAGGTCCAGAATGCTTTCTGTGATACTTTGGGATTTGCCATTTGCATTATAAGATGTATAGGCCCAGAGAAAATTTAACAAAAAAGTTCAAAGACTTGAAAGCAAGGTGCTTCTTATCTATGACTGTGGAGATAATAGATGAAAATGTCACCATGTCAGAAACACCCCTCAGTCTTGCAGTGTGGGGGGGACTTCAGGGTCAGTGGTAGATCAGTTCCTAAAACTTCTGAGGTTCACACTATTTATGTTTCTGGAAACTGGTCTGACCTCAGCCACTACTTGAAAAATGCTCTGTTATATTCAAGATAAAAGCTCTCACAGAAACAGAGCTATACAGAGACTATAGCAGGGCTCTAGCTGGCCAAAGGACAGTCTCTCTTCTGAGGCCAGGAACTGGAGTCAGGGTCTCCAAGCTGTCTTCTGCCCCACCTTATCTCCTTTCTCGGAGTCCCCTACTTACAAGTCTGATTGGACCATTTTCAGTCCTATGGCTGATTGGACCATTTACCCATCAACTCATAGACCATTTACTCATAGCTCACACCTCATCTGTCCATTCCACCCACCACGCACCAAATCCATGGGCCTCTCTGCTGCCTGCAGCAGGAGGGATCCATAGCGTTTTCGCAAGCCCAGTGGGGCCCATGTTCCTCCCTGCAGCCCTGAGCCAGTGACGAGCTGTTGCCTCCTCTGCCAGAGCTTGCTCCAGCACAAGGCAACCTTGCCTCTGCAGCCACAGTGGGGCCACCAATGAAGGGCAGTAAAATACCCACTAGCTGCTGCCTCTTGCACTGCCCACAGCTTCTGGAACCAGGCACCTGAGCCATAAGGAAGGAGGTCTCCAGTTTCTTCACCGCAACTATTACGCATGTATCCTTGTAGGTAATTTTTTTTTCTAACCATAATTTCTCTTTTCCAACCTTAGGAACACTGCTTCTATGAAGGACACATCCTAAATGAGAAGGATTCTGTTGCTGGCATTAATACTTGTGATGGTTTGAGGTGAGAGCCACTCACAAAAATAATACACATTCAAATACCACTTTGTTACACACCATTGAGTCTTCCTGGATGCATGTCTTCTTACTACCCAGTCAAACTTTATCACTAAAATACTGAATATATACAGTCAAAGGGAAGAATAAAGTTTCACTTGTTATGGTCATTTCATAACCTGTTGGCCTAATAGAAGTTAGTCCAAAAAATGTTTGAATAAGGTACTGCACTCTGGACTTTGGTGACATCTGGATCTATTTCCATATTTAGCTACATCACTCTCTCAAAACCACTCTGTTTTATATTCTTAAATATTCTACCCTGCAATTATGCCAGTTGAACATAATTTTTTGAAGTATATATGTGTGATTCTGTTACAATGTGAATTCTTGGCATTTAGGGAAAATTTCAAAAGATGAAATAAAAAACATAACGACCATAGAATGTGACCTTTGAGTGATCACTACTATTAGAATTTTATCCTGTTTTCAGTCTTTTATCCACACAGACTAACATCTTTTATAGGGTTGACGTATGAAAGAAGATATTCTACCAGTTTGGTTCATACCACGTGATATCATAAGCTTTTTCCCACATCCTAAATACCTTCATGATGAAATTTTTAATTGATATGTTGATTTGTAATATTACACCGTATGGATTCACATTGTATTTCTGAACTAATTTACTTAGAAGAGTGATTCTTTAAGATACTGCTAATTCCAACCTGTTCTCTGATCTGCTCATCACCTGATCTCACCTTTGGAGTTCATGGCCCTGTACTATAATCCTGTACTCTGTTCTCCATTATCTTCCTAGGACCTGTAAAGCAATATTTCTTGAAAGAATAAACTATGGGAAAATATTTATTGAGCTCCTGATTTAAATTCCCAAATATTTGGGATAGCTTCTTCTAACAATTCTTGTCCATAATTCTGTAAATAAATAATAGAGGCTTTGTTTTAATACAGCAAATACTGATTATTACTTAAGTGAAGAGAAATTAACTAAAGGGCCTATGAATGAAACTGTTTGCATGAGTTTAGGACTGAGTTTACTACTCACCACTCTGGTCAGTAGAAACGACTGCATGGCAGAGAATTCTTCAACATGAGTCTCTGGTCTTGCAGGGGGTACTTCACACATCATGATCAAAGATACACGATAAGGCCTCTGAAAAGCTCTGACAAAGAAGAACATGCTGTTTTCACGCAAAGCCAGGAAGAAATTGACCTAGCAAATTACACCTGTGGTGTGAGAACTTTGGGCAGGAAAAAAGGGCTTATTCGAAACTCAAGGTCACTCAGTGGTCCAGAGGTAAGTGTAGTTTCCAGAAGTTGTCCTGGGTTTCACTAGTCTCCACAATGAAAGAAGATATGCCAGTGTGCCCAGCAATGGCTGGCTTGTGTTAAGCCTTTAATTTATTGACTGTGATTTTGTTAAGCCTGTAATTATATATGTATATATATATATACACAAAACTATTATTCAACTTCATTTCCCTGCGAGAAGAAAAGGAATCTCTTTATAAATTGTGAATGTTTTAAGATAAAGGTGATTACTAACAATGTTCTTCACTCTTTGTGAAGCAAGAAGAATTTCTTCGGGCTGACAAATATATTGATCTCTTTTTGGTGCTGGACAATGCCTTTGTGAGTATGAAACATCCTTCTTGGCTAGTTCATTCAACTTTTAAGTTTTCTTATCAAGAAAACACAGACAATAAACTGTTATTGAAGAAAATACAGTGTCCACCTGATTATCTGATTGTCTTATCTATTCTGCCGTCTTGCCAGGAATAGTTTTCACTCATTGCCTTTAATTTCCATCTGCTGCCATAATGTCCAGATATTGACAATATGATTAATATCTATGTGGAATCATGATGTTGAAAAACAAAAAATAATGAGTTAATAAAAATATTTTAAAATTCTATATTACAGCAATATAAAGTAGATAAAAACTATATATACTTTATAAATTCTATTTTATATATACAAAAATACCAGAACCTGTGCTTCCAGCCAGTAAATATGTTTTATAATCAAGTATTAATAATGAATTGATTGGAATACATTGAAATTATTTCAATTTATTCAACTTAAAAATGATTAACTTTTAAAGTTTATGTGTGCCTCATTTCCCTGTGGCCAAAACTTATATTTGAAATGAAATTTGTTGAGACAAGTACTCTTATATAAGGTAGGTTAGGAATGAATAGCTTATTTACATTGAAACCTATCAGTCTCTTAAAATGTGAAATTCTGTAACCCATCAACTTTCTTTAATTTACAACATTAATTACACTTTGTACTTGATGTTTTGTAGTATAACGCACATAATGGAAATCTAACTGTGATAAGAAGCTTTGTGTTTGATGTGATGAACCTACTCAATGTGGTAAGTTATATAAACATATGATATATATATATGCACACACACACACACACATAACTTATGTAAACATACACGCTATATAAACATGTTTCACATGGAGTGGAGGCTTCTCTGTTGTTTCACCAAATAAGGGCTTGGGAGGGTAACAAAGGTCAGCATTTGGGGGAAATTTAGCAGGGAAGGCTCAACAAAGTAAAATAATAATATATACTGCAAATAATAATATATACTGCAGTAAAGGCAATTTCTAGTTTCTAGTTTAAAAATAGGATACATTCTCCATCATTTATGGTTAGCAAAATATCTAAAACAATAAAGAAAACTTCAACATATTAATGAATAAACAATACTCTTTCCACAGATTTATAAAACCATAAATGTTCAAGTGGTCTTGGTAGGCTTGGAAATCTGGTCTGATGGTGACAAGATAAAGGTGGTACCTGAAACAGGTGTCACTTTTACCAACTTTCTGATTTGGCATCGTTCTAAGACACAGAAAAAGATGATCCATGACCATGCTCAGTTACTCAGGTGAGGATGCAGTGGTGGCCAGGCCAGGTGTTTGTGGGCAGTGGATAGTTATCCCAAAGATTTTTTGACAAGGATTTCTATCCAATTAGTAGAAGCTTTTCTGGAGCTTAGTGGAAAGAAAAAGACTAGGACAACAAGGGAAATTGAAAAAATATTAATAAAATTAATGGTTCCAAAAACTTGGAATATGACCATTATATGAAACTTTCACACAGTGGAATTAAATTCAATGCTCGGCGTGTGGGAATGGCATCCTCGAATTCTTTGTGTTCCTCATCTTCAGTTGTCGTCGTTGGGGTATGTAAACTTATATTTCTTTGTTATTCTATGCCTTCCATGAAGACTTGAACAATGTCTCATATGGAGTTAGTCAATAAAGAGAATTCAACCTACTGATACATCTATGCTCTGAAAGGTCCTTGGCTTATGAAATAGAATATCTCCATGTACTCTTTACTTTGTGTTAAGGAGTAAGAGCAGGAAGATTGGGACAGAAAAGGAACCCAAGTGCCCTCTGTGGCCTATGTCAACATTAGATCGACCATCCCAGTATTGATGGCCAGAGAACTCGGACAAGTTACATATTGTTGTCATATGGACAAGCACAACCAATGTCATAAACACCGTGACAATAACTTTTGGAGATTATTGAGTATGCACTATGGGTGCCTTTGAGTACTCGCTATGAAAAATGTAATTGACTTATTCTAACCATGTTTTTCTAAGACCTTACCATTAATTCAACAAACATTGAATGCTGACTCAATAGTTGCATTCACAGGAGCACCCATTTCAAAGGTTTGTTCAACATTATACAAGTAGTCATGATAGGTAAGGAGTCTAATAACTCATTATTTTTCATCTGTGATACCTATTTTAAGTAGTCAACCTTGGCAGCAATTAAGAAATAACTGAAGTAAGTAATAGGTGTTTCTCCTATTTTTTGGCAGGCTAAGGATATGAACAGTGTGGCTCTTGTAGGAGTGATGTCCCATGAGTTGGGCCATGTCCTTGGCATGGCTGATGTTCCATATTATACCAAGTGTCCCTCTGGGAGTTGTGTGATGAACCAGTATCTGAGGTGAGACCTTGTCACCTAGGGGAATAATTTCTCAACTCTTAAGGACTTTAGATGGTCATATAGTTGGAAGGGCATGTTCAAAGGCAGTGTATTTCTTACTTCATCCTCCAGTCTTTTTGCTGCACAGGATTCCTCAATATCAGGGCTCATTTGTTAAGATTTCTAAATATGCCAAGATAGAACATAAGAGTGGTGATGATGCCATCTGAATTTAAAATAATTCTTTTACAATTATTTTAAGTGTATTCAGAAAAAGTTTTTTAAATCTGTATATCTAATTGTGTTCTATATATTTCCACCACCAATTGATCAATCAATTTTATGTAATTATTTAGTACTTCCTAATACCAGCACTTGGCAAGGACTTGGGGTAGAAAAATGAATAAAAACATCCATTGCTCTTAAGTGTTCGTGGAGAGATATGTTCATAGAACTCTAACTCTGAAATCATTTCCTTTCACTACTTCATTACTGTTTCTCTTCTCAGTCCTTTATGTTGAGATGAGTGAATTATAAGTGGTGAATCTCCTCACTCTGCCATTTAGGAAAATACTTAATCCACAGGGGAATTGAAATCTTCCAGCTCTACAACTGGGTATCTTGGAAAACAGCTTGCCAACAAGCATAGTATGTACACTCCATTGCCCTCCACCTCCACCACACTGCAATGCTGAACAAATAATAAATTTGGAATATCAATTAAGCCAGGAATATATTTAAACACATCAAATTGTTATATGCACTTATCATTGTATATCATGGCATTTCTGATTTTTCTTCTGGTTGCAGTTCAAAATTCCCAAAGGATTTCAGTACAATCAGCCTCTCACTTTTTGAAAAATACATGTTATCTAGAAGACCAAAGTGCTTGCTGCAAGCACCAATTCCTAAAAATATATTAACAAATCCAGTGTGTGGGAACAAACTTCTGGAACTAGGAGAAGACTGTGATTGTGGTTCTCCAAAGGTATGAAAACATCCAATGTTAAAAAAAATAGTAGAAAGTTAATGTGGCAAAGAGTTATGCAGTTATCTTTTCCTTTAAAAAAATATTCTTTTGGAAATACTTTCTAAGGACAGGTTTGGTATCATAGTAAAAATTAGATTTGTGTTCGTGTTTATGGTATTGATTTTATTCATCTTTAATGGACATTTCAAACACAGGATACACTTATAACATGACCATATGGATATCAATGTAAGAGGTAAATCATTAACTATATCATGTTACTTATGATCATTCCCAGATATATTAGTCAGTAATATATAAATCACATTGATTTGATTGAACCACAATTGATCATTTGTTGAGCAGTAATAAGTGCAGATTCAGAAGTAAATTTTCTCCATAGAATTGGCCTTTTCTCATTAAACTAGTTGTAAACAGATGGTAAATAGAACAGAGGAGAAAGAAAGAAAAAAATCATATAAATTATATAAAATAGATTATTCACATAGAATGTCTAATATCATTATTACAATTCTGCTACCTTTTAAGGCATCAGTACTCTAAAATTGTCTCTGGTAGACTGTTTGCTAACAATCCCATATTAGGTTTCTGAGAAAAGAGCATTTTGTTTTTTTAACAATCTTTTAATTTTAAAACTAAAAATTATAGTTAATATTTGAAGAGATTTTCTATGTGTCTGGCAATCTACAATATGCTCTTATATAGTGTCTCTTTTATTTTTCGCAGCAAACTTCCAAAATAGGTGTTGTTATTATCCTAATTTATAGAGAAATGAAACTCAAAAAAGTTAAGTAACTAGTTACAGGATACAAATATAGTCATTGGTGAAGTCTGTTGCAAACCAAGTTACTTGTAGTGTAAGGGACTCAATGACAAAGGTGCATAGTCAGTCTATGCTACAGTATATTCAGAAATTTTAAGCAGTTACATTGTATTAGAATATTGCATGTTGTAAATCATTTGTAAGAAATACTTCAAATATCCTGTTTATTATAGTTGAGATGGAATTTTATAAATGATTTGATACTTTATAATAAGTTAGGCAAATTTATCCCCATATGCTTTCTTGGGTGGAAGAAAATTGAAGTTGTTCATATCCTAGCTAGGTATTTATAATTTCATCAGGTAGATGTTTTCTTTCAGTGTGCATTGAGAGAGAGAGAGAGAGCGAACTACTATTTATGTAATAATTTATGTCTTAATTATTCAGTCAGCCCCACTGTTGTTTCTGGACTAGTCAATTTTCTCCTTGTGCAGTGGCATAAAACAAGAGTTCAGGCACAAATTTTCATTGCATAAAATAATGAAAATCTGGTTTATACTTTTCAATTATCACACTTTCAGGTCTTTGTTGCAAAGCATTTGTCAGAATTTTCATAAAAATAGAAACTATAAATAATCCTTATTTTTTGTTTTATTGGATATATTTTTGTTAACCATCAGATAGATTTTCCTTATCACAATGATGTATAATTCTGTTCATAGTTTACTTATATATGCTTAAATAATTTAAAAAGGGCTACTGAATTTTCACCAATTAATTTTTGCCATCTATCACAATAATATTAGTTGTTTTTTCTGCTCAGTCTCTGGATGTGATGGATGACATTACTTTATTCTAAACAGTCATTCCACCCTTGCATTTTTGCTATTTAAAAATGTATAATCATAAAAGAGAATTATTACATTAATAAACTAATTTTACTAATATTTTGTTCAAGTTTTAGCATTCATTTTAATAAATGCCATTATGAGTTCTCATTGTTAGCATTATACAGGCTTAGTAAAATGAATTGGGGATATAATTTTTTGCTCTATTGCCAATGGTTTGAATAGTATGGCAATATTTTCCCTTATAATTTTAAACTAAAGATATACAATACCATACAGGCCAGAGTTATTTGGGGTAATTCTTAATCTATTTTTGTCCTTTTAAGAGTAGATTTTCATTATTCTTAACATATTTTTCCCTATTATTAAGTTTTCTTGGTAATTTCCAATGGGATTTGTAGAGCAGAAAAATTTAGATTCAAAAGTAAAATTTCACTGTTATAATGTGCCAGAATTTTGTGACCTAGTCTGTAGGAAGAAAATGCTGAACCCATTTTCCCAATATGTGTGTATTTAAAGGAATGCACCAATGTTTGCTGTGAGGCCAGCACCTGTAAATTAAAACCTGGAGCTGACTGTGAAGACACGCAGGCCATATCACGTAAGAACTTTTTTTTCCCTTTCTTGATCCCAAAATATTTTCTCATTTCTATTTCAGATGAGATAAACATGTCACTGAGTTCAATATAATGTACATTATTTTGCATTTTAAAAATGATTCAGTCTCAGAGAAAAAGTCACCACTATGAATGTAAATAACTCAGGGTTATGTATAGTCTAATCATTTAATGAGAAAAGTGGTTACTTTGTCATCTATGAGATTAGAGCTGCTGAAGTATACTAAAAATTGTATATATTTCTGTAAAGTAGTGAGTTCAACATAAACTTAGATGAGAAAGTTTATTAAAATAAAGCCGTGATTGATGAACAAATTTTATTCTTGGTTAAGAGCTGAGGGATGTCATTTGCAAATAGTCAGAAAATCCCTAACATTTAAGAACACACTGCACAATTTGACTATTATATTGTTTTTAAAGCCATAACCCACATACTTACAATGTGACATGAGTTGGGCTAGGGAAAGCCCAATTGCTCTGAATGGGACATTTGTTCAGGTACAAAAATTGTCTCCAAATCTAAAAATGTCAGGGCCTCTCTGGTGGTGCAGTGGGTTGAGCACTGTGCTGCGAAGCTGTCTGCAGCCTCTGCAGCATGGGTTTGATTCCCGGCCAGCCAGGGAGAAACCCACATGGCACAGCAGACCTCTCCTGCCTCACCTGCTGCTCCATCTGCCTGTTCTGCTTCCGGCTTTCTCTGGTGAATTCTCTCATCCTCTGGTGCCTCTGACCTATACCCAAGTTCTTGTATAAATAAATAAAATCTTTTAAAAAGAATCTAAAAATGTCAAAAAAAAAACAATAAAATCATAAGTAGGAGACTCAAGATAAATTACATGGATGCAGTTGTTCCTACCTTTTCCTAAATTTTTTCAGCCATGAAACCTGTAGAGAAGTCATAAAGAGAATGATTGATTCAAACAAACACCATCTACCATCATTTCCTAAGTAAATGACTACCTCGGTCAAAAGACAAGGAGTATCACTCGTCATTTGCCAAGTAACATTTAACATTCCAGCATGAACCATGGCTGTAAATCCACCCTGCAGGGAATGATGAAAATTACGCCCATCTTATTCTGTCACCGAGACCAGAGGCACAGTACCTCAATAAATAGCCACTCAACTCTAGAGTCTTGGAAAGTTAATGCCTATGTCCTACTACTGGATCCAACTGGCTGTTTAGTATCATGGAAAGAAAATTTCCCTTGGATTCAGAAACTTCAATTCTTTTTTACAGTTTTACCAAGATCTACCTATGGGACTTTAAACAAAGGACTTAATTTCCTTCCTTTCTTCCTTCCTTAAGAACTGGGGTACAGGCCAGAAGTGTGGGGGGTGAGAGGATTCACCAGAGACAGAGTGGGGAACAGAACAGGTGGAATGACTGAAATGCACTGCTGAGGGGAGCAGCGGGCAAGTAAGGAGGGGTCTGCTGTGCCATGTGGGTAGCTCCCTGGCCAGGGATGAACTCGTGCTACAGCGGCTGCTGATAGCTTCATAGGTTGCATCTTAGCCCTTTGGGCCACCAGGGAGGCCCTTGATTGGTTTTCTTACTTGTAAAAGGGAATAACTGGTGGTGTGCCTCACTATGGTTACTGAAATAATTTAAATTCTATAAATTTTGGTTAACATAATATATGTAACAATATTTATAACTTGTGATAACATAGCTTCCAATTTTTTCTTTCAATCAGAGTCAATCAAAAAATCTACAGCACTGAGGAGCTACCTTGCCAGAACAAGAATCAAGACCTCTTAACATGCCTAAAAGCTTGTATATTTCCACCTTCATACTTAGATATATTTTGCTTTTACTTGATGCTATGCTTTCTATATTTTCACCAGTATTTAGAAAAGTTGCCTGTTTTGTAAGGTCTGATCTTTGATGTATTTTTAAGGGTTATGTTGCTGTTGTTTAGCTCTGCTCTTTTGGAGAAAAAAGGAAATTAGTCTTTGTCCAAAACACCTCAAAAACATACTGCTCAATTGTGTAGACTTAACCCAGAATTGTAAAATTACAAGTGACTTGTAGTTTAACTCCTTTAATTTTACTAGTATAGCCCATGAAAAAGATACCATCCCCTAACTAGGGACATTTGGTGGGAGAAAGGAGAGTGGAGCTCGTGGGGTCTGTGCTCAGCGTTCTTTGTGCTTCGCTCTTAGGCATGTGTTGTTTTCTACATACTGTCAAGACTAATCATGCAAATACTCTTCACTTTATGTTGTATAATCTTTTCCACTGTCACCTCTGATGCTGATTTTGAGACGTCTGCATTGCTTACATTTTCATTTAGTTACCAAGGACTGCTTCTTTCTCTTCATTTAAGGAACCATAATTTCAATGAATAAAAACACAATATTTTGAGGCTTTTTGTGTGGTCATTTTCAAAAATGAATACTTTTGAGCTTCACTATAGGTTTGTGGTAGGTGTTAGAGTCTCACACATTTGCACAAATTTCTCTGGTCATTTTGACAGTCTTGCCACAGAAGACCAAGCATTACTATATGGAGAACCACTGGCTGGTAAAACCTACCATACCAAGGGGGTGGGGGTGGGGGATGGGGTGGCATCTAACTCTAAGCAGCTTACTGGCTAGGTCCCAAGCCCTTGTTTAGCTAACATAGCCTATTTTGTAATTATCAATTTCTAAATGATTCCTCATTTGTCATGAACTATTAAAGGCTGGGTGTAGTGGGCATATTACCAAATAACCAATATAAATGAATTCTTTATTGAATTTACTAGGGCTCATAGAATTATTCAGAAAAAAAATGCTATGATAAAGACTTAAATGCTGTTTTAGGAAATCTCCAAATAGTTGGCATATTGGTAGGCTAAACATCTGTATAGTTTGCATTTGCTGACTGGCAAAATGCATCCAATCTAATAAATAGGTATGATTTTTTAACTACTATAAATTATTTTTAAGGCATAATTCTGCTTCCCATCAAAACACCTCCATACATCTGTTGAACACTATAAATGTTTCAAAGATTTTTGCATCATTTACCTAGTCTTAATGAAATCAATAAAATATAAGCAAGATTAGTATTATTATTTTTATTTTATAATGGAAAAATCTATGGTTAAAGAGTTTGTTGAGTGGTTTATCTAGGGCTGTGTGGAAAACTTTCGGCAGTCATAGAACTCAAACTCAAGTGCCCTTAATCCTAAAGCCAAGCTGTATACAAATAATTGACTTCCATCATTTTATCCTTTGTTGTGATTATACCCTGGCTGGGGATAGAACTTGTGCTACAATGACTATGTATAGCTTCATAGTGCTGTGTCTTAACCCCTTGCGCCACCAGGCAGGCCTCTCGCTGCCATTTTGCACCCTCTCTTTGGTCACTCTTCCCTCTTGTTCCCACCTCCTATACCCATTCTTAACTATGAGCTTCAACTGCAAGCTTGCCCAGTTCTTGATGGTAGCAGAAAGCAGGTCACAAAGCCCATACGTGGGGAGCAGGAACAAGTCTCTCTTATGAGGCACCAGGAGCTACACAGGCAGCAACAGCAGCAGCCCCCCTGAGCTTGGGCTGCACCAGTGGCCTTGTGCTCCATGACTGACCATGAGAAGCCCCCTGGAGGAAACTTATTAGCTTTTATATGATTTATAGACAAAGCCAGCACAGAATCAAGTTTAGGCCCAGTCTACAGAAGTATGTTATGCACAGGTTACACTGTCAATATTATTTACATCCTTCCCCACATGCGGTTGGAAGTTCACATTGAAAAACAACCCGAGAAACTCTGAGAAAACTGTTTTACCACAGACCCTACACTAACACCATCACTACTTTTATTTCACTTGCCCCATCTTATCTCATCTTACCTCCCAATCTCCACTCTTCTCCCCATCGCCCCGATAAAAAACACTTAATCTAGAATTGACAGGAGGAACACTCTTAGCAGGCAGCTACTTTTCATGGGGGAGGAGAGTGTCTTGGCGGACTAGAGCCTGCCTTTCTGGGTTAACTGATAATAAAGAAAGAAATCAAACCGCTGTTTATTTTAAACCTCTGCCCAGAGAGGAGCTACCTTGATATACTGGTCCTGAAAATGACATCAAGGGAGCTAAATGTGGCAAGAAGGACTGGAGGTCTTCCTTGATCAGCTGCATCAGACATGGCAACTCTGAGTTCCCTGAACTTGAAGGAAGCAGAGAAAAAGTAGCAGCTGAAAGAACATTGTGTAACATAAACATTGGTGAATGTGTTTGAAATACAGCAAATGTTTGGTTTCATTTTATTTATTTTTTATAAATTCCTAACCGTTCTAAAACAAGATAATGACTTTTATATTGGCATGCTTGTATGAAAAACAAAAATCACTAGTATTGTCTTTTTGTTCCCTAATGCATTGACCCTTTATTCACACCAAGGCGAGGCCTCCCTGATCTAAAAGAAGTTCACTGTCCATCCTGAATGTCTCTTTACTATCTCCATTTCAAGTAACTTTTACAAATAGTCTATATTCACTGCCTCATTGCTCCACCACCTACTCCATCCTCAGCTTCTTAAAATCCTGTTTCAGACTCCGCTATGCTGTTAATAATCCTTTCCAAAACCACCAACAGCTCCTCACTGACCAGGAGCTACTGACTTTCCTCTGCTCTTTCTTACTTTTTGCAGCTGAGGACACTGTTAATCTCCTCTCTGTTTGTTTTTTTTTTTTCTCTTTTCTGTTTTATATTGTATTATGATTTATTGAGGTGAGTTTGGTTTATATTGCTGTATATGATTGAAAGATACAAGGCCGTACCTCTTCAGACGTATTGTTGTCACACCACCACCAAAACATCCATAATTGAAATCTTTCTTCCTTCAATTCTTTCCCCTTTCCTGCTTTCACTCTAAAATGCAAATTCTCAGCCCTTCATTCCCTCCACAATCCTTCTGAGTGAGTGAAAGTATCCACCATTAACTTGACCCCACGAACCCAGCTGCTCTCCCACGGGCCTGTGGACCTGCTTTATGAGCTGCCCACTGACCACCAGGCTCCTGAGAACCGACTAGCCGTCTCCACCTGCAGGCCTGACTTTCATCTCAGCTGCAGCACCTAACACTAGATTTTCCTAGTTTACCCCAAAGAGCGTCCTGTAAGGGAGAAATGAAGATTGAAAAGCAGAGGGTCAGAAAAAACTCACAAGAAGAAAGGAGGTAAGGGAGGTGGGAAAGAGACGAGGACAATTCAGAAACATTTATTCTTCTCAATGCATGAATCAGGAAACATCCTTTCTAGTTGGATGCCTTTCTCTTCCGGCTGCGAGGGTGGGGGACACAGCGTCATTTTTCATTTTGATGACTTTCCAAACCTTAATTCTCCCTCTCCGCTTCTTCTCATTTATCCATGAAAACCTTGTTACCTAAACTCTACCCTGATTTTTCACAACTTTCTTAACATTTTTGTAACCCTTATACTTGAGAAAATAATCATCTTTCTTTTACCCCTAAAGATGCATGGTCTCACTCATAGCAGGAATCTAGAAAACTTAAATAAGAGACCAGGAAAAAGAATAACTATAAGAAAGTAAAAATCAAAATCAACAAACAACTATGAACCAGAGACACTCTATGGGGGGTGGGGAGGGGGGGGATTGGGGTCAAAATAAGGGGGTCGCAATTGTATGGGGAATATAAAAATAAAATTTATAGTAAAAAAGATGACTGGGAGGCCTACCCTTGTCCAAATAGATTAAATATCAAAACATCACAATAGTTGAACAATACAACTTTTTAACTTTGCCCATCCCTCAAACTACCACCTCCTAGTGACACCCCAAAATTGGCAGAACTTTTCATCCCTGAAATCACATTAACTTGGATTTTGGTATCTTCAGAGACAAATGATAATAATTAAGTTAAGATAAACCTGAACAAGGAAAAGAGTCCCCACCCCATCCTGGGGAGTAAAAAGGATAATTTTTCTCTCACTTAATAACCACCACAAAATGTAAGAAAGAAATAAAGGGAAAGCATAGGTGATAAGGTTTTCATGGAAAGATAGGAATAAACTGAGAGGGAGAATCAGGTTTGAAAAGTTTGTCCTGTTGAATCAAAATAGAACGAGGCAGTGAGGTCACCTTTATACAGGATTTCTTGCATGTATCCTCTCTTGGAAAGTTCATGTTATGCGACTTCATTTCTACAGGGTTTCTACCTTAGTACCTGCTCTCACTAACTGAAAGAACGCTGAGGAGAAATTTTGCTTTTGCTCCAAAAGGCGAGAAGCAAAACTAATGTTCAATATTGGATTTTCTGCAACTGTTCTCGAGGCAGTGGGCACCCTGAGCTTTGAGTGTGGTCCAGTAAGTTCCTGCCCGAGGGCTAATTGACCCATGCTGTGAATTTACAGTCCCAATTTTATTATATGTCATTGCTATTTTGTGTCATTTAGCATAATTTGGTAGGTTATTTTTGGAGTGTGTGGATGCTCAAAATTTTTCAATATATATTAGCGGTAATTTTCTGCACTCTACATCATTTCAGCTTATGGAAGTTTTCATAATGATAGAAAACTGAACGAAAAATTGAAATGGGAAAATGCACAATTTTTCAAATATTCTGAAGACAGCACTGACAGTTCTCCTGAACTTGACTCACTTTCCTTCCACTATCATATTCTGTCAATTCCTAATGTAATTATTGTTTTTCTGTTGCAAGCAAATCTTAAATAATGAAAAATAAAAGCTTTTTCCCTTGGGTTTTCCTCGGCAGAGTTAACTAAATGCTTCTCTTCAAAACTAACTTTACTGTTTATTTAATTGTCATTAAAATGTGGCAATAGTATAAAATGCAAATGTAAATGTAGTCATCTTCCCAAAGCACAGCTGTCTGCTCTTTCAACAACCTCCAGTCCCAGCACTGGTACATATGATGTGTCTTACCCAGTTCCATTATTCCTCAGTATTTCTATGTAGAAGATTCTATTTTATTTCCAATCAACCTTTTTTTTTTTTCCCAATTTCTGATTTATATTCATCCTAGAAATCCTTTTAATGAACCATCAGCAAGATCCCTCCCTGTAAGTTTCAAGGGAAGCCACTTATTCTCTGCAAGAGTCTCCCTCCCACGGAAGTTTTTTTTTTCCCCAAAGATTTGGGGTGCAGGCCAGAGATGCAAAGGGGTGAGAGGATTCACCTGAGATAGAGTGGGGAGCAGAACAGGCAGATCCACTGAAATACACTGCTTAGGGGAGGAGCAGGCGAGACAGGAGAGGTCTGTTGCACCATGTGGGCTACCTCCCTGGCAGGGTATTGAACTTGTGCTACAGTGGCTGCACATAGCTTCATAGCACTGCATCTTAACCCCTTGCACCACCAAGGAGGCCCCTCAGGAATGTTTTTTTTACTAGGAGCTGAGTCAGCTGGTGACAGAGAGCATATAGTAGATTTCCTCCTCCCACCAGGTCCTGGGCGGGGTTTTCTATGGCCTGACTGAGCTGAACGGCCTTTGTCCTGGGATCAGGATCTCTCACCTTTCCCCTCTTTGCACCTCAGTCTACTCTACTTTCTTCTGTGTTAGAGGGGCTGACCAAGAGTTGTTGTAGCTAAGCAGAGTAGAGGACTCCAGAATGGGGGAGGGTGGGCTTTTTTCTAAAGTCTGCAAAGTTAGGCCTGAAGGGTCAAGACGTGAGGCTCAAAGGAAGTTCAGTCCTCGTTCACAAAACTGAGGGGTTGGGGAGCCCTCTTGTGGCCATATGTGGACAGCAGCCCTAGTCTCAGGTCTCTGTGGACATCATGAATCCCTGGTTTGTGATACAATCCTCAGAGCCTGTCTTCACTGCAAGCTTCATGTTAAGTGGTATGTGACTATGGTCAAGAGAAAATCCCAGATCCACCTAATATTACTTAGGACCTGTCCCTAACCAAGTCCTACCTATAGCCTCTACCACCAGCATAATTTGTATTTCCTTCATGTCATCTTAACGAAAGTTGCTCTCTCAAGCTCATACCTTATGCATTCAGTGGCATCAATTTTGATCTTGTTACTATTGAATAAATAGTTGGTATCTGTCTTCAGCTCAGATGTCTTGGTTCTACTTTGCTTTTAAAAGTAAAATTGGGACTTAGAGTTTGCAAGGACTCTCCTCTATTCATTTCAAATTTGACCAGTTTTTCACCTAAAAAGTAACATTTCTGATTTTTAATTTGATTTTAATTTTGGGTTTACAATTTCACTTTTTTATATGTGCACATATTCCACTCACCTTCTACCAACATCCCCATGCCAACAGCCCCTCTAACCTCCCTTTCCCAGCCCCCCTTCTTTCCCCTCTTTTCCCACTGGTAAAGATTAATTTTTTTCAGTAGGTCCATGATTCATTTCTGATTTATTTTGCCCATGTATGGTTTTTGGTTATTTATATTCCAAAGATGAGTGAAACCATCCTATATCTATCTTTCTCTTTCGGACTTTTTTCACTTCACACAATCACCTCTATATCCATTCATTTTGCCCCCAAAGCCACTATTTCATCTTTTTCACAGTTGTGTAGTATTCTGCCGTTTCTATCCATTCATCTGTGAAAGGGCACGTAGGTTGGTTCCATGACTTGGCAGTTGCGGACAGTGCTGCTATACTTAAATTTGTTCATATTAGAATTTTCATATTTTAAGAAAGAGGCTTGAGGGGCGTTCGTGATCTAGAAGTTGTCTCCTAGGGTCAGGCGAATGTAACTCCCCACATGCCAAGTGGCAATAAATCACCAGGCAATATGTGCAGGTTCCACACAGGTGTCACCCTCAGCCAGCAGGCGGCAGTACAGTTCAGGCTTATTGTCTAGTCAGGACACAAAAGGAAAAGTCAAATACTGAGGAAAAATCTAGTTTATTGACCAGGGATATGAAAAGAAGGGAAAAAAACTGGATTAGAGGAATTCGAGGTATGGGTTGAAGAACTGTTGGTAGATTACTTGTGCTGAGAGATCTCTGTCAGAGCCTTTAAACATCCAACTCTTGTCCACACCCATGACTACAGAGATAACCTGTTCATTCAGTGAGAACGAATCGTGCCAAGCCCTGTCAGGTGGATGATGTTTTACTTAATGTCCAACCACTGAATCTCTTGGATACATCATCTGATCTGCCTGAGACTTAAAATTAGTTCAAACATGGTATCTCCTCTCCGAGCGTTTTTTACAACTTAAGACTGAAGTTAGTTCACGCGAGGTGAAAATTTGATGAACCTGGCTGATATGACCAGCACCCTCTTTTCAGCGGCATCCAATTCAGCGGCATCAGCTATATTTTATTTAGTTAACAACATCATCCAAGTAATTTAACATAGATGCTGGATTTTTCAGCTTTTACGCTGGAGGGATCTGTCTCCATCAGGGGAAATCCTGTATCTATGAGTAATTGATGATATAAAGGATTTCTACTTCTTGCATTGTTGCATTATTGCTCATTTTTTGTTGTTGGGAGTTATATTTTTTCCTGTTATAGAATAAATAGAAGTGTAGAATAAATAGTATTTTTGAGGACTGTGAATTCCATCTGGAATATGCCAGCTCATACACCTGGCCATTTCTTGACAGATAACACACTGACCTCCAGTCTTAGAAAGAAATACCTGCCAAAGGAATATGATGGTCTTAGCTAAAATGAAGGTCCAGGATTAGGTGCAAACATATATTTTATTAAAAAAAACAACAACTGAGTACTAATATTTTTAAAATATAGAAATACAGGACCTCCCTGGTGGCGCAAGAGGTTAAGCACCGCACTATGAAGCAATCCGAAGCCTCTACAGCACAAGTTCAATACCCGGCCTGCCAGGGAGCACCCCACACAGCGAGGCAGACTTCTCCTGTCTTGCTCACTGCTCCCCTCAGCAGTGTATGTCAGTCTGCCCGTTCTGCTCCCCACTCTGTCTCTGGTGAATCCTCTCACCCTCCACACCTCTGGCCTGTGCCCCAGTTATTGTATGCATAAATAAATAAATCTTTAAAAAATAAAATAATAAAAAATAAAAATACAAACAACATCCATTAGTTTGTATTTCGATGAGCACAGGCCAATCGAAGCTTGTGCTGAACATGGGAGATGGCGTTTCTCAGGACTTTATCAGGGTTGAGGTGGTCATTGTCAAGAGATTGTCCGCTGGTACCTTTCCCTGAATTTATAGTGCTTCTCTGATGAGCATAGTACCAAGACAAGAGACCCTTTGCTGCAGGCTTCTATTATAGAGAGCAAGGAGATTTCTTTCTTTCCCTCCTAACCACCCCCCAAATGCAAATACATGTGTGCAAAAGCTAAACACCCAGTGTCCCCTTCCTTCTCCACCCCAGACGCTGTTGGTCTCAAAATTCTCCATTGCTTTCTGGAGGCATCAACCGTTAGCAGAGACATGTCACCAGGCTGACACCCTCCAGAGTCTGTGCAAGGGACGCTGGGCAGATGCCTGGGAACCAAGAGCAGTGGGCAAAGGGGCCATGCTTCACCTGGCACCTGCATAAATACCTGTGGCCAACTGTGTGGTCAGTTACCATACTTCCTTGATGCTAAGGCTGATATCCTTTTAGATTTTAACATTACAAATTTGATATATTGCGTATAGTAAGTGTGTGTATATATATATTTTACACATACACACATTCGCACACACTTGAATTTTCTCTCTCAATAATTATTATCAATGCAATTTATAGCTTTCCAGCTTATTACTTGTGAAGAGAAGAAACACGATCATACCTTGTCATTTCTAATATTGTTAATGTTACTAACTGAAAGTAATTTAACATTGTATATGCAGATAATTAATGTCTTTCTCTTACATTCAGAAACTTAGTGTTTACTTCTCTTTCGTTAGGCTATTCTGACACCTGCTGTCAGAAATAAAGAACTTACCCTCTGGTCAATAGTTGGCTTTTATTCTGGAAAAGAAATAAATAGAACATGAAATCTAGGAGAAAATGAACAAATAGCAGATTTTTTCCCCTCCCTTGAAATTCCAATCTTACGCGATTAGCATCTTGTGCTGTAATCTTGTAAAGAGACCAAGACTGTCTCTGACCCTCTCTCTCTTTCCCCAATTTTTTCCTGAGGATTTAAAAAAAGATTTTATTTATTTTGCATAGAACTGGGTGCAGGCCAGGGGTGCAGAGGGTGAGAGCATTCACCAGAGACAGAGTGGGGAGGCAGGGAGCGGAAAAGGCAAATCTAGTGAAATACAACACTGCTGAAGGGAGCAAAGTTTGGGTGGGGAAGGGAGGTCTGCTATGGGAAGTGGCACTCCCTGGCCTCAGGCCATAGCTTGATAGCACTAAGACTTAACCCCTACTCCACCTCAAGAAGGGAGACCTTCTTGAGGATTTTGTGATAAGTGTTTGGGACCAGGAAAAAGACTAATTATAATAAAGTAAAAATCAAAATCAACAAGCAACAATAAACCAGAGATACACTGGTGGGGAGGGGGAGGGAGTAAGATCAAAACAAGGGGCATGGGAATTGTATGGGGACTATAACAAAGATGAAAATGCACACACTGTGCAAAAATAAAAAATGATGTAAAAAATAAATAAAATAAAATAAAAATAAAAAATAAAATAAAAATGTTCACAAAAAAGGTATCTTTTGTCACACAAAAAATTTAATTTTAATAAAGATTAATTATCTTTACAAAATAAAAAAAAACATTTATTTATTTATGCATATAAGAGCTGGGGTACAAGCCAGAAGTGTGGGGGGTGAGAGTGATTTGTCAGGCCTAGTCTCCCAGCCAGGAACGGATCCCAGGCTGCAGGGCAGCGCTGAGCCCCAGCCGCTAGACCCCACGGGTTGGTGTCTCACGAAGCTGCAGCAGGAACTTCGCAGACGCTCAGGCAAGCAAGCGAGAAGAGGCAGATTTGTTTAGAGAAAGAAAAAGTTTATTGAGGAGAAAAAGAGCAGAAATAAAGTGGGACTCCCAGGCCAGGGAACCAGGCCTGGAAGGGGCAAGGAAGCCAAAGTGGAGTCGTGTCTCAGGGAATATATACTTTCTTTCCCTGATTATTCTAAAGCTCCACCAGTCTCTTTGTGATTGGTCAGTTCTCAGCCGTCTCACTTAATTTGTTACTGAGTGGGGATCTTCACATTCCTGATCTAACAGGTTTGTCTTTCCCCATTTGTTACATCTTTATCTTTATGGCCTAGTCTTCCGGGAGAGCATCTCCACACTTTTATCTTTATCACCTGAAGAAAACCAGGACCATCCTGGATATTGTCTGTGGTACTGGAATGTTTGTTTTTTCCATTTTGTTAACAATGGTCCTGGGATGTTTATTTTTCCCAGTGGAATTGGTTACATTCCCTTGGTTGTCCTTACCTCTGAAGCCTCCCTTAATTCTTCAGAGGTCCCCTCCTGCACTGTCCCTAAAACTGCCTAATAACGCTAGCTTGCCCTGTGTCTCAAGAGAATTCACCAGAGACAGAGTGGGGAACAGAACAGGCAGATTTGTTAGGGGGAAAAGGATGTCCTAAAGCTAATTCCATACAGGCTTTGTGGACTCCACCCCCACTCCAGACCAAAGCCAAAAGACATTGGGAACTCCAAATCCCATCACCACCAAAGGGAAGGTGGCTGGAACCTGAGGGTGGGGTTAAGCAGCCAGGTTTGGTATAAAACCAGACAAGTGGGCTTTGGGGGATTCCCTTTTTGGCTCTCACTGCTGCTTGGCCAGCTCTGAGAGTGCCTTTGGGTTTCCAGGTTGGGGGATCGGGTAGGACGCATTAAAGACTTTATTTCCCTATTTTCTCCCTGAGTTGTACATTTCCTCAATTCCCTTTCCCTTGTAAATAAATATTTTATTAACCTTTTGTGTGTGCCTGTAGTGGAGTATTAATAAGTCCCTTCTAAGCGTGCGGGTGAGGACCTACAGCCAGGCAACCCGTTTTATATCGGGGCTGCTCTGTAACAGATTGACTGAAGTACACTGCTGAGGGGAGCAGCAGGAAGTCAGGAGAGGCCTGCTTTGCCATGTGGGTTGCTCCCTGGCCAGCCCAGGATCGAACTCATTTTCGTCACCACTAGACAGTCAATATTTATAAGCATCTACCCATTCTTTGGGCATGTGGACAGTGCCCTTCTCTAGTGTCGATTTCCTTCTGTGTTTGTCCCTGTTTTTTAAACACAACTTTATTAGGGTATAGTTTACATACTCAAAAATACACGTATATTAAGGGTCTATTTCAATGAATTTTGACAAATTTCACCACTACCACAATCAAAATATTTCTACTACTTATTCCTTCACACCCTTCTCCATTCATCCCTGACCCTACCCTGCTCCCGGCACCCTCTGATCTGCTCTCTACCTCTATAGATTTCATGTTTTCTAGTTTAAGTAAAGGGAATTGCACAGTCTATATTTGTATGCCATGCCTTTCACTCAGCATAACATTTGAGAGAACCATCTACTGTCCCCATGCCTAATGATTATAATGATAAATTTCAAAACTTAGTGGCACAGAATACTTTAATATGTTCATTGATTCTGTGGATCAGAATTTCCTCAGGGCACAGCTGGAGCAGCCCTTGATGCCCAGGGCCACAGCTGGAAATGCTGGGAATGACTAACTGCCTGGAGGCAGAGCAGTGGAGGAGATGTGTGCTCTTGTGCCTGGAGGTTGGTGTCAGATAGTGGTGGATACTTCAAATGCACCAACACACTTAAATGCTTATGGGTGACTTCCCCAAGCATGGTGGCTTCAGAGTAATGAGAATTAGCCGGTAGCAGTCAGGTTTCCAAAAGCAGGTGTCACATAACCAGGTGGAAGTTCTATGGCCTTTTCAGACCTAACCACAGAGGTCATACAACCTCACTTGGGTAGCATTATATTGCTTACAAGGGCACAACTATGAGCAGTCCACATTTAAGAGGCGGCCCAACATAGAATTTAACAATTTGTGAGCATTTTTATTTTATTGATCAATTAAAACTGCCACATCTATTTAATCATGTGCCCTGGCAGTTCATTTTTTTTTAAAATCACTTAGTGGCATACTATTAATAATTTGTTTAATCTACTTAACCATTCATGAACATTTATGTGGTTTTTATTTTGTGACTATTATAAATAGAACTACAATGAACATTCATTTATCTACAAATGTGTGAATATATTTTCATTTATCAGGTAAATATCAAGTGAAATTACTGAGTCACATGGCAGTATATATTTAACTTTATAAAAAACTGACAAAATCTTTTCAACAATATTATCACTGTAAATTCCCATCAGTCGTATAAGAATTCAAGTTGCTCTAAGTCTTAAGTAATGTCAGTCCATTTTTTAAATTTTAGCTGTTCTATTGTGTGTGTAACATTGTCAGTGTCATTCTAATTTGCATGTAATTAATGATATGCTGCATTCTCATTGACTGGGTCTATAGTCTGCTGTAATGTGTTTTCAAATCATTTGCACATTGTTATTGTATTGTTCGTTCTATTGTTAGGTGATAGTGGTTTTTATGCAAGTGTTTGTTTTGTCAGATGCAACTATAACAAATTGCTTGCCTCTTCATTTTCTTAATGATTTCTTTCCAAGATTGGGTTTTGTTTTTGTTGTTTTGGGTTTTTTTTTGCTTCTTAAAAATTTCATGTTTAAAGCAATTTTAGTTTCACAGCAAAATTGAAGAGAAAGTACCTGATTTCCCATATGTCCTTTGTTTTCATGTTCACTGATACTCACATTTGCAGTATCTAACCTGCTATAATCATAAGAAAAGATTATAAAATTTGAGATCTTATATTATTCATGCATTGATTAGCTTTGATTTGCTTCTTTAAAAAATGTTGGACTTCTCTCTGATGGTCAGTTAGGACACAGTTCTCTCAAGCTGAACTTTCTTTTAGCAGGGCCTTAGAGCAGCCTTTATTCTGGCATGAGCTTAGACTTCACTATTAGGTTGGGATGCTCTGAATGTTGCTAGTAATGAACAAAGACTCTCCATTCTTTTCTAAGTAAACATGTGGAATGCCTGGCTCTGAGCGAGCTCTGGATGTGTTTGTTTTAGCATTTCTTGGTTATTTTCTATTTGCAGATGTGACATTTTCCTAATCCATGAAGTTTTGTCTTATGCATACACACACATTGCTATTGACTCCCATACTCAAAAGATCCCAATTGTAGACCCATGGAGCACTTTCTCTCCTAATCTGGCCTTAAAATCCTATTTTCCTAAAGGTTCCCTGATCCTACTCTGATCTGTCTCAAATGGCAGGACCACTATGCTATGTTTGTATTTTTTTCTTTGGTGCTTTATTAGGGAAGATGCTTCATCCTGGTTAATTTAGGGTGAAATACACACACATATTGAGGAAGTTAGGAAATGAGCATAGGCAGGCAGGATAGTGTGCCCCAAGGTTCATTTATCAGTCTGATTGATAAACAATCGCAGACCTGGAAGCCCTCTTGCCCCAAATTCAATTAAAAAAATGGAATATTCAGAACACCAATAACAACACAATAGCAACAGACCAAAGCTGGTTTTGGAGAAGTCGGCTGGATAATGCAGGGAAACTCAGTGGGCCTCAGTAGCCTGGGAGACCCACACTGGCCCTGTCAAATAGCAAGAGAAACATCCCAGAGAAACCCAAAGGCCAAACCCTCAATCCTTGCCCAGTATACCCATATAAGCACCTGCTTCTTCCCACTCAGTGGCTACCCACTTGGGACCCCTATCTGCTCAGAGAGCTTTGGGGTCCTTCCTTTTGTCTATCAATCAACTACACATTCAGGACCACTCTCTGCTCAGAGAGCTTTCCTGTTCTTCCCACTTATCAATAACTGTTCTTACTCTTATCTATCAATAAATCTCTTGCTTTTCTGTAACTGTTCTCAACCTTAATTTCTTTTCTCGTTGAAGACAAGAACTGAGAAAAAGCCCACCTAGGATCCCCAGACTTGGGGCTCACTCCCCAAAACCCCAATTCAATATAGTCCTCATATGAGCACACACAGGAAAAAATGAACAGAACAAATCCAGTATAATACTTTTTTAAAAAGGTGCTTATGGTTTTGTTTTTTTGAGGTTTTTTGTTTTTTTTTTTCTAAACTTCCAATTGGAAAATGGGAGGAAACTTTACAGAATTAGAGGACCAAAATATTTTATTGTAAATTCGGGGAGAGACTCACTAGTTTGACTTAAAATGTTCTTTAAGTAATTCTACTCTTTCAGATAAAATGCTTTTGTCCAGGGCATGTGGTTGAAGTCAGACTTACTTATGAGGAACAGAACATTTAAGAGCTAGATGAGAGCTTCAATAGCTAACAACCCTAATGGATTCAGAGCTAATTTTAGAAAAAGATACGTCTAGGACACATATTGATCTGCAGTCCTGATAAATTTTGTTTCTTCAGTATTATTTATTTCCTTATCTTTCCACTTTCCAATAGACGATAGATAAAAATACTCTGCCACTTACCACCAGTATAAATTGTAAAATTGGAAAGGTAATTTGGAAGGAAAACTGTTTTTTTAATCTATGAAATTATCCTCCCCACCCCTATTATAGATGAGAGCTTGGGACATATATACAAGTGCTGAATGAAGAGGGTTACAAGCTCCAACAATCTTTTGGAAATTATTAGAGATGTATAAATTGATAGTAGTGTGTATGTGTGAAACATACCTGTCATTCAACAAGCAGAACATATAGTAACACATGGTAAATGAAAATTATAGAAATTGTTTTGCTCATCAATCTCAGATGGAATTCCTAAGCCCTGCTGACTTTTCATAGCATCGTTATCTCTCTGCCATCAGAGTGTAACTCAGGAGGCACCTGGAAAGTTTCTTTATCAGCGTCTTCAGAGGACCACATTCTGCTGCATCACTTATATTGATACAGTCTTTTACACACTTGTTACAGAGGTCAGTGCCTCAATGTCTACACAAAAATACCCAGAAGCTTTATTATGAGACTAGATATTCTAAGAGACAAACTTCATTTTCTCTAACAAAAATACAAGGCATTATGTAAAACAGTGCACAGAACGAACGATGCCATATTTGATTTTGTTTCTTTTTTCTTTTCTTTTTAAGTGCTTCCTGAGTGTGTGCACATGTCTGTGCATGTATATGCAGCATCCTGTAACTCTGACTTTTTGGGAGAACTTCTTTTCAAATATTTTCTCCAGACTTCCATTTTAGCTCGTCTTAAAAGCTCTGGTAATTCCTCTTTCTGTTCACTGTGCTTTGTGTGTAATAAAAGAATGAGTTATGTCAGTATCTGCACAATTTGTAGAAAATCTACTTTTGAAGGAACAACTGGAAGCAAAACATTTCAGACTGTATGTGTATGCTATGAATTTATTTTCTCGGCATTTAATCTGCTTGGCTTTACTTTTTTCCTGTAGGTAGACCACTCTCCTTAAAAATAACTATGAGCAGCTGTTTGGATAAATCTTCTCAGATCCACACCTAGTATAAAACCTCATGTAAATCTTCTCTGCTGGAGCTGAGTTACACAGGTACCTATACTGCATGCTCTTGCCTGACAAACATATTTATCTTGCTCTTGTCTTTCTAGAGCAGGGTCCAGAAATTATATGACATCTGTCCTTAGGGTTAGAATAGACATGCCAAATCCCTAATTTTAACTGCATTGCTCTACCTGGTCATCTATGATTTTCGTTTATTCAACAAATTTAGTGAGTACTGTATGTCAGCAATTTTCAGTCTCTGGAAATTGAACAATCATCAAACAAAGAGGCTTATTTGTAGGTAATGAAGTCAGAGAAACAGGCCAAAAGAACAGTCTTATGAATCAGGGTGAGATATGTAGACTTAGTTTTCACTTTGATGAAAAGTCATAAGGTTTAAGCAATAAAATGAATTGATGTGGCTTATATTTTGGAAGATTGCTTTGATTGCCAAATGCAAAATAACACCTTGGGAAGGGCAGGGAGGAAGCAGGAACATGAGGTGCCATGCTAGGCTTCTCTTAAGTGTAAGCACAGTTTACCTGCCTGGATCCTACTTGTTTCAAGCATGGGATCTTAAGCACAGGTGAAAATTTTGGCTGATTGTTCACTGCCTGCATGACCTTCACAGGGTTACACAGATATCCTATGCTACGCAAACATCTCAATGACATCTGCAAAATAGGAATATCAATATTACCTTCCTCCCAGTGTTGATATAAGAATCAAATGTTGATATACGTAAAGCAACTGGCACACAAAAATCTTCCATAAATTTTAACATAAGGGGGAAAAAAACTATCCATAAAATCCACTGCTTCCTTCTTGTTTTCATTGTGTGGACTTATAATTACCACTGAGAGTATAATTTCTCCCAACTTGATGATTCTTCTAAAATATTTAGCTACTTCCTTCTTCTTACCTTGTCTGAGAGAGTTGCCTGACAGTGATTTGTATATATCAGTCATCTTATTCTTCACCAAAGCCAGGGTTTTAAATTTCTTGACCCAACCAATTCCCTGCTGCCCAAACCCCAGTAGAAAAATCTACACTTATGCTATCATTGTGTTTAATATCAGGAATGAAAGACCAGAAATATCTCTTGCAGCATTTGCTTCTATATCTGAGGTTTGCATTTTTATTGCAATCCTATTCATATTAAAATTTTTTTCATATATATTCTTATTCAAAAATAGAATTTTATCATATTCATTTTATGATGAATAGTTTATATCAGAAGTTTAGTTACTGAATATAATCATTTATATCATCACCTTTCTCCTCTAGACTTAAAAGCAAGAATTCTAACTGCCTCTGTTTGGGGTGTTTTAAAGCCTTGGTCTAGAAGCATGTTTGTGTGTCAGCTTTTCATTTGGTTAGAGCAGGAGGCATATGTAAGTGACCTCCTCCAGGGGGCACTGAAGGGATGAGCTGAATTAAATCAGAATCAGAGGCTGGGTCTCCCAGAGAAATTGCCAGAAGTTCAAATGCTTCCCAAATTTCATATGTTTTAATACTCTAGTATTAACTAGCTTTCTGATGAATACGGTCACATATATTTAAAAATTATTTTATTTTGTTCTTTTCTCACTTACTGAGTATTTGCAGTAGAAAATGTCTTTTCTTGATGATGGTTGTTGTGTACTTTTGACTTTCAACAGGTGAACTAGAGAATTTTCATTACATAAATTTACATTTCTTAAAAATCGAGTAATTGTTACAATTTAAAATTCAAGATAAGTTATAAAAAGAAAAATATGAGCCTCTTCTTATAGTTAAAGCATATTTCTATGCATTTTATATGCATAGTACCTTTCAATCATCACAAAATTGTATGTTTTATATACTATTATTATTTTATTTTCATAAATACAGTTAGTAGGGATTGAGAAGCAAAGGTAATGATTTCCACTTGGGCTCCATTGTCAGCGATGCACGAATATTATGTTTACATTTCCTTGGTCTAAGAATGCATCAAAAGCTGACCCAAGATCTCAGCAATATACATATTATTTGAATGTTTATTTTTTCAGTGGTTCCAAACTCTTCCAAATTTTTTTTTAAAAAGGGAAAATAGCACTGACACATAAAGTCATTGTTTCAGACAGGAGTTGAGATACATTTCTGTAAGGGGCTGAGAGTGTAAATACTTTAGGCTTTGTGGTTCCTGTGGTCTCAGAGGCAACAACCACTTTCTGTGGTTGCAGCTGGATGCATTTCTAGACACCATATGAGCAGGTGAGCATGGCTACCTTCCCACAAGACATTATTGACACAACGGTCTGTGGCCCATAGACCATAGTATCCCATCCCCTACCTTTAAAAATGCAATGGATATGATTTGATTTCTTAATTTTACAGAAAATTTTCAACTCTTGAATTTCTATTTGTTTTTAACTCTGGGCCCAAGCAGCCAGCAGGACTCACTGACACAGAACAATGGAGGCAAGGACTGAGTATTAGCCCTGTACCCTGCATGACCCATGGCTAGAAACTGACATCGGGATGGACTCATTCTTAATTTCAAACTTGTGGGAATGTGGGTTACTATGAAAGGTTAAAACAATTTTTTTTGAGACTCTCACTAGTATAGGATTTCCCTGTGATACTCAGAAGGGAAAGGTAAAATGGAAAAGTGGAGTCTTCATAAACTAATTGTTTAAGAGACCTGGTATTGCACAAAACCTCCACCATTTTCTGGCTATCCTTCAGTGAGTACATTCCTTGTTTATTTCAATATTTTTTAATCGAGGTAACAGTGATTTACAACTTTGATCATGTTTTGGAGGTATAGGATCTCCCCTGAAGGTGTTGTTACCATGCCATACCCACAACCCACAGTTCTCCACCAAATTCCATTGTGTTCCCTCTCCTCCTTGCTCTTGCTCTGCCTCTTCCTCCCTCCTCTCTGGTAGCCTCGGTTCTATAGTCAAATTTCTAAGTTTTGTTATTGGTTTGCTTTTATTTGACCTTGTTTCGTTTCTTTATATGCCCCCTAACAGTGACAGCATACAGTATTTTTCTTTCTTCTTCTGATGAATTTCGCTGAGCATAACCCCTTTTAGTTCCATCCATGTTGTTGCAAATGGCAAGAGTTTATCTCCTTTAATAATAGCTGAGTAGTAATCCATTGTGGCTATGGTGCCAGTATCTCCTCCCTTAGCTTTTTCTTTATAAGGAGACAACCTTGGCTGTGGGGGTTTCTGGCACAGATCCAAGGGCCATGCCAGTCTGTGTCCCATCATTATGGAGTGCTGCTTGAACGGGTACAAAGAGATCAAGCTGTGCTGGAAAGTACAATTGTGGGTGAAAATGATCTACAGAGTTTGAATGGTTAGACTGCACAGATGCTATCACATTTACTCCTAGCTTCAGAGGTCATGATGGACATCTAAGTTATTAAAAATAGTTATATGCCCCCTGCTCCTACTATTTGATGCCTATGAATAGCTCTTGGTCACAGTAACTCTGGGGTTTCTAAGCAAATTTGGCTGAGTTATACAGAGACCTAGAGAGGGTCAATTTTTTTCAGAAAATGAGAGTTGTAGTGAAATTTTTTTCTGTTAGGGATATTTATAATTATCATTTATTCGATAAACTGAGTGCAGTAAAATTATTCTCTGCTTTCAAAGAGTTTACACATATTTCAGTTGGTAAAATTAAAATTTTACTAATATTTCCTTGCATTGCACATGGTTGAAAGTAGTTGTGGACAGAAAGCTAGCAACTTAAAATACATCACTTTATTAAGATAAAAAAAAAACTAAATACCTTACTAAAAACTTACTTAATATTGTACTAAATATCTAGCATAATAACAATCAGAGAAAAGAGATAAAATTCACCCCAAAGACACACACAGAGCAACCTGCCGACTGCAGAGCAGGATAGGCAGAGTCTTGGGAATCAAGGAAAGCAAACCATGTGCATTAGGGTGGGCAAGTGGGGGGCTGAACAGAAATATCACACAGGATTTGGCACTAGATGTGTAGGTTTAGGAAAGGCAGATGAGAGATGTGTCCTTACTCAGAGAACAGTTTATCATATTTATCAAATGGAGGCAGTGGGTGGGTAACCTGGGATAAAGAATATTATTAAGCCATAAAAGACTAGCAAGTACATACACTGAGTTCTGGTCAATCAACCTTTAAAACGATGGTTCAGCTAAACCCGTAGGAAGATAAAAGCAGAGCCAGCTATGCAGAACTCACACAGACAAGCCCATAAAAGGAACATGGGCAGGAAGCACTAAACCGGCCAACAACCAAGTCATCAGTTGGTGACAGTAAAGCCCCTGCTCTTTTTAAGTTGATGATCATGAAATATTTGGCAAAAAGCATCAGAATATGATAACTGATGTCTCTTTCGATGTGGACATGCTACTAGGAAATGCTCTTTAGAAAAGCAGAAGAGGCCAAAATCCCTGGCATTCATTGACAATAGCTTCTTGAAAAGTAAATAAAATATAAGGATAATGTCCTTCATGTTTAATTTACACTAAAATTACTTATTGAGGATCTACTATATGCAAGGCATTGTTTTAGACATTGGGAATATAGCATTGAAAAACAGACAAAAATCTTCACATTACATTCTAGTACAGTTAGATGAAAAACACGCACATAAATGAAGTCCGCATTCGTCAATGCTAGGAAGTTCTCATTGGCTGAGTGGGAAGGAGGGAAGTAGTCCTTACGTGTATGGCATGATGGGATGTGCCATCGAAAACAGAGTGGAGGGCCTCTCCGGTGGCGCAGCGGTTGAGCGCTGGCTTGCGAAGCTGCCCGCGGCCTCTGCGGCGCCCGTTCGATCCCCGGCTGCTCCCCGGCCACCGGAGGAGGGTCCCACATGGCGCGCAGACCTCTCCTGCCGCCCGCTGCTCCCCTCATCATTGTGCTTTGGTCTTTCTGCCTGCTCTGCTCCCAGCTCTGGCTCTGGTGAATTCTCTCACCCTCCCGCGCTTCTGCCTGTACCCAGTGCATGTGTAAACAAAACAAACAAACAAACAAATAAATAAATAAAAACATGCCTCCATTTAAAAAAAAAAATTCTTAAAAAAAAAAAAAGAAAACAGAGTGGAACTATGGTGATGGGACATGGGTGAATCACCCGAGATGATAAAGCATACATTGTATAAAAATGAAGAACAAGGGCCTCCCTGGTGGTGCAAGGGGTTAAGATGCAACCTAATTGCAGCCAGGCTGTCCCTCTTTCCTGGAGATTGGCTCTGTCTTTATCTTTCATTGACTTGCGGGCCTACTGCCTCTCGTTTTGTGTGTGTCCCAACATGATTTTATCCCTGAGGTTCTGATTTATTCCCTTCATTTCTTGACCCCTGTGTCTCTTCTCCCTATGCATCTTTCTCAGTATTGTGACCCTTAAGTCTCTACCCCAGCTTGATGACATATTCTTGGAGGTTTCCCCACCAACTCTTGGACATTTTCCTCATTCATCATCTTTTGTTTCTTTCTTAGAAAAATAATTTAGGGCCTCCCTGGTGGCGCAAGGGCTTAAGCACTGCACTGTGAAGCAATCTGCAGCCTCTGCAGCATGAGTTCCATCCCCGGCCAGCCAGAGAGAAACCCACATGGCACAGCAGACCTCTCCTGACTCACCCGCTGCTCCTGTCCTGTTCTGTTCCCCACTCTGTCTCTGGTGAATCTTCTCACCCCCCACACCTCTGGCCTGTACCCAAGCTCTTGTATTCATAAATAACTAAATCTTTTTTTAAAATGATGTAAAAATATATAAAATAAAAAATAAAATAAATAAAGTGCGCAGGAAAGGTCTTGCTGAAAACACAAGAGACATTAAAGTATTAAAAGAGGTGAAGGAACACTAATGATAAAGGACTGATCACAAAAATCTGCAAAGAGCTGATGAGACTCAACAACAACAAAGAAAATAACCCAGTCAAAAAATGGGCAGAAGAGCTAAAAAGAAACTTCTCTGAAGAGGAAATGCAAATGGCCAACAGGCATATGAAAAAATGTTCAACATCACTTGTCATCAGGGAAATGCAAATCAAAACTACCATGAGATACCATCTTACACCAGTGAGAATGGCACATATTAAAAAAACTAGCAACAACAAATGTTGGCGAGGTTGTGGAGAAAAAGGAACTCTCCTGCACTGTTGGTGGGAGTGCAAACTGGTCCAACCACTATGGAGAGCTGTGTGGAGATTTCTGGACCTACTAAACATAGAGCTTCCATATGATCCAGCAATTCCACTCCTAGGTATTTACCCAAAGGACACAGAAACATCAATTCCAAAGAACACCTGCACCCTTATGTTTATAGCAGCACTATTTACAATAGCTAAGCTTTGGAAACAGCCCAAATGCCCAAAAATAGATGACTGGATCAAGAAGATGTGGTACATATATACCATGGAATATTACTCAGCATTCAAAAAAGATAAACACATGCAATTTGCAGCAACATGGATGGCGCTGGAAGGGATCATGCTCAGCGAAATAAGCCAAAAAGAAAAAGAAAAATACCGGATGGTCTCACTCATAGCAGGAATCTAGAAAACTTAAATAAGGGATCAGGAAAAAGAATAACTATAAGAAAGTGAAAATCAAAATCAACAAAAAACTATGAACCAGAGACACTTTTTGGGGGGTGGGGGCCGGGAGGGGAGGGATTGGGGTCAGAATGGGGCATGTGCAGTTGTATGGGGGAATATAAAAATAAAATTTATTATTTAATAAAAAAAATAAATAAATAAAAGAGGTTAAGGTGGGAGCCGAAGAAATGGAGTTCTGAAATGACAACATGAGGGCTTGTTTGTTCTGTGTACAGAAAAGACAGGGCAGCCAAAGTGAGCTGAGAAGAAGAGTTTATCGATAAGACACTGAGGCCAGAAAAACCAGTGATTTGTTGAAAGCAGGAGAAGTGGCTGCAGGAGAACATAGAGCTCCTGATTTTGAACCAACTGTTCTTTTCAGTGAACTGAGCATGTAATTAATGTTCTGAAGTTAACTTCTAGAAAGAGAATTGCAATTCCACCTTGATTAATGTGGTTTTAGAGTATGTTATGATATTTCCTTCAGTCAGACAGAAAAATATTCATTTTAAGTTCAGTGTTTCTATGTGAAGTTTTTGCCATTACTATTATAATTTGAATGAAATATTTTTCTTTATGCACTTCATTCCCTTCATTCATTTGATTTATTGCCCCTTCTTTTTATGTTCCCCTTTAGGTGGTACAAGAATAAACATTTTGCATAAGCAGATTGCAATGTTTGTTTGTTTTTTTTTTAATTTCTGACACAGAATATCATTAGTTACCCTTCCTGGGCTTCTACCACTGTAAGTTAACTCCTTTAACTCCTTAGACCTGTGGGATGGCTCTCCAAGTTGCTGGTTAGAAAAGGATTGGGAGTAGAACTGAAGGAAGCTTAGGAGTCCAGTCCTGAGGAGGCATCTTGGTGGGGGGGGGGGGTGAAAAGGAGAAAGCTGGGAGACCTCTAATCAAAATACTCCTGGTTAACTATTTTGTAAAAAGCATTGAGGGCTAATAGTCTCCAAGTTAGATAGATTGATTAGAGAGTGATTAAGATGAAGAATAAATCTTTCCTTGAATAAAAAGAGATGCCCCCCCACAATAAAAAGTATACAGAGCCAGACAGTAATTTTCTTTTAATATCTGCTTTCCACTTGATTATGTGACTTAAGTAAGCTACAAAAACTTTTCATAAATTTCTGTTTTGAAAGTTCTTGGTTGAAGCATTTGGATTAATTGTAGATGATGCCATATTTCTAATATTTTATATTTGTTAGAAAGCTAGCCCAGGGCCTCCCCGGTGGCGCAGCGGTTGAGCGCTGGGTTGCGAAGCTGCCCGCAGCCTCTGCAGCGCCGGTTCGATTCCCGGCTGCTCCCTGGCCACCATAGGAGGGTCCCACATGGCGCGCAGACCTCTCCTGCCGCCCGCTGCTCCCCTCAGCAGTGTACTTCGGTCCTTCTGCCTGCTCTGCTCCCCGCTCTGGCTCTGGTGAATTCTCTCACCCTCCCGCGCTTCTGACTGTACCCACTGCATGTATAAACGAAACAAACGAACAAACAAATAAATAAAACATGCCTCTATAAAAGAAAAAAAAAATCATCTAGAAAAAAAAAAAAAAAGAAAGCTAGCCCAACTGTAACCTGCCCATAGATATCAAGCAAATGCCTTAAAATCATTTACCACAACAGTATAAATGATTGAGATTTCATGATTGTCATTTTTAGAATAGATTTATTCTACTTACACAATTTTGACTGTAACAAAATCAGCTCAATGTTTGTCAATTTAAAATGTTCTTTACAGCTGTCACTGTGAATGAAGCTGGTAAGCGCCATTTGATGTATGAGTATTTGTTTCTGAAGCTTCAAATACATTGACTATACCCATCAGTCTTCAAGGTTATTTGTATTGACCTGAAGGAGTGTCAGAAATTCTGCTGGTAGAGATGATATTTTCAGGTTCGGTTATGTTCAAAATTTCACTGCAACTGCTACTATTGTTAGCTTCATTCTGGGAGATGATAAGCTGAAGTTGAGAGATTAGATATTGTCCAATGTCTGTAGGTAAGAATTTAAAATGTTAGATTAATTTTAAGTTCCATATAATAGGATCTGCATTATATATCCTCCTCATAATTAAAAGATAAAATAATTATAGATTACTTATTGAGTGTTTACTTTTTTGTATATTTTTTACTTTTTAATGTATTAATGAAAATCATTTGACAACCTATTGTTCTAAGCACTGAAGATACAGCAATGAACAAAACTGATATGCAAATTTGCCTTCATGAAGGTATATTTTAAGGAAGGATGACAGGTGATTAAAGTATAAATAAACAAACAAGCAAGTATACAATGTTCCAAGTTGCATCTAATGCTAGGCAACAAAGAGCTGAGAATTGAGTATGATTATTTTGCCCAGTGTTCTTGGAGAAGATTTCATTGACATAATGCTGCTTAAATAGAGACCTGAAAGCAGAGAGGAAATGAGACAAATGAATGAGTGGAGAATATCCCAAGCAGAAGGAACAATAAGCAAAGACCCTTGAAGCAGTAACAGGATCGGAGAGTAAAAAGGAAAGAAATAGGATATGAAGAATCAGGCTATGAAGAGAATCAGGCTAAATCATGCAGATTCTGGTGACTATCATAGGTCTTTGACTACTACTCTGAGATACGAAACCAGTGAAAAGGTTTTCACGGAAGAGTTACTGTGGTGTATAGGACATTCTGGGTGACATGCAGATAGTACATTATCAGAGACTAAGAGAAAAGCTGTAAGATCAATTGTGAGGTTATGTCAATAAGCTAGACTAGAAATGATGATGTCTTAGATTCACACAACAACCGTTGACATGGTGAGAAATGGTCAAGAAATGGTTAACTATGTTTACTGATACATGGGAAGCAAGATCTGGAGGAAAGAGGAGTCAAGGATGTCTATCCAGTAAATCTAAAATGATAGTTATGATATCTTGAGATATGAAGGCCTTTGGAAACACCAGGTTTGAAAGTTAAGATCAAGAATACAACTTTGTACTCATGTTTGATAGATATACTAGATATTTGAGTAAAGATGTTTTTGAAAGGATTGCTCATGTGAGTCTGGAATTCAGAGAAATTCAGATGACATAAGTAAATTTGGCAGTCATCATTTTACAGATGATATTTAAAGTCATGAAAGTAGATGAGAACCATCTTATTAGTAACTAAATTGAGAAAAAAATCCCAAGAATTGAATGTGGGGACAGTAAATATTTAAACATTGGAGGAGCCAGCAAAGGTGACTAAGACAAAACAATGAATGATCATAGAGGATATCAGTGGTATAAGATGAGCTAAACACTTTAAAACATGGAAGTGACCAACAGTGTCAAATGCTGCCAAAGATCAAATTAGTGAGAATTGAAAACCATCAATAACATTGACAAGAATGCTCAACATAATGTTCAGTGAAGGATAAAAAAAACTCATTGAAAAAACTTCAATAGGAAATAGGTAGAGAGAAACTAGAGACAAACTGTGGACTCAACTTTCAATAAGTTTTGCTGTTAAAAGAAATCAAGAAGGGATTGTACCTGTGTTGAGGGGGAATGATGCAAAAGAAATACCTCTTTAAAAAATGAAACAGCAGGGCCTCCCCGGTGGCGCAGCGGTTGAGCGCTGGGTTGTGAAGGTGCCCGCAGCCTCTGCAGCGCCGGTTTGATCCCTGCCTGCTCCCCGGCCACCGGAGGAGGGTCCCAGATGGCGCGCAGACCTCTCCTGCCGCCCGCTGCTCCCCTCAGCAGTGTACTTCGGTCCTTCTGCCTGCTCTGCTCCCCGCTCTGGCTCTGGTGAATTCTCTCACCCTCCCGCGCTTCTGACTGTACACAGTGCTTGTATAAATAAATAAAAAAATAAATAAACCTTTAAAAAAATAAAAAAATAAAAGGGCTACATCCTCAATGAACAAAACTCTAAAAAAAAAAAAAATGAAACAGCAAAATAAGTCAGAAAGAAAAAGAAAAAATACCGGTTGGTCTCACTCATAGCAGGAATTTAGAAAACCTAAATAAGGGGCCAGGAAAAAGACTAATTAATACAAAGTAAAAATCAAAATCAACAAGCAACTATAAACCAGAGACACAGTATGGGGTGGGGAGAGGAAGGACTAGTGTCAAAATAAGGGGGGGTGCAATTGTATGGGGAATACAACCAAAATGAAAATGCATACATTGTGCAAAAATGAAAAATTATGTAAGAATTATATAAAATAAAATATTTTAAAAAATAACAATAGAAAAAAATAAAAATAAATAAAAAAAAGAAACAGGGCCTCCCCTGGTGGCACAGGTGGTTGAGCTCTGCACTCTTAAGCTGGGTTCCACATGGCACGGTAGACCTCTCCTGTCATGCCCACTGCACCCCTCAGCAGTGTATTTCATCAGTCTGCCTGTTCTGTTCCCCACTCTGTTTCTGGTGAATCCTCTCACTCTCCCACGATTCTGGCCTGTACCCCGGTTCTTGTATAAATAAATAAATCGTAAAAAATTAAAAAATAAAAAAGAAACAAAATGTCAGTATATTTGTATCTATAGAGGTGGAGATGATACAATAGAGAAGGAGTGATGAAATTGCAGGGAGAGGAGGCAAGAAATAATGGAAGCCAATATATTAATGGTGGACATGGGCAGTAGAGCCATAGAAACAAGAGATGACTGCACATTGACATACACACCATCCTGATAGTAAGGTGTGATAATGGCAGATGAGACAGTGTTCTTCTGATGCCTTCTTTTTTCCTCAGTGAAATAGCAAACAATGTGATCACCTGAGAATAAGGAAGGAAAAACATAGATATCTGTGAAGAGAGTATAAAATAGTCAACTAAGAACTGGAGAGTGAATGAACCATGGATGTAAGATTGCTTGTCAGCACAGAGACACACACTGCTAATATACACACCATTCCTATGAGATCCATGTTATTCATACAACTTTTATAGATGAGAAATCAAAAGTACAGGAATCTCTCATGATTTGTCCAAAGCCACTGTGTTAATGAATGAAGGTGATTTACATTTATAGTAATATTATAGGAAATTTACATTTATAGTAATGTTAAAGGAATAATCAAATAATATGAGATAGAGAAGGGTATAGAACCCCAAACACAGATACAAGTTCATGCTGGAAGGCTGATAACTCTTTTTGCAGAGTGTAACAAGAGGACACAGTTACACAGATAGGCTTGGGTAAGTCCTTTGTATGTCTCTTAAGGTTTTCTTTTTTTTTAAAGTTTTATTTATTTATTTATACAAGCACTGGGTACAGTCAGAAGCACGGAAGGGTGAGAGAATTCACCAGAGCCAGAGCGGGGAGCAGAACAGACAGACTGATGAAATACACTGATGAGCAGCAGGCGCGCCAGGAGAGGTCTGCTGCACCATGTGGAAGCCTCGCCAGTTGGCGGGGGGATTGAACCAGCGCTGCCGAGGCTGCAGGCAGCTTCGCAGCCCAGTGCTCAACTGCTGTGCCACTGGGGAGGCCCAAGGTTTTCTTTTTTGTATCAATTTGAAAGAGTTGTGTTATAAGGATATTGCCCCTCACCTTTAATATATGCTTTGCATGCACTTCTGGAATTTTGTTTAGTTTTTTAAATCTAAATTAATTGGTGATTTTGAGCAAAAATATTTTCAATGGTTCATCTAGTCTTTTATTGAATTTTCCCTTACAAATTTCTACATGGTGTTCTTCAACCAAATTTTATATAAATGTCCTTTAATATTTTTTCTAAGATATTTATTACATTTTTTTTTTTCAATGTTCAGACTAATGAAGTAAGGATCTAATTTTTTCATCTAGACTAATGCAGTAGGGATCTCTGCCCACCCCACCTCCACCCCCACCCCCACCTCAGTGGTTGATTTTAATTAGTACGTGATGTCCACCCTCCAGCTTTTAGCCTGAAGCACCTCACGACTTGTGTAATATGACCAAGGAACACTTCCTTCTTCTGGATCAAAACTGCCGGTGAGTCTGTCAGGTTGTTCATCCTTGGTGGATGCAGGAACAAAGAACTGCATACTTTTTCTCAAGCATTAGTGCCCCTCTAGAAGCATTCAGAATGTTTGCTGGAAGTTTATTTTTCATGACTTTGTTTATTTCTTATATCAAAGGTATGTCTTCATCGTTTCATCATGGTTTTCTTAACATACTTCGAGGTAATATCTCTTTAGTCACAAGGTTTACATGGTAAATGATAAAAAATTAATGTTTCTTGATAATTTTTTGAGAAGCTAGTGTAAGACTTGGTCTAGATTATGACTAATCTTGGGATTCTGTGATTCTATGATATGCCTTGTCACTCATATACCTTGTTTACAGTAAGGAGGAGGGAAGGGTGGGCATGACTGTGCATCTGCAACGTAGCCCGCACTGTGCTAACTGTTAGCCACCTTGTATATTAATATGTTTAAAGTTCTTATTTTAATTTACCCTTTAAGGTAAGGAAATTGAAACTTATATCTACAAAGAAGAGAGATTTGATATGCTATTCACAGTCACACTACTAATAAACTGGTAAAACTTTAATTCAAATAAGAGCGGATTCCTAAATCCTGTGCTTTTTCCTCTGTATTGTCTTTAAGGAAGTAAGCACGGCCCACCTCAGATGACTACCAGCTGTACAGGAAATGTGTAGATTATGATTCACACTGATTCTGCCTTACTTAAATCCTTCCAACAAGTAAAAGTCTTATATTCAGCTATGAGAGTTAAGATTTCAATTGCAAATGTGCCCAGGAGATAAAATCAGTAATTTACATTGAAAACATTCATTTCAGTGCAGACTTTGACAGGTGGCAGAATCCAGATCAGCACGACAAAGCTGGCAGCTGCAGGCTAGAAAAGATGGAGGAAGCTGAAGGAACACGATTTCTTCCTCTCCTTTCTAACTTTGCTTGCATTTCTGAATTTGGGGTTATCCATTTCAATAATTTCTTTACCTGGACACAGGGGGAGCTATTTCACAATGCTGTACGTGGCTGCTAACCAGAAGCAAGTGAACTTTGTGAGAATAATTCTGATGTTCAGTCACTGAGGGTGGATGTTAATGCCAGGTATATTTTTCCTTCTTTTGTTTCTTTTTTAGAAAAGGCCATCCTTGAAGTAAAGGGTCAAGAACTGGTTTATCCTAAAAAACTTCCGTTGCTGCAGAAGCGTGACGTTGGGCACAGCCATGACCATGAGATAGAGGTACAGGCTTTGATGGAATAAATAAGATGCAAGGCTTTTACGGGCATGTACAAAACAACCTCTGGCTCCCATCAAAAGTAAACAAGACAGAGGTCTCAGTTTTCTGGAGAAACCCATTCACTTTGCAGCACGAGCCTGGGAGGTGGGGAAGAGGGAAGCAACACGTCTACAAACTAGGAAACAAAAAGGAGTAAAAGTAAGGGGTGCCATTTTGAATTTTTGTGAAGTGTTTCATTAACTCCCCCAGACAGATTTCCAGGCCGATTTAAGACAAACCTCTTTGGTTTTAAACTGGTGTCCATGGAATGTAATCTCCGCGCATTTTGTGTTCTCAGCTGCTATGCAAGTTTATTGGCCTTACCGATTCTGCAGTAAACTTGGACAATCTTCACAGCAACAAAAAGTCTTGCTTGACCCGTTGCTTAGGTGTTTATTGAGGTGTTAACATTTAAAAAAATTCAAGTTTTATTTTCAAAAATAATAAATGTTTATTATAGAAAATAAGTAATACACATAATGCAAGCAAGCTTCAAAATTCGGTTATTTTCAATTCTTGCTATGGTAAAGAACCTTTGATAAATGTCCTTAGATATTTATTATTGGACATTTGCATTTTGAGCTTAAAGTTTTCCATTCAGCTCATGGAAAATACTAACTGTCCTTTTACTCAAGCACCCCTTTAGAAGACTAAGCCTTACCAATGCAATGATTTTTCTTTTTACCAGTAAAGGAGGCAGCCTTCCAGGCTCTCACTTTTTAAGTTTCTCAGACAAAGTAAGACACATTTCAGCCTTCCAAATGGTCCTATTAAGACTTTTTCTCTAAGCCTTAAGATGATAAAAGAGCATCTCTTCATCTGCTTTGATTTGGAAATAATGTCCAACCATTTTTCTTCAGTAATCCTTGTTTAAAGATTTTTGCTTGATCTGTGTTTTTTTTTTTCTCACTTTCTCAAAATTTTATTCTTTGGAGGTTCATACTCAGTTAAGAGGGTTAAATCAACTTTTTACCACCACTGTAGCCAGACTGGTGGTGGGTGGGAGGTTCTTCTAGAATCAAGTATCTTAAGACTGAATCAAGACTCATATTGAAAGTCCCATTCATGATCCTGGACAAGGGCAGAAAATATATAGATGAGCATGAAACATCTTTTCATACCTGAAAATACGGAATTTCTTAAACCAAGAAACACCAAAATCCCAAACCCACACTGATGGAGTATGTCCAAACAATACAGGAACAACTAAAAAAGTATCCAAGAGCATGGGACAATCTGAAAAACAAAATTAGTTGCATAGCTTTGGAAATGAATGTAGACACTCCCCTCCACAGGTGGTGGCGCACAGCTCCCCACCCCTTAAGTATGACTTGTGCATGGTAACCTCATTCCAATGAGCACCGTGTGGAAGGGGGAACGCATGTAACTTCACACCCGACAAATGCCTTCTCAGCCAGGTGGTCAAGGTCAACATTATCAGTAATAAGTCATGTTTGGTATGTGGTGGTGAAAATGGGGCTGTATTTTGTGTTTTTCTTCCAAATCTCCACAATCCTACTCTAAGCATGAGAAAAACTTCAGAAAAACTTAAATTGGGACATGCACTACAAGAGACTTGATCAGTATTCCTGAAAACTATCATCAAAAATAAGTAACATGAGAAACTGTCAGTCTAGAGGAATCTAGAGTGCAGATAAGATCCTTGAACAGCGAAAGGACGTTCAGTAAAAAAAGAGGAAGTCTCAGAAAATGTAGACTTTAATTGGTGATACCAATTAATTTTGACAAATACACAACAGAAATGTAAGATATTAGCAACAGGGGAATCAGAGTGTAGTGTATACAAAAATTCTCAGTACTTGAAGTTTATTTTTTAGATAATCTTAAAATTATTACAAAATAAAATTAATCATTTTGAATAAAACATTCCATTCCATTTATTTAAAATAATAGTAACAATATTAAAAATATTAACCCACTTGACTGATTACATACAGCTTGTTAACATTAATATGAGATCTATATTCAAATACTCAAATTTCCAAAAATTTCATTGTCTTCCTGCTAAACACACAGACACACACTCATACACACGGCACATAATATTTCATCATGTTGTAAAATGAGATTCAACCTTAATCTTATTTGATTGAGAACCTAGTTTTTGCCTGTGAATTCTGTCTTTATAATAAAGTTGTATTTTGTGTTAAACTTGAACAAAAAGGATCCCTAATACACACCACACATTCAACAATTACAAAACTCCCCTCCTCCCTCCCTTCAAGTTGCCCCACTTCAGAAAATCTTCCTTTTGTTAGCAGAACAAACAAATCAGAAACCTGAGTTAACTCTTGACTCTCCTCTCTTTTCTCCTGCATCAAACAATCACTAAGCCTGGTAGATTCAGGAATGTAACTGTCCTTACAAATTACCTACTCTTCCTCATTCCTGCTGCCAGACCTCTACCCAAATCATCTGAATTTAATCAGTAGTCTTTAAATGCTTTCCCCATCTGCTATCGTGATTTCTGCTTATCCATTATCCTCCAGCAAGTCATCAAAAATACTGCAGCGATAATGGCATTGTTTCCTGTCAAAACCTCTTGCTTTGCTTCTCTTTGCTCTAGGATAGAGTCCACATCCTTTTAAAGACTTATTAGGCTCTACATGATTTGACTCCTTCCCACTTTTTCATTTATTTCAACACCACTTACACTCGAGTTTTCAGCAGTATTGAACAATATTGAAATTCTCTCTGCTCCATAAACATGTCGAGTTCCTTCCTACGTCAGAACTTTGGCAAGTGAGTCCCTTGCCCCATCTCCTTTTAATTTCTCCAACACAGGAATTGCCTTTCTGCTAGTTTGATGCTCTAACATTCAATTAAATCTGCTGGTTTTCTTATTTGTTGAGCTGTGACTTTCATGAGGTCAGTGACCGCCATTTTGTGCCCAATTTATTCCATTTTATCACTCTGCCTGAAATAACAGCTATGAGTAAACAATAAACTAAAGAAATGTGTAAAATAGATGACCAACAACTGTGAACCTTAAGTTACAAAGGATTCTTATGAATCATAAAGAAAATAGCACAAAATAAAAAATATTGAAAAATACATAAATTAGAAATTTATGTAACTACAAATAACTAAGTAAAAGAAAAACAACAATTTTTTATTTGAATATTTTATTTTACAAATTCTTACATCTTTTTTTTAATCTATGCACAATGTATGCATTTTCATTTTGGTTATATTCCCCATACAATTGCACCCCCCCTTATTTTGACACTAGTCCTTCCTTTCCCCATTCCCCCCCTCCCCCCCCCACCGTAGTGTGTCTCTGGTTTATAGTTGCTTGTTGATTTTGATTTTTACTTTGTATTGATTAGTCTTTTTCCTGGTCTCTTATTTAGGTTTTCTAAATTCCTGCTGTGAGTGAGACTATCCGGTATTTTTCTTTTTCTTTCTGACTTATTTTGCTGAGCATGATCCCTTCTAGCTCCATCCATGTTGCTGCAAACTGCATGTGTTTATCTTTTTAGATTGCTGAGTAATATTCCATTGTGTATATGTACCACATCTTCTTGATCCAGTCATCTATTTTTGGGCATATGGGGTTGCTTCCATAGCTTAGCTATTGTAAACAGTGCTGCTATAAACATAGGGGTGCAGGTGCTCTTTGGAATTACTGTTTCTGTGTCATTTGGGTACATACCTAGGAGTGGAATTGCTGGATCATATGGAAGCTCTATGTTTAGTAGGTCAAGAAATCTCCACACAGCTCTCCATAGTGGTTGGACCAGTTTGCACTCCCACCAGCAGTGCAGGAGAGTTCCTTTTTCTTCACAACCTCACCAACATTTGTTGGACAACAATGTTAATCTTCATCACAGAATTCATTACAGTTATTTCATTACATGAGAGATTTTATTAATAATAATATCTATTTTTTAAAGATTTATTTATTTATGCATATAAGAGCTGGGGTGAGAGGATCCACCAGAGATAGAGTGGGGAACAGAATAGGCAGATTGACCAAAACACACTGCTGAGGGGAGCAGCAGTCAAGCCAGGAGAGGTCTGCTGCGCCATGTGGGTTTCTTCCTGGCCGGCTGGGGATCAAACTCATGCTGCAGAGGCTGCAGATTGCCTCATAGTGTGGTGCTTAACCCCTTGTGCCACCAGGGAGGCCCTAATAATAATATCTAAACAGGGAAATAAGAATCACTATAAATTGCTGGTGAAATTCTAAACTTGTATTCTTTTCTTCAGCATAATATGTAAATATTTACCAAAACTTTCCATTGTTTCCCTGTCTCTGACAATGAAATTCTAGCAGCAGTGAATACCCCACATCAATTTCTAATGTAGACATAGGTAAAATGAGTTCATATTGTTCTTCTCGGCCATAAAACACATACTGTAAAAGAACATTTATGGGGATAGAAAATGGTCATGATTTATTTTTATCTGAAAATGTAGATGATAAAACATTATACATGATACTGTTAAAAAATACATGAGCAATTACTAATCAGAGATGGTCTGCAGGGGAGAGAGAGGGATCAAAACAGGGCAGGGAATGTGTTCTCACCCAGGGATTATGGCGATGGTGCACGGGTGAATTGGTAATAGGAATTTTGCGGGGACTACACCTGAAAAGAGAAAGCATGTATTGTACAAAAAGGAAGAATGATGTAAAATATATATAAAATAAAATAATATCACAATGCAGGAAAAAAATACATCAGCAAACGATCCATTGTGGGGAAATACAGGGATATTTAGTAATTTGTACATCTCTGAATGAGGGGAGAATATGTCTTTTTGTTTCATTTTATTTTATAACTAGAAAAAATTCCCACTAAAATTCATGCACCTAAAACTTACATAGCATTATAAACTAAGGGTAAATTAATAAAATTTTATTAACAAAAGAAAAAATGGCTTAAAGCAAAATCTTCCATATATTAGCACTCATCAAATTCCACTTATCCATATTTATTATTTTGCCAGGTAAGTGATAACTAGGTAGCCTGCAGGAGCTGTGGTTTCCTCTCCACCTACCCACAATACATACAAAATGAGCACACATTTAAGTCATAAGACGGATGTTGTTTTTCAGGAAACTTATGAAGAAGAATTGTTGTATGAATTAAAACTAAGAAGAAAGATCTTAATACTTCACCTTTTAAGATCAAGGTAAGTTCTACTATGATTTAATACCTTATAGATTTAGTAGTCTGTTGTATCTCAGTTTCATAAAACTTCCAGTGCCGTGATTCTTCAAGTCACTGTTATCACTGTACAATCTAAATTCTTACTCTTGTAATACTGTTCTCCAGTTTCTAAATTATTGCCTACTTGGATACTGCGTATTCTGCGAGCTCTGTATACTCACTCTAAGAAGAGATTTAATACACCATTGCATAATTAATCAGTGGAACAAAAAATTTGAAAACTGTACTTTCTTAAAGTCACTTTTAAGTTATTTAAAATAAATTTAAAAACAGCTTCTTTTGGAGAGTAAGCTAAGAAGTGGGAAGACCTTACTTCATCAAGTTACCTTGTTTAAGTTAAGTAACTCCAATGCCCCTAGCTTTATTTCCCCTCTTCACTTTTGAATGTGGTTTCCATTGATTTCCTTTGGGCAAACATATCCGAGCTCATCTTATGCAAAGATGTTTGACCTGATGTTGACATCTCTGATGTGCAATCCGCTCTTACCCTTAGTTCCATGAAATAAATTATTTTTGTGCATACTACAGAGGCTCCCAAATCTGTGCATTTTATTCATTCAAATATTTTCATACAATGTGATAACAGAAACTGGGTCTTATTGATGTTTTTAATCTGTTCCTATTTCTTCATAACCATTGTTTTTCCATATTTCACCATCTAAGTTTAATTTGGCTTTGTTTTAACCATACTGAATATTTATTTCATCAGCTGATATTGAGTAATAGAGGTGAAACTGGATAGACCTACCATGTTTTATCAAATTGTTTATTCATGCACTAGAAACATTGACTGGGTCAATGTAGATTTTGCTATAATAAATTTATGAACAGTATTGACCTCAAACAAAAAAGCAAGTTCTTAACTCATCAACAGAATGGGTTTATTTGGAAACAACAAAAGAGCAGCTAAGAAAATGCAATCTAGGGTCTCCCCTGGTGGTGCAGGCGGTTGAGCACAGTGCTGTGAAACTGTCTGTAGCCTCTGCAGTGTGGGTTCGATCCCAGATGGCAAGGATCCCACATGGCGCAGCAGACCTTTCCTGTTGCACCTGCTGTTCCCCTCAGCAGTTTATTTCAGTCAGTCTCCCTGTTCTGTCCCCCACTATTCCCTGTGAATCCTCTCACCATCCCGTGTAGCTGGCCTGTACCCCAGTTCTTGTATAAATAAATCTTATATTTAAAAAAAAAAAGAAAATGCAATCTATTGGCCAGACACCAGTCACCCTCTTAGAACAACATTGCTGCCCCCAGATCCCCACTTACATAGCTCTTAGAAGGGGCAATCGTAACCATATTGTTTATTGGAAGAAACTTAGAGTTTTGATGTGTGATGGCATCTCATTTGTTGGCTTGTGGCATTCTTTCATTGACTGAACTGTTGCTGGAAAAAAAGAATATCCTTCCTTCTGCTGGGGAAGAGAGCAATATCACTACCCTAAACAAGTGGAAGGCATGGTGGGTGTTGCAATTTGCGGATGGCATATGCTAAAAACCTCATTTAAATAGGGCTTCTATTTATTATTTCTCACATAAGTGATAAGTTACATGTTAATGTGTACACGAGACAAAAAGATGTCAATTTAGAAATCTATTATATAGCCAAGTAGTTTACTGAAAGTTTTATATATATTTCAAACTAACTACAAAGTGATGGCATTCTATTCACTTCTTGACTCTCTTTCATTTTTACTAACCTTATTATGAAAAATTTTACTCATAGAGAAGATGAAAGAATTTTATAGTAAACATTTCATAAACCCAATTGATATTCTTATTGGTGTTTTAATGTTTATTTTATATCATATCTTCTTGTCTATCCATTTATCTATCTGTTTTCCATCAATTATTTTTATGGATTTCAGATTATATTGTAGACACCCATAAATTTCCCCCTAAATATTTCAAGAAATATATCATTAGAGCTTAACAATTGTTTACAATTTTTCTTTTGTTGTAATTTTTATACAATGAAATGTACACTCCTTCTGTACATTCATTGAATCCTGACAATGCACATACCAGTTACCCTTATTTCTATAAATATACATAGCTCTCACTCAGAAATCTTCTTAATGTTCTTTCCTAATCAACTTGCTCAGGTTTTGCTCAAAGAGGTCTTTTCACCATAACTTCATTTTGTCCAATCTGGAAATTCTTAGGAATTTTTTTCAACATGTGCAATAAATAAATAGTACAACACAGTGACACCCAATAGTGCACTTAGGAGGCTGCCTTGCTAAAACTGCCACAATCTTTTTCTGTTTGTTCTAGTCTTTACCAAACCATGAAATCTAGGTGGAAAGGCTTTCATGGGAATAGGATTAAATTTGCTTCTCTATTTTTAGCCTAAGATAACCTTGCTGAGATTTGAAAGCATCCTGGAGGTTTCTCCCACAAGTGATTGGTTTATCTGTTAATGTTTTAGAATAAATAAAATTCACTCTCTCTCTTCCCTCTTTTTTCAGGGAATTCCTTGCATCAAATTACAGTGAAACATACTACTCGATAAAAGGAGAGATCACCAAGCATCCTCAAACCATGGTATCTTATAGAACCTTCTCTGTCTCTTCTCTGAATTTCCTCCTGTGATTTTGAAACCTGATTCTAGCTTTACAAGCAGCATCAAAATATGTTAGATCAGAAATTAATCTTTCATTGACTGCCAACACTGAATGGTCCTAGAATATAAAATATGGCCCTGTAGGGCTCCAAAGAAGTACAAGGAACTCTGATGAGATTATAATCCAATGAAATGGGTAATACCTGAAGATATGAAACAATTTTAAAAGCTCCGGGGCCTCCCCAGTGGCGCAGCGGTTGAGCGCTGGGTTGCGAAGCTGCCAGCAGCCTCTGCAGCGCCGGTTCGATCCCCAGCTGCTCCCCAGCCACCGGAGGAGGGTCCCACATGGCACGCAGACCTCTCCTGCTGCCCGCTGCTCCCCTCAGCAGTGTACTTTGGTCCTTCTGCCTGCTCTGCTCCCCGCTCTGGCTCTGGTGAATTCTCTTACCCTCCCGTGCTTCTGACTGTACCCAGTGCATGTATAAACAAAACAAACAAATGAATAAATAAATAAATAAATAAAACATGCCTCTATTAAAAAACAAAACAAAACAAAAAAATTTTAAAAGCTCCGTCTAATTGACCCTTGTGTGATTCACATATCCGTGCCCCGTCCTGAAACAAGGGATTTCTTTTCATTTCCTAAATGAATCATTGTGCATTTACCATACATATTATCCAATTGGATACAGTTTCATTTTTATAAATTTCCTCCCCTTTCTGGGGCAAGTTCTCTGCTGAGGGACAACACTCTTCTCTCTTGCCAAAAACACCCTTTTAAAAGCCTATTTCCTCATTTAAGGCAGGTGTCAACAATGAAATTTAAGCCATCACGCAACCAGCATAAAATAGAAAGAAAATTGTGTAACATTCTATTATGCAGGAGATCATTACTGGCCCATAAGGGTCTAATGTCTCCGAAGGCCATGGAAACATAGGCAAGAGAGCTGAATAGATGCAAATAAAGGACAAAGTAATTACTTGATGGAGTTATGAGGGGCAGAGCACCACATAGCTGTGGTAAAGAACCTAATTTGACTAAGCAGAGAAGTAGGAGTGAAAAGTATGCGGGAATCTGATTGGAGAGTGAGACTTAATTTTACTGATCATCAAAAATTTTTACTTGACTTCATAGACAACTAGGGGAAATTATAATAGCACAGAGGTATTGGTTTGGTGGAGATTTAAAATGGAGCAACAGTGAAAAGAAGAGGGGCCCATTTCTGAGACTGGTGTCATGAACTACAAAAATGACTCAATTTGTGAGGGAATAATCTATATATTGCTTCACAGAAAGTAATCATGTGTTTAAAGGATTCTAAAGTAGTTTCAAAATTTTCTAAATGAAAGAATGCAATGGTGAATGTATGCCTGAATAAAAATAAATGTAAGCTGGGCCTCCCTGGTGGCGCAGTAGTTGAGCGCTGGGTTGCGAAGCTGCCCGCAGCCTCTGCGGCGCCGGTTCGATCCCCGGCTGCTCCCCGGCCACCAGAGGAGGGTCCCACATGGCGCGCAGACCTCTCCTGCCGCCCGCTGCTCTCCTCAGCAGTGTACTTCGGTCGTTCTGCCTGCTCTGCTCCCCGCTCTGGCTCTGGTGAATTCTCTCACCCTCCCGCACTTCTGACTGTACCCAGTGCATGTATAAACAAAACAAAAAAACAAACAAACAAAATAAATAAATAAAAAACATGCCTCTATAAACAAAAAAATAAATAAATAAATGTAAGCTGTAAGAATGAATACTTATTATTCTTCATAGAAACTCTGTCGATATTAATATTTATATTCTGTCTATATATGCACTTATGCCAATAGTCTCTTCAATAATTTTAGGAGCACTGCTTTTACCAAGGATCCTTCATCCACGAACTTGATTCTGCTGCCAGTATTAGCACGTGTAATGGTCTAAGGTAAAGTTCGGTATCTTTTTATTTCCTTCATGAATTTTCCTACATATTTTCAAAGATGTTCACTTCATTTATTTTTTCTTAGCAACTCTGAAAAATATAAAAAAAATAAGAGGAAAATTTACCATATTTTGTCAGTGTGAGCAAATGCTCCAGCCCATTGTTTATGTTAATTCCTTGACCAAGAGATGTATAATGCACAATCCTAAGCAAGACAAGTTTTTCACTAAACGATGGAGAGATTCAGGGCTAGAAGGTAGAAGGATCTTGGTAATTATCTAACCTGTCCTCTCATGTTCCGAATGAGGATACTGAAATCAGAGACTTATGCCTGAACATTTAATTGGCTTGTCATAGAATTAAGTCAAAAAATTCTATGATTTCTAATCCTGTGAATTCTTACACACCACAATTATTCACAAATTTTTACTAAATCAGGCATTGTTTCCAGGTTATGAGAAGATAAAAGTCAGAAATAAAGCCTACATACATTTTTTCTATATATTCTTGGGGTCAAGGATAAAGGAGGAAGATGTGGAAGAGAAAGCAAAAAAATAAACTTGTGTTTTATCATTGATGAGGACTTCATTTTAGTAGTTCCCAATTTTTTCAAGAATGAAAACCCCTTTAAAAACAAAATTATCACAATAGTTTTTTTTAAACATATTTACTCTAAAATTAATGTATAGTGGATAAAAAACTTGGCCTTCCCAAGGGTCCACAACACCAACTGGTAATTGTTACTCCACTGAACTTCCAAAGTAGAGATTGGGATGTCAAACTGCTGAAAATCCAGATGGATTGTATCTTACAAAACTTTATTAAATCAACCAACGTTCTCATATTATTTCATTCTTTATCACTCAATACACCTGGCTGAATGTTCACAAGGTCTTGATCTTTTGGTTTCCCTTTCTTAAAGGCAAAGTTAATAAAAATGGAAAGGAACATTATTGTGTAGTAAAGTAGTTGAAAAATGGAATATATCTTGAATCTATCCATTTTATTCTCAATTTCTATAGGGGATTCTTCAGGATCTATGACCAAAGGTATCTCATTGAACCAGTAAAATACACAGATGATGGAGAACATTTGGTTTTCAAATATAACCCAAAGACACAGTATGCTGCCAATTTTTCTTGTACAGAGTTCTATATTACTGGGACAAAAGTTCCAAAGGATAATACTAAATCCATGGATGACTCAAAAATGGAAGTGAGTATTATATTTTAAAATTTTCTTTGCCCCAGCTGAAATGCTTATTTCCTTTACAATCTTGAAAAAGAGATTATGAGACTGACTAATGAACTGTACGTGCCGAGTCTGATTCTTTATCTTTTTAAATCTGAAATATCAAACTTTTGTTGTTATATATATATATGTGTGTGTGTGTGTGTGTGTAGGTATATATATATATATATATATATATATATATATATATAGAGAGAGAGAGAGAGAGAGAGAGCACGTTCATTCCCCACAGGAAATCTCAGCTGCCCCATGATTTCAAGGAAGAGGAAGTCTATAACCCTACATAAAGATTTATTGCATTAGAGCTATAATTGCCTAGAAGGAATGAAACTTACCATCTCAAAGCCTATCTTAGCTACTTTCTTTCTTTGTCTCCTCTGCCATTTTATCAAGTGTTCTAATGTTTGAGGATAATTAAGAATACTAAGTTCAGTTTCTGGTAGGATGATTCCATAATGAAAGTCCTCTGTGTTTTAAGCTTTTCTATACAGTGGATTAATATCCCATTAAACTCCAACCAGTTGTTAGTTTTCAAATACCATTCATGTTCATCTTCTTCATATATTCAAGGTCCAGACAGTGTTTGAAATATGTTAGGTGCTTAGTGGAGTTTTTTTTTTATTTATAGGTTAATTGATAAATGATTTTTTAGTGTACAAAGGAATGAGAGAATAGCTAGGTCAAATATCAGAATTTTATCTCTGATTTATACTCAGAGAATATGTATGTAAATCAATGAGTAATTCTGAAAGCTGGAAAGTTAGAATTTCTTGGCATACATTTTATATATATATATATATATATGTATTTAATTAACAACTTTGAAACACTTTCCCTTGGAATTGAGACTACATCAAAGTAGGGAAGTGAGAAAGAGGGTAGGAGCAGCCAGAATACAGCCAGTGCTATTATCCACTCCTGTGTTTTAGCTCTCAGCTATAAATGGCTGCTTTTCACATGACCTTACTTGGTAAGTATTTACTTTGCAAATGGAGAAGATGTTTAAAACTGGATTGAGTACTTTTAACTCTTATTTGACCTGAGAGACTAAATAAATAAAGGAAGGATAATCAAATGTGGGGTATTGTTTCAAGTTTATTAAAATCTGATCTACAGGGGCACATATTTTAATAATATAATAGTTTTATTTAGATACATTCCTAAGATTATAGATATATTTCTGTACCTCAATTTCCTGTATCATTATTAATAGCATTTCCAACCTTGAATATTTTAACTTAACATGTTAAAAATGAGAATATTTACTATACTTCATTAAATTTTTCATAAATTTCTAGAACATTCATAAAGAAAATTACATTGAACTGTTCATTGTTGCTGATAATAGTGTGGTAAGTTTTCAATATTTATTCTTCATTCATCCTTACAAAACAACAGTTGTGATTCTAACAGAATTCCATTCTGAGCTGATGTTTCTGTTTTCAGCTTTCCCAGACCGTTATGTGAGGGATGCCTTGGCCCTTGTTATGGTGGCATATCCAGGCAAAATAGAAACTCCCTGTCCATTATGAACATATGCACATGCTTTGAACAATGTATAAAAATTAGAATATGTTCACAGTCTATATTTTAATCTAAAAAAATCAGAAAATCTCTAAGTGCTAAAAATGAAGAACATATGCCAGAACAGTGAGTAAAATCCAAAGGTTTAGTTAACCACAACATATAGAATCTATTTTATAATGCCCAGAACCATCAAGGGGCTATCCTCTCCCTGAAAAGAAATGTGGAATGAAAATGAAAATATCCTGGCAGCATTCATAAAGAACATGTTTATTTTCATTTTTATTTTGAAAGAAGCCTGATTATTTGCTTTTATCGCTACAGGATACCTTAAGTTATTAAGTATATTTTATCAGGTCTAAATTCAAAGTGTTGTGACATGATAACACTGATAGTGGAAACAATTCCTTTGTAAGAAGAGAACAAAAGATAGAACAGGCCGAAACAGGAAAGTAGTCTTCACTTTCTGAGCCTTTTGCAGGGAGAAGGTGGGAGTCACAATCCCCTGCTTCTCTCAGCACATCCTAGAGTATGTGTTTCTCAGTCTGAGACCACCGTGGACACAGAAGGGCTACTTAAGTTGCTGTAATCTGCTATTATAGTGGTTTCCATGAAGCTTCCATATGTTTTGTTTCATCAACATGACAAATATGGATACCAAAGAACATCTAAAAATTGTATTAATAAATCAATGTGATATAACGGGCTATAAAAATGGGATAAAGTTTTAAAGAAAAGTTTAAAGGAGTACTAAGTTGAAGCATGTCTTTAGAAATCTCTGTGCTAGCTGTTTTATGTCAAAAATTGTATTTCTGAATAAACTACCCAGATGTTTAGCCCACTGAAAGGAATGCCAATGATATTTTGCTTTGAAATAATTTATTATGGTGAAGTACTTGTTGAGATTTTATTCAATTCCTTATACCAGTGGATGATGATCTGTTGTTTCTATTTCCAGTATCGCAGGAATAATCATCACAGTAACCTCAGGAATCGAGTTTGGGGAATGGTCAATTATATCAACATGGTAAGATTTGATAAGTTTGAATTACACTAAAAATACAGATGGAAAGAACTTTTTAGAATAGACATCTGCTGGATTTTTGTGGTGATCCAGATTCATAAAAAGTCCAAATTGCAAACAATCACCTAATAAACTACCAGTCAGGGAAAATGTTTCATTAAAATGCACTAAAATCATTAACTACTCTAAAATAGAAATAGTTATAACTTTAAAAAAAAGCAACAGATGAATTTTCACATGCATTCTTAATCTGACTCCTTCTAAGTCTGCCCTATTCTATTACTAAGATGAAGAGGATCTGAAATAGATGCTGAGAGAAATATTTTTCTTTAGCAGTGGTTTTTTACTTGCCATTTGAAGGATATTTGTTCTATTTATAGTTTTTTATTATAATGGATAAAATTTCTTTAAACATTTGTATACACATCTATGTTCAAAAATAAACTCATATTTTTTTTTAATGACTAAGAATGCTGAGTCTCATATAGGTTTAACTGGTTCTCACATGTTTTATATTCAATTTTCATTCAATTCAAAACTATTTCTAATGTCCCTTATGACTTCCTCTTTGTTTCAGTAGTTTTATATATAACTGCGTTATTTAATTTCCAAGTAAGTGGAGATTTTTAATGTATTTTTATGTTATTGATTTCGAATTTTATTTCTGTTGTACTTAGAAAATATGATTGTTTATTCCATTGTTATAAATATGTCAGGGTTTGTTTTATGGTTAATCTACTCTAGCAGATTCTGTGTACTTGGGTAATGTCCATGTGTATCTGGAAAGAAAAAAAGGTAAGTATTAAACCTATTGGTAACTAGATATATTCTTTAACTTGTCCATTTTAGCCAGAAGTAGAACTCCTCCCAAATTTAAATCTGAGATTATGGGAGCTCAAAATGCATTACTTTTTCTAAAAGATAGCAACAGTATGAAATAGAGTGACTGTATCTCATAGCCACCTGTGTTACCTACTTCATATGTCTTGCAATGTCTATCACTACCCTAACAGTGATCCAATATAAAGACCCATTTTTGCTCTTTGAGTTCCCATCACCAAATTTAGCATAAATACAAAGTATCTATCATTAAATGTTTGCAAAAGTAGAAGGGAAACAGAGTGCGAAGAGTTATGGGCTACAACTGTTTCTTCTGCTTTTAACAAACCTTAATAAGATTTATTAGAGGGCCTCCCCGGTGGCACAGCGGTTGAGCGCTGGGTTACGAAGCAGCCTGCGGCCTCTGCGGCGCCGGTTCGATCCCCGGCTGCTCCCCGGCCTCTGGGTGAGGGTCCCACATGGCGCGCAGACCTCTCCTGTGGCCCGCTGCTCCCCTCAGCAGTGTACTTCGGTCCTTCTGCCTGCTCTGCTCCCCGCTCTGGCTCTGGTGAATTCTCTCACCCTCCCGCGCTTCTGACTGTACCCAGTGCTTGTATAAACAAAACAAACAAACAAATAAATAAATAAATAAACATGCCTCTATTAAATTAAAAAAAAAAGATTTATTAGATAACAAAATGCTCCCAATTCAGTGCAGTGCTGTGAAGCTGTCCACAGCCTCTGCAGTGCGGATTCAGTTCCCCACCAGCCAGGGAGATACCCACATGATGCAGGAGACCTCTCCTGTCTCACCCACTGCTCCCCTCAGCAGTGTATTTTAGTCAGTCTCCCTGTTCTGTTACCCACTCTGTCTCTGGTGAATCCTCTCACCCTCCTGCACATCTGACCTGTACCCCGGTTCTTGTATGCATGAATAAATAAATCTTAAAAAAATAAAACAAAATCACCATCAACTTTCTAACCTACCACAACCAACTCATGTGCTAAAATGGAGAAATGAATAATGGATATTCATTCCACTGTTTGCCAGTGGAATCCTGAGCCCAGTGTCTGAAAAGCTTATAGTTCAAGGAAAATCTAATGGTTCTACTCATGTTACTTTGTTGGCCATGGTAATTCACCAGAATTCAATATACCTGTTATAAAATGAAGCCTTGTTTTTTTTACTTATGTGCCTCACACATTAAAATTACTTTTTAATGTAAAAATATAGTAGTGATGAAAGATCCTTCCACAATGTGACTTTATGATTAATATTTTCTCCTTTGAACAGATTTATAAAACTTTGGATATTCATGTGACACTAGTTGGCATTGAAATGTGGACAAATGGAGATAAGATAGAAATAGATGCAAATTTAGAAACGACCTTAAAGCGTTTTTCTGCTTGGCAAGAAGTAATCCTTAAAAAAAGGAAGAATTTTGATCATGTTCTGTTACTCAGGTATGTAACTACTCTATTTCTCCACACACCTTATTTGGATTATTAAAACAGAAACAAAAACAGATGAACAGCAACAACAAACTTTTTTTTTTTTTAAAGATTTTTTTGTTTGTTTGTTTATTTATACAAGCACTGGGTACAGTCAGAAGCGCGGGAGGGTGAGAGAATTCACCAGAGCCAGAGTGGGGAGCAGAGCAGGCAGAAGGACTGAAGTACACTGCTGAGGGGAGCAGCGTGCGGCAGGAGAGGTCTGCGTGCCATGTGGGACCCTCCTCTGGTGGCCAGGGAGCAGCCGGGAATCGAACTGGCGTTGCAAAGGCCGCGGGCAGCTTTGCAACCCAGCGCTCAACCGCTGCGCCACCAGGGAGGCCCAACAACAAACTTTTTTTAAGCAGTCAACTTTTGGGTAGTACACAGGGACGAAACAAAACATTGGTTCTAACTATAAAGAAAATTTGCACATGCACTTTTTAATAATCTTTCTTTCTATAGTGATTCATACTAGAAAGGGAAAAAATGTTATATTCATATTCCTAGGCAAGATTGAAAATGTCACTACGTAAGCAAAATGCTGTTAGAATCCATTTACTTTACTGGCCAGTATCCAACACTAACTACCCTCATTCTTCCATAACATGCCATTACAATACACCCACCGAAACCTACCTTGCTGGGAAACACCTCATCCTCTTGACATCATTCTTCATCAAAGTGTACCCATCTACTGACCAGCCTTCAAGAACAATGTCTCCACTATTCAAGATAATGAATAACTAATCTGATAAACTAAAACTGCTGCTCTTTTAATATCCCTAAGAAAAAAATGGATTTATTTAGAATACTAGATATTTTAATTCCTAAAAGGGAGGCATTTTTATCATTTTTGTTATTCAACAACCTTAGCACTTTATTTACCCTAAAGGGAAATAATAAAAAATAGTGTCGCTGAACTGGCTTCAACCCTGCGTTTCATGCAGTCCTGCTATCCTGAGGAATATTAAATTATGGAAGAACTACTTTGGAGTAATGGAATCTATTAGCATTTCTTTGAAAGCCCTTAAAATGTTTAATATACCACTAATTTAAAAAGACTTTAAGATCAACTAAGGTCATCCTCAATTCCAGAATGCCAGAAAAAGAAGGTACTTTCATGTACAAAGATACTAGAATTTAGGGGTTCATTGTGATTCAATCTTTGTGTTAATCAAGCTCATATTTCATATTGAAGAGTATATTTGCATCTGTTACAGTGGGAAGTGGCTCTACAAACATGCACAAGGAACTTCTTACTCAGGTGGTATGTGCCTGCCCTACTCCTCCTCTAGTGTTGTTAAGGTGGGCTTCCTTTGATTGATGTTATATCACTTAATCAAAACATTTGAATTAAATTTTTATGTAATTTTCTATTGAAAGAGAGCATGTATACATTTTTGTCATATATCTCCACCAAAATATGTCATGATGAAATTCATGTCTCCTTTATTTAACAAAAAAAGAAACATTTTATAAAAACAATAGAGGGATAATAAAGGTAAACCAGTGTTGTTCAGTGTTTTAAAACATCAGATACAGATTAACATACAAAAATTAGTAGTTGTTATGGAAGACCATTTTTGTATATTTAATGCAGTTATTTATAAGGACATGTATTGTATGCAAAGCTTGATGGCTGATTTAGCAAGTGAGGATAATTATTACTGGATGAGAATCAGGTGCATAAACCACTTGACATATCCTATCAAAGTAGCCTTGTAATTGTTTTTAAAAAGGCATAAGACAAAAAAAAAAAAAAACACACGCATAAGAGCTACACACAGTTGATTCCCTTTGCTTACCTGATCTTTCCCAAGTTACTAAGCTTCTAGTAAATGCTGTCCAGTTAGCCCTATTTAAAAATTTCTTTAAAATATCAAGTTTTGGATTTATTTCCTGTAGTGCTTCTGCCTAGTTGTTTCTGTGCTCAACCCAGTCTTGCTAAGACCTCAATCTTAAATAATTATTCTTAGCCTACAGTATTTTATTAATATAAACTTGCATAATGAAGTCAAAACAATCTAATATAGACCGTTACCTCTCTAATTATGATATTATAAACCATATTTTTTAAACTTCACATGAAATGAGACAAATCATCAATTTAGAGTGTTTTACCTTTACAATAACTTAATATCCAACTCGTTTTTGGAAATTAATTGCTGTCAGTAATACAGAGTTTAAAACATGAATGAGAGCTACAAATAGAGGTAAAATATCAACGCTGACTTGGACTTTACATCACTGACCCTCAGGTTTTCCTCATAATGGAAATTGTGAAGCATAACATTGCTGAATAAGTGAGATTACCATCAAAAATATGAACCTCACATCTATTTATTTTTACCCCATTTGAATATCTGGTCTATAGAAGGAATGATGTTTATTTTATTGTGTAGGACGTTAGTTAAGAATTTTTATCTATTTGTAAGAATGAGTTTATACAAATCCAACAATGACCTTTACTGTCCCACAGAAAAATGCAAAATATTAGAATTAGAGATACTGAAAATGTCATTTGCCCAAATTTTATACAATTAAAAATAGACTGATGTGCAGAAAAGGGGGGAAACTAAGTCTGTAAACACTCAAATCCTTGAAAACATCAAGTTTTGGATTTATTTTCTTTAGTGTCTCTACCCAATCCATTCTATGCTACAGAGAGTACTAGTTAACTGGAAGCTGGAAACCAAGTCTCCAAACCACTAGTTCAAAGCACTGTGTATTACACTGCATTATTTATTATAAAGTTCTGATGCTTAATTTTTTTGTTTTGCACTAGGATCTTATACCTGACCTGAATATAGTTGCAAGCAGAATAGCCCATCAGCTGGGGCACAACCTGGGGATGCAACATGATAATTACCCCTGTACCTGCACTTTGGGAAAATGTGTGATGGATACCAGTGGAACGTAAGGCTCAAACAACATGGAAAGTACATTTAAATATTTTGAGAGTAGTTTTTGATTAAAACTGCATATGGTGGGGATATGGTGCTACTACGTGGAAGTGTTTCTTTTATATAATGGGAGGTCTATTACAGAACTAGGCAAGGTAAGATGTTTCCCTTTGAGATTTAATCTTATTAGTTGACAATGTCTCTCCTGTGATATGGTGAGAGAAATTCTAAAACTCCATCTGAACATACTGCAAAAATACATAATACTCAATTAGTAATTATACACAGCAATTTAGGGGAGAAATATACTCTATATGCTTTATTTTGTCATCTTTGCTATAAATTATAATTCCTTCTTTGAATCTTCTTAAATGCCATTCTCAACTAAACCTTCCCAAGTGATGTGATCTAATTTTATAATCCTGGCACCTCACACACATACCCTTGTATTATCCATCCCATTAATTCCCTTTCGCTTTGCTTTCCTTCCTGTGTTTTGTGCATTTAGCTTTTTGTTATTTTACTTCCCCACTAGAAGATAAGCTTTGTGGTATCAAACAGATACTATATTGTCCTATCACCCCTGTCTGGAACATTCCAGGTACATATTAGATCTTCCACAAATTATTAAAAAATGAGTTAATGTCCAACATTGTCTCTTCATACTATGAATTACCAGCAGTCACCCTTTAAAACTTGCACATCTTTAAAACCCTCCACACAAGGCAGACTTAGCGCATTGCACATAATAAAAAAGAGTAGGTAATGATCAGTGCTTCCGCATACTTGCAGTGTGTTTCATCAGTCTGCCTGTTCTGTTCCCCACTCTGTCTCTGGCGAATCCTCTCACCCTCCCGCACATCTGGCCTGTACCCCGGTTCTTGTATAAATAAATAAATAAATAAATCTTTAAAAAAAAAATAAAGGAAGTGCCTCAAATCCCTAGGATGTATGAAATATTGTTAAATAACTGTCTTGTTTCAGAAAATGTTTATAGAGAATACCCTATGTCAGGACTATGTTAGCTAATGTTTATTTTTTATTGAACATGCTATATTTCCTGCATTGAGAAGCTTATAATCTTGCAAGGATGGTTAATAAATATGTAAATTACTTCAAGAGCAAAAGATGAAAAGTGTTATGAATGCAGCATGCACGGGAGTCTGAACTGTGAGACTTTTCTGGAAGATATAAAGTCAGAGGATTTTCACTATATCCTAATACAGTGTTGACTGTATTTCAGTAAGATATTTCAATAGTAAAGATCCCAATTATTACTCTGTTATAATAGTAAGGTAAAGTGAGAGAAATAAATGGACTTTTAGAACTCAACATGTAATTTATTCTTTATAAATTCATCATAAAACTTTCATGGCTGTTCTACATGATATGATTAACCTTTATTTTTAAAATCATCCTATCTCTAGCATTCCTGCACTAAAATTCAGTAAATGCAGCAGAAACCAGTTTCTGCAGTTCCTGAAAGATTATAATCCAACATGCATGATCAATATACCATTTTCTGATAAGTTCCATGATTTCTCATATTGTGGAAACAAGAAGTTGGATGAGGGCGAAGAATGTGATTGTGGCTCTATTCAGGTATTTCCAAATGATGTTGTCTTTCAATTAGAAAATTTATGTTCATCTAGAATCTAGGCAGGGATACAGGCATTAATGAACCATGGTACTACTTGTACAGTTTTTTTCAAAAAATCTGCTGTGGATGAGTGTAGTATGTGAACTAACAGAAAGCTTTAAAATAGCTAGGGGGATAATTCTCCAATTATCAGTGGAGATTTGCTTTGAATTATGATTCAGTTCTCTGGTCTGAAAATTTATTTTGATGAACACTTTTTCAGATTATCTAAAGAAAGTTCCCTTAAGCATTTGTGTTTATATTTATAGGGTTATAAAGTATAATATCTACATTAGCATGGATTTTTGAAAGAAAAAAAAAAAACCTGTGCTTTTGTTCTCATTGAGAAACAAAATGTTGGTGCAGTCTAATTCAAAGTTTTTTGCCAAGTCACAGATCGTGTATAATGATCTCATTGCTGCAAAGTCACAGAATCCCATTTGCCTCATAAATGTAGTCACTGGCTCATCTTTTGACAATGATCCATAGGTGTCAGTAAGTCTTTCTCTTATGTACAGTAGGAATTTGATCTAAAAATCCACTCATAGACACTTAACCAAATTTTACTCAGGGTGCCCGTGCCTAACTTTCACCCTAGTTGGACAGTTCACATTATCAGAAAATTCTATCTTAAACTGAGTAGAAAACTTTTAATCTTCACATAGTTACTGGTCTCTAGATATTTCAAATAAGCCAACATTTTAAAGTAACTCTAAATTTGCTTTTCTCCAACATAGAAGCAGTTTCTTTCAAGAGCTAATTAAGAAGTCCTAGACAATCACCTCTCAAATTGTCAAGTGCATATAAATCACCAGTGCATATTAAAATGTGGATTGTGATTCAGCAGGTCTGGAGTGGGGCTGAGGCCCTTGCATCCCCACCATGTTGCCAGGTTATGCTGATGCTGCTGGTCCAAGTATCACATTTTAGCATCTACGCTTAGGCACTTGCATTCCAAAGTGTCCCAGAAGGATAGTGATTAAGACAGTCCCTGGTCAGAGTGGGAACAGAAATGTGTCTGTCAGCTACAAGATCTGATCTTAAAATGTCTCAGATTAAATGAGAAGAATGTCTTAACTTTGCAAATTCCTTTTCCTTGCGCATTCTTCGAAATGATTCTACAGTTTTATTCTAACACAAAGTAGCTTACATTGCAGGATGCTGACACTTTTTTTCCATTTTTTCATTTCTTTTGAGAAGGTAGGCCCCAAGCATCCATCCTGCTGTTATTATTTAATGATGTATTAAAAAAATAAAAAAAAGAAAGGGCAACTTGAAATACTTAACATCTTTGAACAAAGTGTAAAACCAAATCTTCAGAAGTTGCTTTATTAAACCCTCTGGGTGACAAAACAGTGGGACCCTTGCACAACAGAAGTCATCAGGAAAAGAGAAAGTCACAAACTTCAAACTTTGCTGAAAATGAGAATTATCTGTGGAGTACAGAACAGCCCTAGAAAAAGAAAAGAAACAAAAGCCCCAACAACAGTTGCTATGTATACATACATATATATGTACACACAGACAAAGACACATATGCTATGTATTTGTGCTATATGTGTATTATATGTGTGCATATATGTGTATATTACATATGCATATGTTGTGTTTGTATTTACTTTATGTACATACCATAACCAAAGATTATGCATTTTTATTTAACTCAGAAAGACAAGTATTGCCAAATTATACAGAAGCACAACTAATTAAGTCTTCACATAGGAGTTAAACTACAAACCAGTTTCTGATCTTCACTTTTCTGTTATTGTCAGGAGTGCACTAATCCTTGCTGTGATGCACAAAAATGCATGCTGAAGCCAGGATTTACTTGTGCAGAAGGAGAATGCTGTGCATCTTGTCAGGTAAAATCAGCATCCTAACAACAGGTCACTAAACATAAGGGGAAATGACCAGAATCCAAATGGCTAGCTCCAGAGGCTCATTGACAACTTTTTTCACCTGCTAGATTGTGAACTCAACAGAGGAAAGGAAGCATGTCTTAATCATCTTCAGATTTTTCCAGAGCCCAGCACAGTGAGTGGCTGAATGAGAATATTTGCATGTAGTTCTCTCCAGCAGTGACTGCCAGGGTATTTCTCTAGTTCATATATAAAGATTGGATTTCCTGTGCATACGAATTCCTCATCATAGGCAGGGGTTTCCAGGAGTGTGGGAATCAAAGTTCTGGACCAAGGGATGAAAAAGACAAGGTGAACAGACAAATCAGGCACTTCCTCCTTTCTCCAATTTATGTCCATCCCAACTCTGTCCAAGGCTATTCTCACACTAACTTTCTAAGACACTGTCTAGCCATTCCTAAAATTGCTTAAAAGTCAAGATATTTATAAATAATAATAATTCTTGGAAAAATGGAAAAGGAAATCATGATGCATCCTTTAAACCTCTTTTAGATCAATTAAGTCGACCAACTATCCTCCAGTTTACTGAGTTGTACATACCTAAATGTATCCAAGATTCAGTCTCTGTTTTTCTTCACCAGCTCAAAGAAAAAGGGTCCGTTTGCAGACCCGCAAAAGATGAATGTGATTTTCCTGAAGTGTGCACTGGCTCCTCCTCTGGGTGCCCTCAGGATCAATTCCAAGTGAATGGATTTCCTTGCAAGGATGCAAAGGGCTACTGCTTCATGGGGAAATGTCCCACCCGGGATGATCAGTGCTCTGAATTGTTTAATGACGGTGAGAGAGAGTGAATGATAAAGATAGCAGCCTCTATTTCTCACTGCTGGCCTATAGGAAATTGGGGCAAACTGGAGATAATGCCATTGGTTAGATTCTTCCAAAATATGACCTACCACTCTCTGGATATTTCCTTAAATGGTCATCAATCTTACCTCTAATAGTAATTGACTAGCTCACTATGTGTGTTAAGATGTTTATTACTATTTATATTAACAGTCCTTAAAATATCCTCCTATAACAATAGAATAGTTTTTAAATATTTTATCACATTATATTTCACTACCATGATACTGTAATTTAATTATTTTATTTAATAATTTTATTATTTATGTTTAAAAATAAGATGTATCAACATTCAGACTATTCATGCTTTTGTTGTTTTACTCTTATCACATCACTTTGGATCCCAGAGGCAAAAGACAGTCCTGATAACTGTTACAAGATGAATAAAAAAGGAAATAAATTTGGATACTGCAAAAACAAGAAAAATGGATTAATTCCCTGTGAGGAAAAGTAAGTGCCTTATCAAGAAATATTAGTGTCCTCTAAGAAGTGTTTCCAAAATCAGAACAGCTTTTGTTCTGACCACTGCTGACCTCTTTTTATTGAGAAGATTAGCAACAAAGGGAAGGGGGGAGCACTTGCCCCAGCAGAGCCAACTGACATTTATGTGCTGCAGCCGTGAGCTACATACAGCACATGAGCTACCGGCCATGGGATATAGGATGGAAGATGGGAAAGATTGAATATCTTAAGAGATTAAAAAAAAGAAGGAAAATAATTTACTAAGAAATAAAAGAAAGCAAAAGGAGGACTGGGTAGATTAGAAAAGAGGAAAAGGAAGGAAAGAAGAGAAGCCATAATAAAAGGTAGAAGCTGAAATTGGAAGAGAGAATGGGAGGATTGGTAGCTAGGTCTCATTTTATTTATTTATTTATTTATTTTTAATAGAGGCATGTTTATTTTATTTATTTATTTGTTTGTTTGTTTGTTTTGTTTATACAAGCACTGGGTACAGTCAGAAGCGCGGGAGGGTGAGAGAATTCACCAGAGCCAGAGGGGGGAGCAGAGCAGGCAGAAGGACCGAAGTATACTGCTGAGGGGAGCAGCGGGCGGCAGGAGAGGTCTGCGCGCCGCGTGGGACCCTCCTCTGGTGGCCGGGGAGCAGCCGGGGATCCAACCGGCGCCGCAGAGGCTGCGGGCAGCTTTGCAACCCAGCGCTCAACGCTGCGCCACCAGGGAGGCCCTAGGTCTAATTTTAAAAAGCAAGAGCTGAATCTGATTTGTTACTAATATTCTGCAAGGCTTTTTTGTGTGCCATAAAACAGGATTTTGACTGAAAACAATAATGAAACCTACAATCAAAATCAAAATCTAAATATACTAGGTGGAAACAGGCAGCCTCTTAACTTCCAACTGCTCTTTAATCTGTAAAAGGGTCTTATAATAACAACAGCATGGGTTTATGTCAGAATCAATTAATGAGACTCTTTCTTGCTCTATACAAGAATCATAATGTCCTGATTATAGTTATGCTAATTAAATCATGAATAAGAACTATTCTTCTGTAAGTTGGAGCTAATATTGATTTGTGACAATTACAGAGATGTCAGAGAAATACAATCATTTACATTTGTACCTGCCCTTTTATGGTAGGTAAATTACAGGACTTCATTTAATAATTTACCTTGGGTTTTCTGGCCCCTCTACAGCCTACTGATAAGCCTGCCTCTGGAAATATTGACCTGGCTACTTGCTGCCTGCTTACTCTCTAAAGTTCTATTTCTAGTCTCAGGTACGAGGATATCTCTCTTTCTTTCAGAGATGTCAAATGTGGAAAACTACACTGCACCAGAAAGCAGCTCCCATCTCTTCTTGAGGAAGAAGAAATTGATCACCTCAAGACAGTTAAAAAGCAGAATAGCACCGCTGAATGCAAAGCCCTCACTGGAGATGTTGGCCTGGTTGCTCCTGGAACTAAATGTGGAGATGGAAAGGTAATATGGAAGCACCTTGCTTTATTAAAATTTCATAGTTCAGGGCCTTCCTGGAGGTGCAAGGGATTAAACTGCACTATGAAGCAATCTGCAGCTTCTGCGTCATGAGTTCGATCCCCAGCCAGCCAGGGAGCAACCCACATGGCACAGCAGACCTCTCCTGACTCGCCTGCTGCTCCCCTCAGCAGTGTGTTTCAGTCAGTCTGCTTGTTCTGTTCCCCACTCTGTCTCTGGTGAATCTTCTCACCACCCCCATCTCTGGCTTGTACCCCAGCTCTTGTATGCATAAATAAATAAATATTTTTTTAAAATAAACAATTTCTTGATTCAACCATATTGAAACACTGGATCCTGTCATTGGTTTCAGGTGGCCTATATGAGACTAGAAAAAAATTGCGAACTGTTTAAAATTGAACAAAGTAATAATAACACTACATTAAATGTTCATTTTACTTAATCTCTGCTATATAAAATATATAAATATTATAAATGGGCTTTATTAGTATCAGACAGTAGTCATCTAATGGAATTTTGACATAATCTTTTAATTGACTATGAAATAGCCATACATTCTTCATTTATTTTATTCACTCAGCCATATTTTCTACATGATCTCAGTGATGACACTGGACACTGATGATACAAAGATGAATGTACTTGAGAATTTCATAGATTTAATTAAATATAACATTATAATCCAATACAAGTATTTTTCATAGTGGTATAATCAATATGTGGGTTTGAGTTGTTGCAAAACTCTCTTTGTAATTGTCTCCTTTATTGTATATACAAACGTGGCAACATTAAGTGACAATGTTTTTGTTGTTTTGTATAAGGAAAGACTGTAACACGTTAAGCTGTAAATTATTTGAAAATTAATTATTAAGTAAAGGTTCTTATAAGGGGGAAAAAAGACAAAATAATATATCTCAATAATTCCACTTAGTTGAGTCTGAAATACTGGAAGATCAACATGTGTTTGAAAATAGTGTGTGCCCGTGTTCAGTCATGTACATAAAAATCCATTCCACAGGGAGAAGCAAGAGGACAAACAACAAACATGAAAGATTTCAGTACAAAGAAATACAAAGACTGGTATTATTATCAGATATACACCAAACGTTAATGGAGGATATCTTTCTCCCAGGAAAAGTCTACATATGGTTTTTCACAATACAAAAAAAATATGTCAATTGTCAAGACAGGCCATTTTAATTCATACTTGCTACTTCATTTCTAGGTGTGCATCGATAGTGAATGTGTGCATATTGAAAACGCCTACAGTTCAACCAGTTGCTCCTCTCAGTGCGATGATTATGCTGTAAGATTTGACTCCATTTTAAACTCGTAGTTTTTGTGCTTAGGACTTCATCCTGAGTCTCTCTGTGTTTATTGTGATTATTTTAAGATCAAATATATATATTTAAGATTCATTTTTTCAAGTTTGACCAAAACTGATCCAAAGAGTCAAATCAAGTATTGCACATAGATATTACTGGTATTGTAGATATAAATTTTATTACTGAACTGGTAATCGAGAAAATCAATAATTTGTATACAGATGAAGTTTAATCTAAAGTTTAAAGTTGGATCTATCATGAGCTCACTTGCAGTTCAATTATACCAATGTCAATATTAGCCTCAAACTTTTGAGGGAAAAAAAACAAAAAAATACATTTTTTAACTCAGTACTGTCCAATACTGTCCAATACTAGCAGTTACTTGTGGCTTGTTTTTGTGGAAACACCTTCCCTAAGGTTGATTAATAAGTAAATATATGAAGTTGTACATTTGTCAGATAGTATTTCAAGTAAATTTCACATCAACTTTGAAAGTGAGTTTGTTGAAGATATGTGAATATATACACTGATTCATATACAATGTTGTAAACCTTTTATTACCTTTGTAAAAATATAATACAGTAGAAATTATAAATCAATAAATTAAGATATAATGAGGGTAAAAATCCCTTAAGTAAAGTAAAATGAAAATAAGAGAAGCCTAAGTGCTATTCTTACATGCACTTTTACAGAGGCAGAACTAGGCACACTGATGCTGTGTGGGAGGAAAGCAAAGGTCTGAACCAGAAAGATGACTGGCCAGGGAACGAACCGGCACTGTAGAGGCTGTACCCAGCGCTCAACAGCTGTGCCACCAGGGGAGGCCCTGGAGAGTGTGCTCTTAACAATTATGTAATGTTCTTGATGAGTCATCACTTTTTGCCACATCATTGTATTCTGTATATCACTAAGCTTAGTTAGAGTCTACTCTATGACTGGGAATGTCCCGCTCTAACTATTCACTTAGTACTGGTGCCTCTGGAAAGATGAGTAAGCCATCTTGTTCATCTGGTTTGAAATTTATCAGAGTCATTCTCTGACTCAAAGACCATCTTCAAAAGTGGTGCCTCCATATTTGTTTGTTTGTCTCCAACATCAATGTTAGTACACAGTTTGGCTAACAAAATGAATAAAAAGTTTGCGTGTGCTAAGTAAAGTGTAAAATATAGCTTATATCTCCCATTTGAGAAAATAATGTGATTGACTTCTCCTGCAGGTGGGTGACCATAAATTCAAGTGTCAGTGTGAGGAAGAACAAGCACCTGCCTACTGGGAAGAAAGTTTAAGTATTACCAGTGAGCATCAAAAATATAATATCTTGCATATTTCAAAAGCTTAGTTAGTGAAAAAGCTTTTTTCTTATTTTTTAAATCTATGTGTGTTGTTTCTCTATGAATAGCATTTTTATTATTTGCATATTAAAAACTCAAATTTGGATTTACTGCATTTGCTTTTCAGAATTAATATATGTTCTAGTTAAATTTGTATTAGGTTTTCAAAGAATCACACAGCAAGGCCATTTCGATAGTCAGTAACTGACAATCAGGCAAAATCTTTCCTGCTGGTTGTGGTTCCCTTATGCATAATGGAATGGTAGGTAGAGTACCAGTTTTTAGTTTATATAAAAAATTAGTATATGGGGAATTAAAGTCCATTAAGGAACAGAAAGCAAACTTGTAACAGTTCAGTTAAATACTAACATGCCAAGGTCCTAAAGTTCACATCTTGTCTCAAGCTCATGATTTGACTTGGCAGATATCTCCATCCTGGTGGTTGTCCTCGTCCTGGTTATTATTGGTGTTGGGAGTGTTGCATTATTAATTCGTCACCAAAAGTGCATTAAGTTGAAGCAAATTCAGAGGTATGTCTTTATTTTTCTACATGTTGAAGGGACTGTTAGTGAAACTTTATAGGCTTTGAGGCCATAGAGGATTCTTTTTTTCTTTTCTTTTTTTAATATTTTATATAATTCTTACATCATTTTTCATTTTTGCACAATGTATGCATTTTCATTTTGGTTATATTCCCCAAACAATTCCACCCCCCTTATTTTGACCCTAATCCTTCCTCTCCCCACCCCCCCTCCTTCGTAGTGTGTCTCTGGTTTATAGTTGCTTGTTGATTTTGATATTTATTTTGTATTAATTAATCTTTTTCCTGGTCCTTTATTTAGGTTTTCTAAATTCCTGCTATGAGTGGGACCATCTGGTATTTTTCTTTTTTTTCTGACTTATTTCGCCGAACATGATCCCATCTAGCTCCATCCATGTTGCTGCAAACTGCATGTGTTTATCTTTTTTGATTATTGAGTAATATTCCATTGTGTATCTCAGTGTGCTATGAAGTTTGGGAACGTTTGTATAAGAACAAAATATGTAGAAGCTTGATTTACAGCTGCTCTGATCTGGATTCCAGGAGGAGACTTTTACTTTTCATAGAGGATTCTTGATGGGGAAAAGTAAAAGTCTCCTCCTGGAATCCAGATCAGAGCAGCTGTAAATCAAGCTCCTACATATTTTGTTCTTATACCAATGTTCCCAAACTTCACAGCACACTGAGATCTTAAGGGCGTTTTTCAAAGAAAATGTTGCTTGCTTCTTCCCTCAGATTTAATTGCTATAGAGTATAAGCAGTATTTTTAAAGTCTTCTAGATGATTTAATGTAAACCACAGACTTAACCTGCAGCTTGTGTCAGTGTTCAATTTTATCTTTAGCAGCCCACCTGGAGACACGCTGGGCGTGGAGAATAAGGGATACTTTGGTGATGAGCTGCAGATAAGGTCTGAGCTGATCTTACAAGGTGTCCGTCCCTTCCAGGTAAGAAACTTTCATTTACAATAATTTAAAGAACTGAAAAGAGCAGTAGATGTGTGTTTGAAGTATAACTAGCCCTAAGTGAGATGGGAGGTGCAGGACAACTTAATGTGGTCCCACCCCAATGAAGCCTTTAGCCAACATGGGGGGAGGGGGGGGACCAAGACTCCAGCAAAGGTGAAATTATAAGCAAGACACTATTTCAGAGAAGATTATATTGGTTAAATATTGATTTGTATAGACAATTGGGAAAGTTACAAACAAACAATATTATGGATCATTAAGCAAGTTTTAATGAATTTAAAAGAATTAAGAACATACAAAATATGTTCTCAAATATAATTATACTGAACAGGAAACAGAAAGATTTGGGGGGCCTAACTGGTGGTGCAGGGGTTAAAGTCTCAGCTATCAAGCTATCAACAGCCATTGTGGCTTGAGTTTGATCCCCAGCCAGGAAGCTGACCCACATGGCGCAGCAGACCTCTCCTGTCTCACCGCAGTGCTCCCCTCAGCAGTGTATTTCAATAGATCCACCTGTTCTGCTCCCCACTCTCTCTCTAGTTAATCCTCTCACCACCCCACCCCGTGCTGCACCTCTGTCCTACACCCCAGTTCTTCTACTCAAAAATCAATAAAAATTTTTTTAAAAATTAAGTCTTCACATATGAGCAATGAACAATCAAAAAAGTGAAATAACAAAATACCATTTTTCATACCATGAAAAATATGAAGTTCTTAAGTATAAGTCTGACAAGAAAAATGTATAAAATCTATACATAGAAAACTGTAAAATGTTGATGAGAAGAATTAAGAACAAAATAAATGAAAAATAAATGAAGTGAAATACATGTTTATGAATCAGACAACTCAATATTGCTGGTTGTCAATTCTCCCTAAATTGATCTATAGATTCAAAACAGTTCCAATCAAAATAGCACCAGATATAGCACTAAAAATGAGAAATATTTAGCAATAAATCTGATAAAGTATGAGCCAGAAATGTCTGTAGAAAATTGTATTACATTGATGAGAAAAAAATTGTAAGAACCTAATAAACAGAAGTATATAAATCCCCACATGTAAGGTCAATTGATTTTGTTACAAAATCTCAAAAATAACTCAGTGGAGAAACACTAGTCTTTTCACAAAAGATGATAGAACACTGGATATTCCTATGTACAAAGATAAACATAGGAATATGTTTAATATCCTTAAAGCATAGACATTAACTCTCACTGAAACACAGACATCAAATTATTTTTCTTGTAAAAAATTAAAAATAAAAAATGTGCAAAATTAAATTATAGTGTTTGTAGATAAATATTTGGGCTTAAAAGATTGTCATTATATTATTAGAACTCTGTATTAAGTCAGGAAAGTGATTAATTTGGGGGGAGAAAGTGGAAGGTAATAATAATAAAAAATTTGAAATGACAAAATTTTATTTCTTAACCAAAGCAGTGATTACATAGATATTTATTTTATATAGTTTATTAAGCTGTGTATCTGTATTTGTGTGTATGTTTTAATCTGCATTATATATTCCCATGATATGATCACAAATAAATAAGGTTCTGGAGATGTGGACCATGAAAACTTTCACACATAGCTAATGCAAATTTAAATGGCACAACCAATGGGGAAAAAGTACTACATATTAAAACTGATCATACTCACACCCTGATCAACTCTACCATATGTGAACACACCCAACAGAAATGTTTACGTGTAGGGCGTCCCCGGTGGCGCAGTGGTTGAGTGCTGGGTTGCGAAGCTGCCCGCAGCCTCTGCAGCGCCAGTTCGATCCCCGGCCACCGGGCGTGAGTCCCACATGGCGCGCAGACCTCTCCTGCCGCCCGCTGCTCCCCTCAGCAGTTGGTCTGCCTGTTCTGCTCTCCCCTCTGGTTCTGGTGAATTCTCTCACCCTCCTGCGCTTCTGACTGTACCGAGTGCGAGTATAAATAAATAAATAAATCTTAAAAAAAAAAATGTTTACGTGTACATATCAGAAATCATTAAAAAAAAAAAGTTTACGTGAGCATTCATTGCAAGAAATGAAAATAATACAAATAAATGCCCAATAAAAATAAGGGATAACTAAATTGTTAAATATTTATACAATGAGGGCATCCGCTGGTGGCGCAGGCAGTTGAGCGCTGCGCTGTGAAGCCTGCCGGCGAGGGTCCCACCTGGCGCTGCAGACCTCTCCTGTCTCGCCCGCAGCTCCCCTCAGCAGTGTATTGCATCAGTCTGCCTGTATTGCATCTGTTCCCTGCTCTGTCTCTGGTGAATTTTCTCACCCTCCCGCACATCTGGCCTATACCCCGGTTCTTGTATAAATAAATAAATCTTTAAAAAAATATTTATACAATGAACACTCCAGAGAAAGAATAATAAATAAACCACTCATATCTACATCAACATGGATGAAACTTGCAAACAGTGCTAAACAAGACACCAAATCCAAAAGCAGGCTGTCTGATTCAATTTATATCAAGTTCAAGAACTGGCAAAGCTAATCTATGGTATTGCAAGCCAGGGATGTGGTTATTATAGGGAAGAAGGTGTCTTCAGGTGGGGCACTACAGTATTGTTCGTGGATCTTGGTTGATTACACAGATGTGCTCTCTATGCTTAATATTGTGCATTTCTTTGGGTGTATTTTACATTAAAGGAAAAAGCTTATTAAAATAAGAAGACCTAGAAAAAAATTGATGATCCTGCAAAAGTCCCTACAGTTAGTGACTTACTGAGTGTCTTTTTAACAACACATGTTTCCGCTCACTGTGAGTGTAGATTAACAGCTACAAAGACATTCCTTTAAAAAAAAAAAATCAACGATGAAGAAAGAATTCTCAATAAGACTGTACCATTGAAAGTGCCCACCTCATTCCCTGTGAGAAGGGAGCGGAAGGCTTAAAGCTTCCCGTTCCCACTAACCAGTATTTGCTGCAATGCGAATGAAAATATGTCAAGCATTTAAAAATTGCGATTGGGTTGACACTGATCTTGATGCTCAGTTCCAAAGGTTTTGATTGGTTTGCCCAATTCTGCATGTCCCATAAACCCTGTGTTTTTCACTTCATTCTGCTGCAACCACGTCATCCCAGGCACAGGTGTTTGTCATTGTGGCAGAAATGCTTCCGCTGAACCTCACGTGGGAACTTAGAATTGGATAGTTAGTTCATCTTTCTCTGGTTAGGCTTATCATTTTTATTGATTATCACTTTTATTATGCTAGTGGTGACCCCCAGGATGGTAAAAACAAGTCTTAATTGTCCACTTGAATGGACAGACAATATCGTGTGATAGTTTTTAAGTTTACACTGACATTTCCTCTTGTAAAACCATAAGATGTTAATATCAGTCTCTTATTTACCTTGAGATTTAACTAAGACACTGAATGTTAACGTACTCAGCCTGATGTTTGGTATATATTTAGCACTTGATATGTGGTAATTATCTAGTAAGCCTCGTGTGCTGTGGCAGCTACTTTCTTAATTACATTTTTCTTAAATTAATATGCAAAAACTGCTCTCCCAGAGAAAGGAGTCACATATAGTTGGCCTGAGCATGTGCTCAATGATGAATAATCACAGAGGCAGCCGAGGTTTCAATTAGGGCCTGGGACATACTTGTTACATATATAGAATATAGGTCCTTAAAGGCGTTTGTCTTTTATTTTATTTTATTTTTAAGATTTATTTATTTACTTACTTACTTATACAAGCACTGGGTACAGTCAGAAGCGTGGGAGGGTGAGAGAATTCACCAGAGCTAGAGCGGGGAGCAGAACAGGCAGACTGACGAAGTACACTGCTGAGGGGAGCAGCGGGCAGCAGGAGAGATCTGCGCACCATGTGGGACCCTTGCCAGCGGCCGGGGATCAAACTGGCGCTGCAGAGGCTGCAGGCAGCCTCGCAGCCCTGCACTCAGCCACTGCGCCACCGGGGAAGGCCCTGTCTTCTAGTTCAATGAGGGAACATCTGATTTTAATATTTATTTATTTATATGAGTAAATTCAATTCACTACTGATGGTGTAATACATTGTATAGGAGTGTTGAGACCCTCCAATCTCACCTCAGCCTTCTTGTATTATTTGTCATAAAATTTTATAAATAATAATGATTTAGGTGATGGTTGTTTATCAGATTGGTTATTCATCAGAATTCAGTTTTCAGCAAAACTGTATTTTCAGAAAGGTCTGCAAAAATTAATGCAGATTGTTTGGTTTTTTCCTCTGGCACTCAGTGCCTCTTACGTCCTATTTCCACCGGACCAGTCTTGCTGGCTGTGTTCAGGTCTGCTGGCGGTTAACAGAAAGCACTTTAAGGACAGTAACCTCAACCAGATGTATCTGTATTGTAATAGCAAGTTCTGAAGTTTCTCCTTTGAAATTTAAATCATCAAGGTCTAAAACAACATAGCTGGTTGTGGCATTTCAGGCATTCAGACACTTAGAGAATTATTTGGAAGCTAACAGGCTGCCGTACTACTTAAAAACCCTCACTATTCTCAGGTGTGTGCTCACGTCACAGACTCACCTGTGACAAGAAAACCACCGAGGGAAGAATATTGTTTGCATATATATTAATATTTGTATGTTCACTAGAACAGTATTCCAGAGGTAGTTGGAAAATTTATTTTATGGGCTTGGGAAACAGTCATACTTGCTTGAACACTAATTGTACTAATAATATCTCTTTTCACCAGCGAAGAACTGAGTCTTTAGAGAGACTTCCAACCAGCTTTTCAAGTCCTCACTACATCACACTGGTAAAGTCCCCCATCCTCTGTTGGTTGGTCCTGCTAGTGCGTCCCATTTCAATAATAATTTTGATGCCATTAAAAATTCACTGGTTCCTCAAAAAGCTCCAATAATATGACATTGTGCTCTGATTCGCAGCAGAAATAAAGGCACTTTCTACTTCAGGCAAGCACACAGTCAGATACCATCTTTATTTAAAATACCGGCATTGTGTCTGTTGTGAATGCTTATAAAATAATTTTCATGATCACAGCAATTTGGTGACATCATTTATCCTGATTACTGAACTTGTTTGTGCCCCTTAAATGTTTCTCCTGAGACAGATGCTCTCCCTGCTCACCTGGGCTGAGCGCTGGTTCCCGAGTCCTAAGGCAGGGATGGCACCATAGCCCCGTGGGCCTGAGGGCTCCCCACCAACTGTGGAGGTGCATCCCCAGGGTCAGTATTTCTGTGAGAGGTACAAATTAGCCAAATTAGCACACACATGCTTAGAGACAAAAATCCCAAAAAAGATATTAAATAACCTCTGGGATCACCTGACCTGCTGAGTCGCTTTAGCTGCCTTTGTACCTTCACCACCACACAGCTTGACTCGCCTTCTGCAGAACTGGGCTCTGAAAGCACCAAAATTCTTAATTACATGTTTTTGAAGTCAACAATTCTCATTATGCTTTTTTTTTAAGTTTTATTTATTTACTTCTTCTTAGAAGAACTGGGGTGCAGACCAGAGTTTGTGGGGGGTAGGAGTGAGAGACTTCACCAGAGACAGGTGGGGAGCAGAACAGACAGATCTACTGAAATACACTGCTGAGGGGGGCAGCAAGGGAGACAGAGAGATGTCTGCTGCACCATGTGGGTCAGCAACCTGGCCGGGGATCGAACTCAGGCCGTCACAGTGGGCCCTTGTGGTGATAGCATTGTGACTTAACCCCTAGGCCACCAGGGAGGCCCTCATTATGCTTTCTTTATTACAGACTAAAAGAGTATGATTAAAATAATGTTGGCTGTGGCTCCCCAGAATCCTCAACACAAAAAAGTATCTTAGAATGTGTGGCCTGCTTAGGGTGGGACACTTCATCTCTCTGTTACACCACTCTCAATCAGTGCAGTCCATTGTTATAAACAGGTTTCCCTGGGATTTCAATATATTATTTGAATGAATTTTTTTTTGAATCTCTTAAATATATTGTCAAGAGAGATTCGTAAGATTTATAAGGAAAAATGCTTTGTGGAAACATTGAACTTAACCAGAACTACCCTCTCCCCCAAAGTGTTTACAAACTTAAGATTTTTCGGGGCTCAGGGAGAGGCGCTGTGTGTGTATATTGCTCACAATTTGCTGCGTCACTGCGTTCAGTTCCCACATGACATCCTCTGTTGATTATAGAGTCCCGCAAGTAATGACATGAGAGGAACAGCAGAACCTAACTCAAATGCCAAATTGGTAAGTTCCTGAGTCAGCTGCAGGCTTTGCTGGTACTTCTGCCTACTCATCCCGCCCACCCCAGCCACTACAGCCCAAGGACTGGGAGGTGAAGGCAGCCAAAACCTGCTGGCAGCAGCAGTGACATTTTCCTGCCCTCAATGGGGCTGGAGGCACTCTGCACCCCGTACCCCTTCAGCAGGTCTGGGTGTAACAGTGTCGAAGGGCGGGGCTGGGGGGGACAGCAGTACTGGGTCAGGAATCCCAGAGCTGCTTTATGGTGGGCTCTGCTGGGAATCCACCTTGTTGGCCACTGCCGCTACTGCTGCCTGCAGCTAGAGGGCGTTGCTGCGCTGGAGCGGGCCCAGTGGGGCCCCATGCTTAGCCCTGCAGCCTCTGGTGCAGGGGTTACTGTTGCCTCCTCTGCCCAAGCTTGCTCCAGCACAAGGCAACCTGACCACTGTGACCTCAAAGGGTGTGCATACCCTGGGGCGGCGTGGCAGGGGAACCACTGGTACCTGCTGTTACTCGGGCCTCTGTGTGCACTGGGCGAGACTGGAGAAGTCTGCTGCACCATGTGGGTAGTTCCCTGGCTGGGCAGGGATCTAACTGGTGCTTCAGAGGCTGTGGATAGCTTCACAGTGCAGTGGTTAACCCCTTGATTGCCTACATTTCAGAAGTTTTGTCTTCTTTCTTCATATATACATTCATTGATATCTGCTAAGTTTCTACAAGGTACAGAGTTAATATACAGCATCCACCTTCAAAGCATTCCTACTAGGAATCTTGCCCAATACTCTTTCCCAGTTGGGACATTTTTAACAGGGAAGGGCATTTCTAACAGGGTTTGCATGCCACAGTGATGAACCTGCCTCAAACCAGGGAGCACAGATAGACTCAGTGCAAGCAAACTGCTGGCATCCTGCAGTGCAAAACAAAATGGCTGCCTTTCTTTTGTGATCGTTTTGTTCATGTTATAATAATTGCTTAATTAGTCACAGATAAGATCTTTAGAAAATGCAATACAACATAATCCAGAAAAATTATTAGGAATTATTAAATACCAATGAATAACTGAAATACAACATACTTACAGATTTTATAGTAAACCACTCATTTGTTCACCATTTGTTTCTATTTAGAATTTGCAACTGGATATTCAAAATGGCTGTGCAAAGCTCGGTTGAAGATTTGGATGCAAGATCTTCACAGTCTTCTCTTGATCCTGTTACACAATTTTCTGGTAGTTTTTCCAATATGCGTTATCCATATAGAAAATGTTTAAGAGAAACAACTTTGTGAAAATACTTGCCTGTAGAATGCACCTCCTGTAGCATAGGCCTATGTTACCAATAAATTCTTAGCATTTTTCAGGTGCTTTTTTAGATCAACATAAAAAATCTAGTATTTTCCCACAAAATTTTAATCAGATTCATTAAAAAAATAGTCAACACTTAGAGAATGGTGACTTACAATCCTTAGTATAATAAAGAAAACACTGTTTACAGAAATTTATTTCTTTAGGAGCATAAAAGCATTTCTCTTAGTCTGAACAAGACGTGATTACCACTAATACTGGTTCCAGTGAAATTTTTTCCTGCAAAAATGCCAAGACAATCAGTACATTTAATTCCACTAGTTAATTGAAAGGTAGAGGACTATACAGCTCATTCCCCATCAATAAAGAACGTGAAATAGTCACCTTATCTACAGAATAGTTCTCAGAATCATGATGGACCTGAAATACTCCTGATTATTCTAAATTCCTAAGTGCTTAGAATTCCTTAAACCCTCACAGAAGAATTCAGGGGATTGCAAGAATTTCAGAAAATTAATTCCAGTTGAGAAAAAAATACTCATAATTCCCATGAACAGCTTCTGAGAGCCTTACACCAAGGGATTTGTGCACTTCCCATGTAATACCTGTGATCTCTCATCCTCCCTGACTGTTGATTATAGTGCGTGGGGTGTCCTGAAAATTATTTCAGTTATTTCTTACACTGATGCTTCTCAACATGTTCCCCTTTGTTTTGATTTTCTTTTTAACTATTAAAGCTATGTGCAATTCTTTTTCATTTACTGAAATAAAGCTTTCAATTGCTAACTGCAAATTTTCTCATTCAATTAAATAAAGGCTGCAAAATTGGGAAAGAAATGGGTTGTCCTTGGTGAAAGAGCTTCTGTTCTGTTGACTAGCTTGACATGCCCTGCCTGAGAATAGCGAGGACAGCAGTGAGTCAGCACTTTACACCTAGTCGGCACTGCCGTTTCAATAAAGACCATTCCTTTAAGAAAGAATATTGATAAAGGTGTGTACTTAAAGTGAAAAATGCTACTGTAGCTTTTTTAATGTAAATTTGTGAAAATCCATCTCCCATGCATACTAAACTTATTAAAGCAAACAACAGTCCCTGAGATCCACCATGAAGGTGAAACCTGACCCAGAGGCACAAGCCTTGGAGCAAAACCTGCTCTTTCACAGCCTAAGCAGCACAATGTGCTGTCTTTGCCTGTGCCTCTGCCCACTCACCCACGCCCAACCCAGCCACTACAGCTCAAGGACTGGGCGGTGGGGGCAGCCGAAACCTGCTGGCAGCAGCAGTGATATTTTCAGGCCCTCAGTGGGGCTGGAGGCACTCTGCACCCCGTACCCCTTCAGCAGGCCTGGGTGTAACAGTGTCGAAGGGCAGGGCTGGGGGACAGCAGTACTGGGTCAGGAATCCCAGAGCTGCTTTATGGTGGGCTCTGCTGGGAATCCACCTTGTTGGCCACTTCCTCTACTGCTGCCTGCAGCTAGAGGACGCTGCTGCGCTGGAGTGGGCCCAGTGGGGCCCCATGCTTAGCCCTGCAGCCTCTGGTGCAGGGGTTACTGTTGCCTCCTCTGCCCAAGCTTGCTCCAGCACAAGGCAACCTGACCACTGTGACCCCAAAGGGTGTGCATACCCTGGGGCGGCGTGGCAGGGGAACCACTGCTACCTACTGTTACTTAGGCCTCTCTCTGCAGCCTGAGCCCTAGTGGGACCAATGGTGGTGGCCAGTAAAATACCGACCAGCTGCTGCTGCCCTCTGCCACCTGTGAGGGCTGCAGGCAGCTGTGCCTCTGGTGCAGGGCAACCACTACACCCCTACCACTAACATCAGCCTCCTGCTGCCTGTCACTACCTGGGTGCTGACCAGAGGCAGGAAACTTCCGGAAATCAAACCCAGCTTAGCTGGGAAGGATCTGCCCGCAGGCAGGAAACCTCTGCTTAGGCTTCCACCACTCAACCCTCCAGATGAACTCTGCTGGGGTGGGGGCGGGAGGAGAGGTGGGGGTGGCACCAATAAAACTACACCTCCTGCTGCTTAGGCTGTGAAAAACCGGTTTTGCCCAAGGTTTGGTTCCTGACTAGGGTAGCCTGTTTTAAAAGGACAGTTAGATATTCGTGTTTCTCTGAACAAAACTTAACACTGATGCGTAATGTGTATTTTGGTGATAACTTAAGATCACCTTCTTGACATGTTAGTTTTGCTATTGTTCTCAAATATTTTCCAGAAAGCTCATCATCACTATTGCCACCACCTCCTCTGTCTTGGAGTCCACATATTAACGTCCAGTTTTGTTTTGCTTTTTCAGATTTCTGTTCTCATCTCTAAATGTAAATATGTCTGGTACCTAAGTGCCTCATTGCTTTCTACCTACAAAGTCTCTCTATACTTCTATTCAGTGTCTCTGTTCTTCAGAAAACTCGAGGAGTTTTCTGAGAGTTAAGTCCTGTTTTATTTTAGGGGGTGCATTCCACACTTGCCCATACTGCTTATCCTAGACGCTGGAGACTCTGCCTATAGCCCTTCCCTTTGCTGTCATGACCTGCTCTGTTTCTTACGGAACTCCTCTTTCCAGTGCCTGATATTTGGATTATTTCCAAATATCAAACAGCCACTTTGCCTTTTACTTGAGGCATTGTTTTATCAAATGATTATAGAATTAAAAAATGCACAATTTATGAGCTAAAATTGGAAGTCATAGTCTAAAGAAAAGTTAACACTTTCTTTTTAGAATGCAAATGTATAGCAGGTCAGCCCACACCCAACCCATCAGTGAAGTTCCTAGAATGACCACTAGGTGGCCACATAGCAAACTAAATCTGTGAATAGGAAAAATGGTAGATAATTTTATCCCTTTGTCAGATAGTCCTAGACCTTCAAAATAACTTACTTTAAATAAAGTTACTATGAAATTTGTTCAATTCCATCCCTTGTTATTAATGATATAACTCTAGGGGAATATGATCAGACAAAAATTCCTTCTCTGCCAGGGTCATGGCTTGAGGGACACAGATTGAGTTCCCCAAACACCTGGAAGCTGGACACACAGTCTGAAAGCTTTGAATCAGGATTTAAAATTGGAGAAATCCTATTCATTTGCAAGATGTCTTGAAATTGACATATAAATAGCCCCAAATAACCCAGTCTCCTGAAAACTACTGTAGGTATCTAGTTTGGGGGTTTGTTTTAATTTTGCATTATTGTTTACTATTTTTTCTGAAGGCCAGCAAATTAGTCACTGCTGCCATGGAAGCCTTAGAGACTTCTGCTTTCTAGAGGGAAGGGATAATGGATAGAAAATGTCAGGAAAAGCACAGCCCATGTGACTTAATGTGTCTTTGCCATGGACCACTGATGACAATTGATGTCCTTCTACTAATCATCACCAAGGAGTGAACAATATTGATTAGACTCCTGAGCTTATTGGAAGCTTCCTGATCGCTTTCTGATGGCCAGGCTTTTAGGGAACTTAAGAGCTGTTATGTAGGGAAGTGGTTGTCTTACAGTCTTGACAGAATCCATTAACATCTTTCTGCAGGAAAAGCTGTGATGGTGAGCTATATGTAATGGATATTGATTGCTAAAAAAAGAAGATACATATAACTTTAAACCTCAGGCATCTCCAGGGACAAAAAATATAGAAGAAAGAGCTTAAGGACCATAGGGAAGCCAGCTGGGAAGAAACTGTACCAGAACTGTCTTAAAGAATCTTAGATAAGTGAATTCAAAAGCCAAGTTCTTCTCGCTCAAGGATACAATGATTTGCTACAAGGACAGCATTTATTGAGTGCACAGCATTTATCAGGCATTATTCTAAGCACTTCATATGTATTATTTCATTTAGCTTAAAACTGCTTTTTGAGTTAACTACTATTATCCTCATTTTACAGTTTAAGAAAATCAAGGTCAAAAGTCAAAGAATTTGTCAAAAGAAAGTCACCTAAATAGCATAGTCAGAATATCAATGCAATTATTCTTCCTCAAGGAGGTATGCTTTTTAATCACTCCCATGCCATGCTGTATATATAGTTTTGATAGGGAAGAAGCATAGGTGTCCCCCAACATTTAGACTATTGTCAGGGGAATTAATATATCTCTCTCCTATTCTCATTTTTCATACACCAAACTTCCCAACCTTCACAGCCACGGTAGCAGTGATATATGGTTTCGCACAGCAGAAAAGGAAGAGGGAGGCAGGTGGCAGGAGATGTAGCCAGATCCTCACTGTGGCGCTTGCCCCTGTAGTGCTGTATTTGGAGATACCCCAAAGACTCAACACCTTTGATACTCTAGTGGGTCACTCACTGATGAGCTTATAATCCTTGTGTGTCTCACAGCTACTGGAAGGATGTGGAAAATGCTCTCTCGACAGAGCAGGGCTCTACCTGGGTGGTATTTTCTTTCAGCTTCGTGTGCCTGGGATAGCTGTTTGTTACTGCTCCAACCACCTATGTGCAGGGAAGGGAAACCTACAGAATGATTGTTAATAGGCAGCAGCCAGTGGCCAAGAAGCTGGGAGGGGTCAATAAACAAGCAGAGTCCTTCCTGCTGAAGCCTCCCTTGTGTCAGTAAAACGAGGACTGCACCAAATGCCTGGCCCCTCTAACAGGCCAGAAAGTAAGGCAATCTGCCCTGTATCCCTCTGCGAGATCTTTTCCCATTTCTCTTTTGATGTTCAATGCAAAGCTGCATGACAAGTATCATTTTACAGACAGGAAACTAAGGATAAGAGGTCTTCAGGGACTGAAATGGAAATGACAAAACAGAAATCTGAATACTGGCCTCAGAACAAAGCCACAATCTGAACCTTGACTCCAGCTGGTTCTGAAACTGACCTATCATGCACCAATGTGACACTGATATCACAGGGTCCTCTGAACGATGGAAGCATTTGCTCCTGGGCAAGGCAGCACTGATGTAGAAAGGGGCTGGCTGGCCAAGAGAGCGGAGGTCCTCTGCCATCCTAGCCTGTTTTTTTTTTTTTTTTTTTTGCCATAAAGATAAGGCATTGATTCCATCTTCACACCTTTTCCAGGTTCTGCAAAATGATAATTCGAGAGAAGAAAATAGTCAAAGGTCTATTGTCATTCCACTAGGACTCGGAAGATAAATCAGTGGATATAAACATTTATGTTGATGAAGCAGGAATGGTGAACTTAGAAAACAAAAAGAATAAACAGCTCTGGACTCTTCTTAGTCACCGGGGACATCAATTGGTGCTAATATGCTCTCCTCAGCTGTTTCTGTGGTTCTCTCTGAAGGACTGAGTTTAAGACATAATTACCTACTGCGATCTGTAGACCAGGAAAGGAAGAAATCATCTCTCAAGTAGCACACTGAGCCCATGTGATGCCTCAAGATTGAGGCACTGCCAAACAATTCAGAAGAGGAATCAATCAAATCATCCATCTTGTTAGTGCTGCCTTGGTAACTTATCAGGTTCCTGTGGTGCAAATATCACCAGCTGGAGGCTGAGCACTCAGTCCCCCACCTTCAGAATGATTTACCCAGCACATGCCCACTCTAATGTCACACTCCTCCCCCGGGTTCACTTGGCTCTTCAAGTGAGAAAACACAACACTCTTGAAGAAGAATGACAAAATGGCAGGACCACACATCATTTCCTGGATCACAAAACAGCCAAAGCTATAATCTTCACTGGGACCCTTGTGACTCTTCCAGAAGCAAACAAACTAGACTACAAACAAAGCAGAGATAAAGTCCAGTAATACTTGTATATTTTAGAGGAGAAAATAGAGAAGCAAATTTTTATCAAGATCTTAACAAATGCACAAAGATTTGCCAAGCGGAGAACTGACATTCCACAGAGAATAAGTAATGTAGTGACTCACTACATACTGGAGCTAGATGGGTCCATCATAGTGACTTGTTAGTGTAACTGAATTACAGGGTATTTTGTTTCTTAGTCATCTTAAATGCAATGAAATTAATTAAAAGGATTTGAATGGGAGTAAACTGATAAATGTTTGTTTGTTTGCTTTTTCTGGGAACAAAGGTAGTCAGTTTTGAAGGGTAGACTTAAGAGGAAGTACATACTGTCTAGATTGGAAGACACCAAACTTTGTAAAGACCAGGAACAGGAGACAGAGAAGAGGACAGATGCACAAGTGTTTTTTTTTTTCTTAATGAGGTAGGGGACAGGGGGGAGGTAGAGGGAAATTTGGTGTTTGCTTCTAGGTTTTTAAAACCTGATTTAGTATATAATTCCTAAAGCTGACAAATGTATAAGGGGAAATGCAAGTATTTTATGTAGAAATATGGATGGAGCTGATGGTGGAAACAACTAAAAGTATTGAATATTTAGTGTATAACAAATGGAAACCAGAAATGGGAATGTATAAAGAAGAGATTCCTATTTTTTCATTACAAATCTTGCGATAGTGTTTGACATTTTCCTATGTTTTCGTTACAAATCTTGGAATAGTGTTTGAAATTCTAAATTGCATGGATTTTTTTTTATTAAGTAATATTTTAAAGGAGATAAAGCAGCTGTCTATGATGAGAGCCAGTAATTTAAGAAATTAGTTCTAGTTCATCTAAAGAGCAAGTAACTGAGACAATTTTGATGAAAATTTGATAATTTTATTTTCTGACTGAAGCACCAAGTGATGCAATTATTCTGACCTTCACTATCTATATTTTTCCATTATTTCAAGTTGATTCCCCTAGTGGAGAACTCAGGTAGAACAGGTTGATGGGCGAGAGCCCAGGGCTTGAAGGACCTATCACCACCGCTACCTGGTGGCAGGTAGAGGATGTAAACCTTTCTTTTTTTTTTTTTTTAATTTTTTTTAAAGACACTTCAGAGAGAGGGAAAGAGAGGTCAGTTAGGAAAGGAACAGTAAACAAAGATATACAGATTTAAGTTCTTTTTTTTTTTTTAGATTTATTTATTTATTTATACAAGCACTGGGTATAGTCAGAAGCGCAGGAGGGTGAGAGAATTCACCAGAGCCAGAGCGGGGAACAGAACAGGCAGACTGACGAAGTACACTGCTGAGGGGAGCAGCGGGCGGCAGGAGAGGTCTGCGTGCCATGTGGGACCCTCACCAGCAGCCGTGGATCGAACTGGCACTAAAGAGGCTGCGGGCAGCTTCGCAGCTGAGCACTCAACCGCTGCGCCACCGGGGAGGCCCTAGAGGATGTAAACTTGTGACTGAAACACAAAAGTGATGCTTACCCAAAAAGGCACATTCAGCGTGGGTCCTTAGAACTGTGGTAGAGGAAGTATCCAGAGTCAGTTATGGAAATCAACTGGAATTGGAGAGCAAGGCAATTTGAGGAGAATTGAGGGAATGGCTGCAGTGGAAGGTGGACTGCTGTAGTTCCAGAGAGGAGAGCCCATGTTTGCCATAGAAGAGTGTGAATTCTCCGTGTGCATTGTCTATCCATTGGAATGTGTGACTTCATCCATTACAGAGAATGGGACAGGAAAGAACTGCAGACTATCATATGAAGGAAGGAAGCAAAAATTGGACAAACTCACATGCACGTAAGTTTGACGAATAATTTTTTCTCTTATTTTGGAATTAAATGAGCAGATTCTCTGAGTCACCCAAATAAACGAAATAGATGATATTACTGGTCGCATGTAACCAGGATGAAGCCCTCCTTTGGTGCAATGCTGCCAGGGCATCGCTGGAGACAGCTTCAGTAGAAATCTGACTGGACAAAATGTTTGCATCCTGCTGGACTAAGGAATCTAGCACTTGTTTCTCTTCTCAGTAAGGGTTTACTTAACTCTGTTTTAAAGACCATTGCTATTATGGGAGTGTGACTGTCAAGGCTGCAATAAAAACACAAGGATTTTTAAAAGTGATTTACTATTTTAATTAGATGTGGTGATTAAAACACAGTGCATTACATTACAGTACTTAGAAGATGACAGTGGAATCTTCCCTTTATCACTTAGAATAATTTTTATTACTGGTTCAGAGGATATGCAAATGTACAAGTGAAGTAGAGATGACTTTTAGAAGAATACTATGAAACGAGAAGTTTTTAAATCCCCTAAGGAAATGGTTTTAATATTTACATTCATATAGGCAAAATATTTCCCTTTTTCACTCCCAGTTTTTTCAATTATGGATATTTTTGGATTTATGGATATATGATTGTTCCTCTAGTTACAAGAGGTACAGACTCAGTCCTGAGGGCAGTTCATTTTGGCAAAATATTAGAAATAGAAGAAATGTCAGTTTTCTTTGTTTGTTCTATAAAGTTGTTGACAAACAAGGAATTTTCAGTATTTCTCATGATAACTGCATCGGGTTGGAAAGAGGAGAGTCAGGCCCACCAGTGTACTTGGCATTGGTGGGTCTTATTGCTGGGGAAGAAAGAATATATTTAATAGGAGAACAAAAGATATTTTAAATCATATCTGTTCTCACAGAGATGTTCTCTGTTCTCACAGCTTAGAAATAAAGGTTAATATGTACGAGAAAAAAAATCCTATTGATATGTTAAGTGGCAAACACTAATATTAAATAGACAAGAAGAACAGTAAATTATCTCTACATGTGGGCTTGAACCAAAAGGATCTTGTGCAAAATTATCTTTCAATCTCTAAACATTGGTTATTGCCAGAAAGAGAAAATAAAGCAGGAAATGAGAAGACCAAATCCCTGCCTATAAATTTGCATAATTTACTACTTAAAACCAATGGGTGATACTATACCTCTAAACAACAACATTGTAAACCAATATTACATCAACAAAAAAGGAAACGCTTTATTGAGATGTCATTGGCATATAAAATCATATTTTTTAAGCTACACAACTTGATGTTTTAATATATTTATACATTAAAAAATAAAAATATAACTAATGGGAATTACATTTTGTAATTTTAAAAGAAATAATGTGTTTTTAAGATGAAAAAGGAGGGATGCCTGTTTGCTTTCTGAAGTCCCGGAACAGTTCAGGCCCAGAACAGAGTACCTGCCTCCACAGCCAGCGCGTTACATCCTCAAGCTCCACCAGCACAGTCTGTGGACCAAGCGCATCATCAGCTCCACCGCCAGGCTGTCCCCAAAGTGGGAAGCTGCTCAGGGTTCCCCATCTTCCTTGTGTGCTATTAGCAAAGAAACACATAGGCTGAAATTTGACCATTGTTCCTTCAAAATGGCTTCTTATTGAATATTTAATATGAAAAAGATATTCTATTTTAAAAAAATAAAAAAAGACTGGAGGACACTAAGTATGCAAATAGAGTCTACATCCAACTGATGTGACTATTTGGCCTGCATTGTTTTTTCAGCTTTTCATTATTTAATTCTGAATTCTGAATTCTAGTTCCCTTGCTAAATACTGAGCTGTAGTGTGTGGAACCTGCTTTCATTCAAACAGACTCCATCTTTCCCTAACTGCCACGTAGAGACTTGTGTGTCATTTGCTGACAGTAATCGGAGACTACAAGAAACAGGAGACATGTGCAGATTATCCCAGCAGACCCCACACTGCAGCCTTCTGTCTGACCCATCATAGACAGGCAAATGGGTTAAAATATGGAAGACCTGATCCAGAAGTTTCATCACAAATGACGGGAAGCTCAGACCACTTCCCTGCTTGTTCTTCACAGCTCCTCCCTGCCCAAACCCTGTTGGACGGCACCTTGGGACGGCCTCAGATGGCCCCAGATCATGCTCCCTGTTCTCAAATAAACACCTTCCTGATTCTGTTGCCACCTGATTATTTCTCTGGGGTGGGCATCAGCAACACTCATTTGTAGAAGACAGCGGTAGATCTGATTTTTATGTATAGTTAAACACTGACTCTTGTTTTGGGTGATTTCTCGGTCTTTAATTCTGCAAAGAAAAATATAATTCTCATTAATTTCCATTCATGACATCCTAACATCCCTCATCCTTATCAGTAAGAATAAACACCACATCTAGAAAATATAAACATTTTCTTCCCTATATAAATGTATAAAAATTTAGGACTTGAGAGACATAACAAGCAGTTCTTGACCTCAAGAAAATACGCAGTTTCATGGGGAAACCCACACACATTTCCTTAGAACAAAAGAAGAAACATGCTTATATAAATTTTAGAGACTTTTTTTTGTTTTTTTTAATTAATTTATTTATTTATACGAGCACTGGGTACAGTCAGAAGCGCAGGAGGGTGAGAGGATTCACCAGAACCAGAGCGGGGAATAGAACAGGCAGACTGATGAAATACACTGCTGAGGGGACAATGGGTGAGACAGGAGAGGTCTGCCGCGCCATGTGGGACCCTCGCCGGGGGCCAGGGATTGAACGGGCGCTGCAGAGGCTGCAGGCAGTTTCGCAGCCCAGCGCTCAACCGCTGCACCACCAGGGGAGACCCTGGAGACATTGTTTTATTTATTTATTTTTTTAATTTTTATTGGAATAGCATTGAATCTGTATATTGCTTTTGGTAGGATGGCCATTTTAATAATGTTTATTCTTCCAATCCATGAGCAGGGGATATCTTTCCATTTCTTTGTGTCTTCTTCTATTTTTTTTTATTACAAATATTGGGGAATATAAAAATAAAATTTATTATTAAAAAAATAAATAAAATAAAATATATAATCAATGGAGACATTGTTTTAAAGAAGGAGTTCGTTAGGAGAAATGAGTTCAGGCCACAGAGGCTTCTCATGTTGAGTTGGTGTCACTGACTAACCTTTTGCTGAGTGATGCAAGGCACTATCATCAAAGATGCAAGACATATCCCTTCGGGTGGATTCCTCAGTGTGCTCTGGTTGCACGTGCCTGGCAGCTCTTTCTATCTCCCGATAGCTTTCCTGTATATTAATTTTCACACAGCTGACAGCAATGGTGCTTATTTGCATATTTTGTTTCATTCACTAGCAGGTTTATGTGGATAAAATAAGTAAAGCCAGTCAGTTGCATATATATTACCAACATATATTAAGATGCAATAAAATACTAACTTTCAAAGGCTGTTGATCCATAAGCAACTATTTAATGGATGCTTACTATTTGCCTAGCCTTTAAAGACAGTATTGAATATATACAATAAATGTAAAAATCAACTCATTTCTTAGCCTTCAATTTAGATTGTTGAAAACAAGATCTCCTAATAAGTAAACACCAAAGTATTTGTCATTCAGAACTGGAGGATAGTGCCCAGAATATAAGGTGTCCTAATCCAAATATCCAATGTCTTCACTTTGTGACTTCAAAATAGACACAAGAAAGTTGTCCCACTGACTGCAGGAACTCCTGACTTGGGCATCTGGGCTCTGGCATGCTATTATTGTGCCGTTACTGGTCCCTTTCTATGCTCCTCCATGAGCTTCACTTGCAGATATTATTCTCACCTCTGAATGTCCTTCAGTAATTTCAGAGTCCCCTGAAACAAATCATGGGGTTGGTTTCAGTCACAACTATTTACTTGTCCACTGAACTCACACGGGGTTGTGCTTTGCTGTTTCATTCCCCCTGCTTGCATTATCCACATCTCTTCGTGGATCATTCAAAACTTTCAATAATCAGACCACCTTTGCTGGATACTCTCCACAAGCCCTCGAATTCACTTTCTACCCTTTCTGCTGTTTTTCCTGCCCCCAAATGCTGACAATTATGGACTGCAGCTGTTGAAACTTTTCATCCTCTGAATTCCTGTGGTGTTTTTCCGGTACCAGACAGCAGAATGGAGTTTGGAGAGAGAAATACAGCTGGAGTTTGTATACCCCAATTCTTCCCCATAAGATTTTGGAGTGGAAGCTACTGGGTGTATTTTCAGCTCCCTCCCCCTACAGCAATCATTCTTACTCTTCTCCTCAGTCTCTGCCGGTCTCTGTCAGTAGCTCACAGTAACAGTTCACAGTTCCCTCTTTTATCCCCTGTGGGTGGAGGGTGGTGAGGACTAGCTGCTCTTAATAGTCTTGGGGTGCTTTGTCATGCTGCTGATTATCTTTCTATTAACATTCACCATTTTCCCCATTTGAGAGTGGTGTCTGTGACCACTCAGAACATGGCCTCTACAATGTCAAAATTGTGCTGTTCCAGGCAGAGACAGGGAGAATATTTATCTTCTTTTCCCACACGCAATTACATGGGCCCTAAAGCATGTCATTTTATATCCAAGTAAGCCAAATAATTACACCAAATCTCATGAAACTCAGTTCCCTACAATATTAGGAAACAGGCAAAAAAAAAAGAAAAAAGAAAAATCATTTTCTCTAGCCTCCCACAGATTCTGCTCCTATTCACAACTGCCCTCCAGGCATAACATGAATACAAAGAGACAAGGCTGCTGGGGCCAAGAGAAAGGAGGGCTTGCTTAGAAGGCCTTCGCTTATCCACACAAAACATTCTCAGTACCAATAATAAAAACCAGGAAGGGAGTGGTATAAATCTCATAATTACAGAGGTTGGACTAATTACTAATTAGAAAAACCTTTATAAACAAGAGAAGACCAACTTGTCATGCATTGATAAAAAGGGTTTAGGATACATTATGGAGCTTAGAGAGCATTTTAGGGGAAGGTAGTTTGTTGTCAAGCTTGTAAGGATAATTTCCCAGGATTTTGGAGCTGTGATGGTGTATTAGGACATATTAGGCCTTCAGGAAGACATGGAAACCAGTAGAAGGCAAGCCAACTCTTCTAAAAATGCCCACAAGGAAATCTTTAAATCTTTAGTGGAATCTTCCAAAGAATTGCAGTACTTTGCTGAAGCTCTGTTCAGTAGAAGAGTGATGACAGATAAATCAGCCTTGGACACAATTCTGCTCTTGGAAACTGCAAAGCTGTCAATGTGTCCAGAAACTCACCCAGAAGTGGTGGTCACACAGGAAAGTTTCTCCCTAATTTCCATTTTGTGAAAAATAAGTCAGTAATAATTCTTTAGGTCCATGCTCCATTTGTTATGAAACATTGTTTGATTTGCAGCCTAAAGGAACCAACAATGTAAAAAAGGGGAAAGAGATGATGAGACTTGGCTGAATCAAAAACTATTTGGTGTGGACTCCAACAAGATTATAGGTCATAAAACAACCCTAGCTTTCTGATCACCTAAGTGGTCTGCAGAGGGTCTCACACAGAGGGTAGAAGGTCTAAAATTAGTAGGGGAAAAATAAAATACTTTTTAACATTTAAGGAGGAACATGCTCTATTGCTATTTTCTTTGCAGTTCCTTATTTAATGTCAGCTTTATTAAGTCCAGGGCATTAAGTGCTTTGTTCAGGATCACACAGCAAAAGGATTTAAATAAGGATACAAGCTGTGTTACCAAAGATACAAGCTGTGTTACCAAATCACAGTATTGTAAACAACATTACCTCAATAAAAATAATACGATAAAAATAAAATAAATGTAAAAATAAAAAAAGCATTAGGACACTCCATCTTCACCAATCAATAACTTTTATATGCTACTCACCAGGTATACCTGATTATAAATAATTCCTTTGAATCTATATATACTCACCCAATTGCTCTGGCTTCTTCCAAGAATTTTCAACAGTGTGCTGTACAGCTAAATTCTTATTTGGCCATAATGGCTTTGCCACATGGATTTACAAAAATACAGAATAGATATCAATCTAGTTTGTACTGCAGCGACCTGTAGTTAGCAATACCAATTCTCCAGAAACTCACAGCTTCATAATTCCTATAACTGAGTACATGGGAATGGTACAGTTAAGCAAATTGGAGATGCTGCAAAGCTCAACAAAGATGCATGTTTTAGTCCTCTCACGTCCAACTATGGAAATAATTAAGGATATGGAAATCTAATATTGATAGATCAAGAGTAGGAAAAAAAGGAAAGAACAATAAAGAAATTTTACCAGCAGGTATGAAAAAGGTACAGGATCAAATTCTTCTCTCAAACATTGCAGCTAAAATTTGCTGAGCTGTAATTGAAGTCCAAGCTAGGTATTAGAAAAAATGTAATCTTGGCTCCTAACTAGGCACTGCTGCTTTGAGTAGTCTTAGGCATAAAATCTGAAGTTGAGCTGCTATTTCCCTACCTTTAGTTTGGGGCTTATATCTCTCTACCTTATTGTCAATATTTTTACGCATATTTAATCACATCTAGAGCACACGTGTATCTAATTCATAAAAGATACCAAATGTAGTTATATTGAATGAATTAGGACTCCATCTTCTTCTTCCCTCTACCATATCATAGGATGTGATTACAAGTATAGACTGGGCCACAAAGCATGTGTTTGCATCATAAGCACATTACTTTCATGAGTAATCCTCTCTGGGTTTCGCTTTTCTCAAACACAAAGTGTAATAGTAGCACTCACTTCATAAAGGTGTTATGATGCTTAAATGTTACAATGATTAAAGGAATTAATACATGTAAAGCAAACAGGCCAGAGGTTGCCCATAGAGAGCAATCAGCATTTGCCAACAAAAATTAAAAATAGCTTAACCACTCTATGATTCCTTGCATTTATTTCTGTCTTGAACATTCTATTAAAGTTTTTTTTTTAATAAATATTGATATGCCCACTGAAGAGCAAGGGAAAGTGAAGGCAAACAATAATCAAAGGCAAAAATAAATGTTTTGAAGGTCCCAGATCCCTAAGGTTGCGCTCCTGTTCCAGAGGACAAACATATCAAAATATTTTAAGGAAGCTGTTTCATAAAACACAACACATTACTCATTAATTCAGGAACTTGAAAATGAAAGGCACCTTCTCTCACAAAAGAGAACTAGAGGGCAGACATGCTATCCGATTCCCTTGCTTGAATTTAGCTTTGTAGTTGGCTTTCCTTGTAAGGAGAACACCCTGGGCATAAAATGTTTATTATAAGCTTTGTCTTTGGGACCATTAATTTGTTAACACTTCCTCCCCAAATGTACTCTTTACAGTCCCACTGGGGAAGCACTATTGCTGATTCTATGCCTCACATATAACTCAGAGATGTACCTATCTTAATTTCACATTCCACTGAGAAAAGGAAATTGTTTCCAAAGCAATAAGGCAATAAAATTCCCAATTTTGGCTTTAAAACACATAGGTAATCTACTTAGAATGAGAGCATCCTGTAAGCAGAGAGTGGAAACATTTGGCCATGTCAAGACTCAGCCCACTCCTGCTCTAACCATCTGTATGCAGTGGTAGTTCTTGAGTCTGTCATGTAAACACTTAGCTCTGAGCCAATTCAGACTACATCAAAGAAGTCTGTAAGGAAACTGGCTACTACACTTAAAGTTGAGAATTACTCTGACTTCATGGGCCCAGGGCCTGTTTGTCTGTAGTTAATCATAGGCATCTTCTTTTCATTTGAGCTCAGGCCTATACTATTCTCAACCATCACTCTCTAGGCCACAAACCTGGTTTTCGATGAGTTTCCCAATTTATACTCCAGTTTCTGACAGCATTGGAAATTGTGGAGCCCAAGTGAACTACATAAGATCCCAATATGCAATTTCCATTTCATTGGCATTTATGTGGTAGATTAGACTTGTTTTATTTTCAACTTCATTTATTGGATTCCTATTTTGTTCTAAACCAAATGGAATGCCTGCAACCATGATGTTAATTTTGCTTGACTAGGTATATCTCCACTATCTAGAAGTTTTCTTTATCTTACACCATCTTTTAGATTAGATGAATTTGTAGGTAAGCAACAGCTCAGATCAAGAAATAATTGATATTGTGTGTGAATAATCTCATTCAGATTTATTTATGCTCTCAGAGTTGAATGCTATACATGGATCTGCTAGTTCTGATAAAGCCTGTGTTTACTTATAGAGCTTCTTACAGCTATGCTTCATTGAAATTAGAATTATACACACATATGGGTATACACACACACACACACACTTACATATTTAAATTCTAGGTCACTGAGAGATATTTTCCTATATATTCATATGCCCAATTTACTTTCAAGTCATCTACTCATTCAGAGCAAATTATATGAATGATTACAATAGAAAATAGGGGAGATCTCAAAGATTAAGAAGATATAATTCAACACAAGAGAAGAAACCTCCGAATCACCTTGTATATGATAAAATATTAAAACTATAATTTAAAAAACAAAAATTCCCACATTACAAATCCCAAATCTACATGCAACACCAATTAATTTTATCAAATGTTTAAGTAATTAATTGTTTAAATTCTACACAAATTCTTCCAGTAAATAGCAAAATGAAAACCTTTCCCTGGTTTGTTTTATGAGATGAGAAGAACCGGGGTTTTAAACCTGACAAAAATTAAGAAAGGAAAATTGCAGGTCAATCAAGAATGAAGTTGCAAAAGTCAAAGTAAAATAAATTCAAATAGAATTAATCCATGTATAAAAAGCATAATACATCACAATCAACTTGGGTTTATTCCAAGAAGAAAAGGTTGACATAACATTAAAATTTAATCAATATAAATTATCATACTAATAGACTAAAGAAGAAAAATTACAGAATCATCTTGATAAATACAGAACATTATTTGATAAAATTGAACATCTGTTTATGACAAGAATTCTTAGAATAAAGAAAGATGCCATTTAACCTTATTTAAAACATTCACAAATTACCTACAAGAAAAAAATATACTTAATGGTGAAAATTATAAAGATCTACCTATAAGTTCAGAAATGAAACAAGGATGCATCCTATCACTATTTTTTTCAGCTTGCATAAGGCACCAAAAAAAGGGGGAAAAGCATGAAAAGGGAGAGAAAAATATTATTTATTGATATAGTGATTTTATATTATTGAATAAACACAAAATCTGCAGTTTGTTATACTTACTAAGTGAATTTAACAAAACCATGCTATACAAGATCAACATGCAGATATACATTGAATTTCCTTATACTCCCAAAATCAATTAAAAAATCAAGTTTTAAAAAAATGTAACAAAATACCTTCAAATTATGTAATTAGTAATAATCTAACAAAATATGAGCACGGAAATATCTACATAGAAAACAATAAAACAAATTTGAGGGAAATTATTTAAGGTCTGATAAAGGAAGAGATATATCACATTCATGATTTATAAGACTCAATATTTTGAAGGTGTACATTCTTTCTAAACTGATCCAGAGATTTGACAGTATCAAAAAATCTCAAATTGTGTGTGTATGTGTGTGTGTGTGTGTATCTTACATGAAGGTAGGTCAGTAAGGGATCTGAATGGAGAATAGCCAAAGATATTGTAACCAATGATAAAATCAGGATTTAAAATCATGTGTCATGTCTAAGAAACATAGACTATGGTTGTCTTGATGGTTCATTCAACATGAAAAATATAAAACAGATAAAAGGTAACACCGTGAAAGGAACTCTAGTGGTCATCCAGTTCAAACCTGTCATTCTATTCCTGAGTTCCCCCAAGTGCTGAAATGCTTTTCCCACATAGTAAGGCGAGAAAGCAACAGCTGGAAGCAAGGTTCCTGTCCTCTCTAGAGACCCCAGTGTGTCGCTTTGCTTACCTCTGGAAGCTCCGTCACTAGGCAACCAGGAGCTTTTTCAACCACTTAAGTTTGAAGTGCATTTTATAAAATTTCTCTGCGTGGCATATTTGAATGATGGTGGGGATTACTAATGACAAAGAACAAGCCTGAAAATGGCCGGTGTGTGAACTTAGGGCATTACCCCAATCTGCTTCTCTAACTGGAAAATGGGACTGTCCTTCCTGATGGGAATAAGGAGCAGGATAATGTTATTACAGCATCGCTGCTCCAGTCCACACATGCTCCAGGAATGTTAATTGAAATACATCTCTTTCAAGGGCAGTAAATATTAATCTTGGTGTTCCTTTAAAAGACTAGATTTTCCACAAAAATTACATTTTCTGCTTGCCTGCTCTAATAGGATTTTTCACTTGGGAATATCACATTTGGTCTGATTTCTGTAGCTACTCAAAGCAGCACAGAATCCTTTTTCTCCTGATTTACCACTCTTCCAAGGACAATTGCCCTAGAAGGGGTGGGGGCCCCTAGTAGCCCACTATTGAACTCTGGTGCTTTTTCTTTGGCTGCTTGGCCAAGGTGGCAAGTGGCTTCTTTAACTGGATTCAGGACGGATACTCCTATTTCTCTGAAATGTACCACAGAAGTCTCTTTCAAGCAGAGCTAGCCCTAATCCTGGTGATGTTTTCATTCCTGTATTTCTCAGTTTATAATATATTTCAGTTTTGCAACTTGAGCCAGACATTTAAGAGGATGAAAATTTGTTGTTCTTCATGGACTTGGAGATGATGAACAGATTGTATCCAATTGCTCTCTTGACAACTCTTAAGTCCTATAAACAAACTCCAGACAAAATTTGTTCCACCAAAAACTGACTAATTGTGGGGATTTTTAGTTCTTAATATAATTTTCCAATGATAAATCTACTGCTAAGTTAGAGGTGATACAGGACCTGTATTTTCATACTTGAAAGATGTTGAGTACCACATTTTATTAAGAGTAAATTATTAAAATTATTTGCATAAAACATTGGAATTACAACTTATAATGATTTACTTTTATGTAGCACTTTTCAGAATGTAAATCATCTTATCTTGATGTGCATAAAGACCCTGTGAGGACAACATCACTCTGTGAACGTGGGCTTTGCCTACAACTTTACAAATGAGGGACTGAGATTCAGAAAGGTAAGATGCCCAAAAGTATTCCATGAAAAGACTGATAATATCAACTCCATCACTCTACTATTTATGATTCTCTTGGTTAAATGACAGTAAATCCTACTTCTTTAAATATGTATCCCATCTTGTTCTTAATGGAAAGAAATACTAATAATTCTATTTATCTAATTCTAATACTAAAAGTTGCTAATTCTTTTAAAAGCAATGGTATATTACATAGTTGTTATTATTATTATCCCTTTTTTACTAAAAAAAGTTAAGAAAGTTGCCAAATAGCACATACTTTAAAGGGGAATCTGGGGATTCAAACTGGAATGAGCTGGAAACTCTTAGCGCATACTTGATCTCACAAGTATAAGGCAGTTGGCTGGAAATAAGGTAGAATGATGACTATGCATGCTCACAGATGCATTGGGGAGCCCATCCTGCCACCCAAGATTATTCGCACTGTATGGAATTACTACAAGCTTCAAGTAAATAACTGATGGGTGCATGAAGGAAGAAGCACTATAAATTGTCAAGACCATACAACTAAAGAATATTATATTCAAGCACTGGAGGTCTGAGAGCACAGCTGAAGATGGTTGACTGGGACACACCCTCATTCTGATCTAAATTACCCCAGCATTTTGTTGTTGTTGCCCGGTGACCTAGTTTAAATAAAATATAGGTAGGGTGATCCTATGTCCCAATTTGTCCAGGTAGTTTCTGGTTTTGCATGTTGTTTCACAGTGATTGTTTGTAGTGCACTTTCACTTTCAAAAGTTTCCCAATTGTGCAGTAAAATATGTGGTAATGACCTTGCAGTTTCTGAACTACCAAAGATTTGATTTAGTGGAAAGACATACATTTTATTATAAAATTGACCTGACTGTGGTTTTTAGATATCAGGCTTTTTTAGCTTGATTAAATTATACAAGTTATTTCAGTCTCCTATCTTTAATTTATTATCTTGCACATTTATTATGAAGATTCACTGATGCAAAAGCGTCGATTCTGTAAAAATATTCCCCATTCTTCACTGTTGGTATCATTTCCTCAACACTGAACTGCATGTTGACAGTTGTGCTTTCCATATATGTTGCTTCTCTTCCATTTGTAAGAGAAGAAATGCTGGAGTCTCAAGTTGCCATGATTAGGTGTTAATCATACTATGCCCCCAGCTCCCTGTGTCTGATCTTTGTGTCATAAATGTTTGTTGATAGTCACTTTATCTATTAATTGATCTCACTGAAATATTTAAGATTCACTAAGATACAATACATAATGGAATCAAAGTTAAAGTTGTCACCTTTAAAGTCATCAAACCCAACCATTGCATTTAATAGAAGAGGATATTGATACCCAAAGAAAAGCAAATTACATCCTATTGGGCATAAACAAATATAAGCAAGGGTGCAAGTACTGATGGCTATATTATTTCTTTCATCTGATGAGGGTCTTCCTTAGTAAGCAACTATAAAACATTGTATATATATATATATATATATGTGTGTGTGTGTGTGTGTATGTATGTATCTGTATGGTACATATTGGAAGTATTTTGCTATGCATTATTTCTTTGTGATCCTCATTGTTTTTATTTTGGGCATGAGGAAATAGTGTGTTCTTTATTAAGGAAATATAATGTAGCAGTAGTCTTAAAGTAAATCAGTTTCTCTGTAAACGATTGCAAGTTCCTTAAAGAAATACTGCAGTGTTACCTTAAAAAGGCATGGAAGTGATTTAACTGCAGAGAAAATCAGTTCCAAGGCATAGTTTTTACGAACAGATCTTTGCAGACATCTTTGTAGACTACTAAGTTAATACGTATGGGATCCTGAGAATTTTGCAACATGGAACTAAGTGGGAGGGAGAGTATGACAAAGTGGCTAACCTGAGACACAAATGCCAGAAGTCTGCTGGAAGTTACTGATATTCTTGCAGAGGCCAGCTGAAGAGACAACCAGGCAACTCAATCACGAGATTCAAAGAAATAAAATCATGTAGGGAGAACATAGTGTGGGGAACTGGAAGGGATAGAAGGCAGAACCCTTAGCAATCAGTAAAACATTAGGACTCAATAAGTTTCCTCATTGAGCAGAATTTAAGATTGAATCCCTAGAGGAGACAGAAATTATAATTCTCCAATTAATGCTCATTACATTATATAGTAATGTGTTCTTAAATATCTATCACCTCAAGAGACTGTAAACTCTGAATATAGGGACATCTCTGTCATGTTCCTGATCTATATAATTCAATACTTAGCTGACAGTGTAGTTGTTCAACGATATTAGATGCAAAAGTAAATTAACAAGCTGCATAGAAAAACAGGATCTTAATCATGGAGACTATGTAGGATAAAAGGACAAAGACAAAATTGTCCTTGCATTAGGTCAATTTAAACAGTCACTTTTGGCAGACTCTGCAAAGTCTACATATTGACTTCATTCTTCATCATAATTTGATGGAAAGCTGGGTATTGATTTTTTAAATAAAAGCAAGAAATACTTGGAAAGAATTTGATCATTTCCATTAACTGTATTAGGCCTATAACAAATCTATGTTTTAAAACTAGAGCATTTGAGTAGGGAAGAGAGAGTCCAGCATTAAATTCATTTTGTTCCATCCTTTGCCTCTCCCTAGACAAGTACAACATATTGCTTAGTTATGTTTCTACAGATTTTGTTTCTAACCTAGTATTTTGTTTATGCCTTTGTTTTTTTATATAGAGTCTACTTGTAAGACTATTTGCCTTGAGGTGAATTAAAGGCTTTAGGAAATACCCAAACTATACAATATGCATTTGGATCTGTTAACAACAGTTCATTTCCTATTTGAATATCTTTTCCTCTAAACATTATAAGGTAGCCTTTAAGGATAACTCAGGATCAGCTATGAGTCATATTGGGATAAGTGCAGTACAAGGCAAAGCTGAGACATGATCAGATGAAAACAAATGGAGCTAACTCTGGTATAATGGCTGTGTAGCCTTGGACTTAGGCAAGGGTCTGAAATAGAGTATATGCTTAGAACATGGCGGAAAGAATGGGCAAAAAATAAGAATCAATAACTAGTCTTGAAGGATGTGTATAGTAATTGGCTGCCCAGCAATCCAAATGAATGTCCAAAGAAATCAAGACACATAACTATTAATAGTGTTGACACAGAATCAGGTAGGGTCTGTGGTTCCTGAATCCCATATTTTGAGAAGATAACACAGCCCAGTCTTTAGGAAAAGCAGGTGGCAGCAATGATATCTTGGTCCTAGGAATATAATTATAGTGGAGATTCAGACCCTTCTCCCATCACAGAACTGAGGGGTGGATCAAGAAGACAAGATATAGCCACTTGGAACAAAGAGGACAATACTTCAAAGATAAAGCAGAGGCTGCTGCCCTGTGATGTTCATGTGCTCAGGGTTCATCAGAGGTGAAGTAGATCAAATGACAAAAGATTTAATTCAAGATCCATTAATTCAGAAGTTGGATGCTGTCAATGTACTTCTTTCTTGATGGGGATTGGCCACAGACTTAGAATTGAATACACAAGCGAAGGGCTTCAGCATCTCATAGAGAAGCAGGAATAAGTAAAGTAGAAGGTGATGCCAGAAAATTCCTTCTAGCATAAAATTTTTCTTTATCACCATCTAGGATAAATATATCTTTCCTTTACCCAGCATAAAGGGGAGATGAAAAAGAAGATGGCAAGGAGCATGGATCTTTGCATCTGCCTGTGATTCCTAAAACGATTTTGTAAATTAGGCACCATTTCTTCAGTTTGACAAACAAGGAAACTGAGGCTCTTGGAATTTAAATAGCTCTTCCAAAATTAGAATGGTGGGCCTCCCTGGTGGGGCAAGGGTTTAAACACCACACTATGAAGCAATCCACAGCCTCTGCAGCACGAGTTCCGTCCTGGGCCTGCCAGGGAGCAACCCACATGACTCAGCAGACCTCTCCTGACTTGCCTGCTGCTCCCCTCAGCAGTGTATTTCAGTCAATCTGCCTGTTCTGTTCCCCGCTCTGTCTCTGATGGATCCTTTCACCCCCCGCATCTCTATGAATTTGACTGGCATCTAATTGGCAAGACAAGATAAAATTGCATAATATACTGGGCCACACCATTACTACAAAACTGTCCTAAAGGACAGAAGAACCAACGTGAGGGTCAAATGTGTTGACAGTGCAGTTGGAACTGTTTAAATAGAAGAAAGGGGATTTTAGTTTTGCCTACGGGATCGGGGACATTAGAAGAGAGGTGAGGGGGAAGGCATGTCTAAAACAGAAAAGATCAAGTCTCTGCTCACCATGATCTAAATGAGTTGTCTATCCCTGAATTCATTTACTGCTACTGCAGGTCCTTAGCTGTATTCATGATTTTCTCCATATACATAGATTTTTACTCCCTTCTCTACAACCTAAAGTCAACACTAAGCCCCAGTTTGCCAAAGACAATGGGTGAGGGGTTATAATCTATGGGAAATATTGAATATTTCAGAAGCCACAGAGCAGAGCATCAGCTTATGGTACTCTTTTCTTTTCCCCTGCCCCCCAAGGATTGATATTTCTAGAAAATAGAGATATTATGTGTCAGCAAAAAGAAAATGAAGGTTTATTTTTAAGTCAAAATCACCACTAGTATTGTTATATGTTTTTAATAAAGTAAATGTAATTTGTCTCTTTAATCTAACCTTATGTTATATTTATGTCACATAGTGAATAACTTTAGTAGCCAGAGTTAGCCCCAGCACCACACTATGAAGGATTTATAAACATAAGGGTTAAAGTATTAGAAACTATCTTAAAGCAACTTGGAAAATGAACAGCCAATAAAACACTCTTTTGATGAGGTAATGCTGTTTGCTGAGCTTCATTGGTGGAGTCTACAATTCCTGTTTCCAGGAGTTGGAGGACAAGTTTCCCTGCAACCAGAAAGAACTGGATGATCTCCAATTGCTTATATAAGGTATTTTATGATCACTCAATAAAAGCAAGTCCCTCTTCAACTTGCCAATAGCCTCCTCTGAATTATTTTCTAGCAGCAATCATACATATATTAGACTGCAGGGATTTCTGATGTTTCCAAAAGAAAATCTACATAAGATATTAAGAAATATATAGAATTCAATGCTCAGTGATTATATTTGTATTCTGTGGTGTAACAAATACTGCACTGGGAGTTCAGACAGCATGTTCTTCATCCCAGCTGTGATACTATTACCTCTGTAACCTTGAACCCCTATTTAGTACTTCTAGAATTTAGTTTCTTCTTTTTTCCTTTGCCTTTTTCCTCTCTTAAAAAAAATCTAAAGAGGACTTTGGATTTCTTAACAGATGATGATAACTGTGGTAGTCCAATCTACTTCATAAAGTTTTGCATGCAAGGACCTCTAATTAAATACTGTTTGCAAGAGTTCTGAAAAATTAAAATGTCTACCTCCACTTCCAGAGTTGCCTATCATTTTAAGGGAAGGCAACAATGATGACTTCTTATTTTTGAGGCAAAATTAGCACCTTTATAAGCAGGCAGAGAAAACGCCTCAGCTAGAAGCAGTTCTCTCCCATGTTGAAGAATCCCAAGAGCTGAGAAAGCAGTCTTTGCATTAAGGCTAGAGAGAAAGGTGCAGACTTTCTGTGGGCAGAGCTATGTCAAAGCCAAACTGCTTTGAGGCATAATCACTTTAATACCTTTGTTTTTCTTCTGATAGTATGTCCTGAAAAAATATTTAACAGTGTGTCCAGGAATGGTACTGTTTTAATATCTGATTTGAGGCAGGCATGACATATTTTAATATATAAAGAAAAACTAAGTGTAATTATAAACTATTAAGATTGATTCTAAAAATGTTATAATTTGTATGTTCCCAGAAGAATCTCCTGGCATTCAGTCAGTGTCAGTATTATTGAAGTAAATGTACAGATGCTTAATGATGTTATATTTATTAGGAAAACAAGAGAAAATAGAATAGAATGAATTCTTAGAATGACTTGGACATTTGGTGATTTTTCTTCCTTTAGCATTTTCTTTCATTTACAGAATTTCAGTGGTCACTAATCATCTAGATGTTTATATAAAACCAGTCCTTCATATGATTAAGTGTGAACACACATATGTACTAATGAGATTTTGAATATGCCATTTATTATCCCAAATGCAGACAATCAAATTCTGACTTATGAGTAAGTTATTCTCTGGGCATAAGTTAACAATCATGTAGGTTGTGAAGAACTTAATTAATCTTAGTTGTATAGAATACAAAACTAGGCTGGAAAAATCAGTCTTCTTCTCAGAGTTCCTCACTTATGTTCAGAAAGTAGCCTCCATGATCAACATGGCCAACATGGCTTAGGTAAAGGAATCTTATTCTGACATTTATAAAAACTGCAAGGAAGACTTAATTAAGGACTTTTGCAATAATAGGTCTACATGTTATCACCATGGAGGAGGAAGATTGGGCTCAAGTGTGAACAAAACAAAAGCAGTTTGAGTAACTGATGAGTAGTCAGTCCTATAGCCAATGAGTAGACTGAGGAGGGGTCAGTGGCTAAAAAATCACTAAGAAGAGATATGAAAGGCAAAGACACTCTTGCTAAAGAGAATTCCAGTTTGCACGGAAGGTAGAACAAGTACTTAACATCAGTGGTAGGAGTTGATGAATTTGATCAAACTTTAAGGGTCTGGAAAGTTTGCTAAGCTCACAGGATCTGAAGTAGGCAGACCAGAGAAAGGTCAAAGACAAAACTAGATCTAATGGAATAGAAGAGTCAGAGGACACTGATTGATGTTTGGTCAAGGAAGGAATCTTTGTCACACAAAAGTCATCTCAAGAGTCCATCTGAAATCCCTTTGTCTGCAAGTGTCAATAACTAAATAAAGAGTCAGTCATGACTTAATTCAACAACATGCATCCACGGCCCCTGGCCACGCCCAGGCACTTGGAGGACTATGATGCAGTCCTGACTTGGGAGTTCCCATTTCAGTGGGGAGAACAAGGCACAAGTTGCTAATTATTTACAGTGTAATACAGCACATGCTGTGGGGGGGCAGGAAGGAGGAGGCTAAATCAGATTTCTAGTTTAGAAAAATTTCTCTTGTACAAGTAGAAGAAGATGAATTGGAATAGGCCAAGAGAAATGCAGGAAGACTGATTTTGGCCATTTTCAGTGCCTAAGAGAAAAGGGAAAAAAAAATAATGAAGTTCTCAAGGGGAGTTAATCATCCTAGAAAAAAACTATAGATTTTAGCTGTAGACCAATAAAAGAAAATTCTACTATTTACTCTGTTGGAAAACCTCTACCTCTGTTCTGCCAGGGCCACCTCAAGATTGCAATTAACAAAACAGTGGTTCTTTTTGCTGAAAAATCCTGTGGAGAAAAACAAAGAAATCTTTCAAAAGTCCACAGGTCAAGCCCCTGACATGTTTTTAAGTTGCAGCAAGAATGAGAATGAGGCAAGTTGACTGACCATGCTTCACGGCTCTAGGGGTATTTTTAGAATAAGAGAGTCAAACTTTGGCTCTTATATTCTCCCAAACACAGAAGCTCTGGCTAAATTAGTTCTGGAAGATCAAGGGATTGTTCTGAAGTTATGAGCAGTTTTTCTCCCTTAGCAATTAACTGCATTTGTTAGAAAACAAGCTCCTTCAGTTCACTGAATATTTTCATTACCATATACATTTGCAAAATGCTGCTTTCTTGCATACTTCCAAATAATACATAAATAGTTGTGCATGCATTTTCAAGCTACACATGAAGCTCTCATTTTAGAAAATGACAACTTTAATTTTATAAGGGTTTGCCAGTAAATAAATATGCAAAACAGATTAAATAAGCTGAAAATATTTCATGATACAAAAAAGTAAATAGAAAGACTTTTCTATAAAAGTCAGCACAGGAAGCAGACCTTATGTGCTTCCTGCAGGCAGCCTGGATTCAAGTTTTCGTGTTGCCCAAAATGTCCGGGAGGATGCTCTTACACACGCTGCAGACACTGCAGATATGGGAGTGGTTTCTAACACAGAAGCTGACTGCCTATGAATACTCATATACACACAGCCTCATTAAAACCCTCTAATGGTCTTCTCAGAACAGTTAAAATAACAACAGTAAATTTTGACCTGACCAGATGCAATTAATTAAGGAAGAGAGCTGAGATTTCTGAAAGTGAAAGTATACAGCACCCCAGTCCAGAGAGGTTATCACAGAGTTTACACCGAGAGAGCCTGCTCTGAGTTATGAGGGCGTGCTACTTGAAATGAATCGATAAGAAACACAATCCAGACGTCCACAAAGCAGCAGAATCATATTATTTATTAAGGCTCCTTCTCTACTTGGATACTTCTGGATAACCAGGAAGAATTCCAAAGCTCAGATATCCTTAAGCTGACTTTACATAACATTTATTTTTGGCAAAATGCTGCACCAGAAGGTGGTATTTTTTCCCCTAATTGTGGCTGGTCTTTGTACAAATTGGAGAAAATACAAAGCTTTATCAATAAAGTTAAAATATATTGACTTCCCCAAAACAAAATTATATATTACTAACACAACTGGCTGTTATTTATCTACTACATTGAGAAGTTCCTTTGTAAGTATTTAACAATTCATCTATCTAATTTACCTACAAGTACACACATATACACTAGTTTTTTAAGATTTTTTTTTTCCGAGAAGTTTTAGATTTACAGCAAAGTTAGGGTTCAGAAGTTTCCCATAAACACCTTGCTCCCACACATTCATATATGCTAGGAGACTCCCACCAGGGGTATTAGGGCTGCTGATATAAATACCTGCTCAATTTGAGGTCAGGGGCTCACAAATGGGATCCTGAGTGGGTTTTGACAACTTTTGCTTAACAAAAGGGGCAGGAATTTACAGATGAGAAAACGATTTTTAGCAGTTTTGTTCAACAACATGGGCAGAAACTTACTCGGGAAAAAGAGATTTGGCCAATTTCATTTATCAAAAGCACCTGACTCTAACCTCCTGTTATATAAGATGGGGGAAGTTTTGCAATTAGTGGTACCTGGTGTGAGATAAACTAATAAGACTGGAGTCGCTTTCTTCTGAAATGTGCTAAATTCCTGTTCTACCTCAAAATTCCACATGGTGTATTAAATGGACAAATACTGCATAAGTTAGAATGCAGCAGAGGAAGAACCAAATCCAGTAGACTCCACAGAGGTAACATGCATATTGGAATAGAACATTCCATTTAGACATTAGAGTTAGTGCAAAGTTATGATGAGTATATTTAGAAGATATTGAACACTAAAGTTTCCAGAAAAATGAAACTAGGTTGTGGGTGAAGGTGAGAAGGGCAAAGTGAGCAGCTAGTACTGAGGAAGGTTCCCCAAAACCTCATCAGCATTTTTTCAGCTGGTTTCTCAAGGGCAGAGGTCATGCAGCATTGGAGCCTCCATCCTTTCTCCCTTAGACTGTGCTGTCTGTTCCTTCAGAACTATAACAAATCAACCTATTGGCACGTGGCAGAGACATGCTGTCTGGCATGCTTGTGTTTCCGATAAGATGCTCCTGATTTACTTCCTCTGCAGTAATTAAACTTGCCTTTCTTTGCAGCAATGACTTAAAAATACCAGGCACTCTGGGCCTCACTGAATATCCATCTTCTTGTCACTGTTGGGTTTCACAGGGACAGCGTCAGATTCATCTCAACTCCTGCTGTGACTGTTTCAAAATATTCACCTGCAAACCATGGGAGGGACCCCTGCAGCTACCGGGCAGAGGGCAGCTCATAGGGATCCTATTGATGAGAAGAAAAGACTGATAACAATCTGTGTGTTTATATTTGAACAGAATGCTGACTGCCTCCCTAGGATGTGCTCCCCAATGTCTGTTCCCCAGGGTATTAACAGGAGGGCAGGGTTTTGTTAAACTGTAGAGAAATTAAACATTTTGGAATATTACATCCTAAAGGATGCAAAATACGGAGACATCAAACAAAAAATAATAAACTGCTGAAACACCCATACGTGCATGCGCACATGCAAAGTCATTAAGGCCATAAAAACTTCACAGACTTTTAAATTAAGATTTTATTCCTCCATCTTCAAGAACATTCTTTGATTGTCTCATTGCAGAATCTGCAGGCACATGAGGATGGGTGCATTAAAGACAAAGGAATCTCAGGGAAAGACACATGGAGTAGAACCTTTGTACATTATAGCCGGAAGAGAGAATCCTTCAAGTCAAAAGCAAAGGAGTTATCCAGGTATGATATGATTGATAGTAACAAACATTTAATTGGTGCCTACTTCCATTCCTGGCCCAGAGCTCCTAAAACCCCCAGAATACTGCATGGAATTCCATGTATAAAAGTAGCTGTTAGCATGGTGATTTTTGCAAAGCCCCAAGTATGTGTGCTGGTTGCCAAAGGAGCCAACCATGTAATTTATGGGATGGAACTTTCTCCTCTGACCTCTGGGGAGATGGGGGGCTGATCAATCAGAATAGTGAATGTTTTAATCAATCATTGACTAAAGACTACATAAAAACTCCAAAGGGATGATTCAGAGAGCTTCCAGGTTGGTGAACATATCAATTTACTGGGAGCGTGGTATACCCCAATTCCTTAAGAAAGAAGCTCCTTTGTCCAGGACCCTCTCAGACTCTGTACTGTGTCTGTCCTCATTGTTGGGGTATCATTTAATAGAGTTAAAACTTTGATAGAATTAAAACTTAGTTTCTGCACTTTCACAGCTGAGCAATGCTGGGAGACACAAAATAGGTAAGAGAAACCCACAGAGTTGCCACAGGTCCACATGACCAATAAGGGGCTTTTGAGAATTACCAGGAATGTGGGAACAGGACAAACAGAACCAAGAAGGGCACCTCCTGTGTGGAAGGCCCACTGAAACCTGATGTCCCAGCAGATAGCACCTGGCAGGGACAAACTCCCCTCATCATGAAAAACCCTGTGAAAATAAGTTAGAAGAGGGAGCCCCAAATTCTTCTTCATATGCAAACATCCTCTGTCTTGTACCCTGCTCTCTTGCAGCATATTTCAATAAATCTGCCTTTTCCATGCTCTACTCTGTCTCTGCTGAATTTTTTCACGCCTGAGCCTCAGGCCTCACCCCGATATTAGCCCACCACACTCATCTGGCTGTTGCCTTTAATGTCCTTTTTAATAAACTGGTAATCAGTGAGCAAACTGTTCTCCAGAGATCTGTGAGTCATCCCTGCAAATTAATCAAACCAAAGGGGGAGACGTTGGGAAATCTGATTTATAGCCAGTTAGAAGCCCAGGCAACAACCTGCACTTACAATTAGCATCTGAAGCAGAAGCCCAGTGAGACTGAGCCCTTAAGCCTTGGAATTGGACACTATCTCCAGATTGATAATGTCAAAATTGGGTAAAAATTTAAAGGACACTCAGTTGCTGTCCTCAGAGAATTGAGTTAGTTGCTTGGTATATTAAAGAAAAAAAAAAAACATTAAAGTTGGCTTCAGAAATGTACCAGGTAAATAGTCTATTGGAAGGTGGTATATGAGAATGAAAGGAGCATTTTCAATGTGACAACCACTAAGATTCACAGAGACAGCAGAGAGTGGCTGATGGAAGTGGTAACAAATAAGAACATCAATAAAAACCCAGCCAGAGACTTTTTCACTTACCCCAGACTGGGCACTAAAGGAAGTGTGTTAAATGCCTTATCACTTTTAATCCTCACTTACCTAGGAGGTAGGGACTTCATTATTTCAGTTTTTTAAATCTCTGCATGTAGCAAGATGCAGAGATTAGGATGGATAGGCCAAGGTCATTCAGCTACATAACTGAAAAGGCCAAGTGATGCAGGGTCTTATATTCCAAGTCAGACTTTGAATTTTGCCCTGAGAGTAATGAGGAGGTGTGGAAGGATTTTAACTGAAAGATTTTCATTTCACAAAGATAGACCTGGAGATATGGATAGAGTAGAAAGGGCAGAAGAAAGAAATTTAGGGCCAATTTGGAAGTTTTAGTCACTATTGTGGATAAATGATGAGGTGGATAGTGGGCAGTTATCAAGAAGGGAATTGACTTGAGAGATGTAAACAAAATATGCTGGGCCATCATGGAGTAATTTAAGAGACAAAGCAGGAAACTAAAGCATTAATAAGTAAACTAAGCAAGACATTTTATTATTTTATATTCACTCAAAGGATGCTGAGAATCTGCACAATTATGCAGTCATTATACCATGATAAACATTTACTTGCTCTCTGAAAATTCTGATTAGTGATTAATAGACCAAGCTATTTTAAATTCATGGGTCATAGTCATTAAGAAAAGAGAAAATTGCCTCTCTTGTTACATTATATTTTAATTCCAAGCAGGGAGAATTATTTAGCAACCTTTGTTATAAAGACTATAAATTACAGTTTGAAAAATGGGACAACAGTGTTCTGATGCTGCATAAATCAGTCTCCATAAAATGGAACAAATTCTACAGCTCCAGACCTAGCCAGAGCTTCCAGAGATGAAGGTTTAGTCTCTATCTATGCCTCTTGGTTCACACTACTAAGAAAAAAAAGTAATAATAGATTTTTAGGGGGATTTCAGTCTAAAAAAAATCACTAGATTATATTCCCTCAATTTTTCTTGTATATATCCATGAGAACTGATCAAGGGCAATTTATAATAGCTATGACACCCATTAAAAAAGTAATAAGAGCTACTTATAATATCACAGAAAAGCTGCACCAGAGAAATAATAGAACTCGAGCCCAGTTCACCTGGCCCCAGGGTTCCTTTCCCCACAATTATATAAACAACGTGGTGGAAATTCAAGGTATGAAAAAGAATGAGTCAGTATTTTGCAGAAAGGGCACCTAGAAGTTAAGTTCCTTTTAAGCCCTTTTTAAAAATGTTAAATTGTAATCTATAAATAAATGTATTGCTTGCGTTGAATTTTCATAAATTATTTTCAAAATAAGTCTTCATATTTGAAAATAAATGGATAACTTTTTGAGAATGCAAAACAAATATTCATAGAATGTGAAAAGTGACGTAAGTTGATATAGATCACCTTAACATGTTCCCTAAATCTAAAAACAATGCCAAAAGCCATCAAATTCATATATATATATAGTATATATATATATCTAAAGCAATTTTTAAAAACATAACTTTCATTCAAAAATTGTACAGGTTATAGTGTATAAGTTGATACATATATTCACTAAATGTTCCCAACCATGTAATCAGTAACCAGTGCAAGAACTAGAACTTGATCAGCATTCCAGCATTTCTTTTGTACCCCACCTCTAATCAATATTTTCTTCTGTACAGTAATTTGTGGATTGAATATACCTGTGTTGAAGACAAAACACCTTATGTGATAATATTTGGAGATATGCCTTTGGGAAGAGAGTAGGTCTCCATGAGATTAAGAAGGTGGGGCCTTCATGAGGGTATTAGTGCTCTTATAGGAGACTTTGCTCTTCCCCACACATGCAAAATGAAGAGGTCAAGCAAATACACAATAAGATGGAGGCCACCTACAAGCTAGGATACCACACTTCAGAATGAACTACCTTGCTGAAAACTTGAACTTCTCAGCCTCCATAAAAGAACACATTTCTGTGGTTTAAGACATCCAATTTGTTATAATAGTTTATGGCAGCCCAAGCCAACTAAGATAAATGGCAATCAGAGTTCGAACTTCTAACAATATTGATTACTTTTTCTCAGCTTTGAATTTTATATAACTAGATTACATTGTATGCATTCATCAAGTTTGTCTTCTTTACCAGTATACAATGAGAAATTGATCCATATTTAGAAAAATACAGAAATGATTTTTCTATTTGGTGCAAACTATATGGAAAGGGAGACACCCCCCCAAAAATAAAAATGATCCCAGAAATACAGCCATTAGTATTTACCCAAAGAACATGAAAACTCTAATATGAAAAGATGTATGTGCCCACTGTCCACTCTAGCCAAATCATAGAGCCAAATTCAGTGCCCATCAAGAGATAACTGGATAAAGAAATTGTGTAATGTATGCTCAGTGGAATTCTGCTCAGTGATTAAAAAAGATGAATAGGGCTTTTGAGGACAAAATGGATATATCTTAAGGTGATTAAGCTAAGTGAAATAAATCATAAAATTAAATCTAGGTGCTGGATGGTTTCACTTATTAGTGGAATATTAAAAAACCAAACAACACACACTGGTAAAGCACAGTAAAAATAAATCTGGGTTCTGTGAAAAATATATTGGTAAACAGGAATGTGGGCAGGAAGGGGAGAGGGAATGGAGACTGGTGGAGGAAGAATGATGCTCATGCACATATGGAGGTGTAAAAATGTACTGGAAATTTCTATAAATATGTAAATGACCAACAGATTAATTTTTTAAGAAAGGGACATGAAGTTGTGGAAAATTTTAACTAGATTTTCCAAGGTTAGAGTTCAGTCCTTCAGTCTCCAATCCTATACAGATTTGAAGTTCATGAAATGTATTAAAGGGGAAATTGCCCATCTGTTTGAGAACTTTCACATCTCTCAATCTGTCACTCAAAGCCTGATGCAATGACTGCTGTGTGCTCTGCACCCCAGAGGTAATTCACAGGCAAGTCTGAGCCCAGATTCTCAGCTTCTAGCCATTGCCCAGTCTCAGGAGATGTCCACAGGGACAGCTGAAAGTTCTGATTTCATCATCTAAAATTTTTCCTCTCCTTAGAATTTTACTTTGTAGTCCTTACAGTTCTGTTGCTCTCGCTGCTCTTAAAGATACTAAAAATTATACTTTATCTGACTTTTCTAGTTGGCCTTGATGGGAACATTAGTCTGCCATGAATTTGTCCATCCTACCCCAAATTAGAACTCTTGGCCCGGCCTTTTATATAAGCAAAATAAATGCCAGTCTTGTTTTTGTTTTTTTTTTTAATTTCTACATGGGAGTGCTTGCAGAATACGTATCAAGTGACTTTTACTCAGATCTTGTTTTACACTACAAATGAAGAATGAAAAAATTATTTTATTTCAAAAAAATGGAAAATGTGTACATATTTCATCTTTTTTCCAAATCTTCATAACTAAAATTACAGAACCAGTTTTGCTAGAAATGTTAGTCTTTATAGAACATGCATTTATAATTTATAATTTATAGAACATGCATTTATAATTTATAATTTCTGAATAGGATTTATTTTACTCATAAATTTTATAGATGCATCTTTTCTAATCACTCATCTAAAACTTGACAAAATCCAAGTATGCATGCTTGTCTCTTGGGTTGCTGAGCCCCCTCCTCGGTGACACGCGAGCGATGCAGACCAGCTCTGCTCCTGGCCTCTCTCCTCTCCAAACATTCACTACCCCACAGTGTTGATCATAAGGAATTTTGATAATTTTGTGTTTCATATTGTACTTAAGTTGGGAAACACATTTTTCCAGAGACCTGAGACTTTAAAAATATACAGACGTTGGGACTCCCTGGGGGTGCAAAGGGTTAAGCATCGCACTATGAAGCATCAGCAGCCTCCACAGTACGAATTTGATTCCCGGCTGGCCAGGGGGCAACCCACATGGCACAGCAGACCTCTCCTGACACGACCGCCCGCTGCTCCCCTCAGCAGCGTACTTCCGTCAATCTGAGTGTCCTGTTCCTTACTCTGTCTCTCGTGAATCCTCTCACCACCCCCACATCTCTGGCCTGTACCCAGCTCTTGTATGATAAATAAATAAATCTTTAAAAAAAATAAAAATATACAGACATTTGATTGCAGTAATTTCCTGATATGAGACCAAGATGTTCTAACACTTCTCTCCTTTAATAAAACAATAGTAATACTAATAGTAACTTAGCATTCTCTGCCTACAAAATAGCTTCACATAATCTCATTTTTACATCTCAATAAATATATAATGAAGTTATCATTATTCCCATGTACAAACTGAAAAAAAAATAACAAACTAAAAATCTGAGTGAATAATTGATTTCCCCAAAGTATGATAACTGGAGATGAAAAGAACTGGGTATCAAATTTAGATCTAACTCATAAATTCCATGCTCTTTCCTTTTACATCATTGTTTTCGTGAAGATAACTAGCAAGTATCACTCCCAGAACTGGGAAGACATGACTATGTAATGTGTATATAGTCTCCATGGGAAGACAGGGGCCAATAATGACCCACAACTTTCAGGCAGTAGAATAAATACCATCTTATGCAGATGATGCTATGGGGACCTAGAGAATTGCATTTGTTTGGAAAAGGATGGGTCGATAAAGACAATCTGAGGAATGACATGTGCTGAATTTTGAGATGCAAAGATTTAGGGAAGAATAAAGAAAAACATGTTTCTAAAAGCAATAATAAATGCAAAGGCAAAGAGATGTAGATAAAAAATGCTCTACAATTCTAACTACAGTATTCCATTTGGGGAATGGTTCAGAAGGTAATGATTTTCCTGTAGTTTATTAAAGATTCTTTGTGTTAGAAGAGATCCCCAGAGTCTGCCTAGTCAACCTACTTATTAATAACCGCACAGAATTTCAATGATACCAGTGAAGTAGGCATTAGTCTATAAAAGAAATCTTTACATTTCTCTAATAATATTTTTTCATTAGCTAATAATATTTATTTTATATCTGAATTATTTCAAGAAATAATCTTCAGAGTTCATACACTACCTATTTCTGCTTCAGGTAAGATTTTTCCCTAAATCATCATAGAAAAGTGAGAGCACGACAAATAACATCCTAATGCTACAATCTGTTAAGCTGTCACCTATTTTACCACCTAGTCTTGAAAAAGTCACTGCAATGCTTGAGGACATCAGTTTCCCTCTAAGTGGAGCAAGTCATCATAAACTCTCAGCTAAATTTTTATTATATTTAATGGACAAACACTCAAAGCTTTTATTTTATTTTTATTCTTGATCTTTCCCTTTCATTTGGTGACAGTTTCCTACTGATACTATGCAAAGTTGAAATAATTTATCAGTTATAAGAACTATTAAATTTGTATAAAGATGTACTTCTCAACGATAAGTCACATATTTTATTTTATTCTCACATTTTATGACAATCCTGAGCTACTTGCAGTGTGATATGTTTCTGGTCCTTGGTTACAGTGCTGAACCAGAATTAAACTTAGTTTTTAATCCACCGATTTCCCTATGCTGACAGCACCTCCCTCTTGCCTTTTAACTCCCCTCCCCCTGCTTACTGACTACACTCCAAAAATCTTATTATACCTTGTAAATTCTACAGTGAACAGACTGGAGCTACCTTCCCTGGAGTTTATGATTTTGATTAGAGTTCCTGAATTCCATAACCAAATGACAAATGACTTTCACTTTAGGGAGATCTCTCTTTTTGTCAGTTTCTGAATATTCCCATTCTAAATCTTAGATTCTTTTTTTTCCCTGACACAGAAGTAAGACTTGACCTACTTTCTAAATTTATATTACATTGCACTTTACCCTTACTTCTAACAACCCAATTTATTTCACTGCTTTGAAGAAAGAAAGCATATATGAACATATTTCTTGGTGAATTTTTAAGGTAAATGCTTAGCAAGTCCATTAGTTCAACATAAGACATGTAAAACCACATGAAGAGAAAACAAAAGAAAAAAAAATGAAACATCATAGTTGTCACTAACTCAAAGGTTAAGAATGTCAGAATAGTCTCTGGAGTCAAGTTCATTAAAACCATAATCACCATAAACCAGTTTGAGGTGTAATGTTCCAACAAATCATTTCCATCTCCCAGAAAAGAAATGGAGGATGAAGATGAGGCTTAAAATATTAGAAAGATAGATGCTCAATCTAGAAGGACAAAGAAAGGGAAGAAGAATCTGATAAAATCAATAATATGATAAAAATCTTCAGAACTAAAGAAATGTTTTTTTTCAGATTTTAAAAGACCACTAGTTAAAATAAAATAGACGAAGAAAATCTGAAATCTCACAAGAAAAAGAAAAATGACATGCAGATTATATGGAATCAAAATGTCTCTAGACTTCTAATCAACTTCTATTTCACACAAAGAAATGACATAGTCTTATATATGATTTTATAAAATGACTCTAAATGATCATAAACAATAGATTGGCCTCAATACCCACTCTCATAGCCATATCCTTTGCATTCTAACTTTACTATCTCTCCCAGGAAATGATCAAGACTGTTTATTTCCCTACCCCTGTATGCAGGTTGGCCTTGAGACTTGTTTTAGCCAAAGAAATACAACAGCAGGAACATTGAACTGGTAGTGAACTTAGACGTTATACTTTCACTTCTTTTGGTCCTCTGTCTCTACCAAGACAAATGTCACCAGTGGAGGTGAGGGACCACATGAGACACAGCTGAGTCAGCCAATATGCCCAGCAGGTGTCACAACTGTGAGGCAGCCCAACTTTCATGAGCCCAACCGCTGAGCTGATCTAGAGCTGAGCCAAACAGATGGGGGACCTCAATGAGCCTAATCAAAATGCCAGCCTGACTAGTAGGTACTTGAACAATGAGAAACAGTTTTTTCAAGTCAATGAGTTTGTGGATGGTTTGTTATACAACATCAATGGTGACAAAGATAACTTACCTTTGGATTTTCCAAGATCACCTTTTTAGCTAAGATCTCAGGTCTGCTTGGATTGTACCAGTGACAGGGACTAAAATAATTGATTAGAAGATAAGATTTAATTTTCTTCCTTTCTTTTAAATTAAAAGCTATTTTTAGATAATGTGACCATTTTAGTGGACCTCAATAAATGCTCAGTGACAAAAATATTGCTGTGCTATACCTTTCACTCCCATCCATTGTTTATTAGTTTATTCCAATTGTAAGACATTTCCAGTTGAGATATTAAGATTGATTTTTCTCAATACCATTATATCCAGGTCATCTACACAGTCGGCACAGTTTGAGAATGTGATCAATTAATTTGGAGCATATTTTATTGCATATATTTCTCAGTATCAAGGACTGTTTTGAAAGAGTGAGGATTTTTATTAGTGAATTTTGTTACTTTTATGGTATTCTATATTTCAATTTTTAAAGTGATTAAATTTAGTATTTAAAGCTCTGTGTGGGAATGTGTATCAATTAGAAACATATGCCTCTGCAATTAACAGAAAACCTATCTATCATGACTTCAAAAAATGAGATCATGTTTTTTATTTCCTCATCCAGTGCAAAGCTGGAGTGATTGAAAAGGAATTAGTAGCTCAACAATATCAGTCCCTGTGCTCTGGATTCTCATAATCCCAAGATAACTATCCCAGATCTAGGCATTTAATAATTCCAGAAGTAGGGGTGAAAAGACAGTTCCAAAAGAGTTTAATCTTTTTATTAAAAATAAGGAGTCCTGGAAGATTTTGTTTTGTAGAATTGCTTAGAATTGTACCACATGGCTGCCACCACCGCATGGAAGACTGTAACTGTGCCCCATGCTCTGTGTGGAGGAGCAAGGACGAGAGGGTATTGGGAATAGGAATTAGGTTGGCCAGTGAATGTGTCTGTTGTAGAATGTGCAGTAAAATTGGGGAAACAGGTGAGGCATATTAGTCACTACAGGATTTGTATGCAGGCATTCAACACACACTTGGGATTTTTTTTGAAAAAGGTAAATATACTGAGATTCTGCCGAAAATCCCTAAGATTGCCTGTAATAACAGTGGGAGATGTCTAAATTGTAGATGAGGAACTTTAGATTGGGAAGACTGAGTCAGAGAGAGCTCCAGATCGTGTGCCCTTGGAAGAGCCCATGTGTATTTTATTGTATGTAAACTGAGCTTACATGCCAACCCCTGGCCCAATTTGCCAAGCCATCCTCTTCCTCAACCTTGTATCCATTAATCCCCAAGTGCAAGCAACGCCATCTCCTAAATATCACCCAAAACTCTCCATTCCTCCTTATTCATTTGTAGGGCAAGCCCTCGTTATCCACCTATTACTACAACAGGTCTCACTTCTTCTCTCATCCTTGGTTCCTGGAATTGATACACAACAAGTCTGCCCAAGTGATATTTCTAATTTTTTTAGATCAAGTATTTTTTTTACTAGCTTTCTTAAAAATTCTTTTCCTTGAGGATCAAAGCAAGTTTCCTTTTTGCAAAACTTAAACCCTCATGACTTGTCTTTATGACCATCCTGTCCTAACTCACTCACCTTACTCAAAGCATCTTTAGCCACCAAATAGCTGGAATCTCCTAGATACTACAGACATTCCTGAATGTTCTTCTCCCTTTGTTTTCTCACAAGTTCTTTCATAAATAACTTTAGGGTTCATTATTCACAAGAATGACTGCTTATCATAACCTCACCTGTGACATCTTCCCTTTATATTCCTGTTATATGATATCCTAGAGCCACTGTATATTTTTCACACTTAATTACGACAATCACATATGTAACTTACCACTGCCATTTTGTGGTTTGCAGCCTCTTTAAACTTGTGACTACGTAAATTTGAAAAACAACTGAAGACTAAGGCTCCAGTGGTACCTGTGGGCAAGGATTGCCCTAGTGGAGTCCAAAAGTTAAGAACAATGACTGGTCAAGGCTGTGAATTCAGCATTACTTACGTTTTTGCATTGCACTTGCTTCCCTGTCAGCATGTAATACCACTCCCAGCACTGTGGGTGTATCTGTTGCATTGTAAAAATAAGAAAAGGGGTTAACTTCTAGCAAAATGCTCCTGTTTCCCTTGATAAAGAGTGGGAACCCCCTGAAACTCACTGGAAAATTATGATTTTGTTTAACCTTCAAGGCAACACCTTACTTCATAACATTGTATAAAGCATTTACCTTAATGTGAGCATTGAATCTCTAAGAAAGACTTGACAGGTCTTTGAGAAAGAAAGCAGGGACTCATGAGGGCATAAAGAATTAAGACTCCTGTAATTACTGTACTTTTCCACATATTTTTCTTGATCTCATATTTCTAAAACTATCCAGGTGTTCCTGTACGTTTTTCCAAATTAAGTTAAATGTTTGCCTTCTTTAGATTATTAAAATACATAGCAAATCCTTTTTCTTCATTGTGAAAAAGTAAATTTTATCCATATATAACTGCATGATGAAAATTCCAAATTACTGACTTTTTGGATTAATGAAAATTTACTGAAGCAATATTCTAATTGTAACTTTGGCATTGCAGTGTAGGCAGAGCAAATTGAGCAAAGCAATTTGGCTATCTATTCTCATGCATCAAATTTCTTAAACTCTAAATATAAATTCTGAGGAACTCTTGCAGCTTGGGAAAACTACCATGCCAACCCAGGGTACCAATTTTTTTTTCAGTGACCTCACAGAAAGGGTCTAAAGAAACCCAACACTGTTTTAGGGCCACCAGTGTGACTTAAGAGTTATACGTTGACTGAGCAGGCATTGGTGATCCATAAAGTTCTCCAAAAAAAGGAGTTATAATTTTCCTTGCTGCAAAAGATCACATGAGAGTATTTAACATTAATTGATATTTGGTAACTTTTCCCAATCACCTACACTTTTCAGCCACTAGATAACAAAGTTCAAATTTACCATTTGCTTAAAAATCAGTATTACAAATTTAACATTAGGAAAATTTAGGGTGCAGGACAATTCAAGTGAAATGCACATGGTTATAGTATTGATTTTAAAGAGTCACTTTCCAAGTGAACCATGGATTTATTCTTTCCAGACTTTCCTCCTGAAAATATTCTAAAGGGAAAAATGGTAAAATGCCAAAAGTGATGATTTATACCCTGTGCATTAGCAATTATATATTTGGTATTAGCACTATTAGAGATAAATGCATTTAGTTTTGGTATAAAGCTTTTGATGTTGATGGTCTATAAAATTAAATTGAAAAATCAATGTGTTAAAGAATGTAAGAGACTGTCAGGGAAATAGAGAAGCCGTTGTAATTTGCAATTGCTTTTCTATTCTAATAGAAATCTATTGTAGCAATATGTGTATGGTTATTAAAAAAAGTTTTTCTGTCAATGTTTGAATAAGAATCCCCCACACATAAGAAAGTTATCTTGATTTTTGAAAGTGCATTGTCATTGTAGAAATTAGTAGTTCTCAAAATACATAAAGATCTTGGTTAAATGCGCCCTGGCTGTGAGGGAATGGAGTGTAAAATTGAAATAGAGCTTGCAGAAAGATCATGTGTTCAGAAGATTCTGGTTACTTATTAGGTCTGTAAGCTAGCTGAATCTTATCTCCAGAATAGTGTTTTTCTGGGTAACCATCCATGAACAACTGTGATGAGTTTCTTAAAGGACAGATTACAGAACACGTTGCAAGATTTTTTGTGTTCTTTTCTAACAAGGCTTTGAATTGTGGGAGAATTTGATGGGAGGTTTACTTTTCTTTTAACCTAGCAGGGAGAATTTAATGGGGAGATCTAAGGACTTTAACCTCCTCAACTGTCCCAAACATCTCTTAAAAATGTCGTGCAAATCATAAGAAAGAGAAATACATTTGCAGCACTTCACTGAATTTACCGATACATAAATTTGCATTATCTATTTACAAGATGAATCACCTGTCAGTACATACATCAATATTGTCTATGGTACATATCAAACAACTCAACCTTATCTTTCAATGTCATGACTTTTCTGTTGCTTGGGAGCACTTCTAGCATTAGTATAGGCACTTTTTATGAGTCCCACGATGTTATTCAAGGTTTATGGTAGTGCACTAAACATGATGAAAATATGCAAGAACTGTAATAGGGCACTTTTTACTGCACCATGCAGTTTGCTTGGGAAATGAACTGTTCACCCAGAGGTGATCCAGCACAACAGTGGGTGCTCATCACACTTGAGCCCACTGAAATCACAACAGGAGGTGGTGACAAAATTATTACAGTAGTGTAGTATGCTCCACGGTGCATTTTATGCAGTTATTACTTAATACTGTATTTTTACTTTCATTTTTCTTGACCATTAATGGCACCATGTAAATGTTTGTGTGCATAGTTTTCACAAATTTTTAAATTTTATAATAAATTTGTGTGAGCTTTATAGTAGGAAATAATGCAACCAACTATTAAAATCAATTCATACATTTTATAAATTCATGACATATCTTTTTCTTAACTTTTTTATTTCTAGGCTACATCCTTCATCTAATTTTTCAAATTGTTGCAACTCTCTAAAACATCTGATATATTTATTTTAAAAAAAGTATTTATAAATGGACCTGCACAGTTCAAACCTATGCTGTACAAAGATCAGCTGTGTTCTAACATCCTTGAAGCACCACCTCCTGACTCTTGGGTTTGTACTCTTTCTTCTTCTAGAATTGTTTTATTTGGATATTTTAAAGCTTATTACTATGGGATTGATAAAACATGATGTGAAAAAAAACACTGACTATCCATTTGTCCTTGAAAACAAGAGTTGAATTTCCTAGGTGAAAAAGTACCCTGCATGGAACAGAAAGGTAGAAGACATCCTTACCCCATTGACAAAGAACTGAGGGCAAAAAAAAAAAAAAAGGCATTCTAAACAGACTTTGTCACTTCTTTAATAATTTGCAAACTCAAACTATGTTTTTTTCTTCTCAATTCTTCTTTGTCTAAAAGGACATAAAATGCTCTAGTCATTTCTCTAGATCCCACATCTCCTGGGCCGCCATCAGTAAGAAATTAATTTATCTTTTTTCTACTATTAACCTGCTGATGTGAATATTATTAGATCAGATAAAAAATCTAGAAGGGGTAAAGAGAAGCTTTTCTCCTGTATACTAGTTTTTCTCCCCTACACATTTTTCCCCTTCTTATTCCTTCCTCTCACGTCAGATCCAAATGAAATCACTTCATCTTAGATTTCATGGCTTCACTAGTGTACAGTGACCTCTTCACCCTCAGATCTCTAATTTTAAAACCAGATTGCTCTAGTTTAACAATGATCCATATCTTCCTGTTTCCAGAAGAGTCAGACAGGCCAAAGACTTTCACAGTGTTACATGGGACATTAATGACAGACTCAGGCCAAAGCATGAATTTCTGAACTCTGGGTTTTACCACATTGCTACTACTTTGTTATATATTTACTTCCAGTGTCTGCCATCTCTCCAAGCATATTGCAAGCTCTTTGAGGAATCTAAGATTGGAATCTAAGACAGTCAGGCATCCAGTAGATATTCAGCAAATACTTTCTGATGCAACTCAAACTAGATGTCCTATGCAATGTATGCTAATGAAAGAGAAACACCCCCCCCCCACACACACACACACACACAACCATAAAAGAACATAAATTGTCAAATCCATGCAAATGTAATGACTTAACACAAGAACTGAAGAAATAATGAAATTATCTGAATAAAATTAGGTTGAATAGGAATGTCTCCTAAAGACAAAGGTGTATGCAGGGCTACCAACTGTAGTAGTTCTCTTGAGGTCTTAGGACAATATATTAGTTATTTTAAAAAACTCCAAAAGCAGAAAAAGCAGGACATATTGAGTCAGAAGCAATTGTAAGCAGGTTTGTTTCAATTTGTAATAGTCATCTGTTACAGAAATAAAATTTGAAATTACCTAACTAACTTACAGCAAGACTTTATCAACTCAGAGACTTGAAGAGTTCTCACATTTTAGTTGTGCTCCATTGTTTGTATATAACAGCAGTTTTGTTTATATATATATATATATATATATATATATATATATATATATATATAAGCTGTCTAGATCCTCCCTGGTGGCACAAGGGGTTAAGCACCACACTATGAAGCAATCTGAACCCTCTGCAGCATGAGTTCATCCCTGGCCCGCCAGGGAGCAAACCACATGGCACAGCAGACCTCTCCTGTCTTGCCCACTGCTCCCCTCAGCAGTGTATTTCAGTTAGTCTGCCTGTTCTATTCCCCACTCTGTCTCTGGTGAATCCTCTCACCACCACCCCCATCTCTGGCATGTGCCCCAGTTCTTGTATGCACAAATAAATAAATCTTAAAAAATAAAGCTGCCCGGACTTCCCGGTGGTGCAGCGGTTGAGCGCTGAGTTGCGAAGCTGCCCGCGCGCGGCCTCTGCGGCGCCGGTTTGATCCCCGGCTGCTCCCCGGCCACCGGAGGAGGGTCCCACATGGCGCGCAGACCTCTCCTGCCGCCCGCTGCTCCCTTCAGCAGTGTACTTCGGTCCTTCTGCCTGCTCTGCTCCCTGCTCTGGCTCTGGTGAATTCTCTCACCCTCCCGCGCTTCTGACTGTATCCAGTGCTTGTATAAACAAACAAAAAACAAACAAACAAACAAATAAATAAAACATACCTCTATTTTTAATAAATAAATAAAGCTGCCTACAGTTTTACACACAACCAGTTCAATCAATTTAACCAAATTGACTAATCATATTAGGTAAAATACCTATAAAATTGACTTCAATTAATGGCTCAATTTTAATTAAAAATTATACAATCTTAATAAAGGATATTAAGTAACTAGCAAATGCTATGAGATAACTTTTCTTTGGCATTCTTAAGCAAGAGAAAAATCATGAATAAGGCATCAGCTAACAATTGTTCTTGAACTTTATGGTTTATGAGATATTTCACCTTTTACATGTTTCACTTGAACTCCACTACTCTTTTTTTTTTTATTTTTTTTTAAGATTGATTTATTTATGCATACAAGAGCTGGAGCACAGGCCAGAGATGCAGGAGGTGAGAGGATTCACCAGAGACAGAGTGGGGTACAGAACAGGCAGACTAACCGAAATGCACTGCTGAGGGGAGCAGCGGGGGAGACAGGAGAGGTCTGCTGCACCATGTGGGTTGCTCCCTGACGGGCTGGGGATTGAACTCGTGCTACAAAGGCTTTGGACTGCTTCATAGTGCGGTGCTTAACCCCTTGCGCCACCAGGGAGGCCCAGCTCCACCACTCTTATAATAGCTATTGTACTTCTCTATTTTGCAGATGAGAAAATATTAAAATTCAGAGTAGCTAGGCAATTTTCTCAGAATCATAGTTCTAATATACTAGGAAGCATGTGTTCAAAATGGAGTCTTTTCTCTATTTAAAACCATTGTATTTTCATTGCTGGCTGGTGGTTTACAAACAACTGTAGGGAATTGAAATCACCTGGTGTCTCATTAAATGTTGTCCCCTCAAGACAACAACAAAGAACCCCTTTGATTGATGAAATGAGCATCATCACACACTGAAAAATACTTCCCTTTATACCATTTCTCTGATGTATTAAGAAGAAAAGTGGACTAGATGGAGTTGGACAGGTACCACATTTAAGATGCATGTACTCGCTTACGAATGAACAAGGAATATTGCATTTGTTTGTAGCAATTTAATTCACCACAAAGGGATTAATAGGAACATTAATCTACTTAGAGAAAAAGGAAGGGTAGCAAGTATTTGGAACCAGATGTAAATTGGTTACATCACTCTGATCATGCCATATTTCTTCCTGACTCACAAAAAATAAGCAGCAAATATTTCCCAACTTCAGTGATACTCTAAGCGCCATTCATCGCATGTATGCCACAAATAACCAAGGCTAAGGCATCTGCAAATATCCTTATGTAGGAAAAAGACAAGACACATCAATAGGAAGTCATTTTTCTGAACCATGTAACCTTTCATCAAATGTTACTAAGTAGTTTTTTAAAATTTATTTTTATTTATTTATGCATACAAAAACTGGGGTGCAGGCCAGAGATACAGAGGTGAGAGGATTCACCAGAAAGAGAGTGGGGAGCAAAACAGGTGGAAATATGCTAAAATACACCGCTGAGGGGAATAGTGGGTGAGACAGGAGAGGTCTGCTGCGCCATGTGGGTCAGCTCCTGGGCCAGGATCAAACTCATGCCAGTATCTGGCCATAGCTTGATAGGGCTGAAACGTTAGCCCCTGTGCCACCAGTAACTACATGTTACTAAGTAGTTTTATAGTAAATGACAATAGTTAATTCCTGATGGATGGAAGAATAAAGGCAGCAAAGAAAATCCACAGGGTAATGAAGAATCAGAGTCTTCTGTTCATGAAATGCTAGACCCAGGGTAGCAAATTAATTAGTTTTTAGGACTTTAAAGGTATGTTTTTTTTAATTAGTTCAATATTTTTAGCTCTTTATTTTAAAACAATTATAGACAGAGGAGATTCAAAACCCTATGCAGTCTGTCCCCAGTCAAAATTAACTTCCAACACTATAGTGTAATATCAAATCAGGGCATTGTCATGCTCTATAGGACTTTTTCTTTTTTTTTCTTTTTTTAAGATTTATTTATTTACTTATTTATACAAGCACTGGGTACAGTCAGAAGTGCGGAGGGTGAGAGAATTCACCAGAGCCAGAGCGGGGAACAGAGCAGGCAGAAGGACCGAAGTACACTGCTGAGGGGAGCAGCGGGCGGCAGGAGAGGTCTGCACGCCATGTGGGACCCTTGCCCGGCGGCTGGGGATCGAACCTGCGCTGCAGAGGCTGCAGGCATTTTGTGTGATTAGAGTGAGGGTGTTCTTAGATGAAGGGGTAAGAAATGTGATACACAGCAGCAATGAGAAGTAGTAGTTCAGTTGTTAAGATTGCTGTTGGAAGTCTGAATTTAAATTTACACTATAGCACATGCACAGTAGTCGTAGATTAAAGGATTTTCAGTGGAGAAATAACTTGATCAGATTTGTGGTTTTATATATTCATATGGCAGTGTAATTGTGGGGAAATGTAACTTCAGCAGACTTTTTGCAATCATCTAGGTAAAGGCTGATGAAGGTCTATGCTAAAGCAATAGTTCATGGAAAAATGGAGAAGTGGGTGACCAGGAAGTGCTAGGAGGTAGAAGTAATGGGATTTTGTCATTGACTGGGACACTGGAGGAGGGTGTGCAGCCGAGTCAGGCAGTCATGGGTGGAGAGGCTGGTTCCATCACTCACTATCTTTCACAATTTGGACTTGTCACCTATACTCTATGGCTCAGTTTACTCATCTTTTAAAATAGAGAAAATAACCAAGGCTAAGGCATCTGCAAATAGATGAAATAGAGAATAGAGAAAATAGAGAAAATAACCAAGGCTAACGCATCTGCAAATATCCTTATGTAGGAAAAAGCCAAGACACATCAATAGGAAGTCATTTTTCTGAACCATGTAACCTTTCATCAAATGAAAGGTTTAACTTCCAACACTATAGTGTAATATCAAATCAGGGCATTGTCATGCTCTATAGGACTTTTTCTTTTTTTTTCTTTTTTTTAAGATTTTTTCTTTTTTTATTTTCTTTTTTTTATTTTCTCTTTAAAAATAGAGAAAATAAAAATACATACTCACAAGGTTGTTTTAAAGACAAAATAAAATAATGCATACCAAGCACAGTGCAATGGCAAGTACAGAGTTAAAAGTCCATTCATTTTGCTTCATAAATGGTTGGAAAAATCTATTGGAGGACTCTGAAATTACTGATTAGACATATTATCAGGGTTGCCATAAAGGAGATTAGCATACTGGGCTTGATGAGAATTCATGATTCAATGAGTGAGAGAAAACATAATTCCTATGACACAGATAAAAATTATTTTACATAGCACAGTTTTTATTGCCTTTGTATCAGTGAGCTGCAGCAGAATCTCTGGTTGCTGATCTCACTCTGGGGGACCTATCCTGCTTCCTTTGATGAATTGATTCTTGCAGAATTCTAGGAGACAGCATTTGATTCTGCAGCTTTATGGGCAATCCCTTATTTCAATAATGACTGATCATTTAAGTTAAGTTTCCAGCCTCAGGTCATGCCCTTGTCAGAGTGCCCCAGCTGCTCCACAGCAGGCAGCGGCACTTGGCTCTCCATTAAGTGCATCAATGAAGCCCTGGTAACCATGGCAATAATCCTCAGAAGGCACTGCCCCATCACCATTCTAACCTTTTGACCATCCATAGTGCAAACCACAATTCCATCTGTTTAAATGTCTTAAATTAGGCACTCACAGACCGCCTTCAGTCACAGGAAGACACCACGTGTCCATGCTGACAGCTGCCCAATATCAATCAAAGCAACATGTCAATGATAAAATGTTGCTCTAACATAATTTGGGGCAAAATGGAGTCAGTCTTTTATTGCTAAAGGGCAGCCAACATTTTTCAATTCTTGTATTGTTCCGGGATTTGAGATGTCTGCTTATTATTTGAAATGATTTTCTGCATGAAAAAATATTTTCAGTGTTTCTTTAAGAGAAATTTTGGAAGAAAAATTTAAGAGTGTTTATTTAAAATAATACCTAATAGATCTTGGTGTTGTTAAGCTGCCTAACTTTTAAAACAAGAAAGAAAAATACGGTAGTGACTTTCTCCAAACAGCATCTCTGAAAGAATATGTTGAGATTTTAAATCTTCCCTGATTTCTCTGCAGCCTCTTTTCTACTGCATTCTGCTCCTTGTTCAGCACAGTGGGGGAACTGATGATGGTGTCATTTTTACAACTAGGCTTTTGATAGTTAAAGATCAACAACAAAACTGCTCCATCATTGTGGGAAAAAACAGTCTTTAATGTTCAACAAACTGACTCATATTCATCTTCCATCTCTATCTCTGAGCCTCTGTTGTTTTCAGTTTCCTCATTTAGAAAAAAAGACAAAAGTTAGCTATTTACCATGCTAATATGAACACTAATCAAAGCTATCCATAAAGTGTCAGGCATTAAAGCAAGTACACAATGAAAGTTCATTTCAGATCTCTCTTCCTTTGATTCTATACTCAAATTACATAAATAGCGTATTTCTAAAGTTAATATGAATAGATACACAAGGATGGGTTCATTTCATTTTTTCCCTTGCAGAGAATAAAAAGGTGGTATTGTCACCTCAGAAATCCTATCATACTAAATCCTAAAGAAGCTAAAAGATAAGTAAAGCAAACTCTTTTGTTCACTGCGAAGATAACATGTATCATCCTTAAGGATGGGGTAAGCAAAGTTCCCTAGGACTGGGATAGGCAGGAAATTGAGTCTATGGTGGCTCTGGATGAACAAGTCAGGTGACTCACAGGGAATTACTGAGATGGATGAAAACAGAAAACTATTTTCTTGGAAATGATGGCTTCCAAAGAATCTAATAAGAGGGTGCTTATAAGGAACATACTTTCCTTTTGCAAGAGAGAACATTTACAATTCAACATTGCAGGTCAGAAAAACAAATGTTAACAAGACTAAGAACCAAGATTAAGATACATTCTAATTCCAGAGTCAAGATAAAATCCCAGTTATTAAATGAATGGACTGATTGAGTTATTTTTAGAAGAAAACCTACTCAGGGGACCACCATTTCTTCATATAATATAGAAATAATGGGGAAAAAAAAAGAGGGCTGCTGTTCCCCAGTAATTGTATCCAAATTCAGGACATCAACCAAGTGCAAGTCTATGAGGTAAAGTAACTTCACCATTCTTTTGCCTTCCCTCAACCTCCATCTCCTGTCACTACAATGTCTTACTATTATTATTAGAAATACGATGTACAAGAACAAAGGAGACTTACAACTAGGCTTTTGACAGTTAAAGATCAACAACAAAACTGTTCCATCATTGTGGGAAAAACAGTCTTTAATGTCCAACAAACTGACTCATATTCATCTTCCATCTCTATCTCTGAGCCTCTGTTGTTTTCAGTTTCCTCATTTAGAAAAAAAGACAAAAGTTATCTATTTACCAAACAAGACTGAGTCAGCAATATATTCTTTTATATATTTACTGAGTTTCCACTTAGAACAATGTGCATAAGCTCTATCTAGGTGTGGATCCCTGTATATAAATATCAATTTCTAAATAAATGTAACTGATATAAAGGTATATGACAGCAATTGATAAATAATAAAATAAAAAATATTATTTATTATAGATTATATCATCAATTGATTTTCACAGAAATATCTTCTTCACTTTTACCAGACTTTCACATACAGGAAGGTCACAGGTACTCAGCAGGCTATAAAAAGACTTCTGTGGGGGAGGTCCTGTCCATGGACCCTGGTATCAAGGATCCCTATAAGTAAGTTACCCTGAATAAACTGTAAGTGTGATTAATGGACATGCTTGCTTCGCTCTTCAGACTATAACCATCTCAGCTTGGGAATTTATTTGTTCCCATAGCTGCACAGTAGAAACACATGATAGCAATGAAGTACCACCAGATAGTACTTCAACCATTCAGATACGATATTCATAGGAAAACTAAAGAGCAGTGGATATTGGAAAATGTATTCGATAATTTGAAATTAATGGAATTTGATTTTATTACCTCTTTTACTATAAATAATTTAATTTTTAACAATAGTTGTGTTTAACAGCTGGCTCATAAAATTCCTGAAAATTTAATCAACTGCACTTGTAGACCAGAAGAAACTGGCTCTGGGATAGCACTGGAAATGCAAAACACTGTGCTCCATGTTGGTCTGGACACTGTGCAAAACAACCTTCTGTGTAGGACAGAAACATGTTATGATAACTCCATTATTCATTATTTAATAATACTACATTCACTTATTCCATCAAACAACATTTATTTAATTTGCTATATACCAGACACTATAAAAAGTACCAGGAACAAGAAATATATGTGACAAATATGATTGAGGATTATGGTTCTCTGGTGACAGATATTTTATGGCCAAATACACCTGAGGATGTGTAAACCTAGACCCCCTAAATCATATACAGTGTTAGATAATAATCTACACTATAGGCATATGATGCTGCAAGGATTATCATTAAGGTTGAGTATTTATCCATATCATTATATCCTTAAAATTATGTTGAGATTTTGTCTCCTTGAAATTTACAGTTTTACACTCAGGATAAAGAGTCTGTCTTAACTTGCAGCTAAGCGAATATACAAAGATCATATAGCTATTAAAAAAGTGACTTGGATTCTAAACTCCAAATGCATGACTTCAAAGCCCCAGCACTTTCCACTGTTTCGTGTAGCTTCTCGTCACAGCATAATTCCCAATTAAAAACCCATGTACAATCCACATCCAAAATGCACAGGAAACTTTAAAAAGAGAAATAAAAATGCTTATCTCAGGGAAATTGTAGTTTTGATGGTGTGATTCTATTTGGGAATCATCTTTAAATTTAAATTTTTAATTTGGGCCTCCGCTGGTGGTACAGCGGTTGAGCGCTGGCCTGTGAAGCTGCCCACAGCCTCTGCAGTGCTCGTTCAATCCCCAGCTGCTGGCGAGGGTCCCACATGGCATGCAGACCTCTCCTGCCGTGCCCACTGCTCCCCTCAGCAGTGTACTTTGTCAGTCTGCCTGTTCCGTTACCCACTCTGTCTCTGGTGAATCCTCTCACCCTCCTGCGCTTCTGACTGTACCCAATGCTTGTGTAAATAAATAAATAAATAAATAAATCTTTAAAAAAAACAAACAAAAAAACTTAAAAAATAAATAAATATTTAATTTGCAAATACACTAGTGGGTACTTGACATGCAGAAGTTTCAAAGTCGTAACTGTGGAGCATAGTGGCCTTTTAATGAGCTTGGCAGTTTTAAGGGAAGAAAAATGCATTTATTGATTTGGCTCAGCTGTCTCCATACAGGAGCTGCCCGGGTAACCTCATTACTCTGGTATGTATGCTCTTATTCTTCAGCCTCAGAATTAAGGCTATAGAGAGCCAGCAGCTGCATTCTCAGCAAGACCTCGCAGTATCAAATATACCCAGAAGCTCTCAACTGCCCATTTTCATTAACATCAGGCACCGATGACAAATATCTTTTTTTTTGACCCACACATTATTTTCAGTCCATAGATTTTTTTAAACTCCTTTATATATCCTTGTCTAAACTAAGACATAATTCTTATTATTTCTAGATTCAGGCCTGATACTCAGGTTTTAGAGGAGATTTGAGTATATGTAAGCAAACCTTTCTTTTTCATGTGACTCATGCAATAACCAGGTTGGTGGTCAGACTATTTAATTGATCGAATACAAAGAAAACTGTGGTAACTGTAGAAATATAATATATATCTTAATGTTCTCTTCATTACTCAAAAAATTAATTTTAAAATATGCATTTCTTTTTCTTGTCAAGAGAACCTGTCGTCAGCGCTATTACTTTATTATTTTTCTCTCTTCTGTAAGGAAAAATAGGCTTCTATTCAGAAAGTGTGGCTTGCTGGAGTCTCCAATTCATCCTCACTTGCCACATGCAATGCATAAACTTATAATGTGTTAAGCTTCATAAAGAACTGATGACAAATTTTAGCTTTCCAGCCCAGGTTTAATTCCGCCTAGACTCTCTGTCCCCTTATATCAGCTCTGTGTGTTTTATGACTAATTAAATCACTTCTGCTGCAAAGATTTTAAGGGCTCTTAGGGAAAATGAAAACCTGTATTAATAAAATCTTCAGAAGTGCTAATGAATTGTGTTTGTCTGAATGACACTTTTTTCCTCTCTTATCCTTGAAAGGTCATGGGCTTTCAGAAGAGAGGTTTCTCCTACTGCCAAATTCTATGACATTCAAGAAAAAAGTTTGGTTATAAAGTTTCCTTCTTAACAGTAATATTAGTCCTTGTACGATTCTTATCTGCTTTTTAGTACTCCAGGCAGAAACTATGTTCAATTTATTTCTATTTGCTTAAGACAAAATATGGCATATTTAATCTCTTGCTACTAAAAAATAGATTATCTATTTTTAGCAAACTAATTTTATACAAAGAAACAGACGGAAGTTATGCCATGTAACTAGAGCTGCAGCTAAAGTGCTGGTCTCCCAAGAACCTACAATAACACACAGATATTTTTGATTTTCCCTATAGGTTAAAGTGTAAGTAGCAGACCTATTAGCCCATTTATCTTGGTGTCTTAAAAAATAAAAGCAGTTTGAACAGGATCACGATAAGTTGCCCAATGGAAAAAAATTTTTTGATTAAAACTCTGACTAATGTATCAAATCAAATAAAAAATGGGTGTCTACTAATCCAAAGATGAAATAAACCAGCCTAAGAACAGCTGACTAATGTAAATTATGAAAAAAAAGGAAAGATACAAGATTTTTCTACACAATAAGTGATCATGGATTTATAAGCTTAAAGTAAATGATGAAAAAATTAACAGCTCATTAACATGTCTATAGAGAAATTTTTAAAAAAGGAATATTAAGGGCACTTCCTAGAATGGTGGCACCTTGAAACAAAATTTGTGCCATTTTTTTCTTAAAATATACTCAAATAATCAGGTAGCAATATAAAATTGAGAGAAAATATGTATCAACACTGGGACTCAAAAATGATGCTTATCCACATCCCATAAAACATGAAGTCACAATTCTTTTCAACACAAGAATGTACCAACCCAAGATACAGCAAGAACCAATATAACCAGTTTCCTCTAGAAAGCAATGTAATTTCAAATTCTTCAACAAAATATATTCCAGTCAAACACAGCTGGTACAGCCCAATGTGCAAGGGCATGTGGCAGGGGTGGAGAAACCACCAAAGGCAGCTGGAACAAGTGAGGAAGACCCACCTGGCCACAGCACATTGCTCCTAACTGTGATAAAAGGACCAGAGCAGGGCATCCTGCTGACACCATGTAATGGCATGAAGGGACCGAGCAGGATCTCTATGATTGAGCAGACAGGGTAAAGGAGGAGTCCTGGAGCCTTCAGTGGCTTTTCAGGATTTTATTGGTATTTTACACAGCAGGCAGCAGTGTCGGGGGGTCGGGAGGCTGGCAGGCCTACCAGCCCCCAGCAAGTCTTCACTCTTTCTGGTCTCTCCGGTGTTCTCTAGTGATCACTGCTTCTCTTATGCTCTCTCTTTCGCCCTCTCATTTTCTCTGATTCTGCTCTGCTGGCATCCCCTGGATGCCGCCCTTATAAGCCCTGCCTTAGCCCAGGTGTGCCCACTTACGTATGTCCACACCCTACTCCAGGTGTCCACCATCAGGCATGAATTCAGGACCACAAGGATCCATCATCAATCCTAATGGTGGGAGGGCAGAAAAGCCTGAAAATCACTTACCCTACACACCACAAGCTGCAAGCCCCAGTGCAAAACAGCTCGGTATCGTGACCTCCCACCAGGGACCACTAGAGAACTCATTATATGTTTTATTATATTTGGGATACATGACAGATTTTCATAAGTGCACCAGATCAGAAAGTGGGAATTCGCTGACTGGCATGAAAATAGGTCTGACCATCTAAGTGAAATAAGAATTAACAGGAAAACAAGGCAGGAAAGAAAGGTGGAGACAGCGGTGACCCTCGCCTATTTAATTCCCAGCTGGGCACTAGAAAAGGAAACTCTTTTCTTTGAAGTATTCTCCTGGGAGTTCTGTTTCTTGCACTTGCACTTTCAAAAAACTACAGTGTTCTCTCAGTAACTTGATATCTCAAGTTTCATAACACTCTTGAGTGGGACAGTCAAGAGCTTACTGGTAGGCACTGGTTACAGGCAGAGGAAAGATACTCATGCAGAGAAAAGCATTCTTAACCAACTGTTCTAGAAAATCCTAGAGAGAGTTTAGCTATAGCAAACTGTGAAAATGAGGCTTCTGTCTCATCACTGCTATTTCGTCTTCATGGACACCAGGCTAGTTAACTGCTTTTATTTCCTCAAATGTAAAATAGTGGTAATATTGGTACTTACTTTGTAGGTTCATGGAAAGAGGAGGTGAAACTCTGTACAAAGAATTAATCATGGCAATTAGCTTAGAAAGCTTCAATTTGCTACTATTACCATCATCACCACCATCACCATCATCTTCATGATTTTCACCACCTAAAAGGACAAGAGGGGTCTCCCTAGAAGCTGGAAAAGCAAGGAAATGGGTTTTTCCCTCAAGCACCCCAGAAGGAACTAGCATGGCCAACACCTTGATTTTAGGCCAGTTTGACCAATTTTAGACTTCTGACATCCAGAAACGTGGTAAGATTATAAATTTGTGTTGTTTTAAGTTACTAATTTTGTAAGTTGTTGTAATAGCAATAGGAAACAAAAATAAGTCACTTGAAATTATTCTTCAAGAAGAAGGATGGTTTTGAGCACCACTTAAAAAATATATAGGAAGAATATTCTTGGAAAAAAGATTAATGCAAGGGAAAAAAGATGCATAGAAATAGAATCTTCTCAGTGGCATAACATTTTCAAGAATAACTGTACATCATGAAAAAATACAGAAATGAGTATGAAACTGTAAGGAAAATTGAAGAAAGGGATCCAGCAGAAGGTAATTGCTATGATTTGAATGTTTTTGCCCCACCGCCACCCCAAGCCACAAGTTGAAATCTCCCAAAGGTGATGATATTAAGCAGTGTGCCTTTTGGAGGTGTTGGTGCCTTTTAGAAGTAACTCTACAGAGATTCCCTAGTCCTTTCAGTTATGTAAGTATACACTAGTCCTGCAATCCAGAAGAGCATCCTCAACTGACCATATTGGCACCCTGACTTTGCAATTCCAACTCTTCAGTACTGTGATAAATTGTTCATAAGTCATTCAACCTATGACCTTTTGTTATAACAGCCTGAACAGACTAAGAATAATTTGTAATTGTAAAGTGATAAAATGATAAATAAATGACAATGAAATGCTAGATGGGGAAAAAGAATGTGGAATTCTTTCTAAAGAAAATAACATATTAGGTCCTCCCTGGTGGCGCAAGTGTTTAAGATGCAACCTATGAAGTTGTCTGCTGCCACTGCAGCATGAGTTTGATCCCCGGCCAGGGAGCTACCCCCATGGCTCAACAGACCTCTCCTGACTTGCACGCTGCTCCCCTCAGCAGTGTATTTCAGTTAATCTGCCTATTCTGTTCCCCACTCTGTCTCTGATGAATCCTCTCACCCACCCACCCCCACACACACACTGCCCTGTACCACAAGTTCTTATATGCATAAATAAATAAATCTTAAAAAAAAAAGAAAACATTAAATAAAGCATGGAAAAACACAATAGAAGAAAGTGTTCTTGTTCCAAATCTTAGTTGGTTTATATTAAGTTAATTTAATTGCAGATTCTTAAACAAAAATTTTGTTAAAAAAACTGTTATTAAGCAATCCAACTTAGCATCACTAATTGTATGACGGTCTGAAATTATGTGCTACTTGATATAAAGAGTATCATATCCTCTAAGAATAATTCTTACAACGAATATTGAACCTTAACCCAACCAAGGCTTTGGACCTAATTTCCAGTTTCTCTCAGAATATTCCAAGATGTGGTTTACCTGTGAATATCACATACAGATAGATGCATAATATAAGCCATTCTATAGTACAAATGGCCTTATCATTTCAAATCTGAATGTCATAAAAGTCAACTAAAACGTACAAATGGTAATTAAATAAATAAATAATTTTTAAAAAAATTATTTATGGGACATTTGGACAACTTCAAAGAGGGAATAGGTATAAATGACATTAAGTAAATACTATATATTGACTTTAAGGGATTAGTTTCATCTCTGTAATATATGAAAAAAAATTCTTTAAAAATAATTCATTCAGGCCTCCTTGGTGGCGCAGCGGTTGAGCGCTGGGTTGCGAAGCTGCCCACAGCCTCTACAGTGCCGGTTTGATCCCCGGCTGGATCCCCAGCTGCTCCCTGGCCACCGGAGGAGGGTCCCGCATGGCGCGCAGACCTCTCCTGCCGCCCACTGCTCCCCTCAGCAGTGTACTTCGGTCCTTCTGCCTGCTCTGCTCCCCGCTCTGGCTCTGGTGAATTCTCTCACCCTCCCACGCTTCTGACTCTACCCAGTGCTTGTATAAATAAAAATAAATAAATAAATAAATAAATAAATAAATAAATAAATAAACAAACAAATAAATAAATAAATAAATAATTTTTTTTAAAAATTATTCATTCAGATTCTTTAGGTGTAAAGTTTACAACTTCTTTGAAATTGTTCAGCATATATATATATATACGGACATATGAAAACAGGTTTGGCAAAATGTTAATGTACTTGATTCTGAGCAGTAAGTTTAAGCATATTCATTGTAGTATTCTTCAAGTTTTTTTGTATGACTGTCCTATGTGAATGAGTGAAAAGTCTTGAAAAGGGTAAAAATAAATAAATACAAAATTTACAAAAACAATGAAATAATGCCTTTGACTTTACTGTAGGTCTAATTTAAATGCATGATGTTAGTAACACCTGGGTAAATGCGATTAGGTGTTCTATTTGTCTTAGCATGTCAGAGAAGTGTTTAAAGTAAGGATTTGCACTGGATAATAATGTCATGAATCATGTTGTCATCTTGAGGGTAGCCATTATAAAAATAAACAAATAATTAATTATATGTTAATAGAAGAAGATAAAATATAACCCCCCCAAAAGGCAAGAAATTGGGGCCTCCCTGGTGGCGCAAGGGTTAAGCACCACACTAGGAAGCAATCCTCAGCAGTGTACTTTGGTCCTTCTGCCTGCTCTGCTCCCTGCTCTGGCTCTGGTGAATTCTCACGAGTTCCATTCCTGGCCAGCCAGGGAGCAACCCACATGGCACAATAGACCAATCCCGACTTCACCACCCTGCTCCCCTCAGCAGCATACTTCCGTCAATCTGCATGTCCTGTTCCTCACTGTCTCTGGTGAATCCTCTCACCCCCTGCATCTCTGGCCTGTGCCCCAGCTCTTGTATGCATAAATAAATAAATCTTTAAAAAAAAAGGTAAGAAATTAGAAAAATAAAAGTAACATTAAAACAGAAGGGTAAAATAGGAAAAATAAAGTGATAGGAGATAAAATTTCATTATATCAATAATTTTGCTGAATATAAATGAACTAAATATTCCAAGTAGAAGAATAAAATTAACACTGGATCAAACAATAATAACTGAAAAGCAAAAGAAAAAATTATATACTCATTAAAACATGTTTCTTAACTTTAAAGACAGAGTGAAATTAAATGTTTGTATATCCATTATATTATATATAAGCATACAAAAATAACAAAAATATGTCATATGTAAATGACATATATGTTATATATGAATAGGTTGTTACATGTGTATACACACAAATAAATGTAAAAAGGGTTGTGCCTACACAGATATGAGACAACGTAGACTTGCAGGAAAGAAAATGTATACAATTAAACAAGGATAATTTGTAATGATAAAATAATTAAACTGTCAAATGATATCACAATCTAAATCTTCATGCATCAAATAACTTAGCTTCAAAATACATAAAACAAAGCCTAACTGAAATAAATGGAAAAAAAGATAAATCCACAATCATAGTATAACAACTCTCTTAATAACTGATAGAGCAAACAGATAAGAACCCATTGGGGAGTAAGTCTATTGAAAATCCAGACAACAAAATTAAAAACCTGACCTAACTGACTTATATAAACATTCTACCAAATAATTAAGGCATTTATATATCTGTCACATGCAGAAATAAGTGGCTGAAATTGAATTAATGTTGGGCTATTTAGAAAAGGAGTAGTAAAAAAATCATGTAAAAGTGTCATGCCGTTATGGTGACATGAGTGACTGATGGTGACATGAGTGCACCAAGCAGTGTGTTGAATTCTCTTCCACCATCCAGACCAGAAAGACGTCTGCCCCTGGCCCCTGCAATCCAAGCTCACATGCTTTATCTTTGCACACTCTTACAAAACAAGAAGTTAGTTACATCAGATCTGGGAGTTGTAAAGACAAAAATACTACTACCAGGGGCCTTGCGTGTTTATTTGTGTGTTAAAACAAGAACCCTCATCACAGCATTTTTCTCTTCAACCTTGGTAGGCAAGACTATAGCAGAAGATGAAAGCACAGCTCACAACCTAATTATGCCATTGTTGATAAAAATACCTCATTGAAAATGAAAAAATACAAGACAAATAAGAAACCAGACAAGACATTTGGGCAATGCTGGTAACTGGAACTTTCCCAGACAAATCAGAACTTATAGTCACATTAATCTTGCCCCATTTATAAAAGACTGGAATTATTTTTCAGTTTGCTTACTCACCAATAATTCGGATGGGATGTATTGATTGCCTTTATCCCTGTTCTTTCTCCCACGTGCTTAGTGGGCAAATTCTCTTTTCATTTCAACAGCTAGAGAGCTGGCAGACACAACTTTCAACTAATTTCTTCTTTGCAGCCATGTTTCTAGATTCTTGTTAAGCTGAGGGTGGTTTGCATAAGTAAAATATCCAAGTACATTATTGGTAGAGTGCATTAGTGATTTACTTGTGGGAACTCCTTAGATCACCTAAGATACTAAGAGGCTTTACTCCCCTCCTGAATGCAAGTTGTTTTCTAGCAAATTGTTTTCAAAGAGACCCCAAATGAATATATATTCACTAAGGAGGAAGGGACAAAAATAGCCATGATTTCAACAAATTGCAACCATACTGCAGAGGGGTTACTTTCTGGCAGGAACACTGAATGTTTAACAGTGTGGAGGTGGAGAGGGAAGTGCTGAGAAGCAGAAATGTTTTTTTATAAATAATTTTAATGCTCTTTCTCTTGTGTAAATATTTTCATATTTTTCAGACTTTTGTTGAGTTTGTGCCAAGTTAATTCCTTATAGATTCTGATAGGTTTTCTCTCAGCCTTAAATTCACATTCTTCTGGGCTTTCTTATGTTTTTGCCTTCATAGGTACGTCAGTGGGAAATTGGAGAAGATTCACCAAAGGCTTATAGCCAGATTCCATTTTAAACTGAAAGTCTCTGAATCAATAATTTTTAATCAGGGACATGAGCAATATGCAGTGGACCTAACCAGAACTCATTAAAATACAATTCCCTTAAATACGGTGTTTCTGCTTTAGCCTGTATCTCTCATTGTATTATCACAGGTTACCAGATACACTGGGAGACAGCTCTTGCCTCCAGAATTAAAACTGACACCTCTTACTACAATTCTCCAGTACAAATGTTCAGAAAATATCTTCATACTCATTATTTCATACGCATCATCGTTCCCCTTCCAGGCCCAGAAAGATTATATTTCTCTGTATATTTGATTACTTAAAAAAAGTTTTGAAATTGCTGATTTAATCAAAGGCCCTGGGAAATGTAAGGTGTTCCCAGACAGAAAGCAGAGGTAGATTAGTTCTATTTTTTCTTTATTGTTCATTTATTCTGAAAAATTTCCTTTATCAGTTTGAGCTCTATCAACATTGCATAGATCCCATTTACCATATGGAATACAGGACTCATGTACATATTGATTCTGTTCAGTAAAAGCTACATAAATTTAATAATTCTGGAGACAGTTTTGACACTCACTATATTAACAAATTCTAAATTATGTTTACTTAAAACTGCTTATTCTGTGGGGTTAAAGGTGAAGTGCCCAATGGAAAACAACTGAATAAAGAAATTGTGGAATATATTCTCTACGGAATACTACTGAACTATTTAAAAAGAAATAGTGTCTTTTGGAACAAAATGGAAGGAACCTGAGGTTATTCTGAGTGAAGTAAGTCAGAAAATGAAAGACAGATATGGGTTGGTTCCACATATCTGTGGCATAAAAATAGTCTAAAAATACATACTGGTAAAGCACAGCAAAGGCCATTCTTAGACTGTGAAAAATATCCTGATTACAAGAGAAAAGAGAGTATAAGGGAGGAGGAGGTGGGGCATTGGCAAGGGAGTTTTGGTGGAGGGTGAGTGAAGCATATGCATATGTGGAGGAGTAAAAATGAAACCCCAAAGTTATATAAGTATGTAAATGACTGAGAAATTAATTGAAAAACTGAAAGGAAAAAATCACATCTTTAAAAGCCCTGTTTTCAAGTAAGTCACATTCTGAAGTACTGGGGGTTAGAACTTCAACATAAAAATAACAATTTTACTGAGGTTTCTTTTCTCCAGCAATTCTTTTATTTATTTGTTTATTTTAAAGATTTATAAAATTTACTTATGCATGCAAGAACTGGGGTCCCGGATAGAGGTATGGGGGATGAGAGGATTCACTGGAGACAGAGTGGGGAGTAGAACAGGCAGATCAACTGAAATACACTGCTGAGGGGAGCAGCAGGCAAGACAGGAGAGGTCTGCTGTGCTAAGTGGGTTAGCTCCCTGGCTGGGGATAGAATTCATGTTGCACTGGCTGGTGATAGCTTGATAGTGCTAAGACTTAACCCCTTGCACCACCAGGGAGGCCTGATCCTTTTATTTTTATATCTTGTTGATACCCTCTGAAAATATACCTTCACAAAGATATATTCTTTGACTGGCATGAAACAGGATTTTATAGACCACTCCAATTTTGAAAAAGAACAACTCACAGCTAGTGGATTCCGATCCATTACTTAGAAACCATTTCCTCCTTGGTTGCTTCCTGTCTCCCATTGTAAAATAATCACCTTCAAGCTTCCTGGCCAAGGTTTTGGTCTACACCTGATTCATATCCACTTTTTTGTGAGTTTCTTCATTCACCTATTATGTAACAGTGATTGATCAAACCAATTAGGATATATTAGCAAACAAACAAATAAAACTTTTGCCTTCAAATAGCTTACATTCTAGATGAGGCAATAAGTGATAAATTGGTACATTATATATTGATATATGCAAAGTGATAAGTGGTAAGAAAAATTTTAAGGAGCAAGGTATCTAAAGATGGTAAAAGCCAGGCAAGTTAATTTAAGTGACTTAAGATCTGGAAGAAGGGAGGAATTTGATATTTGAGACAGATTTGAGCTGATCTAGTTACATGTCAGCACCAACTGACAACATATACCCAGCTATGGTTGAAAGGAGCACTATGAACATAATGGTCCCCCAGGACCAAACCCACAAGGTAAGTTTCTGTTCCCTGTCTAACAAAGCTTACCTACAGGTGAACATAAACGTGTAGGAACAAAGAGAGAAGGACTATTGTGGTGGACTATGGGTGGTTTGGAGGTAGTGCACTATGGTGGTGGCACCTGGGGAGGATACTCATGATACCTCAATTGAAAGAATAAATACAGGGCCTCCCTGGTGGCGCAGCAGTTGAGTGCTGGGTTGCGAAGCTGCCTGCAGCCTCTGTAGTGCCAGTTCAATCCCCGGCTGCTCCCCGGCCACCGCAGGAGGGTCCCACACGGCGTGCAGACCTCTCCTGCCACCCACTGCTCCCCTCAGCAGTGTACCTTGGTCCCTCTGCTTGCTCTGCTCCCTGCTCTGGCTCTGGTGAATTCTCTCACCCTCCCGTGCTTCTGACTGTACCCAGTGCTTATATAAATAAATAAATAATCTTAAAAAAAAAAGAATAAATACATTATTTTTTCTTAAAAAAAATACATTTAAATTAAAAAAAAGAAAAACAGTGAAGGACCAGCTGCAGTAGCCCACCTGTGATTGTCTCAGCCCAACTGACCTGAGACTTGGGTAGGACCAATGAATTCATATTTGATGGTGCCCAAATGTTTATTTTAGCATTATCTATTGAATTGTCCATCAACTGCCCCAACATATCCAATTCTCCCCCTAAATACTATACCTGAGTATAATGGTTCCAATAAAAATGAATCAGGATTTTCATTATTTCATATTACCTTATATAATCCCACAGTTACTCTCTGAAGTTGGTATTATTTTCTTTTTACTAATGAGAACACCAAGTCTCAGACAGATTAAGGAACTTCCCTGTGTTAAAATACCAAGAAAGGGGTCAAGCTGGGATTCATACATAGACTCAACTTGACTGGACCCTGTGCTTTAAGTGTAATGCTTTACTCTAAAGATGATTGCACTGGACATGGGAGAAGTCCTCGAATTAATCTGGTCTACACTGAGAGGGAGTTATTTTTCCAATGACTCAAATTCAGGGGCAGAGTTTGGACTAGAAATAATGCCTAGGCTGGCAAGCTTTCTATTGCAGTATGCAATTATTTATTGCTAGAATACAAAGTTCCAGGAAGAAAAATTACCTGTCCTGGACCCCATTATTCCTTGGCTGGAATGATGATGACCTTCTAATGATGCCTCCTCTGGATAGCCACCCCTGTACTTCAGAACACTGTTACTTTCTCCTTCCTGTTTTCATTTATTATTGCCTTATGTCATCTAAATCATATCATAATTTATAGACCTTGTCCTTTTATCTCCTTTAAGATTAAGCCTCTTGAGAACCACTGTCATGTCATTCTCAGTATCCTTAATGTAGGAAAATAGATAAGAAAGCTGTAAGTATTCCTGGAATTGAATTTTTCTAAAATTTCCATTTCCTTGAGAAAACTATACAGCATTCAAAGTCTTATCAAAATAGAATTATGTGGAACTAGGAAGAAATATTCTCCTTTTTTTTTAAAAAATGAGGTGACATTGCATTATAACATAAGTTCAAATGTGCATCATTATGTAAATCAACATCTGTATATATTACATTAAGTTCACCACTGAAAATCCAATACTATCCTTCACCATACGATTGACCCTTTTTACCCCCTCCAGGGTCCTTGGGCTGTGTTTGTGTTATGTTATTTTGGTGAGTGCTATTGAATTTGACAGTTTTCTGAAAAGGGTGTTTGGGGGATTTAGCTTGAAGGGAGTTAATGAGCATGGATTACCCATACTCTTTCTGGCTTCACATCTGGTAACCACTTATTTTGTCTTACAGTCTAAAAGAGTTTATTTTTGTTTTATTTAGTTCATTTATTTGTTTTGTTTATGTACCACATATAAGTGAAATTATATAGTGTTTGTCTTTCTTAGTCTGACTTATTTTATTATGCATCTACCCTCTATTTCTAGCCATGTTATTGCACATGGCAGGAGTTCTTTTTTTTATAGTGGAGTACTATTCCATTATGCATATATACCACTTGCCAATCATCTGTCCACTTGTTTTTAGTCAAGTATTTATTAGATAACTTTTCATATTTATTTAGCCCAGAGAGCTGAATACAGAATTTTTCTCCAGAAAATGCAATTTTTTCCTTCAAATTATTGGGAGTCATCAACATTCCAAATTTCTTAAGAGACACCCTTTTGCGGTCTTGCTCATTAGTCCTGCAAGTGCACACACCATTGTAAGTATGGTTGTTGGTAAAAGCTGTTCAGCCTACCTAGCACTCAGAGGTTCCCCAGGCCCATGGAGGCCTGGCCAGGAAGGTCTCTACTGCACCCATGCATTGTGAAATGTTACACAAGAACAAGATGTACAGTCAGAAAACTTTAAGTTTACTTTCTAAATGAATGTGTTTAAATCTCTCCAACATTTTGAATCCAATAATATGGGATAATAGTATCTGCTCACTCTATTTCCTGGCAAAGTAGTACAAATGCTTGAAAAAGTGCTCATTGGCTGGTAAATAATGGATGAGCCCTAGCTATTCTTTGTTCAGATTTTGCTCATAATATCTACTTTTCTAACATTGGCATCAGCCTGTTTGTTATTCTAAGGATAATATAAATATCAATATAAATGAAATCTCATTTTATTTCAATATTTAGAGACATGTCCCAAACTATTTTTATTTCATAGAATTTTGTCCTAACTAATGGTATGGAGAAGAATTGTTCTCCACAAGCAGACACTGACTAAAGCAGTGATCTTGTAACAGTAAATTACAAATAAATTAGTAGGTTGAGTTGGTAAAGATCCCCTCCAGAGTTGTTGGGCTCTGTCTGTGTTATGTTATTTCAGTGAGTGCTACTGAATTTTACTATTTTCTGATGAGGGTGTTTGGGGGTTAAGCCCCCAAACTTGAAGGAAGTTAATGAGCATGAATGGAAAAGTGTTCTCTGATGTCAGAACAAGAAAACTTTGGAGACCAACATCATTCCCAGTGTCCCCGGTTTGTGCCTTTCTTACCTATAATGCATTCAGCCTAAAGATTTTTCAATAGAAAGGACAGATCAAAGAACCCTACACTTCTGTCCTTGCATAAAGTCATTGCCTTCAGATTAATGAAACACTATTCCTATAGGCAATTTCAAGCACAGAAAATGTTATCTTGTGATATCAAGGATTTTCCTGAAATTGTTACTTGAGATGTAATCTCTACCTGTTTCAGCAACTCATGTGGTTGTAAAGTTGGATACTGTAATTTTTTACTAATACATTTAAAACACAGAGCTTTTAAAGAAAATTATACAATTTTCCAAATTTTATCCTGCATTTCTAAAATTCCTCCATATTATGAAGATTGAATTTTTAACCTCCCATTAGAATACAGAGAACCCGGGCCTCCCCTGGTAGTGCAGTGGTTGAGCACTGGGCTGCAAGCTGCTGCAGCCTCTGCAGCCTCTGCAGCATTGGTTCGATACCAGGCCCCCAGCGAGAGTCCCACAAGGCACGCAGACTTCTCCTGCCGCCCACTGCTCCCCTCAGCAGTGTACTTCGGTCCTCCTGCCTGTTCTGCTCCCCGCTCTACCTCTGGTGAATCCTCTCACCCTCCTGCACTTCTGACTGTACACAGTGCTTGTATAAATAAATAAATCTTTTTTTATAATAAATTTTATTTTTATATTCCCCATACAATTGCAACCCCCCCATTCTGACCCCAATCCCTCCCCTCCTGCCCCCCACCCCCCAGAAAGTGTCTCTGGTTCATAGTTTTTTGTTGATTTTGATTTTCACTTTCTTATAGTTATTCATTTTCCTGGTCCCTTATTTAAGTTTTCTAGATTCCTGCTATGAGTGAGACCATCCGGTATTTTTCTTTTTCTTTTTGGCTTATTTCACTGAGCATGATCCCTTCCAGTGCCATCCATGTTGCTGCAAATTGCATGTGTTTATCTTTTTTGAATGCTGAGTAATATTCCATGGTATATATGTACCACATCTTCTTGATCCAGTCAACTATTTTTGGGCATTTGGGCTGTTTCCAAAGCTTAGGTATTGTAAACAGTGCTGCTATAAACATAGGGGTGCAGGTGCCCTTTGGAATTGATGTTTCTGTGTCCTTTGGGTAAATACCTAGGAGTGGAATTGCTGGATCATATGGGAGCTCTTTGTTTAGTACGTCCAGAAATCTCCACACAGCTCTCCATAGTGGTTGGACCAGTTTGCACTCCCACCAACAGTGCAGGAGAGTTCCTTTTTCTCCACAACCTCGCCAACATTTGTTGTTGCTAGTTTTTTTAATATGTGCCATTCTCACTGGTGTAAGATGGTATCTCATGGTAGTTTTGATTTGCATTTCCCTGATTACAAGTGATGTTGAACATTTTTTCATATGTCTGTTGGCCGTTTGCATTTCCTCTTCAGAGAAGTTTCTTTTTAGCTCTTCTGCCCATTTTTTGACTGGGTTATTTTCTTTGTTGTTGTTGAGTCTCATCAGCTCTTTGCAGATTTTTGTGATCAGTCCTTTATCATTAGTGTTGGGTGCAAAAATGTTCTCCCAGTTGGTGGGGTTTCTCTTTGTTTTTGTTATTGTCTCTTTTGCTGTGCAGAAGCTCTTTAATTTGATGTAGTCCCAGCTGTTTATCTTTGCCTTCACTATCACTGCTTTGGGTGATGTATCTGTAAAGATGTCTTTGATGTGCAAATCACGTAGTGTTTCGCCTATATTTCCTTCTATATATTTTATGGTTTCAGGTCTTATGTCTAGTTCTTTAATCCATTTTGAGTTGATTTTTGTGTATGGTGTGAGGTAGTGGTCAAGCAAAAGCATGTAGCAACCCAGTTTTCCCAGCACCATTTATTGAACAAACTTTCTTTGCTCCAATGCATAGTCTTTGCTCCTTTGTCAAAGATTAGTTGACCATAAATCTGTGGGTTTATTTCTGGATTTTCTATTCGATTCCATTGGTCTGTATGTCTGTTCTTGTTCCAATACTATGCAGTTTTGATGATTATGGCTTTGTAGTACAGTTTGAAGTCTGGGAGTGTGATGCCTCCATTCCCTTCTTTCTTTTCAGGAGAGCTTTGGCTATTCGGGTTTTTTTGTGATTCCATATGAATTTCATCAATAATTGTTCTATTTCTTTGAAGAATGACATTGAAATTTTGATTGGAATAGCACTGAATCTGTATATTGCTTTTGGTAGGATGGCCATTTTAATAATGTTTATTCTTCCAATCCATGAGCAGGGGATGTCTTTCCATTTCTTTGTGTCTTCTTCTATTTCTTTTAACAGTGTTTTATAGTTTTCTTTGTATAGGTCCTTTACCTCTTTTGTTAGATTTATTCCCAAATATTTGATTTTTTTGTTTCGATAATAAAAGGGATGGTTTTTTTGATTTCTTCTTCTTCAGATTTATTGTTTGTGTATAGGAAGGCTACTGACTTTTGCGTATTGATTTTGTATCAATCAACGTTATCCAACACATCAACAAAAAGAAATATAAAAACCATATGATAATATCAATAGATGCTGAGAAAGCTTTCGACAAAGTGCAACACCCATTCATGATAAAAGCCCTTGAAATTCTTGGGATACAAGGAACATACCTCAACATCATAAAGGCCATCTATGACAAGCCAACAGCCAGTATCATTCTCAATGGTGAAAAGCTGAAAGCAATTCCATTAAGATCTGGAACAAGACAAATATGCCCACTCTCACCACTGCTTTTCAATATAATACTGGAAGTCCTAGCCAGAGCAATAAGACAAGAGAAAGACATCCAAGGAATTCAAATAGGAAAAGAAGAAGTCAAACTATCACTATTTGCAGATGATATAATATACATAGAGAACCCCAAAAACTCCACAGAAAAACTAATTCAACTCATCAATCAGTTCAGTAAAGTGGCAGGATACAAAATCAACATGTAAATAAATAAATCTTAAAAAAAAAATACAGAGAACCCAAAGAAAATAAATCAAAAAGATCTAAGAGTTTCATAAGTCCAAGATATTCTACCCTCACCTCCTGGCAGTGCCTCCAGACTGCTGACACCAGCCACAAGTCAGCTGACATCAGAGTCTGGGGAATGCAGCCTGGAAAGGCCCCACACAGAGCCGAACCAGGGGGATGAAGGATCAACATGTTGGAGGGTCACAGGTAAATTTGATAGTAAACTTGATATAGTGGACATTTCACAGAGACATGAACTTACCTTTAGGTGAATGTGTGGAAATTCATTAGGCAGTGGAAAAAAAGCATTCAGTGGGCTGGAAAACAAATGCAAAGTTGAGTTCAGATCACTATATAGTCTTCTAGTCCCCCCTGCAAAAGTGTGTACAGAGTCTCATTACTAGTAACAGACAGTGGGTATATGGTGTAGGATGTACACTGAGGATTTAGTGTAGGATGTATACTAAGGATTAAGAGAGGAAGTACAAACTTCCCTGGGGGCTTCCCAGCTTAAACCTCACTCTCCAAATCATTTTTAACAGTTTAGTTCTGTGTAGCAGATGACCTAATAGAATAGTAATTTTATTCCTATTTGGTTTTTTACCATGTGTGTATAGTGTATCTCACACTTGTGTTTAAGGTACCGCAGTAGAAATAAATTGAGGAGTAAGAGTCTCAGTCCTCTACTCTGTTCCCCAAAAGAGACATTACTTTTCATTTCATTGATCCATGCATATGTAAGTGTTCATTAAAGTTTCAATATATTTCTAAAATACAAAAGAAACATCTGGGCATAAGACAGTTTGGAAGTCATCAGACAGTAATTACAACATAGGATTTGATGACATCACCTACATGATAGATGAGAAGTGAGGACTGTGTCCTAGGAACACCCTGGGAAGGGGCATGTGGACATTGTTCTGGGAATGTTCTATGCTGTTCTGACACCTGCATCTATGACTCTCACCTTACCTTAGACCAGAACCAAAGTTATCCATAGGGACTTAAATTTAAAACATTAAATTTTAAATTTAATGGTAGCCCTTTACTGCAGTGCCTTTTGGACAAATATTAAACTATCTAGTTTATTCAGAAAATAACACCGGCAAGCCATACAGTTAGATGTGTTTTTTTATAAATCTACCAAATCTATCTGTATTTCAACAAGAGATATGAAGGGACAAGTTTCTATTATTTTACTTGATTTACACCTCCTGCAACTATAACTCAACCTTTAAGTCTGTGCTTTTTTTAATTTCTTGCTCATTTTATCCTTTAAATCTCTGTTCAAGCAAAAATAGAGTGCCTATTTTCTTGTTTTAGTTCTCTTCTTAAGTGACCTTGGAAAGCTAAAAAATATCTTACAGTAAAGTTTGTTTTCTTGGGGTCTTGGTAAAAAGAGGATGAAAATGCTGGCTTGTCAACTAAACAGCATCAGCTGGTTACAAATGATGCGGTCCTTCTCAGGGGATGAGGCTATATCCAGGCAGAGGCTGGCAGCGCTAGAGCTTTGCACATAAATGAGTGATGCAGTGCAGATAAAATGCAAATCAACCTGTCTTCTGGGCAGCAAGCCCATTCAAGGAAGAAGTCTTGCTCTTTACTGGAAGCACACCATATTCCTTGTTCACATTCCCCAAATGCCTGTCATTTCTTCAAGAAAATATCAAGGAGAGGATTGGTCTCAGTGAAGGAGCTACTGCCCTCAGAGGGACACTGACCTTTCAAAGCAGTTATCAAATCCCATTCTTAAGACAGAATCATTTCCATGGATTTATACATAATAATTTTTGTTCCTCTATCTATTCATTTCAAAAGATGTTTATAAAACATCCCCAGTAAAACTGACTGAGAATATTTATGTCCATATTCTGACATTTGGGAATGCTAGTTGTTGCTTTAAAATTTGTAACTCTAGGATCTTAAAGACAGGATTTTAGAGAGCATTTTGTCTTATGGCATAATCTATCTTTAGCAGGAAATTTCCTTTGCAACATTCCTGGAAATTTCTGCTTGAACAGTCTGGGGACACAAGAAGCCCACCAAATACCAGGATATCTCACCTCTGAAATCTCCCATTGACACAAAGTTCTTTCTGCTAGAAAGCTGAAATTTGCATGACCTGTGACAATGATACACATACTCCTCTACTCTGTTGAATCCTTACCTGCACTTCCACATCAGATTTTTTCTTTTCTTTTAATTTATATTCGAAATACATTTTACACAACATTGTCTAAATTTAAGGTGTACAACATGTTGATCTGATATACTTATTTATTGCAATGTGATTTCCATGTCACCTTAACTAGCATTTCTATCATGTCACATAGTTATCACTTCTTTCTAGTGATGGGAATAGCTACAATCTATTCTCTCATTGTTTGATATTATCATATATTATTGTCTATAATACTATATTGGGTAATCAATCTCCAGGACTTATGTAACTACTAGTTGCAAATTTGTACTCTTAAACAATCTCTCTGTATTCCCCTACCCACTGCCTTTGGTAATTAAAATTTTACTCTTTGATTTTATAAATTTGTCTTTTTTTAGATTGTACATATAGGTGATATGACACAATATTTTGTTTGTCTCACTTATTTCTCACCGGCTGTCTGCTGGTGATTGATCTACAGTCTAATATGAAGGTTTAGATTAGACCTCATGTCCATCCATGTTGTTGCAAACAGAAAGATTTCCTTTTTCTTGCAACTGAATACCCCCCATTGTATTTATGTCTCCTTTAGCTTTTCATTCATTGATGAGCACTTAGATTGTTTCCCTATCTTGGTTATTATAAATGCTGCAACAACCTTTGGAATGCATATTTCTCTTTTATATCCTTGTTTAATTTTCTTTGTGTGTTTATCTAGAACCAGAATTTTTGGATCAGATGGTAGTCCTATTTCCAGTTTTTCAAGAAAGCTCCAAGTTGTTCTTCATAATGGCTACACCAATTTACATTCCCACTAATAATGCACAAGGTTTCTCTCTATGAGAACTTTTCATGTATTCCAAGGATGTCTCTGATTTCACAGCACAGAATCCACATTTCACATGTGTTATGAAGGACATATCATGCTGTGAAATTAAGCAGTTGCAGTGACTGACCTGCTTGTTTAATAAATTTAATGTATCTTTAATAATAATCTCTGGAATTTGAGTAGAAGTTTACAATTTGAAGCAACTTTTACATACTCTCTTAACTGTCTCCACAAAGTAAGGAGGAGGTTGAATGGTGCACATTTCTCAATTGAGGATATTTGTTCATTCAGCAAGTATCTAACAATACCTACTATGTGCCATGCATTGTTCTAGGAATTGAAACTGACACTGAGAAAATAAGGTATCTGCTCAAGTCCATGCAGTTTTTTAGGGGGAGATTTAGGAAAGCACACACAGATGTTCAATAAGTAGCAGATACTTGAGCAAATTTATTGTCTGAGACAAAAACAAGTATAGACAAAAACTAACAAAAATCAACAGGAGGGACACAAAGGTCATATACAAAGAAGAATCTTTTAAAATCAGCATTCACATCCAAGAGATTCATCCTCCAAGAGATGAAAGATATTTCATCAATGAAACAAAAGCCGACTTCTTAAAAAAATTATGAAGAGACCAATCAAAGAGAGATGTTAATAATTGAGATTTTTAAAACATAAATTTCAAGAAATCTCCCAGAAAGAAAAAAATAAAGTGTTGAAAAACTGAAACTATAATAAAGTTAGATAAACAGTACATACACATACACCTATAAATGTTACAGAAAAAGAAGGCAAAGAAAATGGAAGGTAAAAAATTATCCACTCGAGAATTTCAGAACATTTCTTAGAATTGTAGGATGTGCGTTCTCAGATTGGGAGCACCCAATTCATGCTCAAGCAAGAGATGAAAATAGAACTACACTAAGAATCTGTAAGTTTCCAAAACACTAGAGCTAAAACTCATTTTTTTTACAAAGTATCAAAATTCATTTTCACCACCACCCCCGTGTTCACAGCAGCATTCTTGGCAATAGCCAAGATGTGGAATCAGCATGCATGCCCACTGGTGGATGACTAGATCAAGAAATCAGTGTGTATATATCAATAAATATCCCAGTTATTTAAAAAGACGAGAACTTGCCTCTTGTGACAACGTGGATGGAACTTGAGGTTTTATACTAAGCAAGATAAATCAGAAAGTGAAAGACAATTACTAGATAGTGTCACTTATGTGGAATATAAATAACCAAGCAAATAAACTGATAAAATACAACCAAAATAACTCTTAGTCTCTGTGAAGAATATGTTTGTCAGAGACATTGTCAGAGAGGAAAGGGATTGAAAAGGAAAGGAAAGAGAAGGTCATTTCGATAGTATGATATAGTATAATATAATATAGTAATTATATAATATAACTAAATATATATAATAACGATATAACTAGAACTTTGGTGTGGGCAAATAAAACATATACATATATTGAATTGTGATGTTGTACCCTCCAAAATTACATAGTAAATTTTTAAATTAGTAAATCTGATTTAAAAAAATCAGATGATGTCAGATTACCCAATAGCAACACTGGAAGTCAGAAGACCATAAAACAATGATTTCAAAAAGAAATTAGTTCAGTATATGTCAGGGTATCATTTCATAGAGTTAAAACTTAGTCTCTGTGTTTTGTTCATCTTAACAATGCAGGGAGACACACTATACTTCAGAAAGGGAAACCAGTAGTTGCCAGGGGAACCAGGCCAGCCCACATGACCAACAGAGGCCTATGAGAATTCGGGAAATGCAGAAATAGGGCAAACAGAAGCAGGCAGGACCCCTCCTGTGTGGAAGGCCCACAGAAACCTAACTTCCCAGAAGATAGCTGGCAGAGACAAACTCCCCCAGTAATGAAATAGCCCATGAAAACAAGTTATACAGGAGAACCCCAAATCCTTTGTAGGGGCAGACAATCCCTTCCATCTTGCCTGCTAGTCCTCTTACCAGGACTTGCCTGCTAGTCCTCTTAGACTCCTCCCCCCCCCATAGAGAGTCTTATTCAGGCACAACATTCAATCAGGTGGAGAGTAGAAAAAAGACATTCTTAGATATTTGTATTTTTAAACAATTGACAGGTCTAGAAAGTAGGCTGAGCAGCATGGCAGCTGTGCAGTAAACAGAAAGAAGAGCATTTCAAAAAATCTGGGATATTTATTTTTTTAATGCAGTAATCTTGAAAAACACATTATGAGTCTTAACATATTGAGATTTACACCCTGGAGAAAAAGAACTCAGGTGTAAATTTGTGATAGGATAGAAACTCTGGTCAACCCAGAAAAAAGCAATTGTTAATTCCAGGAAAACAAAACTGATGAGAAAGAGAAACACACTATGGCATACATGCAGGAGTCAATGACTAAGTGTATTTATCATGTGAAGACAAAATGTTTACTCACCCACTGGTTCCTAAGCCAATCAAACATCATCATCACCTGGGAATTTGAAATGCAAAGTCTCTGCATCCTGCCAGACTGAATCACATGGGGGTAGGGTCTCGAGCTCTGTATTTAAACAATCCACCAAGGTGACTCAATGCAAACTACAGTTTGAGAATTGCTGATCTAACCAAGATCACAATAGCTATATTGGAAAGAAAGGCTGTTTGCATGTATGGAGGAGGAGAGGGGACAAATTCAGTAACTAATACTTAAACAAAGCATTAATAAAAGCAAGACATACAGTTAAGTGTGTTATTTAGATATATGGAAGCAGAGGAATGCTGCTATCAAGTTGTGTCTATGAGTTTATAGGACAACTGAGCTTTAAACCATGATCATATTTCAACTGATAAAAATAAAAACTAAATTATAAAAAGAGGACAGACTTGATATACATGGCACATTGAAGTAAGAATGTTTCTAGTTTGTAAATTATAAAGGAGATCTTGCCTAAAGATAGTAAAGATGTTCAAATCATTTTCATGTGTCACTTTAAAATCACTCATCCATCACAAACCATGGGGCTTGTGTTCCAAAATATTAAATTTTGGTTTTGTAATTCAATTGAATTGATATTAAATTCAAATTCAATTAAAATTACTTTGTTAGGGCCTCCTCTGGTGGCGCAGCAGTTGTGCACTGGGCTGTGAAGCTGCCTGCAGCCTCTGAGCGCTGGTTCGATCCCCGGCCTCCAGACGAGGGTCCCACATGGCGTGCAGACCTCTCCTGCCGCCCGCTGCTCCTCTCAGCAGTGTATTTCATCAGTCTGCCTGTTCTGCTCCCCGCTCTGACTCTGGTGAATTCTCTCACCCTCCCACACTTCTGACTGTACCCAGTGTTTGTATAAATAAATAAATAAATCTTTAAAAAAAAAAGAATAGTAAAAAAAATAAAATAAAATAAAATAAAACAAAATTACTTTGTTAACCTATAGGCAAGATTTTTAAGTAAACACTGGAGAAAAAGCAGGGCATAATGCCTTCTGTCACTGAGCATGCTATGATGTGCCACATTACTTAGCTTCCATATGATCCAGCAATTCCACTCCTAAGTATCTACCCAAGAGACACAAAAACATTAGTCCAAAAGGACACCTGCACCCCTATGTTTATTGCAGCACCATTTACAATAGGTAAGCTATGGAAACAACCCAAATGCCCCAAAACAGATGACTGGATCAAGAAGATGTGGTACATATACACAATGGAATATTACTCTGCAATCAAAAACATAAACTCATGCCATTTGCATGCCTCTTACCCTGGTAAGAGGACTAGAAACACGGATGGAGCTGGAGGGGATCATGCTCAGTGAAATAAGCCAGAAAGAATGTAGAGAATCCAAATAAGGGATCGGGGAAAAAAAGCAATTATAATAAAGTAAAAATCAAAATCAACAGGCAACTATAAACTCAGGGAGGGAGAAGGGATTAGGATCAAAACAAGGATGGGAAGAGCACAAGGGACCATGGGATGGTTCATGGGTGAATGAGTGGTGGGAATTTCATGGGGACTATAACCCAGATGAAAATGTATACATTGTACAAAAATGAAAATGATATAAAAAAACATAAAATAATAATTAGAAAAGCACAATTAAAGATAATGTGTGTGTCTCGTGTGATCTTTATAGCAATCTTATAAAAAGTATAATCCATAGGTCAGAGATGAGGAAACCTTGGCATCTAGGAGTTATTGACACTTCTTGACATGGCGCAGCAGCTGGCAGGTGTGCCTGCCGGGCCCCTGTTAAACTAGACTCAGATTGTAATTATTTACATTTCAACTTGTCAGATTGTGCAGCATTTACAGACCATGACAAAAGGCAGAGGGCTCATCTTTCTTTGCTGGAAGGAGCTCCGCAAATTAAAGCAAGCAAGTGGCTCTGTGCTTTTCTACACGAGCCTATTCATCACCAAAATACCACAGGCAGCTTACTCGTGAAGATGTCTTTTCTAAAAATAAAGAGATCAGGCCCAGCTCTAGATGGAGTATATGAGGGAAAGTCTTATTCATGAAGCTTATTTGCCTTCTTAAAATTCTGCTTCAGGCTCCTCCTGGCTTCCCGGACTCAGTATTTAAGCCCCCATGGCCCACCTCGTTTCCTGAACTACTTATCATACAGGGTAGACACTAAATAATGCAACCGGGTGAAACACTCGCAGGTTCCTGTCTCCTGTGTGTGCTGATGGGAACACAAAGACCCCCATCTGAGCAGCAAGCACAAAGGAGTTCACAGTGTTGCACAAGCCAGGAGGGAATGGTGCTTGAGACCAAAGCTATAGACTCTTACACTTGTGGCTTTTTTGATGTTTTGGTCTTACTTTATAGGGAAGTTATACATATTTGTAGGAAGTTTTATATATGCATTGAGTTTCAAAGCAGGTTTGGGAATTTCTAAGGGCAGGCACATGTGCTCATAACTCAACATCCTCAAACATACTTCATGTATCCCATGTTCAGTTGGGGTGGAGATTTAAGCATTATAATCAAGGGAGGGAGGTGGACTTTCTAAGCCAGGAGACAGAGCTCTGTACCCTGTAAGTAGACTTCCACATCCACTTGGGGTTGGATTGGAGCTTGCAATGACTTTTCAGGAAATAGTAAGCACTGTCTGGGGGCCATTGCTGCTTAAGTTGACCCGGTAGTATGCTGCCTACTATGCGACTCGGACTGCCTTTGGAGGAACACCTGGCAACTTAGACGACAAAGGAGTGAGGTTAATAAGGAAGAGAAGACTCCTCTTTTCCTGAGATGGGTGGTGTTTCAGGAAAGGAAGATGGTCAGGTGTCAGCTCTTGTTATATTGACTGACCACGGAAACTGAGGTACTATGCAGACTCTTAAGATGGCTGCCATATTGTTCTTGCTTGAAAAAAATCACTTGAACACTGTTTTGCACACACTCAATCTTCATTATGGACCACAGCACGAAGGTCATGTTTCCCCAAGACAAGTTTTCCTGGATATTTGAGATAATCTTACCTCCCAAGCATGTACAACTTCCAAGCCCCTGCAGCTGTGCCTCAGCCCTGTGGCCCTGAGACCCTTGGCTGCTACATTTCATATTATTTCCCATTCTGAGTGCTGTGCTTTCTTCTGTCCAGGAAATCCACCCTCAAACTGGCTTTTTTCAACCACATAATGATCTGAAACCCATTCTCTTGGGGCAGGCTCACCTAATTTCCAGAAGAGCAGGCCCTTGAAATAAATTCAGTAACTAAATTCAGGAACTAATCAAAATGATAATACATGATGATGTAATAGAAAAAGCATAGACTTAGAAGCTTGGGGCAAGACTGAAAATAAGAATATTTTCTCTTTAGGCTCTGTGTATAGCTTGGCTCTTTCTATTGACATGAAAGATAAATTACAGAATCCCAAGGGACACACTCACTAAAATGGTTCACTCTCCTTGTATTCTGTCGTAAAAGCAGTGTCAAATATCATCCAGCTCATTTCCAGCTATGCTGCCATCTTCTGCAAGAAGCAGGGACAAAAGGCATTTCCTGAGCCATTACAGCTCAGCTGGCTGGGTGGCGAGGCAGACAGCAGGCCTCCCAGCCTGACCTGGCATCCATCCAGTGGGGCAGAGGGTATCCAATAGTGGCAGAGGCAAGAGTTCTCATCCCTTCTATCCTGTCATCAAAGAAATGTTGCTTTTCTACAGAACAAGTTTCTATTCTTTAAACCTTTTTGTCATGAAATGTAAAACATAAAATGCATGCAGAAGAATACATAAAATATAAATGCAATTTTAATAATTCATTCTAAAGTAAACATCCCTAAAACTACCTCCAAGGACAAAAAAAAAAAAAAAAACAACAAAACACATTATACCCCAATAGTACTCAACCTAATGTTCTTAATCAAGACTCAATCCTATATCCTGGAATAACCTTGGCCTGACTTTTAGAGTAACCATCTCCTTGCTTTTCATTATAGCTTTCATACTTATATTTGAACTCCCAATAGTGTAGGCTTTTTCTATTTTTGATCTTTATATAAGTAAGATTATACAGTATGTATTTTTTGTCTGACTTCTTTTGCTCATTGTTATATTTTTGAGATTCCTCCACATGCTTGTCTACTGAATATATAACACATGTCCTTTCATTTTCATGGTGGATAGTTTCCTTATGTAAAATATTAAAATATATCCATTCCTGTTGATGAACATCTGTTTATTTCTTAATTTGAACCGTTTTGAATATGCTGCTGAGAATATTTTTATACACACCCCAGTTTAGTCTATAAATCATAAAAGTTACTCTAAAAGACATTTTGAAATGAACAAGTTTGAATTCACGACCAAAAGAGTCTTCTTAAAAGGGATTTTTCATCTTACAAGTTCTTTTCTCTTGTTGCCAATGTATAGTCAGCCCAGCAGAGGAGCATACAGATTCCTATTGCTGTACTAGTACTTTTGATCCACTTGTAAATTGGAAATACCTTTTTCATGACAACCTCAAAGAAATTTGGGGTACTAAAAGCCTGTGTTCCCAGGGAATGCTAGAATTTCTGTCACTACTTGCCAGTTAGAAAACCAAGGGACTGTGACATGACTTTGTCAAGCTTCAGTTTTATTTTATATTAAATTCAAAAGATAACATACTGTTATTATGCCTGAATTATAATATACACAGGGTTTTTCGTCATCCAGATAGTTAGCTGGCTTAGTTAAGCAATTCAGAAACATTGTGAAATAAATATTATCCCCACTTTCTACTTTAATATTTCAATCTCTTGTGTTGTTTTGGAGGATAAATGAAGTATGTGCAAAGTCCTCTGCACAGTATTGAAATTCTACATATTTATTAGAGTTGATCTTGCCTCATCATAGTCTGACCATTTTCTTTTTATTTCCAGATGCTAAGTACATTTTATGTGCATCTGGCTAAATTAGTACACCCAATTTTGTTGTCACATTTACTTATCTTTAAACCCTTTATTTTCATTTGTGTCAGTCTAAAGTAAGTGTAGCAACAAGAAGACCAAAGAAAGCCAAATTAATGTGGGATCTAAATTGTGTTTTCACCCACATTTAGTGATGTTCTATAAAATATCTCAGTCACCTAATAAAAACAGTGAAAAATTAGAATTTAGACTTTAAAAATAGCTTTTATTTAAATAAGCCCATGCCCTCTGTCCTCAGACAATACTGCTCAGAGCCAAGAATTGCATTGACTCTCCTAAATTTAGGTTACTAAGAAAAATAGGGAAAGATGTAAGGACTTTTTGGCTCCATTTACAATCTAATTTTCTCCATGCATCAGGTTTAGGGTGTTAGCATTGTTTCACTGTGAGTTACTGTTTCACTGTGAAAGGAAAGGAAAGTATCTTCTGCACCCCCAGTTTACAAGCTTGTCATGCCACAGGATTAGGGCAGGAGGCACTCTGAGCACACTTCTTAGAATGGGACGAAGCTGTCTGTCACAGAAGAGGAATGAAATGCACAAGGGGATGGAGAAATAATTATGAAGCTGCCTTTGTTCCCCCATCAGTTCCCCACTGAATCCCAACTTCAATCTTTTGATGATCAACAGAACAATGCAATTTTCTTACAAGGTTTCTAACAAAATTTCTAACAAAATTCCTTAGGTTTCATGGCTGCTGACTTAAAATGAGAGGGGAAAGAATTACATGTGGGTCATTGGGCAGGGAAAATATTTATTAGAAACTGTAAGACAATACTAGCAAGCATGGTTCAACTGTGCAATCACAGTCTTTGAACAGATTTCATCTTTACCACTCAGCATTACAGATAACGCATAATTATTGTTTAAAAAAGAAAATGAAATTCATTTTCTTAAATCTGGTTTGGTTTTTTTTTTTTTTTAGTTCAAATTTAGAGTCTTGAAGTCAATCCCTTGGGCACTTATGTCAGAATCTTTAGCTCATGTCTGTCTGAAAGACTGATTCCTGAGGGTTCTTTATCATGTAATGGGAGATGATGGCATGCTTTGCTTAGAGACAGGGGCCAAAAGAAGCAGTGGGGATAGTGTTCTAGAATCTCAGCAAAAAAAACCATGTCAGCAAAATCAAGCACCAAGTTACGGCCATTTGCACCTGGCCACGTACCAAGCCAGTCCTCTAGTCATCAATGCAATTCCATTTCCCAAGCCTGGAATTAGATACAATATAATCCCTGGCAAAGGTTTGTCTGTGGCAGCAGCTAATGTAAAGTAATGGGTTTGAGTGGATGATATGGTTTATGTAATCTGTCTCATTCTCTTCTGGCTGCAATGTGATTAAGTAATCCACACTATAATTTAAAATTGGCTAAAGAATTTTAATAAATTTTCCATAATTCACTGTGATAATTGTTCAGTATATGAATTTCAAGCAGTAAGCAAGTTTCAGTTTATGAATTTTTTTTTTCTTTTCTTTTGAAATTCCCCATATATTCAGGAACCAAATGTATCTTCTTGAAGGGAAAAAGACAATAAGCAAGTAAAATAACACTGGAAAATTGCTGAATAATTTTAGGAACACCCAGTCTTCCTTGCAGTCAGACACCAAGTCACTTCAGTACTGTAGCTTTGAGTTCAGCAGCCAAACTGTATCACTGTCTTCTAAGATAGGAAACTTCCCTATCTTTTAGCTTAGTTGAGAGCAAGAAACACTCCATAACAATAGCTGCAATTACTGAAGTACTTACTATTTGCTAAGCATTGTACCAGGGGATTAACATGATTAATAGAGTGACAGAAAAAAACAAACAAACCCATAATTGATGCAGAAAAGCTTTTAACAAAATCCAATATAATTTCATGGTTAAAAATAACTCATAAAACTAGGAATTTAAGTGATTCCTCAATATAGTAAAAGACCTTTATGGCAAAACCCACTATGTACTTCATACTCCATGATAAAAGGCTGAAAGTTTCTCCTTACAGAACAAGAACAAGTCAAAATTGTGCTATTTCATTGTTCCTACCCGATATCATACTAGACGTCTCACTAAAACAGCTAATCTAGAAAATTAAATAAAAGACATTCAAACTGGAAAGAAAGAAGATATCTTTACTCCCATATAACATAATCTTACTATAGAAAACATTTTTATAATCTGCAGTGCTAGATCTCAAAAAAATCCATTTTCAGCAAAATTGCAAGGCATAGGATCAACACACAAAAATTACTTGTGTTTACACAAAAAGGTAATGAACAATCAGAAATAGAACATAAGAAAACAATTTTAATTACTATAGCATCAAAAATAAAATACTTGCCAATAAATTTAACCAAGTAGATGAAAGACATACACACTGAACACTACAGACCATTGCTAAATGAAATTAAAAATTTAAGTACATGCAAAGATTTTGATATTCATGAATTGAAAGACTTAATGTTGTTATCAGTCATACTCAAAGTAACCTATAAGTTCAGTACAATCTCTATCAAAATTCTTTTGACCCTTTTTTGCAGAAATGAAGGGCTGATTCTTATATTCAACAGAATTGCAAGGGAACTTGAATAAACAAAACAATCTTCAAAATGAACAAAATGAACAAAGTTGAAGACCTCACACCTCAACAAATTACTTATATTTGTATACTAATATAATTATATATATTGCACATATACATAATATATTTTTAAACAACTTTTTAGAGATTTATTTATTTATGCATGCAAAAGGTAGGGCACAGGCCTGAGAAGCGGGGGGTGAGAGGGTTCACCAGAGACAGAGTGGGGAGCAGAACAGGCAGACTGACTGAAATACACTGCTGAGGGGAGCAGTTGGCTAGACAGGAGAGGTCTGCCTCGCCATGTGGGTTGCTCCCTGGCTGGCTCGGGATCGAACTCGTGCTGCAGAGGCTGCGGATTGCTTCATAGTGCGGTGCTTAACACCTTGTACCACCGGGGAGGCCCAATATATGTAATATATTAATCTAGTAGCAGTCATACTCTAGAGCCCACATTTTAACAAGAATGTTGTACTGACATTGTCTGGCAGGCTGTAGACTTTCCAAGACCAGGTCACAGCATGCTATTAGTCTTCTTACAGCTGTCCTCGAACAGTATCTGGATTTTGGTTTCCTAAACAAGGCAGGAGAGACAGTTTATCTCTAGAACATAGCTGGTTGCCTAATTTGAAAATCTAACTTCATTTGTGTCCAACACCATGTCTGCACCACAGTGCAGATACAGGGCAGCTATAGAATGATAAAGGCCCTGGTATGACACCCTACCTTTGCATACACTATAGGATAGTTTTCTGTAGCACTGAGATCTTGGCTTAGACCGACCAAACTCATAGAACCAGTCACTGATTTTCACAAAGCTCTGTTCACCATTCAAAAAATATTTATTAAGAACTTACTATATACCAGGCATTTCTGAGTAAAGATAATAAAGCGTAGACTTTGCCCTCAAAGCTATATAAAGTAGTATTGATTGAACAATGCCACAAATGCTTTTTAAAATATTTACTTAGCATGACGTGATAACACAGAGGATAGAGATGTAAATTCTAACTTGTCTAAAATGTCATAAAAATCTTTACTGAAACAATTACATTCATTTTGAACACAAAATGATGTGAGATATGTATTTAGCCTAACTAAATCACACGTCAGAGCCTTGATTCCACTATAAGAGAAATAGGGTGAAAAACATTATTGTAATTTCCAACATCTGAATCTTCACAGAGATAAAATCTGAAAGAAGACATAGGGAGGCGAAAGATCTTTGTAAATTATAAAATGTGCCTGCTGGAACAAAGCTAAATAACATGGTGATTTTTCGAAAGGAGATGCATATATTTTCTTCCTCCACTCCAGACTCCTCAACTACAACTAAATAAGCTCAACATCCTAATTACATTGTGCCTCTTTAGGCCCATCCCCAGTTATTAGCTGATTAGAAGGATTGTTTGTTTGTGGATTTCATTTAAATTTTGACTTTCAGGGATAATTGTTAATGGTGTCATTAAAGTAAACAGTTCAGGAAAGCTGCCAATGTGTGTACTATGAATTCATCACTGTGCTTCTCCAGGCACGCTGGACAGGCATAGAAATGGCCCGACCAACTAGACCCACATTATCACACACACACAAGTGAGGTATACAAAGGAGTCTGTGAAGGAAATTGTATCCAGACTGCTCTCTTGTGTTCTCTGCACCCCCACCAGCATCACCACCAGCTCATACAAACTTGTGTTTTAACTTCACGACTCTCCAATATTTGTTCCCATTTCCTCTCTCTCCCTCCTTCTCTCATTCTCTTACTCTCACAGACACACAGAGAGACGCATCCTTTCAGTCCTCCTCATTTAGAGGTCATCCACTTGGGGGAAAAAATGACCTGAAAATAAATCAGTAAAAGAGAATGTTTTTTCCTAAAATATCCCCGTCAGCCCTTAAGTTCCCTTAAGATCCCTTAACATCCTTAAGATCCTACCAAGGTATTACAAGCCATATTTATTGCCCAACTTCCATGAAGCCTTTCTGGATTGCTCCAAACTGTATTGCATTACCCTTCCTCAGACCCCAAGGGAAGTTAGTCTGTTTCCTGCACATGCACAAGTGTGGGTCTCTCTCTCAGTACACTCACACCCATGTTCCTTGTGCACTATTGGTTTGTCTCTTGAGCAATTCTTTGATCTGTAAACTCTGTCAAAATTAAAGATAGTAAATTGTTCTTAAAATAAGTATCACATCATCAAGAAGATGTGGTACGTATACACAATGGAATATTACTCAGCAATCAAAAAAATAAACTCATGTCATTTGTAGCAACATGGATGGAGCTGGAAGACATCATGCTCAGTGAAATAAGCCAGATGGTATCATAGCAGGAGTGAGGACCAGGAAAAAGACTAATTATAATAGAGTAAAAATCAAAATCAACAAGCAACTATAAACCAGAGACACACTACAGGGGGGTAGGAGGGAGCAGGATCAAAACAAGGAGGGTGGGAATTGTATGGGGACTATAACCAAGATGAAAATGCACACGAGCAAAAATGAAAAATGATGTAAAAAATACATAAAATGAAAAAAATGAAAAAAAAAAAGTATCACATCAGTCCCAGAAAAGGTGCTAAATAAATAACTCCTCTGGCCTCCCTCTCTTTTGTACTTCCAATGGCTAGCATAGCAGCACAGCTGTTGGGTAAAAAGAATGTCAATAAATAGGATAAGGAACTATTGACTGATTTTACCATGTGGTATGTCAGTGTTCTATCCCCTTCAGCATTATAGAATTTTCCAAAGCTATGATGAAAGAACTCAATGCTCCTTATGCTCCTCCCTCAATTTATTTCCTCTCAGCTACTTCCTGCCTAATTACATTGTGCCTCTTTAGGCCCATCCCCAGTTATTAGCTGATTAGAAGGCTTGTTTGTTTGTGGATTTCATTTAAATTTTGACTTTCAGGGATAATTGTTAATGGTGTCATTAAAGTAAACAGTTCAGGAAAGCTGCCAATGTGTGTACTATGAATTCATCACTGTGAAAGCCCTCACTCTGCCAAGCCTGCACAGAATGTATAAAATATTTAGAATGGAAACTGAGTTGTTCATGTAGCAGAAAATATCCCAGCAGATCTGCAGCTCAGCACAGAACAGCAGGGAATAACTTGAGCTCAGAAAACTCGATCACACAGAGTTATTTATGATGAAAAGAAGAACTCTTGGCTGGGCTTAGAGCGTACCCGGAAATTTAGGTCTTGGGAGGAACATGGTTAGTGGATGTCAGTTCCTTGCTCATTAACAACCACCTACAGTCGCTGTGTCTACAGACCCTACAACTCTGTTTTCAGAGACAGGGAGGTTATTTTTCCCATCTGACACCCAGTCTCAGCCCTCATGACAACCAGCCATTCTAACAGCCTGCATGCCCTGTGATCAAGCCATGTGACTCACAAGCTTTTCACATCAGAGGATTCAACCACTAGCTTCCCCTTTAGATGTCCTTGAGCCTTGTGATCATCCTCTGCAGAAATGCAATTTTGGTTGCTGAAAGACTGGTGCTTTTAAACACTATTCTTATTATTGAAGTAACATTGGTTTATGACTATGTATGTGATTCAGAGGTACAGATTTACACCTCTTCAGATATTAACTGTCATATGTTAGTGAGTGGTAGAGATGTAGGAAATCCCATATCATAGACTCACCCAACATAGTAGAGTAAAGCACATATGAGTTGTGATTTCTCCAGAACTGGAAAGCCTCCATCATTCAACATTACAATTTCCTCCTACCTAAAACCCCTGAAAGTGAACAACTGAGTTTTTCTCTTTAATTAGAAATCAGAATCAGCATTATAGATTCACCCAGGATAGGTGATCCAGTGACTTACATTCTCACCAGAAAAACGTCACAAAGCCTGTTCAACCCCCCAGGTCGTGAGCCTCTTCGTGCTATTATGAAGTTGAAATTGTAGATGACAAGAATTGATTCCACATCTATGAGTCAAAAGAGAGCTCATTAATTATAACAGAGCAGAGCTTCAAGCTGCAGTAGAAAATGGATGGAGACAAAGGCAAATGTGTCTTCTAGAAACAACTATTTGTATTTAAGTATTCTAATTATCAATCCTTCAACTCTCCTAACTTATAAGATATACAGGATAACCAACAAATAGAACTAATTGAAGATTCTGGTTCAAGGTGAAAATAGAACCTAGTTATTTAACTATCCTAACACTTGAGTCCTATTAAAATGATAAAAGAAAAATAAAGGTTGAAATCTATGCCTGAGTCTAAAACCAGGAAGCCATGTCATTCACATGCACAAAATTTCACGGGTTTTTGCAAGAGACAGTACTGACAAGACCAAGCTGAGGCATCACCAGACCTTCACCTGCATCACTGCATGGAAGAAATTCCTGGCAATAAAAGAAGCAGGGAACACAAACAGTCCCCATTAACCATTCAAGGTGGACCAAAGGATGATCAGTTCAGATTAAATAATGACATGACACTGTCTCTACAAGGGAAGCAGAGCAGTTCTAACACCCAAGAAGAAATTGGGCTACCTGATCCCTTCCAGGCTTTCATCTGGCAAGGCCTTGCAATATGCGAGGGTGGAAAGCAGTGAGTCTTAACCAATGAGAAAATTCAGTCAAGATGCTGGTGAAGAAACAAGAAAGAAGAAAATCGTTCACTTCCCTGAGTGCCTGCAATAAACAGAATATATAAGAAAAGGGAAAAGACCTTTTTTAAAATAGAGGTAGGGAGACTATGTAAAGGACATGGGTGATCTGGTGGTGGGAGGCAATGGTGACTATATCCCAGGGGAAATCCTGCACTGTCAAACTGACAAGGATGTAGAACAATGGTACTTCGATAACAACAACAATAACAAAATAGCCATGACAATTTCAGTAATTCAAGATTTAAAGTTTGTAAGCTGAGTCTTAAAATAAAAAAACAGTTTGTCAACTATAAAACAGCTTTATTATAAAAAACCATTGAAAGAAAATAGAAGCAATGGTTTAAACAATATTCTTCCAAAACATGACCCCAAAGGCAATAAAATAAATTAAAGCAAAAGAACAATCAGTTTGAAAACAAACATCTAATGCTAAAATTATGAAGCACTTTTTCTAAAAATAAATAAATTTAATTATATTTTAAATAAAATTAAAACATTGAGGGATACAAAGAAATCAATCAATATATGACAAATCCTGGTACAAAAAGCATGCTTTCACATTAATGTGATGTGAAAAATAGTTTTTGAAACCTCAAGAAAACACTAATGAGCCTCAAATTATGAGCAAAATATTTAGACACACTACATACAAATAATATTCAAATCACCAATATAGGATTTTTAAAATACAAAAAAGACTTTCCAAATTATAATCTGTCAATGGCAAGGATCATTAAAATGGACACTATCATGTCTGTGAAACTTCAATTATAATCTTAAATATATGTATAAAATATGTATAAAATTTATTAATGGATGCACCTTTTTTTTACAATGTAATGACAATAAAATAAGGACAAATATATCCAAAACATAGCCAAAGGATGTAAATTGTAGTACTTTTCAAAATTGGAAGACCAGACAGACATGTAAAAAATGGTAACTATGTGAGGTGATGAGTATGTTAAGTAATCATTTCGCAATATAAACAAATATCAAATCATCAGGGAAACACCTTGATTTATACAGTTGAATGTCAATTATATTTCAATAAAGCTAGGAAATTCAAGAATTGAAAAATAAAACTATAAAAGGATTAGAAATAATCTGAACATTCAGTTTCAGGGACTGATAAAAGTCATACAGTTGTAAGAAGTCATTAAAAACATATATCTAATAGAAACTGCATATTTAAAATGTGTGCACCCACTGCAATTTAATTCTGTTATACATTTATCCATTCTGTCACTCACTCATTTATGGTTTTATAGACCTTGGATTTTAGTGGAAATCTATCTATCTAATGACATACATTTAAAGGGCTAGAGATCGAAATGGCAAGTCATTATCTCAAGCTGATTGAATTTGTTTCCTATTTTTCTATGGCAATTTTGTAAAATTAAAAAGATTTTAAAGGACGCTGAAGAAATAACAATAACACGGTTGAATTAAGTCCCATTACTAATTACCATTAGTTTGAATGCAAACATTTACTTTGAAATGAGCTTCCATGTGGAGTCTACAAAGAAAGTAATAGATTGTTGCTTAATTACTTGATTGAATTAATACTTTTGTGAAAAATGTTTCCTCTGCAAATGAGTGTGAATAAAAAGTGATGAGACACACTAAAATACATTCTTGTTAAAGAATCATTGTTTTCTCCTAGCATTTTTCTCTTCCTTCTTATAGAGTGGTTCTCAGAATACTAACCAAACACAAACATATTCTACACAAATTCAATTGAGATTCAGGCACTTTTCCTTGAAGACATAGGTAAATCTCACAAAAGTTTTATTTTAAAATGAACAACAGTAAAATGGTCTTCAAATTTTAAAAAGATGCAGATTCAGTGCCCCTTTCACTTGCAGAGTACTTATTATTGGATGCTGGAACCATTAGAAAAATGCCAATTTTTGTAATTGGAGTCTTATTGTAAATATCAGTTATTCTAGAACACACTGCCAGTATTTTATATAAAGGATTAGTCTTTAGAGAAACATGCCAGAATTTATATTTTATTGAAATGTCAGATAGGGATGCATATTATACAGAGTTTCTTTTGATTTAGAAAATGAGACAGTCTCTAAAATTTATTTAAAATATTTTTAATCCTTCCAAAAGAAAAATAGCAAAACCTAGATCTGTTTGGGCTGTTGGTAAATTTTGCTAACATTACAATTTTGAAAAGTGATTGATAAAAATAATTGTGGAGAACTCAAATTCAACATTTATTTCACTGTTCTCCAAACCCAATTCACCTTTGTGGATTTTATATTGTTTAACTCAACTATTTAGTATAAATTATATCTTACCTAAATTAACTCCAGTTTCTTTAAGAGCATTTAGTTAGCATTCCCATAATGATTCCAAGGATAATTGTAAAGTTAAATATATGTCTTTCATGAAGAAGTTCCCTATTTAGGCAAATCCAGAAAATGACTTATATAATCTCTGAATTGCTACAAAGAAAGCCAATGAAATTGGCACAGTTAAGGGCATGCCTGTTATTTAAAAAATGCAGTATACCTCAAGCAAGATACAAAGCATGCTTCTGGAGTGCAGATCAAAATTCTGATAAGTGCATTTTATTTCTACCAACTGTATAAGTGTTAATATAATAGGCTTACCCTAGACAATCTTTTAAACTAGTGAGGACAATGGAGAGGTATCTTTTTAGGTCATCACTTAAACTGTTCTTTTAACAAAAGGTCTAAAAATCAGTTATATAATCATTAATATCGATTTTTTAATATTGTTTCCTGGTAATTCAATAATGTATATAACTAATCTTATTTTTTGATACCAACATATTTTTGGTATATTCTAGTTGAAGTGAGTATAATTTACCTTGTTCTTTATAGGCATAATTTCTTCTCTTTACTATCTATAAATTAATAAGTTCATTTTTAATTTTTAGCTGAATAATCACTTTAATTATTTTTATCTGTTTTAGTTGTTTTGCAATTCTAGCATACAATTTCAGAATCATATCTGTTTAGTCTAAAATTTTTCCACTGTTACATTTTTATAAAAACTTTATCCTTGCACCATGAAAAATATCATTATGCTTGCCTATGTTATATTAGACATCATATGATTAAGACATTCACGCCAATGTTATATTAGTGTTTGTTGAAAATTTTCAATTATTGCTCTTTAGTCTGTTATTAGTGCTAGCAATTACATAAATGCTTTCTTTGTGCATGCGTAACCTGCTCAATTTCATTATTTTCAATTTTACACTATTTACACATGATCTCTTTGAGCATATTCAATTTCCATTTTTATACTCATATTCCTGCTTTTTGTTGAACTCTATTTTAAATTTTTTGTTTCTATTATGATTCCAATATATAATCATTCTAAATTATTTAAAGATTAGATATGAAAAAGCTGTTATTCAAGCAAACAAAACAGAGGTATATTTATGAAAGAACATAAAATAAAATAATATGGAAATATGTAATTCAAGTTGTTTTCATGTTTCTCCAAGTTATTTTTCCAAAATATTCATAATTTATTAAAATGAAAATGAAAAATACTAAATATAAAAAGGTGTATAGTATTTTATTTAAATAAATAACAATTATTTAAATAAAGTACTCTCAAAATTAATGTTTACAATTTGAATTTTATTCTATACAATGAAATAAAACTATTTGCAAGGTGGTAATTGAGTGTTCAGTCACCACATTAAAGAATCAATATCATGCTTCCAGTGTGTTGCATCTGCACCAACAAACACACTTATTTCAGAGCAATAGGAATTGCTTAATCTTGCAAAATGTTACTTAGCCTCCATGCGCAAGTGTTGCAAGCTATACTCATTTATACATGTAGAATGAAGGAACAAACCCAAAGAAGAAAACGAATGAACAGCAATTCTGGGAAACAAAATTTCACTATTAAACATTCTACTCCACACATGTTATCTAAAAAGAAGGCTTGACAAGTTGATTGATGGGTCTTTTCTCTTACCCAAGTACTGCTACAGTCCAAGTGCCCCCTGCACTCTGAAACAGCATCCATTCCTGATGTCAGTGGCAGCTTGGCCTAGAAACCTTAACAGCCATGACTGTGATTAAGGACACAGTCATGTTCTTCTTTGACTCTCCCAAGGCCTCAGTGGGTAGCCCTGGGTACTCAGAGGTGCAGGGTGCTTGCTCTGTGGCAGTGCCGACACTGGATCCCAAGTAACAAAGGAGACTACAAGCCCGCCATTAATGTGTATTTATAAAGGGACTCCTCGAGGACAGGGTCTGTGCAGTGTTGCTTCTTCCCCTACTTCTAGGCAGTACTTTGCATATTACTGAAAGGGGAAGCTGAGATTTTATCATCATCCCCACTTAGCAGTAAGGAAAATGAGTCAGAGAGAGTGAGAGAGCACTGTGCTCATAATCTCAGATCTAACTAGGTACCGATGTAAGATGTGAAGCCAGGCAGGCTGACTCCAGATCTGTGCTCTTCCACATTTATACTACTTTCAACAATGTCATTTTAAATTTCAGACCAATAAAAAGCCAGGTATTCAGTATTCAAATTCAGAAAATTCAGGAAGAACTTGCTGCACACCTACATCATGCTTCCATCCTTTGAAGATGGTCATTGCATCAATTCTTTATTTTGAAAACTAGTAATCGAAGAGAAAGAATTATACATTTACCATGTCTTTGCCAGCAGCAACTGTGACTTAGGGTAACAAAATGTCTCTAATCATCAAAGGAATGTGATAACTAAACAAAAATATAAGTGTTTCTCCCTGTAATCTCATACTTAAAAAGGGAGACTGACTTAAATTCAAAGACATGTTTTTCTTTACTAAATTTTCTTTTCTGAAATTCTTTACTAATTTTTCTTTTCTAAATTAAAGAAAAAAAAAAGCCATTTGCAAATATCTCCTTTGTAGATGTTGTATAATAGCAGAGAGTTCACTCTAGAGGGAGTCACTTGACCATTTTCCTTAGGACCAAAATAAGTTAGTTGCAAGAAAAAATTAATTTATGCTAATATCATAAAACCCTGCCAAATGTTTCTTGCTATCTACATTAACATTTAGGACCTAGTCCATGATACAAAGTAATAGAGTTTAGCTATATTAATATAAATGTTGGCATTGATACAGTCATTGAAATTCTGCAAGATTTTTTTTAAAGATCACATTTATATTAATCTGCTAATGAAAAGCAAGGTAACCAGAGTATTATTAGATGAAGAAATGTTTGCTACATGCAAAGAATGTTCAAAAGGAGAAGAACATATAAGAGTAGAATTTTTTTATAGACCTCAGTAAAGTTTCAGATCTTAATAGATGTTATTGCTCTGATTCCAAGAAAATTCCCATGGAAGAAAAACAGTAAGATATTTGATAAATTATTATTTATCAGGCAAGGTTTGAGGGGCCATGCCTCAAAATTCTTGATACACTGACACATTTTCTCAATTCTAGAAGCTTCTATTCATGTCCACTCGTATTCTCAGCTTACCTAGCTCATTTCTATAATTTAGTAAGTACATGTTAATGGCAAAAACTTGTGGGAAAATGTTCTTATGTGTCTGTGTTTGTAATTTGACATGAGCTCCCTAAACTAACTGAAAGCCATAAATTTCAAATAGCTTTCAGGCATTGCCATGAGTTCCAAGTGGAAAACTGAGAAGGTTGAAATAGGCCCCAGATCAACACGAGTGATTTATTTCTAGTAAATGCTGCAATGTAATGGTCAAATGAGACTAACAGAGATAGAACTTAGATGCTCACAAAATGTGTCTCAGTGAATAAATCTCAGTTGAATTCATCTCCTGTAAGAAGAGGCTGGAGGATGAATCATTGAAATATTCCAAAACCCTGGTATTGGGCTCACAGATTCCCTAGTACTGTCCCTTCTGTGATTGTTCTGGGACTAAGAAGTGGAGGCAACAGAAAACGAAGTGAATCGTTTGTCTGCATTGTGTCTCAACTGGCTACTCTCTCCTCTGCAGAAGTAGGTAGCATATGAGCAGCTCTGCTCAACTTCATCCTATAGTTATCAGGTTTTAGAAAATATTTTTCTTTGGCGCATTTGTTTCTAAACATCTTTCTTGAATATAATTATCCATTTTCTTAAATTAGAAAATAAAATATAGGGCCTTCCCAGTGGTGCAGCGGTTGAGCACTGGGCTGCGAAGCTGCCTGCAGCCTCTGCAGCGCCGGTTCAATCCCTGGCCGCCAGGTGAGGGTCCCACATGGAGCGCAGACCTCTCCTGCCGCCTGCTGCTCCCTTCGGCAGTGTACTTTGTCAGTCTGCCTCCTCTGCTCTCCGTTCTGACCCTGGTGAATTCTCTTGCCCTCCCACGCTTCTGACTGTACCCAGTGCATGTATAAATAAATAAATCAATCTTTAAAAAAATATATTAAAAAAAAAAGAAAAGAAAATATAACAAGCCCTAACAAGTATCTAACAGGGAAAGAAGTCCCACATGCCCTTTTAAAAATAGATAGGGGCCAACTCCCACGGGATGCGAGTAAAAAGGCTTTTGTCAGAGGGCTCTAAGCTACAATCACTACCTTTTGTCATTTTCTTCTCATCTACTTTCTCTCTATACCTTTAAAAAGAGTATTTTCTACTACTCAAATTACTATTGAACTTGGAGTTGACAGCAGCCATGATTGCATTTGGATTGAAATCACCTGCTAACTTTGGGCAGCCGTGTCCTTGTGGATAAATGGGGCCGACAACTTCTTTCTCTTCTGTTGGGTATTAGAGGACCACGTGGAATGACGTATGCAAGGTGTTGTGTACATAGCTAACATCCTACAGGCCTGAGGTGTTGTTCTTTATAAATTGAACAGGACAACTTTAGTAGTTACGAGATTACCACCCACTAGTTATTTTATTAGACTTGAATCCTTTGCAATAGCTCAGGTTTTTTGGTCAATTTATGTGGTAGAATCCCTTGGAGAACTTTTAGGAATCACTAATGCTCAGGTCTAACCTCCAGAAATTCTAACAAACTAATAGGTAGCCAAAGATCTCCAAATCCAAATATATTTCAAAAGCGGTATTGTGTTCAGATTTTTCTCTTGTTTTGTTTAATTTCAGAGAACCCTCAGTCCTGACTTGCCTGTTGGAGATGAATGAGTCAGAGGCTCCGGCATCTGCAGTCCCCGTTGTCCTGCAGAGAATGGGTCTGGAGGCAGCCTCTGCTCCGTGTTCCCTTTCTGACTTCAGCCCCAGAGAACTAGTGAGTCCTCTTCCCCTTTCAACAGCCCTGGAGTCAGTGTGCTGTTCTTCCTGGCCCAACCACACTTGCTTCCTGCTGGGTTTATTCCATTCACAGGCTGTGCTGAGGCAGCTCTCACCTGAGCCCAACTGTGTAATCCTATCCGATTACCACCTGCAGGTCATTCAGAGGCTACACAAAGGCAGGAGAGGGAGGCAAGAAGAGGAGTCTTTATTTTCTGTGCCCTGTAGTTCTACATGCAATGGTATCTGCTTCCTTAAGACATCATTGCAGGTTCATCATAAATTCATGGAATGAGAGAAGTAAATGACCTTCCGGTCGTGCAGGCCAATTCTCACTCTCACAGGCTTCTCCTCCAGAACCACAGGGCCTGCCAGTGCCTTGGGCACCACCAGCTCACTTGGCTTTGGACAGATGCACAGGTCTTCCTAGAGATGGCTGGTGGCCCAGGAAGCTTGGGATTCTGAACTGCTCACTCAGGAAAGATGCAGCCCAGTGGACCCTGTGGATGGATGGAAGACAGAGAGCCTTAACCCCTGCATACTGAGAGGGGGCATCCTTCCATCCTAGATTAGTGGACAATATTCCGGCTGACACTCGATGCTTTGTCTCTGCCTCCACAATAGACCTATCTATAGTTCTTTTTCTCATGATTATTGATTCAAATCGTTCTTGTGGGTCTGCTAATCTTAAGTGGCCTGTTTGGCCACCATTTTTTATTACCTGCAGTTCTGCATTCCTATACAAGTTCAGAACTGCCCAGTCAATTAGTCATAGGGACCAAACCTTACAAGGTGCCTTTCAAATCAAACAAGAGCCTAAAGCTTGATTGCTCTGGAAGGACTATGCATCAGGAGATATGACCAGGAACTACCTGGGCCAAGGACCGAAATATGACAAGGGACCACAGAAGCTGATTAGTGGAAAGCCTTGTTGATAAGATTGAAACCAGGGCTGGGGACCTAGGGCTTGATCTCAATTACAATACCAAGTCATCAAGCAGATGAGAAGTGCCTGGAGGGCAGACTCACAACCCCTGTTACTGTAGATGACAGGGCACATTTTCTAGTTTCACCCCACCCTTCTCTTTTAGTCCTCCTTCCCCTCACAACTGATGCTGTATAATTATTCTATCAATTAAAAGGCCAGGATCTTGCTCTTCGGTAGTATCCTGCATCCTACTGCTTGCTCCACGACCCCCGTTTGTCCAGTGCGGTGTTGTCAACACAACAGTTGTCTTACTTACTATGATGTAAACTCCTGGAAGGTAGAACACATATTTGATTTAAGTTAAAATCTCCACAAGATCAATTAGAGTCACTTATACTCAATAAAAAGACATGAATGGGGGCCTCCCCTGGTGCCGCAGCGGCTGAGCACTGGGCCGCGAAGCTGCCCGCAGCCTCTGCAGCGCTGGTTCGATCCCCGGCTCCAGCGAGGGTCCCACATCGCACGACAGACCTCTCTTGCCGCCCGCTGTTCCCCTCAGCAGTGTATTTCTTCAGTCTGCCTGTTCTGTTCCCTGCTCTGGCTCTAATGAATTCTCTCACCCTCCCGCGCTTCTGACTGTACCCAGTGCTTGTATAAATAAATAAATAAATAAATAAATAAATAAATAAATAAATAAATAAATAAATCTTTAAAAAAAAAAAAGACATGAATGGGTGGATGGATGAAAGGGGCTGATTGGATTGTTTTTTCACACCACTTTAAAAATGAAAGTTGCCAAATAAAATATTACCTGAGCAGTAGGACAGCAGGAAGAAAGAGGATTTTAAAAAATTAAATGAGGTTCAGGAAGTTCCAGTGGCTGGTCTTTGAGCAGCAGTCCGACTCCTTTCCCACTCATCACACATTTCATCAAGCAGCTGGTCCTCTGCCCTTTTACTCAGCCCTTGCGCGTGAGTAGATTTCCTCCATGCTGGGCTTCGCTCACCGGCACTAGACAAGTTCCCTATTGATGTCCACTGAGGTCCAATGCCAATTTCTGGCAACTCTTCTGCAGTCAAAAGTTAGCTCCAGCCTCAAGGAAAATAGTTTTTGTTTGTTTGTTTGTTTGTTTGTTTAGTGTGCTAGTTGCAGTTTTGCATTTCCCTTCTGTTCACTGGCAGCACAAGTTAGCTGGATCTAGCAAGATCACTTTGAGACATGGCCGTGTCGTGACTGAGCCTGCTGCTGTACCTGTGTGTCTGCACACAGGCTGGGCCACCAGTTCTTTGGAGAGGTAGGGTTGCATGAGGCACATGTTCACATCCAGGGTTTGCAAGTTTGCAGGCTCTCCCAGGTAAAGACCACATGCGCAACAGTGGCGGTACAGAATTTGCTCTCAAAGATTCCTTTTGCAGAGAAAAAGAACCACATGAGGCCGCTTATTTGTAGGATTTGCTTTTTTAGCTGAATAGCCAAAACAGTAACATTTACGTTTTAAGGAAATCTGGTACTGCTTCTATATTTTCCACACACATTTGTCTAATCAGGAAGCAGGTTCTGGTTGTACTTTACCAAGATGTTTCCTAGTGAGTACTTTTATTTCTGTTCACCTGAGAAATAGGTAGAAATAGGCCACTTAATGCATCATTTCAAATCCAAGTTCACATTCAAAGTATATTATGGAATGAATTCTGAGCTCAGAAATGAAAGCCATGCTAGAGAACATTTGCGAGGCACCACATCATGTCCTTAGCTGCTGGACGTCAATGACTAGACATGGCTGACTTTTGCACAATGTGTCCGGATTTCCAAAATGTACAGCACTACATTACTGATTTTGTCAACCTTCCAAAATAATCAGGACATTTGTCAGATGGGGAACTTGAGACCGTAAGTGTCTAAGGGGCATTTTTATTTAATTCAGATAGATCCTGTGTCCAAAAAAAAAAAAAAATCAAGATGATTTAATTAAGACACTTATACAATGTTGATAGTCAAATAAAAATTTAAAAATCACAACCACCAAAAAGAGAAAGAAGTAAATCATCCACACAAGCAAGCTGACACACTTGATGTGAAGTGCAAATAGTCCTCTGAGTTTCTCTGCAGCCAGGACAGAAAGGTCATCATGAGAAATTAGCTCATTGTTATTAATGGAGAGAAAGACGGGATGGGAAGAAAATGCCACTTTCTCAGAGAACCAGTATTCTTTTTATCCTAGTAGTAGAACCTAAATGCAATTCCTTATAGGAGACTTTGAAAATTGGCAATGACCTTGACAACAGATTTTACAGCAAATACAAAAAATTAATATCATGTATTTTTAAAGATACAAATAACTTTAAAGGTACAGGGATTCTATTTTCTTGACATGAATTCTATAAAGTCTTCACAAAAACTCTATGAAGTATTTTCCAAATTAAGAAATGGTGGCTTAAAGTGCTTAAGTAGCTCTCTCAATATCAAAAAGCCAATAGCTTTGACATCTTAAATTCTGAGGACAAGACACTACAATACAATTACATAAAGGCAAATTTGGCAAATTGTTCAAAATGTAGTCTTCCAGCGGATGACTTCAGCCAACAATAACTCTTGGATCCAAGGAGTGAATGGACAGTATGTCACAAATTATTTTCTCTAAGGATTATTTCTCTTTGCTGGACTTGAGATAAATTCTAATTAGCCAACACTTAGAGGTTGTATGCTGTCTGAGACTGCTGGTTGAATATACCCTAAAAGAGTCACCTAAGGTTATAGAAGGACTTGCGATCCAGCCAGGTTAAAACCCAAAGCCCTAACTGTTACCAGGTCACAGATCATCCCGCTAATCAAATTAATCTCTCCCCACTCTATAGTCATGGTCCTTGAGACCAAAGGTTGTCTAATATATGTAATATATTTATGTCCATAAATAAATAAAATTTTATTTTTATAGAAATTTGTTAAGACTTTTTTGTAATTTTTTTTATTGAGGTAACATTGGTTTACAACACTGTGCATGGTTTAGAGAAGTAGGTTCACACCTCTTCAGATGTATGTTTGTATGTGTATGTTTTAATTTGTTATCACATAGTCCTCAAATAAGAAGGGTTGCTCAAATAAGAAGGAATTATGTAATGAATCTTTCTGGAAGGTGTTCTGTGTTGGAAGTCAACTGAGGACATTCTCCTCAGGAAAATTCACATGAAGATAAGTTTCCATAACCCCAGTGCTTTCCATTTTCTTTTCCACACAATGGTTTACATCCCTTAAAGCCTGCCATTCAGTTTCAGCAGCCTTCTAGGGGTAATAACACTTAATAAAGCCAGCTATGACTCATTCCAGTAACTCCCAGAGTAAAAAGTTTGCTGAGAAATGTTAGATTCTTTCCAAAAGGATAATACTTTTTGAAAAATGAAGACTATTAGAACATTCAATGAATCACAGGTAGTTGCCACAGGTAAGTACTTATATAATAACAAATCTGTCCAATTTAGTGTAGCAAAACAGTGTACTATGAGGATTAAAAGTACATGCTTTGCAATTAGAAAGACCTATGCCCAGAGAGTAGATTTGTGAAGTTGACAGGTATTTATCTTTCCTAGATCTCAATTATCTAATCTATACATTGGAGATAATTTCTTTTTTTCTGAGTATTACTGAATTATTACATATAAAATCATTAATAAGAGTCTGATACAAAGTAAGTGTATAAAAACTGTTAATAGTGATTATAATGTGCAAGAAACTAAGGAAAGGGCTGAAAGTGTAATATATTTATATAAGACAATTCTAATTCACAAGAAATAAATTTAAGTAAAGTTCAAAAGAAGGAGTAATTAATTCTTAATGGGACTTTGTCAGTGAGCTTTTGCCGTGTAACAAATTATCACCAAAATTTAATGATTTAAAAAAATATTCCGGGCCTCCCCGTTGGCACAGCGGTTGAGCACTTGGTTGCAAAGCTGCCCACAGCCTCTGCAGCGCTGGTTCGATCCCCGGCCACCAGCGAGGGTCCCACAGGGTGCGACAGACCTCTCCTGCCGCCCGCTGCTCCCCTCAGCAGTGTACTTTGGTCCTTCTGCCTGTTCTGCTCCCTACTCTGGCTCTGGTGAATTCTCTCACCCTCCCGTGCTTCTGACTGTACCCAGTGCTTGTATAAATAAATAAATAAATCTAAATAAATAAATAAATAAATAAACGTTCCAAGGATATTGAAATGACATTCATTTTTTGGGCCTCCCTGGTGGTGCAAGGGGGTAAGCACAGCACTATGAAGCAATCCGCAGCCTCTGAAGCACGAGTTCGATCCCCAGAAAGCCAGAAAGCAACCCACATGGCAAAGCAGACCACTCTTGATTTGCCCACCACTACCCTCAGCAGTGTATTTCAGTAAGTCTGCCTGTTGTGTTCCCCACTCTGCCTCTGGTGAATCCTCTCACTCCCCTCATCTCTGGCCTGTACCCCAGATCTTGTATGTATAAATAAATCTTAAAAAAAAAAGAAATTACATTCATTTTTGTTGAAATTATAACACCAAGGAATTTGACATAATAAGTTTAGAGGTTCTCCAGGAGTAACATGATTATTTGCTTCCAATAGTACCACTTCCTGTATTGGTCAATCCTTAAATCCTGAAACTTGCAAGCTCAGAAAGTTGATTTCATCAGACCACCATGATATTACTTCACATTAACAAATTCACAGGGACTGAACCGTAAAACCAAATGCTAATGTGTAAATTACAAAGAGAAACATTATTATGAAAGGATTGGATAATGATAATAGCTAATATTCTCTAAATACTTATTATCCAGCAGGCCTGGAAAGATGCGCTTATATGTATTATGTCCATTAATTTGTACAACAATACTATGATTATTTAAGTTAGGAAAGAGTAAGTAATTTATTCTCTATGAGAAAACAAGGGGAAATTTTGTTAGGAAATGGTGGCTTTTGAAGAGCTACTAGGCTGCCTCAGTGTGACTAATGTGAGTAAGAATTCTCAATCCAAAACCACCAGAACCAATCTGTTACCTTCATGTGTAAGTACCTTTATATATAGCCTTTTTTCTGGGCAAATAAGCCCATTCTCTTATTTGAAGAAAAGTATTCCAAGGACATTGAGATTGCATACATTTTTGTTGAAATTATCCCACCAATATTTCTAAGACAAAAATGGTAGTCACCAAGAAAATTACTAAGGGGGACCCAACTTAATCACCTTCTATAGGTCTTGACATTCCTGACCTGAGAAAGCCCAGTCCTGGTATTTATGACCTTTCCTGCAGCCTTTCTAATGGCAGACGATTCATTACCAGACATGAGGAAAGACAACCTGACAGAGGCATCTGTCATCCCATGCAGGGAGCTCGTCTTTTGAAAAATGCTGAAGCATTCAAAACTGCCTTAAATCAGCACATAAGTCCAAAAGGTCCTCCCTTCTGATCTAAGTAAATAAAAAGAAAATTATCCTGCTCCTACATGCTGTTCAGGGTGCCTAGTGTGCAAGTGCAACTATGCACCCCTCGATTTCATCTCTGCTTAGCCGGACCCCTCTGAATACCAAGTAAAACAGACGACCTCCAAGGACTCAGGGCTCCCATTATCTATACATTTCTGCGTATGACATTCCTAGGAAATTTTGAAAAATGAGTATATGAAATTTTGAAAAGTTGCTTTCAGTGGTATTTTTTCCAGCTTTATTGAAATGTAATTGATATACAAAAAGTTGCACATAACTAATATATATTCAATATAATTTGGTGAGTTCTAACATATAGATACACTCCCCTCCATCACCAACATCCAGGTAATAACCACATTCACACTTTCAAAGTTTCCTTGTGACTCTTTCTTTTTACTTTATCTTGGTTTGGTTTTGATTTTTTTGTGGTAAGAACACGTAACATGAATTCTACCCACTTAACACATTTTTTTTTTAAAGATTTATTTATTTATTTATACTTACAAGCATTGGGTACAGTCAGAAGCACGGGAGGGTGAGAGAATTCAGCAGAGCCAGAGCGGGGAGCAGAGCAGGCAGAAGGACCGAAGGACACTGCTGAGGGGAGCAGCGGGCGGCAGGAGAAGCCTGTCGCGCCATGTGGGACCCTCCTCCGGTGGCCAGGGAGCAGCCGGGAATCGAACCGGCGCTGCAGAGGCTGCGGGCAGCTTCACAACCCAGCGCTCAACCGCTGCGCCACCGGGGAGGCCCTACTTAACACATTTTTAAGTACACACTATTATATTGCTGTGGACACTCTCACATATATATGGAAAACAATGTGGACACTCACAAAATTAAAAATAGAATTACCATATGATCTATCAATCCTTCTTCTGGGTACATACGCAGAGGAATAGGAGTGAGGGCCTCAGAGATATCGACACGTCCTATTCACAGCAGCTTTGTAGTCAAGATGTGGAAGAAATAGAACTGTCCAGCATGGATAAATAAAATGTGCTGCAAGACAGAACAGTACTCATCCTAAAAAAAGGAAAATCCTGCCATTTGCAACAACATGGAAGAGCTTTGAGTACATACTTCAGGTAAGGTAAGTCAGTTACAGAAGGACAAACACTATGAGATTTCCTTTATATGAGTTACCTAAAATATTCGAAGGTATAGAAGCAGACAGTAGAATGGTGGTAACCAGATGATAGGGGGAAAATGGAGTTGTCCAATCGACAAAAAGTTATAGTTTTACAAGAGAAGTATGTCTCAAAGATCTGCTGTACAATATAGACCCATGACATTTTTCATGATCAAACCTTCAGCACTGGGTTTGATATATTCCCTTCTAGAAGGATAATATTCCTTGATATTCCCAAATGCTGTGTTCCTGTATTGGGCAGGTAATAGCAATTCTAAAGCAAGTATGAAATAAAGCAGGTGCTGATTGGGAAGCCTAAAGGTCCTACCACTTTTATTACATCATAAAATCTTTTGTTTCTCCTGAATCATGTTTCTACATGTTACAACAAGAGATTTAACTACTCACAATTTAAACCATCCAGGTAGAATTTATCAAATATTGAAGCATGCATTCATCTATTCTAATTTCTCTATTTAAAAAAAAATCTAAGACATTCAACAATCAATAAAAGTCAAATCAGTTATCTTTTTATCTCCTTCCATGTTCAGGAAATGAATCACAGCAGAGAGAGATTATTCTGCTTTTCTGTGAATCCATTTGCAAGCAGTGAAATGTCTTAGAGATTTGTGAAGATTTAAGCTTCCAAACTTTCATTTAAATTTTAAGACAGGGGCCTCCCTGGTGGTACAGGCGGTTGAGCGCTGCACTGTGAAGCTGTCCACAGCCTCTGCAGCAGGGGTTCAATCCCGGCCAGCTGGCCGGCGAGAATCCCACATAGCGAAACAGACCTCTCCTGTCTTGTCCGCTGCTCCCCTCAGCAGTGTATTTCGTCAGTCTGCCTGTTCTGTTCCCCGCTCTGTCTCTAGTGAATCCTCTCACCCTCCCGTGAATCTGGCCTGTACCCTGGTTCTTGTATAAATAAATAAATTTTTTAAAAAATAAATTTTAAGACACATTCATGGCAACTACCATTCTCAGGCATTTTATGTACATTATCATATTTTAGTCAATGCAGAACACCTGAAATACCCTCACCAACAGTACTGATGAAGTTATTTACACTTTTGGGGATTAAATGTCCAAAATCAATTTTCATTGGATTAAAAGTCAAGGTGTAGGGAAAGGTTTTTTCCTTCTGGAAATTCTAGGGAAGAATCCATATTTTCTAGCTTCTGGAATTCTCCTGCTTTGCTCGCCTTATGTATAACTGTCTTCCTCCCTCCTCAAAATCAGCAGCATCCATTTCTCTATCCCTCCTTCTGCCCTCATACCTTCTTCTCTAACAGCAACAAAGCAAGATTCTTCACCTTTTTTTTTTTATCCTACTCCCTTCTCCCCCATCCCCCTGGTTTATAGTTGTGTCTCTGGTTTATAGCTGCTTGTTGATTTTTACTTTATTATAATTAGTGTTTTTCCTGGTCCCTTATTTAGGTTTTCTAAATTCCTGCTATGAGTGAGACCATCTGGTATTTTTCTTTTTCTTTCTGGCTTATTCCATTGGGCATGATCCCTTCCATGTTGCATCCATATTGCTGCAAATTGTGTGAGTTTATCTTTTTTGATAGCTGACTAATATTCCATTGTGTATATGTACCACATCTTCTTGATCCAGTCATCTATTTTTGGGCATTTGGATTGTTTCCATAGCTTACCTATTGTAAATAGTTCTGCTATAAACATAGGGGTACAGGTGCCCTTTTGAATTAATGTTTCTGTGTCCTTTGGGTAAATACCTAGGAGTGGAATTGCAGGATCATATGGAAGCTTCATCTTCTTTTTTTTTTTAAGATTGATTTATTTATACAAGAACTGGGGTATTGGTCAGAGATGTGGGAGGGTGAGAGAATTCACCAGAGACAAAGCAGGGAGCAGAACAGGCAGAAGGATCAAAGTACACTGCTGAGGGGAGCAGCGGGTGAGACAGGAGAGGTCTGCTGCACCATGGAGGCCTCTCCCTGGCCAGCTGGGAATTGAACCGGTGCTGCAGAGGCTGCAGACAGCTTCACAGCACTGCACTCAACCCGCTGTGCCACCAGGGAGGCTCTGGAAGCTCCATCTTTAGCAGACTGAGGAATCTCTATACAGCTCTCCATAATGGTTGGACCAGTTAAACTATAAAACACTATTAGAATAAATAGAAGAAGACACAAAGAAATGGAAAGACATCCTCTGATCATGGATTGGAAGAATAAACATTATCAAAATGGCCATCCTACCAAAAGCAATATACAGATTCAATGCTATTCCAATAAAAATTCCAATGACATTCTTCAAAGAAATAGAACAAATATTGATGAAATTCATATGGAGCCACCAAAAACCCCAAATAGCTAAAGCTCTCCTGAAAAAAAAAAAGGGGGGGGAAATGGAGGTATCACACGCGGAGACTTCAAACTATAATACAAAAGCATAATAATCAAAACTGCATGGTATTGGAACAAGAACAGACATACAGACCAAAGGAACTGAATAGAAAATCCAGAAATAAACCCACAGATTTACAGTCAACTAATCTTTGACAAAGGAGCAAAGAATATGCAATGGAGCAAAGAAAGTTTGCTCAATAAATGGTGCTGAGAAAACTGGTTTGCTACATGCAAAAGAATGAAGCTTGACTACTACCTCACACCATGCACAAGATTCTGACTTTTAAGGAGTAGCATAGTTACATTGGGCCCACAAAGATCAATCTAGTTTAACGCCACCATTTGAACTTCCTTACCAATAATGTAACTGCAAAATCCTTTTGTTGGTAAAGTAACATATTTACAAATTCCTCAAGACTAGGAGATGGACAATTTTAGGGGACATTATTTTTCCTACCACATGTATTTTTTATCATTCCGATCTTGAAATTTTCTTTCTGGATGTGAATTTGTCTGCATTTCATCTAAATTCATGTCTTTCCTCTCCTACATTCGATGGAATCTCGTAGAGCTTCCATTCCTGCTTTCCACACTCACAGGTCTGGAGGGTCAGTGCAGCACAATTGCAATCTGGTGTTTATTTTCTCTGAGGTTATCTGAAGTTCATGGTATTCTCTGTTTCCTATTAATGAAATGGTGAAATCATGCATTGTGTATTGTTCTGTAATATTTGTTAAATTTTATGGTTTGGAGATATTTTGTATAGAGAGATTAGGATTCCTTTGGTTGCAAAATTGCTGATTTTATGACATTTAATGGATATTTCCAAAACTTCTTTTAAAACTTTGATACTGCTACTACAAGTGTTCTTTTGAAAATAAGAATACCACAATTATCTCTGATCACCAAAGATGCCAATGAAGTTCAGGGGTATTTTGAAAAATGGAAGGGATAAACTATTGTTGCAATTAAGAGCAGTGATAACTAGTAACTACAATCTGCTACAGGCTAATAAACAAACACCCCATTAGAAGACAAGGCCTCCTAATTAATTATATCTGTCATGTAACACCCAGTCCCTACAAGCTAGCTTTTATCTGAAGCTGTTATAATCAATAATGTTTTGTTGCTGGCAAGCATTACTCTTTTATAGCTAGTAAAATAGGAACACAGAGCCTTAAAATCTCTCAATATCTATGTTTGAATGCCTCTCTTCCTATGCTGTGTTCTCTTCATTTGCAAACACTGGTCATAACCTCTGTAACTACTTGGCAGATCTTTCCCTTGCCTAGAAAAAAGGTTTCATTGTTTTATAACTTAAGATAATAAATGGCCAGTGGCCAACTTTATTTTGTTAATTAATTATTTTATTATTTTTTATATTTTTTATATCATTGTTTATTTTTAAACAATATTTGCTTCCCCAACCCCTCAGGTGTAGTCCCCATAGAATTTCCTTCACCAAGGCACCCTTGCACCATCATCTCAGTCCCCTGTGCTCCTCCCTCCCTCCCTCTGATCCCTCTCCCTCCTCCTCCCCTGCAGGATGTCTCTGATTTATAATTGTCTGTTTTTGTTTTGTACTGTTATTATTTTTTTTACACTGATGTCCTATTTGGTTCCCCTATATTCCTGCTATAAGTGGAACCATCCAATATTTTTTCTTTTTCCTTCTGGTTTATTTCACTAAGCATAATTCCTTCTAGTTCCCTCCATGTTGCTGCAAATGCATGAGTTTATCTTTTTTGATTGCTGAATAATATTCCATTGTGTATATATGCCACATCTTCTTGATTTAGTCATCTATTTTTGGGCATTTGGGTTGTTTCCAGGTTTTACCTATTGTAAATAGTGCTGCAATAAACATAGGGGTACAGGTGGTCTTTTTAATCAATGATTTTGTGTCCTTTGGGTAGATCCCTTGGAGTGGAATTGCTGGGTCATATGGTAGCTCCATTTTTCGTAGACTGAGGAACCTCCAGACAGCTTTCCATAGTGATTGGACCAGTTTGCACTCAGTTGGCCAACTTTATTAACCAGATGTACACACTGCATAAAGATGTTAAAGGAATATTAGGGAAGTTAGTTTTTGTAACTTTTAACTAACTTTTTTTAGTGACATGTTAAAATCAAGTGATGGAAAGACATTGAAATTCAGTTCTTCGTACAACTTTAAATCCACAGTTCCTCAATTTTCTACTCAAAAGCAATACCCACTACTATTTTTTTATTGATTCTTTCAGATAAAGTTCATTCTATAACAACAATAGATGCACACATTTCACTCTATATTATGCAAGTGGGAGCACAATGTACTGTCAAATCTTCATTCTTTTACTTATCTATGTACCTGTGCTCTTTCCTTATCAACATACAAATCTATCTCCTATTTTCACAGCTCCAGGGTACCACTCTGAATGAATAATCCATGACTTATTTAAATACTTCCCTATTAATGAATTTATATAATTAAATTTTTAATTTGAATTCTAATTGTTATGCACATTTATTTAGCACACTCATAAACTGCAAACCAAGTGCTTTCTAAAAGTAAAAGTTAGAACTTAGGGTGTAAAATGGGATCTGGTAAGAAAATATATAATAAATATATAGGTGAAATTTCCCATGCCAAGAGCTTGGCAGTCAGCATTCTTGCCCTTACAACAAGAAAAGAAACTAAACAAACTGAAAAGCAAAGACTTGAGAACATACAACAAACTGCTACTGTAAAGTCAGAGACAGACTGGAGGCAGAAGTCACTGGAGCCATAACTGATAATACCCAAATGGCAATAATTTTGATTAATTGCTGGTGGCTGAAGGCGGACTAACTTGAGAATTGTAAACTTGGAGAGCTGTGGTCTTAGAGGTACCTTTATACTTTCATGATTTTTACCTCCAAAATTTCCTAGTGTGGAGTCAAGAAAAATCCTCTTGTTTCTGGAAGGAGATTGGGAGGAAGTAACCATTTTGAAACACACCAGGCTATTTCTCCATAAGGTAAGTCCACTCTCCAGGGGGAAGGACATTTTCCCAATTTTAGTCACCTGTAATGTTGTCTCACCTAAGACCAGGATAGGGTGGAGTGAGGAGAGGTTAGAGACATTTTGTGAAGGTCCACAGATAGACCTACTAGAGGACTTCGATTCAATCTTAAGATTATTAGAATGTTTCCCCATCCCCACACCTGACGGCTACATTAATAGGGCCCCAAAATAATAATTGTGGATAACAACTGGAAAAGCTGTAAGACACAGATTCTATTTGAAGAACAGTCCTTCAGAAACACAATGACAATAGGGAACACAAAGAAACAAAAAACACTTTGAGAAATTTGTAGCCCCTGGCAGCTATTGGTTACATTAACATCAAATGCCAAGTAGATTAATATAAAACCTCAGACTGAAGGACTATTTATCTCTGTTCTTTTACCCAATATATCATGTCTCACTTTCAAGTAAAAAATGCAAGGCTTGTGAAAGAAATTGAATCAGTAATTAATAACCCTTCAAAACAAAAATGAGCATTGGATGAGATGGTTTCACTATTTAATTCTACCAAACATTAAAGGAAGAAAGTATATCAATTCTCCATAATAAAGTCCATTAAAAAAGGCAGAAGAGGGCCTCCCCAGTGGCGCAGCGGTTGAGCGCTGGGTTGTGAAGCTGCCTGCAGCCTCTGCAGCGCCGGTTCGATCCCCGGCTGCTCCCCGGCCACCGGAGGAGGGTCCCACATGGCGCGCAGACCTCTCCTGCCGCCCGCTGCTCCCCTCAGCAGTGTACTTCAGTCCTTCTGCCTGCTCTGCTCCCCGCTCTGGCTCTGGTGAATTCTCACCCTCCCGCGCTTCTGACTGTACCCAGTGCTTGTATAAATAAAATAAATAAATAAATAAAGCTTAAAAAAAATTAAAAAACACTAAAAAAAAAAAGGCAGAAGAAACACTTCCTAACTCATTATATACAGCCAAAAATGTTGAAAGAAAGGAAAACTAGAGACTGATACCTCTCATAAACATTGATGCAAAAATACTCAAAAAAATTAGCAAATTGAGTCCAACAACATAAAAAAAGAATTATATACCATGAAGAAGAGAGATTAATTCCAAGTATGCAAGACTAGGTCACTATTTTGAAAATCAATGTAATCTACCATATTATATCCATTACCTCTTTATTCTTGGTCTGTTTCTGATGACTTATTGTCTTCCTCATTATGGTCATATCTTCTCTTCTTCATGCAACTGGGAATTTTTAACTGGATATTTGTTTTGAAATTTATATTAGTAAATGCTACCTTTTCCTGTATTTCTCAAAAGAAGGTGGAGTTTGCCTGGAAAGTATTTAGGCAATACTAATTTATAAATAAATTAGATTCATCCTTTCCAGATTTATTTTTAAACTCCTATTGCTGGATGTGGAAACCTTCTTTCTGAGGTTAATTTAGCTCCATTTCATTGTATTAACTAACCATTCTGTGGTCTCTGCTTAGTGCTCTATGTATTTAATGAGATTGTCCCACTTTGACTAGAGAACTGGAATGTTCCTTGCTATTGCATGGGTCCAAGAGATGTTTGCCTCCCAACTTTCCAGTAATTACACTCTGCCCAGAAGTTGTTCTTATCTGACCTCTTGGGGTTTCGCTTTATACATGTGCAATATACAGAGCATGTTTTTGGAGTTCGTTCTATATATTTCATCTTTATCTTAGGTTTGTTCCTCAGAAATCCCATCCACTTTGGCCACCCTGAACTTTCATCTCTGTTGATTTCTACTCAGTGAGATTGCTGGAATCTGCTGGAGGTTCATGGTCCTCAGTCCAGAAATCTCTTCAATTTTTAAAAATATTTTTTCTTGTGATGGTAAGGGTGTTTGCTTTTGTTTTCCTCATTTCTAGTCTCTCAAGGATCACATTGCTGTGCTGTCTTTTGTCCCATGTCTAAAATCAGTTGTTTTTATAATACCATCAGTTTACAGTTTGTTTATAGCAGGTGGTAACTTCTGTGCCAGTTTGTCCTCTTATGGTGGGAACACAAAGTCACTTTTACTCACTTTTACTCCATTAGATTTGTTTCAATTGAAATTGATTATGTTCATCCTTAAGCTAGCGCATATTTCCATTTATCTCAAAGTAATTCAGAATGATTCAAGATAATGATTACGATCATGGCAGAGTTTTTAAAGGGTACATTCCCCAAATGAATAATATAACTTAAAAATCATGTCCTAGCACCTTACGCTGCTTTAATATTTATTTTTTCTGAAATTATTTGATTCAGACATTACAAGTAATTTACTCCTCTTTCACACCCACACTCTGCATTAGTGTCTGTCTTCTATAGGAACCTATATTTTCTTGTTTTCTCCTTGATCATTTTTACTCCCACACGCTGTCCTCAGGCAGCCAAAAAATCTAGCGATGGGTTTTTAAATATCCTTAGAACCATTATCAACCTCCCCCCTTCAAGGTGACTATAGAAAAAAAAATCTTGAAGAATAGTTATATGCAAAGTCAGTTGGTTTATATTGTGATGTGCCATGGTTGTTTTTTTTTTTTTTTTTAGTTGTTTTCCTTCAGTATATTCAGGAACTTAAGATAAAATTGTAAGCCAAACAGGGTCGTTGCTTTTGTGGAAATTATAGTCTAGTGCAAAAAAGCCATAACCATCACACCATTAAATTTATATTTGTAAGTAGTTACAGTTGTGATGAAGGCGAGGAAAGTTGTGCTAAGAGACACTATAACAGGGGAACCCAGCAGTATGGTGAACTCAGGGAAAACGTAAAAAAATAACTACTGATGTGAAATCAAAAGCTTGAGTGAAAATTATGTAGACACAGATGGTGGCAGGGAAGTGGGATGAAAGAGTTGTTCAGGGAAAGGAAACAGCTTGTACCACAGCCAAGATTAGGAGGTTCAGGGTGCATTTATACAGTAAAAAGAAGGCCAGTATGACTGAACCAGATGCTGAAGATTTGATTGTGAGATCAGCAGGAACTTGGAATTTAGTTAACGAAATTAGAACTTACTTTTAAAAAGTTATTTCAGGCAGAGTAATCTGATAAACTTTAAGCTCTATAAAAAATATATCTTGATTTCAGTATGAAGAAGAAATTGAAAAGAAGCAAGAATGATGAAAGAAAATGTTACTGCTGACAAAAAATACCAATAACCTGAACGTGAGATTTAGCAGGCAGTGAAATAAGAAAACACTGGATAGGTTGAAAAGATTGGGGAGGTAAAAGAAACAGAACATGAATTATTGTTTGATATTGGCATTGAAAAAAAGCAAGGAAGTGGTAATTACAACTGATGGAATTAACCAGGTGATGGTGTTATCTACTCAGATGTAAAAAGTAAAGCAAGGAGAGTGGTGTTTGGGAAGGTGCTGAGTTTGGAGTGTCCCTTAATGTACTGAATTGTAGATATGGGTAGAGAGTTGGACATAGTAGCTAGAGTTCAGAAAAGAGGTCAAAAAATAGTATTGGGGGCCTCCCTGGTGGTGCAAGGAGTTAAGGTGCAGCCTGTGGAGCTATCTGCAGCCACTGCAGCACAAGTTCGATCCCTGGCCAGGTGCAGCAGACCTTTCCTGACTAGCCCACTGCTCCCCTCAGCAGTGTATTTCAGCCAATCCACCTGTTCTGCTCCCCACTCTGGTGAATCCTCTCACCCTCTGCACCTCTGGCAGAGGTGTATGCATAAATAAATAAATCTTTAAAAAAATAGTATTGGGAATATAATATTAAGCATGTGGAGAACTGAATAATCCTGTAAATATAATTACAATTTTTTTAAATCCTAAGGAAATAAGGTATGTGCTGCTGTCAGGGTCATTAAAAGGGCAGGTGGTCTAATGTGAGGATCAGATACATTTTCCAGATAATTGAACAAAGTGTTGAAGGGTGAGGATGAGTTAAATGGGGTTAATGATGTTTTCTTACATTGTCAGTGAGAAGTTTAACAGAAACACTGTATGGAAAGCCTTAGGCCATAGCATATTTCCTTGATTCTAAGATGATAGGATGGAAAAGATAAATGAATTAATAACGGCTTTGAGGGGGATAAAGAAACAAGAATGCTTACATGTACATATTCAGTGTAAATGCCAATTCACTTCTAAAATATTAAAATGTTAATATGGTGGGGACTGGGCCGCAGTGTTCTTCATAACCCAATCCTAGCACAGTACCTGCCACATAGTAGATGCTCAATAAACATTTGTGAAATAAATTAATATATGCCTCTCTTTTGTTTTTCTTTCATGCTCTTCTCTTGGGTATTATTACTCCATTTATCTTACCAGGTGTACTGGTATTCATATATTTTTTTCCACAGAATATTTTTGTTTTAAAAGATATGATATAAAAGGAAATGATCACACTTAACAAATGAATGCATAATGGTGGAAATTTGGGCATTTCTATTAGAACTATTTATTATGAGATAAAGTTCTTAGGATCTTTGAATCAGAATATGTTTTTAAAAAGCACTTACATTAAGGCATAATAGACCTTTAAAAAGCATTAACTTCACGTAGGAATAGCTCAATTTTTGGTCAAGTCATTATCCAATGCTGGTGGACAGAGAGGGCAACCTTCCTATGGGTTCTGTACACAATTCACGTCTTGCATTTTGAAATGCAAGACTCTGAGATTTGTTTTTAAACTGTACCGCATCTTTTTTTATGGGTGACACACTACCAAGGGTGCCTCTGGACAGCCCTGGCCTGATGGTATTTTCAATAGCCATTCACTGGCCTGGTAGGGTGTGCAGGTTGTGAACTGGCATGGAATTTAAAGCAGATGCTGTTGGTGCAGAGCACAAATTAGTGCAGGAATGGTATATAACTTCACTTGTTTCTGATGCAGCTTATATGAAATAACTATTCTGCTAACTGAATGCCACACAATTATTGCAACAACAACAACAAAAAATACCCACAAAAACCCTGCAGCTGTTTTGTTGACATTCTGAATGTTTCTAAGTAAACACAATGTTCTTGTTTAAAAATATATGGCAAATGGATGTAATATCACTCCCGTGGTTATGTTACATTAAGAAGACTGTCTTCTTAATAGATTTACTCCCTTTCTCCCTTTCTGGTTTTGAAGCCATAAGCAGACATATTACGAGCAGGTCTATGGAGAAGGTTGAGTGGCAATGCACTGCTGGAAGTCCCACGTGCAGGAAGAAGACTGGCTGACAGCCTGCAGGATATTGAAGCCCTAAATCTTACAGCTACGAGGAAATGAATTCTGCCAACAACATGGGTGAACTCAGAAGCAGATGCTTTCCCAGTTGAGTTTTTTTTAAAGATCTATCTATCTATCTATCTATCTATCTATCTATCTATCTATCTATCTATCTATCTATTTATACAAGCACTGGGTACAATCAGAAGTGCAGGAGGGTGAGAGAATTCACCAGACTCAGAGAGGGGAGCAGAACAGGCAGACCTACAAAGTACACTGCTGAGGGGAGCAGCGGGCACAGCAGGAGAGGTCTGCGCATTATGTGGGACCCGAACCGGCGCTGCAGAGGTTGCAGGCAGCTTCGCAGCCCAGCGCTCAACCACTGCACCACCGGGGAGGCGCCACCGGGGAGGCCCCCCAGTTGAGTGTTTAGGGGAAAACATATTCAAGCTAAACCTTTGATTACAATTTGGTGAGAGACTGAGTTGAGGGTCCAGCTAAGGCAAGCCTGGATTCCTAAACCACAGAGACTATGGACTAATAAATGTGTGCTGTTTTTAAGCAGCTAAGTTTTGGATAGTTTATGTAGCAATAGGAAAGTAATAGTGGAAATGCATTTGCTCCTTTAAATTATGCAGTTACAGTATTAACTGGTGATCCCAAGCCTTAAATCATGACTGTTGAAGATGGATTTGAAAATAGTGCATACATCAGCCTAAATGTCAATTTTGTCTCTCAATGTTCCAGAAATGGGGGGCAGGGGAGCTTCCTGGATCCTCTATGCTGATCATCCTCCCACACTCCTAGTGTTTTCTTCTTGCCAGATTTACTATATAAACATGCAGCTTCCTTATCTGTGCCGTTACTGAAATACAGCCCTACATTAACTGCATGCCTGGTTGGCTCTTAAATTTATAAAGATCATTCCAAACATCACATAGAGGGATCATGAAAAAAATAAGATAGTAAATGAACAGAAATAAGCATAGAATTGTAACTTAATTCCTCAGGAACAGAGTACTGGCCTTGTGGCCATTGACAGCACACACCCTGGAGCGCAGGGCCAAGGAGAACTTGGCTCCAATAACCTCTCCCTCCAGAAATATCAAGTCCTTGGAGAGTAAAGAGTGGCTGGAAGCAGCCTGGAATACAACTTTGAACTTCTGGACTCTTCAGCCACCCGGAGCTACAAACAGATGGAGCAGTTATGGAGGCAGGTGGGAGGCTACACTGCAAAGTAGCTGCCCGCCCATCCTTCTGTCGCCCGGATGTCCCACAGGAACACAGGTGGCAGCAAAGGTTTGAATGGATGGAAACACCTTAGCAATAGCTTGTAAGTTAGCCCACAAAGTACGGCCGGCATTTGGGAATATGAGCCAACTTCCCCTTGCTTTGCAAAAAAAAAAAAAAAAAAAGGACCAGTCACTTCCCCATCATAGGGAGGGGAGCTGCCCTAGACTGTGGAAGAGGAGTCAGCCATATGCTGAATTCATCCTATAGGGAGGATTAAATAAACACCCACAGAGGCCCATCAGTCTCCATCTCAGCCAAGTAAAAGGAACTGAAGCATCTATAATGCACCTCTTTGCTCAGGAAACAAAGAATTTTGGCAGTTGATAGTAGTAGAAACCATCTTTGCCACCTCTATCCACACAGTTATCAGTTTTAATTTTTCTTCATCTTTGCCACTTCTCACCCACCAAGACATGATTCTGATCTTGTAATTTTTCTGCACTTCACACCTCATCCTTTTTTATCTTTCCCTCTAGTCACACACACACACACACACACACACACACACACACACACAGCATTTGAAAATATATAGTCCTAAATCAAGGACAAAATGAAGAGTGGAAATACATGGCTAAAGTTCAACTTGGAAAAAAAAAAAAAAAAACCTGCCAATGCAGAAAAGCTGCATAAAAGGAGCTAAAAATATTTCCTTAAAAAAAAAAAATCAGGGCCTCCCCGGTGGCGCAGCAGTTGAGCACAGGGCTGCAAAGCTGACTGCAGCCTCTGAAGCACTGGTTCAATCCCCAGCTGTCAGGAGGGTCCCACATGGCATGCAGACCTCTCCTCCCACTCCTGCTACTTCCCTAAACAGTGTACTTCATCAGCCTGCCTGCTCTGCTCCTTGCTCTGGCTCTGGTGAATTCTCTCACGGCCCTCCCCCTCCCCCCCCCCCACACTTCTGACTGTACCCAGTGCTTGTATAAATAAATAAATAAATCTTTTTTAAAAATCACCCTATCGCAAATCAAATCAGCAAATGTTTATTGAGCACCTACTATATTCAAGACACTATGTTTGTTGTTTAAAAAGGTATAAATGTGCTCATTTTTAAATTTCTGTCCTTAAAGGTTTAGAATTAGTTTCAGGAGCTAACAGAAAGATTAGAATGACTCCGTAGTATACATTTGCAATCTTGATTAATCCTTAGATAAATCTTATCTTTTAAAGAAAGCTTTGTCTTACTAAAACTCACAAGGGAAAAAGGGAACTTCAAAGATGTGATTGGGGAAGTTCACCCAGCAAATAAGTCTGTGAGGTGAAACTTAAACAGTTCTTCTAACTCTAAATTCAATGCCCATTTAACTTTATTTTTTAAATTAATTAATTTATTTTTGCATAGAAGAACTGGGGTATAGGTCAGAGGTGCAGGGGTGAGAGGACTCACCAGAGACAGAGTGGGGAGGAGAACAGGCAGCTCTATTGAAATACACTGCTAAGGGGAGCAGCAGCCAAGACAGGAGAGGTCTGTTGCCCATGTGGGTTAGCTTCCTGCCCAGGGATCACTCTCAGGCCACAGTAGAGATAGCATGATAGCACTGAGACTTAAGCCCCTACACCACTAGGGATGTCCAGTGCCCATTTAACTTTATAAATGTCTCAGTATAAAGCAAATACAAGTATCAAAGATATCCATGAATGGGAGAAACCACTTAGAATCACATTAAAAAGTTTGGCTTAGGGGTTATGGAATTTGAACCCAACCCTGCAGTTTTCAGCAGAAGCAGACAAGGGAACTCTGGGATGAGATCAAGTATTGGGAGCAAAGGCTTGGGAACATGAATAAGAACACACAGGGGCCTGGGAATATTTACAAGTTGTTGAATGTCACCATCATTTCACACTTAAAATTATTTTCCACATCTATGAAATGAGAAATGTCTTTTCATTCAACTGGTGTAGTATAGTCATATGGGGATAGCTTTTCTCCTTTGGGGTTGGGAATGGCTAAAGGTTATAGACAGCAGCCTCTGGGTTACACAGGAGGCAGCAGTCAGAGATGTGGGCTTGCTCCATGTTGCCTGCATTCAGATCCCATTTCCATCACTAACTCATACAACTTTGCAAAAATTGCCCACATCTCAAATTGCCCTTATCTCAAATGGAGATTCTAAGACTACTCAACTCATATGATTTTTTGTGAGCTTTAAGTGAGTTATCTCATCTAAAGCACTCATCCTGTAAGTGCACAATTCTACGTCATATTTCTAAGGTTTGTTTTAAGTTTTGCATTATGTGACCTTCTCTTTTGTTTCTGTAAATTCCACAGATAAGTTGCATCATCTAGTATTTACCTTTCTCACTTTAGCTTACTTTATTAACAATACCCCATCCATGTTGTTGCAAATGGTAACAGCTGATCTGCTCTATGAAAGAAACAGCAGAGTGGAGAAAATACTTGCACATCATACATCTGACAAGTGGCTGATATCCAAGATCTATAAGCCTGAGGCTGAACATCAACGGAGTGTGGTGAACTCCATGTCTGGTGAGGGCAGACTTCCTCTTGGTTACACATGACAGGTTCCATAGGTGCATTTCTTAAAGTCAAATGACTTTTGCAACAAGAACATATAATCCTAGGGAACTCATATTCATTATTTTTTTAGAAGATGATACAAATTCCTTTCTTAGTTTTAACAACTTGATAATTTTGGCAGATACATTAGGCACTGATTAATGATGATGCATCAGATCTTGTTCCAGAAAGTCATCAGATAGTAAAAATGATAATCAAATTCAACTAAGGACTGCATTGCCTTTACCTCCCTAATAATTTTATTGATTGAACTCCTATAGTAACAAAAGCTTACTATGTGTCAGGTATCACTTCTAGGGGCTTCATTTTTTTTTCCCATTAACTTTGACATAATTTTTGGAAGCAGTTACTATTACTGTCTTTCATTTTATGGATCAGGAAACCAAGGCACAGAGAGATTAAATCACTTTTCCAAATCGCATTCCTGTAAAAAGTGGAGCTAGAATTTGAAACCAGGCAAAATGGATCCAAAATTTGTCCTCTCCGCTACTACTTTCTATTGCTTCTAAGTTTTAGTGTTTGAGATGTAAAATGAAAGGAAGCAAATGTGAAAATCAAACTTCAGAGTTGCTCCATCCGTCTTCCCTAGCTCTGAATCTATTTGCTATTACTTGTTATTTATCCATGTACCTAACTCATCAATTTTTAAATGCTGCTTTACCCTCAGGTAAATAAGATCATTCTTTCCTCTGAAGTACCACGTAATTTGTAAACTAATTATAGCACTTTCCATTGTGTATCCTAATTTGGGTTTATTTTTTTTATTTTTCTCTTCCTACTGAATATAAACTCTTTATTGCAGAAACTATGATCTTGTGCTCCCATCGCCTGCGTGGCGGAAGGGGGAAGACTTAGGGAGAAGAAGAAAGAAGTCAAGGGCAGGGGAGAAGGAGGAAGGGAAGCAGTGGATTTGATTCTTCTCTTCTCCATATAATACAGGTTTTTTTTTTTCCCCTTTAATATACATAGTATTTAGGAACCTTCTCCATTTAGGTGATTTAGGTGGGAAGAAACTGATTCAAATGCTATAAATTTGTTACCTATATATGAAAATATTTTTGGAAGTTTAAAAATGTCTGGAAGGAAGAAAAGAAGCAAATAAAATAAGAGAAGTAAGTCTTGAGGACACTCTGAAACTGCTTAGACACAGGACAGAAAGCCAGCTCCCTCTCCTCCACTCTTGTCCAAAGGAGATACTTAGCTGATTAAAGCATGAGCTGGTTCACTTCCAAAAGACTGCATCACTCTCTATTTATTAACTTTTCCCCTGGCTACAGACTGAGGTATGCAAACATTCCACTTGTTCAAATACCTACTGTCAGGGAGACAGGCTTCAATTGCAATTAATTTTACCCTTTTGCTGACAACAGCTCTGCTCCCTCTGCCCTTCAGCTGTCCTGCTCTTCCCTTCCTATTTGCAATTTTCACTGACTTGATCAACAATATTTTCTTAAATTTCCACTTTTCTCTGGATTCATAGGCATCATCAGTATTCCAAACAAGAATTCTAGTGACCTCTACTTTGATAGGTCGTAGCCAGGGGTGTGGGGCAGTTCTTTAGCGCTTGTTCAGCTGCACCATCCTGCACCAACCCTGCCTGGGATGGTTTGAGAACATCTGCCTAACTGGTTCCCAGTTTCCCTGGTAGCTATATATTTAGGCAACATTTTCTACTTTGAAAGTGTTTTCAACTGGACTAAAGCTTTGTTTAAGTTCCCTATAAATGTCATCCAAGTGCCTGAGATGGTTGGGTTTGGAGGCACCCAAAGTCATTACCTGGCTGACACAAGAGGCGCAAACTCCTAGCAACAGAGTCGTTCCACGGAGCTGGCATGTACAGCTCACTGTATTTGTAAATAGGAAAGGAAGAAAGCTATTAGGACCGCAGCATATTTCATCCATTCATCTAATAGTCTTTTTAAAAGTCAATCATTTGCTTTGGTCTCCCTGGAATAGAAAAGCCCTCTCTACCAACCCAGAGCTATTTCTTAAAGCCTTAAGTTAAGAGGCCTCAAGTAAAAGTAAAAAGGGAATAGGATGCGCTCCTTTGTGATATGCCTTGTTTATTTTTCTAGTCCATTTCCACTTCTTTTTTCCGTGTATGATTTCATATTTTTCCTGGTGTAGGTTTACCTCATAAACACAGCTTTGAAATAAAGCTCAATTTTCCCTCTTTTTCATATTTCATATTAAAATGATGGTTTTAAAAATAGGGGCTTTATAATAAAGAAGGGGGAGTTTTTTTTTTTTTTAATGGGTTTTACCTTGGATTCTGACTGTAAAACTGAGGTTACCAGAAAGAAGGAAGGAGGGGAACAAAGGATGGGGGTGGGCGTGGGCGGCCCAGGGACTGTGGTGAGGATTATTGGTGTTTTGCTGGCACAACTGGCAAGGTAGCGTCCATCTGAAGGGGTGTGGACCTGTGGATTGTCTCAGTTAATTATGTAAATAAATAACCAAACTAGCACGGGTTTTAGATGTAAGCAGATGTAAGTCGTTATTACTACACACTCGTCCTCACTGGGTTGGGGCTGGATGCTGGTTTCCAAATTAAAAATTTGGAAATTAAAAATTTTTTTGGTTTAAATTAATTTTTTACCTTACAATGAAGCTAGCCTGAAATGCATGATAATCTTAGCTTTTTAAGTTCATTCTCAACATATTTAGGACTGCAGAGTTTCAAAGCAGGGTCAGAAAAGTGCTACTTTCTCCTATATCTGTTGCATGTATTTCTTATAGCATCAGAAAATTTCTTTGACTCCAAACATACTAAAAACAGCACAGAGAGTTGAGGCTGATCCTCACCTGGTCTTGCACACGCTGCGTGTCAGGTGTCTGACACCGAAGACTTCAGGCAGATTGAGTCCAGTCAGTGCCTCCCCCTTGTTGTGTTCCACTTGCAATTGTTGTTTGTGTATTTAACCCTCTGCTACAAAGAAAATGCCTTGGAATCAGGTTCGTTTCTAATTGACCAGCCTGCCCAGTCTCTTCAAAGGACCACAGATGGTGCAGGTGCTATGAGGGGGTGTCAATGAATTTTAATAACTCAGTAACTGGAAGTGAGATGTCAGCCTGACCACGCCTACATGCCTTGTTGCCACTGGAAGATAAATGAATTTTTTTGTGGAAATATACATAACAATTTCAATTGAGGTAATCTCTAAAGAAAGGATTGGGGGTTAAGCAGATGAAGAGGAGAGTTGGCATTTCTGCTTTACTTGGGGGACTTGTGGAAGCTATGGGGCTGCATATGTATCTTCTACTCGTTCCCATATTTCTGCTAAAAGAAAAATAATCTGATTTACATCTTCATTATGCAGTCTTACACCCAGAATAAAGGGCTATATAAACCATGAGTGTGGGGGTCAAAGAGACCAGATTACATGATATAATCACCTCACATGTGGCTTTCTCATCTCAAAAATGAGAATAACGGTAATTTCTACAGCACAAATTGATACTATGTATTAAATATGTAAAACATGCACACTTTAGGGACTCAATAAACATGAGTTAACTTCCCTTTAACTTTTTGGGGCTTTTTCTAACAAGTTTGAGAAGAATTATTCAAATTCAATAGCAACCAGAGAAATACATAATAAAACAGCCCTTTAGGTTCATAATATAACACCAAATAATGGCAAGAATCTTCTACATCACAAGGGGGAGAATAAACTTGAGTGTCCATTGGAGAAAGCACTCAGTCGACCTTTGTGAAATTGAGATGCATATGAACAACCAAACACCACCGTGGCCATATAAGCTGGCGAAATTCTCATACAAGTACATAAGGAAATGAAATGAGAGGGATTATTGCAGTGTTATTTATTACAGAAGTGAGCTGGAGATAATTTGAGTGCCCATTACTAAATAGAACAAGATGGATGCATTCTGTGTAATTCTATGCAATTGTTAAAATATACAAACTAGATGTATATACGGAATGTAATTTACTATAAGTAAAGGAACTGGCAGTTATCCTTTATGTGAATTGAAAGCACATGTAGAGAAACATTAAATATTTCATAAGGGTGCTTGCAAATTCAGGGCCATGATCAAAGATCATGTAGTATGTGGCTATGGGAAGGAAATGGAAGCAGGGATTTATTGACAGAGAGGCGAAAAATCTTACAGGTCCATTATACAGAGCAGTGATAATGACTGTATGTCATTAGTTGAGGAGAATGATTAATTCAACCCTCTGCAACTGATTTCAAGTATCAAAATGGAAAGAAATGAGAACAAAAAATGTGTGTGTGCGCTTGTGCACACATGCACAACATACTGAAAGATAAATGAATTTTTTTTCTGGAAATACATGTAACAATTTCAGTTGAGGTTATTGCTGGAGAAAGGATTGGGGGTTAAGCAGATGAAGGGGAGAGGAGACTTTTCATTTTATATTTCCTGCATTGTTTGCATTTTGGCCTTGTTACATCTTTTTGAAAAAAGGTTCTTATTAACTTCTCTGCATTCTAATCATTTCATCTCTAATAATTTGCTTTCCACATTAGTATTAGTAGTATCAGAAACTTTCTAAAATGTCCAGGTGATCTGTTAATTTTCCTCTGACGTACCATCTAGTGGCTTCCATTAACTAAAAAACAACTTCCAAACTCCTAACAGAATGGAAAGTCATTTGTTCTCTGATTGGCATGGTCTAACACAAGCCGATCTAAGCTCATAAAGCCTTTGCTTTCAGAACTTGACACTAATCAGCTGTTTCCACGCTGCCAGATACCATTGCATTTTAAATTTTGGCTCATACTGTTCATTACCCACAATGTTAGGCTCTGATTTTACTGTCAGATAAATCCTTATACATCCATCCAGATCCAAAACATATATTCTCTTTTCTGGATTTCTCCCTGGCTCCCTGCTTTCCTGACCAGTCAATACTACCTGTTCCTACATCTATTTTTCCTGTCACTCTTTATAAAAGCTCCAACTAAGGTCAGGTCAACTCAGTGAAGTGGGGTAATTTGTCACCATGTCTCTCCCCCTGCTAGACTGTGAGGTTGTTTTTCTTCTAAATGTTGACATCTCAGTCCCTTGTATAGTGCGTGGTGCATTACCCTGTGTTCTGTGTGTGAAACAAAATTAGAAATTGTTCTTCTTAAGTGACAATTTAATTCTAAATGAACTATTAAACCATCAGTTTGAGCCAAAAATAGAAAGAAAAAAAAAAAACAAGAGCTCTACCCTAAATTTAAATATTAAAAAACTTTAATGTGTCATTCAGTCTAGAAAAAGAAGTATAGTCTCATTTCTGCCTGCTTCTTCTCTAAGTGCAGCTAAAAATCCTGGAAATAATCTACAAATGATAAGAGGACTCCAGACAGTAGAAAGAGGAAGGCATTGGCTAGGGGTGTCAAAACTTGAGGAATAGAATGGTAAGGAGTTACTGGGTTTTCTTTTTGTCTACCACCCCCACCAGATTGCATGGTGAAGAGATTTTAATCCAGAACCTCCAATAAATATAAAAAGGAAAAATAAAAAGCCCCAAGAAAAGCCTGTTTTCTTTAGCCAAGGATGGAGAAAGGAGCAGATGAAAAGGACAGAAATCTTTTTTGCTAATATCAGCCTCATGCTAGCACTACCCAGTGGTCATACAGGCTTGGGGATAGTTCCTGTTCTCTCTAGACAGGCTGGGAACACTCATCATTCGTGGGATCTGGGGTGCAGTACTCAGAATCATTTTGCCTAGTAGTGGGAAATGGTGCTGCTCTGATCCCACCTAACAAATTTGAAATACAAAGGATCAAACTGTTTACAAGTAAATTAACAACATGCTGAAACAAAGGGAAAGAATATTTATCATGATACAAAAAAAAAAAAATCCAGTTACAAATAAGATAAAATTCAATGTTGGCATCCAAGGAAAATCTTCTCTGCAAGGAAGCAGAGAAACAGGATCCATGATAAGATGGCTAAGGTTATCCCCTCTCCCCATCTCAGCACACTCTCCTCCCAGATAACCATGGCAACTGACATTTATTATTATCCTAATTAAATAAGTTGAAATATATGAATTATGACCTCAATGTTTTGTTTGGCTTGGTTTTTATGATTTAAGATCTCCTCTTTAGGAAACAATACTGATGTCATCTATTTCATGAATGATTGTAAGAACTTAAATTTTTCCTTCTAATAAGATCTCAATTCTATCTCAAGGTCAGCAGTTGCTGTCAATTCAAGCTCTACTTCAGCATTTTAAAAATAAATACAAACACATCCTCCCCCGCCCCCGCCCGCCCCAAAGGAATGAAGGTCAAAGTTGTTCTTGTCAAGTCCTAATCAGAAGATCTCAGCTCCAAAGTGAAAATGATGATATGCTTGAGAGGTTCTGAGACAGCAGCTTGTTGTATTTGAAGAACCCATGTAAGTAAGCACAAATTGAGCAAGGGGACAGTGGAAATTTGCCTGTGATTATGCTTATCTTGCCCAGCTGTCAAAAATGGCCAAGTGGAAAGTCAATGCTGATCATGCATTCTGAAGACTGATGGTGTCAATAATCAGATTACCTCCTGCAGAAATTGTTTGTGCTGAAAGCAGTTCTCCAGAATATGCAGAAAGGAAATCCTAGATCCTACATTGACTCATGACTTGAAAGTCCTCTGTGACCACTTAATTTACCTCTTTGATTACAACATATGATGTCAGTTTTTTACTCTTGCTGTGTGCATGACCTTGAGCAAGTCATGAAATAGCTTTGAGCTCATGTGAATAAATGCAAAGATGAAATAGAATCTACTTTTCATTAATCTGTCTCAGAGAGAATAAAATAAGATTGTGTGTTTAGGGCTTTCCTTTGCCAAAAAGTCTTCTGAAGGATATATAATGCATTATTGTCTTTGGAATCAACCCCAGCCTGCTGCCTTGTAAACAGAGGTGCTCAATCAATACCTTTGGTTGATAGATTGGTTCAGCAAGTGAAGGTGTCCATGTGAGAAATCTACAACTGGAAATAGCCCCAGTTAAATAAATTCAGCAGAACTGCCACTAAGTGTGCAGACATAAATGCCTTCTCTCTTCTAAGTCAAGTGAGAGACACTCAAGGGACAATGTAAGGTACAAAGATAAAGTATGTTTAAAATTCAAACAGTCACTGCAAAATATGTGAATCCAGTGACATGGTGGGCCCAAAGAAACTAGTTTAACACTGACAGATACGAAGAACAGAATTCCATTTATAAAGGCAAATCTAGGATTCCATAAAAGATGGTATGTTCATGGAAAACCCCTGTCAGCTAACTCTCCCAAATTCAGCATTACCACCCACTGGGCATATGGTGATTTGCTCTAATAGCTGTTTTGCTAGAAAACATTGACATAGAAACTGATTAGATTCAGAATCTAGGATGTGATTCCAGCAAAACACAATCTTTGTTCTATGTAGATGGTTCTAATGAGCCATCTTTCATTAACCCCTATTTATTATGGGAGCTAAAGAATTGATCATTTAAAAATTTAAATTTTGACACAGAGCTTTAGAAAATCTTTGTGTTGTATTGCTACCCCCACTGGAGTGAGAAAAGTCTTGGCTTTGTCATACTGTTATCATGCCTACTTGCACTATTTTAGGACTACATGTACCCCCAAGTCCCTCTCTTCCACCTGAGTACATGTCCCAGAATCCTGTGGACCCCTACCTCAAGTTTTGTGATCACTTATTGTTGTTATTCCTTGGGTCCTCTTGGAGGTACACATATTAATATTTTAGTAATCCAAATTGTATGATTTGGAATGAATTACATATTGGGAGCTAAAGTCAGCAACCATATTATTTGATGATCTCCAAACTGTCTTTTACCATTTAGCAGTCAAGAGGTTGGAAATAATGAGAAAGAAGATCCAGCAGGAGTGAGAGTTGAAAAATCTGTGTTAAGGTTTTGAGCATCTTACGTGAAAAGGGTGGTAATCCTAAAAGAACTTAGGAGGAAAATGCAAAGGTGTAGAAGTAGAAAAGACAAGTTTCATTTTGCTTAATAATCTTAACTTAAATGCATTTTAATTTTTGTAAATTTAACATGATTTAGATAACAAGGAACCAGTGTGTTTCAACTAGAGGGAAAAAGAGTCTGCACACGAATCTGAGATACATTAAATGAGATGGAGAGAAGTGCCATGTCACAGTATATATGGGCCGGCCAGACCACAGAAGCATTCTTGAACTGTCCTACAAGCCACAGGGGGCAAAGGCTATAGACAGCTGGAGAGCTATTTGAAGATGGAGCAGATGCCCTTTGCCAAAGATTATTGAATCCCTCCAACAAGAGGGTAGGCCAGAGACTGATCTTCCTGTGGAGGGGATTAAAAATTAGAGTGATGCCATCCAAGTAGGGAAAAACTCTCAGCAGCCTGACTTTGACAAATGATTTTAAATGTGATTCCAAAACAACATGAATGCATGCAGTGGGCACTGACAGCAGTTAGGGACAAGCAACATTGCACTTACATAAATCAATCCAGTCCCAGTTCCACTGCAGACAGGGTTCATAAGATTGCGCACAGCATCATAGAAAATCAGCCTGATCCTGTGAACAGGGCATTCCACCAGAAGTCAGCTACCTACAAACATTATTGAGCACCTACGATTTGCCAGGTGACATGCTAAACACTTTACCAGCAATGATTGTCAGTCATCCTGGCACCCTCTGTGATGGCTGTGGTGTGTTAGAGGCTGGCTTGCACCAGCTCATGGCAGCATCTCCTTATTGTTTGCATCTCTTCCCAAGTCCATGTTCATTAACATCACACTGGTGCTTTAAATTAGCCCTGATGGAACTATTTATATAAGGGCGATCAGCAAATACAACTCTGTCTCCTTTTATTCTTTTCTCCAGAAAGCTGGTGGTTAAACATTTACCAGAACACTAAGGGCGATGAGCACCATTTAAAACCTTTCAAGAGGAAGATTAAATGTTGCTATCTTCAGTTACAATTTCTCCCACATACTATATATGTTCTGATATTCACAGTATCTTCTTGCTCATTATCCTTCATTTCACCCTGCTGTACAATGAACCTTTGTGATATTCTGACTATTATAAAAAATAAATATCTGATCTTCTTCCCCATTCCTGGCACAAAACTGTAATTCTTGGAAATCCTAAGTGTTGAGAAATGAAAATTGGTTTTTGTTATGCTAGTTGAAAAGACTCTAGGTCTCCTATGGATGTGGCCTGATTACCAGGACACTCGACTGTGTGATTAGAAGGCTGGAACTTTCAGTCCCAGCCTCAGCTTCCAGGGAGTGAAGACTGAAGATTGAGTTGAGTCACCCAGTGACCAGGGACTTGTTTATGTGTTGTCTATATTCACTCCATACAAACTCAAAAGGACTGAGTTAGGAGAGTTTCCCAATGGTGCACATATGGAGGTGCTGTGGGGGTGGTGTACCTGGGTAGGTGGGACCTGGCAGCTCCACGGGTCCTACCCATGCTGTGCATCTCTTCCATCTGACTGTTCCTGACTTACAGTCTTTTAAAATAAAGTGGTAACCCAGTAAAAATGGTTCTCTGACTTCGGTGAGCCAAACTGTTTGGTGAATTTTGTGTGTAACCAAAGGGTACCAAGGGCCCTCCAAAAAAAAAACTTGCATGCTCTAAAGGGGTGTGGCAACACATGTGCACATAGGCAAAGCAGACTTTTTAATAGAACTAGCGTGTATTGAGGCAGAGAGAAGTATATTTGTGTCCCAATAAAATACCCCAAATCACCCATTCCTTTAGGGATGTCAGAGTTTCGTTAAAGAGACAAACAGGGTTGGCCCAAAGTGGGGCCACTGAGGCCTAAAAGCCTGCCACAAGTCTAAGACACCTTTTAGTGGGGACCCACAGGAAGGGAGGCTGAAGCCGATCCCAGAAAGCTTGGACAAAAGGAGATACCGTGTCAAGATAACGGCTGCCATTGTCAGCCTCCTCACGTGCCTCTCACTCACGTTTCTCTTTTAAGTGTCTCTACGGGTCTCTCCACATGCTTCCCTCCATGCCCCCTTCCCAGCAGGACCGGCCACAACGACCAGAGCTCTGGTCTTTCTCTGCACTCATCTGCCTTCTGTGTTACACAGCCCCACCTGGCAGCTAAGCACGGCCTCTCATTAAGTGGGGCCAGGAACATGGCACCTCCCCTTTTTATGGAGATGTTTCTGTAATGAGTCTGAAACTTTTCAGATCTAGCCTGTAGTTCAGAAGCACCTGGGTATGGGTGTGCTGTGAGGGGGGGTAGTCTTAGAGGGCAGGTAGAGGACATCCTAACTGAGTTATTTGCTTAGTCTGGGAAAAGCACACACATTTCAGCCTTTGCCTCAACTTCTCTTCTGTTAGCCGATAAGATTTTTGATTGGGCCAGAGATAGACATAAGAAAAGACCTCAGAATAGTTTGAAGGATGGATCTGACCCAAGTGGCTGAACTTAATGGGCACCACATTAAAGTAAAAGGGCATAGGACATTATTGTTTATAGAAAACACTGACCAGCAAAGGGCCACATTCAGAGTGGATGTTCAAATAATGGGACAAATAATGGTTAAAAGAGAAAGAAAACTAATGATGCCTATGAAAAGCCACTCTTCAGCTGAAATATTCTAAGACTAACTGTTATGCTCCGACTAAGAGCACAGCATTTTGCATTCAAGAAAGCTCTGACTGTAATGGAAATTTGACGAAAATGAAGGAAAGGAGACTATATCCTGTAACAACCACAATTTTGCTAAGAATGCTTAATCTTTGTTCCCTCTTCTCATCTTGTGATCTAAGGTTTCCCTTGTTAAGGGGTCTCCCCTGAAGACCTAACGAGTGTAAGAGCCTAGCGGAGACTGTGATACTTCTGGGTCATAAGCCAGAAGGGACTACAGATATAAATATTCAGAGACACTCTTGACTACATGCAGTCATTCATACTACCCAATGTTGACTTTCCTTAATGCTGGCATAGGATACATCAAAGGTCACCAATCCATGTTTCAGTGCTTTGGAATTCTACTCGTCTGCCAAGCAGAAGAAAGGAGGCTTTAATTCCTAGAAACTTCATTTTCATAGTGATTCTTTGTCCTTCTCATCTTTCCTTGTTTTTCATGAATGCTTTGCTTCCCCCAGTACAATCTGATTTTCTTCTCTATTTTATCCAATTAGAGTATTAGGAGACCCTGTTTAGTCAGTCTTCACCTTCAATCGCCAGTGCACCACAGAGTTATTTGAGTATCTTGACTTTTAAGGACATTATAACTGTTCTTTGTGTTTTCTTTTTTCTTGGATGATCAATAAAGTTAATTTGGCTATTTTACTTCTTCTTTTAAACATTGATTTATTTATTTATACAAGCACTGGGTACAGTCAGAAGTGCAGGAGGGTGAGAGAATTCACCAGAGCCAGAGCGGGGAACAGAACAGGCAGACTGACTAAGTACATGCTGAGGGGAGCAGCAGGCGCAGCAGGAGAGGTCTGCGCACCATGTGGGACCCTCGCCGGTGGCTGGGGATCGAACTGGTGCTGCAGAGGCTGCGGGCAGCTTTGCAGCCCAGCGCTCAACCGCTGCGCCACCAGGGAGGCCCTGGCTATTTTACTTTTAAGGATATCATAGAAGCCCTTTTTTTCTAATTTCGTAAGTAATCCCTCCTATTCATAAAAATTTTCAAAACTGTAGAGAAGCAAACAAAGAAAATTTTTAAATAATCTACTTCCTCATTGCTGCAAAAGATTATCATTCAAAGGCCTCCCCTAGTGGTGCAGGCAGTTGAGTGCAGTGCTGTGAAGCTATCAGCAGCCTCTGCAGCACTGGTTCGATTCCGGCTGGCCAGCAAGGGTCCCACATGGAGAGGTAGACCTATCCTGTCGTGCCCGCTGCTCCCCTCAGCAGTGTATTTCATCAGTCTTCCTGTTCTGTTTCCCGTTCTGTCTCTGGTGAATCTTCTCATCCTCCCGTGCACCTGGCCTGTACCCCTTCTTGTATAAATAAATAAATAAATCTTTTAAAAAATGTTAAAAAAAAGGTTATCATTCAAGACAATTCTATATTGGTTATCACTGCTAATATGTCACAGTAATTTGATTCTACATTTTTTTCTATATTGATTCTACATTTTTTTTCCTACCTCAGCATGCTTTTAGGTCAAAGATTTAGACCAACACTTCCCAATCAGAGTGATTTTTCCTTACTGCTTCCCCTTCCCACCTCAGGGGATACTGACATTGGCTGCAGAGGTATTTAGTTACTGCAACTTGAAGAGGGGCACTATTAGCATCTAGTGGGTAGAGACCAGTGATACTCTAAACATTCTACAAGGCACAGGACTGTCCCCTGCTCCCAGCAACAAAGAAACTTCATTTCTAGCCCAAACTATCAAAATTGAGAAACTTTGGTCTAACTAAGGCTAATATATTCTAGGGCTCACCACACCTATTGCATTTTTGGATCTGCTGGTAGTTTCAGTCAATTTTCTGTTTGTCTTTCTCTTGTAGACCAACAAATTATTATTTACACATGGAATTGTTGGCAATTAGTGAGCACACAATAGTGAAAAATTATTTGCTTCATTTATAGTCTCATGTCCCTTTCCAGCTCCTCCTAAAAATTATGTTTTCTCATTTTCTCTTCCTTAAATTAGTTCTGACTCTCTTCCCTCTCTTTCTCTTTTTTACACACACACACACACACACACACACACATTTTTATACACAAATGCTTTGAATGGATCTTCTCTACATTTAATTATGGACTTGGTTATTTATTCTTTGTATTCTTTGAATGCTTTGGTCTTCAAAATGAGTTAACAAAATGTGGTGGAATCTACAGTGAAGGAGATAATAGTTTCTCTGTGAAGACCAAGGGGACAGCAGATGCTCTGGAATTGCTGTGGCCACCTGGGATAATAGGCAAGAAAGAGAAGGCATTGACTCTCTCTCTGCCAGAAAAGTCAATTCCAGGCATAAGGCATGGATCAGAGGTCGCCGCCAGAAACTACATATACCTGTCAAAAGGATTACTTCCCCTTGTCAAAAACCTGGAAAGGACAGAGTCAACAAAAGTCTGTGATCTTGAACAGCCTGAACCATGGTGGGACACCACGCACACTAAAATTTATCTTATGCAGGGCCTCCCTGGTGGTGCAAGGGGTTAAGCACCGCACTGTGAAGCAATCTGCAGCCTCTGCAGCATGAGTTCGATGCCTTGCCAGGAGGCAACCCACATGGCGCAGCAGACCTCTCCTGTCTCGCCCGTTGCACTCCTCAGCAGTGTATTCCAGTCAGTCGACCTGTTCTGTTCGGGCCCCACTCTGTCTCTGATGGATCCTCTCACCCCCTTGTATCTCTGGCCTGTATCCCAGCTCTTGTATTCATAAATAAATAAATCTTTAAAAAATAATAAAAATAAAATTTATCTTATGCAGGCAGCTTCATCCTGAATACAAAGTACTTCTAGATGTTGTATAGCTCTCTGGGTCCCACTGGGTAGATGTTTGAGTCAAGAATAATCTTCTTCTCTCCTATTCCCCATCTCTATTACAAACATCCTGGCTACTAAGGGAAACTCAGATAACAGGTCCTAAAAGGGTAACTCAACTCTTTCAATGAGAATTAGATCTCCAATAAAAATTTACTGAATGGGGCCTCCCTGGTGACTCAAGGGGTTGAGCACAGCGCTGTGAAGCTGTCTGTGGCCTCTGCAGCGCAAGTTCGATCACCGGCCAGGAAGATTCCCACATGGCCTTGTAGACCTCTCCTGGCTCACCCGCTGCTCCCCTCACCAGTATATCTTGGTCTATCTGCCTGTTCTGTTTCCCACTGTGTGTCTGGTGAATCCTCTCACCTCCCACACCTCTGGCCTGTACCCCAGTTCTTAGAATCATAAATAAATACATCTTTTTAAAAATTACTGAATGAATAAAGTTTGATAAGCATTATGACTAATATAATAGTATTTTAGAGACCACAAATCATTTCCACAAACTATATCTTACTTGCTCCTCACAACTTTATAACATATATTGAGTACTTGATTTTACATTAGAATTTGCATTTCATTCTGCCACTTAGTATTTGACTTAAGACAAGTCATTTGGTCTCTTTGTTTTTTCATCTGTAAATTGGAAAAAATTAAAACTCTTTTGTACCTGGTTCTGATAAGAATATGTATTAGAATAACAATATGTATTGAAAAAATTTTGGCAACAACATAGCATGTTACAAATACAAGAAATTATTTTGCAGACAGAGACACAGAAGTTTGAAAAGATTAGCAACAAGTAGGGCACTGAGGGTGAACCCTAAGGTAAACTATGGATTTTGGGTGATTATGACTTGCGGGTGCAGACTCATCACTTGTGACCAGTGTACCTCTCTGTTGGGAGCGGTTAATAGGCAAGGCTCTGCGTGGTGAGGGCAGGAAGTAGGAGGGGAATAATCTTAGTATGTCCTCTTAATTTTGCTGAGACCTTAAAACTACTCTAAAAATTGTTTTAAAAAGTGATACATGACTTTTTAAACATCACACATGTAATAAATTCTAGACCCAAGTTTTTGACTTTAGCATGATACCACATTCAGCCTTCCTTCCCTCATTGCTTTCAGTGATGTCAAGTCCTGGAAATACCATAATTTACATTCCATTGTATGTATTTAACATGCAACAGAAACTTGATAGAGTGATGACCACAAAATTTGCAGTTACTACATGAATACTTTATCTGATTGCATGATGACTAAAATTAATAATGAAATAGAACATAAATGTCTACCAGTTTTATAAGTTAATTCCATAATGAGCAGAAATGTATTATGCCATTGATATGATATAGAATTCTGAAATCAGACAATCTCAAGTTTAAAATCAGGTTCTGTCATTTACTAGTTGTGTGATCTTGAGTACTTCTTTCAGTTCTTTATCTATAAAGTCTTATTTCATAAAATTATGTGTGGTCAAAGACATATTGTAGAAAACGAACAAGCACTGGTCCTAGAATAAATGCTATGCTATAATTTTATGCTAAATTTCTGACCCAATATCTTTTCTCCTGTGTTACTAACCTATTTTAGTATTATAATGGAAATACTTCATATGGTAAGAAAAAAACATTTTCCTAGAGAGCAAGAGGGTAACAACAGAACAAAATCCCTTCCCTCTTTGCAAGGAATAAAACAAATTTTTCAGGAAAGTAGGAGTCAATTTTCTCCTACACAATCCATAATTGAGTAAATGGAGTTCTTTCTACCAGTCTTTTTTACTATGGGCAATGTCAGTGACAACATTCTCTGATTAAAAACACTCTAGCCACAGAAACAGAAAAGATTAGTCTTGTTCAAAAACCAAGAGACAAATGAAACTACTAAACACAGAAATAATTAATGGGCATCTCTGAGTCAACCAGAATATTTTTGGGAAAGAAGGAATGATATTTTTAACTACGGGGGCTGGGAGGGTTGAAAAAGGGAGTCTAACCTGACCTTCAGAAATTGAGGACCTTCTCCTTAATTTCTTTTTGTCACTGACCCCCAAGGGCGTCCACCTCTAAGTCTTCAGGGCAAGGGCTATTTTCTTGTTAAAAATCCATCTGGAAAAAAGTGCTTTGTTGTTGGATCACGTCTTGCCTGTCACAGTGTGAGGGCTTGTTTTCATGACAGAGCTCAAAAAACACCTGAAAGACAGTGCTTTTTGAAAGAGCTGATATCTCAAGTCATCAAACTGGAAGCTCATTCCTCTACTGATCTCTGCACGTCGTGAAAATCAAGTCAGCGAATGACGCAACATAAACTTTTCCAAACACTTTTTCTCATTACTGTCCCTGTAGTGGAACTTCATTCCTTCCTAACCTGACCTTCTCGTTCAAAGCCTCCGATCAATACCCCAGCTAAGTGCCATCTCTCTGGAATTGAGATGACTGTTGAAACTTCAAAGATTGACATTTTTGAGCACCTGGATGATAAGCCCCTGGAGAAGTAAGACAGAAATAATAGAGTCTCCTCCTCTGTGTACTGAAACCTGCAGCGTTCAGGAGACAGATACACAATGATTTAAAATGAATCACAATTTAGTCCTTTGGACCAAGTTGTTTAAGTGCCAAACCAAATATACCCTTCTTGCTGTGATGCCCTTGTTCACTCTCCATGCTTTTCAGCCTCATGTGCTTTCATAACCAAAAATAGGTGATCCTAGTTGTGGTTGTGATTTCTCATTTTCAAGATAGAAAATCTTCAATGACAGACAAAACATTTTTGGAGATTCTCTAAAGTTTATGTCACCTAAGACCCGCAGGGAATGTTTCTACTTCAGGATGAAAAAATAGGGCAGGTCCCAAGAAATTCCAGTTGTGTGAGAATTTAGGAAGTCTCCTTGCAGAAGAAGTGATGAGATTTACAAGTCAAATAAACACAAGTGACAGAAGCAATTCTCTCCTGGGACACCTAGCGCGTGGAGTATTTTGTTTCAGAGGCAAGGAGAGCAGCTCTCTCTTCTCTGCACAAGATACGAACCTGGGAAAATTGACCATGCAGTAGGAGCATGTCCTTCCTGAAGGGAACAGCTGCATATTTACATACAACCAGCCAGGACAGTAAAGGGAAGGGATAATCAAAGAGCAATAATCTCAAGGAGCAAGATAGAGTCGAGGCAAAAAGAAAATGCAGCGAGGCCACATGGAGGCTTTGAGGCAGGGCCCAGTCTCAACAGGTAAGTTCATTTAAGATTAAATAAGGAATGAGATCAGTACAACTTCTGCACTGGCAAAAGGCAACTCTCCTGCCCACCTTTGACAGGGCAGTTTTCTCTCTTTCTGCTTTTCCTAATAAACCTGTCCTTTTAAAATGTGAAAAAAATTACAATAAATCAGCAAAGATAGTGTCTGTTGGTTGGTGAATAAATACAGGAAACGTGGTGGGTGTGTATAATATATATAATGTTACAAAATATATGATATTATATAATACTATTATACGTAATTATCATATATAAATAATATTCCATTGTATATCAATATTTGCAAATATATATCTATATAATATCCATTGAAAAAAGGTATTTCTCTGTAAGGGCATCTCTGTCACTGTGCCAGAAAGACCTAATTTCCTTATTTAATTTTCAGTGGAGAAGGCAAAACTTAAATCTGCATACCTTTGTTTCCTGTGCCTTGCTTGCTGTGCTCCCTAACTGACATGCACCTTTCACTGTCTCCAAGCTCCTTAGGGTAGCCAGTTGAGCTACTTAAGATAGCATCTTAAGTAGCATCTGAAGTTATTTGGTAAGTTACTCAATTTTAATGGGTCCCTCCCATGTGCCCGGGAGGTATACATGTTATTATTAAACTTTTCATTAGTTATCTTTGTCAATCTGTCTGATGCTTGTTTGACTATTTTCCAGTCGAGGAGAAACAAGATGATGATTTCCTTTTATATTCTGATACCAGTGGATTCACAGCTTAGTCTCACCCATCTTAAATATGCTCAAAACACTCACATTAGCCTCCAGTTGTGCAAAATCATCTAACACAAAAAACAATCATCTATTAATTCATAATAAAATGTTGAATATTTCATGTAATGTTGAGTACATTTCTGAAAGTGAAATAGACATGGTGAAATGCAAAAGCACTGTTGGCACCCAGAACACTGTAGGACACTGGTTCATGTAGTGGCCATGTGATGATAGGAGCTGCTGCTGGCTGCCACTGCCCACGCCACAAAAGGGCATCCCACTGCGTGTCACTAGCTAAGGAAAAGACTAAAAATCAAAAATCAAAGTAAGATTGCTAATGAATGCAGTTTTGCACTATCTTAAAGTCAAACAATCCTAAGTCAAGCTGTCTGGCAATATGGCGGAGAGTAAAGCAGTCAGGCTCACCTTCTTCACATACTCACACCATTTCACAAGAGAGAGCCAAAAACCCATGAAAGATAAACGGACCGGGCCTCCCCGGTGGTGCAGCGGTTGAGCGCCGGGTTACGAAGCTGCCCACAGCCTCTGCAGCGCCGGTTCGATCCCCGGCTGCTCCCCGGCCACCGGAGGAGGGTCCCACATGGTGCGCAGACCTCTCCTGCCGCCCGCTGCTCCCCTCAGCAGTGTGCTTCGGTCCTTCTGCCTGCTCTGCTCCCCGCTCTGGCCCTGGTGAATTCTCTCACCCTCCCGCGCTTCTGACTGTGCTCGTATAAATAAATAAATAAATCTTTAAAAAAAAAAAAAAGATAAACTGACCACTATCGCACACCAGGAGCAGTGGTGTGGCAGAAAGGGGTAGGAAAAACTGTAATTCGACTGTATTAGAGAAATAATGGGCATCACAAATGGAGAGATGTAAAGGGCCCCTCTGGGGTTGTCAATTCAAGAGCATATGCCGCATAAGGGACTTTAAACTCTGGGAACTACAATGAGAAGGGAAGGCACAGTGAGTGCACAGGCCAGAGGGTGAACTGCTGGAGAACTAGAGGACTAAAGGTGGAGGGTGATGATTACTGGCTTGATGATTACTGTCTGGAGGGTCCCAAAGTAGAACCACAGGAATCCAAAGGAGAAGAGTGAACCAGACTGATGACCTGTGTCTCCTCACAAATGAGGCAGTTATCTGTAGCCTGAGGCTTGAATATTCGAAACATCCCCCTAACACCCATCAGGACCAAAGCCCAGACAAGTGAACACTCTCACTAACCAGAACTCAAGCGTCTGGGTCTTAATAACAGGAGCAAGCATCCAGGGTAAGTCTCCTTACTCTAAAAGTGAAGAGAATAATTCCCAGATTGTGGGAACTTGTGTGATACAGAAAAAAATCTCAGGGTACCTAACACTTTCTCCTAACAATCTGGTTGCTCCCACATTGCTCACAGCATGCAGAGTATAACTGTCTTAAAAGAATCTCACACCTCTGGTGGAATCCTCTTCTCAGCATTTAGCATAAGTACATCTACTTAGGCAATCCCTAGAGATGTCCTTGAATGTTTAACTGGAATATCACAATCTACATAAACCAGCTTTCATCAAATAGATGTATATAGAGCATCCTAAAATTAGAACACTCATTTTTTTAAGATTATGCACACTGGAAATAGAATTTCTTTTAAGATGACTGCAAATATTCTCAACTCTTAATATATAATAGCTTTATTAAGGAAACCATGCCATTTTATGTTGCTGTCTTGCAACTTTGAAGTCAGTGCCACCTTGTCCTCCAAATATGTCTCAATGGCTATGACAAAATAATTTCTCTAATTTCTTTCCAAATATAATAGTATGTAATTAAAGATACATGGCATTAAAGATACATATCTTTAATCTGCCATGTATCTATTTGATGAAAGCTGGTTAGGTAATAAGTGCTCTTTCAGAGTGACTAGATGAAGTTAAAATGAACAGGAAAGATTGTAAACCAGTAAAGTATGGAGATATCTAGGTGAAAGGAACGATCTGTTTGGTAAGAAGATATTCTGCTATACCTTTATTTCTTTGTTGCATATGATTCTAGAAGGCTGTAAAAGGTTTTCCTCTGAATTTTTAGACAATATATTGAAATGATTTTCCAATCTCACCAAAAAAATACATATTCCAACTCAGAGCAAATAAAAAAGGCTAAAAAGAAAACTAAACACATATGCAGAGAAAGAGAGAAAAAACTGCTGACCTAGGAGCCGAGGAACTACCTGCAGAATTTCTGATTCATGCTGTACTTCACCATTTTGAAAACTAGAAGAAATCATACTAGAGCATACAAAGTTGTGCAAGTGCAATTTTATTGCACCTTCATTTGTTTTACCACCAAAGCCAAGAGCAAGGAGACCATAAACCTCTTCATTCAACCCTGATCTCTGGGAGGGTGTGTAAATGAAACTATAAAAAATGCACTAAACCTGACACTTGGCAGCCTGTCAAGGTATCTCCATTTCTGAAATTAAATGGCACGGCCTCTCCAAGAATGGGAGATGAGGGGACAATTGAGAGGCTGCTGCATTCTTCCTGCAACTATAAGCCAGATGGTTTTAAAAGTCAAATGCTCCACACATGAGTAAGTCACTGCTCTAAATGAATTACTGTGAGATATGTAAAATGGAACCTGAGTTATCCCCACCATTTGGGATATGAACAATTGCTCCATCAATCTGAGAGTAAAATACTTACCAGCTCATTCAACATTTTACCTAAAGAAAAACCAGGAGGAAAAGGCCCTAAATAGCATTTTTAGAAAAAGCATAATGCAGTCCTTAGCATGCATGGGGAATATAAAATTCCAAATCAGGTGTGAAAAAGTCTTTCCATTCAAAGGGGTTGGGGGCCAATAGACCAATAACTGGTATGTATAAAATTAATTGCTCCTAATAAAGGGAAAGCTACAGAAGCAACACAGCTTTAATAAAATACAGATTCTAGAACTAAAAAAAAATAGTGAAGATAAGGGGCCTATGAAATCCAGGCAGTACTGAACATCTGATTAAAAGATTCTGACGGTTACCACTGCCACACCTTCTGTCCTCCAGTCTCATTCATTTCTCCCGCAACTCCTGCTGTAGAAAATCCTGAGCTGCCCAAGCCCTTATAGCCCTGTGGGGAACAAGGAGCAGTGGCCATTTTGGTGTCACTTTTAGAAATGTGTCATAGTTGAAAATATCAAGGGACCAAAAGATACAGTTTTTATTATCCATATTTATCTGTAGTAGCGAGCACTCTCCAGAAAAGGAGAACCCACATGATGTAAACCAATATATAAAAGAAGATTCGTTTATAGGAATCGGTTCACAGGACTATAAAGGCTCTAAGGTAGACCACAGTATGCTGTCTGCAAGCTGGAGAGCCAGGGAAGCTGGTGTAATAATTCAGCCCCAGTCAGAAATCTAAAAACCAGGAAACTGAGCATGTAACTCCCAGTCCAAGGATGAAGGCCTGAGAACCATAAGCTCTGATGTCCAAGGGCAGGAAACAGATGTGTAACTCTATGAGAGACAGAAAATTTGCCCCTTCCTTCACCTTTTTTGTTTTCAATGGATGGGGGTGATGTCCCCAACCCAACACTGCTGAAGGGGGCCTTCTTTACTATAGTTCTACTAAGTATTGCACATTCAAATCTTTTCTGGAGGTATCTTCATAGACCCACCCAGAAATAAGAGCAAGAATCTAGAAGAAGTGGAAGAAACCCTAAGTTGCTTCCAACTCCTAGACCTGCCTGACATCTTACTGCAATTTTAGGACAATTGCCAGTAAGAAATATCTGGTTCCTTCCAGAACAAAACTCATCACCACCTCCAATGTAGATCTATGCCCTTATGGCTTCAAAAATCAGTCACAAAGTAATATGACTTGGGAACATTTTTCTGGATGGAAATTATGGGTTTGTTTTATCTCATTCATGATCTATTATTTATATTCCATTAACTACATTTTTGTTAAACATGTCCCTGAAGGTATGAGAGCTGGCTTTTCATACCACCCATTAGCTTTGCAGAAGTCCATTTAGTGTCTGTTATGAATAAACCCCCTCTGGGGTGCTGAGGAATGGAGGTGGAGAACTATATGACAACTGTCCCTGCCCTCAATGCATAAATCATTTGCTTGGGATGGAAAACTTTTACATGGAAATACATGATATTAAAGGAATACAGTGTGGTGGGAAGTAAAGGAAAGAATGGACAAAAACTAACCTTGCAAAGATGGAAAATCAATTTCTGAATACTTTTTACAAAGGCCTTCTAAAGTTAATAGCATCTAGAAAGCCCTTTGTCTCATTTTTGGTTTTTGATAGATCAGAAAGAAACCAAAAGGCCTGATTCTATTCCCTTTTCCTCCTTTTTCTCTTTGGAGGTCATGTAGGGATAGGTAATGGGAAGGAGTAAAGACAAGAAGCGATTAAAAAATAACCTTTGTAAAAATGCCTTGGGCTGCAGTATGTGAACCAGTTCATGCCCTTTCTTTAACCAAATTTGACTTTAATATGCAGAGTGAAAATTATCCTTTGACTTGCTCTTAGAGTAAATGCCATCTGATCATTACTGAAGGAAAACAAAACAGTGAATTCCTTCAGGATGCTTAAAGGATTTTCCCCTCATTTTTCTAGTCTCCCATCCTACTCTTTCCTGACTCTTTAGATTAAAACTAAATAAATATACTCTGAAGGTAATAGATTTTACAAAACTATTCCACTTCAAATATTTGCACATCTATAGTGGAAATATGCAGTTTTCCATTCACATGTCTTGATTGGCTTTAATACATCAAAGCATAGGGTAAATATAAGACCTAGAAAGCCCCACCATTTTAAGGATGAATTTTCCTATCTCCTCCATAAAGTCATCATGCTAAACTGGATCCTTATTGACTGAATCTTTCCATACATGAAACACTAACAGTGCTTGGCACGTTATTTCACAAAATAGAGCCCTGGGCAGTAGCTACCCTTGTTTTAATTATTGTTTGTGTAATATCATGCCTCCCCACCTAGAATAGAACCTACTCAAAGGTTCAATAACTTCCACTTATTTTGTGTTCTTCCCAGTACATGGAACATAACAGGGTGCTATGATAACAACTAACCATATTTAATTGATTGGCTGATTGAAATATTTCCTGAAAAGTGTTTTTTTTTTCCAATCAAATTAACATCTTGGAAGTTTACTTATCCTTTAAAAAAACATGCAAAGGATATAAAATAGATATTTTATCATAATGGATTTGATCTTTTCTTAGCTCATCACATCATCTGCATACATTTTTTTAGCCATACAGGTTAGTCCTACTATCCAAAACTACAGTGTTCCTGAGAAACTTCATAGGCTGGTGTGATGTACAGAGATGAAATTACCAATAATTTATAAAGAAAATTTTTTGAACATTTCCAGACCCAAAAAATAACCCAGAGAGCACATCGAATAACACATAAAACTTTAAAGAACACTAGCATAGAGTGTAAGCAGGAATGATATGGTAAATACACAGCTTGCATAAAATATTTTTTGGAGAAGCAGTTTTACACTCTGTGTGCACTGCCTCTGGGACTGCTGTTGCAAAATAAATGCTGAACACTATTTTCCTTTTTCTTCTTTGGTCATAATAGCAAAAATCCCTTTGGTTTTCTTTGAATACCAAAAAAAGATTCCAGTGTAGGTCTTTTGTCAAAGCAAAGTTGTATGACCCACTTTCTCAAAGCTGGGATAACTGTGTTACCATTCTTCTACATCTACTTGCCTCTCTCTTTCTAAATATTTCATGATTTATCAATTCACACTTCATTTGGGGGGAAGAGAGATTATTCAAAGACTGTTTCTTCCCAAATCTTCGTCTTAACGAACTTGTCTATGTTGTAGACTATTTGGATGACTATTTCAAAATACTGACCTAAGATATTTGTCTATTGATATGGCAGCTAAATCACCTTGTCTAGGCTGTAAAAAAACAAAGAAATAGTCACCTCAGTGATTCAGGAGATTTGTATATTATACATGACCCTTATTCTAATAATTAGAGAAATGTTGAATTACTATAATTCAGGCTGTCCATCTAAGAGATGAGGAGAATATTAATAGTCTTACCTCTATAGAAAGAGGTGACTCCTCGCATATGAAAGCTTATTAGACCAGGAATTTGATGTACTTTGCTATAAAATGAGACATTAAAAGGGATATGCACCAAAAAGGCCATTCTGGGTAATTATTTCTATTCATCTCCATTACTTTGAGAGCAATCACAAATTAACTGACCAAGGAAACTTACCAAACAAATCTCTGTCCCCAAAAGCTGTATTATCTTAATTTTACCTTCGCCTCTATGTGCTAAAACCATACATAATAGACTATTTCCATCAAAGTGAGTGCCAAATTACAAATCTCTCCTCTTGTTGTCATCTGGGAGATGGCTTCTGTTCAGCCTCCAATTAGCTATGTGGAAGAGGAGGATGTTTTATGACTATCTAGTCAATAAAAAGTCAAGAGACACATCATTTCTGAATGTTGTTGGGTTGATAGTTTTGCCCCTAACTCTGTTCTACCTTGAAAAAAGCAAATATCCTAAAATGGCACCAACACCCCTGGGAGCCACTAATCTGCCAAGAAAGTCAGCATGACCTAATATAAAGACTCAAGCCTGGGACCAACAAAACCTGGGCTCACGTTGGGAATTTCAACGTGAGGGAGTGTGAATTTGAACTTGCCTCCTCACATCCTAGCTAGATGTTTCCAGGGATAATTCTTTGAATGTGGCCTTGAGATACCATTAAAACATACAATGCTACTGCTGGGAGAAGATCCCGGGTCCAATTCTAACCCACTTGCTTTAAATTTCTTTTAAAGCATCATAAACAAGAATAGTCATAACTTAGGCCAGAACACCTCCATGCTGCCTTCTCCCCCTGGCCTCTCAAAATCTGCAAAACCTGGTCACTTTGGTTTGGCCCAGAAGGAGTTTTGTAGAAAGAAGTATACTAGAAAATACAGGGATCTTGATGTTTGGGAGACTTGGGTTTGATTCCTAACTTTAGAGTATATATTTATCTTTATTTTCAATTACAAAATATAAGACTTTTTATCACTTGTTTCTTACAATCTTGAAAACAATTAAAAGTAAGATGATGATTCAGGAAAATACCATTTCTCTTCAATTTGCTGTAACTGAAGGTAATCTGACTTTGAATGGCCAGAACAACTGCTTGCTTCCAAAAGCTAATTTACATAAATCTAGGGGTTTGAAGTTTGCCCTCGGACAGCAAAGATGTTGGCCAGGGCCTGTGGGAATATCAAAGTATGAGACAAGGTTATTAAATGAGAAAAGGTCAGAAAATTCTCTGGATGGCTGCAAAATGTTTCAGCAACAAACTCCTGTTTTTGACAAGTTTCTCTTCTGTCATCCACTCCCACTCCTGCATACAAATGTAGGTGATTACCTACTTTGTGTGATAATAAAAGAATCAGAAAACAGCATGAAAAAGATATTGTGGGCTTGGGAGCTAATGAAATCTTTGAGAAAACTTGTCCCAGAGTCCATTGTGATTTAATCACTACCTTCCCAGCAGACCTATAAAACCTGCTCTGATATCATGTTATCAAATGTTTTCTGTCTTCATTAAGTTAGTTCAACAATGGCTTGGTTCTCTTAACCATAAAACCCCACTTCTCAGGGTTGTTAGGAGAATTTTAATGAGATCATGTGTGAAAAAGTAATTACCAGAACTTAAATCATATTACTTGGTCAATGATTTCTTCCAGAAGTTAAACTCTAAATAGAGTCTTGCTCTTTAGAGTTAGTCATTAGTCTTTAGAACACACTTTAATTTATAATGGATGTTAATAGTTTGTTTTAAATGCAGATGTTATCTATGATGTTTTGAGTTTATGGACATTCTGACATTTACACTGATTTTACCCATAAAAGCAATAGAAATGGGCATAATATGGGGGAAGACTGACCCCACAGGATCATTTCTTGTTCCTATTTGTTTTTCTTGCCTTTTTCCTGTCATTTTGTAAACTTGCTTCATGTGATGAATTTGATGATCTGCTTGTATGAGCAGAAAATCCAGCATCACATTTCACTTTAAGTCAGTTGGCAGGTGGCTGAGAGACCCCTAAGTACCATAAAGAGAAAGTTTTTATTAAGTAATGTCAACATTCAGACTGATAGCCCCAGCGTTTCTGACTCGAAACACGTGGGTAGGGCCTGAAAGTTAGAATTTCTAATAGGTGTTGAGGTAACAGTGATGCCAATGATATGAGAACCTCACTTTGGATAACTGTTCTACAGTTTTGTAAGGGATAATGACACCAGTCGCAGCTGACTCCATTAGCCCCACATATTTTAAGCTCAATTTCCTGCCTTCTGTTTCATCAGCCTCCCAATGAAACATGTCTGCAACCCTTTTCCAGCTTCTACAAAGTTGCTGAAATCTCTTTTCTGCTAAGGTCTATTGCCTAAACCCTATGTTAGGGGTCATATTTTGTTTCATTTTGTCTTTCTTTGCTTGTTTGCTCTAGCTCTTCACTACCACTGTAGTAGCTTTTGGAGAAAGAGACAACATAAACTTACTCGGTCAACCTGGGTTGCTGAGCCAAAGTCATGCTCTTATATTTCAATGCATCCATCCATTCTTAGCACCTACATGTCTATTTTTAGCTGGTTCTTTCACTACTGATCATAACGTCACTTTAAATTAGAAAAAAATAATTCTATTGATAGTTACAGAATTTCAGTTTTCTGTCAGTGTATCCTGGAGGAATGTAGAGAATAGAAGGTATTTTTTTAGTAATTCAAAAACAAAATGTGGCACAGGTAGGCTACCTGTGCATCAAAACAAATTTCTCTTCCTGTGGGATACCCAGAAAGTCGATGTGTTATTAGACATGGTGACACTGTGAATGGAAATGATGGACATCACCTCTACGCCAATGTGGTGAATAAGTAGACAGCCATTCCTTCCCCTGTCTTTCCCCCATCTGCTAGCCTAAAGGCTGGCAAAGCTCTAAAGGATGGCAAAGCTGCAGGGGAAAGGCAACTTGGTCCTTGAGCAACTGACCCCAAAGAAGGGCAATTGACCAGGGAACAACTTCACTGGACTGCTATGTTCTGAAATCTTAGGATTCATATTACAGCAAGCTACTTTATCATAATTAATAAAGTAAATGACTAAAGAAGGTCCAGCTTGTGTCTTGAACTTCTGTTTTATGAAAGCCACAGATCCACTAGGAATTTTGCCACAACAATGCATTAGATCATTATTAGTTGATGTATTGCTTGAATTTGGTCATATAAATCTAAGGAAAATGCTCTTTTTTCATCTCCACTTTAATAAGAGTTAATTTTCAGTTATAAACGAGTTGAAAGAGATAACAAGCATCCCATTCTTTCCAAAAATTAAAATATTATCCAATTGTCACAGAATAATTGTTCTTAGGAGCAAAGGATAGATTCAAACAATTCTAAATGTCTCTTTATGGTCAGTTAATTGAACTTGTAAATTTCAGATTCTTCCCTAACAGGTGTCAAGACTCAAGGCTCAATGAAATCAATGTTACTGGATATCTTAAATTAGCTTTCTCAGCTCAATTCAAAAGTTCATGCTACTACATTGTTGTAGGAAGCCTGATTTTTGTATTATTCAATTTTTGAACATGAGAAGATTTAATTAAACATCATCAGTGCTTTTAGCCTTTGGTAGCTCTGAGGTTGCAACAGTGCTATGTCATAGCTATCTAAGATAATTAAGGACCCTGAATGAGACTAATCAGCCATAATTCCACTTTGGTAATTGAAACACTGGCTTCATTCCACATACCTAGACTGGCCTCTCAGAAGTGAGTTTTTATGTCCTCTCATCCTAAGCTTCAAGATTAAGATCTGCCTACAAAGACATAAGAAAAGAGAAAAAGAATTTTAAGAGCATTTCAATTCTAGGAGAGATGTGGCATACAACGTGCCATTTATAAAATCTCAGATTTCTTCATTTACCTAATACACATGTATTAAACACATATTCTATGCCATATTCTGGAAGGTGGCCTTGGGGTGAGGGTGAGGAATTTACCTTTTTGCTTGCAGAAAATTCAATATCAGCCTTATGTTTATATGACAAGCTTTTTTTTAATTTCCTGTGCAATGAAAGCTAAAGTATATATGCATTAAATCTGCACAAGGAGTATTTACAAAATCTCCATAGAAGTTCAAGCGGTCAGACTAGATCTAGTGGTGATTATTTTCATAGGAAGTGGAATGGTTCTCAGTGGAAAGGAATTTAAAATGCAGTGAGCAAAGAACTACTTTAACACAAATGTGATGGAAAAAGTATTTACCTTACTTAATAAAAATTGAGGGCTTTATTAATAGCCACATGCAGAATACAATTAATGAACTATCACAAATCATTAGCATCATGGCAGACAAGCAGATCTGGAAGAACTTTCATTTGGTGAATTTGTTGCTCAGTTGATGTTGCTGTTCAACTCAAAATGGTTTAAGACAGGGCATCCCTGCTGGTCAAGGGGTTAAGTCTCAGAGCTAGCACCTCTATGGCCTGAGTTCAATCCCTGGTCAGGGAGCTAACCCACATGGAGCAGCAGACCACTCATGTCTCGCCTGCTGCTCCCCATAGCAGTGTATTTCAGTAAATCTGCCTGTTCTGCTCCCCATTCTGTCTCTGGTGAATCCACTAACCCCCCACACCTCTGGCCTGCACCCCAGTTCTTCTATGTAAAAAAACAGTCTTAAGACTGCTTATTGGTAAAGTCTGACTCTACACTGAGCCACAGCAATTGTTCATTAGTCTCTCTCGATTGGCTATTTACTGAATATCTAAGCATCTACTCTGTACAACTATTCTCTTCATTGAAATAAGATTTAATAGGTATAGTCCTTGTCCTCAAAATTAAATGGAGAACTTAAAAAGTGACATGAAAAACTGACAGCAACAGCTAACTAATGACACTCAAATGATACAATCAAATGCTACTGAAGTCCAGAGAAGGCAGAGATCATTTCCAGTTTCAATTTTCTCAAGACTTCTCTTGCAAAGATGAAATTTCAGTTGAGCCTCAAAGACAGATGGGATTTCAAGAGGCAGTGAGGGGCAGGAAGTGTATTTCAGGGCATCAAAATATGTCCACTGAAAAATGAGAAAGCCCAAAGCAGTTTGAGAGTCAATGTGAGGTCAAAGTGAACTGAGTGTGTGATTCAAGAATAGGAAAGGATAGAAAAGTAGCATAGAACACTCTCAATTCCAGACTAATTTGGACAGGTCATGGAACATCCTGTAACATCAAGCAACATGACTTTGGGCAATTATTTAATACCTCAGAGCCTCCCTTTTCCAATTTTTTTTAAAAAATGGAAACAACAGACTTAAATCACTGGTGTGTGATTTACTGACTTTGAAGGTGAAATAAAGTAGCTTTTGTAAAATCGCCAAGAAAGTGATGCTTCAACATGTTACAGCTCCTTCCTATAACTAGGGATTCATTGTAAAGTAATGGTTTGGTATACACATTTTCTGGTTCAATTTATGATCTGGTATCACTAGTTAAAAGGCATGTCAAGGACCAGTCAGCTTCTTTTGGAAGTTAAAGATAAACATAAGGAATAATGTATCAAACTAAATACTAACAAATTTAGAAGGTTTAAGCAGCTGAAAGCACAATTTCTCATCTCTCTCAAAAGAGGTGGGAAAGACGATTCAATTCCATTTAATATCCAAAGCTTATGGATAAGAATTATATAATACAACAGAAATCACACTCATAGAAAGTTAGAAAAGCAGTTTGTCAATTAGCTGCATAACCTGCTGGATTTCAATTTTCTCATCAATAAAATGAAATGAATAAATCTGTCCTACCTAGATGTCACGATTCCTATGAAAACTAAAATATGATCACATATGTGCAAATACCTTGGAAACCCCACCTGGTACATGGAGTCATAACATAGGATACAGAAGATTCACTCAGTGTCATTTTATACAGCCGGTGTTAGACTCGGCCTCTTCACACTCTCTCTCCAACAGTTCAAGCAGACATGCTGTTTCTAATACTTTCTTGTATTTCATTGCGGCTTCAGACATTATGTCTTTCCAATAGGCACTGAATCTCTTTCACATAGCTTCTTTTTCATTAAAATTGTTCAACATTTTCAATAGACTGTAGGCTATCATCTGTAGGCATGTCTCGCCATTGAGACTGCATAGGAAGTGGGGTGATATAATGGGCAATTGGAGGCCATAGATTTGGGGAGCATGATTTTTGAGCTCTGATATATTGGCATTGACCAGCTATGTGAGTCGGAACAATTCAAAGTCTCTGAAGACTTCTGTAAAAAGTGAGAAAGTGTATTTCTTACAGGCTGTAAAATCTAGCACCTAATAAGTGCTGAATGTTCCATTCCTTCCCTTATTCTGAGTATATAAAGTGAGAATTCAGTTCTGCTTTCAATTGCAAAAAGGTCAAGTCTGCTGCAAATAATGTTATCTACCAGAGTGTTAGGATGATGATAAGGTAGGTAGAGAGAGAAGAGGGGAGAAAATGAAGACAGAGAGGAGAAAAACAGAGCTCACAACAGAATAACGTGGAATTAGACTATCTCGTTCAGGATCTGAACCCTGTACACTTTTTTATATTATCTCAGTGCTATGTTTGCTTCCTATTATCCAATCCAAAGTCAAGTGGATATAAAACTCAGAACTCACAGCTGTTGCTAACATTATTATATCACTTTTTTATTTTTATCTCACTAACCGTGCCTAAGTTAGATGAAATAAATGCATCAGAAGTCTAAGTAGATGTCTTTGCTGAATTTTGCACTGAATTTATAAATAGCTTAAGCATGAATTTCAATAAGGTTCCATGTACTTTCGCCCTTCTTTGCTGTTATGGAATTGAGGTTAACTTATCTAATGAATAATGAGGTAATGTCAGGAGAAAGCACTCTGCCTTTTAGATGATTAAAGTAAAATATCTGGCTCATCCTCATAAAAATGATAAAATTTTGGCAAATATAAAAGTTAAAATGGTTTACATGATGAATGTCTTTGCCAAGAGCACTAGTTAAATTCTCTGCCAACCAAGCTTTAACCAAATATTGCCTTATCATCATTATTAAAACATTTTGTCATAATATTCATCCATATTATATGTATAGCATATAAATATATTACATTTATATTGTACATATGTAATACATACATATATATGAAATAATAAATGTTTATATATGAAATAATAGTTCACATTATATTATGTATATATTACATGCTCATATATTTTTATATATTATATATACAATGAGTACTAATTTTTAGCTCCAATAAAAAATGTTATAAATTTGACTGGTCTATGGGATCTTATTTCACTTTAATAGGCAAGTCTTAGTAGTCCAAGTCACTGACTATTTGATGCAGTGTTTAACCAATTTCATCCCTTCAAATATTGATGTTTAACTTTGTGAGTAGATAACCTTTTTCTCTCATTTAAAATGTAAATGAACAATGAAAGGTCACTGCAATATTTTGGAGGATCTGGGAAGTTTATCACTGGGGACCACTGAAATGTTTCTTATGGCTGTTTAGGTGCCTTGAGTCCCCAGGTCACCATCTGGCTCTGCCCTTGCAAGGCCTCCTCTGGCTGCATCTGAATCACTGCATCTTTCATGGCCACAGCTACTGAATTGTAAACAGGGCCAGGTCTATAATTTCACAGCCAGTGAACACTACACTGAGGCAACTGTGAGTGCCTCTTTAGAAGTCTTTTTTTATTATTATTTTACATATTTTTTACATCATTTTTCATTTTTGCACAATGTATACATTTTCACCTTGGTTATAGTCCCCATACAATTCCCACCACCTTTGTTTTGAACCTACTCCCTTCCTCCCTCCACCCCTGTAGTATGTCTCTGGTTAATAGTTGCTTGTTGATTTTGATTTTTACTTTATTATAATTAGTGTTTTTCCTGGTCCCTTATTTAGGTTTTCTAAATTCCTGCTATGAGTGAGACCATCCGGTATTTTTCTTTTTCTTTCTGGCTTATTTCACTGAGCACAATCCCTTCCAGCTCCATCCATGTTGCTGCAAATTGCATGTGTTTATCTTTTTTGATTGCTGAGTAATATTCCATGGTGTATATGTACTACATCTTCTTGATCCAGTCATCTGTTTTTGGGCATTTGTGTTGTTTCCGTAGCTTAGCTATTGTAAATAGTGCTGCTATAAACATAGGGGTACAGGTGCCCTTTTGAATTAATGTTTCTGTGGTCACCACAACCATAGTTCTACAGGAACAGGAAATGTTTTACAGGTTTGGAGATACAAAACTTAGTGAAAATATCCCAGTTATCAGTAAAAGCTTATAAAGATGCAGATTAAAAGGAATACCTATCTTTGCATTACTTAATAGGACATTCATTTTTCATGCTTCACTTATGTTATTATTGAAAGAAACAAATTATTGGTCAGCATCTGGGATAACCTTTGCCAAATTCACAAAAAAAAAAAAATTAAGACATTTTGCTTGATCTATGTCTCATATTACTTTTCATATCTATGGGGCAATTGTTCTTTCTGTTGTGAATTGTCAACTTATGCTTATTGTCTGTATTCTCTATTAAGTTTTTAACCTTCTTCTTAATGATTATCTTTTTCATAATAGTTTCTTCTTATTGATTCAGCTTGCCATTTGCCTATTACCTATACTTCTGGAATAACACCCATCTTTCTTATATGTTGAAATTCCAATTGTGATTGACTCTTAACATCTACTTATACTTCCATTTCTAACACTTGACTGATTAAATATCGCAAGATCTTACCATACTGGCAAAGTTAACATACTGTCTAAAAATAGAGGTCCTTCAAATCACCCTCTCTTTTCTTGCAATCTAACACCATCTAATTCAAAATCCAGCTCCCATTTGTATGTAAAGGTCTTGGGGCAGCTAGTGAGCAAAAACACATTAAATTTTCAGTTGTTATTAACTCTAAAGATTTGCTTTGGGCCTCCCTGGTGGCGCAAGGGTTTAAGTCTCAGCATTATGAAGCTATCAGCAGCCACTGCAGCATGAGTTCAATCCCTGGTTAGGGAGCTAACCCACATGGCACAGCAAACCTCTCTTGCCTTGCCCACTGCTCCCCTCAGCAGTGCATTTCAGTAGATCCACCTGTTCTGCTCCCCACTCTGTCTCTCATCCCCACACCTCTGGTGAATTCTCTCACCCCCACGCCTCTGCCTATGCCCAGCTCTTGTATGCATAAATAAATAAATCTTTTAAAAAATGTACTTTAACTTCTTCTCTCTATCTGTGGTAGTGTACATTCTGTTCCCCCTCCACAGCTATGAAAAGATAATGCCCCAGTGTTTCTCCCTGAGGGTGTCCATCTATGAGATCAATTAAGTGAGTGCTTGGCTCAGAAGGATTGGAATGCACGTTAAAATCTCGAAGGAGTAAAGGAGAGAGAAATCTTGGGGTGTGCATCCATAGTAAAGACGCCCTTGTCCAGGCCTCCGAGCAGCTCATATAGTGTGAAGGCACTGGGTTTTTTTCCAGCAACCAGGAATGGAAAATTAGAGCCAGGGAAGCAGCACAAGTAACATGCTGATACTGCCTAGACCTTCTCTCATTTGCTCTAGGCTCCTGGGGGCTTTCTATTCCTTACTTTAGTTTTCATTTTATTTTGCAGATACAAACAGTATTATCCAAAAGGCCAGGCTCTTCAAAATTCCATCTTTCTTACATTAATCTTACAAAACAACAGGATCTTTCCTCTATAGATGATACACCAGCAACATACCCTCAAGCTTAGGCTCTGTTATGTACTGTATTGAAAATAAACAATATGCAATATTGTGCTACTGCTTTTGGACACATTCAAATCATCTCCCTCTGCATATGGAGACAATATGGATCCAAGATAGAAGAGAAGATAATATCAGGGGAAAATTTATGCACAAGTATAAAAAGAGATTTACAATAAAAAAGAATCCAGCTAGTGATAATTCCTCTTTCATTCAACAGCACTAATCCATTGTCACTGCTACATTTGTAAATGTTTATGCAACTAAATTGGCATAAATAATTCAAAACAACATTATCTTTGATGTTCAGCAGATTTTGCCTTTGAAGGCACCTTGGCTGGTATTTGGTGCATCACTGTCTTAATTAGAGACTGTTTTGATGTGGTATTTCTTATGGGTTTTTTTAGTCAGAATTCTCTGAGGTTCAGTTTGTGAAGGGTTGGAAAGGCTTTCTGAAAGTCGAAATCACTTAAGAAATAATTCCAGTGCCAGAAGTAAAGATGGATATCTCTAATTTTTTGTAGAAAATAAGACATAACCCAGAAAAGAAAATAAACTCAATCGCTACTGGGGGATGTGCAGGGTGGGTGACAAGATTCTGTGCAGGTGAACGAAAGAAGGAGCTAAGACTGGTGACAGAGACAAGGTGGTGGGGAGGGTCAGTTAGCCTGCATCTCAAAAGGATTCAACTTTTATCCAAGGCTGGTTGTTTGGAGACTCCCATTTATTCTGCAATGACCTCGGAGTCTCTGCAGAGGAGAATGCTGATCTGAAAGGTTCTCTGGTCTGTGAGAAACAGGTTTGTCCAGGCTGGAATTTGAATGGCAGTAACACCCATCTATAATAATCTTCCCTCAGAATATGAAGTGTTCTCTTTGCAAGTGTCATTGTCTTCAACAACAGTCCTCAGTCCCTGATGCAAATCCTCTCAGAACCCAAGAGACATCAATCACCTGGCCAGATTTACCTGTGACCTACCCAAGAAGGGGGCCAGAGACCCATGACCTCTCCAGGTCTCTCCCAGCACAGACTCTGTTGGAAAAGCATCCTGCCTATGTCCTTCCCCTGAGTGACTTGCTACAGGCAGCCTGCTGTCCTTTAATGAAACTGTCTGCAACCCTAAAATTCCCCTAGGGAGGCAGTGGAAGAGCAGGAAGCTGAGAAGCAAAGAACATCTAGTACAAATTGCATCAGAGGTAGGAGGGGGAGATAAGAGAGGGAAGCAAGAAGAGGAAGCAAGCCTCCCTGGGATTTCAGCATCAGAGCAACCTGCTCCATTGACCTTTGTCTCTCTCCTTATATGTGTGTCTCTTTGAGCTTTGTTGCTTTTATGCAGGAGAGTGTATTGTGTGTGGCTGAGCTAAGTCATCAATAACCAATACAGAATGCCCCCAACGCCCATTAGGATTCTGAAAAGGAAGAAGATACAGGAGCAAAATGATTTTAGTCACCTTCCTTATACCCTCATGAAAACACAAGTTTTGACAGCTGCAGAGAAGCCCTTCTGCAAATAGTAAATAAGCTCAGAAGCCACGGAGATGGACTCTTTCCCAGGGTGCCCGGCTGTCCTCTTGTCCTTGTGATGGGCAGCTGGCCTACCACGCTTTGGGGGGCAACCTGTGTTTCTCTCTGAGAACAGAAAAATGCCTGCAGAGAGGGTGAGGTTGCTTTTTCAGCCCTTTTATCTCTTCTGGGGGGGGGGGGCTGCTCCAGTTATAGGCAGCACCATTGCTACATCAGGTCTCTGCTTTCAGAAAATGGAAAACAGGGGAATAAAAGGTCTTAGTTCTGTTAATCTAAAAGCTTGCAAAAATTCATCTTGGTAGGGGTAATGGGGTAGAGGGGCAGTGAGGGAGGGGTTATTACAAAATTGGATGCTGAGGGAAAAACCAATGCGTTCTCTTTGTTTCCAGAGTTCTCTGAATTTTTATTTGAATTGAGGAAATGCTTTCTTTTGACCAAAGGAGTACTGATGAGAACCCCCACATTGCTTTTACACAGAGCACCCCCACAGGGATCATTACCACCATCACCCCAAATAACTCAGTCCAGTGACTTGGAGACTGTTGCTTCTAGTAACGAGCAAAAAAGAAATTTCCTGTATAATTTTTAAAATAAATAAGTTATATGAATGATTCATTTTTCACTCTCCCTTCCCCCAAAGTAAGCCTATAATTATATTTTATACTTTATTACTTTCCCAAGCCAATAATCAATGTCCTCCACAAAGCTCTTTATGATAACCTCAGCAGAAGGAAATCACTGCTCTGAATTGCTATGGCATTTATGATCAGTCTCAACCACGTGGTGCACTGCATGGATGGCGTCCCTGCTATTTAGGAGCACTTTCTGGTGGTGCCTGAATAACCACCCAGGAGACAAGAATAAGAAACCAGCCCCAGGGCCCTCATTTGTCTTGGTCACTCTAATGTTAAGTGCCTGCATGTCATCCACCCATCTCTGACAACCTGTGACAGAGGGATGTAACAGAGAAGCTGAATGCAAGTTGTCAACAGCTGAGCCGCTGAATTCAGATCTAATCTGAAAGTATCAGGGGTTGAGATGGCATTTATCTTAATCAAAGCTAAAGGTTAATGTACAGGACATGGTTAGCTCTGTAGAAAGGAGAAAGGATATTTTCTTCCTGGCGCTGTGCTATGAAAAAAAGAAATCATCTGCAGAAGCCAAGAGGAGATAATTAAAAAGCAAATGTGGATCTGCTTCCACAGTGTCCATTTTCTATGCCCAGGCACACGCGGCCGCCCTGCCTGCAGTGTCCTTGGCCAGCGTCTGGAGCTCGTGGGAGACAATGCTGACGCAGAACTCTGCAGCGTTTGCCTAAACTGCAGGTTCTCTACCCCGTGTGAATCCTCCTTATTCAGTTTGCTCAATCAGCTGATGTCAAGATACCCAGAGCCAAGCAAAGAGTGGGGGCCTATCCCTTCTTCTCTCCTTTGCCATCCAAAGGAGTTCAAAATACGCACACTGCTAAGAGATAAGGGCAGGGAAACATCGAGCTGCTGGGATGGGAGGTGCTTGAGCCCAGAGCAAGCCCAGCTTCTTCCGAGTCAAACACAACAAGGAGGCACTTGGTTCAAGCATCTCTGTTCAAGGGAAAAAACTGTAGGTGACAACTCAGCACAAGCATTGGTGCAAAAGGCTGAGTGATTAATTTGCAGTCCCAACCCTCAGAAAGGAATTTTTTCCACCTTCTTGCAGGGACATCAGAGCCAGTAAGCACGAGGACAAGCACGAGACCACGGGACCAGTTGGGCAGAGGTGGGGCAGGAAACAGCCCCCCCCAGAGTTGGCAGTGAGTGAGGTCCCCCTGGATCCAGGCCGCAGCAGCTGTGAAGCTGAGCTGCAGCTACTCCATTACTGTTTCATTGCCTACCTGAAAGTAATTCCTTAGCCCAGTTTGCTTTTTGTAATCATCATGTTGGGCATCAACACGGAACTCAACGGGGTATGCACCACCCCATCCCTTTTACAGAGAAAGAGACAAAGACAGAGAAAAATGATGGTCCTGAAAGGATAGGAGGCCAGTGTCACAGATTGTCCTTGGCACGCACTGTCCACATAATGGCAGGGAACCTTTTAGCTCTCAGCACCTGACTTCTGGGCAGATGTTGCCAAAAGACATATCTTTCTCACATACTTCTTGCTGACAGAACCCGCATTTTATTTGGCTAGTCAGCCTCCCTTGAGTTCAAGGAACATGATGCCTGGTGTTGGTTTGGAGAGGTGTAGGATTCAGGGAGTGGGGTTCTTGCATCCCCTCTGAGAGAAGCTTCCACAGAGTGCCCCTTTGAGTGGGGCACTGCAAGTTTACCCAGGAGACAAGATGTTTGCACAGACACAGGCAGGTGAAGGTTACATTTTAAAAGAACAGGTTTATTAGGAAAAGAAGAAATAAAAAGAGAGGCACCCTGATGGTCAGTGAAAGGTGGGCAAGAGAGCTGCCTTATGCCAGTACAGAAACTGTACTTGAAATAGTGTTCTTCGGGGAGGGGTCTGTTCCTTTGTGGAACTGTTATCTAATGTTAAATTAATCACCTTTTGGGTGTGACTAAATTGATTTGTAAGGGAAAGTAATTCTCTAAAATGGCCCTCATAGCCCCACCTCTGTTCTATGCTCGGGGATACTTTCTTTAGCAGTTGGATACTTGCCATACAGTTGGTGCCTAAGGATTTTCATTTCCATCACTGGTTTAATAACTATATTAATCATTTCTACCCCCGCCTCCAGTTTCTGGTCTTATGATCCTTCTATCCTAAATTTTCTACTCTTAGCCTCCATCAACTACTTTCTAGTCCCATGGAATAAATGTCAATAGTAGTATTTCTATTACATTTGCTGTCATTAGGATAAGCAAGGTTATGTCAAATGATCTGGCAGATGAGATCTAAGACTACAGCAGTCCTCTGAGGAACTTTATTCATTCTTTGGAAGGAACACAGATGATTCCTTCCACTCCCTGTATTTGGATAATTTCTATAAGGACATAAGTAATGTCTGGAGTTGTGACAGCCATACTGTGGTCATGAGAAGAAATGCTACCCAATTATCCAGGATGACAGAGCAGAAAAGTGGAAAGTAACCTGAGTGACTGAGCACATGATTTGCCCCTGAAGAAACTCTGGAAAAGTGAAATTACCCTTTATTCAAGTCATTTTTAGTCAGATATTCTATAACATGCAGTGAAAATTAAATCATTTTAACAAAGCAAACTGCTTCCCTACTTTCAGTCACCTCCACACCCTAACTGCTATTTCCTTTCCTCCTTGACCTGACCAGGTGGGCAGCTGTAGTGATGACTAAGAAGGAGGAGATGTGTCAGTCAGCCAATGTGCCTACTCTGTTCTCATTCTGTGCTGGGTGTAGTCAGGGGGAAAACAAGAACTTATGAAAGAATGCTTGCAAGAAAAAGGCATATAATGTTAAAGGCCTAAGAAGACTAGGCAAAATTAAATAAGAGATGAATTACTTGAAAAAAAAACTTACGAGAAGTACAAGACTATTCTGAATAAGCAGGACACACTATGAGTACCTGACATTCCAGAAGGGCTTATGTGGGAGAGAAAATGACCACCACAAGCAGCCGACTATATTCCTGATCCAACAGTGGACCCACCTCAGAATAAGGAGGAATACTTCCAGGGATAAATATTTCCTCTGTGTCCTACTCAAGTGTATGCTACTATCCACAGAAGACATAAAAGGGCTGCAGTGGACCCTCACAATGACAGATTTTGTTAGAAAGCTGCCTGGGACTGAAGTGTTGGGGTTCTGATTTCAATATTCCTCACCCAAGTTGGAATAAAGGGAATTGGTGGGGGCTTAGAAGGTCTTTATGGAACCAATCTAGATCTCAGGGCTCAGGATGACTCCTCAAGTATTTAATAACAGTTCATAACAATCTCTGTTGCCTGCTGCGAACAGATGTTCTAGAGCAAGCATATTTTTTGTTAAAGATTTATTTATTTATTTATACAAGCACTGGGTACAATCAGAAGCACGGGAGGGTGAGAGAATTCACCAGAACCAGAGTGGGGAGCAGAACAGGCAGACTGACAAAATACACTGCTGAGGGGAGTAGAGGGCACAGCAGGAGAGGCCTGTCACATCATGTGGGACCCTCGCCGGCAGCCGGGGATAGAACTGGCACTGCAGAGGCTGCGGGCAGCTTCGCCGCAGCCCAGGGCTCAACTGCTGCGCCACCAGGGGAGGCCCGCAAGCATATTTTTTATTGCATTATTTTTATTGCATTTTGTTTGCATAATTGGTTTACAATACTGTATGTGTTTTGAAGGTATAGGTTCACAGGCCTTCTGATGCATGCTATCACAGCACATCTACCACCCAAGCATCAATAATCCTCCACCAAAGTCCCCTCCCACTTTGCTCTCACTCTCCCTCCCTTCTGGTAGCTTCAATTCTACAATCAGATTACTAGAATTTGTTTTGGTTTAGCTTTGTCTATTCCTTTGTTTTGTTTCTCTATATTCCACATACTAGTGAAATCATTGAGTATTTAGCATAATCCTTTCCAGTTCCATTCACGTTGGCAAAGTGGCAAGATTTCATCTTTTTTATAGCTGAGTAGTATTCTATTGTATATGTATATATATGTATCTAAATATACATACCATATCTTCTAAACCCACTCCTCCATCATTGGGCATTTAGGATGTTTCCCTAACTAGGCTATTATAAATAGTGCCAGAGCAGACATATTTTATGATCCTCTATATTAGTTTTAATCACTATATTAAAAATTCTCATATACTTAGCAGCATTAAACAGCAAATTTATTTTTTCTAACACTTACTGTCATCAGGAATCAAGATATGGTTTAGCTATATCCTCAATTTAAGGTCTCACAGAGCCAGAGCATGACAGCCAAGCTATTTCTTACATGCAGTTCAACTAGGGAAGCATCTACCCGCCCCAGTTCCTCCCCCAAATCTCACGGCTGTCTGCAATACTCAGTTCCTTGCTGCAGGGAGGTTAATGGCATCTTGTTTCTTCAGAGCTAGAGGTGAAGAAAAAGATACTAAACAAGTCTGCTAGCAAGTCAGAGATTTAAATAAACTAATTTAATCATGGAGCAACTTTGTCATATTCTGTTGCTTCGAAACAAGTCACAAGTCACACTCACACTCACACAGGAAAAGGGTGTCCACAAAGGCATGAACACCAGGAGGCAAGGGTCGTGGGGGACACCAGAGGGTTTATCTACCACAGGAAACCAATCTGTTAATACTGATAAGTGAAAATGGTTTTGTGTTCAAATCCACTAGAACAGATTATTTTAATGCTTCCCTCCAGTTCCATTTTTCATCACCCATGGGAAGCAGTTGGAGGGACAAAGGAAAGTGGACATCACAAGAATAAATGTGAATATTTAGTCTAACAAACCAAAGAGTAAAGTTAAAATACTTCCAAAAAATTGACTTAAGCGAAGTGGCCAAGTGGAAACTATAACCCCTCAATACCAGCACGAGATAGGTTTGTTAGTTAATTAATACATAAATAAGAAATCGTGGATATTTGGGTCCAGGTTTGAGGTCTAGTGGCTCCCTCAAGTGGAAAATTTCAGCTGCAAATACTGAAAAACCATAATGTTATCTTACTAAAGAATATGAAAATGAGCAGACACATGGTAATCAGTAATTTACCAAATTATTGTGCTAACTGATTTCATCTAATAGATAATATCTGTCTAAAAGATCAGATCTTCAAAGACAGGAGAGATTGAAAACCAAGAAGGACATTGAGTTAAGGATTAAGAGTGGCTGATGGTATTTCTACTTCAGCTCTAGATACTGGGTGGGTGATCATTGCTTGGAAATAGAGCACTTACAAAGGCCAAGCCCCACTACAAAGCATCACAGAGGGGATCAATCAAGGGTCCAGAGTAAATAGAACAACTGCAGTTGTTTTTATTATTTTTTTATTTATTTATTTTTTAAGGTTTATTTATTTATTTATTTATACAAGCACTGGGTACAGTCAGAAGCACGGGAGGATGAGAGAATTCACCAGAGCCAGAGCGGGGAGCAGAACAGGCAGAAGGACCAAAGTACATTGCTGAGTGGAGTAGCGGGCCAGACAGGAGAGGTCTGTCGAGCCATGTGGGACCCTCGCCCGGCGGCCGGGGATCGAACCGGCGCTGCAGAGGCTGCGGGCAGTTTTGCAAACCAGCACTCAAACGCTGCGCCACCAGGGAGGTCCTGCAGTTGTTTTTAAATTCTTGGTCAGGGAGACAGAAAATCAGAGTTCTTCATCAACTTCTTCCCCTTATTGGACAATCTCTGCATCTAAAGGAAATGGATAAAATTGGACCCTCACCTAAGCTCTCTGTTGTCCTTCAGGAGAAATTCAAACACCAAACTCACTGTTCACTACAACCTTGGGGAGAGAAGATACAAAGAACTTTTGCTCTAGGCCATACTTGGATATTTTCAGAGTTATAGATAACAGGTTTAATATCATGATTTGCACCATAATTGCTTTGTAGTCTGAACTCATTGGATTTTCTTCCTTCTCTAGCTAGAATACTCAGATAAACCAGCAACTTCCCCTGCTGGGGTAAGCTTTTCTACCAAGCAGAGTTCTCTGGCCTAGGCTATGAGGAGGAAAAATAAACCCTTTGGCTGCATTGCCCTTGAGCTTAGATTTCCTTCCCACTTGTCCCTATTAAAGTGAGACAGACCAAGCTGCTCATCTGTAGGGAGTAATGAAGGATTCTCCCCAACCTCCTTCTGGTAGATCCAAAAGAAGCTTTCACACTTCACCGTAATTCTGTCCAACCTGTCAGCCATACATGAATCTGGATCCCAAATTCAGCAATGCCCATTTCCCCTCCTCAGCCTCCTTGTCAAATTGACCTTATAGAAGCTGACTCAATAATCTGAGAACAAAAGGTACACCCTATGTAATATACCGTGTTCTGTTCCAAGTTTCCAGATCCTTCTCCCAGACACACAGGAGAACAGCACCCCTCCCCCTCTTAGACTGAGGTGGTTGTATGGCTCAGTTTGAAACCTGAGCACCCCCTCTCTCAGAAGCTGTGAGGAAAGGCCTGGCTTCCATGCTGCTTTCCTCTGGGACTTGTCTCCATGTCTCAAGAAGGCGGTGTCTCTGCCTTCCTAGGTTTCAACGAACAGCAACCTGCTGGTGTCCCTCGAGCATGGAGCCTCGACAACAAGCCTGCCTTGATTTATAGCACTCAACTTTCTTAATTTGGCTTGCTTTCTGTTATTTTCACATCAAGACCAAGCTTATCCCAACAGCTACAGACCCTGCTTCTTCTCCCCTCTCAAACTGCAAAGAAGTGGCAGGATCTTCATAGTGGCAGGATCTCCAAATCATAGATGATTTAGACTGGAATTTTCTGTCTGAACTTGGAACCCCACAAGCACCATCCATGAAAAAATAAGCTGTTTCACAGCAGTTTAATGTTAGCACTGCAGGTTCTACAAGCACTGTCCGAAGGACTAGGAAGAAAAATCTGTCCCAATTTATAGACTGCTTATTGGAAAATTCCTCCAGGTTTTTATGTTTGAGCAAATATGTGAAGAATGCCTGTTTAGTGCAAAAAAAAAAAAAAAAGCGGGGGTGGGGGGTGGGGACAGGGCTGGGAAGAGGAAGAAAAACATTGAAAGAGGGAAGCTTGGCAGAGGCAAATTCTTCCAGGCTACTCACTGTAGGCTCAGGTTGAGGCTAAGCTTTGCAGGTGCCATAGAACAGCCAACCAGAAGGCCTGTTCTGAACACGGCCTAATTATGTCATATTCACTTCTCAGAAATAGTGAAATATAAGCATTTTTGGATTATAGAATAAGAACATAACAAGATAATACAAAGTATGAAAAGAAGATGTCCTTTGTGCAGCCATTATGTTAAAAATAGAACCAAAAAGGCCCATTAGAGAAAAAGGAAATATAAAAAGAGCCATGAATAGTAATTGAGATGATCATACCAAATGGGAATATTACCCAAAAGAGATTTTTAAGTTGAAAGTACTAGCAAAATAAATTTTATTTTTCTGGGTAGGAAATGGAAGCTAGTCACGGACCTCAAAAATAAAGGAAAATAATGTGTTTTTTTTTTCCTGTGTGTTTGATTTGTGACAATATGATCTATATTGGACATAAAAGCAAAGTAAAATGGGCCTCCCCTGGTGGCACAGCAGTTGAGCACTGGGTTGCAAAGCTGCCCGCAGCCCCCGCAGCGCTGATTCGATCCCCAGCCACCAGCGAGGGTCCCACATGGCGCACAGACCTCTCCTGCTGCCCGCTGCTCCCCTCAGCAGTGTGCTTCGTCACTCTGCCTGTTCTACTTTCAGCTCTGGCTCTGGTGAATTCTCTCAGCCTCCTGTGCCTCTGACTGTACCCAGTGCTTGTATAAATAAATAAATCTTAAAAAAAAAAAAAAGCAAAGTACTATAAGAAGGAAAATTAATATGGTGATGGTTCACAGGTGACCAGGTGGTGGGAGAACTATGGGAATTACAACGATGTGAGAAAAAAAAATAGTTCTTTTTTAAAGAAGAAGGAAAATTAAATAATAAAATATGTAGATTAGCTCATGTATCAGCCATGAAGAAGCCACACGAAAATGCTAGAACCACCTACTAGAAGGAAGGCAGAAGAGGTTCTTGCTGAGTGTGGGGATCTTTGAAACAAAACAGAAGAGGAGACAGAGACACATTCAAGCTCCACGTTACAGGTGATAAAGCTAAAAATTCTCTCAGTGTTTATAAAATTCAAGACTGGATTTCCTTGGGAATCAGAATAAGGTAAGAGTTAACTACAAAGTGGGCAAAGCGTCCCCTCCTAGTACAGACCCCTTCTTTATTCTAGATAAAGGAATTATATTGCAAGAGGTTAGGAGGGATGTAAGGGGAGCCTAGGTTTCCAGATGCTTCGCCTACATCCTGAGCAGATAATCTGCTGAGACTGTGTTCTGCAAGAAACATGTTACACCCAGACTTGTTAAAGGCGCTGATATTCAAAAGTGGCTCAGAAAAAAAGGCCAAACAAAAGACTTCGAGGAGGAAATTCCTCAATATATGATGGGGTGCCATCCCAATAAAGCCATCAAAAGTTATAAACATCATATCCTAAGGTGGAAACCTGAGCGTCAGAGTGTGGCCGAGCCTACGTAAATGTACTCAGAATGCTTACATAGGCTGATAGGTGGGAAAAATCATCTAATAGAAAGATTGTTTTCAAAATAAAGGATTGAATAGCTCATGTAATAAAGGGCAGGCATGATGGGATGAGAAAACACATAACATGAGATCAAAAAGTGCTGGCAGACAGCACAGTCAATGTGCCCCTGGTGATCGCGGGGCTGGCAGATGTTTGGCTCCCAGCAGCTGCCCTGCATAATGAGTGAGTATTGGGCCATGTGTGTCTTTCCTGAGAAACCAGCAACAGTAAGGTTTCTACCAAATGCCTATCATTTACACACCATCATAAAGTTGAAAAATAGTAAGTCAAACCATTTTAAGTAGGGTATGGCTTCTTAAAAGAATAGACTTTGGACTCAGAGTAAATCCAGTCCTAGTTCTGTTCACTGCTGGATGGTTTTCAATAGTGTCTCTAATTCTTAATTTTCACATCTACGAAATGGAGATAATAATAGACTCTACCTCACAGGAATGACTCTGAAGATGAATCAATATAATTCTTGTAAACTGTTTAGTTCCTGGCATTCAGTACAAAATCAATACATGTGTGCTATTGTTAGAGGTTAAAGTTTTCTCTTTGGGCCTGAGGAATACCCCATCTCTTTTAATAATCGGTCAACAATCCATTGGAGCCTTTGCAGCCTAGGAGGACATGCCTAAGTAAGGCACATCAAAGCCTGGAAGGATGTCGTTGTGGCAGCACCAACATGATACACTGAATTCACATCTCTACTCGGTGCAGTAGCCAGTTAGATTGTGGTTAATGGTGCAGACGAAGGTAAACCCAAGAAGTTTATTGAACTGGAAGATGCACATAACACTGGCCACTTTGGCTATCCAGGCCAGCAGACCAGAAGGCAAAGAAAGAAGTTAACTATACTTTTAGGATGATCGATCCTGAATATCATAATGTTCGAGGACAGCTGCTACACATTGAGGGGACAGAGGGGCCCTGGGAACAGCCCATGCCTATTAGAAATGGACAACTTTGACAATCATGTCTCCACGATAAGAGGTCCATCACCAGGAATGAAAATTTTTGTCAATTCACCAAGACAGCAACTCAGACTAGTCAAGTTACTATCCAAGAATAACATGAATGCAGAGTGGAGAGCAAAAGAGAAAATGATGAATAGCAATTAAAATCCCAAGACCAGTTGGGACTACCACTTAGTTTGCTGATTCTATTTAAAGCTTTACAAGACTTTGAAACTCACCACAACCTTGAAGCTCTAAACCTTTCCTTTAAGGAAGAATTGAGATAATCTTACATCCAAAGGAGACCTGGACATCATAATAGAATGTGTATCTAAGTGGCACTAGGGATGAACTGTACCCATTTTAGTTCATGTACCACCTGGGATCCATGTGCCTGCCTTCCTACCTGACCAGAATAAACTTTACAACTGCATATGAGGGATGGTAGTCACAGAGTTAGTTGATGGCTGCTACCACCACTATTCCCAGATCTAAGAGCTTTGCACGGAGTGTCAGTGACTAAAAAGAGATCACAGTGTAAGACTGAATGCACAGGGGTTCTGACCTCAGCAACCACCTAGAGGAGTCAATTATGCAACCTGGTTGTCTGGGGCAATTAATGTCTGTGATGCAGGCTTGGATCAATGAGATGGATGTGGATGGGATTGGCAGATAAACTTTTTTCTTAGTCTCCTATAGTAACAATCCTGAGACACAATAGTTCGTATGATCACTGTAGTAAACAGTCAATCAGCTGTGCTTTTTTAAAAAATTTTTTTTATTTTTTTTTTTTTATAGAGGCATGTTTTATTTATTTATTTGTTTGTTTGGTTGGTTTATACAAGCACTGGGTACAGTCAGAAGTGCAGGAGGGTGAGAGAATTCACCAGAGCCAGAGCAGGGAGAAGAGCAGGCAGAAGGACCGAAGTACACTGCTGAGGGGAGCAGCGGGCGGCAGGAGAGGTCTGTGCGCCATGTGGGACCCTCCTCCGGGGGCCGGGGAGCAGCTGGGGATTGAACCGGCGCTGCAGAGGCTGCGGGCAGCTTCGCAACCCAGCGCGCTCAACCGCTGCGCCACAGGGGAGGCCCTGAAGGCTGAGATTTTGAGCTGAGAATTAAGTTGGAAGAAAATACTTTCCAAAGAAAGAGACAGTGTGTGCAACTACTCAGGGTGGAAGGAGGATCAAATAATAGGAGTAGGAGACAACCTAAAATCAGAGGAGAGGGAAGGCGGTATGCATGACTTTTGTACCTACATACCAAGAGGCCATGGAGAGAAAATGATTTGAGAACTAAAATCATATATTGAAATTTGCAGTTTCTTTTTCCTTTCAGATTGCAAAATAAATGCAAATCTATTCATATATTCAAATAATTTTATTTATATAATTAATTGTTTAATTCTGTGCTAAACAGCATAAAAAATTGAGCACAGTCATCACTCAAATGGACTGTAACATGCCATCTTCTCTGAAAATTCAATTAATCCAAATTTAATAACTTTTTTAGAATTTAATAACTTTTTAATGTCACAAATTCACTCTCCTTCTTTCACGCTTCCTTCCATAAATGTTTCTTGAGCACCTACTATACACCTTGCTGCTATGGTAGCAACAGCATCTCTCTTCAAGGAGTTCATAGTTTTGGGAAAACATTTTAAATAAAAAAATGCAATATAATGATATGAGTCCATCCAAAGGGGAATGTAGAGATTTCTATAGGAGCACAAAATAAGGACCCATAGTCCCATCTTAGAGGGTACGGTCAGGAATGCTGACCAGGAAGTGGTGATACTGAAGCTAACGCCAAAATCATAGGAAGAGTTTGTCCATTAAGTGAGAGGATGAGAGACATGGATAAGAAGAGGGAACCTAACAGAAGGAAGTCAAGAGACGGATAGAGGATATAAAAGAGATTGAGAGAAAGAGGGAGAGAAATCATGAATCATTCAAGTAATTGCAAATCATGTAAAGATTAAAGACCAGTTTGTTCCCCGGCCACTGGTGAGGGTCCCACAAAAAAAAAAAAAAAAAGAACTGTAAATTGATGTAACCACTATGAAAAAACAATATGGAGGTTCCCCACAAACAAAAAAATAGAACTACAATATGATCCAGCAATTCCATGTGTGGACATTTATCCTAGGAAAAGGAAAACACTAACTCAAAAAGAGATCTGCATTCCATGTTCATTGCAGTATTTTGGTATAATAGCCAATATGTGGATACAACTCAAGTGCCCATCAATGGAAGAATGGATTTTAAAACGTGGTGTACCCCCACACACAGGAATATTATTCAGCCATAGAAAAGAATAAAATCTTGGCATTTATGACAACATGGATGGATCCTGCAGGCAATATGCTAAGTGAAATAAATCAGACTCAAAGAAAGACAAGTACTTTTTGATCTCACTTATGTGCCAGCTGCAAAGGAGAACAGACAAGGCTGAAACAAAGAGCCAAGATGTGGTGCCTGAAAGAGGTGTTTAGCAAAATTTAAAAAAGGAAATTCAGGAAAGGGTGGAGTCACAAATGTCAAATATAAAGACCTGAACAAGAGGGATTGTCGATGACAGTGTCATCTCTGAAAATGTATGTACTCAAAACTCAGCCTTTCAGTATCCTCAAAAGGCTCCCTTTTCATCTCTCTATCCTCCAGAAACATTTTTTGAGCACTTACTACCCACCCATCATTGTTCTGGGTGCTGCCTATATAATGGCAACAATATCTAGAATCAAAGAGTTAATAGGTTTGGAAAGAAAAAAATTAAATAGGCACATATACTACAGTGTTTTAATGGCCTCAAGAGGGAGAGGAGAGAGTTCTAGGGAGCACATAATAAGGTCCCACAATTCAGTCTTGGAGGACAAGATCAAAAATGTTTACCTGAAGGTGGTAACACTAGCTTAAAGGATAAGTCATCACAGGTGAGACAAACAAGTGTGCATCGGTTCTAGTAACATGTGTCAGTAACTAACACACAGCGTTTGGTTGAATGAATGAAATGTCATGTTGTGGAACTTCAGGTATCTGCTTAATACCTGATTTTAGGTGGGGTGAAGAGGCACCAGCAAGCATTCAAAAACATGTCAATTATGTTCTCCCAGTTGGTGGGGTTTCTCTTTGTTTTTGTTATTGTCTCTTTTGCTGTGCAGAAGCTCTTTAATTTGATGTAGTCCCAGCTGTTTATCTTTGCCTTCACTATCACTGCTTTGGGTGATGTGTCTGTAAAGATGTCTTTGATGTGCAAATCCCGTAGTGTTTCGCCTATATTTCCTTCTATGTATTTTATGGTTTCAGGTCTTATGTCTAGTTCTTTAATCCATTTTGAGTTGATTTTTGTGTATGGTGTGAGGTAGTGGTCAAGCTTCATTCTTTTGCATGTAGCAACCCAGTTTTCCCAGCACCATTTATTGAACAAACTTTCTTTGCTCCAATGCATAGTCTTTGCTCCTTTTGATAAAGGACTGATCACAAAAATCTGCAAAGAGCTGATGAGACTCAGCAACAACAAAGAAAATAATCCAGTCAAAAAATGGGCAGAAGAACTAAAAAGAAACTTCTCTGAAGAGGAAATGCAAATGGCCAACAGACATATGAAAAAATGTTCAACATCACTTGTAATCAGGGAAATGCAAATCAAAACTACCATGAGATACCATCTCACACCAGTGAGAATGGCACATATTAAAAAAACTAGCAACAACAAATGTTGGCGAGGGTGTGGAGAAAAAGGAACTCTCCTGCACTGTTGGTGGGAGTGCAAACTGGTCCAACCACTATGGAGAGCTGTGTGGAGATTTCTGGACCTACTAAACATAGAGCTTCCATATGATCCAGCAATTCCACTCCTAGGTATTTACCCAAAGGACACAGAAACATCAATTCCAAAGAACACCTGCACCCCTATGTTTATAGCAGCACTATTTACAATAGCTAAGCTTTGGAAACAGCCCAAATGCCCAAAAATAGATGACTGGATCAAGAAGATGTGGTACATATACACCATGGAATATTACTCAGCATTCAAAAAAGATAAACACATGCAATTTGCAGCAACATGGATGGCGCTGGAAGGGATCATGCTCAGCGAAATAAGCCAAAAAGAAAAAAAAAAAAATACCGGATGGTCTCACTCATAGCAGGAATCTAGAAAACTTAAACAAGGGACCAGGAAAATGAATATAAGAAAGTGAAAATCAAAATCAACAAAAAACTATGAACCAGAGACACTTTTGGGGGGGTGGGGGGCGGGAGGGGAGGGATTGGGGTCAGAATGGGGCGTTTGCAATTGTATGGGGGAATATAAAAATAAAATTTATTATTTAAAAAAATAAATAAATAAATAAATAAAATAATCTGTCCTGAAAAAAACAAAAACAAAAACATGTCAATTAAAGGGCCTCCCTGGTGGCGCAAGGAGTTAAGCACCGCACCGTACTATGAAGCAATCAGCAGCATCTGTAGCACGAGTTCGATCCCCGGTCAGCCAGGGAGCAATCCACATAGTGCAGCAGACCTCTCCTGTCTCGCCTGCTGCTCCCCTCAGCAGTGTATTTCAGTCAGTCTGCCTGTTCTGTTCCTTACTCTGTCTCTGGTGGATCCTCTCACCCCCTGCATCTCTGGCCTGTATCCCAGCTCTTGTATACATAAATAAATAAATCTTTAAGAAAAAAAAATCTGTCAATTAAAGAACTAACTTTGCAACATCACAAGGAGGATTGCCCTCATCCTACTGGCCTGGATATATCACAAATAACAATGTTTCTAAGAACATCTTCCAAGACATCAATTTTATTTTTTTTCCAGCCTCAGCAGTGACATTCTGACCTTCATCATTCCCAGAGATGCTGCTAATCCCCTTTCTGAACCTTTTGCCACTGCTATATAAAAGATTCAAATCCTCAGGATAACCTTTGCAAGAAAGAATCATGCCTGTGTTTCTTGGGAGCACCCATTCAGGAAGCGTGGCTTAAGTGCTTTTCATTTTCTTCTGTGATATTGATTATTTTGCAGGCAGGACAAGAGACTTGGTTTATATGCTCTCCATCAAGATCGGGCCACAGAGATTAAAATGTTTACCAAGCTTCCAGAAATAATGCTGATGGTTTGCATTTATCAGGGGAACTCCCTAGAGAATATAATGACAAGAAAAATGGGGTACCGACACTTCAGCATGCAATGTGTTTGCCTACTTTTTTAAAGACTCCTGAGTCATCATGTCCTGGTGCAGCTCTTTGCAGTAGTATATCTATGATGGAAAATTCATAAAATGAAATAAAGTGTCAGATTAGCCCAAGTCTCATTATCCAACATGAAGAAATAAAAGGAAAATGACTCGTCAGCCTGCTCTCCAGTCTTATATCCCTTTGAAGCAGTCATTACCAGGTCACCAGGGTTGTATTTATGAAACACAAAGTGTATCTGATGTTTTCTGCTTAGAATCCTTAAGTGGCACCTTTAACCTACAGGATAAAGCCATAGCAGATGACAATAAGGTCATCTGCAACAATAAACAAAATATGTCCCCATGTTTTGGGCTTGTGAAATAGACTATCTCCTTAAACATTTTCAACAACCCATGACATAAGGTTTTCCAGTAACTACATGTTAGGGTCATTAGTAACCCCATTTTACAGGCAAGAAAACTTGGTGTGCAGGACACAGGCACTGTGTTCAAAGGGAGGTAGGTTATTAGGTGACAACCATAGGACTTGAAGAGCCTGGATGTGGCTTCAAGTATTTCTATTGCTGTAGATAATCTGTAGATAATCTCATCACAAGTTTAGTCACCCCAGAATTTTCTCCCACCCTCCCAGTTGGTTTGTCCCAACTCTAACAACGTAACTAGTGCAGTTTTCCCCTAAAAAAATGATATTAAAGAAAAACAGCAGCAAAAAATAGCATCTTGCTCTTCCATGCTGACATTCCTTTCTCATGCTCATTTTACACTAAGGGAAACTCTTCTTTCCTCTTTGTATTCATGCAATAATCCCAAGTATCCTTAACCTTCATGTCCTCTAATGACCTTTTCTTCAACTTCACATCCACCTGCTCATGTGCCCTTACAACAAACAACTGCAATCCAAGGATATATGTTAATCTCATCGGACAGGCAGCACAACTAGGCTTAAAGATGTCAGCTGCCCACGTAAAAGCAGCAAATTTGTGGGTGAATAACAATGGCCTAAACTTCTAAACCCAAAACAAGAACCTCTTTGTCATTATATTTTGCATAATCATTCTTTCAATGGCTGAGGCAAGGATATTGAAAATCTCCAGCAGTCTTTTCTGCCATTTGATTTCTTTGTATGAGTCTATTTAGAAAGAAAGATATAGTCTTATGGTGTATGAAAGACAAAGTTTCAGGATATTTTGATGTATTTGTGGATTGTATAAAAATTGTGGTCCTCTGAATATTACACAGCTGCGAAGAGAAATAGTGGCGTTTGGGACAAAATCGTTGCATCTTGAGGTGATTTTGTTGAGTGAAATCAGTCCAAAAGTGAAAGACAGATTTCAGTCATCTGTGGACTACTAATACTCAAAAAACAATTACCTGCCAACAATAGAAGCTACAAAAATTTGAATTCAGCAAAAAAGAAGTTAATGTTACTGGAGGGAGTAAGGGAAAAGGTGGAGGGTGGAAGAGGGAGGCAGATGGGGTATAGGCACAGGTGGTTTGGTGGAGGGAAATTTAATAATAAAACAAAAAATTTTCTTTTAATCTTGAATCTAAATCCCTCCCAAATAAATAAATAAATAAATAAATAAATAAAATAATCTTCTGTCTCTTTTTTAAAAAATTATATTGAGAAGGGGCAGAGCAACATGGCGGCGAGGAGACTCTGCGAGTAAGATCTCCCATTAAAAAAAGTTAATAGGGAGGAAAAGCGGCAGGTCCCAGTGAGAACTGGGACAAGGAAGATAAACGGACGACTCCAGCAAACTGCCCAAAGAAGAAAGTTGCCATAAAAGAGGACCAGAAGGGAGGGAAGCGCAGAACCCTGCTCCCCTCCCCCACCCACAAAGTCGGCACTCTCCGACCGGCAGAGAGGAGGGAAACAACAAACCAAAACGGCCAACAAGAAAAACGGACGCAGCAAGTGGGACTGTGAGTGGAAAGGAACTATTTCAGCCACCACACCCCGTGAACGGGAGCTGTGGAGAACCCTGCAGGATTCGCCGCGGCGGTGAGCGAACAGCTCCGGGCGCCATTAGAGAAGAACAAAGACCCCGGGAGACGAGCACACAGCCCAGGCTGCCGGTAAGCTTGCCCGGAAAGTGGCGAGCTCGGCGCACTTGAAAAGCAAGTGCAGACCAGGATCGCGGCTGCCCAGGTCCCCGCGCCTGCGACCTAGGCTTGGGAGACGACCTAGGCTTGCGGGGAGACGCTCGGAGGTCCTCACTGAGGTGAAGGTCCCTCCCTGAGTAAGCAGGAACCAGGCGCCCAGGCACGGGAGCAGTGCAAAAGGCGCCATTCCCGCGCCACTGAACTGGGCTACAGCCCGCGTCCTGGAACTGAGGGCTTTGGAACTGAGACCTGGGGCACGAAATTAGGGGCGTGGGTTCCCCACGACGGTGGGGCACAAGGCAGACACAGCACCCCAAAGCCGTTGAGGTGTACCCTACCATCCCCGCTCTGCTCCCTGTCCCACGGGGTGGAAAATCAGCTCCCCAAGGGCTCTAGGAGAGATCTCTGGCACCACCTAGCCACTTGAAGCCAGCACAAGCTCCTGAAGGAGCTAGTGGCCAGCTGGGGAGTTAGCCCACACCAGGCCCCTTCCAAACAAGTAGTCTGAGCCCACAGGGAGAGCGAGCACCCACAGCCGGGGCAGACCAGGCACGCAGAAGAGTGTGCCTGACACCGTACGCGCAGGGAGTGTGTCCCACATCACCATTTTAGAACAGGGACATTTCTTCAGTAAAGACTACCTGCAGAAGGCTTCCTCAGGAGCCAGAGGTGAGCGGGGGAAGTTCGCCCACGCCAGACCCCCTCTGGCCTGCAGTCCAAGCCCAGAGGGGGAGCAGGAACCCACCACCGGGGCAGACCAGGCGCACAGGGGAGTGTGTCCCCACATCGACATTTTAGGACAGGGACCTTTCTCCAATAAAGACTGCTTGAAACTGACAGATGACTCCTGGAGGAACCAGAGGGGAGCAGAGAAGCTCACCCAAGATGCCGGCCAGTCCCAACTACACAGTGTCCCAACGCATACGGCAAATTAGAAAACAGACAGTAGGGAGGAGAAGAACCACACGCAACCTAGCAACTCTCCAGAGAAAAAGCACACCACAAAAAGAAAACCAGCCCTCAGATTGCAACGACAGTAACTTGGAAGAACTTCTGAGCCTTCCAGAAAGAGAATTTAAAATTGCCGTGATTAAAAAACTGACAGAAGTCATAAAGGAAAACAATGATAAGGGAAAAATAATCAACGATCAGAAGAATGAAATTGAGTCCCTAAAGAGGGAAGTAAAAGAAATGCAGGAGATCAAAGAATTAGTGGAAGAACTAAAGAATTCTGGGAAAAGCAATGAAAGCAGAATTGATGAAATGGAAGAACGAATAAGTGCTCTTGAAGACACAGAAATAAAAAGAACCAAAACAGAAAAGGAAAGAGAAGTACGAAGGAAAAAGAATGAAGAAAGACTTCGGGAACTATCTGACTCCATGAGGAAAGGAAATATAAGAGTTATAGGAATACCAGAAGGAGAGGAGAGAGAAGTAGGAACAGAGAAAATATTCAAAGAGATAATTGAAGAGAACTTCCCAAATGTGAAGAAGGAGCTGAAAATTGATATACAAGAAGCAAGAAGAACACCAAACTTCCATGACGAAAGAAAAAATACAGCAAGACACATAATAGTAAAGCTCCCAAGAATCCAGGACAAGGAAAAAATAATGAAGCTGGCAAGAGGGAAGAAACAGATAACATTCAAAGGAAAGCCAATCAGGCTGACATCAGACTTCTCCGAAGAAACACTACGGGCAAGGAGAGAGTGGAGGGACATAGTCAACAGACTCCAAGAAAACAGATGCCAACCAAGAATACTCTATCCCGCAAAGCTCTCCTTCCTCTTTGAAGAAAGAATATGGACCTTCCCAGACAAACAGAAACTCCGGAATTTCATTGCAACTAAACCCCCACTCCAAAAAATACTACAAGGAGTCCTAAAGCCAGAACCTCAGAGGGACGAATAACAATGAAAGAAGGCCAAAAAAAAAAAAAAGTTATTAAAAGAATAAATAAATAAAATCAAAGGAAAGACAAACACAATGGCAAATACAGATGTTAACATATCAATATTAACTCTAAATGTAAATGGACTAAACTCTTCAATAAAAAGACACAGAGTTGCAGCCTGGATTAAGAAACAAAACCCAACCTTTTGCTGTCTCCAGAAAACACATTTAGCTACAAAAGATAAAAATAGGCTCAAAGTTAAAGGATGGAAAACAATCCTACAAGCAAATGGACCAAAAAAGAAAGCAGGAACAGCTATACTTATATCAGATAAAACAGATTTCAAACTCAAAAAGATAAAAAGAGACCCCAATGGTCACTACATTATGATCAAGGGGACAATACTTCAAGAAGAAATAACACTCATTAACATATATGCACCAAACGAAGGAGCACCAAAATATATCAGACAACTGTTGTCCTCTCTGAAAACAGACATCAGAGAAAACACATACGTAGTGGGAGACTTCAACACACCACTATCAACAATGGATAGATCAACAAGACAAAAAATAAGTAAAGAAACCAAAGCTCTAAATAAGGACCTAGAGCAATTGGGCTTAACAGACATCTATAGAACACTAAACCCCCAAAAAACGGAGTACACATTTTTCTCAAGCGCACACGGATCATTCTCCAGGATCGATCACATACTGGGGCACAAGACAAACATCAACAGATACACCAAGATTGAAATCATATCAACCATCTTTTCTGACCATGAAGGCATCAAACTAGAAATAAACCATAAAAAGAAGGCAAGGAACTTTCCTACCTCATGGAGATTAAAAACCACACTACTGGAATACCACTGGACTAATGAGGAGATCAAAGAGGAAATTAAAAAATTTTTTGAATTGAACGACAAGGAGGACACCAATATCCTAAATGTATGGGATGCAGCAAAAGCAGTAATAAGAGGAAAATATATAGCAATAGAAGCTCACATCAAGAAACAAGAAAGAACTCAAAGAAACAACCTAATCTCGAAGCTCAAAGATCTAGAAAAAGAACAACAAAAAAACCCCAAAACCAGTAGAAGAAAAGAAATAATAAAAACCAAAGCAGAAATAAATGAAATTGAAACTAAAAAAACAATCCAAAAGATCAATGAAACCAAGAGCTGGTTCTTTGAAAAAATCAATAAAATAGACAAACCCCTAGCCAGGCTCACAAAGGAAAAAAGGGAGAAAGCACAAATAAACAGGATCATCAATGAAAGAGGAGAAATCACAACGGACACAGCAGAAATCAAAAGAATAATCAGTAACTACTATGAACAGTTATATGGAAACAAGTTCAACAATCTAGAGGAGATGGACAAATTCCTACAACTCTACAATCACCCAAAGCTAGATAAAGAAGAAATAGAACACCTAAACAGACCAATTACAATTAGCGAAATTGAAATGGTAATAAAAAACCTCCCCAAAAACAAAAGCCCAGGACCTGATGGATTTACAAATGAATTCTACCAAACATTCAGAGACGAATTAGTGCCTATCCTTCACAAACTCTTCCAAAAAATTGAGAAGGAAGGGACAATACCAAACACGTTCTATGAAGCCAACATTACACTAATACCAAAACCGAACAAGGACAACACAAAAAAGGAAAACTACAGGCCAATCTCCCTAATGAACACTGATGCAAAAATCCTCAATAAAATTTTAGCCATCAGAATCCAACAATGTATCCATAAGATAATTCACCACGACCAAGTAGGATTCATTCCAGGGGCACAAGGATGGTTTAACATCCGAAAATCAATCAACGTTATCCAACACATCAACAAAAAGAAATATAAAAACCATATGATAATATCAATAGATGCTGAGAAAGCTTTCGACAAAGTGCAACACCCATTCATGATAAAAGCCCTTGAAATTCTTGGGATACAAGGAACATACCTCAACATCATAAAGGCCATCTATGACAAGCCAACAGCCAGTATCATTCTCAATGGTGAAAAGCTGAAAGCAATTCCATTAAGATCTGGAACAAGACAAGGATGTCCACTCTCACCACTGCTTTTCAATATAATACTGGAAGTCCTAGCCAGGGCAATAAGACAAGAGAAAGACATCCAAGGAATCCAAATAGGAAAAGAAGAAGTCAAACTATCACTATTTGCAGACGATATGATATTATACATAGAGAACCCCAAAAACTCCACAGAAAAGCTAATTCAACTCATCAATCAGTTCAGTAAAGTGGCAGGATACAAAATCAACACGCAAAAGTCAGTAGCCTTCCTATACACAAACAATAAATCTGAAGAAGAAGAAATCAAAAAAACCATCCCTTTTGTTATTGAAACAAAAAAAGTCAAATATTTGGGAATAAATCTAACAAAAGAGGTAAAGGACCTATACAAAGAAAACTATAAAACACTGTTAAAAGAAATAGAAGAAGACACAAAGAAATGGAGAGACATCCCCTGCTCGTGGATTGGAAGAATAAACATTATTAAAATGGCCATCCTTCCAAAAGCAATATACAGATTCAATGCAATTCCAATCAAAATTTCAATGTCATTCTTCAAAGAAATAGAACAATTATTGATGAAATTCATATGGAATCACAAAAAACCCCGAATAGCCAAAGCTCTCCTGAAAAAAAAAGAAGGGAATGGAGGCATTACACTCCCAGACTTCAAACTATACTACAAAGCCATAATCATCAAAACTGCATGGTATTGGAACAAGAACAGACATACAGACCAATGGAATCGAATAGAAAATCCAGAAATAAACCCACAGATTTATGGTCAACTAATCTTTGACAAAGGAGCAAAGACTATGCATTGGAGCAAAGAAAGTTTGTTCAATAAATGGTGCTGGGAAAACTGGGTCGCTACATGCAAAAGAATGAAGCTTGACCACTACCTCACACCATACACAAAAATCAACTCAAAATGAATTAAAGAACTAGACATAAGACCTGAAACCATAAAATATATAGAAGGAAATATAGGCGAAACACTACGTGATTTGCACATCAAAGACTTCTTTACAGACACATCACCCAAAGCAGTGATAGTGAAGGCAAAGATAAACAGCTGGGACTACATCAAATTAAAGAGCTTCTGCACAGCAAAAGAGACAATAACAAAAACAAAGAGAAACCCCACCAACTGGGAGAACAATTTTGCACCCAACACTTATGATAAAGGACTGATCACAAAAATCTGCAAAGAGCTGATGAGACTCAACAACAACAAAGAAAATAATCCAGTCAAAAAATGGGCAGAAGAGCTAAAAAGAAACTTCTGTGAAGAGGAAATGCAAATGGCCAACAGGCATATGAAAAAATGTTCAACATCACTTGCCATCAGGGAAATGCAAATCAAAACTACCATGAGATACCATCTTACACCAGTGAGAATGGCACATATTAAAAAAACTAGCAACAACAAATGTTGGCGAGGGTGTGGAGAAAAAGGAACTCTTCTGCACTGTTGGTGGGAGTGCAAACTGGTCCAACCACTGTGGAAAGCTGTGTGGAGATTTCTGGACCTACTAAACATAGAGCTTCCATATGATCCAGCAATTCCACTCCTAGGTATTTACCCAAAGGACACAGAAACATCAATTCCAAAGAACACCTGCACCCCTATGTTTATAGCAGCACTGTTTACAATAGCTAAGCTTTGGAAACAACCCAAATGCCCAAAAATAGATGACTGGATCAAGAAGATGTGGTCCATATATACCATGGAATATTACTCAGCATTCAAAAAAGATAAACACATGCAATTTGCAGCAACATGGATGGCGCTGGAAGGGATCATGCTCAGCGAAATAAGCCAAAAAGAAAAAGAAAAATACCGGATGGTCTCACTCATAGCAGGAATCTAGAGAACTTAAATAAGGGACCAGGAAAATGAATAACTATAAGAAAGTGAAAATCAAAATCAACAAAAAACTATGAACCAGAGACACTTTTAGGGGGGTGGGGGCGGGAGGGGAGGGATTGGGGTCAGAATGGGGGGGCTGCAATTGTATGGGGAATATAACAATAAAATTTATTATTAAAAAAAAATTATATTGATATGGCATTGGGGTTATATGTTTCTTCTATTTTTTATTTTTAATCTCTCTAAAGTAATAAATTTTGACTCTATCTTATAAATAATATGCTTATAAATAGAGTGTTTTACCGAGTCTATGACTCTATGAGTTATCATTCATTGTCTGTCAGGAGAGATTACCACAAGATCCTAGAACAACTCCTACACCACGAGGATGGGTCCTGGAAATTTATGGAAGAAACTGAGTTATGAGAAATCTTAAAATTTTTGTATAGTTTGACAGCCTCACCTAAAACCTCCAAGTGTAGCCATCTCTGGATGTAAAAGTTGTTTCATGCTGACCAATCTCTTTCTCTGTGTCACACACACCACACACACACACACACACACACACACACAGAGTTTCATGTTTCATGCCTTGTCTTTTTTATTTTGTTTTACTCCTGTGACTTCCTAGCATTTTTCATGGAAGGGAATTGTCAGTTAGATCACTAACTATTTTCACAGTGATCTCCCGCCTAAGAACCGGCAGTCTCTTTTCCTTTTATTGCAATGAATAACATCCCTTCTTAATTCACACCACTGACCATGATTTTCTCCATTTCTCTATTTCTTTGTTCATTTCAGTCAATGCTGGTGGGAGGGGAGAAAGTGGGAGCTGAGTATGTGTGCCCCCTCAGCTACCCTCACAGAACTAGGGCAGCCTGTGTTAGATTTGATTACAATAATCAATGTCATGTTGAACAGATTCAACTTGACCATTCTGCTGATAGAGACATTCTGGTTTTCCTAACCACTGTGAAGAAGGTACTGTTTTAAAATGGTGCTGCTACTGACATGTATTATTATTTAATAAGCATATTTGGATTTAATTTAATTTCCTATAAATGACCTCCTCAGAGAGACAGAAATCAGGTTCCTCTGAGGCACAATGTTTGTCCAAAGGTAATGAAGCTTTGATTAGAATAGATTACAGAAGTTCTCCTGAAATTATTTTCCCACTGCCTTGTGAATAGAAATTTGTCAGTCTCCTTGGAAGGTTTTATTCAGACCCAGTCACAAGGACCACTAAATATCACCTAATGGCAACTTACCCCTCTTCACCTTTTTCATAAATCACAAAATACAGAGCCCACCCCTCAAGTCCTGTACATCTTCTGGTATTTCAATGATACTGACTTTTACTCTGGCAGGAGGCCTTCTTGAAATCAGATGCTTATGTCTGAAAAGACATAAGCCTAATAGTCAACAAAAGAATGGCAACCCAACTTCAGAGATTATTTTATCCAACTCTTCACTTTATACATATGAAAAATGAAGGTTCAAGAGTAAGTGACTAAAGGCTATAAAGCCAATGAGTGGAAAACAGTGCCCAGAATTCACCAGCTAATAACCCAAAGTCCAGTGCTCTTCTTCCACATGATCAATCTAAATATTCATAAAACATACACACACTCTAAAAAGTTCCTTTCTGGCCTCCCCGGTGGTGCAAGGGGTTGAGGCATAACCTGTGAAGCTATCTGCAGCCACTGCAGCACGAGTTCAATCCCCAGCTGGCCAGGGAGCAACCTACATGGCGCAGCAGATCTCTCCTATTGTGCCTGCTGCTCCCCTCAGCAGTGTATTTCAGTCAGCCTGCCTGTTCTGTTCCCCAACTCTGTCTCTGGTGAATCCTCTCACCCCCCACACCTCTGGCCTGTACCCCATTTCTTGTATGCATAAATAAAATCTTTTTTAAAAAAAAAAGTTCCTTTCTCTTGTATCAGGAAATAAAGGGGGCATATCCAGTGCATTGTATATGGGACAAAAATAATCAAAAAGTATTAGGAGTTCTCATAATGTCTCATAATATGTTCTTATGTATCAGGGAAAATCTTGGCTTCCATCGATAAGTAATCCTGGACATTCCTTCTATAATATAAAGTTAACAGGTTCTAATAGTTTTTCTTTGGTGAGATATTAAGAACCTGTGAAACTGGCACAATATTTCATCCCTAAACAAGCTGAAGAAATAATCAACACAGTCTAGGTGTTGTGGAGCACAGAGGTATGGATGACAAATCCTGCAGCTGTAGCCTGGGGTCAGGACAGTTCTTCAGCGAGAACTTGGTAGTAGACACTGGGTTTCTGCTTGGTCAGCTCTGTGTATTTAGAGGGATGAGGGGACTTCACCTTTTTCCTTACCAGTAAAACAAGCCATGCAATTGCTACCAGAAGCAAACATCCTTACAGATTTCATTTTTGTCTGACCCTGTTGGTATTTTGACCTCTCACCACTGCATTCCTTACCACCATAGAGCATTTTTCTCTGCTATTCATTCCCATGTCATTAATTTAGTCATGTAATTTTTGTACTTCATCTAATATTTCTACATTGGTTTCTGACACACTGAATGTGCCTATGGAATTTAAATACACTCAGGGAACTTAAAATTATGTCACTTCTCTATTCAAATCCTTCAGGGGCTTCCCCTCACTCAGAATAAAGAAAGTCATTACTAAGACATCTAAGCAGGGCCTTCCTGACCACCCCCTTCTCCCCAACTTCTATGCCCTCACTTTCTAACCCCTCTCCTACTTGTACACTCAACTCCACCCATTTTGGCCTTCTCACTGGCCTTCAAACAAGGAGAGTTTGCTCCTGCTTCAGGGCCTTATTTTCTTAAAGATTTATTGATTTATGCATACAAGAACTGGGGTACAGGTCAGAGGTGTGGGGGGTGAGAGGATTCACCAGAGTAGGGAGCAGAAAGAGACCGACTGAAAATACACTGTTGAGGGGAGCAGCAGGCTCAACAGGAGAGGTCTACTGCGCCATGTGGGTAGCTCCCTGGCTGGCCAGGGATCGAACTCATGCTGCAGAGGCCATGGATAGCTTCATCATGCTGTGCTTAACCCCTTGCACTACCAGGGAGGCAATGCTTCAGCACCTTTGTCATTGCCTTCTCTCACATGGTCGTCTTTCCTCAAGAGCCACCTTCCCAGTGAGGTCTTCCCTAACTGCCTTATCTAAAAAAGCAACACCTTGTGATACTCTGTTTTATTTTCACCAAATACTTCATTCTAAGCAACAGGATATGCATATTTATTGCCTTCCTCCTGAAACTACAATATAAGCTTTCAAAATCTGAACAGTGACTTCTAGAGCATTGAGAAAATGTAGACTTAAAAGACTTAAACATATTTTCAAGTCAGTTTGCAAGTGCAGTGCCTTCCCATCGGGCTCCTGGGAGCCTGGCATTCAGGAAATCTAGAAAAAGTTAGTGTGTAGAATAAAGAAGTCTTTCTAAGGCTGGCAATAGACAGGCTGCCCTTGGGGACTCCATTTGACAATCTTCACAACACTGGCTTTTCTGTGGCTGTGTGACAGGACAAAGGTCATTAATCTTAACTACTCACAGCTTTTCTTCTCTTCCCACAGGTCTAATAAGACTTCTATGCTGGCCTGCTTGTTCGTGCTCCCTAGCTTGGTATTTAGAGCCCTAAACAATTTGGCCTCAAGCTTTCTTTCTCCTTCTGCATCCAGTAAACATCTTTAACATCACCACTGGCCCAGTCACTAGCCCTTTGCCTTGCCCTTCCTTTATACTTTCATCGACAAAGGTACACCTGCCAAGATCATCTCCCATCTTCCTTCCTCATCTACACCATCTCTGTAATATCTCCCCAGAGCACTCCTGCTTGAAGTCAGTCACTGTGCACCTGAGCTTTGATAGAAGTCATTGCCTGAGCAATTCACTGCTATTATGTATTGTGACATGGCTTTTATTTTTTCTTAAATTATTCACAGACTGAACTTTTATTTAACTTGCCACAGATCTTACTATTTTAAAATAGTCTCTGAACTTAGGTCAGTCTTAAATACAGCAGGCCCTCACCAACTGTGCAATGATAGGAAGACCATAGTAATTGTTTAAATGATAAGTTGATTGATAAGAACACAAAGCAGCATTTAGCATTGTATAAATAAATATTATAATACCTGATATTTTACTATTTGTTTTGTCTGGTGACTCCAAATTATTAACTGGGCAAGAGGTTTAAAAAAGAAATTTGATATGAACTTTAGACCTTCAAAAACCAACAAGGAGGAAGAGCATTTGTCTCCCATTCACCTGTTTGCCAGCTTGGCATAAAGTAGGAAAACAGAGAAATCCCTACTGTGTTTTATAGGATCAAAGATTTTTCTTTGGAGGCTAGCTGGCACAAACATTTGATTTCAGAAATCAAAGACCAAGACATTAAGCAGATGCCCCACACACCAAAATACAGATGACATATTTTTAAATAAGCAGTTTCTTAGTACTTATGGAATAAAATAGCTATCTATAGGAATCAGCATTAGTTCATGAAATACAAGTCACATAAAGCTAATTACATTTTCTATTTACTAGGCCTTCAAACTGTAAAGTCAGAGAAATTCCATAGATAGAGCAGAAAATGACTTTTTAAAAAAGCATTGACATATTAGTTTATGATATGTTTGTATAAAAAATGGAAACATGTAGTGCAATGAAGTTTTACCATATATATAGCTTAATTCTTCAAATTTAACACTAGGCAAAAGGGCAAAAGAAATATAATAGGTGGACAGGTGGACAGGAATATCAACTATCAGAGTGTCACAGCTTCAATCTCATGTCTCAGCATTCATCACACGTATTGTAATATGGGATTTTGTATATAATTTCCTATACATGGTATTTTTGCATTACTTAAGAACTATTCAAGAATAATTTTGACTGTGTATGGTTTTGGCCACACTATTACACAAGAAGAACTGTGCTACAGTTAACAAAAGGTTTATATATATATTTTTTAGGAGACAATTCTCTGCATCTCTGGCATTTTTACATGTGTTTGAGCAGTTATTTACAATTTATTTAACAATAATTCTATAAATATATACTGCAGGATAGTAAAACCTCTCTCCTTCTCAGGTGTAGATTTGTTTATATCCCAGAGTAACCAATATGATATCCATGGAGGGGATGATGAGCAGATTTGCCAGAAACCCCTTATATGACTGGGAATTCCCAAACCAGGTATTCCTCAAGTGTGTACAGATCTACTGTGCTCCCAGAGTGATTATGAAGGCCAGGACAGTTAACATAAACCAAAAGCTCATGCTGTCTGTTGGGTCATGGATAATATGTCATTCAAATTCATTAGATCGGGCCTCCCTGATGACACAAGGGGTTAAGAACCACACTATAAAGCAATCTGCAGCCTCTGCAGCAAGAGTTCGATCCCTGGCCAGCCAGGGAGTTTACCCACGTGGCGAGGGTCTCGCCTGTCTCGCCTGCTGCTCCTCTCAGTCAGTCTGCTGTTCTGTTCCCACTCTGCCTCTGGTGAATCCTCTCACCAACCCCCTACATCTCTGGCCTGTACCCCAGTTCTTGTATGCATAAATAAATAAATCTTTTTTAAAAAATTCACTAGATCTCTTTTCTCCCTACCCATGGGACCTATATAAATGTGGCAAGCAAAGCTAGCAATTGCCTACTTTGAAAGGACTGCCATTTGACAATTTATAGTTAAAACAGGTACAAAATATTTTATTAATGTATCACAGTTAACTCAAATATTAGTCTTCATTACTCTGTAATGATTCAATAACATTTTAGCAACTACTTGAAGAGTTTGAGAATGACAAGAACAAATGAGAACTAACATTATGGACTTAAGAGCCTAGAATAATAGTCTTAAACAAAATGAACATTCATAGAAATGTAATTTAAAGTTCTAAATTTTACCTTAAAACATAGCTACCCAAAAACAGAATAAGAGAAATTCAGATTAGCAATTCACATGAAGAACAAAGAGCAGAAAAATGAAAAAATACCCAGAGGACTTGCAATTTCTAAACATAAAAGAGAAAAATAATCAAGAATTTCCTTCTTGCTGGAAATAATTAGAAAACTGAACAAAATGTAGAGGACTGGTATCTTCAGACATCGAACAACAGGCAGTATAGGAATTTGATGTTAAAAAAAAATTGGAAAAATATTTTCCCCCTAAGGTAACCCTGGATTTGGGTCAAGGAATTTGAAAACAGAGTCCAAAAATTTTGCTTGCTATTGAGAAAATAGAGTTTGATGATACTGAAGTAGCTAAAGTTGAAATGAGGATGATATCCAGAGAAATAGTTCAGGAAATATGCATAGAGTTTCCCTTTAATCTTTGTTTGAAGACCATTCCACATATGTACAAGGTAAAATCTAATGGGCATGGATCAGTATAACTTGTAAGGAAAGAACTATTGCTAGGAAACTATAACTTAACAATATCCAGAAGTCACCAGGATTGACGATCTATTGAGTTCCCTTTAGCAGGGATAAAAAGATCAAGTTGAGCATAAAGACTATTCAGCAGAGACCCTTAATTGCTCAAATCTTAAAAAAAGAAAAAAAAGAGGAAAAGTAAAGCTAAATTGACTTTACAATAATGTCTACTCTACAACCACACTGGAAGAGATTAAAAACAAATTTCAGAAGGTTCAAATTAACCTGTTAATAAACATGTAATTTAACTATCTGCAACAAAAATAAAAAATTAGTATTCTTTAAACAAATTCTAGTCTTTAATAATGTAAAATATAAAGCAACCATTCAAAGGGAATGGGAGACAATACCTGCAACTAATAAAGGATTGATCCAGAATATATTGTTGGGCCTCAAGACAGGCTGTGCCAAGGTGCACAAAAGTGGCACATTTATTATTATTTTATTGAAATTGCTTGAGAAACTGTCAATGCAGGAATTTCCCTTTTAACTGCTCTATCTCACAAAAAGCAGGAAATAGTCTCCATTGTGACAAGTGAACTTCCTTTCCACCAGGAGGTGGAAGTCATCTATAGTCACCAACAAGGCTTTCTGCATTAATTTTTCCTGGTTAGATAAGCTCTGTTTAACTCCATAATTTAATGTCCAAATCTATTTTTTTTCCTGTTAGTTCTTCCCAGATTTACTGCTTCTTTATTTCAAAGACATAAAATAAACAAGCTGATGTTTAAAGAGGAAAATGATTTAAATGGACATTTCTACAAAGATATACAAATGACCAATAAGTTTATAATATGACGCTCAACACCACTAGTTATTAGGTAAATGTAAATCAAAATCACAATTAAATACTACTTCACCCTATTAGGATAAATATCACTTTTAACAAAGGAATAGAAAAACAAAGATTGTTGGAGAGGCTATGGAGAAATTGGAGCATTTGTGTATTATTGGTGGGAATGTTAAATGGTGTTGTTATTGTAGAAAACATTATGGTGATTTCTCAAAAATGAAAAATAAAATTACCATATGTTATGGGCTGAATTGTGTCCCCCTTAAATTGATATGCTGAAGTCTTAAGCCCCAGTATTTCAGAATGTGATTACATTTGGAGATTAGAAAATAAAGATATATTAAGAAGAATTATCTTTAAGTAGATAATTAAAATGAGATCACTAAGGTAGTCACTAATCCAGTGTGATCAGTGTTCTTGTAAGAAAAGGAAATTTGACCACAGAAAGGCACAGAAGGAAGCCAGGAGTAGACACAGAAAGAAGAGAGTCATCTACAAGGTAAGAAGAGGAGCCACAGAAGAAACCAATCCTCTGGCACCTTCATCTCAAAGTTCCACCCCCAGAATATTGAGAAAACAAATGTTTGTAGCTTCAGGGCCAGGCTGTCTGTCTGTATTATCTTGTCATGGCAGCCTGAGCCAACAGACATATTTGCTACCAAGAATCAAGTGGCTCTGAAACCACTGTTGTAACCAATGCCTAAAATATGGAAGTGGTTTCGTATCTGTGCAATGAGTAGAGGTTGGAAGAGTTTTGAGGGATTAGGAAAAGGATAGATTTCCTTAAAGGGGTGTTGTTATAAATATGGACATTAAAGGTTTTCCAGCTGGAGTCTCAGAAAGAAAAGCAGAGTTCTGTTTGGAAAGCTTCTGTCATCTTACAGTGATGAACAGAATGTTGGCAGAAATGTGAACTTTACAGGCATTTCTGGTGAGGTCTCAAACATAAATAAGGAAACCGAAGGAAAGGAAACCAAAGGAAAGGTGATCTTTTCTATAAAGTAGCAAAGAACTTCCATAAATTTTGTTCTAGTGTTTTGTAGAAAGTAGAACTTGTAAATGATGAACTTAGATATTTAGATGAGGAGATTTCTAAGAAAAGAGTTGAGTGTGAGGCCTTATTTTTCTTCACTGCATATAGTAAAATGTGAGGACAGAGATCCATCAAAGAAGAAATTTTTCAGGAAAAATGAACCAGAACTTAAAGATTTGGAAAATTCTCAGCTCATCCATATTGCAAAAATGAGAACATATGTTCCACTGAGAACCTCAAGAGTATGACATTTAGACAACAGAGCACCAGGGGACATCCATGTGGCCACAAGTATTTCCCTCTGTTCCCTTCATATAAAAGTAGATCTGGCTCTTCTTAGTCTCAGGTCAATGGTTCCCACTACATGATTACTCTTGTCACCCGCTGGCCCCTATATAAAGGACTCTACAGTGCCCTAGCAGCATCTATAATTCACTAAGATTGTGTCCTAGCAAGTATAGGCCCTTTGGGGACCATCATCTAACTTTGCAGAACCCATAGTTGCAGGGATGGGAAGCACAAACTTTCCCAATAGTATATTAGATTAATTCAGTTTTTCTGTAAATCTAAAACTGCTGGGGGAAAAAGAATATTAAATTTTAAAATGGGGAAGCGGGTGTGTCAGGTCATGTCACTTCTGTACTCTGTACACTACAGTTGCTTTCCATTTCACTCAGAGTCCAAGCCAAAGAATTCTACCTATTGTCTCTATAACTTCTTTTTTTTTTTTTAAGATTTATTTATTTATTTATTTATGCAAGCACCTGGTACAGTCAGAAGCGCGGGAGGGTGAGAGAATTCACCAGAGCCAGAGCGAGGAACAGAACAGGCAGACTGACGACATACACTGCTGAGGGGAGCAGCAGATGCTGCAGGAGAGGTCCGTGCACCATGCGGGAGCCACCGGGGAGGCCCTCTATAACTTCCGCTGCTAATTTCCCTTTCACTGTTTTATTCCAGAAAGGTATCTGATATAGAATCTTTGCACTGGACCTTTTCTATTCCTGAAATGTTCTTCCCTAAGGTATCTTCATGGCTAATTTCCTCATCTCTGGCAAATAGAACACATAACATAAAACCCACAAGAAAGACAAGTAGCTTTATTGAAAAGAAAGGGGCAAAAGATTTGAATAAGCTCCTCACAAAACAAGAAATCCAAATGACTACTAAAAATAAGTACACGTGGGGCCTCCCTGGTGGCACAAGGTTTTAAGACACACCGATGAAGCTATCTGCACTACAGCACAAGTTCGATCCCTGGCCAGGGAGATACCTACATGGAGCAGCAGACCTCTGCAACCTCCCCTGCTGCTCCCCTCAGCAGTGTATTTCAGTCAATCTGCATGTTCTGTTCCCCACTCTGTGTCTGGTGAATCCTCTCACCCCCCACATCTCTGGCCTGTACCCCAGTTCTTATATGCATAAATAAATCAATCCTTAAAAAAATAAGCACATGGTCAACTCATTAGCAAGCAATGAAATGCAAAGGAAGACCACAAGAACAAACTGCTACATACTCATTAGATTGACAAAAACAACAATATCTGACAATTTCAAGTGTTGGTGAGAAAAATGGAACTACAGGAACTTTCTCGGGAGTGAAAATGAGATGAATTTCCAAAACACATTGGAAAGTTACCCCTATGATGCACTTTGAAGAAACTTTAGTACGTTGGCGGGGGGTTGACACAGTAGTGTTCATAGCTGCATTGTTCTATAACCCCAAACTGGAAATGATTCAAATGTATCAAGATAAAATCAATACATAAATTCTTAAGCATGAATACAAATCATATCTTACAACTACAAAAGTACATAAACTATATGTATACATCTATATGAACATGGAACATTTTTCTAAATACACTATTGAATAATAGAAGCAGTCACAAAGAAAGACACTGTGTAATTAATTTGCATAATTTTCAAAACCAAATAAATTCAAACTAAAGTCCTTAAGGTGTGGACTATAGAGGAGATAAGTCTATAAAGCAAGAGTGGATGGTCACATTTCTTTGGTTGCTTTTACATCAGGTGGGGGAAGATTCTGTTCCAACTGCAAAGAAGCATGTGGAAAGTATCTACTGGTCTGAGTGGTTCACAGATGTTGCTTTGCAATTATTTTTCAAACTGCATGTGTCTTTTTACACTCTTCTGCATGCATAAAACATTTCACAAGAGGAAAAACAAGTCACAAAAAGGCAAACTGATGATGAATTTAAGTCCACTGGCACCAAAATGAATGAAAGGAAGAATTGATCACAAAATTAAGAAAATACCTGTTTATATTTTTCTTCACATGTCTCCAGGCTTTGACTTGCATTAAGTACTAATTATCCACTGCTTGCGTTGCTGCCTATGCATTTTAATAGCTATTCACTGATCTAGTTTGACCTTCTACTTCATAATTTTAAGTAGTCGGCAGGCAGCATTAAATTGCATCAAGATAAAATACATTATGTTATATTGTAAGAAATAAGGTAAGAAGATACTAGAACTTGCAAAATGTAAATCAGACCCTTTGGCCACAAAATATGTCTTTAATTGGAAGAGAAATGTCACACAATTGATGTGTAATGGTCTTGGGGGAAAAAACCTAAAAACATCTCTCTTCTTCCCTCTCCCAGTATTCTGAACTGAAATCCCTTTATTAATTTTCTTAATTTTGATTTTAAGAAACACACAGTTTGGAACACGACTTATAACATAATTTGGCAAATAAGTTTCAGAAAGACTGTTGCCAAGGTTATTTCCTAATCATGTACAATAGGATTGTTTGAAAAATAAAATAAGGCAGAACCAGGATTGAAAACAAATATCTCTAATTTTAGAAATGTTGTCAATGTCATGACACAAGATCTCCCTAAAAGGGCTCTGGATGATTTCTGGAACCAACCATTCAATCTCCATTTGAGGCCATTTGTAATCTTCACAAATCTGGTTTGGTACGTAATTGTCACAATGGAAATTGTGTGAGATTTGCCTCCCTAATCAACTCATATAGAAATGGTTTCAATGATACAATCAATTTTCTGTTAAGATATTTCTGTGGGTACAAGTCAAGAAATAAATGTAATATGATATCACAGAAAGCCCCCAGATCACAATCCAAAGACTTCATGTGACCTTGAGTAAGGCTTCCAATCTTTCTATACATGATTTCTCTAATCTGAAAGATACAGGCAATCTCACAATGAATGGACCAAATGAGATGGAAGCTGTGGAAATGGTTTGTAAATTTTGAATTGTTCTGCAAATATTTTATAAGTATGACAAAAACTAAATGGAGAAATGCTCAAAATGTCTGCTCTTTAAAGTTCTTAGACATTATGTTCATCTAAGGACAATTCTCTTCCCAGTTACATGCAGTAGCTCATCTCACCAAGTTTAACAGTATCAATTCCTTAATCTCTGTATGTGAAATGTTTAACCCCAGAGATCCACTTCATGGAGATGTGGTCAAAGAAAATAAAGTGCAAGACAGTAGCATAGAGAGGACTGAACTGTTTTGGGCTCTTCCCCTGCATGACCTTAGATGAATGATTGCTCAAAGCCTATATATTCTAAAGCATAATATATAAAGAGTGCATTAAGATAAGAATCCTGCTGACTTTCCAGCCATAAAACATATGCTTTAAAGGTTTCTGTAATAATGGTGAAAACCTGGCTCTAACCAGTTCTCACAAGGTCCTCCACTGTGGGTTCATTTTCAAAATGAATGCATGAACATTAGCAGTTGCAGACTATGGCCAAAAAAGAAAGTTCTTACTTTTACAAGTAAACTAGATCATATGGAGTTTGAATCCATGACCTTGGCCTCCTTAGCCTTGCTTAACTAGGTGAGGTAATAAGCCCAGATGGTAACAAGCAGCAGAACATTGCAGAAATCACTCTGCACTTATAGATCGGCGTTGACTTCCAAAAACTGAATCCTCTTATGACATGTGCTGTTTCACCCCTAGGTACTTACTCTGTGGTTCTAGAGAAGCAAAAGTAGGCAGACAGATGGTCAAGCTAGAGGGAAGGAAAAAGAGAACAAATATGAAGGGGAAGAAGAAAATATTAGGATTCTGGCCAATGCCCAGAAATGTAAAATAAACTTAGAAAGCTTATAAATCTCAAAGCATGAGAAACTTAAGGATAGACATTAGTTGTTGCAATACAAAAGTTAGCCATCAAAATGAAATATCTCCCCTTGAAAAGAACACATTATCATCAAAACAAAATATAGTACAGTACACAATTGGATTGATAAATATTCATGAAACTTCTCCAACCATGAAATATGTGTTGATGTGAAAGAAAATAATACTGAACCTGTCAACACTTGAGAAGAATTCCAAAGTTAGAGTAATCAGGGGCAAGGCCACTGGCTGGTGGTGATATTTCCAGAATCAGGGACAGATCTCTTTCCAACCTTTGTTACTAAGGAAATTTCAGAGCCAGTCTATAAATAGCTTCTGCCATTCACCCCACTGAAGGGAGGTTCTGCAGCAGCACTGCAGCTCTGCATGCTGCTGGAAGAGATTGAATTTTAACCATTTCTTTCCTTCTTTCCTTTTTTCTTTCTGTCTTTTTGCAGAAAGCAAGTAAACAAACAAACATACAATCACTACAGGAAAGAACATGGAAAAGGTGATAGGTGTATAGCTCAACACAGCAAGCCCCCCTGCCCCCAACAGCACCACTCCCTAGACAACTGCAGCCATGAAAATACTGCCTGTGTTGCTCTCAGCAAGAAACTAGATAGGAGTTATGGGTTGGCATCTACTGCCTGCTCTGCATGGGCCCATAAAGCAGGGAATCATATGGTAACCTAGTATCTTTCCTTTTTACTAAATAGACCTTAATTCCCTTGCAAAGTTACTTTCATCAAAGACATTGACATAATAGAATATTTTTGTTATTTGTCAGCATTTTTATTTTGATAAATGTAGACTTCCTTTTCTACACATCACCATTTTGGAATCTTCAAGTCTAATCTTGGGTAAATACATGGAAGGGGTGAGGATGATTTCTATATCTGCCCTCTTATTCCCTCTGTCTCTCCTACCAAGATGTCCTAAGATCAATTGTGTCCTGAATAACAAAGATTGGAACCCACAGGGCCACTTCCTCTAAACTTAGTTAAGATGAATTGCTCTCTGCTTTCCTCCTCATTCCCAAAGGAAAATTCAACTATCTTCCCAAACAATATCTAAATTCAGTGCAAAGAAGTTCCAGTGGGATTGCTAAGCAAATAATATTTGTTTGGAGGAGTTAATACACAGGAATAACTACAAAAGTTTTAAAGGAAGAACAATAAGAGAAACTTGCCTTACAAAACAAGAGGACCTGGTATTAAATTACATTAGTTAAAACAATATATAAGATGTAGACAAGCAAAACAATGGGACAGAGAAGAGACTCCAGATACATGGCTACACATATATATACACACAAATGTATATGTATATATAATGTTAAAATATGAAAGTGATATTCTCAATCAATGTTATTAGACAACTGACTATCCATCTATGAAAATAACAGTTACATAATCCTGCTATACACTGTATACAAAATAACATTCAATTTAGATGACCAAATGGAGGGGGAGGAGAAGTTTGACTCTTACTTTATTCCATACACAAATATTGACTAAAAATGGATCAAAGAAGGGCCTCCCCAGTGGCGCAGCAGTTGTGTGCTGGGTTGCGAAGCTACCCACAGCCTTCGCAGCACCGGTTCGATCCCTGGCCGACAGGCGAGGGTCCCACATGGCATGCAGACCTCTCCTGCTGCCCTCTGCTCCCCTCAGCAGTGTACTTCGTCAGTCTGCCTGTTCTGTTGCCTGCTCTGGCTTGGTGAATTCTCTCACCCTCCCGTCCTTCAGACTGTACCCAGTGCTTGTATAAATAAATGAATAAATCTTAAAAAAAAATGGATCAAAGACCTAAATTTAAGAGCTCAAATTACAAAATTCTTAGAAGAAACATTTAAGAAAATCTCCATGATCTTGGATTTGGCAGTATTTCATAGCTATGACACCAGAAGTATAAGCAACCAAAGAAAAATACATAAATTGGACTTCATAAAAATTAAAAATTTTTATGCATTAGAGGATATTATTGAAAAAGTAAAAAGACAATTGAGAAGGTAAAAATATTTGCATATCACAAATCTATAAAGAACTAAAACTCAACAATAAAAAAACAAAATTCAAAAATCAAATAGACATTTTATCAAAAGCAAATGGGCAAATGTATAGTAAGTGAAAAGATGTTTAACATGATTAGTCATTAGGGAAATGCAATCAAAATTACCCAAAATAAGATATTCTTTCATAATCATTAGGGTGTCTATAACAAAAAAATAAATAAAATACCAAGTACGGACATTAATTGTGTTGAGGGTTATGTAATATTGTGAATGTATTTAGGGCCACGGACTTAAATACCTACAAATAGCTAAAATGTAAATATTATATTAGATTTTTTTGTCACTAAAGTAAAATTGATTAGAAGGAAGACAGGAAGATACAGTAGTATCTTAATAGATGCAATAATAATAGATGCAAATTGTTGAAAGGGATGATGAATACTGCCAGGTTCATGCTCTTTAAAATCAGTGATTAAGCAGGCCTCCCTGGTGGCACAGTGGTTGAGCGCTGGGTTGTGAAGCTGTCCGCAGCCTTTGCAGTGCCGGTTCGATTCCCGACCGAGGGTCCCACATGGTGCGCAGACCTCTCCTGCCACCCGCTGCTCCCCTCAGCAGTGTGCTTCATCAGTCTGCCTGTTCTGCTCCCCACTCTGGCTCTGGTGAATTCTCTCACCCTCCCGCACTTCTGACTATACCCAGTGTTTGTATAAATAAATAAATAAACCTTTAAAAAAAATCAGTGATTAAGCTTCTCAACATGGTGAAAATTTTGACATACAGCTCGATTTTATGGAGTTCTATTGTCTCAACAGTTTGCTCCTACACAACATTTAAAATCTTGGTTAATGGCATTTTCATGAAACAAAAACTCAGGGTCCATTCTTTGGCTCAGGATAGAAACCTGTCCCATTGACTCTAGAAATTACAGTTATGAAAATTCTCCATACTTATGCAATCTGTCTGGTGTTAATTTGTTTGCTCAAACAACCCAAGAAAAACAAAGAGGGGTGGGGGAAGTTTTCCTCTCTCACCCCGATGCCAAGAACACTTGAAGATTATGTAAGGTGACCAACAACAACAACAAAAAAATCATTCCCTACAATATCCTAACTTAGAGGACCAAACCAATAGCTAGAAGATGAAATTCTATTAAATCATAGCCTATAAAAGCTTTGAAATTTTAATAAATTTTGAGTGATTTTTCTTTTTCATTCTTTTTCTAAAAAAAACAAAGAGGGAAGAAAAGACCTCTATATTCTAATTGCAAATCCATTACATAAATTATTGCAGATTCACTTTTCTTGGATGAGGTAATGTAATTTCCAAAACTCCCAACTGAGCTAATGTGATTACACTCAATTCCCATTAACCAGGGGTCAGCCTGTGCCAAGCCCCTGGCCCTGACCTGCCACAGGCTGGGGTCAATAACGGTAGGAGGTATGGCAGCTGCTCAATTATGAAAGCATCCCAGTCATCAGATTGTACAGAGAAAAACAGAGCTATGTCCACATTGCTCTTTTGCCATTATAGAATGTCCAAAGGGACCTATATATATCCCAAATACAGCAAACCAGCTAGAAAGATCCCAAAGTTAACTCCTTTTTTGTACAGATGAGGAAGTTAGGGGCCAAGATGTTAGAGGCTTATGCTATACAGTAAGTTTGGGACCGATCCAGACTGTGGCTGCATTTTCCCATACATTAGCCCATTTTGGATGACTTTCTAGCAAAAATGCAGCTGGACCAATTGGGGAGGGGTGGTCACTTGAAAGTGCACCACCTATGATATTTGCTATGTAACTCATAGACATGTGCCTTTCATTCTTCTCTCCCCAAAAAGTAAGAATTATAAGCAACATCAAAATACGATTTATTTACAATGGATTTCAAGTCATTCACATGTTTACTATTTTCTTTAATTTCTTATTATGCACTAGCAATATTGTTCCTTCTCATGTCTCTCAAGAATAGAAACATATCCTATACTACAAAAACATTTGTTCCTCAACCAAGGTGGGCAAGTTCAGTTCACCCTTCCTCGATTCCAAAGTTTTGACCAAAGATGATTGTCAAAACTTGGTTTGCACTGACAGGTTAAAAATGTAAAACATGGGCCTCCCTGGTGACACAAGGGGTTCAGCACCACACTATGAAGGATTCCGCAGCCTCTGTAGCATGAGTTCGATCCCCAGCCGGCCAGGGAGCTACCTGCATGGCGAGGCAGACCTCTCCTGACTCACCCGCTGCTCCCCTCGGCAGTGTATTTCAGTCAATTTTTCTGTTCTGTTCCCCACTCTGTCTCTAGTGAATCCTCTCACCCCCACATCTCTGGCCTGCACCCCAGCTCTTGTATGCATAAAAAAATCTTTAAAAAATGTTAAACGTTTACCCCCGAGGATATTTTAAATACCTCACTCTGCACATACCCACTGCTTAGCGCTCATTACACCATCACCTCACTCATTCCTTTTTTTCTCCCCCTACCCCCTACTGCCACCTTCTCCTCCTTTTTCCCCATGTTTCTTCCTCATCTTTTTTACCCCATATTTGTGTGTATCTGCTTTCTCCCCCCAATCCTGTATCAACGTTCTCAATTTTGTCTCAAATTAGTTAATATATGCCTCCCTATAAATCAAATTCATATCTATTTCATGGTGAACATTATTAGAGAAATAAATACAAAATTTTAATAGTTTATTAGCTGTTAAAATTTAAACTTTGAAAATTAAGTAAAAATTGATCAAAGAATCATATTCTTGATGTATTTATAACCACAAAAATTGAACACAGAGTATTATTAGACTTAGAGGAAATGATTGCTATCAAAGAAAATCCCCCCTGGCATAAAACCAAGGTAAATAGCATCTGATTGATGAATCAAATTATAGTCTCAATTTTTAAATTAAAAAGAATTGATCTTGATTAAATTAATTTTATGAAATAAAAATGAAAATGGGAAAATTAAAAATGATGTAACTGCTCTTTTAAAAAAAAACAGCCATGGAACTAATTTGATTTAATATAAGTTATAACTGTCTTAAAAATTTATTTGTGGTACAATGGTGGCTAAAGGTTTGCCTTAAAATAGTTAAGTCAAAATAGTATGTACCCCTTGACCAAACGGCAATGATGATAAAGTTTAAAATTTGTCTAATAGCAAATCCAGTTTTTATTATAAGATTGATAATATCATTATCTTCAATAATAAGGATATTCAAACTTTTTAAAGTACCATAAGCATGCTAATCTCCAGAAACTGGTTCACACCTCTAAAGGAAAGATTTCAATCATGGCTAAGATCTGTCAGTATCAGTGCATAATGTAGTTTTCTGTGACTCACATATGCCTCTTACAAAGTGAAACTTACAATTATTATGCTCCATTGAGGTTAATTTATAAAGGAAGTAGGCTAGTGTTTCACCATTCGCCTCAGCTTCTCACCAAGTCATTAAAAAGTCATCACCCTAGGGCCTCCCCGGTGGGGCAGCGGTTGAGCCCTGGGCTGCAAAGCTGCCCGCAGCCTCTGCAGCACTGGTTCAATCCCCAGCTGTCAGCAAGGGTCCCACATGGCATGCAGACTTCTCCTGCTGCCCGCTGCTCCCCTCAGCAGTGTACTTCATCAGTCTGCCTGTTCTGCTCTCCGCTGTGGCTCTGGTGAATTTTCCTACCCTCCTGCGCTTCTGACTGTACCCAGTGCTTGTATAAATAAATAAATAAATCTTAAAAAAAAAAAAAGGCATCATCCTAAATCCTTAATTAAAGTAATAACAGGATGGGAAGAACCTAATCTATAAAGAGATATAGATAAAACAGTTTATTGTTATTTCCCTTTAGCTATGGCTACTCTAGTAAACAGCCAGTATAAAATAGGTAGATTTGTTACAGTCTAATCTCCATAAAAAGGAAAATTCCAGGTTCCCTGCCCCCACCTAATGAAGGATAGAGCTGAGCAGGGGAAGGAAGACTTGAGCAAGGCCTGCCTGCTTCTCGGCTTTGGACATACACTAGGGATTTGGGGGCATGGCAGGAGACAGGTGGAGTCGAGACATGTAGAAACACTTGGAAGAGACGTGGGTGAGGGAACTTTGGGGAGGCTGAAAACAGTAGCTGTTACCTTGATTTATATTTTAATTTTGCTTCTTTCCTTCCAGACTTGCCTGATCCCTTCGGGCTCTTTCCAGAGATTCCTCACCAGAAGTTACCTTACCAGCTCTACCTTTCATTAGGTGGGGGCAGGGAACCTGGAATTTTTCTTTTTATGGAGATTACACTGTAACAAATCTACCTGATTTACACTAGCTATTTACCAGAGCAGCCAGAGCTGAAGTTTCCTTGTGGCCTCAGTGTCCCCACTTTGGGCCAACCCTGTTTGGCTGGGTATTTATCCACAAGGGGATGGGTAACTTTGGGTGTTTTATTGAAGGACCATTATCCTTTCTTCTCTTCTCTTTCTATGCACACTATCCTATTAAAGTTCTTTCTTACTAAGAGTAAGCTTTGGCTTTATGCAGCGGATGGTAGAACCCATTTAGAGCATGCTAGTTTGGGGTTCCTGAGGTGCTCCTTAGTTTTGCACACTAACAGATTGACAGTATATCCACATTGTGAATGTGTGCATGTATGTAAATATGTGTGTGCATTCTATTTAAAATAGGAGATTATAGGGCCTCCCCTGGTGGCGCAGTGGTTGAGCGCTGAGCTGTGAAGCTACCGGCAGCCTCTGCAGCACCGGTTCGATCCCAGCCGCTGGCGAGGGTCCCACATGGCGCGCAGACCTCTCCTGCTGTGTCCACTGCTCCCCTCAGCAATGTATTTCATCGGTCTGCCTGTTCTGTTCCCCGCTCTGGCTCTGGTGAATTCGCTCACCCTCCCCCGCTTCTGACTGTAACCAGTGCTTGTATAAATAAATAAATAAATCTTTTAAAAAAATAAAATAGGAGATTATAGAGAAAGGATATTATATATTGTATATATGTATATTTATACAAAATGCAAAATGTACAGCATATATTAATACAGTTCTGTATAAACACACATGCTTTGCGGGGTGAGTGAGACATCTGAGTGATTCAGAGAGGATAGGCTTTCCAGGCAGGCCATATTCCAGGTTTCTTAGGTCAAATGCTATAAACATAGTTAATGGAGGAAGCTCTGAATGGTACTGAGTTTCTGGAATATCTAGAAGACTAAGCCGGTGATTTCTATCTACCTAAGTGAACTTAATAGATCTCAAGGAATAACTACTGATTAATTTCCCTCTCATTGTTATAAGTTCAAGCATAAAAGCAGCTACTTCATCCTAAATAAAAATGAAATATCATGAATTTCCTACTCAATTACATGAAAGGCTCCAAAGGCAATAAAGTCAGAGATAACAGGAGGGGTGCATGAGCATATGAAGATGAATGGCTTAGACTGAAAGAGGAAAAAACATCCAGACATGAATGGCTCTAGGCAAAACTGTCAAGGTTAAGAATTTTGAATTGTGGCTGCCTTTAATTACTGCCCAGGTTGGGCATTTTTCCTTTTGCTTCCTCTAGTCCCTAGGGGCTCTCAGCCTGTAACCAGGATCACCTTTGAGCTCCACTTCTAGTTTTGTATTCTAAAAATGGATATTTTCATGATGGACTATTTAGGAGGAAAGACTCTAATGTCTTTAATTTACTTTGAAATGCATCCAAAAAATAAGATAGGTTAATGGATGAATAAAAGAGTGAAAAGCTGGATAATGTTTAATAAAGCCACTATAGTAAAATGTTAATGGTAGAATCTAGGAGTAAATATACCCTTCCCCCTACCCCTAGATTCCACTATTAACATTTTACCTTAATAGTTTTAGATAGATAGTTAGATAGATAGATAGATACATAGATAGATAGATACATAGATAGAGTTATGCATCATTGAATGTCAGGAATATGTTCTGAAAAATACATTGTTATGCAATTTTGTCATTGTACAAACATCATAGAGAGTAACTTCACAAACCTAGAATGGTACCACCTACCACACACCTAGGCTTTGTGGTACTGCCTGTTGGGACCAAGATCACATATGCAGTCTGCCATTGACCAAAACAACGTCTGATTATACTTTGCTATGTAGGGTTGCAAATGAAATCATCCCACACCCCTCCTGGTTCTTCTAGGCTGACAAACAATCCCTAATCATCAGACAGATTGATAAAGAAAAAAGGTTTTATAAAGTAGCTTAAAAATAATATGTATATCTTTTATATACATGGAAGTGATCAAACAAAATTGAGTAACTCACCATCTGCTTCCGATACCATCTCAAATATCTTAGCTGAGACATGATAGCGTGGGGAGAGAAAAGAGAAGTTCGATTAGGAACTTTACCAGGGAAGTGTTCTGCTTTTTCCACGGAAAAGAGTTAAGCAAATTAGGTCTTCCTGAAACAGTGATGGAGACACCCTCACAGAGAGTTTACACGTGCGTGTCTTTCAAAAGCAACCTCCGCCCAGTTTTTCCAGCCTTTCCCATGAAGTCAAACTTTTGTCAGTTAGATTTATTTACGAGTGGCAGATTTTTATATCCTTATAATGAATATGAAATCTTTCCTAATAAAATTTTGAAAATACTGGACATATGGGCTCAACTTTGGTCAGCTGGCACAGCCTCCATTTTGTTTCTGAGTCCTTCTGACATGAATCTAGCAATCTTCTATAGCTTGTGATTTGTGATAACAAGATGTTCCAGGCTCATCTTGTATATTTCCTGTCCCAACCTAGAATCAGACACTATAGCAGGAAACAGTATTTCAAGACAATAACCTTGGTGCTGAGGATATTCAGTGTGATTGAACTGGACATTGCTTTATGGGTTGTTTTTTTAAAGGACAGTGTTAGGATAAAGATCAATGGAAAAAGATGGTGGGGGAGAAAAAGAGAGAGAGATGCTTTTAAAGAAAATGTGCTTGATGAGTTCATACTGATATTTCCCTTTCAAATTAATAATATAGGTATCTTCTTTATTTTGTCCTGCATTTTTCTTTTCCACATTGAGAATCCTGGTTTTCAAAGCACAGAACATAACAGAATTAGAATATCTTATAATTCTTCTTTGTCCTATTCTATATCATAAAAAAGTCTCAGAAAGATGTTACCAATATGATAATTCCTGATTATTTAAACTAAGTAAAAAAATGCATATGCTTCCCCATTTTTCAAGTTGAGTTTTATCAACATTATATACTATACTGTCATTATATACTCTGTTATCTCTCATTTAAATCTCCTTTATCTTATTTATAAAAATAACTATGTACTTTGTTTTTCATTAACCCAAATGTATATATCTCACTAATTATTTTTGTCTAGAACATTCTCTAGTAGATTCCTCAGGAAAGAATTCCAGAAACAGTTTTTCTTTAGTTCTTGTATTTTTGTCCTTTATAATTGAAAGTCAGTTTGTCTAGATATAAAATCCTTAGCTCATGTGCATAATGGATTGCTGTTAAAAAGTTTAATGAGACTCTAACTTTCCCCTTAAATATTACATGCATTTCTGTTTAGTTGTCTTAAGGAAATTTTGTTTCCCTCTAAAAGTCCAGTAATTATACTAGAATATGTCTCAGTGTTGTTAATTTGGATCTATATTTTCAGGCACATGTTACTTCCTTCAACTTAAGCATCAATAAGAATAAAAAAAATAGATTAAAACCCATATTATATTTTAAACCAGAAGTTTAAAATGACATAATGATAAAAAATCAGTTGGAAAAAATAATTAATTGGTCACCTTTAGAAGAAGACAGGGAACCAACTCACTAGTTTAAAAACTGATAAATGGAAAGAATCAAGCACTGTTTCTGCCCTTTCTGTAAAACACCGGGTAACCAAATAGTAGATAAGAGAAAGCTCTATTTATAAAAATATCTTCAGCTTGTAAATGAGAACAAAAAGATTGAAATAGAATATCACCATTTTGCATGAAAGCAGACTTATTTTAGATTCCCCTGTGTTGCCCTTGTGGGTAACTGTATATAATTTAATAAATCAGTAGTCACCAGCTAGCTTAAGTGATTTGTTATTGACATCAGGTAGGACAGCAGTGGATAAAAAAAATATATTGGCTTCCTTCATGGAAGCTGAGCTATCCAAAATAACCTTTCCATCTTTTGAAGTCTTATTTAGAGGACAAATGAATGTAACATTGTCCATCGATAGCATAAACCGTGCCAGAGCACGGGGACCCGACTTCTAAAATAAGGATTTCCAGGAGCAGTGGTGATACAAATGGACAAAAGCTGGTTAAAATGACATAAACCTTAGAAATACCCACTGCAGATAATAAAAGAGTTTCCTGAGAGTTTACAATGTTCAGCACTAGACCAATTGCACTTGACTCTCATAGCAAATTTTTAAAGCACATGTGTTGTTTTCCTCATACTATTATTACAATTTTAAATTGTAAATTTCTCCTGGGGTTTGGGCTACTCCTCAGCCAGTCACATTTTAAAGAGGATGACTTTACTGATTGACTTATACTGACACTCATAGGGGTGTAGAAAATTTTCTATAGTCATATATGCAACAAACATGGAAATAAGAAAAATAGACATCAGTCTCGGTAACAAGGGATGGAGAATACAGACAGGAGGCCTCATGCACTTGCAATAAACCTTACAGATGTTGCCAAGAGGTCATTTGCAATCCCCCTTCCTGGGAAACATTTGCAGTGTCCAGAAAGCTGTCAGAAAGGGGAAAGGAAGACCCCATCTATATTCTCTTGAAGGAGGTTAGATGGGAAGGAGGCTTTGTAATTTGCCTCATAAATTTTTAGAATCAACTGCCTCTAAGATTAAGCACTAATAAGGCAGTTCCAAATTCCCTGGAGGAAAATATTTGCAATATCTGCCCATAACCCAGATCCTTCCACAAAACCCACACCTTACAGAAGATGAGTCACAGCTTTTCAACATGAACTCCGTAGGAGAATAGTAACAATTTCTATTAGACTTGTCTGGAAGCCAAAATGAAGTCACTCGTACAAGAATAAATATCAGACAAGAATAGGCTTTTTTTTTTTTCATTAAAAGATGAATACTCAAAAATAGCAATGAAGTCTGAAAAATAAATGGAGTAGCATCAAAGAGAAAACTACCCACAATACACAAAGCAGGGGAAAAGATACTTTTTTTAAAATCATTTACTCTAGTAAACATCTGTTTTGTACTCTAAATAAAAGTAAAGAATAAGCAAAACTAAAGCAAAAATTAAAGATGTGAAAAATTTAGGAACTAAAATGAAAATTGAGAAGTCAGTATAAGGAAAGATTATAGGGAAACTGGTACAATAACATTTAAGATGGCAATGGAAGCAATGAAAAACACAATCTTGATTGTGTTATGTAGATTACACACTTAGTGTTATAATCTGAATATTTGTGTACCCCCAAAATTCACATGTTTAAATACCCCCAAGGGGAACTGGAATGAGAATAAGAATTAGGAAGCTGAAACCAGAAGTACAAAAACAGTGAAGACAAGCTTTTTATAAGAGTGAGCCCGGTCCAAACCGTGCCATCTCACACACACACACACACACACACACACACACACTCACCCACACACACGGAATATTATTTAGTCATAAAATATAAGGGGATCTTACCATTTGTGGTAAGATGGATGGACTTTGAGGAAATCATGCTAAGTGAAGTCAGACAGAGAAAGACAAAGACCGTATGCTCTCACTTATTTGTAGAATCTAAAAAAAAAAAAATACTAATGGAAAAAGAGCTCTGAACCAGAGCTCTGTACCAGAGGCACAGGGTGGAAAATGGGGGAACTAAGGGAAGGTGGTCAAAAAGTACTAATGTTCAGTGGTTGGATAAATAAGTACTGCGGATGTGGTCTGTGTACAAAATGATAAGACAGTTATACTATTATATGGTATATTTGAATGTGACTAAGAGAGTAGATTCAAGAGTTCTCATTACACGGAAAAAAATATTTTTTATCTATGTGAAATGATGCATGTTAATCAAACTTATTGTGGTAATCACTTCATATTATATGTAAGTCAAGTTATTATGCTATACCTACATATTGAAACTTATAAAGTACTATATATCGATTATGTCTCAAAACTGGGGGAAAAATTCAAATTTTTCTGTGTGGGGCACAAAATCCTTCTCCATTAGTATCATTTATTTTGCTAGCCCATCATCAGTTAAATTAAATATTATACTTCAGCCATGATCAAGTGTTTCTGGTGCCACACTGTTTCTCTCTTCTGTTCTTTTTGCCCCTGCTACTCTGAAACTGGAAACTTTGCCTCCTGGAACTGAAACTTTGCCTCCTGAAACTGGAAACTTTGCCTCCTGAACCCAAACCTGGAGGAGTCCCTGAGCCAAAAGCTGGTCACTGAAGAAGAAGCAGCTTAAATCCACGATGCTCATGGAGAAGGAAGTCCTCTGGGCTGAGATGTGGCCTCACAGTAAAGATAAAGTTGGGCTGTTTCCCTGAGTGCTCACAGTTGTTAAGACAATGCATTATACATTATTAAGACTGGAGGACAGAGAAGCAGATGAGGCTGATTCTCACAGGTCAGAGGACTGAGGAAAATTCCTCAGAGATGAGAGAAAGGACAGACTTGCATGTGGGGAAGAGAATTGTGGTAGGAAAGGTCAGATATTTGCTGCCGATGAGAGACAATGTAATGAAGGAGGACCAGAATACGACTGAGGAAGCTGAAAGCAGAAGTGAAAAACAGTGAAGACAAGTTTTTTCTAAGAGTGAACCTGGACCAAAAAGACAATGAGGAGACCGGTGATTCTGTCAGTTGCACAGTGATGTCCACATTTTTTGTGAAAAGACTTGGAAAACAGTGAGAATTAGAAAGTATTATTGCATTTTACCCAATATTATTATATTTACCCAATATTATTATATTATTGTATTTTATTTATTTTACCCAAGAGTCAAAGCCCTTGTCATTCTGCCATTCGAGTGACATAATGTCCTCAGAACTAGGAAGTGTTCAAATTTCTGTAACCAATTCAGTTATGTGGTTAATAATTAATGGGACAGATATTATCTGAATACACATTTTAAAATGCAACAGATGTTTCGAAAGGGATATTATTTCTTGCACCAGAGGTAAAGTCTGACTTAAAAATGCATGTATTAGATGTCACCTTGAAAACGTAAGAACAGCTGAAGAGACTATTAAATGCAGCCACAAGCAAAACAAGTTGCAGTATGAACAAAATTTAGCAGAGATAAAAAAAAAACCACAAGAATAAGGGGTGGCAGGAGGCACATTCAACATGAATTTATGGAAATATAAAAGATGACTCTTTTACAATAATATGAAAAAATAACATTTTTCTTGGGATAGAGGTAATTTATGTTCATTGTAGGAAAAAAAGAAATAGAAGAATATTAGTCACAATCACATGAGATAGCAATTATACTCATTAACATTTTTATAATTCTCCTTCCACACCTATTTCTATGCATATATGTACCCCAAGGTGTCCTCCATGATATGCTTAAAGTTTTATAGCCTGATATTTTATACTATAAAATATCACCAAATTTTTCTGCATTAATTATTTTTCCAAAACATTTTTTATGCTTGGTATTTGATTAAATAGACACAGCGTGCTATGTTTAAAACAGTACCTATTTTTTTTTAAGATTTATTTATACATTCATACAAGAACCAGGGTACCAGCCTGGTGTGCAGGAGGGTGAGAGGATTCACCAGAGACAGAGCAGGGAACAGAACAGTCAGACTGACTGAAATACACTGCTGAAGGGAGCAGCAGGCGAGACAAGAGAAGTCTGCCACGCCATGTGGTTCTCTCCACTGCCAGCCAGGGTAGAACCCGTGCTGCAGAGGCTGCAGTCAGTTTCACAGCGCTGTGTTCAACCGCCTGTGCCACTAGGGAAGCCCAAAACAGTACCTATTCTTAAATAATTAGGGCATTAACTATTTTTGCTACTACATACAATGTTATCAACAATCTTACAGCCCAGCTTCGCTGGCTTCTATAATAATGTCATTAAGCCAAGATTCTAATCCCTTAAATTACTTTCCCCAAAAAGCATTTCTTATGGTCAAATAAGTTTGGACAAAAACTTTTTAAATACATTATCTTGAAGTTCACAATGTACACCAGCACATTTATAATTCTTAGAATTACCTCACTTAATAAATTTATTTAAAACAACATTTTACCAAATTTTTTTCGCCATTATAGCCATTATACTCATAAATATAGCTCAAAAATGTTTATCTTAGAATTCCTAAAAGTCAAATTGGAGGACAATTTAGACTCATGATATCTATTACTCAAGAGTCTTTCTACAAAATAATGACATTAGTGAGGATTATCATTGCTTTTAAGTTGCCTTTGCTAACTATGTAGGCAGTAAATTTAATATTTTAAGTAGCATTTCTTATTTATTAATGAGCTTAACCTTTGCTCCACATTTATTGAAAGGATATATTTCTTTTACTTTGTGAAAATTATTTATTCATGACCTTTGATCATTTTTCCATATGGTGATCACCTATTCCTTTAATTATTTGATGTAATTATTTTTCATATAATCACCTTGCATATAAGTAATATTAATATTTTCTGGCTTATGCATTTCAAATATTGTCTCAGATTATTATTTTTCAATTATGTCTATGGTGTTTCATAATTTTTGGTTATTTCTTTTTATACAGACAGCTATGATTTCTGCTTTACTGTCTCTGTAAGCTTTTTTCCATCTAAAAATCATTATTAAACTTTATTAAACTAATAAGAAATATTTCATTAAGAAATCATGGTTTATCAGAGTGATACATCACAGACAATGTTTCCAATTAAAAAATCCTATTTACCATAAAGAAAGCAAACACTATAAAGATTCTAGGAATGAAATTAATTAGAAATATGCATGATCTTTATGGAAAATACTATAAAGCATTTTTTAAAATGAGTTAGAAATTAAGTTTTATTGTAGGTAGCAGTATACACTCAAGAGTGAGAGTGGGCAGATTCAGAAAATCACCCTATGAAACATTTTTAAAGGACATAAAAGGATTCCAAGATAAATGGAGTTATTACATGCTACTGAATTGTGAAACTTAGTATCATAAAGACATCGTCAAAAAATTCAGAAACAAGGTCTGTCGCGCCACGTGGGACCCTCACCGGTGGCCGGGGATTGAACCGGCGCTGCAGAGGGCAGCTTCACAGCCAACACTCAACCGCTGAGCCACCAGGGGAGGCCCAAGAGTTTAACTTTTGCTTGTGGTTTCCAGAGGCATAAATGAAAATGGCCCAGGTCAAGTTAGTCTCCCAAAAACAAGTTACACTAATCTTTATTTATATGACTAAATTGGTTTTGTCTGCTCGGGGAATTTTCAAGACTGGTCTCCATTTGTTTTATATTTTATCATCAAACTTTCCAAAAGTTAATTTTATTCTAATAAAATTTCAAAGGAATTTGTAATAGAACTTGACAAGATAATTCTATAATTGATATGGAAAAGTAAAGGTTTAAGAAGAGACAAAATAATTTTGAGAAAGAAAATCAAGATGAGATGACTTGCTTTACAAAATACTAACGTGGCAACTGATGTTCAGGATTAGGCAAACATGTGAAACTGAATAAAGAATCCAGAAAAAAGCCCATGTTTTTATTGTAAAAATGACATTTCAAGTATTAACTAGGTAATGTTGGTAAAGTAATTATCTATTTAAAAGAATAAATTTAGGCTCCACTCATGTCACTCATACAAAACAAAACAAAAAAAACCCTGACCAAATTAGTTTGAATACATATTTTCCCACTCAAATAGGAAAGGTCCTCTTACAAGACAACAAAAAGAATTTATAAGTTAAAACTGCTTCTGTTATCTGCAAGTTAACACTGTGATTAAAAAAGAGAAATATACTAAGAATTCAAAAGATGACATTGCCAGAAAGTACCCCAAACCTAAAGTCCACTCATTCTTCCCTGGCCATACAAGCAGCCATTGCACCCCTGACTGATGAGGCTGGTCATAACCTGCTTAGAGACCTCATAATAACTTCATCTCAAAGGTTTACCTCTCAGGATGATAATAATTTCATTATGCCCCATCTCTACTACCTCATTGCTTTCAGCTATTTTCAGAATTGATCTTAACTTTCCCTAGTGTCCTGATTACAAAGTTGAAGTAGGGAAAAGAAGGCTTATACCCAAAACTATTCAAGGAATTCATGCAGGGATGAATTCTGAGCTCAGTGTTGGAGAAACACAATTTCACTTCAGGAATTTATTATAGATGCACTTATCAGAGATTCTGGATTCTCTGTTTTGGCTTGAGGATCCCTGGAGAGTTTTAATTTTTTGCTTACATTAGTTGACTGTATCCTGGAATCAACAGTGACCTACACTAAATGTAGGTGAAATGTCGGAAACTATCTAGATATTTAACAAAATAAAATGCTATAGTGGATTTATCATGGGAAATTAGCATACCATTTACTAAAAGTGTTTCCCAGGGTGGACCAGAGATGATTCTGGACACATGTATTGAAAACCACCTTGGCAAAGGAAAGGTCAGTTCCAGGTCAAGGAGTGAAAACAGGGGATGCTGCCATGGAATCCCTAATTTCAATGGGGGTGAGGGGATCACAGAAAAGCAGAAGCAAAGGAGAAGCATTATTATATTATTATATATATAAGATTATATATATATATAAGATTAATCTCAAGCAGGTTCTGAATTTATATGCAGAAAGGTAACTGAAGAACAGATATTAAAGGGCAAAAATAGGCTATGTCTAATGACTTGAGATTTGATGTGTGGGAATTGGGGAAACTTTGGAAGGATCTGAGCAGAAGAGTAACATGATAAAATAAACTGAATTTCCCCGACATCCCATTTTTAGACAGAATAAAATGTGTACTTATGAAAATAAAAAAACCAGGCCTCCCTGCTGCACAAAGGGTTAAGACGTACCACTATGAAGCTATCCGCAGCTGCTGCAGCACTAGTTCAATCCCTGGCCAGGGAGGTGACCCACATGGAAGAAGCAGACCTCTCCTGACTCACCCGCTGCTCCCCTCAGCAGTGTTATTTCAGTCAATCTGCCTGTTCTGGTTCCCACTCTGTCTCTGGTGAATCCTCTCACCCTCTGCACCTCTGGCCTGTACCCCAGTTCTTATATGCATAAATAAATAAATCTAAAAAAAAAAAAGAAAGAAAAAACCTATAATACCAGGAAACATGAAAAAGTGCCATTAGTAAAGTAGAAATCCTATAAAATTTTGGAAAAATATAAACCAGAAGTACGATAATAATGATAAAGATAACTTTAACCCAAGTGAGGCAGGTCTGCAGCTACGTAGGAAGTTAACAAACTCTGCTAACAAACCGATGCCAAATTGGTGCCTGTGGTCTTAGTGTTCACTTACAGTGTCTCTGATCACATTTCTATTGCCCTGTGCCTTAGCAAAGTCACACTGTTGAAGTAATAGGCATGGTCTCAGTTAAGAGGCGAGGTGGGGGGGGGGAGCAAAAGGACCAGATCAGCAATATTACAAGCTTCAGAAATAGCACATTGACAAAAACAAATTGAGGGCACCACAGCGGAGGCATTTGTTCCAGGGTACACACCACATCACAGAAATCACAGGGAGGGACGAATTTGCAGTACGCTACTGAGGGTTCATGCTGGGGGAGAAAAAGGCACAAAAAGGAAGTATAACCTATTTTGTGGCCACAGAGTGATAGCGCAAGGGACCTATGGGTTACAGCAAGAAATTTTATCCTAGTTCCAGCTTAATTATTCAGGAAGCCACAAATGCCACTGAGATGGTATGATGCTTTCAGAAAAGTAAAACTATTGTTTCAGCTTTCTGTGGCTCAATTAGGGAAACCATTAAGTCAGGCAAAAGCAGAGTCTCGTCAATATAAGGCGACCAGTGAGCCCCGAAGCACTCCTATTTTCGCAGACCCACATAAATCTGATTTCACACAGTCAACATGGGTTACACCATATTTTTTCCTTCCCACTGCAGAAAAGATAAGTTAGAGTCTGCTCAAATAACCTGAATTAAAGGCAAACGACTAAAAACCAGAGAAATTCAGCCCGCTTGGCTGTCAGAAGTCACATCACCTAGCTACTTATCAATTGAAGAAATTTATAATTTTTCAGCAAATTAAAGAATTAAATCCTTAATTAAAAATGAAAGAGTGAAAATGTTATCCCTAATGACAGCTAAAAAACAAAAATTGATAAATAATAACTACAATTTTTAGATTATACTATTGTTAGACCTATTTTTCAAAAAAGGATAGGCAAGCCTCCGTCACTAAGTGAACAAATATCAGTTGGTTCCCCATCTGCTTTCTCTTTTGGAGTGATTGGTTATTTTTTTTTTTTTAGATTTATTTATCTATTTATACAAGCACTGGGTTCAGTCAGAAGCTCGGGAGGGTGAGAGAATTCACCAGAGCCAGAGCAGGGAGCAGAACAGGCAGACGGACGAAGTACACTGCTGAGGGGAGCAGCGGGAGGCAGGAGAGGTCTGCGCACCATGTGGGACCCTCGCCCTGCGGCCGGGGATCGAACTGGCACTGCAGAAGCTGCGGACAGCTTCACAACCCAGCGCTCAACCGCTGCACCACGGGGCAGGCCCCTGATTGGTTATTTTTTATAATTTTTTCATCTCCTGTGTTGGATTTTTCCACCTTAGCGTTTTGTGTAATTAGCAATTGTCTAAATACTACAATAGCACCCTCAACTGACACATATTCTATCATATACTGTTAGCATCTCTAAAAAGTGGATTCATGGCCCCACTTTTGCACTGTCACTGCCATACAAATTGCTCTCCATTATGTTAGAAACCCCACAGCACACAACCCTCTTTTCCTTAAGCGACTAATTCTTTAATTCTATCAAAAAACCTCAAATTTTTCAACTGAGAAACAGGTAGTCAGATGATGTCACTTTTAACATCCCAGTGATCCTGAATATTCCTGATTATAGTCTTTTGTCTTCTAAGAATTCTGATTATTTGAGCAGAATTTCAATCATTTCTTTAAGCAGTCAACTATCTTTTTAAAAAAAATATTTATTTATTTATGCATACAAGAACTGGGGTACAGGCCACAGGTGCGGGTGGTGAGAAAATTCACCAGAGACTGAGTGGGGAGCAGAACAGGTTGATTAACTGAAATACACTGCTGAGGGGAGCAGCGGGAGAGTCAGAAGATGTCTGCAGCGCCATGTGGATAGCTCCTTAGCTGGGGATAGAACTCATGATTGCAGTGCATGCAGATTGCTTCATAGTGCTATAACTTACCCCTTGTGCCACCAGGGAGGCCCTATCTTTTAAATAGAGAAATTTTTTTGAAGTTCATTTATATTTGCCCATCTGGCTGTCATCTTTATTCCTTCACTTAGGTCCAAGTACCCTGGCTTTACTTTCCCTGAACTGGAAGAGCTGGTCTTCACATTTCTCGAAGGGTATGTTTATGGCAACAAATTCTCTTAGCTTTTTCCTGATAATGTCTTTGCCTTACCTTCATTTGGGGGAGAAAATAATACACATAGAACTGAATGTGGATAGTTTTATTCCTCTTTCAAGCACTTTCAAAACATTATCCCCTGCTTTGGGGGCTTGAGTGCTTTCTGAGAAGTCAGTGGTAATTATTTCTACTGCCTCCCACAAGAAATATGACTTCTAAGGTTTTCACTTTATACTTGGTCTTCAAATGTTTTACTACAATAGACCTTTCTGTGCCTTGTTTTTGTGATTGTATTGATCCACATTATTTTTCATTGGATTCAGAAGTTTTTAAATCATTATTTTCTAATTTTTTTTTCTGTGTAATCTGTCTTCTGGGCTCAAGTTCCACTTGTGTTATTCCAGTTTATGTTGTCTCACTCTTTATATTGGCTCAGCTCAGTTTAATTTTTAGCATTGTTCTCTCTCCGTTTCAGTTTCCATTGTCCTTATCTTCAAGATTACTAAAATTTTCTTCTGCAGTCTCTTCTTATTTTTTGGAGAAGTTATAGTTTATTTTTTTAATGATTTATTTATTTATACAAGAACAGGGGTACTGGCCAGATGTGCGCGAGGGTGAGAGGATTCACCAGAGACAAAGTGGGGAACAGAACAGGCAGACTGACTGAAATACACTGCTGAGGGGAGCAGCCGGCGAGACAGGAGAGGTCTGCCATGCCATGTGGGTTGATCCACGACCTGCAGGGATTGAACCAGCACTGCAGAGACTGCAGACAGCTTCACAGCACTGCGCTCAACCACTTGCACCACCAGCGAGGCCCCTAAAGTTTATTTTTTTATTCAGTAACAATACTGGATTGGTTTAGAACACTGTGATTTAGGAGAATTGGTCAATGCTACTTCTCAAGATAATCTTCTGATAAGTGCATCAGAGAAATTTTCATTTCAGATATTGTATTTTTCAATCCTAATTTCCCGATTTTGTTTGTCTTTCTACTTATAGTCCCTGACTCTTTTCTCACAATTGGAATAAATTAAAAATAAATAGGGTTGGGGCCTCCCCGGTGGCGCAGCGGTTGAGCGCTGGGTTGTGAAGCTGCCCGCAGCCTCTGCAGCGCCAGTTCAATCCCTGGCCTCCGGGCGAGGGTCCCACTTGGCGCGCAGACCTCTCCTGCCGCCCGCTGCTCCCCTCAGCAGTGTACTTCGGTCCTTCTGCCTGTTCTGCTCCCCGCTCTGGCTCTGGTGAATTCTCTCACCCTCCCGCACCTCTGACTGTACCCAGTGCTTGTATAAATAAATAAATAAATCTTTAAAATAAATAAATAAAAATAAAAACATCATATGTAAATAATACATTAGTTTCTGATTATATTACTAATAGAATAGAGGCTCCACTTCAATTTAGAATTCAGGAAGCCTAATACACTTGAAATTAGAGTTAAGACACTATTATGTCACTCCTTAACATTAAAAAAACAGACATTCCACAAAATCATATCTTTTACTAATCCTATCATAAAACTGAGATCTCAATGCAACTTTTGAATTCCAAAGGATTATGAAGTCCCTTTAAGAAACATAAAAACAGGGGCCTCCCTGATGGTGCAGCGGGTTGAACGCAGCGCTGTGAAGCTGCCCGCGGCCTCTGCAGCGGGGCGATTCCCGTCCGTCAGGGAAATATCCGATAGGCGCGGCAGACCTCTCCTGACTCGCCTGCTGCCCCCCTCAGCAGTGTTTTCTGTCTGTCTGCCTGTTCTGTTCCCCACTCTGTCTCTGGTGAAACCTCTCACCCTCCCGAACTTCTGGCCGGTACCCCAGTTTTTGCATAAATAATAAATAAATCTTAAAAAAAAAGAAACATAAAAACAATGAGCACTGACTGTTTTCACCTTTTCAGAGTATAAAAAGAGCAAGTTGATACCACAAAGAAGGTAAGAGGAAAACGGCTGAAAGTTGGACAAGTTTTCGAAGGTCAAATGCAGACCAGCACAGTAATCCTAATTCCAGGGAGCCCCAGACACAAAAGGAGTCATGCTCACTTGCTAGAGATTTTCCATGGGTTGCCGCAGGGGCACGCAGGAAAGATGAGGGCAGAGGGGGACCTCATAGAACCCCCAAGGTGGTAAGCAGTGACAAGCCTCTTCCATTTCTGGATCCTCCTCCCATGCAAATGACTTGAGCCAGTAGAACATTAGGCAAGCCTCTCACAACTAGACCAAACATCATTTTCAAATGGATCGTAGACCGATGAAAAAGCAAAAACTATAAAGCTTCTATAAGAAACCATGGGAGAAGATTGCTTAGCAAACTCCTCAAAAAATATATTAATAGATTCAATTTCATTAAAATTAAACATTTAAAATCTGTTCATAGAAAATTATAGAAGAATGAAATAGATAAACCATTGGCAAAGGGACAGTTTTCATTATACGTATTCTGATAAAAAGCTTTTTATCCAGAATTTTTTAAGACTAAGTTTTGCAAAACTGTTAGGCAATTTCTAATAAAACTGAGCATGTGCATATACCCAGCAATTCCTACAAATTTACCCAAAAAAGCCTAAATATAAATGACATAAAGGTAAAAACATTCATATGAGAATACTCACACAGTTTCATACAAAGTAGCCAAACTGTTATAGGACAGGGAGAGGGGCAGCCCAAGCCCCGCAAACCTGCCCATTCTAAATGGGCAAACCTGCCCATTCTAAATGGGCAAACCTGCCCATTCTAAATGGGTTCTGCCATCCGCCGCATCAACACAAAACATATGAGACTTTAATGGGAAGGATTTTTAATAAAACTAGAAAACAATACAGGTAAGGCAAAGAGTCCAGTTTCTAAATGAAGCACCCAAAGTTACCCGTCCCCTCGTGGGTAAAAGTCCATCCATATGGGATTGGCCCAGAGCAAGGCCCCAAAGCCTGCCACAAGTCTAAAGCATCTTCCAGTGGGGACCCACAGAAAAGGGCCAGAAACAACCAGACAAGCCCGGAAGGAAAGGAGCAAAATCAACATCAAGATAAAAGCTGCCATTGTCACCTCCCCGTGGGTCTCACCCACATCTGTGTCACCCAGTCCACAACCAAAAGACAAGCACAGTTTCTTTACGTGTCTCTAGGCTCCATGCGCCTCCTCCAGGTCTCCTTCTGGCTCCATCCTGCTCCTTCCTCAGTCTCTTCTGCAGCTTCTCCTCTTCCTGCTCAGCTCCACCCTCCCTTGGGTGGGGCAGGGAACCTCCCCCTTTCCTGGGGACCACCCTGTTACACTATATTATTCCATTTTAATAAATTCTAGAACTAGAAAAAATAATCTAAGGTGGAAGAAATACAAAACACTGGTAGTCTGTAGCTAGAAAGTAGAGGGAATTCTGTAAAGGAGAATGATAAGAACTTCTGTAATGATGGAGGGTGGGTAAGAGGTGTGTGCATTTGTATCAAAACAAACCTATCCACTTAAAATCTGTGCTTTTCTTTGTAGGCAAGTTTTACCTGATAAAATCAACACCAAAAAAAAACTTTAAAATAATGTGATTTCTCTTTTTCTTCACATCACTGATAATTCTAATCATGTGTCAATTCATATTTTCTCAACTTTGGACCACGGTTGTTTTATACAGCTTTTAGGTTTTTGATGCATTTCTCATTGTTTTTTCTTTCTCTTGTAGACAACGAAGATATACGCCTTCGGGCCTCCCTGGTGGCGCAGCGGTTGAGCGCTGGGTTTTGAAGCTGCCCGCAGCCTCTGCAGATCCCCGGCTGCTCCCCGGCCACAGGAGGAGGGTCCCACATGGCGCGCAGACCCCTCCTGCCTCCCGCTGCTCCCCTCAGCAGTGTACTTCGGTCCTTCTGCCTGCTCTGCTCCCTGCTCTGGCTCTGGGGAATTCTCTCACCCTCCCGTGCTTCTGACTGTACCCAGTGCTTGTATAAATAAATAAATAAATCTTTAAAAAAAAAAAAAAAAAAAACTGAGGCTACCAGAGAGGCATTAGTGAGTGTGGAGCAAAGAACTGTGGTGGAGGATTATTGGTGGTGTTGTGGTGGGCACGATGTGATAGCATTCATTTGAAGATGTGTGAACCTGCACCCCTAAACCATACACGGTGTTGTGATCCAATGTTACCGCAATAAAAAAAATAGAATTATTTTTTAATTATCTGTTCAGGATTACCCACCTAATTAGTGAAGTAACCTGTAGAAACTGTGTGCCTTTACTTCCAATATTCCTTGCACTATACCATCTTTTGCAGCAAATAGGGTGTAAAATTCTTGGTGGTGTTTTTAGAAAGATGTGAGAAAAATAGTCATTGAAGGCAATATGAATAATGGGGAACTCTGAATATATAGGTTATTTGAAAATCTTTTTTTTTTTTAATATTTATTTATTTATTTATTTATTCAAGCACCTGGTACAGTCAGAAGCGCGGGAGGGTGAGAGAATTCACCAGAGCCAGAGCAGGGAGCAGAGCAGGCAGAAGGACCGAAGTACACTGCTGAGGGGAGCAGCGGGCGGCAGGAGAGGTCTGCGCGCCATGTGGGACCCGCCTCCGGTGGCCGGGGAGCAGCTGGGGATTGAACCGGCACTGCAGAGGCTGCGGGCAGCTTTGCAACCCAGAGCTCAACCGCTGCGCCACCGGGGAGGCCCCTATTTGAAAATCTTATGCACATTTCTATAAAATGAATTTGTTACAATTCCAGGTACTTTGAGGATGGGAAGGAGTTGGAAGTCAAGCCCATGGTATTTGATCAAAGATAAGAAATTAAGAGTAATCAGGGATAAAACCACTCCATTTGATTATTTATTTGTTTATTTGAGATCAATGACACTGGAATGATAGTAGCTGGAAGTTCACAGTCAATGAGAATAAATCTGCAAATAAAATTGTCCAAAAACTAAAATAAAAAAAAACTTCAATGTTCTCAGAACACTGAATATTTAATTGGCTCTCATTTATTAGTTTATTTCAATGAAGAGTAATAAAAGCCTATCACATTTCAGAAATATTTGAGGAACTTGGAATACAAGAGTCAAATAAAAATAGTTGAAAAGTCCCTGCCTCCTTCATGTCCAAATTTATAATCTAGTAGAAACAGATAAATATAATTTAAAAATAAGTAATAGAATCTATAAATATATAAAATAAGTCAATATAGAGCATACTACAAATTGATAAGTGTAATAGAAAAATAATTGCAGTATATGGGAAGCTGGAAATAGAAAATATCTACCAAGACATGGATTGAAATTGCAAATAATGAGATTCACACGACCTCATTGAAAAGGGAATATTCAAAGATTTGAAGACAGTACGGCTAGATCTAAGAGAAAAGTGATAAGGACAGAAAGAAGAGCTATTGCAACTACCCCCCCAAAAAAAGTGACTCTTTTACTGGCATGTTTGAGAAACAGCAAGGTGGCCAGAATGACTGAAATAGAACCAGTAATCGAGAAAATAGTAAGCGATAATACACCTGGAACAGTAGAAAGAGAAAACATGGAAGGCTTATTTAAGTCTTGAAAAATTTTCAGAATGAGTGCTACAACCTGGATTATATTTTAAAAGAGCCTATCTAGTTTATTAAATAATCATAGATTGATAGTCTATAGACAGATGGATACACACACACTACATCTTTTCACAAAAAGATACTTCTGATTTTTTGTCTCCTAATATTTCACAGTAACATTCCCCATTTATTTTTTGTATTTTTTATTTTATTTTTATATTCCCCATATAATTGCAATATAATTATAATTTTTATATTCCCATATAATTTTTATATTCCCCATACAATTGCAACCCCCTTATTTTGACCCCAATCCCTCCTTTCCCCGCCCCCCCCATAGTGTGTTTCTGGTTCATAGTTGTTTGTTGAAACATTCCCCATTTAATTCAAATGAAAAGATCTCTAATTTACTCAACAATGACCCTCCACTAGGCTGTGACTCTATTCATGGTGCAGAAAACACTGCTTTAAACAAGTGGAAAAGCTGCTTCTTTCATGGAGAAACAAACAATAAACCTACTGGTAATGAAATAAACCTACTGGTAATGAAATAACAGATAATAATCACTGCCGTGAGGGAGTAGAAGAGACAGATGAGATAAAAGTGACTTGATTGCTGCTTTAGAGGGGATGGCTGGGGAAAGTCACTCTTGAAAAGTCAGCAATTTAGGCAAGACCTAAGATGCAATTCACATGACATTCCAGGGAGGAGCAGAGAGAATCACTTGTATGAAGATCTTCAAGCAAGAAAAATAAATGTACTCTGATGAAATAACTCAAAGATCACAAACTGCTGGACTATATTGATTACTTGGAAACTAGACACTTAGGAGCCAGATCGCGTGGTGATTTGAACCAGGATGATAGTTAACAGATAATAGTGAACAGATTGAGTTCAGAATAGGGCTGGGAGGAACTGAGCAAGGGAAGTCTAAGACTTTTACATCAACTTGTCACCCATGCCTTTTGTTCTATATATTGCTGGGGAGAAGCTGACTTTCAAGTCTCTGGAATATTTAAGAAACTTTTGGTACATACAGTTTGCCTATAGACAAAAACCCATGCAGGTGTCTTTCAAGGGCATTTCAACTCCCTAGAAAAATGCCAGACGTGGCAGGATTTTAAAATAAAGCAGTTTCTTATTTTTTTTAACTCTGAACCTGGGACACCATGCCCTCGGTTTGTTTGCCAGCTCAGTAGCATCAGACATAAAAGAGGTGAAAGTAAGTGCAGCCCCATGATAAAATCAGAGTCAATGCAGACCACAGTGAAGGTGTAACTTGTCCAATACCACTAAGGAGCAAGTGATTCTGGATACGCGCTCTCTCTACCTATCGCTGAACTAGACAAACAAAATTTCTCCAAGAAAGCAACTCTACGCAGATTAGAATTATTACAGCAGAGTATGGATTTTGGAGGTAAACCAGGGTATCTGTGAGAGTCAGCTCCTTGTAGTCTACCCATAACTTCTCAAAGCCTCCATTTCCTCACTTCCAAAGAAAATGACATATTTACCTCACATGTCTGTTGTGAGAATTAAGAGTCCGTTTATAAAGAACCAATGCACAAAATGTCAACATTCTCTGGTGACCCATAGCTGTGTTGTAATGTCACCTCTGTCAAGTGATAAAGGTGATAAAATCATGTGGCTAGGATAGAATGAGAGTGATAAATCTTCTTTAACATCTGGTAGGCTAGAGAAAAATCACAGAAAAGTCTCCTAATGCTTTCTTGGTTGTAAAACCCACACCCAGATATGAATGAAGATTTTCTCATTTATTATCAAGTATAGGGTTTTGCTGACTTTTTATGAATATTTTTAAGAAGTAAACCACCTCTCAGAGAGAGGAGAGGCTGGAGTTGGGACATTTCCCACTCTGAAGTTCTCTAGCTGCTTTCTACCCTTTCAACACTTCATACAGCTGAAATTCAAGAAACACTTCATCAAATATTGACATGATCAGTGAAACAGAATAAACAGAGAAGCAGCAAGGCAAGGGAGATAAGGGAGTCGTAACAGTTACTGGAGCTATGTTGGGTAATTTTTATCCTTCTACCAATCCTGGAGCAGGATCTCATTCCTCATCTTGCAGATGAAGAAACCACTACATCTAGGGGTGGGGGGGCTGGCCAAGGTGAGGAGACAGAGTCAAGATTAAACCCAAGTGTATTTGACTCCAAACATGTCTACATCAGAAAAAGAGAGACAGCCACCCGGGGAAGTTCCCCAGGACAAAGAGCAGCCCAGAGAATGGGTGTCATGCAGCAAAGAAAGTGAAAGTTAGCTGAGTAATTGTTCCATACAAGCTTTCTTTTATTTTGTGCCACAGGGTCTTCCCACTATCTGCTCTGAGTCCAGCTGACATTGTCACCATCTGCTCTTCCCCAGACCTCTGTCACTCTGAGCTGCTCTAGGCCTGAGAGTCTGTATGGAGGAGACTCTCAGCATCCAGAATCTTCTCTTTCCCTCCACATCCAGGATTGTCAAGGCCTATATAGTTGACGTTCTTACTCTAAAACCTTTCTTTCTCGGCCATTCCTATGTGACTATGATTCATCAACCTACAGAGAAAGTTTTTCAAGAAATGCAGAAATGACAGCTCTACCAAGGGAACTTCTGAGTTCAAAAGCAATGCAAAGACCCCAGAGAGCAAAGGACATCTGTTTGTCAAAAATCCTTAAATATTGATTAATAAACATGCTGGGTGATGCAATCACCCGGTGACTTCTGACAACAAAATGTATTTTCTTTGAGCTGTGTGGAAACGTTGTCTTTTCATGAAATCCTCAGATAGATGATGACTCAACTTTCTCCCAACAAAAGCTAGATTTATTTTCCAGGAAGCTATACCTTTTATTATTATCATTTTCTCATGTCTAGATTACCAGGGCTCCTCAGAGGAAATTTAATTGGCAAAAGGCAAGCTGGGTGCCTCTCTAGGCTCACACATCATGGCTAAATCCAATAAATGCTCTATCGCAATATCAAGTCAAGGAGAAAAAACAAAACAAAACAAAACAAGAATTTTGTGTCTTTAATTGTTTTGACAGATAATTCAAGTTTTTTTTTTCATTTTCTAGAGAAGATATTAAAAACAGTAACATTGCCTTCCTAATGTGATCTTATGTTTGAATTGTTTTTAATTATCCAAAATTCTTTCATACCCATTATATGATTTTATGTTCAAAAGAATAGAATAGAGAAAAAACAACATTATCCCTATGTTGTAGGTTAGAGAGGTGAGGCAAAGCTGCACTATGCAACACCTTCAGTTCATCTGACTGATTAGTGACAGAGTTATTCTAGATAATTAATTGTAACTACTAAAATTATTTTTTTCTCTTAAACAATAATTTTTTAAAGTAATTTTACTGACTTTTTTTTTTGAAGATTTATTTTTATTTATTTATACAAGCACTGGATACAGTCAGAAGCGCGGGAGGGTGAGTGAATTCACCAGAGCGGGGAGCAGAGCAGGCAGAAGGACCGAAGGACACTGCTGAGGGGAGCAGCAGGCGGCAGGAGAGGTCTGCGCGCCAGCTGGGACCCTCCTCCGGTGGCCGGGGAGCAGCCGGGGATCGAACCAGCGCTGCAGAGGCTATGGACAGCTTCGCAACTCAGCGCTCAACCGCTGCGCCACCGGGGAGGCCCTTAAACAATAATTTTTCTATGTTTTGTCATTTCTGCTAATTCTATACAAGGAATCATTCTTCATTCATTCAATAAATATCTGTCTGGTAGCGACTATGTAACAGGCACAGATCTAGGAAATGGAGATAGACTGATGAAGATGGATAATTTTTCCACTCCCATGAAGAATAATTTTTACTGGGGAAATAAAGACAAAACAAAGTAAATTTAAAAACCAGTAAAATATCAGCCAGTATTAATGACTCTGCCAGGGATAATGCTCAGGAAATAACTTGGGGACCATTTCTGTCTAGGCGGTTGGTGTACCACAATCCTCATAGTCCCCTCAGCTTGCAACCTCAAGTCTTTTTTAGAGCTCACATCCTGTCTGTTGTCAGGTCACAGCCTATTAGCACATTTCCATCTTTTACTTCTTTCTCCCCTTCTCCAGTCGGGCATCACTCCCCTGACCCAAACCCTGAGCTTCTCTCAGGTGGACTCTCCAGAACTTGCCCAACCGGTCTCACTGCCTTTATTATCTTTCCTTCCCAATCCATCTTTCCTATTCCTATCAAATTGATCTTTGCAAAACCTATAAAAAAGAAATCTATGCAACCTTATCCAAACATTCATTCTAAGCAAATAAAACCGCTCTTTATTCTTTGTGTTAGTCTTGCACCTTTCTACTTGTAGACACCATTGTTCCCATTATATCCTCAATGTAAGTTCTTCTTCCCCTCTTACAGTACTAAAGCCTTCTTCCCCAGTGTCAACTCTAAAGACACATGCTCCACAAATGAATGAATGAATGTATGAATGACTTGAATGTATGAATGAATAAAACAGACTCTTCTGCCTTCCCTGCTCTGTTATGCTGTCATTCAACTAGACTTCCCCAGATTAGCACAGCTTTGTCTTCTATGTTGCCCTTTGCCTCTAGCCAGTACGGTTTTCCTCTATTCTCCACCAGCATACGGGCTCATTTGGTTTTATGCATACCTTGTGAGCCTCAGCTTGTCTATTACAGACTTCTGCTCTTCTGCCTTCCTGTTTCCCACTGCAAAAACTGTTTGCCCCAGAATCGCCTGCCAACTGAAGGCACCTGCCCTCCAGGAGTAGGCCACTCCCCGAATTCAGACCTTTTTGAAAATCCCTTGGGATTCCCATGAAACTCAAAAAAAAATCTATCTTCATGACCTTTCAGAGCCTCCTGTGGGAATTTTCTCCCCCTTAAGGCTTAGCAAAGGTGCTTTCAAGAGCACTTGAATGAAAGGAACAGGGGAGCATGATGCTGGCTTGTACAGAGATCAATGGTCCTAAAAATATCTACATGAAATACTCTGAATGAAGCATTTATTATAGTCTCCAGGGAAGCCTTTGGAGAGTTCGTGGGGGGTTGGCTGTGAAGTCGTAAGGAGACGGTTCCCCTAAAGGTGTTTTTCTTTCAAGCAATAATATTGTTTGAATTGTACGCTACTGCTAATATTTAGCTCTTTTCTCAGATAAATATAGGCTAAGATCTACATAATGCTATTTTTACATAAGCATGGATGAGGGAAGACGCAGCAGGAAATCCTTCAAGCCATAATAGTTGAAGAAATGCCAGTACTTTACTGAGTGTAAATGCTGAATGTCACCAAATGTTGAGAACTCACTGGGAGAGAGAAGAAACTTCTACACAAACACACATAGATGCAGACAATATTATTTTACCTAGTTAACAGAAGATTAAAATAAGACTCTGAAAAATAATTTCCCCAAATTTATAACAGCAGTAGTCCCAGAGTCATCAAACTACAGTCTACACTGGTTATAAAAATCAATAAAAGCATCTCCAACTATTTTTTAAATATCAGTAAAAGTTAGACTTTAAATGTAAAGTTACAAAAGTCTCCCTTTAACCATTCCTATTCCCCAAAAGTAGCTTCTGTCAATAATTTCTTATATTATTCTAGAAAAGAAAAATTATGCAAATACTAATACATAGACTTTTTAACAAAAAAAGGCAAGCATTCTCTTACATAGATCGTTTTTCAACATAGCTCTTGAAGTTTTTTATTTTTTATTTTTTTTAAAGATTTATTTATTTATTTATACAAGCACTGGGTACAGTCAGAAGTGCAGGAGGGTAAGAGGATTCACCAGAGCCAGAGCGGGGAACAGAACAGGCAGACTGACGAAATACACTGCTGAGGGGAGCAGCGGACGAGACAGGAGAGGTCTGCACGCCATATGGGACTCTCGCCAGCGGCCAGGGATAGAACAGGTGCTGCAGAGGCTGTGGGCAGCTTCACAGCCCAGCGCTCAACTGCTGCGCCACCAGTGGAGGCCCTTGAAGTTTTTTAAATGCACATACACCACCACCTCATTCTTTATAGTGACTGCATTCCATGCCATTGTATGGATGTACCAAAAAAAGATGAATTAAATAATACTTCTATTGATGAAAACTAAGGTTATTTTCCATTTTTGTTGTTGTTATACAATATATTGATTAATACCCTTGCTGCCCATCTACAGATATGTATGTACAATAAGTTTATAACAGTGGAATTGCGGGGCCATGGGGTCAGTACATTTTATATTGTAATAGATGCTGTCAAGTGACCATTTATTTCATTGACTCATGTTTCTGAAAATAAAATATTTCTTTTTTCCATCTTGTTTTCTTTCTTTCTTTTTTTAAAGATTTATTTATTTATACAAGCACTGGGTACAGTCAGAAGCGTGGGAGGGTGAGAGAATTCACCAGATCCAGAGCAGGGGCAGAACAGGCAGAAGGACCGAAGTACACTGCTGAGGGGAGCAGCAGACACGGCAGGAGAGGTCTGCGCGCCATGTGGGACCCTCGCCCAGCGGCTGGGGATCGAACCGGTGCTGCAGAGGCTGCAGGCAGCTTAGCAACCCAGCACTCAACTGCTGAGCCACTGGGGAGGCCCCTGTTTCTGAAAATAGATTATGTGAGTATGTAGAGTCTGTGATCTTAATTTCTGCTCACTCTCCCTTTTAATAAGAGTGAAACTTTGTTTCTGCAATATTTTGACTTGCAAGATTTATTTTATGTAGTCAAAACAATTGATAATTTCTTTTTTATTTCCTTCATTGTGTTTAGGGGAAAAACATTCTTCTCCATGCCAATAAAATGTAAATATTCACCTACATAGTCTTATAATACTTTTATGATGTCTTTTTGCACATTTATCTCTTTTACCTACACTGTGTGGTTTCATGTAAATAGGTAGATGTTGTTATAGAGTCCATTTTTCCAATGACATACTTTGAAAAATGTATTCCTTCATCATTGGTTTGCATTTGTTCCTTAACCACATACTAGTATTAATATTAGATATTTGTACTTTAAAGTGAGTGTAGTTTGGGTTCCATGGCTTTCCTATAAGGGAAAAATATTAGAGACCTATATTATGACTTGATTGGTACAGAGAGTGGAGCCAAGATGCCTGCCTTTAAGGTTCAGTAAGTTCTTACTCCACCACCAATATAAGGCTGTTGAAATGAAAATTCTTTAAGATATTGAAGTATTATTTTGGCTGGCATTGTTTCCATGTCATCACTAACAAGCAAAGCAGCTTAGCACACTAAGATTTCCAATGTGTTGTCCATCAGGATGGCAGCGCCTAAAAGAAGATATAGTAGGGATAGCTACTCCTAGCAAAGGACCTTGTGTCCAGCAGGAAACATTAGAAGCAGGAGCAGTGTCCAATGAAGTGTTGGAATGTACTGCAATGATTAACGGGTAATAGTCATGTGCCACCTGCTATGAAACCACATAAACCACATTCCCTAGCAAGAGATTGTAATGTGGGTTGGCAAAAGCACCAGGCAAGGACAGACCCCACAGGCAATGAGAGCAAAAAAATAACTTATACCTGTGCCCAGAAGAATACCTTCTAGAACTATCAGACATCTTTGGAGGACATTCAGAATTATCTACAAGAATGCAGACTTTTCACAGCTATCGTGTAGATCTGCCTGAAAGATGTTCACGTGACCTTGTTCATATAAGTCAAGCACTAAAAAAGATTATACTTAAATTTCCCTAACACATTTCAGGAATTATGACAGAACATTTGTTTTTCAAAATACCTTTCTGGGAAAATGTTCTAAGAAATACTTTCTGGGAAAGTATCAACACTTTCTGGGAAAATGTTCTAAGAAATACCCATTTGGATATGTCTGCTGTGGTGCTTGGCTTTGAACTTTGTCATTTCCAATTAGCACCACTTGTATTTGCACACTAGGGCTCCAACATGACCTTTTGCCTATAAAACAGTTGGGTGACACTACACAAATGGATAAGCCCCCTCCCAGCCTCGCTGGTGCATGTCCCTAAATGACACATCAACTACCTTTTATAAAAGTACCTCTTTTCCTCAAGTTACTGCATGGCCACAGCTTGTGCACTGCACTGCAGCCCCAGACAAACTTCAGTTCTAAAGTAAATCTTTCTTTGACCCAACTGGGGCACAACCCAAACAGGTAGGTCCTGCTACCGTAATAATGAGAATTGGGCCATAATTCAGATTCTCTTTTCTTGTTGGTTTTTGGATGTCCAGACCCAAATTTATAGGTTAAATGTAGCATCTGTGGTGCCCCTCATGGTACAAATTTGTGCTCTTTTCATTTTTTAACATGGTCATGACTTCCCGTTTTTATTTATATTTGCCTGATATTGTCTTCTCATTTCTTTGCATAGACTATCACTGTTTTTTCCTGCCTAAATCGCTGTAGAGTCAGTGGGCTGGGATCCCCAGATTTACAGAATTCTTTTCAGCTTATTCATTGCATTCATTCATCTATCTGCTCATTCATCTCTTTATTCCTTGCAGCAAATTCAATCTCTTTTGACCTATTAATGATTTTGTTTAAATGAATAAAACTGATTGTTACAAATATCCACATCTCCTATAGGTGACCAGGAATGATTTAAAAGGAAAAGTACATTTATAAAGGAATGTATCATGCAGTGTTGGGGATTCCATATGTCACTCTTCTCAGGAAGGCAAGCACAAAAAGAAATTTCTTTAAAACATTCTTAATAGATACTAAGCAATTCATGGAAGAGATTAGACCTGCCCCAAATCCCTGAGATAAGATCTCCATCTAGTAATATTCTTACTTGTTTCTAGATCCTAATTAAAGATCAAATCACATGAGCATGTTTAAAATTCCATTATTAAATAGAATATTTTTCTACTCTTTTCTCCAATGCAGAAAAGTAATTACACCATGAAGTTTGTGAATCACATTTGTGCACATAAATGAGGAATGAAAAAATAGCAGCTTTGCCAAATTAGCAGTGTATGTATGCAAAGAAATTCACAAATTACAGTGATTATTCTGAACATCTGATTCCAGAGGGAATCACATCCAAGTAATAGAAATAGTTGAAGATGAAAATTTAAGAGCAAATCCTATTGACTCCAAAATATTTAGAGAATCTGTCTTAACTCTGTCTGCATTACAGAGTGATTTTTACAACATAAATTACATCACATTACTCCTCTTCTTAAAACTCTCCGGTTACTTCCTAATGAAGACTCTTTACCATCATCTAAAATGCACTACAAGAGTATGATCCTACAGACTTGAGGCTAACAGAAGTGGAAGGTGGAAGTCAGAAAACAGGTAGGAGGGGACTCAATAGTCCATGTTAAAGGGATATGAGTACTTTGGTGGTTAGTGTGGTGCAGTAATATACACCCCAGGAGGTACTTACCTCCTCACATATAGTTTTGCAAACCTAAATGATTCCACTAAATCATATACAATATTGCAAGCAAATGCTACCTCAGTAACAATAAAAAACTGTATTAAAAACATGAATTTCTTTCCAAAAATAAGTCAATGAAATACAAAACTAAAAAGTGTATGACAAAGCATATATATATTTGTTTATATTCAATGTTGAGAGCATAATAATCTCTTATATTAGTTTTTCTGTTTCTTCTTTATTTTGATTGTGGTAGAACACACATAACATGAATTTTACCTCCATACCCATTTTTATGTGTACAGCTCAGTGGCATTAAATACATTCACAGTGTTGGCTACTATCACCATCTTTCATCCACAGAACTCTGTCATCTTGCAAAACTGAAACTCCATACCTATTAAGCAGGAACTCCTCATTCCTTCCTACCCACAGTCCCTACTATTATCATTCTACTTTCTTTCTCTATGAATCTAATTAAGGTGTCTGGAAAAAAGTAGAATCATAGTCTTCATTAATTTTTTGTTATGACTGAAATATATCATTAAATATTTCTGTGAAATAGAGTAAAAGCTAAAGCACCCCCACCCACCACCATCACACCCTAGAGGAAACTAATTTTAATGTTGCTATTTAATTCATACTCTTCCAAACTATAGATACAGGGATATGATGGAACACATGTTTCTGACAGCTTTTACAACTCATCTTTGCACTAAGGTTATAATTATCAGGAGAAGGGGTGTCTATCTGGCCCATAAGAAAACTCTGCCATTGATTATGGAGAAGGTGCTGCCTTTTTCACCTTTAATGTCAAGCACAGTAACTGGCACATAACAGAGGCTTAATAAATGTGTCTTGGATAAATGAGTGAAATAAATATTGTATTATGACTTTCATCGTTTGGAAACCATCAACTTCAAATTATTGACTTGAAAAACGTTCTGAAATTCATGACTGGAACAAGTCATCCTTTTTCTCTTTCTTTGTTGCCTTGAAGTTTCAGTGGAACAAGAAAATGCTTGCAAAGACAAGCATTCACATGACCAACCTGTCTTTCTCATAGCCTTATCTTGCTGCATCGAGCATTTGCAAGTATAAGTAATTTTCAGGCAACTGTAATTGAAGAGATATTATGTCTATTGAAGTTGTGCCAGTGACCACATTACCGTAGCCATAACTCAGGCAAAGCATAGACAAGAACGACTTCATGGTAAAAAGCCTATCATTCACTAACTATTTTAAGTTAATTGCTTCCTTTATTCTTCCAAGCCTGTCATTGCTCAGGATGTCAAGGAAAAAGAGTTTATCATAATGGATTATAAACTCAAACTCTGGGGAAAATATTTAAATAAATCAAAGGGAAAAAAAAAGAAATTATCTTTGACTCATTAAATACATAAAGTAAAAACACCAGTAAATCTAGATTGTGTATGAGATCCAGTAATGTGGGTCTTATAAGAACACTTTGTGGGTTTTTTTTGTTTTGTTTTTTTAATATAAATTTTATTTTTATATTCCCCATACAATTGCAACCCCCTTATAAGAACACTTTGAATGAAGAAGCCTATAACATGTGACCAGGGACTATTTCTGTAGCTTTACGGGCACTCACCTTTCTCAGTTTGAAATAAGATCATCTGTTTTGGAAAGATGTTAGAAGATTAAAAGAGAAAATGTAATGTCAACATTTTTCATATACTGAAAGATTACATAATTAAATACAAGAATTTACCAAAGAAATAACTGAAGGCCAGCAAGTGATGTATCAAAGGGTAAAGGGTGAAAGCTGAACTCCATAGTTCCCAGGTTTAGGATCATCAGCTTCTGTGACAAAGCAGTTCTACCTCATTTTTTTGTGTGTTCTTCTACGACCATGAGGAAGGTAAGTAGTAATATTTTATACTGTGTGCCCCTAAATTACAAAATGCACAAAAGGCACCTCAGAAGGCCAATAAGTCAACATTCAAAATTTGAACTGGGTGCAGATTTCAGCACAGATTCCTCTCCAGCAGCAAGGAAAACAAAAAAGAACATAAACAATTGCGACAACATCAAATTAAAAGGCTTCTTCACAGTAAAAGAAACCACTACTAAAACAAAAAGACACCCTACTGAATAAGAGAAAATATTTGCACACCATACATTTGATGAGTGGTTTATATCAAAGATCTACAGGGCCTCCCTGGTGGTACAGTGGTTTAAAACAGCGCTATCACTGTCACCAGCCACTGCAGCATGAGTTCGATCCCTGGAGGGCCAGGAAGCAACCCACATGGTGCAGCAGACCTCTCCTGCCTAGCCCCTGCTCCCTTCAGCAGTGTATTTCAGTAGATCCGCCTGTTTTGCTCCCCACTCTCTCTGGTGAATCCTCTCACCCCCTGCACCTCTAGCTTGCACTCCAGTTCTCGTATGCATAAATAAATAAATCTTAAAAAAAAAATAAAATATCTACAAAGAACTTATAGAACTCAGTGAAAGGAAACCAATCAAAAAATGAACAGACTGTCTCCTGCTTCTCCTTCAGACCTCAGCGTAGACACCACCTCTATGAAGATAACCTCCTTAACTCTTCAGTCTGGGACAAAAGTCCTTTGTGTCCTTAAGATGACCCAAACGTGCCATTAATATAATTCATGTTTTCTAAGTTGGTCTTGGTCTCTCACCGAGTCTGTAAGTTTCATGGAATCAGAGGATTTATTATATTCATTGTCATATCTCCTAAACTTAGCAGTGTCAAACTCAAGAAAGTTGCTTAAAAAATGTCACTGGAAAGAATGAAATTTCTTTGTATTTCTACCTTTATGATTCACTTAATAAAATATGCACTAAGATCTATTTCATGATCCTGTTTTGTTTAATTATGTCTGCTTTCCCCTGTACGGAGATCACATTATTTTAATGTATTACAGCTTTATAATACATTTTAATATCTAATAAGGCACTCCCACACATTACTCCCATTTTCTCATCTGTTTAGTCTGTTAAATGACCTTGAGAACAACAGGTTAGAATTTGTTAAACTCCTTATAAATGTCCTTTGGTCTTTTAATGATATTACATTAGATCTGAGCGGAAATTATATCATCCGAAAGTAACAATTTAATTTCTTCCTCTGAAATTTTTATAGTTCTCATTTCTGTTGCTTGGACTTCTGCACTGGCTAGAACTTTGGGGAGTAATAAATACAGTGCTGACAGCAGCTATCTCTGGGAATGTCTCTTATTATCTTTTTTTTTCCTCTTATTATCTTATGGGGTACAAAATACTTAAGAAAGACTAATTTAGAGTAGTACTGCATTAAATACTAAAACTATTTATAGGAAGGAAAAGGAGCCTAATATATCTACATCTTGATTTATCCCAAGGGTTCTGAAATTTCTTACAGAACATAAAGTCATGACTTAACATTCCAAACATCTAAGAGCTGGAGTCAGACAAGATGGCAGCCAAGCAAAGATGCTGGTCTCGCCTCCTCCAGATATTCCAGCTAAACCACAATAAAACAAAAGAACAAAATCCAGGAGGGAAAAAACAGATGATTACAGTATACACCCTGAACATTGGTCTGACAAAAAAAAGGTAGGAAAAGCTTTAAGTGAATGTTGCCTATAGTGATGACAGGGTAGTACAAATCACAGGAGGATAGGCAGCTGCTTGGAAGACCCCCTGACAGCTGTTGACTTGGGCACACACCTGAGCCCCAGCTCTTCACAGGACAAGGGCATGTGAATTGACATGCAATACAGAGGGTGCACTGTTGAGGAACTACAGGAGTGGGGGTTAAGAGTGAACACTACTGGCATGAGTCTGAGCCTTTCAATGTAGAACAGCTGGAGACTGATCAGCAAGGAGAAGGTCAGAAACCCTGGGTGTGTCCTCATAGAGGAGGCTACTACTAAAGCCAGGCTGAGATATTCAACACACTTGCTGTCCCCAACCACAGGGCTAAAACCAAAACAAAGGAACACTTGAATAAACTAGAGCTCAAGGGCCTGTCAATAACAGGTGCAAACACCCCAGGATAAGGCTCATGGGAGGAAAAGAGAACAACTCTGAGCCTGTGGCCCCATATAAACCATAGTCCAGTACTCAATGCCACATCTAGTACTTATTTTTTTAAAGACTTATTTATTTATGCATATAAGAGCGGGGGTACAGGCCAGAGGTGTGGGGGGTGAGAGGATTCACCAGAGAAAGAGTGGGGAGCAGAACAGGCAGACTGACTGAAATACACTGCTGAGGAGAGCAGTGGGCAAGTCAGGAGAGGTCTGCTGCACCATGTGGGTAGCTCCCTGGTCGGGAATCGATCTCCTGCTGCAGAGGCTGCGGATTGCTTCATAGGTTGCGTCTTAATCCTTGCGCCACCAGAGAGGCCCCCACATCTAGTACTTAAAAATAGCCTACAGTGGAAGTGGACACAAGACTAAGTCATACAACATCAATACACATTTTTGGGGGGTGGGTGGAGGGGCAAACAGGAGCAAAATTCAAAACATAGCAATTTTTAGGAATTACTATTCTTATTTTCAAATGTCAACATTCTTGGTCTAAGGAACTTGTATGAAGTTTTGCTGCTTATAGATGATACAGCTATGACTCACACCCCAGTTGAATAAACTCTAAACCCACCATCTACCTTATTGCCTAAAAAATTGTTAATACTCTGCCTAAAAGTATAATCAGCAATAGGCCTCAATGCGTCTTGTTTAAATTTGACAATTGACCATTCCCTCCTTCCTGAAACAGTCGTCCTTGACTTTCATGGTACCCTTCCCCCCATTCCACTCCTGGACTCTTATCTTACAGGTCCCTCTTGTGCTTTCACTGGCCCCAGGTCTTCTCTTGAGCTTTGTGTGGTTGGAAGTGTTTCTCTTCTCCATAATCCTTCATTCCCCACTGTTCTCAGATGATGACTTTAAACCCTTGCTCCTGACCTCTCTGCCAAACACCAGACTCATGTTTCCAATAGTCAGCTTGAAATCTCCCTTGACATGTCTAATAAGTTTCTCAAACTCAACATACCGGTACCACTCAAGGTTCTTATCAAAAGTAAGCAAAATCCTATCCTGATAATTCAAGCAGATTGGGTGGCTGGAAAACTTTCCAGGAGAACAAGAGGACCAGACTTGATACCAGACACCAGAGCCTACATTGTTGGTGTAGAATTGCTGCCACCGCTGCCTCTAAAACCTGGATGAGGCTGCTGATTCCATGGGCAGGATGGATGCCAGTATGGAGTTTCACAGTGTGTCTCCTGGAGTCAGGATCACAAGCTGCACCCCAACTACAAGGGCTAGTGGTAAAGCACATTTCACACTCCTACCTTGGAGAAACACGGATTCAGAAATTAGGGGGTATCTTCAGACATAGAAAGACTGTTCAGTGGGGCTGAGTAGCTAAAAAGGACAGCAAATATCCACCACATTGGCCAAGAAGAACTTTTTATTCTCCAAACCCCCTATCAACCTAAGTGTTCATCCACTGCTGTTAGAACACAGAGGATTTTAGTGCAGTGAAACTACTCGTATGATGCAAAACGAGGAATGCTTGTCATTATACATTTGTCCAAACACATAGGAAATATAACACGAAGAGTGAAGCTTAACGTAAGCTCTGGATTCTGAGTGATAATGTGTCAGTGTAGGTTCATTAACTGCAGTAAATGAACCACTCTGGTGAGAGATGCTGATAATAGGGGAGACTGCGTATATGAGAGCAGGTAAATGGAATTCTCTGTACTTTCTGTTCAATTTTTCTATGGATCTAAAACCGTTTTCTAAACTATTTTTCCTTTTTTTTTAAAGATTTATTTATTTATGCACACAAGAGGTGGTGTACAGGCCAGAGATGCGGGGCGGGGGAGGGGGTAAGAGGATTCACCAGAAACAGAGTGGGGAACAGAACAGGCAGATTGACCAAAGTACACTGCTGAGGGGAGCAGCGGGTGAGCCAGGAGAGGTCTGCTGAGCCATGTGGGTAGCTCCCTGGCCGGCCGGGGATCAAACTCGTGCTGTAGAGGCTGCCGGTTGCTTCATAATGAGGTGCTTAACCCCTTGCGCCACCAGGGAGGCTCTAAACTATTTTTCTAAGAAAGAAACAAAGGATGATGAATGAGAAAAAGTCTAAGACTTGGTGGGGAAACCTCCAAGAATATGTCATCAAGCTGCGGTAAAGACTTAAGGGTCACAGTACTGAGATGGATGCATAGGGAGAGAAGAGACACAGGAGTCAAGAAATGAAGGGAATAAATCAGAACCTCAGGGATAAAATCATATTGGGACACACACAAAACGAGAGGCAGTAGGCCCGCAAGTCAATGAAAGATAAAGACAGAGACCGATCTCCAGGAAAGAGGGACAACCTGGCTGAGCATCCCAGGGCATAACACCCCAATATGTGACAGTGACAACATCTTCCCCCGCCATCCTCCCCCACTGTGCCCCCCCTCCCTGCTAGGGATTGCCTGCTACCCTTGAAGCTTAGTCCTCTACCCTTGGAGAAGAGGAATCAACAACACACACTTGAAATTGAGGAAGAAATAAATCTTTTTATTGCTGCAGTCCCTCCATATTAATTAAGCTATGAGGTAACTGCAAGTATCTCCATAAATTGCATGCTCATCTTCTTCCAGCCACTCTTAATGACTACAATTGGCACATTAAAAAGGCAAGGCAATCAACTTGCATTCATTTCCCTATTTTTCTTTGGTCAGCAGCTATAGAAGCTGGATGTCTCTTCTCAGGAAGCTGGGGGAGAGGCTTATTAAGGAACGTACAAATCCTAAGAACACTACCCCCATGAATTTCTTATAGAGTTGTGTAAATTACCTACTGGCAGGTAAAATCCTCTCTGGGTTCTCGGTTCCCTTGGTCATGGTGCAGGTTTAAATCACTGTCAAGTTCATTCTTTACTAACTGACCCCCATCCCTGTCCGTACATCATTCCTTATCCTGATGTGCTCAGGCAATGCAGACCAGAGTCAACAGCATTTTAATCAAAGAAACAGGAGAGTAGCAGCATGTTGTGTGTCTGTGAGGGGGTTATCGCACAGGCGGTCTGTTTTGGGAACAGGGCTGCTGTCCTAGGGATAAGGCACACTCTGAGGGTGGCTTGAGGGGTCCAAAGGAGAGAGGGTGCTGTCCCCAAAGAGGTAGCTCTAGGCAAGTCCATAAGGCAAATCATGAATGTCCCTCTGCCATTCTGTATAACAAAGATGAAAAATTTAACAAGGAAAAAAGGGTGAATCCAAGAACAAGAGAGAAATGGAGAATACTCATTTCATGCTGCAAGTTATACCCCTTTTATCTCCCAAAATCTCATTAGTTGAGATGGATGGCCTCTGGGTAAATGAAATTGAAGGATGGGCCTTGCTTCTACTAAGAAACCAGCTGCTTTTTTTTTTCAGTTATTATATTAGCATTGGCATCTTTATTCCCCATCCATTCCACATCATGGGGGGTTAACCCTTTGGTGGAGTCTTGAATTCAGTCCAGAGAGCAAGTCTACAGCACTGGGTACTGGAAAAGAACAGAAATGAGTTGCTGGGGGCTCCTCCATCATAACTGAGATATTCTCTCCAGAGGTAAAGTTATTAAAGTTTGATGTACTTGACCATTTGAGAGAAAAAAGAAATGTGATTCTGCCTCTTGAAGCAGGAACAAATCAGCACCTCCCACAGTCATGATAGGCTTTCCCTGGGAGGAAGAAAGACAATCATGGAAAGAAACTCAGCAGCGTGGGTGAGAAAAGATGACTCAGCTATTGTGTTTTCTGTATTTTGTTAAGAAATCTATCGCTCTGCAGATGGAGCTGATGTAGTCGTGCTATGGAAAGTCGAGCAAGCCCTCAGCCCACAGCACTGGAGGTTATCACCACCTCCAGCCCTCGCTCAGTGCCTTCAGATGTCATGCACTTCCCATGTTACAGATAAGTAACCTGCACTCTGAGAGATCACGTTACTCACTTACAATAACATAAGTAGTGTTCTTCCTACTAAACTACCTAACTACCCTTACTGAGACCTAGGCTGAAAGGCTGGTTATATAAACTGAACTCTAAACCCAAGAAGCCCAGGACTTTCTCACTAATTTCATTCTCAGCAGGGAGCTAAGGACCTAGTCGCAAGGAATGTTTTACATATCACAAGAAATAAAATGTGCAATAACTTACATGATAATGAGCAGGACATATAATTCCAGGATGGTATGAACTAGTAACAGCAATTGAGAATAATTACAGAAAATAGAAGAGAGTATAAGAAAGTCTATGCAATTGGGGCACTCTTCAGATTCCAGCAAGACTCTATTTCTAGAAATAAAAACTCTAAACCTTCCCATAGCTTCAATAGTTGGCCAACACAGGGAAGCCCCCCCACCACACCATGGACAATGCACGATGTTTTGGCAGAAGTCTCACAGACCATGTGGGAAGAAGTAAGCTTCTTTCAAAATGGAGTGGACACAGGGGCTTTCCTGGTGGTGCAAGGGGTTAAGATGCAACCTATGATGCTGTCCACAGCCACTGGAGCACAAGTTCCATCCTTGGCCAGGGAGCTACCCACATGGCATGGCAGACCTCTCCTGACTCGCCTGCTGTTCCCCTCAGCAGTGTATTTCAGTCAATCCACCTGTTCTGTTCCCCACTGCCTCTGGTGAATCCTCTCACCCCCCACACCTCTGGCCTGTACCCCAGTTCTTGTATGCATAAATAAATAAATATTTTTAAAAATGGAGTGGAGGGGCCTCCCCGGTGGTGCAGCAGTTGAGCGCTGGGTTGCGAAGCTGCCCGCAGCCTCTGCAGTGCCGGTTCGATCCCCGGCTGCTCCCCGGCCACAGGAGGAGGGTCCCACATGGCGCGCAGACCTCTCCTGCTGCCCGCTGCTCCCCTCAGCAGTGTACTTCGGTCCTTCTGCCTGCCCTGCTCCCCGCTCTGGCTCTGGTGAATTCTCTCACCCTCCTGTGCTTCTGACTGTACCCAGTGCATGTATAAACAAAAACAAACAAACAAACAAACAAATAAATAAATAAATAAAACATGCCTCTATAAAAAAAAAAATGGAGTGGACACAGAAGCTATATAAATATTAAACTCTAGGCAATTTCAGAACACTCAGTCACCTCTGCAATGATTCTAAGGTCAGAAGAGAAAAAGCACAAGAACAGTCGGGAAACAAAAGAGAGGGAACAAAAGAACGTAGATGACAAAGGAGGAGAAATACATTCAGTGAGCCCTGAGTCCCACCTGCTTGAGCATAAGCTAGTTAAGCATAAGCATAACTAGCAAAGCTAGTTACTTAAAGATGCATTGTTCCGTTTCTCATATATTCACTTATGTTTGTCGCATATTTAACAGTAATGGTGACAGCAGGATAAATGGAATATGGTAATTTCTCATACTAAGTAGGTGTTCATTCTCAATGAACAACCTCTGCCATCTTTAATTAGAGAGTAAGGGACGACAAGGGCAGACAGATGACTTAGCACACTGGTTCATGATCTCGAACCTCATTTTATTTTCCTTTTTAATCCCTACACCTGCTCCTTGGGTCTTCTCCTAAGATACCCTCTCTATACATCTTCTTGAATACATATATTGTTAAGAAAGTGCGGTTCTGTAGATAGGTGATAGATTTAATTTTTAAATCCTTTTGTATAATATTATTTTTTTCTGGTTTCTTCTTTATTTTGCTTTTTTCACTCAGCACTGTGTTTTTAAGGTCTTTCTGCCTTACATAGCATTACTCCACTGTCTCTGAATATGCACAGTATTCCACAGAAGGCATTTTCTTTCCACTCTCCTTCTCCCTCGTGATGGGCAATTAGACCACCCAATTCTGCAAGTATTCTCATACAGGTGTTCACTGAACCTCTGAGTTTTTCTGAAGCAAATAAATACCCAGGAGTGGAATTTGGGATCTCAGAGTTTTGCTTGTGTATTTGCAAGGAGTCCTGCTAGAGCACTTTCTAACTCACTCTAGCAACTTGCACTAGAAAACTTCCAGTTTCCTTACATCCTCATCCATTCTTTATATTCTGCAACTTGCCCACATTTTACTAACACACACAGTTGAGTGGTATCATAATTTCAATTTGCTGAATTGAGTACTAATTAGAATGATCTTTTCTTCCCATGCATGTCAGCCAAATAATATGTGTTCTTCTTTGAATTGTCTGATCTTTAAATCAGCTATTTTTTTCTAAGAGTTTCTTTACATTCTGGATATTAGCACCTTGTCAGTTTTAAGCACTGTGAACATTTTCTCCCAATCTATTGCCTGCCTTTTAACTTTCTAGGGTGTCTTCTGTCTTCTTCCTAAAGATCTGGGTTTAAAAAAAAAACTTCAACTACTGTATAATTATATTTTAAAGCAAGATGGATCCTGACAATTGCATGAGGGTTTGGTGTCCATAGAGATCAGACAAGATAACTAATTGCAGAGTATGTTTCTAACTAAATCATGCCTGCTTGGCTGCCACATTTGAGAAACATTATGGCACGTCACTTAATTCACTTAATTTTATGACTGATGCTTGTCTGACTCCATTTCACCTTAATAGACTATCCTGAAACTACAGATAAAGTAAATCCATAGGTTATTGGCCACCTCATCATTAAAAAGAAATCGAAAGCAAAATTATTTGACACAATAAACTGTTATTTCAAGCTGCTAAATTTGGAGCAATCTGTCACCAGCAGAGGATAACTACTCCAAGGGACCTAAGAAATAAGTGACATGCCCAAGGCCACCAGTAGATTAGCCATAGAGCAGGACAGTCAAGACCTGTCACCCCCAGTGCCCTCTCACCTCTCCCAACTACCTCAGTTGAAGGTCCCCAATCCCCACCCTATAGAAAACATTTCCTCTCATGAAGGTATAAGATCTTCTCCAAGCTGAAGAAAAATAAAGTTAATAATAATACACAGTAGGATCAGAAATAAGGGAGAAGATTGGGGGTGAGGAGGCAGGAGTCAAAAAATGGGGGGCACTGCTTTCCCATCATATTGCATTTTCTGAGGTTGAAGCTGAGTCTCAGGAGACAAAACAGATGGAAAATCATTAGAATAACATATTCAAAATGCAGCAAAGAGGAGCCATGTCTGTGACTGTGGAACAATGACTGGCCACTAATGAATTTAATTATTCAAAGCAACTCACCGCTTGATGGAAGGCCAGCATTCTTAGAAAACTTGTTTTCTGATTACATCTCAATCTCCAGATCCTTGAAATATAGTGTATATTTATTGCAGACCCATTAGTCAGGCCTCAATGAGATCTAAAGCTAACAACATTTCGTACTGGTTTAATTTGCCAGGGTCTTAAAAAGAATAATTTTATTAGATATTCCATTTCTAAGTCACATGATAGAGCTTATTTGCAATAGCCGAAGGCAGCTAGATGCAACTGGAAGCAGATAAAAAAGCCTTTGCAAGCTATCTATTACCATGAGCATTTCTTTCATTGTATGCACATTAAGAGGTACAAGCCAGTAGGGTCTTTACAGAACACAACATTACCATGTGGTCATTTTTTAGAGGAGATAAGCTAGTAACCAGGACTATTTGGACAATATAAATTCACATCTGTGTAATGTCTGCCTAGAAATTATTGATTTTGCCTTCCTCGAATAGCCTATTAAAAGGAAACATTTTTCTAATGCCTTCCAGGGGGCCTGCAGGAAATCATTACTGGTGGGGACTGTTGTTTTATGGGTCTTTGGAAGGGGAGCTTTAAACAGGAAAATGAAATGTGAAAAGGAAGGATGTGAGATGCAAATCCTCCCTGGGAGCTGGCTTTAATTCATCACCAGTCCTCTTGGTTCTTTCTCCAGGCAATTAGCCCAGGGTGTCAGTCTGGGATCCCTCCTTTGAATGACTCCTCCTTCTGCAAGAAATTTTTACAGAGTCAAATGCAAGATTTAATTCCTCCTCACCTCTGCTCCTTTCTACTCTACCCTTTCTACCTCTCTCCAAAAGTCCTCTTTGTCCACTACCAGTTTCTCACCAGGGTTCCTGCCCCCAGGATTATGCTGCAACAAGACACACACTGGGTCAGGCTGCAGCACAATCAGGGCATGTCCACAATCAAAGAAACCTCAGGTGCAGACTCTGTCACCACATAGGACAGGGAGGTAAGACAGAGTGAGTCCAAAGGTGTCAGAATGGTCCTGTGGGCACTGCAGAGCTTTCCCATGGCAGGGGCATCCCCCTGCGACCTTTCCAAACTTTCAAACATGAAAACACAGCCCTAGCGAGATGGTGTTGATGGCAGAAGGGAGGTGTTGATAACAGAAGCAGTTCATTTCTTGGACACTTGCTGTGAGCACTTGCTTCCCTATTTGCTCCTTAGAAATCTGGAAGGCAGGGCCTCCCTGGTGGCGCAAGAGGTTAAATCTCAGTGCTATCAAGCTGTCGCCAGCCATTGCATCTTGAATTCGATCCCCAGTCAGGGAGCTGACCCACATGGCGCAGCAGACCTCTTCTGCCTCACCCACTGTTCCTCTCAGCAGTGTATTTCAGTAGATCCACCTATTCTGCTCCCAACTTTGTCTCTGGTGAATCCTCTCAACTCCCCTCCCACATCTCTGGCCTAGCACCCCAGTTCTTATATGCATAAATAAATAAAAGTAAATATTTTTAAAAAGAAGAAGAAATCTGGAAGGCAGGCACTATTACCTCCAGTTTAGTAATGACAGTACGCTTCTCCTTCCATTGCACACTTATGACTAGCTGGATTGGGATTCAAATACCAGTCCCGTGGATCCCCAGCCCTAGCTCTGAGCCACTGACCTCCTCCCAGAGGTCATACTTGATCTGCTTTGCTTTGGCTCACAGTCAGGTTCACCTAAGTGTAGTCATCCTTTGGGACCCTGAGAGCTGCATGGGAGCGGAGTGCTGTCTCTCAGTGAGCCCTCTCGGTAAGCTGGAGGCACAGCTAGACGGAATGTATTTCATTCAATATTTGATCTGACAGCACCTACTCTGTGCCAGAGGCACTGTGCGGCGGGATGTGCCATGGAAATAAGGATCAGGAAAGGAGGGCCAAGGGAAGATGGACAATAAACCACTTTTCACAAAAGTGAAGGCATAACGCAAACTGGGATCGAGTTATGGAAGACAAGTGTTGAAGGCCACAAGAGACAGTAACAGTGATGGCCAGAGAGGCCTCGCTGAGAACTGAAGCATGAGCAGGAGTTAGGAGTTAATGAGGAAGCGAAGGAGGAAGGGAACAGCAGTTGTGACAGCCCTGAGGAAGACAGGAAATGAGAGTATTTGAGGAAGTGAAAGAAATCCATGTGGTTGACTCAGAATGGGAAAATGGCAACCAGTGTGGCTGGAGAGAGCGGAAGGAGGGTCACAGGGGTCCTATGTTATGCTGCTTGGTATAATAGGAAGTCAGAGAAATGTTCTGGTGCAGGAAAGATTGTCACTGGGTGCTCGCAGAGCTGAAGTTCACTAAGAAGCTATTTCATGCAGTAACACCAGAGAGACCTATGGGACTTTGGGCTGGGGGAGGGGGTGGAAATGGAGCCATCTAAAGAGGTTACATATGTGCTGGGGAGATTCCTACCTTACTTGGTTACATGGAAGGCAGGGAAGTGTATTTATTAGTTTCCCTAGAGCTGCAATAACAAATTACCACAAACCTGGTAGCTTAAAACAACAGCAAAAATGTCTTCTTTTCTAGTTCTGGAGGCTAGAAGTGAAAAACCAAGGTGTTGGAAGGACTGTGCTCCCTCCAAAGGTTCCAGGGAAGGATCCTTCCTCTTCTTAGCTCCTGGAGCTCCCAGTAATCCTTGGTGTGTAGATGTATCGTTCCTTTCTCTGTCTCCATTTTTCAACATCCTTCCCAACGGTCTCCTCTGCATCTCTGTGTTCAAATCTCCCTCTCTTTTCCTTTATAAAGATGACAGGGTTGGATTTAGGGCCACCCTAATCCATGATGACCTCATCTCAACTGGGTAAAATCAGCAAAGACACTATTTCCAAGAACAGATCATAGTCACAGGGAGTGGGTGGTAACACTTGAGCATAGCTTTCAGGAGGTCACAATTCAACCCCCTGCAGAAAGTAAATGTTAATATAAATTCTGAGTTTCTGTCAAGAGCAACTTTGTCAATGGTGGAGCTGAATTTACTAAATGAAATAGAAGCAAGTCTGGGTTCAAGTTTGGGGCATGTTACCACTGAGCTCAGCTGTCAGAGTAATAGCTGATATTCAGGTATGAAGCAAAGGAAGGAAGTTTGAACTACAGATAAATATTTAAATTCAAGTGAGTCGATGAGATTGCTTAAGTAAAGTATATTATACTGCAATATTATCAGCAAAAAATATTTTCTAATCAGTTTTATACTTGAGAAAATATGCCTGTTGAATAAAAGAAGAAATGTGCAGAATTGTGTATACTCTAGGTGGTCAATTAGAAATATATGACTATAAACATGCAAGCAACTTCATTTTGATATATAAGAAAGGAAATTAACAAATATTGATAGTGACTCTTGCCTGGTCACTTTTGTTTCCTATTTTATGTACTTTAGGTTTTTTTCCCAAATTATTTACAGTGAGGTTTTTTTAACAAAAATAAATACATAAATAAATAAATAAGCTGTATTCAGAAATTGAGTGTGGCTGGAATATGGGGTATGGAAAAAGACTAAAAAAATGATAAAGCTAAATGACTGAGCCTGATCTAATTTGCCAAGCAAAGCAACTTATTTTTCATTCTATGTGCAACAGGGGATTCTAAAAGCCTTAAAAAATGGAAGCAAAATGATTATAACATGGAACTTAGAGCTATTTTTCTGACTGCAGTAGTAATATATTCTCATTATGGAAAAAAGAGATCTAAAGAAAATTACATATTTGACTCTTATCATTTTTCAGTATGTCCTTCCAATCCTATTTTTTATACATATTTTGCATGGATCAGATCAAATTTTAGACAGCTTCCATTTTAAAATTTGCCATAATGATAAACCTTCCATTATGAATTTGAAAATCCTTCAAAGCATAATCGCAGTAACTAGATAAATGATGACACCACACACATAATATCATTTACATAACTATTAGCCTAGACTTAACTGTCATTTACATTTTTAACAAAAATTTTACATAATGCTGCAATAAACACCTTTGTCCATACATTTCTACCAAAACTCTCACTAAGCCCCAAGCACTCGAGTCACTCACTAAATGTTAAGGAAACAAACTTGAATACAGCCTCTCCTTTTCCACCTTGTAGTAATGTGCCTAGCTGTTAATCTGCAATGCTGACATCTTCCCAGTAGAGGGAACTCTCTGCATATTTAAGTCTTTGGAGCCCGCTAAACAGCAAACTGGCGTACTCGCCATGCAAGTGCTTTCTCAGGCCAGCGTTGCAAGTGAGGACCTCACATTCCAGGTAGCCTGTTCCCCTAGAACTGTGTTGTTCTGCTAACAAGCCATAGCTCTTTTGACTCTAGACGGCCATCCTCAACTTTGTCCTGCACTACAGATGCCCAGATGCACTGAGAGCCAGCAGGAAGCCCTCAAGAGCCCTCTGTAGTGTCCTCTCCATAGACACTTAAGCTTTCTGGAAACACAAGTTAACACTATTTTTGATCCTCAGTGCTTAGGTGCCTGGTACATATTGGGCATGGAAGAAATACTGTCGTCTTCTGAACCACTGAACAAAGATAACCTGACAGAAACAACCTCCTTTTATTTCCTGAAGTAACATCTTCCCACAGGATTAACCCTGACACTCATTCTGCCCCTGACAAAAGGCAACTTCCTTTCTGCAGCCTCATTTCCTCAGCTCTTATCATGGGCAACTCCACCTGCCCTGGGCAGGGTGAAAAAGAAGTCAGTCAGCTTGTGATTAGCCATTGAGGTGACCCCACGTTCCTGTAGCCTGAGGACTTCTTTTATGATACAAAAGTCAAGGAGGTAACAAAATCATCTAGAAGTATCTTTTTAGTACAGATCTTTCTCCAATATTCTCCCTCCACCCCTTACCACATTTTATTATTTTTTTAAAGATTTATTTATTGGGCCTCCCCTGGTGGAGCAGTGGTTGAGCACTGGGTTGCAAGGCTGCCCGTAGCCTCTGCAGCGCCGGTTCGTTCCCCAGCCACCTGCGAGGGCCCCACCAAAAAAAAAGAAAAGACTTATTTATTTATACAGGGTACAGGCCAGAGGCACAGAAGGGTAAGAGGCTTCACCAGAGACAGAGTGGGGAACAGAACAGGCAGATTGACTGAAATACATTGCTGAGGGGCGCAGCGGGTAAGACAGGAGAGGTCTGCCACGCCATGTGGGTATCTCCCTGCAGGCCAGGAATTGAGCCCGCACTGCAGAGGCTGCGAACAGCTTCACAGCACTAGGCTCAACCCGCTGCGCCACCTGGGAGGCCCCCGGTTTACCACATTTTAAGAAACAAAGATCTCTCTGATACACAGACCAATGAGGCTTGCTTAGAGTATTTAAAAGTCCTGCAGGTGATTCTTTCTTTCTTTCTCTCTCTCTCTCTCTCTCTCTCTTTCATGCGCACTCATGTGTGCGCGCGCGCGCGCGCACACACACACACACACACACACACACACAACCTGCCCCATCCCTGGATGGTGACCACCATCACTACAGACCATTGTTCTAATCCTAGGAGGCCCATCAAAATCACCCAGGGAGGTGTTTTAAAATTTTGTTGATGCCAAGACCAAAACTCAGACAAATCAGAATCTCTCAGAGCAAAGCTTGAACCTCAGGGATGCCACTGTGCAGCCAAAACTGAAATCCACTTCTGTAGACAACTGGAGAAACCTGTCCCCCAGTTCTTGTACGCATAAATAAATAAACCTTAAATTAAAAAGAAAAGAGTGAACACAGCCCCTGCCCACAGTACCTTGCAACTTAAAGAGATTAGCACAGAATTCCTAAGCTGATGCCCAGATAACTATGCACACAGTGCAGGCTAGTGTGAAATGCATCGGTCCTGGCTTAAGAGTGGTCTTAGATTTGTCATGTGATATGACACATGACATATCAGGTTTCTGAGACTCAGTCTCTTCATCTGTGAAATAGAGGTATCTCTATCTAAAGATGGTGAACTGGTCAAATAATGGAGTAAAAGTTATTTCTAAACTGGAAGTGATTATGCAATTGGAAATGATTACTAACAGGGAAATACCAGACGAATATTTTTACATGATTTTCAAAGTTATTTTTAAGTTTATTTCAATCCTGAAATTGACTCAATATTTACCATGGCATCTGTCAGAAAATTCCTATTTTGTCAGTGTTTTGAGTCTATTGTCAAACTGTCAAAGTCTTCTCTATTCTCTTTCTTACTCAGTGAACTATTTCTGAGTAGGGATCTGCTCTTGACTTCACAAAGCATGCCAGTTGGGGACAGCAAACTGCATGCAGAGTTGCCAGCTTAAAGAATTCTAATCACATAGACATACCACAGAGACTGCAGGCTGGCACTGTCTTAAATAAAGTCGACTAGATTTAATATTGAGCTGCACCATTACCCTAGACCCTAAGGAAACCAGCACTGCAAACAGTTACAGATTCATACAGATTTTTATCCCTAAATTGTTACTACTTGTAGGTAACTATTTTTGGACCTGGCTTTCTGTAGTGGCAGATGGATAAAATTATGTAAACTATGCAAGTGTCATGAAAAGACAGAAGGTAACTGGTTATAGTCTGAAATATGGGCAGTAAAATATGGGCTTGGTGTGAATGGAATAAGTTTCTGATAACAGAATTACATATTTGTCATAGCCCTACCATGAAGAAAATGACCCCTCACCCCTATCACCTTTAAAGCCCCAGCTCATGTTGTATTTATAAGGAAGAAAAAAGAATGAGTGGTTATAGAATTATCTAGATTTGAAGTAGAAAAGGCATATAAGATTGAGAAGTTCTGCTTTTCAATTATGTTTAAGCTTTGTTCTCCTTATAGTTTATTTAGATACTGATTTGTTTGCTTGTTTGTAGAAATATACTCAGCCAGAAACATTCGACTTTCCATTGCTGTAATTAAACAAAGTAAGTCCATTTGGAAAACAAAATAAACTCTATCCTTGAAAGCTAATTGAGTCGACTATTACTACTGAGATATAATGTTGGCATATAAATAAGATTGAACCCAAATGTCAAGAAATAACAGGCAATAAAATTAAAACTTTCAACTCTAATGAATAAATTGGCAAGATAAAAATTCAAGTGTTCCTATTTTACATTGACACATTTTACTTAGCATCACAGTGCAGACGTAGTATATGCTGAAGGCATCTCCCTCCCTAAGTAGAATGGAGTCTCTGAGGTCAAGAGATGACATTCATCTTTCTATCCTTTACAGCTCCTTGTGCAGTCACTCTTGTTCAAAGGCTTTACTTTACAATTTCCTGGTAAATTTTTAGAAATAAAATTAAAATTGTACCATACCCACACCTTACTCTACCTACAGGGCCCAGGCATAGGTATTTTGTAAGTTTCCCACCAAAGTCTCAGTTTCTGAGAACAGGCGTTCAGCCATTTTCTCCACTGACTTTCCAGAAAGCAGAGAGTGGGGAAGAGCAGTGTCTGCAGGGCAGGAAATTGGGATTGTAGTCTGGGCTCAAAGACTGGGTAGCAAAGGGGCTCTTGGAAGACCAGAATTTCACAACAACCCCTCTCCATATCTCTGAATTTGTGGGGTTGGCCAAAGTAATATACATTTTGACCTCTTTGAGTTCTCAACTTTCATTATTCTGTTCCATAAATCAGCCTTTTTCCAAATTCAGATTTGTCTTTCCTTAATGAGTCTGATTTAGGAGAATGTGGACTAGACTTTGAACTCCCTGGGTCAGAGACTCCATTTTAGCCAAGTCTGCATCTCAGTGCCTGGTACGGAGCTGATCCAATAAATATTAGATGGCTGGAGGGGTTATTGTGTGTCTGATATTTATAGCAAAAAGAAATCTGAGAAAGTCTGAATCTTTCTCTATGCTACAGATGAGCAGAGTGGTCTTGGGGCCTGCCCTCACAGGTGCTATGGATGAATGCACCAAGTAGTCGAATATAACCCCACGCACTGTGTCTTCTTTCCATCTTTTACCCAGCCATACATAAGCAGGCTCTCTTCAGCACATACCACACTTTGCCTTCCATATTGCAACTTAGAAGGCAGACAGAAATGGTCTGTTAAACAAAGTCCCACCCCTGCAATTAGAAGATAGGGATTTGGAGACCTAAACCAATTGCTTTCGGTGAGTAACCTTAAATGAGTGATTTAATCTTTTCACTTTCTGTTGTATAAATGTCTTGAATTTGAATCTGTTGGATTTTTGCTGTTGTTGTTTAATTCTAAAGCTAAGGGTTTACAATGTTGAGAACAAGCAGGACAAACTAACCAACAATTTTCTTATTGTCCAACAACTAATATTCTGTGAGGCTCAAAGACTAAATAGGAGAAAACTGGTAACATTAAGATGAGTTCTAACATTAAGATGAGGCAAATATAGAGGAATGTCAGGAAGTCATTCCTGAGACTCTTTCGCATGAGGAAGCTGGAACTTGGCGGATCCTTCTCTGCCCTGGATGACTAGGTGCTTGGGAGTGGAGCGGACTGTCCTGTTCTACACACTTTCGCCACATTTGTTCCTTGAGGGAAGACAGAACCTATGCCTGAAAATAAAGCTTCTTTTAATTTCTGAATTCTCTGATTCTAAATAACAATCAGCAAAAATAAAGCTTTGGGAATAACATCTTTCAGAGTCAACTTTAACACTTAAATTTATAATTCAGTAAAAAATATTCTAAAGTGTGTCAAGAATAAACTCTGCTTTATTTTAAAGATAAGTGGTTAAATTGAATATATTTGGGTACAGTAATTACTTGACATGAAAAGGTAGTTATATCACAGTGGACAACAACAACAAAAAACTCATCTTAATAAAAATCACAAGAAGATTTTTTTATCTGATCATTTAAGTGTTAAAAATTCTGAGAATGTTATATACTGAACAAGTTCAGTACTACCTTATACTTTAATCCTGCTTAGAAATAATCCTTTTTAAAAATGCTTGTTAAATAATTTTGTAGGCATCATTTTAACCAGATTTGGCAATATATATGTTCTTTCTGTTAAGAAAAAATTTTCAAATTAAATAAACTAATTTTAAAAATCAGAGCCCTCAAATATAAATTTTAATATTAACTTTTGAATCCACTGGTATTTTTTTCTTGCTATTTGACAAATATTGTAGCATCCACCAAACATTCTTGTGTCAAAAAATCTTCCTTTTTCACCCAAAGGACACAGAAACATCAATTCCAAAGAACACCTGCACCCCTATGTTTATAGCAGCACTGTTTACAATAGCTAAGCTTTGGAAACAACCCAAATGCCCAAAAATAGATGACTGGATCAAGAAGATGTGGTACATATATACCATGGAATATTACTCAGCATTCAAAAAAGATAAACACATGCAATTTGCTGCAACATGGATGGCGCTGGAAGGGATCATGCTCAGCGAAATAAGCCAAAAAGAAAAAGAAAAATACCGGATGGTCTCACTCATAGCAGGAATCTAGAAAACTTAAATAAGGGACCAGGAAAATGAATAACTATAAGAAAGTGAAAATCAAAATCAACAAAAAACTATGAACCAGAGACACTTTTAGGGGGGCGGGGGCGGGAGGGGAGGGATTGGGGTCAGAATGGGGGGCTGCAATTGTATGGGGAATATAACAATAAAATTTATAAAAAAAAAAAAAAGAAATTTTAAATACCAAAAAAAAAAAATAAAAAAAATAAAGTGAACTGCTAAGAAAAAAAAAAAAAACAAAAAATCTTCCTTTTTCAATGTGTTTATTTTGGAAGTGTGTATGTTTTCCTTATGATAAAACTGAAAAATATTATTTATTCACTAGATATGAAGTACAAAACCATTTTGGTGCAATATTCTGGACTTTTTGATGCTAAAAAGCATTAAATTCAGTTTGTAATTTTTTATATATTAACTTTTGAAGCCAACATTTATTTCTTTTAAAAAATGTTGAGGAGTCTTTAAAATGTGTAGAAGGCCAAGGATGTCTGGGTTTTGCATGATTTTCCAGTAAAGTAGTGACTGTTGTTTCCTCCATTGCTAAAGCCTCAGAAGGATGGAAGCAATTCTATGCCTCAAAGATTACTTATGTACAAAAGCTGATGTCTTGTTTACTCCATACAGCTACATCAAAGAAAAACACATCTTTGCAAGGGAGAAAGGTATATGATCAGCGAACAATCCATCAAAGCCTTGCCCAGCAACAACATGAATACTGCAGCATAGAAGAAACAGAAGCACTCTTCTTGCATTATTCTCTGAAAGCAAGTTCTTTGAAAATTAGCCTGAAACCAGAGGACCATGGTGCAGCTCAGCTGGTATTCAATGAAGTTTCTTAGCAGAAATAGGCAGACACCCTATGCTCACCCTAGATCTGCCTTGAGGCAGAGGAAGTTTTTACTAACTGTCATGTATCTTTACTGAGGTCCAGGAAGAAGTCTTATTAATATTAAGACAGGACGAGACTACAGATTTGGTATTAGGACATACAGGAAGTGACGCATCAAATACAACACTCCAATTGCAAGCAAAGGCAATAGGGAAAATGATAGAAACATTAACAAAAAGGAGCTTCCAGGGAATTCAAAGAGTCTGGTTTCACACATTTGAGTGCCATTGATCAGCAGACCATCCTAGAGGGGCCATAAGTCGTTGAAGGTCAAGATGAAGTAATTAGTGTCCATATATCTATAAAGATATAAAATCTCACACAAAAATCTCACACTCTTAAACCAATAAATGTAGGATTTAAACTAGCAAAATGGGTTGCAGAATGGAAGCCAAGTTCTATGTCATTTATAAACTCAATAAATCCAGATTGAGGTATATATTTTTCTTACTTTGGTGCAGTCTTCCTTCTGCCCCAACTCCCTCATCCTCAGATCACTTGGGGAAGGAGAAATGGAGGGCCAGCAGTGATGTATCACTTGGAGACCCTTAGACTTACCACATGCCAGCAAGTTGTACATGATCTGCAGCCCTGTGACCTTTAGCAAATGCCTTACCCTACAATAAGGGAAGCAGCAGGTAAAAGACTGCACTACCCAGCTTTCAGAACAAAACACAGGATACAAAGCAATGTGGGTTTGTGGCCAAGTCACACTGAAACAGATCACCCTCACAGCCCTGGGCTATTTCCACCCACCCACCTCAGCACAGAGATATTAGAAGTAAATAGGAAAAATGAGCTCATCTAAAGAGGAACACATGTACTGTGGTATATGAACAGGTGAAGGCAGCAGCTCGCAAACCATGTAAATGCCCACTCATTACAGTCATACCCCTCCACCCCCACTCCCACATCTGATGACAGGGTTTGATCCAGACAGCATCCAGAAGTGGGAGGGGAGCCTCTAGCCACATAGGAATGTACCAGGGAAATACAATCTCTTTTGTTTTTGTCTTACTAACTCACAGCACCACCCAGATTAAAATGATCTGAGGAAGCAGCATGAAAAACTGTGTGTTCTAGAAAGACACACCTTCCAATTCCAGCTCTTCAGTTTATTTGCTGCAACACACTCCTTGAAACCTCATCAGTTTCCTAATCTATAAAATGAAAACAATGCTAACCTTATAGTGTCATTCTGGAGAGTTAGAGCTAATGTCTACAGTATAATTGAGGTTCCTGCAGCATTCCTCACAGCCAGAGGGCTCCATTGCCCTTAGCCCAGTGTCTACTCCCCCTGAAGTTTCTCCATATTGTGGCCCTGATCTTATTTGTTTCTGATTTTCCAGGGAAGACCACACCTCTGGTGCACTGTAAGTGAACATGGAAGAACTGTTGCTTTGGATTGTAGGAGGGCTCTATATTTAGTCTTTTGATATTCTGAGACAAGCTTTACTTTGAAATTTGTCTGACAATAGTCACATCTATGCTGGACACATTTTTAGCTCTGTGCCCTGAGGCCTGTGGAAAAACTCACAGCATTTTGTGCAACATTTTCATCATTGCAGACCAGGATAAGTGGTAACTGACTAGCTGAATGAATGAGCACATCTCTGGGAGACAGTTTTTGAAGATGATGTTGATAATCATTTAAGAAATAATTTCAACAATAATGTGGCTCAAATTACAAATAACAGTGGATTAAGAGATGTTTTACTTTATTGGAGGGATCTAATCAGCATTAGGCAAAGAGAGTCTAGGACCCAAGAGAATTTAGAAAAATGTTAATGGTAAGAACTCTAGGTTATCCCAAAATATGGCTCAGGAATCTGAGTTAAGATATTGAGTGTTGCATTTTGATTTCAGAACACTTACCAACAGTAGAGCCTGGGGAATAGTACAATAAAGGAAATAACTCTCTTAGAGAGTTATTAGAGAGTTAGAGAATCATTATGTAAACTGAGGGGGAAAGAATATGCTCCAAGTAACACTGTTTCTGCACCTTTCATTAGATTCTGAGGAGAAAGGTTTCCACATTTCTGGACACGACTTTTCTACAGTGTGAGTTTTAATTCACTATTTTACTCTTGAATTTTTAGTAAACTTTTAGTCATTCACTTAAGAAAATACTTTGCTTGGGCCTCCCCTGGTGGCACAACGGTTGAGCACTGGGCTATGAAGCTTCCCACAGCCTCTGTAGCGCCGGTTTGATCCCGGCCACCGGCGAGGGTCCCACATGGCGCGCAGACCTCTCCTGCCGCGCCCGCTGCTCCCCTCAGCAGTATATTTCATCCGTCTGTCTGTTGTGTTCCCCACTCTGGCTCTGGTGAATTCTTTCACCCTCCCATGCTTCTGACTGTACCCAGTGCTTGTATAAATAAATAAATGAATGAATAAATAAATAAATAAATCTTTTTAAAAAAAAAGAAAAAATACTTTGCTTAAAATCAAAAGTGATTCTCCTTTTGATGGAGATTTTTAGAGCAAGATCAATTCCATTTACCTACAAACGTTTTGTTGCAAGTATGCCCAGATTCAGTTAATCTCTCAAAGAGCTTTTTCCTCAGATGCTACCATTTTGTTCCATCAACTCACTCAGTACAAATGGAGGTTAATAAAAAGTTGGAGCTAGGAACGGATTCCAATCCCTGTTCACTTGCACTTTAGAACAGTGTTCAATCATTCCCTGCCCCACTCTCTCCCAAGGCAGTTAAGTACTTTCACAAATATGGCTTACAAAAGTAGTCACTGACAATGAATCTGAGTGCTTCCAAATCACTTTGGAAATATAAAATGTGATATAAATGCTTAATTAAAAAAAATGATGTGACACAGTTGCTATTTTTACTACCTGTCTAACAGGAACCCACGCACGTTTTTCTAAAATAACTTAGAAGCCAGGAAGGAATCTGAGCCAAGATATTGAGTGCTGCACTTTGATTCCAGAAGCAATACAAATTCGGACCCACCATAATTGTCCTTGCCACCCAGGAATGGGGCAGATTCCAATAATTAAAAAAAAAAAAAAAACCACTATTGGTTAGACCTCCCTTCTTAGACCTCCTCTGAAAACACAAGCTCTAGGTCCCAATCCCTTTTCCCAACAAGCATCAACAGTCACCAAAGGGCTTTTCTTCCCATTTCTTCCTCTCTCTGCAAATCTGTTTAAAGGACAATGCATGACTTTAACTGAAGCTCAGCAGCAAGCAAAAATCAAAAGAGCAGTCAATGAAATTGACGAGTGCATGATAGTGCCCAACATGTGGTATATATTGCACCTCAAGGTAAGAACTTTCCTTTGGGATCCAAAAGGTCAAAAACAACTTTTTTCTTGGTTACATGGTTAGATGAGATCAATGGTTAGATGAGATCAAAGGAAAAAAATCCCCCCTCACTTTCTGTTTTACTACGTGATCACAAAACAATAATTGAGCCTTGACTAGTTAAATAAAATGTTGAAATGTATAATCATTCCTAGTATTGTGTCCAGTTAAAAATTTCCCTTATAAAGCTGACGATGCAGCTGTATACCATCTTCATAAATATAGGAGGTAAGCAGAGATACGGGAGAAGCCAGGAGTTCCTTGGCTGCCAGTTATCATTGGCTTAAACCAGGTGCTTGAAATGACAAAACAATTCCTGGCTGTTGCCAAACTGGTCTTTGACATTGCTTGACCTGGTTGCACTCATGGCTTGAGAAAGGAGTTCGCAAGTAAATTTCATGGCAAGATTCTAACTGGAAGATCAAACTTAAGCAGACCTAACCAAGATGCCAATCTAAAAGAAAGGAAAGACAAGGGTCAAAACCCCATTTCATCTGAGCCTAGGAAATCTTAACTCTGATGACCTCCAATTACATTTAATTCTGTAATTCTATTTATAAACCATTCATTGTTATTTGCTATTGTTATATATACCATAAGGGATGGGAAGGAAGGGGGTTGGAGAAGCAGCACTAAGGAGAGAGGTCTTTGCCTTTAAAGAGCCTAAATTGTACTGCAAGAATCAGATTTAGTTACCAGTGCAGTATAAAATCAAAAGCCCTTTTGATTTGGGAATCATATTCCTTGTCTTGTCTTTGGTGCACACTAATTTTATTACCTTTAATGGTTCCTTTCCATTAAAGGTCTTATGCACTAGAGTATGTTTTGTCTTGATGTGGTGGATGGCAGAAACTATTTAGAGCAGGCAGGTTTGGGGGTTCTGGGGTCCTTCACCCTATCCTGTAACACTTTGACCTTGGATAACTTGCAAACATCTTTAAAGATTTGTTTTCTGTTGTAGGATAATGCTACCTACCATGTAGTTTATTGAGGGAATAAAACAAAGTGTGCTCCTGGAAGCAGTTCAAATAACATTCGTTTTCTTTTATGTTATAAGAACATTAGCCCTTGATAGTCCTACCTGTAGCAGATGCTGTTATCTATCCACCAGAATCTATTCTCTCCTTCTTCCATAGTAACAGAGTTGTAATTGGCCTGTGGCTGCCTAACCAGAGACTACAATGCCAGCAACCCTACTTGATCTGTGTGAGTTGTTCCTGCCAGTGATGTGTAAGCAGAAATCATGTGGTCAGGGCTAGAAAAAAGCCTGTGGCTTTTTCCTGTGAGCTGAACATGGATATGCCTGAAACTGAATACTGACTAGGCAGATGAGGACACTGTCTGCACATACTGCAAAAGAAACAAGTTGCCAGGAACCCAGAATAATCCCCTCATAATGATCAGAGCAAAGAAGGCCACCCAACCTCCAGAATCAACACAAAAAATAAATTTCTTTGTTCTTAGAGTCAAGCTCAACTTGGTTTTCTTGTTACATCAGCTCAGTCTTTTCACTCAACTAAAGCAAGATTTCATTAATCCTTCAAAAAAAAAAAGTCTCATTTAGATAAAGCACATATTATCCCCACTAAGCAGAGGAGAAAGTAACACCAAGGAAAGTACAAGGTCAATTGACCTGCGAACGCTATCCTGGCCTGATTCCTGAGCCTTAGTGTGCATGCAAAACTTTGTCACTTCTTATTCCTAAGGTTGTGAACAGAAGAACCGGTTAGATTTAGCTGTTGATGAAAGTTTGACAGGGCTGAAATTTTACATTTCAAATATAGAATCATGAAACTAGATTTTAAATTAAGCTGCAAGTGGTTTTCATAATTATTGCTATTACACATTTGTTGCCACTGTAAAATATCAAGGAGCACTGCAAGATATAATTGCAACACAGAGTTCTGGGATTCAGGGCAGAAATGTTTGGCATTGGGGGTAATTTACACCCATAATGTAATTAAATAGGAGGCAATTTGCATTCAGATTTGCACATTACAGCATTTTTTCCTGATTATAAGATTCAAGGAAAAAAAAAATAAAGCTCTGGCAAGCACAGGAGGTTTAAGTGTATTCTGACGATTAGAATTTTAGACAAATAGCATCAAGAAGCAGGGCCTTCTAATTCTTTTCTGGAGCCCTACCAGTTTGCCAAGAAAATAATAAGCTGTCTGTCAGATATTTTAATATGAAGCCTGCTGTGATAAATAACTATTTTCACCCCTGTGTCATTTTTGTTCAAATGTATTTATAAGTTTCCACTGATGCTCACTCACTATTAATAAGATCTGCTTGTAATAAAAGGTTCGAAATGCATAAATCTAAACACTCAAAACAAGTAAGAATCCAAGTGTCTTATTAGCAAGCAAATTATGATTTGTGATTATTGAAGAAAAAAGTTCATTGATTATATAGAACATCTATGTTACGCTGGAAAGGACACTAGACTAGGGAATAGAAACTTTTTCCACTACCTTAAAAGACCTTGGTCAGGTATTTCAATGCTCTGGTGTCTCAGTCTCTTGCTTAAAAAGAAAGAATATAATATCATTTCACCTGGCTGATAAAAACATTAAGTCAAAAATTTTTTTAAAGATTTATTTATTTTTATACAAGAAGCGGGGTACAGGCCAGATGCATGGGAGAGTGAGAGGATTCACCAGAGACAGAGCGGGGAACAGAACAGGCAGACTGACGAAATACTCTGCTGAGGGGAGCAGCAGGCGAGATAGGAGAGGTCTGCCGCACCATGTGGGATTCCCGCCGGCCGGCTGGGATCGAACCCCTGCCGCAGAGGCTGCGGACAGCTTCACAGTGTGGTGCTCAACCGCCTGAGCCACCAGGGAGGCCCAAGTCAATTTTTTTTTTTTTTTGTGGGACCCTTGCGGACCGCCAGAGAACAAACCGGCACTGCAGTGGCAGCGGGCAGCCTCTCAGCCCAGCGCTCAACCGCTGCACCACCAGGGGAGGCCCCCGCGTCAAATGTTTTTTAAATATGTCCAGCACAGAGTAAGAATTCAATAAATGTTTGCTAAGTTATTAAAACAACCATGAACAAAAGGCTGCTACTCTTTAGCTAGCACTATTCTAAGACAACGCCATGATTGCGTACTAATCTTTTCACCATATAACAGATGAAGACACTGATGCTTGGAAGGAAATGGTGGGTCTAAATTCACACATCCGGGCAGTGGTGAAAGTACGATTGAACTCAGGGTGCCAGATTCTCCAGGTCATGTAGGTAAGTATCAGATGGTATTACCTGATCCCATAATGAGGCTCTGCCCTATATAGAAATGGATGAACTGCTGCTTTGTACTACCAGAGGCATCACCAGTTGACCCTGAAATAAAAAATTTGTTCCATATTCAAGACTAAATGAACATGACCAAGGTTAAATGAGCTGTCCTTTACAGGTCAACAGGTAGCTCCTAAAACTGGTACAAAAGGACAAACAGGATCAAAATGAAAACAAAACATGAGTAATCAGCTCTGTGTGATCTACTACATGTGCTGCAACAATCAGGCAACTTGCTCTGTATTTGGAGATAGGGCAGGAAACTTAATGGGGAGGGGGTGCAACAGGAAGGGCATCTCGATAAATGCAATTCTGCATTTGGTAGTTTGAGGCAATACATTTTTTCTGTTATCTTGACATTAAGCTAATTGACTGAATCCAAGTATGCAACAACATTCTGATTGAATAGGATTATAATCAACTTAGTCCTAACTTGATTACTGCCAAACCTGGTGAGCTAAAACATGCCAATTTACTTCTTTTTTTAACCTAAGGCAAATTCTCATCTCTGGTTGTATGATATACTTGTCTTTACCCCTTCCCAGTAGGGTGGAGCACCGCCCCCATGTGCCAAGTGGGTAGAGGTAAGCTTAGTTGTTGTCATAAGAGTAGTAATAACTACAATTTGTTGAGTTCTGTCAAAGGTACTCAGCACTCCACATACACTATTTCATTTAATTCTCAAAACCACATCATGTAATAGGTACTGTAATTGCTGCTTTCTATGAAAATGAGACTTGGTGTGACTAGTATACAAAACTAGGATACAAAATAATTAAAAGACAATTATATCAAAGAGTCTGTGGTTAGTTAGCAAGAAAAGACCAATTTGAGTAAAGCAGTTATTGAAAAATAGTGTGCATACTGAAGCACAATACTGTATGGAGCAGATTATTTGTCCTATAGAGTAGAGAGACTAGACAAGGAAATTCAACCATATTGGAGATTCTTCACTTGCTTGTTTCATAGATAGCCCTAATTTAGTGGTCCAATTTCTCTAACCTCTAAAATTGGTTTTCCTCCTGTATTTTATAATGTGTGTTAGACAGAATAATGGCTCCTCATCAAGGATGCCCTATTCCTCACCCTTACATGGCAAAAGAGACTTGCAGATAGCACTAACTTAAGGATCCCGTTAAGGACTGAATTATATCCCTCCCCCACCATTCATTTGTAGCAGTCCTAACTCCCACTGCCTCAGAATATGACTGTATTTGGAGATATATAAAGCCTTGAAATTGATAATTAAGTGAAAAGGAGGTCATTTGAGTGGGTCTTAGATTTGACTGGCGTCCTAATAAAAAGTTAAGATTGACACATAGAGGAGAGACAGACACCAGACACATGCACACAGAGTTGGCCTGGTGAAGACACAAGGAGTGGGCAGACATCTTCCAGCCAAGGGGAGTAGCCTCGGAAGAAATAAAGCCTGCTGACACCTTGAACTGCGAGAAAATTAAAATCTGTTGCGTAAGTGGCCAAGCTGCTGTGATTTTTGTTGTGGCAGAAAACTAAAATAGATGATAAAATGGCAAGATGGTCCTGGATTGTGGGCAGGAATGGCAGGGTCTTACAAGATGATAGCACGAGGGTCAGAGTGAGACAAGGAAATGTGAGGTAGAGCAGAGGTGAGACAACAGAGAAGATGTTATGCTGCTGGCTTAGCAACAAGGTGGCCTCTGGAAACTGGAAAAGACAAGGAAATAGCTTCTCCACTAGAGCTTCCAGAAGGAATGCAGGAATCCTTCCAGGACTGATTTTAGACTTTTGACCTCCAGAAGAATCAATTAATTAATGTGTGTTCTTTTCAGCCACCAAGTTTGTGGCAATTTGTCAAAGCGACCTTTGGAAACAATCGCAGGGGATTACATCACTGCCCACCAACTCCCTCGGGGCTTTTCTATGGCAGTCCTAGCCTCTCCTCACCCACCTATCTTAATTTACACCAGCCTTCAATTTCATCCGGATTAGTGTAATATCTTCCAGATGTATGTCCTTGCTGCCAGTAGTCTTCACCTTCTAAATTATTCTGCTCCTTTCGGTCACTGTGTTTTTCTAAAAATGTTCATAAAGATTTCATTCCACAGCCTCTAATCATCTATAAAATAAATGCAAATGTCCTGAGCCTGGGTTGCTTCTCCCCACCTTGTCAGCCTTGGCTATATGCTTCCTATCCCTGCTACATCTATCCCTCTCTCCCACCTGGACTGTGTGTCCCCCCTTCTGTGCTATGTGACCATCTATCCTGGGCGCTAGACTGTCCCCCATGCAGGGGCTGCAAGTCCCCGCTTATTCTCATCACTTTCAATTCTTCTGACACTCTATGCCTGGGGTGTCTTTTCTCCCCTTGTCCACCTAGACAGTTTCCACTGACACAACCAGACTCCCCTCAGGGACCTCTTCCTGTAGAAATCTGTCCTTGAGGCTCTCCCACCCTTATCACCAGTTGGTTTAGTTGCTCAGTCGTCATCTCCCATGACGTTCTTTTTTTTTTTTTTTCCTAAAGAGGCATGTATTTTATTCATTTATTTATTTGTTTGTTTGTTTGTTTGTTTGTTTGTTTGTTTATACATGCACTGGGTACAGTCAGAAGCGCAGGAGGGTGAGAGAATTCACCAGAGCCAGAGTGGGGAGCAGAGCAGGCAGAAGGACCGAAGTACACTGCTGAGGGGAGCAGCGGACGGCAGGAGAGGTCTGCGCACCATGTGGGACCCTCCTCTGGTGGCCGGGGAGCAGCCGGGGATCGAACCGGCGCCGCAGAGGCCGCAGGCAGCTTCGCAACCCAGCGCTCAACCGCTGCGCCACCGGGGAGGCCCCCATGACGTTCTTTATCCCCAGCTTTGCTGGACAACACAGCCCCACGGCTCCCGGGTGAGCACTATGTCTTTACTTGTCATTAGCTTTGTTCATCCAAGCCGAGATTGTATCTGTCATATAACTCCTGTGTCCAGCACAGAACCTGACATTTAAGAGATCAGTGCTGAAATTGTAAGGGAAAAGGTGGAACTTCATTTGTTCATCCATGCAACAAATATTGATTGGGCACTCACTGTCCATAAAATACTATGGGATATACAAATATGTATGACATTTACTATCAGCCACTTGGAGATTTAAGTTGAATCAGAGTGTCGAGATATTATTGAAATGACCAGCAGGTGGTAGTACCAAACTAGACCACAAATACTGAATTTCTGGGACTGACTGAAAGCACTTCTATGTGGAAAAAAATGGACAAGATTTGGAGAAATGCAGATTTGCTAGGACCAGGTCATGGGAGTACATGGGAGGTTGGCAGACCCAAAGCAGAGACTTTCATTACTTTGAAATGCATGAGATCATCAATAAACATGTCGTGGTTTGATGGGACCATGAACATGCCCTTATTCTAGAAGGCACAGGGGATGTCACTCTCAGGTGTTCCCCGGGAGGCATCAAATTTCCAAGGTTATTTGAGTATGACAGAAGAAAAGGACTAGGTAGAGTAATGGGAGGCAGCAGAAAACATAACAAATTGCATTAAATGAGTCACAGTGGCTTAAGGAAGAATTTTCATTATTAGGCATTCAGTTCCTAATAATTTTATGTAATCCAAATCCAGAAACTGATTGCTATCATGACTAATGCCGGATACATGTTATTTCTTTTCAAGGTCAAATTTTGCTCAGGAAAAATGAGAAACAATTATGTTCCTTGACCCTATCTGATAAAACAGAAGCCAAAGCAAAATTATACAAATGAAAATAAGGGTGAGTCAGAGCACTTTATCCCATAAATAACAAAAAAAAAAAAAAAAGAAAGAATTAAGGCTGACTTGTCTCCAGGCAACCTATATAAATACAGTCACATAACCCTGATGTTAGTATATAAAATAGATGATCAAGAGATTCACTTGAAATTATTCATGACTCTCACTTTTCTGTTTTAATACATTTAAAAAGCTTCTTCTTTGCCAGTCAACCCATTGTAAACCTTCCCTGAAGACTGTGGGCCAAGCTGTTTCTTCTGCCAAGATTCCAATGCTTATTATTGGATCTCTCAGAGTAGATTTAGTTTAAAATGTTTGACATCTACAAAACTACGAATACATAATGATTAAAATATTTTCTTTTGAATTTAGATGTATATGGCTGGGTATATGAGTAAATATATGACAATAAATTAATGTAGAGTACACATTAAAATCTCCCCAAAACAAAATCAAACGTGCATGTACGCATGAATGTTAGAGACCAGATAAAGTAAAGATAAGTGATTAGGAATACTGTCTGTAGATCACAGATTAGAATGAACTACATAGAAAATTAATTTAGGATTAAAAACTAGCAAAGAGAAGTACTTCAAATGTTTCCATTTTTATTGCCTTCAATAAAGTCACATACCAAGAAAAAATGCTCACCCGAAATTTTATTAAAAAAATTTATTTTTGATAAATAGAAAAAAGGCAGCAAAAGAACATATAATATATGTCCTGGGTGTTTTTACCATGAGCTAACAGTTAAACAATTGGCTTTTAAATGAAAGTTCAAGGTTAAGTGCGAGGTCTTAGAGGACTGTTGACACCATGGTGATCATCATCCTCCCTGTAGAGTCCTACACTGATAGAGTCCCATCTCAGCTTCATCACTTCCTAGCTGTGTGTGATCCTTGGCCTCTCTGTGCCTGAGTGCTCAAAATGGAGCTAACAACAGTGGCAGTTGTGATGGTTAAGTGAGATAATCCAGTGAAGTCTTGACAAGTGCTTGGCACCTAGTGAGCACTTAGTATTAGTTACAGCTATCGACATTACTACTATCTGCCTTCATTTTTTTTTTTTCATGCTATTTGAGTCTGGATTTTTTCTCCTACTAATGGACTTTTTTTTCATGTTAGCAGTGTCAGTACATCCAAGTTCTGATCCTGCCTGTACCACTTACCAGAGATTTTCTGGACAATCTCTTCATTAGTCTCACCAACTGAAAAGTAGGAATAATAATCTCTTTTATTCTGTCTACCTCCAGTGCACAGGGCACTTGAGATAATATAGTTTTGCTTTATTTTGCTTTTTTGATGTAAGGCATTGCTCACACATAAAATCTGATGGTGACAATAATGGTGATAATGGCTTTGGGATTCAGGGAACTATTAATGGTAAAGGAACACAGTATTCAGGTCTGACGAGGGCCGGTTACTACCAATAAACACAGAGAGAAGAGCAGATAGGAAAAAAGGGAGAGAGATAAAATTTTCCCGAGTAAACTTTCCTGATCTATTGTCATTATTATTACAATAATAATCATTTTTATTTTTTCCTAAAGAGGAAAATGAAAGTCAAATACTTGTCTGAAACTCAGATCACGTGGAATACAGTGCTGCATTCCTTCTAAGATAACAAATCACATATTACTTTACAAAGCATATATTTATATATTACATATATTTCTTTTCAAAACAGGGTGTGGTATGTTTTAAAAATCTCATCTATATTTAAATTACAGAGAAAAAGCTAGAGGGCAATACTTTAAGTATTGTTTCTCTGCGTTTTGTAAATTCCTGCACTAAGTATGTATTAATTTTAACCCCCAAAAAAGTGAGTAAAAATAGTCTAAACTATATGATGTTCTTGACAATCTAAATGAAAAGAGAGAGAGGTATGACAATGAGCCCATCTTCAGAGGATTATGAAATAATACTGCTTTTGAGAACCCAGTCTTGGACAGTGAGATTTAATTATTAAGTGGGGCTTCTTTCTGACTTTGTTTTATGTCCCTGGATTTAGCTCTCTTCAAAAATTTGTTCCAAAGATAATAGATCATTGATCTGCTCTAGTTTTACAAAGCTCATTTTAATTAAGAGTTTCTAATAAAAGAATTGTCTCTTGCTAAGTCAGGCCTTGGTAAGTTTGGGATAAAATATGCTATAAATATTGCATGGCTGCACTGGTGCAAAGTTATGTGCAATGCAGGGTTTAAAAAATGCAAGTGTATTTCATCAAGATCTGCCGCTTTACAGGTAAAGCTGGAATGTCCAGCTAAAAACATGCTGAAAATTAATATAGCAGTATTGCTTAACTTGCAGCTACTGAACTTTATTTTAGGAAGGCTCTCTTAAACACTTCTTTAAAATTGTAGCCTTCTCTGGCTTTCACAGAACTGATTCACCGCAGTAGGGTGAAGGAATTACACAGCAAAAAAATCAGCAAGCTATGTTAAAACTGATAGCTAACTCTTTCTCCCATAAAACATGAAATTTCCAGATACAGAATTTCAAAACTGATTATGCCAATATAAAGACATGAGTTTTTTTTAGTATTTTAAAAACTTCAATTAACTTTTCATGAAAATATTCATTGACAAAAATATAAAGCAATATTCAATGAATAAAATATTTGGCAAGGCAAATAAACACCATTTCACTTAATGTTAGAAAAAGGACACTTATTTAGATGGATTTACTTTAATTAAAAACAATGGGAATATATTCATCTCAATTTTCCTGACAAGAAACAGCCTTTCTCCCTTGAGTATATCTTCATTTTGCTTTCAACATCTAAAATTGAAAAGGCTAAAAATCAAGGCTGCTTTTAAAGTTTGACATTCCAAGGCTCAAATAGAAATACACAGCTTTCAGTCCTGGGGGACTCAGTCCTTAGCTTCTTACATCAACACCCCTTTAAATAGTTAGCAAAGATAATTTATAAATAATTATGCATCATTAGCTCCAAACTTAGATCCCAGGCAAAAGGATCAAGTTCAAGACGTCACAACAGGTTGGGAGAAAATACAGATCATCTAAGTTTGGATATACTCATCTCATTTACCAACAGTGTCTTCCACGAGAGCATCTTGCTTGGTGCCCAGTTCCCACATCACATTCTCACTGCATTTTTGTCTATCAAAAGGAGTATTCTTTAAAAAAAGAAATGTAAGAAAATGCCTGACTCCTTATTTTTTCTAACCTTATTTTTTTCACCCAGTGAATAAAATCTTTATGCAAAGGGTATTTTCTCATTATTATTAGATAAACAAACACTAACTATCTTTTAATTACAAAGTTAATGCTTGCACTTTACCTACTAAAGAAACACACTGTGCTCTATATTTCCCTGCAAAATGGCTCAAAACATACTCTATCTTATGACACAACAATCCAAAGATAATTTCACTTAAAATGCCTTACATCTGAATTATATGTTAACCTTCTTATTTAGAATAAATTACAGTGGTATCATAATCAAACACAGCAGTACTATAAATTCAGTTAAGTGTTCATACTTATTTTCTCTCTCGTTAGCATTTTCAGAAGACTCCATAGCCTTAATGTCATTAGGGTAAAAATGCAAAACCTTATGTATCTTTCTATAAAAACTATGAGGATAACAAATGTTCTTCAAAAATACCAAAAAGGAAAAGTGAAAGTTATAGCTTTTTTTAAAAAAGTTTTTATACTGAATTCATTGATGAGCATAACCTTCAAGTCACCTTCAGGAAGAGTGATTAAAGTAAAAATTTTAATATAAAACATTTTGCTAAATGTGAACTGGACCAACCATTTCTTAAGCCATGGGAACTTTTCTCCTTAATAAGATGACTGTTATAATTATCTGCATTATCAAATCGTGCCTTGACTAAACGATACTTTCTGACAATTGTAGATACAGTTGTAGGCTATAGGTACTAAAGGGATTTTGCCTGAGTAATTGGACATTATTTTGTTTGTCTGCAACCCTTTCCTCCTTTTGTAAGCAGCTGGAAACTTAACAATTTCTGAGCTGGCTTAGATACAAGGAAAAACAGGTTAATTGTAAAGTTAGACATGTGTTTCCTTGTAAATGTCTCTCTGCAGAGTCATTTCATTTTCAAAGCTCTGAACAACACGAACAGCAGCAGCCTGCCTGTTAGCCATGTGTTCCCTGTGCAGAAAGTGCTTTCAGTGCATGTGCAACATGAAATTAGTAAGGTTTTTTTTTTTTATTTCTTAGTAAAAGTAGAAAGCAATAAGTACCTAAGGCATAATTACTGCCTTATCTGATGACATCTTGCAGAGGGCAACCCAGAGGTTGGCAATACTGTACAGAAAGCAAGGAGTCTTCTTCCAGTTTGCCTTCTTCCACTTAAAGACAGAAAATCCAGTTTTTATAATATTCAGAAGTCGGTCCCCTCACTCTGTTATCTGTCTCTCCCAAAAGCTGGAGAAAATGTCTCCCCTTGCCTGAGAGGTAGCCTGTCACTCAACAAAGTAGAACATCCTTCCCCCACCAGCCTGCACTGCTGCAGTTTCCCTTTACTGAACCAAAAGTAACTCCCTAAATTAACCCCTTCCATTATAAAGTACAAATGGGCCAAGAGATCTTATAAAGAAAAAGAAAAACCTCTAAAATCTTTTTTTTCTGATTACTGATAGATATGACCTCATCATTGAATAAAACCAGGACTAGAGAAATCATACTGTGAGAAGATATTTAAGTGCAGAGTCTACTTTTCACAAGCCATAGCAAGTCTACTTTCTTGGGCCATAGCAAGCACATGCAATCACTTGTGTCTGTGGGCCTGGGAAGCACTGTCATTAGTCCTGTGTTCTGGTCTTCACTTTGCCTTGCTGTGTTCTGAACTTTTTTTTTAACCCTGAATTACGCTGAAAGTATTATGCAAAATTAAGGATGATTTTACTAGTTAGCAATGCACCAAACAGCAGGAAGTCTGTGTAGATTTTTGTTTAAAGAAACATGTTTAAAGATATGGAAAATCATTTCCAAATCCTTCATTACAGTCTAAATGGGTAAATATATTTAAATGAAGGGGGGAAATAGTTTTATTCAAGGTTGTGGTGAACCTGTTAGATAACTTTTATATTAATTTTAAATTAATTCAAGGTCTTTTCAATCACTGCAGATACATATCGGGAGTACTAAAAAGGAAGATGACAAGGCAATTGCTTGTGCTCAAACTTATCATAAATTATATTTCCCTGGATTTTCCTTCCCCACAGATTTCATATTCCCCTTTTCAAGGAATAGTTGACCTTCAAAATCACAGGCCCCGTGCTTCTTGATTTCTCACATTCATAATCTGTTAGAAAACTCAAACTAGGCTACAATTATATTCTTTCTGTTAACTTACTTCAATGAATTTCAGCTGTTTTCAAAATCTGCACTCTGTTCATTGTGCCAACCCTGCATTGCAGAGAAATCTTAGCGTTCGATTCCAGCGTGGGTCCATCCAACATTCACTACAGAAAGCCTTTAACTGTATTTTCTTGAGAAGAGGAGGATGGAAACCCCCCCTCCGCCGCCAACTGGACCGACCGAGCCGAGTGCAAAGACCCCCTGGCAGCTGAATCTTGGGACACGCGGGCCAGGGAGCTGTCCTTGGTGCTGCCGGCGCCATCGCGCGCACCAGCGCCTTACCTTCGCCCCCGTGGAAGCTGCAGCGGTTCCCCAAGCGTTAAGAAGAATGTAGCGCCACATCCCACTTTTAATACAAATAACTACCCGGGCCCATTCTTTCATCCCCTTCCTGAAGCCTGCAGGCCGACCGTTCCTCAAAGTCTATTCTAAGTCAACTCCTCTGCGCTCATCTGGGATGCTTAAGACAAGATGTGGGGGAAGGGGAGAGAGGCTCGGAAAGGGGGAGGGGGAGAAGAAAAAAGGGGGAGAGGTAGCAGGAAAAGCGGAGAAAGAAGGGATAGGGAGAAAAAAGACCCAGGAGGAAGGGGCTCAGAGGAAGGGGTCGAGCGAGTGAGACACAAGAAGGGCATTAAGTGGGAGATGTCAAAAAGAGGGGGAAGTGCTTAAGCAGAGAAAGAGTCAAGAAAAAAGTAACGGTGAAAGAGGACAAGAAGAGAAATCCACAAGATAAAAAACGCAGAGGCCTCAGAAGAGCAAGGGTGCCGTGCCGGGAGGGTGCGGAGAAAAGCTGCCCGCGCGTCTGCAAAGTGACTAGACAAAGGAAGGGCGTCGGGCGGATGTTCGCACCGAGTGTGCAAAATGCAAACCGAAGGTGAAGAGAAATGAAGAAGGGGCTTGAGGGGCGACAAGTGGTCTGGGACCCAAAGGAGGGCTGGGGGAGGGGCAGGGACTGGGGCAGCACAGTCCGGGGTCCGGCGCGGCGTGGGCCCACGTGGAACAGGCGCTGAATCACCGCTGGGCCGTCTGCACCCCACCACCCCCATCCCCCGGCCCGGGGCCCGCAGTCCCCGCCTCCTCGGCCGCCGCCCCCACGGGGCGGGGCCCTGGCCCGGGACCAGCCGCCGCGGCTATAAATGGGCTGCGGCGAGGCCAGCTGAACGCTGTGACAGCCATACACCCCGAGGCCTCCAAGATGAGCTACACATTAGACTCGCTGGGCAACCCGTCCGCCTACCGGCGGGTCACCGAGACCCGCTCGAGCTTCAGCCGGGTCAGCGGCTCCCCGTCCAGCGGCTTCCGCTCGCAGTCCTGGTCGCGCAGCTCGCCCAGCACCGTGTCCTCCTCCTACAAGCGCAGCGCGCTCGGCCCTCGCCTCGCCTACAGTTCGGCTATGCTCAGCTCCGCCGAGAGCAGCCTCGACTTCAGCCAGTCCTCGTCCCTGCTCAACGGCGGCTCGGGCCCGGGCGGCGACTACAAGCTGTCCCGCTCCAACGAGAAGGAGCAGCTGCAGGGGCTGAACGACCGCTTCGCGGGCTACATCGAGAAAGTGCACTACTTGGAGCAGCAGAACAAGGAGATCGAGGCGGAGATCCAGGCGCTGCGGCAGAAGCAGGCATCGCAGGCTCAGCTGAGCGACGCGTACGACCAGGAGATCCGCGAGCTGCGCACCACGCTCGAGATGGTGAACCACGAGAAGGCTCAGGTGCAGCTAGACTCCGACCACCTGGAGGAAGACATCCACCGGCTCAAGGAGCGCTTCGAGGAGGAGGCACGGCTGCGGGACGACACCGAGGCGGCCATCCGCGCGCTGCGCAAAGACATCGAGGAGGCGTCTATGGTCAAGGTGGAGCTGGACAAGAAGGTGCAGTCGCTGCAGGATGAAGTGGCCTTCCTGCGGAGCAATCACGAGGAAGAGGTGGCCGATCTGCTGGCCCAGATCCAGGCGTCGCACATCACGGTAGAGCGCAAAGACTACCTGAAGACAGATATCTCGTCGGCGCTGAAAGAGATTCGCTCCCAGCTCGAGTGCCACTCCGACCAGAACATGCACCAGGCCGAAGAGTGGTTTAAGTGCCGCTACGCCAAGCTCACAGAGGCGGCCGAGCAGAACAAGGAGGCCATCCGCTCCGCCAAGGAAGAGATCGCAGAGTACCGGCGCCAGTTGCAGTCCAAGAGCATCGAGCTCGAGTCAGTGCGCGGCACCAAGGAGTCCCTGGAGCGGCAGCTCAGCGACATCGAGGAGCGCCACAACCACGACCTCAGTAGCTACCAGGTAGGAACGGCGGCTGCGCGGCCAGGCTGCGCCAGCGCCAGCGCCGCGCGCCCCCGACACCCTCGCGCGCGCCCCGGCGTCCACTCCGCGGCGCTCCCTGGTGGCCACTTGCCAAAGCGCGCGCGAGCCGCGGACCCAAGCCCCGGGCGCTAAGGCACCCTAGTCGCTCCCGGCTTCTTCCACGCAGCATCTCCAGCCTCCAGCTCCAAGTCCTAAGGGCCCTTTTTCAAAAAATATGGTCCTTGCCTGGGAAGTTCTAGTTTTGCACGCTTGCATGTTGCAAGTCGGAGGTATACATTTAGGGAGTTGATAAAGCAGCAACTTTAGGATTGTAGGTGAAGAAAAGCATGTATTCGCAACTTTTCAGGCGGTGATGGAAAGAATCCTCAAAAGAGGCTTCAGCCCCAACGGGAAGGGCCAGGTCACTCTGAGGCTTACCCGAGCATGTATGTCTCCTGATGAGACGTGATTTGGACCGCTGGTCTCCGTGCATCGTGTGTCTAAGAAAAGTCCTATTGTCTTACTGATCATGTTTGTTTACTTGAGAGTCCTTTACGTTTTTTTTTTTTAAAGGGGTGGGGGGGGTGGGGGGAACTGGGAGCGATGGCCCTTAGGTTTGCGGAGCTGGAGAGAGTCTGGAGGAGGGGGGTGGTGCATGGTCTGTGAAATTAGCTGCTGTTTGGAAGGTGATTCTGTGGGGACTCTGCGTCTGTTTCAGGACACCATCCAGCAATTGGAAAATGAGCTTCGGGGGACAAAGTGGGAAATGGCTCGTCATTTGCGAGAATACCAGGATCTCCTCAACGTCAAGATGGCTCTGGATATTGAAATTGCTGCGTACAGGTAGGGTGCTCACTGCGGACCCGGACCCGGGCAAGATACAAACCGCACTGCAGAGGCGCTTCTGACAGAACCTTCACCACTAAAGTTAAAGTCACAGTTCGCAGCAGCCTTTCACCAGTGCCTGGTTTTTTAATTAATCAAAAAAAAAAAAAAAAAAAAAAAACCCTTCCCCAAATTGCAAATGTGGTATTACCACTTTCTATACAGCCTTAAAAGGGCACACATTAATTGAAATAATTTGAATTAGGGGAGTGCCAATTAATTCCAATGCTGTGGTTAAACCTTTTTTCCCCCCCAGTGACAATTGTTTTCCAAATGGTTGAAGACAACAGAGTTTTAGTTTTGAAAATTTCATCTAGTGGTTTCAGCTTTTCAACTTTATACTGTCAAGGACAAACACCAGGACATTCAATTTCTCTGTTTGTTTTGCAGCTTGCTATTGCCATCATCTGGCTGAGAATAGATGCAGATTAATAAATTATGTATAGATAGAATTGTTTTAGAGCTATTATGTGTTTTATATTATATAATCTATCGTATGATATGTACATATATCTAGACCTAAAGACTTCCATCTATAGATTTAAAAATGCAGTAAGAGAAAGAAGAGATTATAGTTGTACTAGCTGATGGCACCAAGCTACGATTAAGCTCACAGAAGAAAATTCTTAACTGAACAGTTTTTCTACTACTACAGTTTTTCTACTATAAAATCATTATAATATTACAAGAATAAATTGCCCTCACAGAAATATGTCTTTTCAGGAAGCTGAATGATATTAAATAGACAATTTCTGATTAACTTGATACATCTATATTAGCACCTAGCTAAGATATAAATATATCTGGCCTACTTTCTAGTATATGCTAAATAGTTTCATAAAAAAAATTTGAACACTACAAAGAAATTTAGTATGCATCCTAAAAGTCCAAATGTTCAAAAAGGTCACCGAAATGGTTTTTGGCCACTAGGGATCTTGTCAGCATATTCCTATTGCAACAGTGAGTGCCGCAGGGCTGAGACTTGGTGGCTGGGTGTGGTCAGTGGACTCTTGGGTTTCTGTAGTTACAGTAGCGGGTGACTGGCTACTGGTCCTCCAGAATGCACCTCTGTCACTGAATATTCTACAACAGGCCAGTGAAATGATCGCAGGTATTGGTTTGGTGGAATATTTTATTTATGTGATTCTGTTTATTCAAAGGTACCTACTTCATTACCCATCCAGAGGGAAGCCAGGGAGACCCAATGAAGTTTTAATTATGTTTTGTCTTCTTTGATTCTCTATTTAGAAAACTCCTGGAGGGTGAAGAGACCAGATTTAGTACATTTTCAGGAAGCATCACTGGGCCCCTGTATACACACCGACAGCCCTCAGTCACAATATCCAGTAAGATTCAGAAAACCAAGGTAGAGGCTCCTAAGCTAAAGGTCCAACACAAGTTTGTGGAGGAAATCATAGAAGAAACCAAAGTAGAAGATGAGAAGTCAGAAATGGAAGATGCCCTGGCCGCCATTGCCGAGGAGCTGGCCGTCTCCATGAAGGCAGAGACACAGGAAGAGGAGGGAGAAGGAAAAGAAGAGGAAGAAGAAGCTGAAGAAGAAATTGTAGTTACCAAAAAGTCTCCTGTGAAAGCTGCAGCACCTGAAGAAGCAGAAAAGGAGGAGGAAGGTCAAGAGGGAGAAGAGGAGGAGGAGGAGGAAGAAGAAGATGAAGGTGCAAAGTCAGACCAAGCGGAAGAAGGAGGATCCGAGAAGGAAGGTTCTAGTGAAAAAGAGGAAGGTGAGCAGGAAGAAGAAGGAGAAACAGAGGCTGAAGGTGAAGGAGAGGAAACTGAAGCTAAGGAAGAAAAGAAAAGAGAGGAAAAGAGTGGAGAAGTGAGTCCCAAGGAGGAGTTGGTGGCAGAAACCAAGGTGGAAAAGCCGGAGAAAGTCAAGTCGCCGGTGGCCAAATCTCCAGTGGCCAAATCTCCAGAGGCCAAATCTCCAGTGGCCAAATCTCCAGTGGCCAAATCTCCAGAGGCCAAATCTCCAGTGGCCAAATCTCCAGAGGCCAAATCTCCAGTGGCCAAATCTCCAGTGGCCAAATCACCGGTGGAAGAGGCTAAGCCAAAAGCAGAAGCTGCAGTTGGGAAAGGTGAGCAGAGAGAAGAAGAAGAGAAAGTGGAGGAAGTAAAGAAAGAAGCAAAGGAAGTTCGCAAAGAAGAGAAGGAGGAGAAGAAGGAGGAGAAGCCAAAAGATGCGGCCGAGAAGAAGAAAGCAGAGTCCCCGTTAAAGGAGGTTGTGCAGGAGACGGTCACTGTCACCAAGTCAGTAAAGGTGAGCTTGGAGAAGGACGCCAAGGAGGAGGAGAAGCCGCAGCAGCAGGAGAAAGAGAAGGAGAAGGCAGAAGAGGAAGGAGGGAGTGAGGAGGAAGGCAGCGATCAAGGGTCCAGGGATTCCACGAAGGAAGACATAGCGGTTAATGGGGAGGTGGAAGGCAAAGAGGAGGATGAGCAGGAGACGAAGGAGAAGGGCAGTGGGGGAGAGGAGGAGAAAGGGGTCATCACCAACGGGCTAGACTTGAGCCCAGCAGATGAGAAGAAAGGGGATGACAGAAGTGAGGATAAAGTGGTGGTGACCAAAAAGGTAGAAAAAATCACCAGCGAGGGGGGAGATGGTGCTACCAAATACATCACTAAATCTGTAACCGTCACTCAAAAGGTCGAAGAGCATGAAGAGACCTTTGAGGAGAAGCTAGTGTCTACTAAAAAGGTAGAGAAGGTCACTTCGCACGCCATAGTAAAGGAAGTCACACAGAGTGACTAATACTTGAGTCCATTGCAAAAGGTTAAGCCATATGACAATTTCAAAATGCATGTGATTGACAGCTTCAAAACAGAACGGGTTCTCCCATGGGGGCTCCAGACATTGTATTTTACTTTGTGCAATATGAGGGAAATGCATGCAAGCTCAGGGTGCTCTCTCCTCAGTCTTTGGGGGATTCAAATGCATGATATTGTATGTACCTGGGGAATTGATCGATTTCCTAAACTGTTGGAAGGGGGGCACTCAGGGGGGATGTCTTGAGATGTATTATGCAAAGAACCAACTGAGCCAAAAATAATAAATGAAACACAGAACTCTCTTAGCCTTAAGAAAGCTATATATGAATAATTATGTTTACCTCACTGGTGCATTAAAAATGGACTTTTGTTCATGGGAGAACCTCGTTGACATGCACAGTTTGCAAACTTTCATTGATCGATGTTAAACGTCACAGCAGTATTTGCTCAATAAAGGTCATAACGGAAATATAGCCGATTGCTTGGTGTTATGTGATTTTAAAGTGAAATCTCCACTACCTGGACTTTTCTTTCTATAGAGGTGATTATTAGGGGGCTGCGGAGGGGTATTCTGATGACCTGCATCTTTATCACTCTTTACTTGAGAGTAATGACTTGGAAAATATAACCACCAAGATAATTTTCAGCTGTCAAAAATCTTTACTTAGCCCAAAATTCAACCCCCAATTTTTAATTAAATATTTGAAATAAAATGAAAGTATCATATAAAAAAGTAAAATTGGTGGGATAGATATCTTTGATCTTCAGGTGTTTGATCACAAACCAGAGCTCTGAGAATCTCAAGGTAAGAAGATAATAAAGGAGTGATAACTTGTTCCTGGGAGTTAGGACACAAAAGAACTCATGGTTTTATAACAATGTGCCCAGAAGAAGCAGCACTGAAATTACCAATATTCCTAACAAGAAGTACAGAGACATGGTGCTGGTTTGCACACACACACACACACACACACACGAGCTCATGTGATACATTGATTCCTAACATGATTGGCAGATATTTATAAATTTAGTGGTTTACTATTTGGGGAAAATAATGTCAAAAATAAATGAACTATTCCTCTAGAATAAGGTAGATTGGAATCTCTGATATAAGCACTATGTAGTTTTAGATTTAAAAAATAAAGACCTGATCTTGACCAAAGAAATAATACTATTTATTCCCTTTTCAAAATATACCTGTTCCAGACCTTTAAGACTTTTCATCCTACACTAATTAATGTTTTTTGTACTAAGTTTTAGAAGCTATTTTTTAAGATACCCGAGTTTTATTATTTTCTAAATTTATTAAAAGATCATTGATGTAACATTATGTAAGTTCTAGGGTACAATGTGATGATGTGATACATGTATATATTGTGAGATGCCTACACAGTCATGAGGCACCCCACTTTTCATTCTTCGCTATACCCAGGAAGCTAGTTGCTAATATCAATATTTGCAGTCGTGTTCCCAATCTGTAGACTTTTGCTAATTGTTGTTTTATTTTTGTTATATATGCTTATCACTTTTACAATTATTTATTTACATTTTTTAAAAAATCATATTTTATATTAAAAAGCCAATTTTTCTGAAAAAATAATGTCCATGACATCCAAGGCAAAACAGAATTTTTAAATATAATCAGAAATTTACACCAGTTATATAGAATTTAAAAATAAAATGTGTGACAAGGATACAGAATAGCTCCGGGGATGGAAGGATTAGATACAGAGGCAGGTGTTGGGAAGGAGCAGCTGGGGTGACCCTTTCATGTTGCCATAGAACCAACTAAATAGAACTTGGTGCAACTTCATTAGAAGTTCAGAAACAGAACAGACACTTGCCTCACCCCTTGGCCAGCAAAGGAAGAAGCACCTTGATTGACAGTTCCACAAAGACTGACACCATGATGCAGAAGCATTACCCAATGAAAAGTCTGGAAGCTGTTGTCTGATGTTGGGACATAAGCCAGGTCTCTGCGATATGCTGGTTGAATTACAACCATTACTATAAAAATACTTATATGTATATATCAAAAATCATCTCATCTGCCAGTACTGGCCCCTGAGTCTTCCACAGCTTAGAAGGCCCCTTTTTAGCATATAATGTTTTAAAATGACTGAGTCAATCAGCAACACTTCCCAGATAAGGACTAGTGACTGGTGCCCTCAGCTCCTAACTTTGTTTTCAACCATCTCATTTTCTTTACTGAGAAGGAGATGACTGTAGTAATATTTCTACATATTCCAAACGATGAACTACTATGTTGTCTTCTTTTAAAATAACAGGACAACATACTTTTAATAAGCCAGGCAAATGTTTCTATCAAATTTCTTGATGGACACATTAATTTAATAAATACTTATTGTAGACTCAATCCAGTGGGTGCAAAGATCTTTTCTGGAATTCGGGCTTCTCCCGTGGCACAGCGGTTGAGCGCTGGGTTGCGAAGATGCCCGCAGCCTCTGCAGCACAGGTTCTATCCCCGGCTGCTCCCCGGCCACCAGAGGAGGGTCCCACATGGCACGCAGACCTCTCCTGCCGCCTGCTGCTCCCCTCAGCAGTGGACTTCGGTCCTTCTGCCTGCTCTGCTCCCCACTCTGGCTCTGGTGAATTCTCTCAACCTCCTGCGCTTCTGACTGTGCCCAGCGCTTGTATGTATAGATAAATAAATAAATAGATAAATAAATAAATCTTTAAAAAAAAGAAAAAAGAATAAAGTATTTTGAAAAAAAAGATCTTTTCTGGAATTCATACACCTTGCTGGCAGTGAGAGTTGTTATACTACGATTTAAAGAAAAAAAAATTTAAGATTCATGAACATACTGTTCAAGTATGTTCAGTGGCAGGGAGAGACTATATTTAAAATTAAGCACAGGGCCTCCCCGGTGGCGCAGCGGTTGAGCACTGGGTTGCGAAGCTGCCCACAGCCTCTGCAGCGCCGGTTCGATCCCCAGCTGCTCCCCGGCCACCAGAGGAGGGTCCCACATGGTGCGCAGACCTCTCCTGCCGCTCACTGCTCCCCTCAGCAGTATACTTCGGTCCTTCTGTCTGCTCTGCTCCCCGCTCTGGCTCTGGTGAATTCTCTCACCCTCCCACACTTCTGACTGTACCCAGTGCTTGTATAAATAAACAAACAAACAAATAAATAAATAAATAAAAATAAATAAAACTAAGCACAAATCTCCAAGTGTTTAGGAAACTAGAACACCTTCTTCTCTGACTACAGTCAGTCCCTGGCTACAATAACAATAAGTCATTGGAAACAGAATTTCTACTTATCCAGTAGATTGCCTTAAAGATACTATTTTGTTTTAAATATTGTAAGAAGTAACAAAGCTAGCTGGTTCTCAAGTTTCAAATGTAAGGAAACTGAAGCATGGGGGTGGGGGAAGTGGAAATCAACTTTCTTTAGGTCTCACAGTTAATAGAAAACAGAGTGGGGATTTAACCTAGATATTGCAGCTGCAGAGCACACAGCCCTAACCTCTTTACCACACTGCCCCTCAATCCAACCATTGTGACCATCTTAGTTATAAGAAGGCGGTGCTGTGATCCCATCTTTCTTTGCAGATTAAAAACATGATGCAGGGCCTCCCTGGTGGTGCAAGGGTTTAAGACGCAACCTTTGAAGTTATCCACAGTCACTGCAGCACGAGTTCGATCCCCAGCCAGGGAGCTACCCACATGGCGCAGCAGACCTCTCCTGTGTTGCCCGCTGCTTCCCTCAGCAGTGTATTTCAGTAGATCCGTCTGTTCTGCTGCCCATTCTGTCTCTGGTGAATCCTCTCACCCCGCCATATCTGGCCTGTACCCCAGTTCTTGTATGCATAAATAAATAAATATTTTTTTAAAATGATACAATGGCAAGACTTGCATCATAAGAATACAATATCCAAATACAAAAATAAGAGGTGATTCCTTCTACTATGACAGCTTGTAGTGTACAAAAGTGTGGCAAACACTCTTCTCATGGTGACGTTAATATTTAGTGGAAAAGAAAAGTTGCCTTCTATTGTCAGTCAAGGCACAGGCACAGAACTAAAACATTGGGATGTCCTAACCCCATAGGAACCGAAGAAAAGCATTTGCTGAAAGCACTGAATTTTAAATTTGATCAAAGCCATAGGCACAGAATTTATTTAATTTGAAAATAAGAAATTAATTGGATAATCGATTTCCATGCATGTACTTTCGATACAGATGGCAATTATAATGAGTTAACTACAGGATGTATAGAATATAAATATATAATACTCATGCACATCTCATCAGTGTATACATATATTCATCAGTCATATAGAGAAAATATATGGTAGGAAACAATTGCATTTTTCACTGAAGCAAATTACAGAAACTGTTCAGACATCCAAAAATCCAACTACATAACCACAGGACTGAAAATTTTTCAAATGTAAATTATTAAAATACTATTGATACTGGCGCGCAGACCTCTCCTGCCGCCTGCTGCTCCCCTCAGCAGTGTACTTCGGTCCTTCTGCCTGCTCTGCTCCCCGCTCTGGCTCTGGTGAATTCTCTCACCCTCCTGTGCTTCTGATTGTACCCAGTGCATGTATAAACAAACAAAACAAACAAATAAATAAATAATACATGCCTCTTTAAATAAATTTAAAAAAATACTATTGATATTAACAGAGAGAGAGAATGTTTTGTGATAGAACTATGAAGACATTATATCCCCAAATCCATATGGTTGTGCTCAAAACCAAAGCAAGGCTCACAGAGTCCCTTTCACTTCTATATGAGATGTTCTAAAAAGTTACCACATCATATTTTTAATAAATTATTAATTTTAGTTAGCATTCCTTAAATCACCACTACCAGTCTAAATTCTTATCTTGAAGAGAGCATGCTATTTAAAAAATAAACTTAGTTGACTAGATCAGAAGTCCTTTTCTGGCAATATTTAAGGGGAAGGTATACCGTTTAGATAGGCCCCCATATCTGTGTGTGTGTTGAGGAAGTAGGAAGAGGAAGAAGCAAGAGAGCCCAGAATTAAGGGCCCAAGAGTTTGAGTGACAATATTTCTAGAAGGCATAGGCCAGACCCAAATGAACCAAGACGAGGGCATCTGATCAGCTTTGGAACCAGACAATGGGAGGAATTGGGTGTAAATGAAATAAGTCCTCTGGACACAGCTGGGTCATAGGGGACAGGATGACCAGAGTCAACAGACTCAAAATCCAATTTTCACCTACTGAAAGTGAAATTCATGAGATTTGCTGATATGGAACTGTAGAGAGTAGGGGGTAGAGAAATTGAAGGTGACTCCAGAGTGCTTGGTCTGAGAGCAGGAAGGAAGGAATTTCCATCTATTGATATGGCATCAACTGGGAGAGATTTAAGAAGGGGTCAGGTATAGGGCAGAAGAAGGGATGTGGGTCATTGGCTTTGTCACAGGAAGTTGACTACCCATGAGACATTGAAATGCTGTGGCTCCTCAAGGGAAATCAATTGCCATTGAATCCTGTGCTCTAGCTTTACATGTAAAATCTATGGCATACATATCCTCCCAGCTCTGCATTGGGTAAAAAGGTGAACATGCTTTCAAAAATAAAACACCACAGAACTGGATGATGGTGATAATTTTTACAATCATTAAAATTAAAATCTCAATTGTGAAGAGTGAAAGGAATGCACAGATGGGGAATTTGTTCCCATATGGATAGTAGGATGGGGACAGAGGAGAAAACAAGCCTGATCACATAGATGTAGAATCATCGCTTCCCTTAGGAATAAGATGTGGCTTTGGAGATGATAACATGCTTCTTCGGCTGCTTGCAAACTCTAAGTATAAGTCTTTCAAAGCATTTTTTTTTTAATTTTGATGCTTCATGATGGAGTTATCCCTAACCAGAAAGATCTGCTTTTATTTCTAGGAATTATAATTACCTGTGATTCGATTTTTTGAAGAAAACATGACCACCCTTAATTTCATGGTTCTTTAGCCTGATGCTTCAACTCTATGTCCTATAATCATATCTTGGGAAAGAGGGTTCTAACCACAAACAGCTCCCCACCCCCCAAATTGCTGGGGTGTTAGCCGCATCCTTCCGAGAAGTTGGATGTGCCTGGTAAATGGAGACCTCCCCTCCTCAAGGGGAAAGAACACAAAGTGATTCTCAGCGTGTCATCTGATTTACTCAACAATTTCAGTGGATCAAAAAGTTGGTCAGCCACTGATTTGAATTAAGCTTGCTCATTTCAAAGGCAAATATCAGTTAAGAAGAAAATATCAAAAGCGACTATCAGTTAAGATGAAAATTTCAAGTGGTTTCTCAAGCTGCATTTTTTTGCATGAACAATTCAGTGCTAATCTGAAGAACAAAAGAAGACAGATGAATTTCACAACACCTGGAGCGTGCCTGATTTATACACCTGCTTCCAAGACAACGGTGACCCTTGACAGGACCACCTCATGTATTAGCTATCAAATGATCAGTAATCATGCCAAAAGTCCCAGAAAGGCGAAGCAGAAAGAAAAAGGGAGAGAAAAGTCCATGTTAAACAGGACGACCTGGACAAAGAAGGGAGACCTGGAGAAAGATCCAGCAAACTGAGAATTCCAGCACCTCCCTGATTGCCTTCTCCTGATTGTCTTCTTTTGTTCTTCAGATTGGCATTGAATTGTTCATGCAAAAAAATGCAGCTTGAGAAACCACTTGAAATTTTCATCTTAACTGATAGTCGCTTTTGATATTTTCTTCTTAACTGATATTTGCCTTTGAAATGAGCAAGCTTAATTCAAATCAGTGTCTGATCAACTTTTGATCCACTGAAATTGTTGAGTAAATCAGTTACATATCCAAATGAAAGTAACTGTCCTTCAACGCACTCTACAGCACTTTAAGTCTTGGAACTTGAGCGATTGCGAGGATGGCAAAGGGCAGAGGTCAAAACAGCTAAAGAAATTACAGCTGCCCTGCTTTGCATCTTTGCAGAGATCACGCTCAGTGGGGGGGGGGGGGGTGAGGGATGCTGGAGTGGGGGAGGATTGGGTTTGGGGCTAAGGTTGAGATTTGCGAGTTTACTGAGTGCTTGGAAACGGTTTTTTAAGTCCTCATCTGGGCTGCTTGGGAATCACTGAGTTAGGGGAAAAAGATGTCCTAAAGCTAATTCCATACAGGCTTTGTAGACTCCACCCCCCACCCCAGGTCAAAGCCAAAAGACCCTGGGAACTCCAAATCCCATCACCACCAAAGGGAAGGTGGCTGGGACCTGAGGGTGGGGTTAAGCAGCCAGGTGTGGTATAAAGCCAGACACGTGGGCTTGGGGGGGGGTCCCCCATTTTGGCTCCCCGCCAGCTGGCAGCTTCAGAGCAGCTCTGAGAGTGCCTTTGGGTTTCCAGGTCGGCGGATCGGATCGGGTAGGATGCATTAAAGACTTTATTTCCCTATTTTCTCCCTGAGTTGTACATTTTCCTTATTTCCTTTTCCCTTGTAAATAAACCTTTTATTAACCTTTTGTGTGTGCCTGTAGTGGAGTATTCATAAGTCCCTTGTAAGCGCGCGGGTGAGGACCCACAGCCAGGCAACCCGTTTTATTTTATATTGGGGTTGCCCCATAACAACTGCAGTAACAAAACAGGACAAAAACGAGAGGGGGGGTGAGAGCGAGAGAGAAAGAAAGAAGAAAAGAAAGGTAAAGAAAGAAGAAAATGAAAGGCAAAAAACAAGTGACATCTGGCCTTTCTAGGGAATTTTGATTTTCAAAACTTCATCTCAACTCATTAGTTTCTCACAGATTGGGGCGGTTTGTTCAAATTACTTTTAAAAACATTAAAATGCTATGTATTTCCAGGGTAATCCTAAAACACCGTCAAATGTGCTCAGTGCTGTTCAGGAACAACCCCAGCCCCAGCAGCTCCTGGAGGAGCCCAGCGGGGCCTCTGGGGAGCCCCTGGGAAGCAAGAGATGGGGCCCCACCGGGGGTGGCGGTCGAGGGGTGACTGACCTGGGAGAGCATCTTGCTGCCACGGGTGAGTCCTGGGAAGACACGAAGATGCCAAACTCATTAGCATCTTTTCATCCCGGAGGAAGCAGGTTCCGCCATAGGAAGTATTTTCTACTCCTTTTGCTTAAAGTGTCCCTGAGTTTGAGCAACGCCTCGTTTCCTAGGTGGGCAGGGCAGAGGCGCGCGGCTGCCAAGGCTCCAGGCGTCAGCGCCCTGAATAACCAGATCCGGGTTCCGCCCCCTCCCCTTGCAGAGGAAGGAGAGGACGTGCTCTCTGTCACATGCAAAACAGCAGCCGGGGCCGCAGAAGCCCATCTCCACTCTCTGATATCTGAGTCCCCCGAGCTTTCCAAAGCACCTTAGTAAATCACACTTAGCATTTTCTGTTTTCCACTACTCAGTGGGATTAGCAGGAAGGGGGGGCGGGGGACACTCACTTAGGAAGGGTAAAGAGAGAACTAGCCGAGTTCCTGAGCTGAGTCCCTGGCTCCTAGATCTTCCTCAGGTGCTCTGACCAAGTCACTAAAGCAGCCCCTTGGAAATGCCCCCCTCACCCCTCACACACACCCCCACCCCACCCCGCCTCACTTGCAGACACGATCAAGGAGGGAAAACCACGGTGGCTTTAAGTACAGCATTGCCAGGGGCTTAGTCCTTGGAAAGGACCACCCCAGGGCCAACTGACACACACCTTAGCCGGCCTGGAGCAGGTGGTGCATTTTATCTCACCTCCGAATTGCCCTCTGATTTCATGTCTGACACCAATTTTCTTGTCTCAAATTGTGTGAATGATTGTGGCTTACAGTTGAGATTCTCTCTCACACGTATTTCCCTGTGTGTGTTGGGGTGTGGGGGGTGGGCGCAGGAAAAAGTCAGAGGTTCTCCCTCCTCTGCCTGTTCGTTTTAACCTCTAATTAAAAGGTGGTTTCTCCCTTGAGTAAATGATTAGAAACAAATTAACAAACCAAACCAGAATGAGTAGATGATTCCTTCCTCTCAAACCAGAGATGATTAGGTACAACAGGGATAGAATTTTAAATCTAAGGTTTCTGTTTTTACTAGTAGTAAAGACAGGAGTTATTTGTTCTGTTGCATCAAAGCATCCAAACGTCCTGCTAGATCTTTTTTTTTAATGGTCATGGCAAGAAATGGCCTATATTTCACATGAAATGATAAGAATGTGTGTGATTATAGATTGAAAGAATGACGTTCAGCCAAGAGCAAAGGTATGAATGGTCATCAATACACAAATGAAAATGTCTTTAATAGCTGCTAAAAACCCAGGCCTCATCTACAGCATTTTGGTGTTTGCATAAAGCCATTTCCTATTTAAGACTACTTAGAACTAATCAATCTATTTATTAGAGGTGTCCCTTTTCAAATCATGTGTGTCCTATATCAGAACCTAAGGTTAAAAAAAAATTGTATCAACTGAGATGGCTTTGACTACCTGACAAAAAAAATTTAAATAAACACTTTTTCTGTTACAAGTTACCTTAAATCACAAATTAGCTGCCACTACAATGATTCCAATTCACTAGAAAAATTTGTATTTCTTTTCAAATGAACTAATGCAAGAAATCTAAGACCTTGAGGTATAGCCACCAAGCTTTATAGGAAAAAATATGGGGATAATATCAAGAGCTATTAAAATGTACATAATACCCTTTAAACACAAAATCCAACCAGGGGGATTACTGAAGAAATACTTAAATAGAAGGCCAAGAGTGAAATATCCATTGATGAAGATACTCGTTGCCAACGTGTGATTTTTTGTACATATGTTCAAACTTACATGAGGTCACATGTTACACTTAAATGGGGACATCTGATCAAATAAGAACGTATGTGCTGGTAGCAACAGGAAAGAATGTTTAAAACTGGAATTGCTGCAGACTCTCTTGAATAGATGACTACTGGTCATAAAAGAAATGATCACATGGCTACTATCTTAGGGTAGCCTTAGTAATCCTTAGTTGTTGGTATTACATTCTTATGTGGTTCCCCCAACACTGAATCAGACAGGCTGGTCTGTGCAATCATGAGAGTACACTGATAGTGGCGATGTGTGACTTTCAAGTCCTCAGTCATAAAAGACATTACGACTTCTTCCTTCATTTCTTGGAGGCTTTGCCCTAGGGATAGCCAACTGCTGTCCTGTAAATCTCCCCAAGCAGATCCATGGAAAGGCCTGTTATAGGACAGCCCGATATTGAACGGGTTGCCTGGCTGTGGGTCCTCACCCGCGCTTAAAAGGGACTTATGAATACTCCACTACAGGCACACACAAAAGGTTAATAAAAGGTTTATTTACAAGGGAAAAGGAAATAAGGAAAATGTACAACTCAGGGAGAAAATAGGGAAATAAAGTCTTTAATGCGTCCTACCCGATCCGCCAACCTGGAAACCCAAAGGCACTCTCAGAGCTGGCCGGATGCTGCGAGCTGGTGGAGAGCCAAAATGGGGGACCGCCCCAAAGCCCACGTGTCTGTCTTTATACTCACTTGGCTGCTTAACCCCACCCTCAGGTCCCAGCCACCTTCCCTTTGGTGGTGATGGGATTTGGAGTTCCCAGTGTCTTTGGCTTTGGCCTGGGATGGGGGTGGAGTCCACAAAGCCTGTATGGAATTAGCTTTAGGACATTCTTTTCCCCCTAACAGGCCCACATGGAGACGAAATGACCAGCCTACTGGTACGCCATCTTGGAGTTGAATCTGCAGGTCTGTGAAGCTCTCATCTTACTGCCATCCTATTAGAGACTTAGCATCAAAGCATCCCAACTGAGCCACTCCCAAGTTCCTGATCTGTAGAAACTAAGAAATAAAGAGTAACTGGGATTGTTTTAAGCACGAAGCCTTGGAGCAATTTGTTATGCAGCTATTGATAACTAATACATATTAATAAATTAATAAATATTAATTTGATGAAGCATTATGTAGTTATCAAAAATAAGATACTGCTTACAACTTTCCCTCTCCATGCATTCATTCGCAGCAAAAAGTTACCTCAGAGATTTCCTAAATCATACCACATTATACTACCACGGCCCTTCTCTAAGTCACCATCTCTATCATCTTCCCTCATCAGAACTAAAACATCCTTTTAGTTAGTTTCTCCTCTTTGACTCTTACTTCTTTGTAGTCTCTTGTCTACACAGGAGTCAGAGTGATATTTATAAAACAAAAATCAGACCATGTCACCTTCCCCTGTCTTCAAAATTTCTAACTGCATGAAGAGTAAATGGAAACTCCTGATCCACAAGTCCCTGTACAATCAGGCTCTGGCTAGCCTGTCTTGGCCTATCTCCTACTCTTGCTCTCATTCTTAATGCTCAACAATGAGGGTAAGGCATTTTTCTAGGTCCCAACAGTCAAACTTTCGCATTTACTGTTCCTTCTACCTGAAACACTCACTCCCCAGGTCACTGCATGTCTGACATACATCACATGTCACCTACCTATTAATTTATTTTCTCACTGTCAGCTTACACACGTATGCCAGTGTCGTATGCAACTGGGATACTGTCCGCTCTGCCTTGTCCCCAGAACAGTGTCTGCAATCTTAACATGTGGAATGAATGGACATGATAAGTCAACCTATGAGTAAGTAAAAACAATAGAATGTTTAAAGAACATATAAAAATGAAAATAATATTGACTAAATGGAGGAAGTGTAAATTTTCTCCTTTTTATAAACTTGTCTTTAAATATTATTGCATCTTTTAATCTTCTTATGCACAAAAAATTATCAATGTTGTAGTAGAATTGAAAAACTACTGATAGAAAAACTACTGATAGTTTCTGAGTCTGTTTCTTTCTTCCCATGATACTACTTTCTGACCCTCTGGCTCTCCCTCTGGATGATTTGCTGGAAATTTTCTAGAGGACTAGAAAATGACTCTCCCTGTTCAGCTTGTGTAATTCATGCACGCCCTTCTACTGAACATTTTTCCAAGAGGAAAACATACTGAATTTTCCACTGCAATTCCCTTAACCTTTGCTATTATATAAACATTATATTAATGCCCACTAAATGCCAGGTACTTTGTTGAGTGTTATAGCAGGAAACAAATATTTATTTCTTTAGTCACCTTTGAATCCCTTCCCAAAATGATTTGAAATAGCTTATGACAAGAATACATGTAAGAAGGAAGACAAAGACAAGGAAGAGAAGAAGGAAGACAGGAGCAACTATTGAGAACCATTTAAATGTAAACAGAACTAGAAAATTGTGATCGATAGGAAAATACCTCGAGAACCAGCATTCTGAAATTTAATGATCCTTGAATGTTAATTTTAAATTCATCTCTGTTCTTAAAAATGTTTATTAGTGTATAGAAGTGTTCATGATGTACACCATCCTATGGACACCTTTAGTGGAGGCCTAGTCCCAGAAATCTTCCCCAAGAGAATGATTGAATCTAAATCTAAAGGATGAGTAGGAACTGGGTAGCAGGGTTGAGGACAGGCGAGGAAAAATCAGAGACACTAACTGAGAAATGAAAGTGACTATGAAAGGAGAAATGTGGTGGATTCTAGATACAGTGGGAGTATCGTTAATAGTGTGACAAATCAGACTACTGGGGTTGAGAAGAAACAGGAGTGAATGCCCAGTGTCTAGTTTGCAGAATTGGATGATGGGGTGGGGTCATTGACAGGGAAAGGGAAAGTCTAGAGAAAGAAGACTGGAGTTGGGGTGGGGTAAGCATTACAGAAGATAGAGCAGCACTGACCAAGGAACTAAATTTGAGAAAAAAAAATTGTAAAGACTTCAAGTCCATTTAGTTTAGGTTTTTCAGTATTTTATTATGGCACACAGGATAGAGTATATGGTACAGAGTTCTGACTTCAAGTAATTCTCAACCCAGCCAGCTGTTTCCATTTGACCTGTTCCTTTTTTGTGTGTAATTTGCACCTGTTAGAGGTCTGACATGTGCAGCAGCCAGTGCTTAATATAAATGTGAAAAGCTTGGTTTCTGAGGTGACTTAGTCTTTACAGAAGCCAACATACTTAGAATCTTCACAATGCAAATCCATGCCATCGTGGTAGACAAAGAAATATTTTTCCTATTTGTGCAATCACAAATATTTAACTAGAAATAGGTAGTGTTTAGTAATCAGATTTTAAATGGAGACTGCTTTCTGGTTAACTTTGGAACTTTTAGAAGTTGTCTAAAGAACAAATTAGTGAACAAAATTCATTGACAAAGCAATTGCCCAAGAACAGAAGCAGAACAGCACGTAATTCCATCTACATTCCACATCAAGTACAAGAGCTTTCATAACATTGCAGTTGGCAGGGAGGACAGATGTGTATGTTTGATGCAATGTCCAACCAGTTAGAGCTATCAGTGAAATCCAAGTATTTCCCATAAAGTCATGCAGAACAATGGCAATGTAACACACAGTTATATAATCTCCACCTTTTATGGCTGATAACAATCTCATTATCTGTATCTGTAATTTTAAACAGGTTTAAAATAGATGACATTTAATGTTATTTAGAGGCAACATACTTAAGCTAACAACACACCAAATCATGAGCTCAGGATTATAGGCAACACATTTCCAATGGCAAATAATCTTTGATGTCCTTATTCTATCCAAAACTATAAATTAATAGAAAATCATTCCCTCTGATTATGTAATTTGCTGGGAGTTCAACTTCTCATATTTAGATTTTACTAAAATGTGGTTATAATGGATGGAATTCATGTTCATATTATGTTTATTACTGCATACTAGTATTAAGAGGACTTGTTTACTATAAAAAGGTATATTTATCAGATAAATTCAAATGAACAGTACCCAAGAAGCCCTTCCTCCACCTTAGGGTAGAGCAAAATGTATTATTATTTAGAAAAGAAGTATATTTATGGGGTGAAGTGTATTGTTCTTCATTAAAGAAGAACCCCCAATGACTCTCATTTACTGAAGTTTATTATAAGTAAAATTTTTAAAGGGAGAGATTTCTGAATGGTCATAATTGTATCCCTCAGTGTTACTAATTAAAGGAGAAAATGCATTGTAATTATTAAAATTTTAACTTAACATTTGGAAGACAATTATCCACTTGACTTATATTGATGCCTTATTTACTATATTTTAATTAATTCAATAACCACAGCAAGAAATGTCATTCAGTGTAACTTTATTTACTATTTATTGCACATAATTCGAGGTCTTGAATTTCTAACCATCAAAGGTTCAGAGAACTATTTTCCCATAAAGTTTAACAGTAACATTAGAGAATTCATTTATTCATGTGTTTTTTTTTATTGTAAACATCTGAATGATTCACATTGCCATAGATCCTGAACTCATAAGCGTGGACCATGCACAGGCTGGCAGCAAGCCAGGAAGCCACTCTGCAAGCAAACAAGTACTCTGCATAAGGAGAAAAGTCATAGCACAACATTGAATGTCCAACCTAAGTCATCTCAGCATTATACATATATTGACTTCTTAATTCATATAGTATCTGGAACTCAACTGGTTGGTTGGTGATGGGTTGACCTGATTTTGGGAGAATTATTCCTGGAATAATTAAGGAAAGGGGGGTTCAATCTTTCTTCTTTGTTGCTTGCTCCTCCCCAGCACCTTCATCTTTTTTCTCATCTTCTTCAGCTTCTTTGGTTTCTTCTCCTTCTTCACCTTCACCTCCTTCTTCTTCCTCCTTTGCATCTTCTGACTCTTCCTTGGCTGCTTGAACATAAAAAGAAAGTTTACAAGCTCCAAATCCAGGGTGAGTTCAATCAAAACCTTTCTGCTAAGGGGCCTCCCTGGTAGGGCAAGGAGTTAAGACATAACCTATGAAGCTACCCGCAGCCACTGCAGCATGAGTTTGATCCCTGGCCAGGGAGCTACCCACATGGCGCAGCAGACCTCTCTTGACTCGCCCGCTGCTCCCCTCAGCTGTATATTTCACAATCTGCCTGTTCCCCACTCTGTCTCTGGTGAGTCCTCTCACCCCCCACACCTCTGGCCTGTACCCCAGTTCTTGTATGCATAAATCTTAAAAAAAAAAGCCTTTCTGCTAAGGTTTTGTGTGCAAAAACAAATGTAAGAAGGCTTCCCCCAAAACCACTCAGATCTACTCTCCCCAAACATTGCAGCCAACAATGCTTGCCAGGAATAATCACCATGAACACCTATGAAACAGAAGAGATTTCTAGTATTGGAAGTTCTGCTTCGCTCCAGGACCGCAACACTTTCTGTTATGTGCATGGCGTTCATTTCTGTTTTGTAAGACATTTAAAAATGCTAAACTACCAAGCTAAGCAGAGGTGCATATCTCTGCGAGGACTGCCAATTTGAGAAATCAGGTGCTTTCTAAAGGTTTGTTGAATAAAGTGATTGTTGAAGATGCCAAACGCATGAATGAATAAAACGTCCCTGCCATAAGCAAGGGTTCGCTTATCCATCCCCTGAGAGGTCACCACACCCAGTCTGCACCTGCAGTGCTGGGGGCTTGTTTCTGATCATACCTTCTTCCTCTTCAGCTCCCTCCTCCTCCTCAGCTTCTTCTTTCTCCTTCTCCTCTTCTTCAGCTTCTCCTTCAGAGGGGGGTTCATCCTTGGCTTCCTCGGCCTTCGCAGCCTCAATGGTCTCCTCCACTTCTATCTGCTCCTCCTGAACATGGCTGGTGTAATAGGAGGGGAAGGAGCGGGCGGACATCAAGTAGGAGCTGGTCTGTAAACCTCCATAAGCAGATCTGCCGAACATCTGGGAGCTCTGGGAGTAGCTGCTGGCTATGCTTCCCACGCTGGTGAAGCTGAGCCTGGTCTCCTCGCCTTCCAAGAGTTTCCTGGGGGGATGACAAACAGGAACAGAGAAGCATGTTGAGCCCAGCACTCATCACCTTCCCCAAACTCCACCCTTCATGGAACCCCTGCTTGCAAGCAGGAGCAGGATTGGGACTTGTCAAGACAATCACTAGGGATGTTATAACTAGAAAAAACAAAAAACTGTAAAATATTAGATTAAAACATAATTGGGAAGGTAAGAACAGGACTCCTTATTACACGATTAAATTCCTATATGCTTGTCTAAACACCTTCTTCTTAGAAAAGGAAAAAAAAACCTAATTATTATGTCAAAGGCCTATTTGTGAAGGTTTCTGATTCACTATAAATGGAACCTGTATAGCTGCTACCTTTGCCCCTTTATTTTTTTTTTTTACCTGTAAGCTGCAATTTCAATATCCAAAGCCATCTTCACATTGAGCAGGTCTTGGTATTCTTTTAGGTATCGAGCCATTTCACTCTTTGTGGTTCTCAGTTCATTTTCTAATTTGTTGATTGTGTCCTGTAGGAAGACAAAAAATAAAAAAGGAAAGAAAAAGGGGAGAGAAAAATCCAAGTGGAAATCCTTACAGCTCTCATTTTGCTGTGGTATAGCTGCAAAAGCCTCAATTTAAATTAAAGTGTCTATCCGAGATAAAATCTCCCCTAAAATATCTGCCTCTTCCTTTTAATCTTTGCCCCTCCCCCAACCCTAGTTTCATGAATGTAGACGCATGAGCGGAAAACCAACAACAAAAAAAAAAAACTAATGAAAAAAATTGGGTTTAATTTTTTAGCTATTAATCTACTAATCATCATAAAATTCCTGTAAGAACTAAATCGACTTAAAATGTTCTCTCATTCATTGATTACCCGGGTCATAGTCAAGAAAGTAATCCACTTCTTTATAGAAAGGAGTAGCTAGATTTAAAAAATGATTTTATCCAAAATACTTTCTTTGCATCTACATTATTTTTTCTTCTCCCTAGGATATGGAAATCCTTACAAAAGAAATGTCTTAGTGTGAACATCATAACCTATTATAATTTTGACAGCGTGGCTGTGTGCCTGCTCTGGGGAGGGCGTCAGAAAGCATGGGGGCCAGTTGCCTTTAGAACTAATGAGTGCTTCCTGTTGTATTTACTAACCAAATGCTCCCATCACCATCCGAGCAACTAGTGGTTAACTTCAGACAGTAGAGTGGTAGGCCAGAGACCAGGCCCAGCTCACACCCCTTCGCCCACCCCACCCCACCCCCTCCATGTCTGGGCCTCCACACTGCGGAACAGCATTTCAACAGCACCTAGCACCTCTTCCCAGACTGCAGTGGCACCCCCACCCACCCACCCTCCTCCAAGTGCCCCACCCCTCCCACTCCCACTCGGACTGCCAGGAGCCAAGTACCACCCCCTAATTGCAAACAGATGCCCATCCTTCACTTAGTGGGGGCTCTAAACTCAACCTCCACCCCCAACTCGGCCTGGCAGCCTCTCCCCGCCCCTGCTGCATGTTGCCTGGTGCGGTACCTGCATAGCGCTGATGTCGGCGTTCTGTTTGTCCTCCAGCTCCTGCAGCTGCTTCTCCAGCGCCTCGTTCATGCCCCGGCACGCTTCAATCTCCAGCGTCTTGGCCTTGAGCAGGCGGCGGCTCTCGGACACCTCGTCCTTGGCGGCTCGCACAGCGTCTGTGTTCTTGGCGGCGCTTTCGGTCAGCACCGTGAAGCGGCTCTTGAACCACTCCTCGGCGTTCTGCATGTTCTTAGCCGCCAGCTTCTCGTATTGGGCGCGGATGTCCTTGAGCGCCGCGGAGAGGTCGGGCTTGGAGGACACGTCCATCTCCACGGAGATTTGCGCGTACTGAATTTGCGCCTGCAGCTCGGCTATCTCCTCTTCGTGCACTTTCTTCAGAAAGGCGATCTCGTCCATCAGGCTGTCGATGCGCTTTTCGAGCTCGGCGCGCGCAAGAGCTGCCTCATCGGCTCCTTTGCGCGCTTCCATCAACCGGCCCTCGGCGTCCTCGCGGCTCAGCACCTCCTCTTCGTAGCGCGCCTGCAGGTTGCGTAGTGTCTCCTCCAGCCCTTCGCGCTCGCCCTGGAGCGCCTGCTTCTCGTTGGTGGCGTCTTCCGCCGCCAGGCGCAGGTCGCGGATCTCCTGCTCGTACAGCGCACGGAAGCGGGAGGGCTCGGAGTGCTTCTGGCGCAGCACCAGCAGCTCGGCCTCCAGGACCTTGTTCTGCTGCTCCAGCTCGTGCACGCGCTCGATGAAGCAGGCGAAGCGGTCGTTGAGGTCTTGCAGCTGCGCCTTCTCCTGCGTGCGGATCGACTTGAGGTCGTTGCTGATGGCGGCTACCTGGCTCAGGTCGAGATTTTCGAGACTGGGCATCAAGGAGCCGGAGCTGGACGAGTAGCTGCGGCGCACGGAGAGCGAGGACGAGACGGGGGCCGAGTAGCTGGAGTAGGCAGAGCGCGCGGTGCTGTAGCCGCTGCGCACGCTGGAGATGTGCACCCGGGGCGTCTCCACGTAGCGCCGCTTGTAGGAGGTCGAGTAGTACGGCTCGTAGCTGAAGGAACTCATGGTGGCGGTCGCTGTCCTCTGGCTGGCGGCGGAGATGAGGACCTCGGGAGACGGGACAGCGGGGGAGAGAGGGACGGGGAGGGTGGATGGCTGTGTGCGGCTCGGCGCCGTCCTGCCACCTCTATTTATACGCGGGGAGAATTCTGACGCAGCCTGCCACCGGGCGCGGCGCGCCTGGCCATTGGGGGCAGCGCGCTGCCGCAGCCAGGGGGAGGATTCTGCGCAAAAGGCGAGGCGGGGGCAGCCGGCCGCTGCGGCTCGCAGCCTTGCCACTTTCCTCCGAGGCCGTCTGTTTTCTCCGAGACCCGCGGCGTCCTCACCCTTTTCTTTTCCTTGCGCTCCCCCCCCCGGCATACTTATTCCAGGAGCCGGTGTCCCTAGGATTCTGACTTAGCCCCCTAAGCAGGTTCTGGCTCCAGCTAACGCGTCAGTTTTCCATATCCCGGTGCCTCCGAGACCCTCTGCCCGCTCATCTCGCCCCCTCCCCACTCGGGTCCACCTGCAACTTTCTGCTCTGGTGAGGGGCAGTGCCGCGGGGGCATTTGAGATACCATTGAAAGTGGAAGATGACAAGTATGCGGCGTATAAGGAGGAAAGTTTTACGTTTTTTTCTTTTCTTTTTTTTTTAAGATTTATTTATTTATACAAGCACTGGGTACAGTCAGAAGCGCGGGAGGGTGAGAGAATCCACCAGAGCCAGAGCGGGGAGCAGAGCAGGCAGAAGGACCGAAGTACACTGCTGAGGGGAGCAGCGGGCGGCAGGAGAGGTCTGCGCGCCATGTGGGACCCTCCTCCGGTGGCCGAGGAGCAGCCGGGGATCGAACCGGTGCTGCAGAGGCTGCGGGCAGCTTCGCAACCCAGCGCTCAAACGCTGTGCCACCGGGGAGGCCCAGTTTTACGTTTCTTTGTAGCTTTTTCTGGCCCTTTAATTCGTCTACACCCCCCTTTTTTGTCTCCCCCATGTAACGCTGCTTCTCAGCACGCACTGAAGCTGCGCCAAGGTGGGTGTTCATTTTGGCATTTCTAAATTCTCGGGGCATTTACTATCAACCTTTTTAGTATTTGCAGGTTTTCTGCCATTTTTTTCCTGAGGAACGACGCCTGGAACGCGTCGAGCTCATTGAGCGTGTAGGTGGCGAAGAGCGGAGAGATGAGGTTGAAGCTAACCTGGGAGAAAACCGACTTGCAAAGGCGGCGGCGCGCTCTGCAGGGGGGAACTTTGGCTTTTGTTAACTGCCTGTCCCTTCAACAAACCGAATAGCTGCTTGACACCAACTCAATCCCATTAAAAAGCCCCTTTTCCTCCTCTTGCACCTGTGTACCGCCCCACCTGATGATTTTGGCAAACCCTGCAGGTGGCGGATTTTCTGGGAGCGGCTGCTGCTGCCAGCGCTGGGCGCCCGGAAAGAGGCTGAGTTATCCCGAGTCTCGAGGTCCGACCCGCTTTCTGGAGCAGACAAAAAACAGCTTTGTGACCCCCGCCCCCCAGCACACACACACTCTAGTAAATAGGTAACAGATGCCGCCAGGATCCTTGGGTCTCCTTTAGAAACACCCGGATACCTAAAAACAGGGCGGAGACCGTATTGTATGTTGATATGGCCCTGCGTTTTGCAGAGATTTTGCACGAGATAATGCGTCCCGAGGCCGTGGAGGGACTGTAGAGATTTACACAGGATACCTAAGATTTTTTTTTTTTTTGGCAAGCATTTTGATTCTATTTGTGTAACCGCATTTGAGGTGCAACTTAATGTTTTTGAAGTTATATGGGGCGACATTTACTCCTTACAAAACTCTGGGATTGGATAATGTTTACACCAATTTAAAGAAATTATTGAAGTCACATTGGCTTACATTGTTGTTTCTGTTTGGGAAGCATGGGACCCACCTTAGGAGGCAAAAAGGGGATTGTGGTAACAGCTTTTAACTGGAAAAGCCAGATTGCTTTCCCAGGGGTGCTGAAGGGTGAGGTCCTGGCAATCAGATTGCTCCAGAAAAAGCTGTGCTCCTCTCACGACAGGCGAGAGAGTGAGGCTCAGCCTCTGGGTTCTTTCCAACTCAAAAGACCTGTGACTCAGACACCATCTTCTTCATGGAGGAGAGAAAGATCAGCAGTGAACTTTCATGGGATTTCTAAACAATTGCTATCATCTCAAAATAATGCAACTTTAGAAACATTAACTTTGCTAGTTGAAATATATCAAGACTAAAGAATCTCTTGGGTCCGCCCATGCTCTATCATTATAGGATTTAGAAATCTAAGCCTTTAGACCCTCCTGGATTTTGATTGGCTCCGACAAAACGTAGAGCTTTTATTCTGATGACTTCTTATAGCCCATATATTCTTGCTCATTCATGCATCATTGATTCAACAGTGGGAAAGTCTTCTCTGGGGAAAGGAGGGGTTGGGTAAGAGAACCTAGAGAAGCCATATTTCGCCTGCTCCTAACTACCCATACATGGATGAACAGCGGCAGTATGGATTCTTTCTCTATGTAAACCACATCGCTTCACACTTGCTGTGTGTGTGCATACACCACTCTCTTAGGTATTCATGAATTCATTTCCTTGGTGCCAGCACCCTTCTGTCCAAGTTTTAGGTGACCTCAGAGATCTTAAGTTCATCAGCATTTCTGCCACCACATCTCTCCATGGCACAGGCAGCAGAGGAGGCTGCCCAGAAAGGAGGGGGATGGCTGAGGGAGGATGCAAAGCCAGTGAAATGCATGAAGAGAAGACACCTTTGGGCACCTGCTGCATTCATTGGGTAGCTGAAGACAGGTACACTGGGTTGGTGAACAGGGGAATGAGAGGCACAGGCCCTTGCCTTTGCTGCATCTGGAGAATAGGAGTGGAGAGAGGGACAGATCAACTCTCTTTATGAACATACCTCACTGGTCTTGGCATAGCCACCTCATTTCTCCTAAATCTTTGCTTTGAGGGGCTCCTGAACCCGGCCCATGACTGGGTTTTGGTGACGATGCCTTCGGTCCTCTTCTGCTAGGTGTCTGCCTCTCTTAAAATATTCTGTCCAGTCATGCACCTTTTAAAATCCTCCCCCCATATGGCATTTGTTCCTTGTGTCAAAACAAAGGTAAAATGAACAACTTTAGGAAATCTGTGGTGAGAGGGAATCTTGACTTTTCCTTCACCTTACCAGAAGTATTTCTGCATTCTCACTATTTGCAGTGGTGTTGCTACTTCTTTAGAAGAAGACTTCAGGAGAATTTTGCATCAATTCAAAACACACTCCTGGGAGATAAAAATTATTTAAAAACCAAATGCAGAAGTATGTTGATGAAACTCATTAATAGAATCTCTGCCACTCTGCTTAATAATCCTAAATTCCCCTAAAGGATTATTTGAGGTAAATTTTGTTTAAAAGAAAATGATATTCACATTATCAATGAGCTCATGAAATAAGACTCCTAGAACCACAGAGATGATTTTACTTCTCTGGTGTCAAGAGATACAGAAAGCTTCAGGTAGATAAAACCTAGTTACTTATTTTCTTATTATTCTAAAACCCTTTGGAACACTGGGAACTTGTGTTTGGAAAAGCTCAGCTTAGGTTCAAATTCTTTTGGAACAAGCCTCATGAGAAGTATCAGCCTAGGGGTCAGGACAGCAAAGTTCTGCCACCAGGGAGCTGGGAGAGTAGCCTTAGACCAGAACAAAGGGTGGGTTTCTGGTCACAAGCATGTAGACACATCATTGCCAGCAAAGCGACATCAGTGCAAGGAGAGATCAAGAAATAAGTAAGTGGCAGACACCTACTATATGACAGGTATTTGATATCTACTATCTAATAATTACACCCCCCGCCCCCAGGAGATGGTTATTGGTATTCAGAGCAAGCAGCTGAGGCCCAGCAAGTCTAAGCCATTTGCCAACTCACACAGCCCCACTTCTAACCTGAGCTGTATGAGCATCCAGTCTGAGTAATGCTGCACTTACTCGTTAAACAGGCCGCAGCCACTAGCGTTTGCTGCTTCTACGTGTCTCTGTGGAATTGGACAATTGCAGCCGCAGTCTGCAGTCAAGCACGCATGCAGTAGACCTCCTGTTTGGGGGACACTGATATAAACTGGTGTGTACCACAAGGAAATTGTTAATGAGCAAGTTTCATTGGACAGCTAGTGGTGGTAATGAACCGTAGGTCCCAAGGTGAAATTAAATGATGCTCCCCCTGGAACAGGGCACTTAGCCACTACTATGAATATCAGTTTACAAAACACCTTTTTCTGGAACTGATGAACTTTATCTAAACTTTTTCAACTTGCCACATCATGACGTCCATAATTTTTCTCATTTAAATGCCTTCAATTTCTGCCTTGTAAGAAGATTTTCTTTCTTTTTTTTTTTAAGATTTATTTATTTATTTATACAAGCACTGGGTACAGTCAGAACCGCAAAAGGGTGAGAGAATTCACCAGAGCCAGAGTGGGGAACAGAATAGGCAGACAGTCGAAGAAATACACTGCTGAAGGGAGCAGCAGGGGGCAAGAGAGGTCTGCACGCCATGTGGGACCCTCTCCGGCCAATCGGGGATGGAACCGGTGCTGCAGAGGCTGTGGGCAGCTTCTCAGCCCAGTGCTCAACCACTGCGCCACCAGGGGAGGCCCTGTAAGAAGATTTTCTATGAAAAAATAACCTTCAAATTTGGTGTAAAGAATAAAAGAAAAAATCCATCACTTGAACATCTCATTATTGAAGTTTATCATGCTTTCAAAAAATATTTACTTTCCTAAAAAGTAGCATGAGTAAAATCAATAGAAAATATAGCCTGGGAAAACCATAAATATATTTTCTCTTTGTTTCTTGTAACCAGTTTATTTCTTTATAATTATTTTCACATAGGAATCATATGTGAATCTCCCTATCTCTTGGGAAATATGTTTGAATGAAAACTTTGTTGCAATACAAAATTTTCCCAGTTTTATAGCATCCTGTTGTGAAGTAATGCATCATAAAGTGTTGCTATGCGGCTATATAAAATTTAGATTGCAGCAGCAAGGAGAATATCATTTGAATAGATTAAAGATGAAAAGCACATTTATATTCAGAACACATGCAGTATTAGAAGGGACAGGAACTTGCTGCTGTCCAAGCAGAAATAATGGTGATAGGCTCAGACCCCTAAATGCTTGCTCCCTGGAACTAGCCAACATAATGCATTTTCTCCCTTGAGGCCTGTTTCATGGTGACTTACCCTTAATCATGGTCACCAGATGCAGAGCTCAGAGGGTGTGCTGCTCACATAAGGGGTTTAATTTGCAGTCATTTCAGGCAGGTCACAGCCATATGGGTCAGAACTGTTGGTTCTGAACTGACCAACAGTGCTGACCCTGCTTGTTCAGTTGTGCCTTTCTGGCTAGGGAAATGCATGCCACTTCTGCAACATGGGTACTAACGAACCTCAAAGACGTTTCCTGCGGCACCTGGATTTCTCTGTTGACCTTTGCAGTGGTTTAATAAATCAATTCAAGGACTGTCAGTTTTACCATTTGCAAAGATAGAGGATAAGCATTTCCGTCTGCAAGAGACAAAGCCCCGAGGTTGGCTCTTTCATAGCAAGGCTGGAGCCTGGCCAGGGCAGCAGCTCACGCTCTCGCCAGCACTGCGCTACTGCAGGAATGCAGCAAATGCGGCTGCAGAGTTGCCAATGGGCGGATCCCGGACTCTTCCAGTAAAGCAGGCAGGCTTCTGACACCAGGACACATAACGTTGGTGCTTGGTAAGTTGAACATATAAAAGACTGCAATAGAAAAGTGAAACTTGATTGTGTCAAAATGGCTTATGGATTGATAAAATATCTCATATGTTCATTCATTGAATCACCAGTGTCAAGGGCACACTTTTAATGTGCACAGTTCTGAAAGTTCCACAGGGATGAGGATGAGAGGGTTTATGGAGATCTGTAGCGCTGTCCCTGTCTCCAAGGGGCTTGAAAAATATTTGAGAACAATCAAAAGACCAGCTACTGATACACACAGCATGGACGAATCTCAAAAATGGTGTAATGACACTGAGTGAAAGACATGTTAGATAAAGGATACAGACAGTTTAATCCCATTTATATGAAATGCTAGCGCAGGCAAACTATACTAGAAAGAAAAAAAAAATCAGAACAGTTATTGCCTCAGGGAATGTGAGACTGGGAATGACTGAGTGGATACACAAGGAAACTTTCTGGGATGATGGTATTGTTCTAGACCTTGAGAAATTTGGTTTGTACCAGTGTATGCATTTATCAAATCTCAGAATGTGACAGGATATGTGTATTTCATTGAATATAAATTTTCTATCAGAAGGGAAAATTATAAACCATATATATTTATAAACATGAATATTTATGAAAATGCAATGTGATGATAAATTACATAAATACAAAAGTGTGGCAAATCATTTAAAATTAAGTAGATAAAACCAATACATGTGAAATTTTGTAGAACTATGCAAGAGTTAAATAATAAAGTCAGAACCCAAGGAGTTACCGCAAAGAAGAGAAGAATGCTACAAGCAATAGTGGATGTTTTTAGAGAAGGGAGAGGTCAGTGTGGACTTGAATTGACGTTTCTGTGGCTGGCTACCGTGCCAGATGCTGTGTGCAGGTATCATATTTAATCCTTATTTTGCAAAGTAGGTAATCTTGTCATTGTTCTAAAGATGAGTAGCTATAGCACTTCTGTTAATTCATCCCAATATTGCATTAAATATTTTAGCACTATCACTGTAATTTTTTTAACAGAAAATGAGATTTTCATTTATTGTCTTTAAACTTAAGCTTTAATATAAGGTAATCACTTCTGGCCTGTTATTCAAATCTGCTATAACAGTTTTAAAACCTCCCAACATTATGTAATAAATCAATGTCCCATTTTCCAAATAACACCATTAGATAGATATGTTTTATGCTATTCTTCATGGATTATTGGGATTGGAAAGGAGTTTAAATGTTTTCGGTATAAATGCTCTGAGAGTTTCTTCATCTTCGGCAGGTCTTAGCCTTTGTTCTGGTTATGGATTTTATAATATGGATTTTTAACCCTTCTTACTCTCCCTCCACAACGTAAGCCTGAGACATTGCTTTTAAACAGAGCATAATTCCTAGGGGAAGCAGAGATCGTAGCACCCAGAAATGAGCCTTGGTTTTTCACTTTCTGTTTCTCATTACACTTCATTTTTTCATATGATTCTTATGGAATTATTCCATAACTGATAGGATAGTAGTGAAATTTACACAGAGATGAAGTTTCTGACACATTTCCACATGATGGAATTGCTATTGGATCCCTTCAGCAATCCTGCAAAGCAGAACCAGATCTGCAGGTCAGGTTGCCCAGAGGTCTGCAGATATATTTATCCCCAGCTCTGTCTACCATAACAATGGAACCAGGGCTGAAACCCAGAGTTCCTGTCATCACGTTCGCTAGGAATTTTCCCTTTAAATACTACCATTTTATATGTACCAAGCTGTCTTTTTTCCATATTCTTTCTTGACACCAGAAAGGAAAAGAAACCCAAGTTGCTTCCCACTTTCAGATTGCATGACTGATGTGTAACTAATCAAATTGAGTTTCATATCCTTAGACCTGATCACTGTTAAAATGTCACTATTAATGAAAGAGGTAAGGGTTAAAGTCCTGATATTGGTATTTTATAACTAAGAATGAATATAAAGCAGATGTGGGAGGCAGTGAGATGTCTTTCGGACCTTGAGCAGTAAACAGATGGTAGGAAGAGAAAACAGACAATAAGTGCCACTGGAATGAGGTGGTGGATGGTCAGAGTTCACTGTGCCTGGAGCAAACGACTTGACTTCCCTGGCATGATCTGACTGGACTACAATCCGTGTCACTTACAACCAATTAATTCTAGATGGTCAGGATGAAATGAAATCACAGGAGAATCCCAAAGCTTTATTTTGGGGGGTCTCTCCAAACTGAACTTTGGCCAAAGGAATTCTGTGAATTGATAGGCATTGCTCTGAGCTTCTCAGCTCTTACATACACCAGGAAGGTGCTAAATGGAGTAGGAAATAGAAAAAGAAATAGAAAGAGGAGAAGCAAAATGGATGTATTACCCACATACCAGGTAACCAAACCTGAGGAGGATTGATAGGAAATAAAATCATAATCTTGGGGCCTCCCCTGGTGGTGCAACAGTTGAGCGCTGGGCTGCAAGGCTGCCCGCAGCCTCTGCAGCGCCGGTTGTTCCCCGGGTTCCGGAGAGGGTCCCACACAAAAAAATAAATAAAATCATAATCTTGTAATTTAAGAAGGCATTTATGAAACATAAGTATTACAATGACATTAATAATAAATTTGTGTTACTGTGCAAAGTCATTTACTTGAGTAATTTCATTCAATCATCACAAAATCCCAGGGAATCGGGGATTAAAGTCATCATCATTTCAAAAACATAGAAACTAAGGTTTAGGCTAAAACCTAAACTGGTATGCCTGAAGAACTCAGCTGTATTGTATCACTTAATTCTCACAGTACATTAAAGAGATGAATATTATTTTTATTCTATAAGGAGGAAAATGAGGTTCAAAGAGTTCAAGTGTATTGGTCAAGGTCATTCAGCTGGGACAAGGTCTGTCTGGATTCTCACACATCCTGCTATGACCAAAGTGAAAGAATGTTTTTGAGGGCTATTATGAAAATAAGATCTTTCACTCTTGTTTCACCTACAAAGTTTAAATTTTTATGGTGCAGTAATCAGTGCTCAAGTTACGTGCAACTGAAGTAATACATGGAATGGTCACTATGTAGAGCATCACAGACACAAACCAAATATGTCAACACTCTGCTTTATTAGCAGACTCCAAACAGACAGCCATCACTGTAATAATTTATAAGAACCGAATTGCATTAGAGCCTCTCTCTCCAGATACAGAATTGAAGACTTATTGCTAACTAGCAATTCCTTTTATTTATATTATCTGGAAGAGAAAAAAGCACACTAAATAAAGATTGCACCTTTTAGTCTTACTTTATCCTACAAATTTAATAAGCCACACTACCAAATCACATTAGTATAGCAGATGTACTTTTGAGAAGGTCTGAGATATTTCAATTTGCAAAGTGTCTTTCGTATGCCAAAAAAGTTTTGGCCCACTGCATTGATTAACTACTTACTTTAGAAGTTATCCAAATAAAACTTTCTTCCAAATTAGTTCCCAAATTTAGAAAAATTACTTAAGATGCACAGTTTTTTCCTAAGCCCTTTAAATGTACAGATGGGTGGAAGACTTTGCTTCATATAAAATTCTGAGCTGGGGCCTCTCCAGTGGCGCAAGGGGTTAAGACGCAACTTATGAAGCTCACCGCAGCCACTACAGAACAAGTTCCATCCCCGGCCAGGGAGCTACCCACATGGCACAGCAGACCTCTCCTGACTCGCCTGCTGTTCCCCTCAGCAGTGTATTTCAGTCAGTCTGACTGTTCTGCTCCCCGCTCTGTCTCTGGTGAATCCTCTCACCCAAAAAAAATCTCTGGCCTATACCCCGATTCTTGTATGTATAAATAAATAAATCTTAAAAAAAAAAAATTCTGAGCAGTCCAAAGAAGAAAGAGACTGCACCAGGTCCAAAGCAATAGCAGTTTAGAAGGGATCACTCAACCTCTGAGCTGACCTCAAACCTGCTCAGGATGTTATGTCAATCTAATATTCTTTGATTTAAAAGCATTAAGAAGATGAAATGCATTTGATAAGCCAGGACCAAAGAGCACATGATCGTGAATGAGGGTTCAAAATGTAAAGCAAGTGAAACTTGCTAATACGCTAGTTCAGATATGAGCCAAAGAAAATCTGAGCCAGACCCAGTAGAATGAGACCTGTGAGGGAAGAAAGTGGAAGTTACTAATTGAACTTTTGGGGAACATATATATTTGCTTATTTCCATTAAATTTATTCTCCTACAGAATAAAATTAATAATAAACTATTGAATGACTGTCAATGTTTTTATCAGTAGAACTGCTTCCCTTTCACCTAACAGAATAGAATTCACTTTCTCTCATCTAATCTTTTCATTGCATGTGTTGATTATGAAAGAAAGGAGAAAAAACAGATGCTTCTTTTATTCTCACTTCAGTATTGAGTGTTGGAACAAAGCAGGTATTAGATCAATTTACATTTTTATCTTAGAATCAATTTTGAACTCAGTGCTCAGGGGACTGTGGAGCAGACAACTGGCTTCTACAGTAGATTGTGGAGCCTGGGGTTAGAAGGAGGACATGGGTACAATTTCTAGGAATTACTATGGTAACCATCCTACTTGTGAGGGGAGTCTGCTCTTACTTTACAAAAGGGAAAAAAAAATCTAAGTGAACTAAATGCAGCAAGTATCGTCTTTTCCAGAAAACTGAATGTTCTGGATGTGATGTTTTCTACAGATAATTTTGAGAGTTCCTATAGTTTTGGGAAACACAAAAGAGTGGGGAAAGTATAAGGTCTGAGGCTGAGGTGTCTGATCCTGGGCTACTGAGCCTCTTCATACTAGGTCACATTGGAGGATTTTCCAAGGGGTTCACAGACATAGGAATCTGTTTCAGATCCCCAATGGCCATGTGCAGTCTTTTGTAAAATCTGTATGCTTGTGAACTTGTGCTAATTTTCTTTTCCTGTCTTCACCATAAATTGAATGAACTAAATCTACAGCAACAAGGTTTTTTGGGGAAAATGTATATAAATCACATAGGAAAATAAAGTAATTAGATTTTTAATATACTGATAAAGATGTGTAGAAATTGAATATATTCTTATTTGAAACTGTCCTATGTATAATGAGTTTAAATAAGGTGCCTCTAAATAAAAAGTAAACAGATAAAATTAGTAGTTATTGCATAAGACTTAGAAAAACCTCTTTTGGTCTACTTCCCATAAGTGAGTAAGTTATTTTAATCATCCAGAAATTTATCTTTTTGCAAGTCAGGTGTTTTCCAATTTTTTGCTTTTAACAAAATTTAAGAAGTTAATTAATTAGCTGTTGGATCATTAAGACTTTTTTTATAAGACAGGTCAATATGGCTTTTGGGTTTAAAATCTGGAAAGATTTCAGATATTGAGTGACATTGCCTAAACAATATAAAACTTAACGTAAAAGCTGCTATCATCCTTGCATACTTCGTACTTAAATATTTATATACTTGCATACTTAAACAAGATTCTCAGCAATTTCATATTTTCATGTATATGATTTTTTAATATGTAATAAAGTTGCTTTATCATTCATTTCAGGAATCAGTACTATTCATTCATGAATCCCTGGATTAATTTAGAAAGTTTATGCATTCTTTTGAAAATTACTTATTAAAATGTGTAAGATAGCTTTGTTTTGAGCAATAGTACACTAATAGTACTTGTAATCATAACCCAATCCAGAAAACTTTGCAATACATAGATGCTTATAAATGCACAGAATGAACTAATTTATGTCCTAATACCTATTTTTATAACAAAGAAGAATAATAGAATTATAATATTGACACATATAGTATATAAATTAGGAATAAAGCAATGCAGGAAAGAATAATGAAAATAGAAATTCAAGAAAAAAAGAGATTGTAAAATTGGTGATAGGGAAAGAGCTTTTTCATGCCGTTTTGAAATGAACGATGATGGCTAGCATTCACATCCCAGTTCCACAACTTGCTAATGGAGGAGGGTAGCACAAACAAATAACTGATGAATTTTTAATTTTCTTATCTGTAAATAGGGTCAACTGTGCCTACAAATATGTTGGGAGGGTTAAAGAATATAATGCAAACTATGTTATATTACTAATAAAAGGTATGTAATAGTTGATTGTTTTTTTAATTTTATTTTAATTTTTTTAAGATACATTTATTCATGCATATAAGAACCCGGGTACAGGCCAGATGCGCGGGAGGGTGAGAGGATTCACTAGAGACAGAGCGGGGAGCAGAACAGGCAGACTGACTGAAATACACTGCTAAGGAGAGCAGCTGGGGAGACAGGAGAGGTCTGCTGCGCCATGTGGGTTTCTCCCTGGCCAGCCGAGTATTGAACTGGTGCTGCAGAGACTGTGAACTGCTTCACATAGCTGTGCTCAGCTGCTTGCACCACCAGGGGAGGCTCTGTTTGTTTTATTTTAAAGATATGATCTTGAGTCTCAAAAAACTCATTAGGTATAAATGACTTTATATTTCAATTTCTTTGTAGTTAAGGATATATTATTGTTCATTTTGTGTAGTACCTATCGTTTTGCTTTTGTTTTGGTTATAAGAAATCAACACTAGTTTCCAAACTATAAACTTGCCTATTAACATCTAAAAGGAACTGAGATTTATGTTTACATGATACTTTTTTCTTCCAAACTGAACTGCTCACATGTCCCCATCTCCCCTTAGTAACTTAGGTTTTCCTGGAGCTCTATAGATGTATAGGGCAGGCATTAACCTGAGGACCTGAAGGTTCAGAATAACAAAAAATGAAGGGTAAGAGCCATTTCATGGTTGAATTTTTTTTTTTTTATACAGAGGCATGTTTATTTATTTTATTTATTTGTTTGTTTTGTTTATACTTGCACTGGGTACAGTCAGAAGCGCGGGAGGGTGAGAGAATTCACCACAGCCAGAGCGGGGAGCAGAGCAGGCAGAAGGACCGAAGTACACTGCTGAGGGGAGCAGCGGGTGGCAGGAGAGGTCTGCGCACCACGTGGGACCCTCCTCTGGTGGCCGGGGAGCAGCCGGGGATCGAACCGGTGCTGCAGAGGCCGCGGGCAGCTTCGCAACCCAGCGCTCAACTGCTGCGCCACCGGGGAGGCCCTCATGGTTGAATTTTTTTTTTTTCAGTCCACTGGTTGCTGAAAAAAGCAGGGAAAAAAGTCCAAAAGGCAGGCTCATTAAATGAACTGAGATAAATTTAATTCAGAATACTTAAGTATAGTTAGCTTATTGCAAGCCACATGCTGATAAGTAAAAGACCTTAGCTTCTGGGAAAACCTCAATAAGATTTTTATGAATCAAAAGACCAGATTCTGTTAAGCCCACAGAACCATCCAAATAACATGCACAGGGTGCTCAGTGATGATTCAAATGGAGCTTTGGAAGCACTAGACAGAAAAGCCTTGACTTGGGCCTCCCCAGTGGCCCAGGGGGTTGAGTGCTGTGCTGGGAAGCTGTCCGCATCCTCTGTGGTGCAGGTCCAATTCCCGGCCAGGGAGATTCCCGCATGGCACGGCAGATCTCTCCTGTCTCGCTCGCTGCTCCCCTCAGCAGTGTCTTTGGTCCGTCTGCCTATTCTGCTCCCTGCTCTGTCTCTGGTGAATTCTCTCACCTTCCTGCGCCTCTGACCTGTACCCCAGTTCTTGTATAAATAAATAAATCTTAAAAAAAAAACCCTTGACTTGAAGTTTTTGGATTAATTTTTATACTGTTTTCTACTTGTTTATAGAATATGTTATTTATTAAGAACTAAGCATATTAATTGGCTCTTATTTAAGAAGAAATTTTCTCTATCTTAAAAAGTACCTTTAGCGGGTGGTACTGACGGGCAAAACAACTCTTCAAAGTTATCAAAACAACAAGACCAACATCTAGTGGGGAAATAGGTGTACTGCAGGATGAGTTCCCGCCTGTAGACAGCAATATAGGGGATTTTCCAGAGACATTTGTTTTCCAAAACTAGAATCCTAGAAATTCACCCAAAAAGATGAGCTGTTAGTAGAAGAATCCCAAGTCTTCTACAGTTAAATAGGGGAAATTTGGGGATGAGGAGGAGAAAGATAAAGGTGGTTTTTTGAAGCTTCCTAATTTATATGATAAATGCAAATGATTATCCAGTTTATTTAAAAGTCCTCAAGAGTGAAAGTTGCTGTACCAAATTTTAGAGAAATTGTATATCCAGGGTAGAAGATACAGTTTGAATATTATCTGTAGTGTTTTCTGACACTCTTAGCTTGCTGTAGAATTGTTACTGCTTTTAATAAATTCCGAATGCAAAAGTTAACTTCTAATGGATCAGTTAATTACTTTATGTCGTATAATCCATGTTCCCTCAATAAATAAATGTTTCTCCTGAATCTATAAAACTCATTCGGAGCACTTATGCAGCACTTATGCAACATGCTCTTTGTAAAGTACATTTCATTTCATTGTTCTGCTGCCTGCAATTGTTCCTCAGGGCTGCGGAAGGTTAATAAGACAGTTACTGGACACCATCCTAATAGCTCAGTGATGCCAACATGTTCCTGTGATCGCTGCTACCTTCTCTGCCTCCATCCTGGATTTTCACAATTCTCATTGCAACCTGAGACCCAATTCTCTTTTGACTGTAAAAATGGGCACAAACTGTCAGAGCTGGACTAGCCCACGATCCCAAGCCACATGAAGTGGCAGTGGGAGGTCATAACAACCCAGTTAACTTACAGAACACGATTGCAAACCTGCAGCAGCTGGCTAGTCCTTGCCAGCTGCGATGACAGCTCACTTCATCCAGGTGTGGAATTCTGTGTTACCATCCCAGCAAGAGATGGAGGATCCACTAGGGACAGCCAGTGGGGTTCTAGACTCCAGTCCTGATATTTCTTCTGCCCTGGCAGGTTATGGGGGCTGGCTTGCCTGCAGGGCAGGGCAGCCTCACCATCTTCCAGGATGAGAATGTGACACTCTAGTAAATGGAGCTTAAAGTTGAAGGTCGTTGTTTAGGAAGTCCTCTCTCAGCCCTCATAATGGTGCTTTGTTCAGCCCATATATCCAGAAACAAATGAGGGGCATTTACATAAATGGTTCTTTTGACCATGTTACCATATTCACTTCTTTGCTATCTTCTGCTTCAATTGTCCTTGGGCAGAGGAGCTGTGATTGAAGCATCATATGACCTTCATCTCTTTTCTAATAATTTTCTGTACTTGCATTTTGATGGAACACCAGCATTCGGGAAGGTCCAACAGCAGTGAAGTTACAGCCCTAATTCCATAACTTGGTATAAGCCCATTTAGAATGGCTACCTGTGGTTTTCTGCTTCTTGAAACAAGACACTGTTTCAAAGGTCTCTGTGCCTCAGTCACCCCCACCTGGAACGCACCACTCACTGACGCTGAAGGACTCTCCCTGGAGCCCAGATCATGTGCCTGTGCTCAGGAGGGTCCTGGGTCTTCCACGCCTGCATTCACCCTGTTCATGGGCTTCCCCAGTCCTCCCTATGCATCACCCACACTGAGCCCTGCACGCTGGCTTCTCTGCACAGTGCAGTACCCAACATGTGCATTGGGCTGTACCCCCTTTTACCGCATGGTACAAGGCCTGCTCCTCTGTGTCCTCTGAACTGCAGTGTCCTCTGTAGCAGCTCCCACAGTCTTCTACTGTGACTTAGGATATTTTCTTACATGTCTCATTTCCCTTTTCTATAGTGATTGGCTTGAAGGGTCTATAGTTGACCTTTTTGACTTCTGAATTTCCTGTTAAGACTGATAGTTAATTAGGGCTTGAGCAAATGTTGCAGATTGAGAAAAACATCTCTTTAAAAAGTGCAGAGGTCCAGTTTAATGACTTGGACTTTTGGACCTTCCTTTAGGACAAATGTCCACTTTGAATCCTTAACTGCTTTGTGAAAGCAAAACAGACTGCCTCATTCTCTGTATTGAGACTGTATGACCGTTCATCTTCCCTTGAATCTTAACAAGGGGTCCCCCCCTCCACCCCCTCTCCAAGTTAAAATGTAGCAATAAAGCTGAACTTGAGATACACTGGTGAACCTGCCCCTGACTGGCGTGAATTAAATTGCTGGGGCAGTGAAAGGGGCACAGCACAGCCAGAGAGCAGCGGGAGAGCTCTTCTCATGCCAGAGGATGTGAGGAAGGCAATGTACAGGGACACATTGAGTCCTTCTCTTTCTCCATGGCCATGTGCCCCATGACACAACTTTGGGGGGCAGGAGCAATACCTACTTACAGGCTTGCCCAGCTCTTGGGCTGGCTGGAGAAGGTGAAGTCCTGTGGGATTTGGCTTCTGTGCTATGATGAGGACTGCAGTTCCCTCCTCCTAACAAGGGTTGCCAGCACTGACCTCTCACCACAGCATGGGAATCGACTGTCCCATGAAACAGTTTCTGTAGTTCTCAACATTTAAGGATTAGGAAACAGATATTTTGGATACAAATGACTTGGCCTAGGTCACAGCTGCTGAATAGGGAGGGAGGTTTTTAAATACTGTCTGACTACTCCAAATTCCATGCTCTTCCTCCACATGTTTCTCAGCCTTTGCTATGGAGCACCTGGCAAAGAGTCGGGCACTTGCAATGAAGCTCACATACTGTCACTAGATTACTGTTGACCTTGGAAAAGTCATTTCATTCTGCCCTGAGTTTAAACCGTTTTCTGCCTTGTTTGTCTCACATGAAGTTCAATGGACATAAAGATGAAAAAAAGACAATAAAGGAATGAAAAAAACTCCTGTGGTTCCTTTATTTAGTAAATGCCCACTTAATATCAGATGCTGTATGAGGCATTTGAAATGAAGAGCTTAAATTCATAATCCCTGTTCTGGATGAGCTGACAGTCTAAAGAAGGAGAAACACAAATTGACAATAGTAGCAGAGCAACTGTTTTGTGGAGCTACTCCAGATGCAGTAGGGTCATCAAAGAATTTCAATATAAAATGGAACCAGAGATATAAAATGGAAAATCTCACACATATGTGAATGAACATCCACCAAGAATCTCTCTCCATCCTTGAGCCAATAAATTTGCTCTCAAACCAATTTTGACTTAGCAAAAGTTCAGAAGTAACTAAAGTCAGCCAGTAAGTCACCAAAGTAGTAACTGGTGAAGGTTTGCTGTGCACACATGAAGGATGATTTGCAAATAGGGACATGTTGTTTCAAAACATTATAATGAGAAAACAATGTTATGAGACAGCAGTGACTATTAATTCTTCACAGTGACTGGTGATAATATTAGAATTTTCTTAAATGATAGCCATGGTCAGAGGCTGCCTCATAACAACCTTGGAAGTTTTATTTATGGTTCAGAAGTCATGGATGAAAAGTGACCCAGATCACAAAATGAGCTAAATGAAGTTTGATTATATAGCTGAACTGATTTTGTCTGCTTAGAGAGAATTTTCAGGCCTGGTCTTTGTTTCTGATTTTAATAGGTGCTAACTGAACCTCCTTCTCTTTACATGCCCTGCCCATAAATATAGCCTCCCCAAACCATTAGGGGACCGCCTGAAGCTTACTACCCTTTGCAAGCCCTGAATTGAAATTCCTCTGTTATTCTCATACAGACTCATTTGTTTGGAAAAATTTGAGACAGCTTCAGTTTACTCCTCTATTTAGGTTGATAGGACTATAAAAAGGGGAGTTACTTCAGCTTGGCAGTAAGGAAGGACATGACTAGGAAACTAGTCTTTTCCCAGTAAGAGTCAGAAGCAGCATTCACCAAGTGCTTAGCTGTGTGCTGCCACTTATGGTAAAGGATTCACACAAATTGCTGAATCCCAATAGCTGCCCTATGTAGAAAGTGTCACCCCAGAATGAGTGTGACCTGGTTGGAGCAACATGCAAGCATTATTTGGGAGGGAGGTGTTAGAGAAATGCCCATGTCACTTGGGCCTTTGGCACTTAGGCTAAGTGTCCTGAGCAGTTGAAATATGCAAGATACATACAGGGATTGTGACATTTCACCCTCGCAGCAGATTAATTAGAGGATCTATTAGGACTGCAGCCCGGAAACTCACCTAAGAAGCACTTGAGTTATATGCCAAGTTGTCAGGGTTGGGAAGTGCTTACAAGCACAAAAAGGAGAGCTAGTTACACTCAGATTAACCAATGTAAATAGAGTTTTCAACCAGTGTAATTTTGATTCGTGAAAAGTTTGTCAAGCAGTGATTGGTCAACTTCAGTCTGGGTGGTCTGTGGCTCCCAGCCCTTCTTGCAGGTGGATGTGTCTGAACATGCCTCGATATGCCTGGGGCCAGACCGTCAACAGCCTCCAACTCTGTTTTAGTTACCCAGATTTAAATGACTCCTGAATGTTTCAGATTTCTTGTCAAAGGTTCTCCTTTTGACCCCTTTAATAGATGGGGAAGTGGAGGCTTACTGGGTTTAGGTGCCTGCTCAAGGTCACAGAGGAGAATTCAGAGTCACAGGCGCTAATGACAAAGTCAACCTGTGTAGCCTCCACACCTCTGTAGATCTGCCTTTCTCCTGATCCAGGAACAACCTGAGCATGACAAAGGCATATTCAATGATTAGGCCAATAATAAAAGGTATGTGGGATAAAGGAACTGCATAAGCATTAAAGGCATGGAGATGACAGTAAGGAGAGTTTGGGGCTATTTGGCAGGCACACACGAGATCTTTGGGAGTGTCTTGCAAGGAGCCGGGAATGGGAAAGGATATTAAGCAGACACCTGACTGAAATCCTTCACATATTGCTCTTTAAAACTACGAACCTTGGCTTTTCCAATGACCCATTTAGAATGTCTGCAGTTCTCAGGAAGAAATGAGATTAATCATATGACTGGATAGATAAGTCAGAAGATATTGCTCCCCCAAAGGTGCTGGGATCCCTGAAAGAAGAAAATGTCTCTCTCCTTGAGTGTCTTAAAACATTAAAGCAGTCACTCAAACTAATTGTGGTATGAAATACCAATTGGAGCCAAACATACAATTTGTGAAATTGCAGGTATCATATTAAAATAAAATATTGGATCACTGATACATTCATTTTGGGAACAGAACTTTTGACAGGTTTCTCTGTTAATGCACTTTTCCAGGGCTTGGCCAAACTGAAAGACGCCAGTGTCCTGACCTCAGTCTAGAGCTCCTGTGACAGGGGGTACAGCGTGCCCATGAGAAAGAAGCCTGGGCCTTGGAGGCAGCCAGGCTGGCTCACTGTCGGCCTCCCCTACGTGCCCTTGCTGGGGTCTGGACCCTTGTTTCCAGCGGCTATGAGCAGAATTCTTCCACAGAGAGTGGTTAGGAAGCCAGCAGTGCACCAAATATGCCTAGAACATTGTAAGGGCTCAAATGATGACAAACACCATTACAATAATGATTTTTTTTAACATTTATTTATTTATACAAGCACTGGGTACAGTCAGAAGCGCGGGAGGGTGAGAGAATTCACCAGAGTGGAAAACTGAACAGGCAGACTGACGAAATACACTGCTGAGGGGAGCAGAGGTTGAGACAGGAGAGGTCTGTCGCGCCATGTGGGACCCTCTCCGGTGGCCGGGGATTGAACAGGCACTGCAGAGGCTGCAGGCAACTTCACAACCCAGCACTCAACCGCTGCGCCACCAGGGGAGGCCCACCATTACAATAATGAAACCATGAGACCTCAGTTACAATCCACCAAAACCCACAGAACCAAACCCCACAGAACATAGCATTACTGTGAACTGTCAGTTTCATAAAGGAGCAAAAAATGATCCTATCTCCAAATCTGAGACACTGGGTTTTTGTCTGTGGCGCACCTGCCACCCCCAGCTGTAATCACCATAATCGCTCTAATGTATGCTAAGGTCAGAAGTTCAAAGAGCTGCTGTCAATCTGCACTGCAGTTACTCCCATTGTGCCAATATTTCTATTTTTGCTAGTTGTGGACATAGTTCCTCCACTATACCTCAAGTTCAGCTCCTATCATTTTAAAACATCATTGTAGGTGGTCTGGATGGGGGAGCAGGAATTTCTCCTGAAAGACAGGGGAGAATGCCAACAACGTGAACTTCTGAAACTTTTTTTTAAATGTAACTGCAGCTCATCGGCAAGATTGATGTCAAGATATCCACCTATGTCTTCTTCTAGGAATTTTATCATTTTAGACCTTACGTATAAGTAATTAAACCAAATTGAGTTTTTTTTTGTGAATGGTATAAGGGTCCATTTTCATTCTTTTGCATAATCCTGTTCATGTTTCCCAATACCACTTATTGAAGAGTATCCATTTCCTTGGTGTATATTCTTGGCTCCTCTGTCATAAATTAACAATGTTATGTGAGTGCAGTATTTCTGGGCTCCCTATTCTGTTCCATTGATCTATGTGTCTTTTTTTTAATGCCAATGTTACATTGTTTTGATTACTATAGCTTTGTAATACAATTGAATCAAGAAGTGTGGTATCTTCACTTTAGTTTTCTGTTGGCCTTTCAATTTTACTTACAATAGTTTTAAACAATAACAGTTTAAAATATTTTCTGTATTTAAATCCACCATTCTTCTCCTCATTTTAATCTGTCTTTTAGCTTGGAATTCCTCCTGCATCTCAATGGCCTATATATGTTTACCTATATTTTCTTCTAAAAATTTTTTGTTCTAGCTACCTAATTTTAAAATATATCTGATTTTTTTATGGTGTATGGAGGGCCATTTAACTCAAAATCACTTATTGAAGGATCCATTATTTCCTGAACTTAATCAAACTGCCATTTTTTAAATCCTATACCACAATACTGTTTGTAATAGAGTCTATAGTTTTAGTTTTATTCCATTTCATCTACCTGGCTATAGTTTCTGATATAGTAAGCCCTCATTATTTTTCTTTTCCAAAATGTCTTTAGTTATTCTCAAGTGCCTAGTCTTCTAGATGGACTTTAGAAATATTTTGTCCATTAAACATAATTTGGTTAGTTTGTGATAGCTACATTTTAGCATTAATATTATCATCAAGAAGCACTTTATACAGTGTGGCACAATGAGAAAGCAAGACAGACCCATCTGAACTTTAATTTCCTCATCCTCCCAGACCCTGGCGTTAGGCTAAACTTCTGTGCTCGTTTTGGAGGTGGCATATTTTCACCTCTTACGTGTCTAAATATTTTTAGTGAAAATGTGGGAGAAGTTGTACCAGGGGCAGCTGGTGCCATTTTTAGAAAGACGTATGAAAAGAAAGTTTTTAAGGCCAAGAGGAAAGAGACTTTTCCTTGAGGGTTGATGCCAACATGGTCATGAGTCACAAAGTGAGTAGGTGCTCTAAGCACCAGAGGTCAAGGCCACACAGCAGCATATCATAATGAATCAGTTCTAGGCAGGCTTTCTAACACTAAGAAGATTACGTAGGAGCTCGGGGTTGTGGCTTTGGAAGGCCAGGCTATAAATGCATTGAAAATATAGGGTCTTACTGGAGTTCCAGTAGTTAATGTGACAAGAAAGAACAGGGCTCATCTTTTCAATGGCAGGGGCGAGGGGTGGTGAGGGTCTCCCTAGGTGTCAGTGCCCAGGGGTAGAGGTAGAGTAAGAAGAGGTATGGAGAAACCACAGGCTTCCTCCAAACCAGATCCTAAAGACTTCTGACATCCAAGAGTGCTCACACCCTGAGTGTTCCAGAACAATCTGGGTTAAGGGACAGGTGGCATTTGAATCTAAACTAAGTTATTGTTCTGAGGCTTCAAACTAGATTAGTTGGTGGTGGAGTGTTATTTGGGGGGCTTCTGCTTTTGAATCCACAGACAATATTGAAGCAGAGACTGTGTATTTTTCATCCTAAGGGTCTACTAGCTCTAAAGTAAACACCAAAGATGCTTCTGGGAGTAAATGAAAACCTCCACATTATTAGTTTAAAATCAAGTAAATTTTTTATCTTCTGGTTGGATTTCTGTTATGTAGGCTCTTTCTCACATTATAATGAGCATTAAAGGTGACGGGATTACATTGTTAGGTGCGCTTTAATTACCTAATATCAGTTTCCCTGCTGTGAACCACAGATGCTAGGATAGATGTAATAAAGCTCCAAGGATTGCATTTTCACTCAATTATTTTTGATGATATGCTAGGGGCCAGCGTATTGAAATCCCACTCTAGGAAAGGAAAATGTCTCATAACGCATCCTGTGAATTCAGGGCAAATACCTCAAAAAAAAAAAAAAAAACCTCATACTTTTCAAACAACTCTTTTTATGAGTATCAAAATTTTACATGTCTATTATGGAGCATATGGAGAGGTATGTAGAATTAAATAAATATCATTAAATAAACCTTCACTCAGAGAAATAACCACAATTAATTTTGTTAGCTTTTCTTTAAATGCATGCATGTCACAATCAACTAGAGTTATATATAATAGATGGGTCTATTCTAACTATGGGTGGTATTTTCACTTAACTTTATGCCAAAAGTATTAAAAAGGTGTTTATTTAAAACATGAACTCTACAACAAATAGATAGCATTGAATGGGATTACATAGGTTCTCCTACGGATATGTAGATAGTAAAGCACTGAACTAATTTGACCACTACAATCATGGAAAGCGATAAACCCAGATAAGTCACAGACATGCCAAGAAAGCTACCCCCAGGAAGAGTGACAGATCACTGCTGTCTCAGTACATCTGGAAATGTCTTCTGAGCCTGAGAATAATGGGCCACATTAGCTAATGCAGGCCAGTTATTTGGCTAAATTAAACTTCAGCTACAATCAAGAGTCTCATTCCAAAGTGGGATTTTTTTAAGTAATAATAATAGCACCTTATTAATTATTTATGAAATAATTATATTTGAGCCCCTGCTGTTTCCATCCATCCACATCAGACTAAAACTGAGGGTGCAGGTAGAAGAAGAAGATAGATATTACACTCCCATTTTTTCCATCAAAGATAGTATTTTCCTAGGCTGCTTGTGGTTCTGAGCAAAGGGTAGGACCCCAAATGTTTATGTTTTTACATAGATGTGTTCGTACAGTTGCTGTCCCGTTGTATGTGCTTTGTCACAGTTTCTGATACTCTGAAGTCACAGCATTTTTTGAAATTCACAGCAAATGCAGCAAAGTGCACATAGAGCAAATGGGACTGAAGGCAACAAACTCAGAATATCTAACCTCGGAGCGATGTTAAGATTTCTATGACAGCAGACAGGGTGTGTGTGTGTGTGTGTGTGTGTGTGTGAGTGTGTGTGCGCGCGCACTATAGCTGAAATGGCCATTACTTTTTTTCAGCAGAGACTAAGACAAAGGACAAAGGGAATATGTGACACACACCCCCAAACAGGCCCACTAAATAAAGATATCATCTGGCTTCTTGTCTGGAAACTCTGCATTAAAAATCTGGAACACATAAATGCCTCACCGAAGCACAAAAGCAACCAAAACCCATGCAGCCAGCTCTGTGACACAGAAACAGGACCCTGGAGTGAGAAGCTGGTTTCAGTGTCACACAGACACCCACACACATGCACACACACACACACACACACCCATGCACACCCATGCGCACACATAGCAATCAAATAAAGATGAAGTCAGTGATCATGATGATCCTTCTAGAGAGTGAGAAATTTACAATGGGTGGGGAGTGAGGGGTAAGCCAGGAGGTGAGTGGTTTAAGAGTCATACATGCATAGCATAGGGAATTCAAAATGTTTACAAGTAAAAATCACGCTGCCTAAACAAAATCTGTTAACATCTCAGCATATTCCCTTCCAAACTTTTCAGTGAGCACATACATGTTATATAAAACATTTCCTAAATCAAGATCATGCTCTATGTAATAATATATCCTGCTTTTTAAATTTTAATATTATGTATCTTAAAAACATATTTTCAATCTATTAAATATTCCATGACTCATCTGAGAGACTTAATATTCTTTCACATGTATGAATCATAGTGCATTTAATTTATTTCATCTTGTTGGACATTCAAATAGATTCTAGGTTTTTTATTAATATTAACATTACAGCAAGAAATAGCCTTATACATAAATTCTTTGTCCTAATTATAGCATTTCCTTAGCATGGTCATAGACCCCTTTTTTCCCAGTGTATTTTTTTAAAGAAAAGATCCAAAATTCTACAAATTCTCACAAAGTTTGAGCATAAGCATTACTTAAATCTTTGTTACTTGATAGACAAAGTACAAACTATTGCTCCTTTAACTTGAGGTTGTCTGATTAGTAGGGAGCTAAATAGTTGTGTTTTTTGTTTTGTTTTGTTTTACTTTAATTTGCTCGCTATTATGTTTTTTTCTGCAAACAGAGTGCTTATATCCTTTAACTCCTTGTATAGATTGCTAATGTCATCAAATTCTAACCAAGTGTTTCTCTTACATTTGTGACAAAGAACTAAGTGAAAAACGGGCAAGTATTTTCCCTTTGCAATTCAGTCCACTGGTTCTACATGCAATAAGTCTTGCCTCATGCTTGTCTCTGCTTAAATTTATCAAAAGAATCACATGCACACAGTGTCTGAATTCAATGAATCGATTTTTCTGTATTAATTCCAGCATTGCTCTCTAACATCTAGATGTTGCTTTCAAAAGAGCTAAGATTCATTTTTCCTATCCTGAAGCAAGCCATGCTAAATGTTCTTTCCCTTATAGCTGAGGTATGTGTAGAGTCATCTGCATGTGTGTGTGTGTGTGCAGCTGTGTGTGTGCATGTGCGTGCAAGCACCTAGATTCCTCCTCACTGGTAAGTATGCGTCGGCAGGCATGTTTATTCTGTTGAACCAAGTGAGGCCAACTTAATACAATGCCATGCTGGTTTCAGCTGTCTGTTCCCTCCTGGACTGGGCTGAATATATAATAGAAGGAGAGATCATTTTTGATTCTTTTGAGAACTAAGAGATAAGAAAAACTTAATTATTTTAAACACTAGTCTTCCAAGAGAACTCTAAAAACAGATACCCAAACTTAAATCTCAAGAAAAGTATGTTTAAATCCCTTGTCTTAACAAAATACTATTGCGTAATTTTAAACAAAGACTTCATCTTTTTAAGCTTCAGCTTCCACATTTACAAAGCCCAGATAATAAAACCTACTTTTATATTTCTGTGCTCATGGTTAAATGAGATGATTTTCCTCAGTAAATAAGTACTCACTAAATGTGCACCAGGTTTGTATTTATTTATTTTTTTAAAGATTTATTTATTGAGGCATACAAGAGCTGGGGTACAGGCCAGAGGCATGGGGGGCAAGAGGATTCACCAGAGACAGAGTGGGGAACAGAACAGGCAGATTGACCAAAGTACACTGCTGAGGGGAGCAGCGGGTGAGTCAGAAGCGGTCTGCTGGGCCATGTGGGTTACTCCCTGTCTGGGCAGGAATCGAACTTGTGCTGCACTGGCAGCGGATTGTTTCATAGGTTGCGTCTTAATCCTTGCACCACCAGGGAAGCCCCTGGGTTTGAATTTAAAAGTGAGTGAATGGGGGGAGCTCCCTGGTAGGGCAAGGGTTAAGATGCAACCTATGAAGCTGCCCTGGGCCACTGCAGCAAAGTTAGATCCCCACCAGGGAGCAGCCCACATGGCACAGCAGACCTCTCCTGACTCGCCTGCTACTCCCCTCAGCAGTATACTTTGGTCAATCTGCCTATTCTGTTCCCCACTCTGTCTCTGGTGAATCCTCTCCTCCCCCGTACCTCTGGCCTGTACCCCAGCTCTTGTATGCATAAATAAATAAATATTTTTTTAAAAAGTGAGTGAATGGAAATAATGGCAGCTACAAGGCTTTAAATTCCAGACTGGCAAGATTCAGTTCGTTTGTTCTTTGGTGCATTTTATGGTGCTTCCCTAGAGTGTGATTTGCTGAAGTAAAGGGCACAAGAACTGGTGATACTGGACATATTTGCCAAATGACTTAAAAACTTTTGAAGAAGTAAATTCATAGAAATAAAACCAGGTAAAATCAGAACATAACAGGAAGAGTGGTCTCCTAATGATTAGGTTCATCTTTGCTTGTCACAGAAAAATAATAATGGTTGATTTCTTGAAGGCTTACCATGTCCTGAGCAATGTGCTAAGCACGCAGGTTATCTCCCTCCAGCCTGGCTGGGTTAACCCTGCTATGAACACATTACAGATGAGAAAATAGAGTCTTGCCCATATTCAAACAAATGAGCAATGACAGCACAGGGACTCTGCATGTCTGAAGGCAGAAAGCAGGCTCCTTGCAGTCGCAAATATGCAGCTGGACTTCCTGGAGGCAAGTGAAAACCATGGCAACCCATCTAGGGGAGATGCACCCCTATAACTTGCCCAGCCGTCCAGGAGCTGACCCTCGACAGGATTATTTCTAGGAGTTTCTGCCTCCCAATTACCTTCTCCATTTTTTCAGGATTCAGAATATTTTATATTCGGGAACCCAAACCTCTCATTTCAAACTGAGGTATGTCTTCAAAGGTCAGTCTCCTCCAATGGCATTTCTATTTTGACATATGTTCCCTTGAAGGTGTAAGTGACTAATATCAGATTCTTCCCTGACAAAGGGCTTGGCGGGATGAGAGCAAGAGAGTGTGAGAGAATGAAGGGCAGGAGAAGGGCAACTGGAGGTGTCAAGGAACTCCAAAATAAAAATATTTGAAGATTCCACCAGCTTGCTATAAACTGCTCTGAATAGAATATATCATTTTTTAATGTATTTGAATCAAACTGCTGTATTAGCGTTCACAGGGAAGAGAAAACCTATTTCTACTTACTTGATTGGCTTTTGTTTTTCCTATTAATATCATATTGACCTCCAACTGAACTCCTTATTTTAAAATCTTTCTTTTCTTAAAAGGGGATTTTTATTAAGTAGAAATATATAGAAAAAGGATTTTGTTACTTGAATGAATAGTCTCCTCTCTGTGCTGCTCCTAAAGTCACATAATTTCCTCCCTAATGTTCTTTGTAAAAATTGTAATGACGATGTTTCCAGACCCTCATTCTATGCCTGAAAACACAAAATCATCAAATGACCTTTATATTTAGCCACACTTCCACCCATAACCAAATATAAATATCTAATAGCTGAATTATATTTTAAAATGGGTTTATCTGCCCACACTCATAATACAACCTATGCATTATCAAGCACGGAATTACGGTAAGTTTAAGACATCACTCAGGAGCAAATGTATTCTTTCAGCCAGAGGGGTGACATTACAATACCCAAGAGGACTATAGAGTTACAGAACCGATGACTATGGGATAAGCATCTACGAATTACTGGCTGTCTTTATGCTGATGATTCAAAAAGAAAGAAAAACTAACTGGTGGTCAGGGGACCCTATTTTTAAAATTATGTCCCTCTTTGATTCCATAAAGCCTTGCGGCAGACAGAAGCATACCATAAAACTCAGACCATAAAACTTGGACCACTGAAACAACGTAACACACACAAAAGACTATGTGAATTGTTGAGGAAAGTCAGTGTGAAAACTTAGAACTTGAAACTCAAATCCCTCCCGTGTTTCTGGCCAGTTTGCAGCAGCCTGCCCTGCACCACACCCACTTTCCTTATCTCTAGGAGACTGAGTGCATTTACTCTGGCCCCTTAGCTTAGCTTACCTCCTTAAAGCTGACAAATGAGTGCCGGCAGCCAGCCCATTTATGAAGAAAGCTTTTAGATAGATTAAAATGCCAGACATCCATCCGACAGTTCAAATTGAGAGCTAACAGGGTTTCTTAGGTACACAGTTCCTGCTGCATGACGACACCCCACTCCCCCCACACTCCTCAGAAATACAAAGGGAGAGAAGCAGCTGAGGATTCTAAACTGTACATCTTGACATGTTGAGACTGTACACAGCTTAGAATGAGGACTGCTTTGTGTCTGCCTTCCAGCCTGACTGCATGCTGTTTCCCATATCCTCCTGCCTTCCTGCTCTGTCTCCCCAGCTTGCCCCAAATGCCCCCATATGCCAACTGGGATACCCAAGAGACTCCACTATGGTGATTGTTCACCATCCACTTCTCCTTGTAATTCTTTTCTTCCTTTAAGACATTTCCCAATGGTTAACTTACTAGCCTGTAATACTAAAAGATAGTATTAAGATACTAATGCATTAGTACATCAGCCTCTGTGTGTGCATGTGTGTCTGTATATATGAGAGGGAGAGGAAGAGAGAGTGATGGGGGAGCATGCTGGGCCATAATTTGAAAGGAAAGAACTGATAGAAGACAACATGCAGTCACGGATTCTGAAGTTGGCAAGCCCCATAAGTCCCCTGGGCCTGTTTCCTGTTTGGGAGAGAAGACAAACAACTGGGGGACAAGGTCTCTAGGCATATTTCAGGCTCACAGCAGGAGTGTTAGAAGCAGAAGAATGTCCCTGCAGTGCCTCTGTCTTTAGCACTGGCAAATGACTTACATGCCTGCCTGTGACATAGGTGCCTGGTCTCTCTTGCCCTGTTTCAAACCTAGTGGGTCAAATCAGCAGCTTGACCGTGTGGTCCTCAAATGCTACATCTGTCCAGAACCAAAGCAGGAGAAAACAGGCACCAGCATGCCAGGGAGAGTCCACAAAGAAATCTGGAGATGTCTGGCCATGAACAGGTTACAGCCACAGTTCATCTGCCAGAGACATTATCTCATCCCCAAGTCTCGCCAGAGGCAGGAGTTATGTCTCATTAAGAATTTCCCAAGAACTGAGATTCTGCTTTGTCACTGACACCATTTAGTTTATAGTTCTGCTATGTCACTAGGCAACCTTTTTTATAGGGACACAGGAAAGAAGGGACTGAGATTAACCAATTCAAGGCAGAAAGGAATGAAAAGAATCATAGAATTACTGATGAAAAGATCCCAACTTCTGCATTAAAAAGGGTCTGGGCTGGTGCAGGTAAGACTGAATGCATTAAAGAATCACCCTTTCTCCAGGCAGAGGATAAAAGAGGCAATACAAGAACTTAGGAGTGTGTGGGTGTGGGTGTGTGTGGGTGTACAGGGGACTTCATGAGACTTGGGAACCCCCTTTAAGTGAAATGGACAAGTCAGAGAAATCATGGGAAGGTGGGTCTGGATAAGAAATGAGTTATAGACTTTTTCTATTAACTATTTTCTATTATTCTAATTCTTGGCTGTACCAAGGGCAGGCCTAGTGATAAATGTTTAAGCAAGTTGGGGTAGAGTGGCATAATTTAGAAGAAATAAAGTGGCCCTTATTTATATGTAAGTTTCCATTAGATGGGCTGAAATTAGGTGTTTTTTGTAAGATTTATTTATTTATGCATACAAGAGCTGGAGCACAGGCCAGAGATGCAGGGGGTGAGAGAATTCACCAGAGACAGAGTGGGGAACAGAACAGGCAGACTGACTGAAATACACTGCTGAGGGGAGAGTGGGCAAGTCAGGAGAGGTGTGCTGTGCTATGTGGATTTCTCCCTGGCAGGCCAGGGATCAAACTCGTGCTGCAGAGGCTGCAGATAGCTTCATAGTGCAGTGCTTAACCCCTTGTGCCACAAGGAAGGCCCTGAAATTAGTTTTTAAGCCTGGTAATCAGCAGGAGACAAAAGGGTAGAGTGGTCTCCAAGGCCTTTCTTTTGGAAAAGTTTTTAGGGTTCCCTTTTCCCCGAAGTTGTGCCAAGAACTGTCTGGCTGTGAAGACCGCCTATCTCAAAAGCCAAGCGCCTGCCTTCTCTGCAAGAAGGCCCCCCGCAAAGCTGAGCAGTTCGGCTCCCACACTCAGGGCTCTGCCCGCTCCGACAGCGCCCCTGCTGGCAGGATAGAGTAGGGCACGGAGGCCGGGAAAGCAAGCGCAGAGCGCACCCCCGCCCCGACATCTCCTCGGACTAAGGAAAGACCCTTTCTCCCTTGCGCCGCACTCTGCGGGCTCCGGGTGCATCTTTGCTGCTCCACCCTGTCGCGCGGGCCTCCTTGCGTCCCCCTGGTGCGTCTCCGCTGCGGAATTCCCTCCGACAGAAGTTGAATAGGCTGCAACTTTTTTGGGGGGAAAGGGGTGAGACTAGGCACGTGGGAGGGAGAGTGGACCAGATGGCACAGTAGTGGGGAATCTGGGGGGGGGGGGGAGACAGTCCCGCGGACCGAGGGGCTCTGTACGGGGATCCGGGGACGCGTGCCCCTGACAGACCCGGGGTGCGCCAGGGTGGACCAGGATAGTTGCACCCTGAGCCCGCAGAGTGCGGCGCAAGCGAGAAAGGGTCTTTCCACAGTCAAAAGGAGATGTTGGCGTGGGGGTGACATCCCAGAAGGCCAAGCACAGGGGAGCTCGGCCCAGGGCGTTGCCTGCCACCTCCCTTTCCCGGTTCCCTGCCGCAAGATGCTGATTCATTCCCAGCCGCAGTGCCTGCGCCCCGCGTCTCTTCCCTCTCGGAATGCAAAGGGGCCACAGCACAAAGTTCATTCCTCTGCAGCAGTCGACCAGTTGTGGGGGGTGTAGTGTAGGAGTCCCCTGAAAATACGCCCCATTTAATGTGCAATACTTGAGCACTTCTAAAGAGAAAATGCAGAATTTCATGGCATCCTAAAGGCATTCCTGACTCAAAAAGCAGCTCAGACTTGCTGCTCGGTTGACAGGGGGGAGGGGAGAAAGGTGATGAGAAGGGAAACAGTGCCGCCCCAAAGCTCTAGCTTTTGCATTGAACATTGCTCACTCCCAGCATCTGCTCCTTTCCACATCTCGGCTGTTGTACATAGTGCTGGGATGAACATAAGCTTGCAGCTTTCCTTTCCAATTAGTGTTGCTGAATCATATGCAGACATATTTTTAGTCCTTTGAGGCACCTTCACACAGCTTTCCATAGAGGCTGGACTGGTCTACATTCCCCCCAGCAGTGTGAGAAAGTGTTCCTTTTTCTCCACACGCTCACCAGCATTTGCTGTTTCTGGTTTTTTGATATGGATTATTCTCACCGGTGTGAGATGGTATCTAAAAGTGGTTTTGATTTGCATCTCCCTGGTGATAAGCGATGATGAACATTTTGTTACGTGCTGTTGGCCATCTGCATGTCTTCTTTGAAGAAGTGCCTATTTAGCTCTTCTGCCTATTTGATTGGGTTGTTTTGTTTTTGTTGTTGTGTGAACTTCTTGTAAATCTTCCTATATCAGTCCTTTGTCAGATTGTATGGTGTGCAAACATTTTCTCCCATTCAATAGTGTGTGTGTCTCTTCCTCTTGCTTACTGTCTCCTTCACTAACAGTTGCTTATCTTCTTGTTTGTTTTTCCTGGTGCTGGAGATGGGCCCACAAAGATATTTCTGAAATTTTTTGTGGAGTGTTTCGCCTATGTTTCTTCCGTATATTTCATGGTTTCACAGTCTGATTCTTTTAAACCAAGAGCAGAGCCCAGAGGGTGGAGAATGAGCTCCTTCAGGGGAGGTGGGTAGAAGCAAGGGGGAGGATGAGCCCCTACATTTCTATTCTCACAACCCGATTTCTCCACTTTTTCACTTCTCCGTAATTTGTCCAGTCTTCCAGGCTCCAAGCCTTCACACCAATTTGTGCTGCTGTAAATTAATCACTGTCCTGACAGCTCTTTGGAACAAGATCTTGCCTCTTGCAGGTTAAAGCTCTTCTCTGTGTTCCAGGTATCAGTTTATTTTCCTGCTTTTCTTATCAAACATTCACAATTGACTTTACATTCACCCCACTGGTTTCTGGCACATTCCTCAAGCAGGCTGTGTTGTTTACTATAGTTGTTACAGGGCAGGGAGAAGAGCAGCCCAAACCCCGCAAACCTGCCTATTCTAAATGGGTTCTGCCACCCGCCACATCAACACAAAACATATGAGACTTTAATGAGAAGGAACTTTAATACAACTAGGAAACAAAACTGGAAAGGCAAAGAATCTAGTTTCTAAATCAAGCACCCAAAGTTACCCGTCCCCTCGTGGGTAAAACTCCATCCAAATGGGATAGGCCCAGAGCAAGGCCCCAAAGCCTGCCACAAGTCTAAAGCATCTTCCAGTGGGGACCCACAGCAAAGGGTCAGAAACAACCAGACAAGCCTGGAAGGAAAAGAGCAAAATCAAAATCAAGAAAAAAGCTGCCACTGTCACCTCCCCACGGGTCTCTCACCCACATCTGTGTCACCCAGTCCATGACCAAAAGGCAAGCGTAGTTTCTTCACGTGTCTCTAGGCTCCATGCACCTCCTTTAGGTCTCCTTCTTGCTCTCCATCCTGCTTTCTTCTTTCTCAGTCTCCTCTGCAGCTTCTTCTCTACCTGCTCAGCTCCATCCTCCCTTGGGTGGAGCAGGGAACCTGGAACCTCCCCCTATCCTGGGGACCACTCTGTTACATAGTGATGTGGAGGGGAAGGCTAAGCCTGTGTGGTTGGGTGCCTTATCTTTGTTCTCGAGAGACTGGGCGCCTTATTCCATAACACGTGAAGATTTTATTTGATAGCAGTGGCTCTGATCCCTGCCAGCCACCGCCAGATAAAATTAAATAGAGGGTCATACTTGTACTCCAGGGTCCGGGCTTATTACTGTAATCACACAAGAAATGAACATTTGAACACCTTCCCTCTGCTCACACTGCATTTATCCCTCATAACCCTGGCAAAAGAGAAATGATCTTCCTCAGATTTATAGAGAGTACCAAGTTCTGGGTTTGGACCTAAACCTATTTCAAAGCATTTTCTACTCTCTGGATAAAGAGTATGAGAGGCATGAAGTCTAAAGAAGTCAAGATGCTTTGGAATGACTTAGGATTTCAGGAATTCCAAAATTATTGAATAATCAGCTTTTTTAGGATACGGGAAGTGGGATGTGAGTATAGCAAAGTGGTTGCTGTACAAACTTAAATTTTATCCTCTGGGTCAGACCTTGATTCTGCTGCTTCCTGGAAATTACCTAACATCCCCAAACTTTATTGTTTTAATCTGAAGATGGGGCACAACCGTAACAGCCATAACCATATCACACAGTTTCATTGAGAAGAGAAATTAGATGTGTTCTCAGTGCCTGGCGTAGGGATAGAAGGTGCTTAGTCCACATTAATTCATATATAAATATTAAGATTAAAGAAGAGCAAGTGAAAATTAGGCTCCTTAAACTAATAACACTTGTACTATTTCCATTTTTAGCTTCTCTTGATACAGATAGGTTGATTTCAGTCTAGCCAAAATCATACTGTGCACTATTTTCCCAGCCTTAACACTTTTATACAGGTAAAATCAGTTAAGCAACGGATAGACATAAATGGTTAAGTCACAAAATGCAAAGTGCCAAAAAACGTGTACTTAAGCAGGGAGAGCCAGTATGTCTTTGGTGAGGTGGTGTGGTGTCTGGAAGAGTCCCAAAGTCCTATGGCGCTTTCTGGGACTTCCCACACAGACTGCTGTGAGCGCATGAAAATTATTTCATCTCGTTGTATTCAAAGGGGGGATAATACGATCTCATTCAGATTGGAACCAGGTAAAGTTATATTATATATGTGAAGATGCTTAGCAGAGTGCCTGACTCATCACCATTTCTCAATAAATAAAATTTTACTTTTTTTTGTCATGGTAAGAATTTCCTGGGTTATCTATTGACTATTCGGTGTATGAGCCTACAATCAACTCCTTTTCTATAGGTGGAAATGTGCACTCAACTTAATGTTAACATGATTTTCTGTTGCGAAGTATAATTCTAAAACTTCATAGCCATGAAGGGTGAGTGGACCATGTCTGAAGTGTCCTAGGGAACAAAAGGCAGTAGGTTATCTTGCTACCAGAGTTGAAGGGCTGCATAGTCACCACACTCGGGGCCTGTTAGGTGGCTCAATTTGTGAGTGGGCCACACTCTGCAGATGTCCCTAAGAGAGAAAATAGCAAATTACTAGCCGATCCCTCAGAGAACCAAGCCTGTCTTTGAAGAAGAGAAGACACATTGAACTGGGAGTTGGAGGAAAATGAGAAATTGAGCCCCAGACTCGTAAAGATATCACCTGCCAAGAGGGTGGTGAGGCTTTAAAAAGAGCTAGAGAGATTTATCCTCCTCACCGTGATAGAGTAATTGGTACCAGGCTGGTCCTTCAGCTGCATAGGTTGTAAAACTGGTTGAAGGCATCTGAGGTAACTTTGTGTGAAGCAGGCAGCAGGCAATCAAGATTGTTGCCCCAGAGGGAGAAAAATCTAAAGGCAATTCTCACGACCATGCAGCCCTCTACCAGAAGACGCTTTTCACCAGAAGACGCTTTTCTAACGACAACACTGAAATGGTTGTGAATTGGACTTGAAGTGGTGAACTTAATGTAGCTTATATGCCTGTGAACATATATGTATACATATGAATGCTGCACACCTGAAATTTAATATAATAATGCATTGTTACTTCAATTAAAAAAATGAGTAGCCAAGGGCAAGTGAGAGTTGACAGAAGATCTTTAGGAAGGAACAAAGATTCTAGAAATTGTAAATGAACTGATTAAACATATTAGGGGGCTGAGGTTAAGACATTCTCACCGAAGTCTCTGTCACTGTCTCCGCTTCCTAACCCTAGGGCCCGGCTAGAGATGGCGCAGCAGACGCGACACTAGTTTTTTCACTCATGCCTCCTAAGTACTAGATAGCAGGCTAGACAATTTCTACCTAAAATCTAATGTAAATTTTCTTTTCTTTTTTTTTTTAAAGATTTATCCATTCATTTACACAAGAACCGAAGTACAGGTCAGATGCACGGGAGGGTGAGAGGATTCACCAGAGACAGAGTGGGAAACAGAACAGGCAGACTGACAAGTACACTGCTGAGGGGAGCAGCGGGTGAGGCAGGACAGGTCTGCTGCACCACGTAGGACCCTCATGCGCCGGCTGAGATCAAATCGGCGCTGCAGAGGCTGCGGAGAGCTTCACAGCGTGGCCCCCAACCACCTGTGCCACCAGGGAGGCCCAAAATCTAATGCAATTTACACATCAACACTCTGGTAGAAATGACTAACCTACAGGAGATGGTCCTAGTTGAGAAATTTGGAAACTGGTCCTGGCCAGATATTACTTGAGCTCTTTAGTTCCAATCCAGAGTATTTCAGACCTACTTAAGACTAAGCAACAACAGCATAACCCCATTGCTTCTAAAATCACCTAGATATCTTCTAGCAAAGGATTTAAGCTTTAAGATGATGGGTTCGTTGAGTGCTTCATCTATGCTGGACACTGTGGTATACACACGATTTCATTTTATGTAGATTTTGTATACGCAATTTCATTTGAATCCCTACTACAAACTTATGAACTGAACTTGGTAAAATTATTCCCATTTTACAGATGAGGAAACTGAGATGTTGTGAAGTTAGTTAACTTTCTCCTGGTCATATTTCTTGTAATATTAAAACTAATGTCAATATTAAAACTAGTCTGATACCAAAGCACATAACCACATTATAAAATCATTGTAAAAAAGAGATGAAAACTCTCTAGATCCCTGAAAGTTATTTTTCTTATTTGTGCCATTTACTGCCAGCACACGTTTTCTTTTATTAGTAGCAACAAAATTTACTGCTAATGGATGAGGCAGAAGGGAGTAGCTGAGGATATTGCCTTACTCTAGGGTCGTTCTTCAGAAAACTTGAAGGAGATGGTCCTGGAAATGTCTGGTGGCAACTCTAACTTTGAAAGAACTTTACATTAAATGCACTGGGACTGTGTGAAGAATGGGAGAGGAGAGACTACATTGAAATCGTCTGAGTTAGAATTGTCTACAGGGACTTCAACAGGGAGTGCTTCCTTGGCTGACTGGACCTCTGGTCATTTCCAGCCCCAGCTGTTTGAATCACAATTGAGCCCTCAGGGGGGTATGCAGTGCAGACTTCCAGGCATGCATCTCTTACTGATTGGTCTGTCAGAAAGGATCAACTTCCATCTGCTTAGTATTCCCTAGCAGGATTCTTTTTTCCTTTGATTTGGAAGACTCTCCAGAGCAGGGCCAAGGTCGGGGATGGCAGGATGGGGGGGTGGGGGGTCGGGGGGGTGGGGGCATGTATCAGTTGCTGCTTTCTAATGTTAAGGGAAATGTTGCCATTTTCAGAAATGTATCATAGTGGGGAACACTGTATGTGGAGTAAGATGCATAGCAGAATTCTCTTTCTTACCCAGTACTCTACAAAAATGAAATTGAAAATCACAACATACTTGCTCTCAAGGAGCCATAATCATTCGGTAAGGCGAAACACAGGTGAATGAAAAGAAAACTTCCCTTCTGAGGTAGCACAGAAAAGCAGTGCTGGTAGTAAGAGCTATAAGTATTCAGGTGGGTGAAATCAAAGAAGACTTCATAGAGGAGGTGAATTTGAGCATGTGTGGAGGATGAGTAGAGGGGAGGATATTCATTGATAGGCAGAGGTGGGCTTCAGGATATCTGTGACCCCTCTGAACTTCCTTGTATTTGTGTATTTTTCTGGAAAGAAGAACCCTGAATTGCATAAGGTTTTGAAAGAGGTCTTTAACAATTTGATGTCAGAGACTTTTCAGCAACTTTACCACTGGCTTTCCAAAAGAAACCGTCCACCTTGGGTACTTTTTCTCCACTGCCAAGGTCAGCAGTGGAGAAGACACTGGGAAAGAAAGGTCTTTTGGTGCTTTTGTTACAGGGCAGGGAGAGGGGCAGCCCAAACCCCGCAAACCTGCCTATTCTAAATGGGTTCTGCCATCCGCCACATCAACACAAAACATATGAGACTTTAATGAGAAGGAACTTTAATACAACTAGGAAACAAAACTGGAAAGGCAAAGAATCTAGTTTCTAAATCAAGCACCCAAAGTTACCCGTCCCCTCGTGGGTAAAACTCCATCCAAATGGGATAGGCCCAGAGCAAGGCCCCAAAGCCTGCCACAAGTCTAAAGCATCTTCCAGTGGGGACCCACAGAAAAGGGTCAGAAACAACCAGACAAGTCTGGAAGGAAAAGAGCAAAATCAAAATCAAGATAAAAGCCGCCATTGTCACCTCCCCACGGGTCTCTCACCCACATCTGTGTCACCCAGTCCACGACCAAAAGGCAAGCATAGTTTCTTCACGTGTCTCTAGGATCCATGCGCCTCCTCCAGGTCTCCTTCTGGCTCCATCCTGCTTCCTTCCTTCCTCAGTCTCCTCTGCAGCTTCTCTACCTGCTCAGCTCCACCCTCCATTTGGGTGGGGCAGGGAACCTCGAACCTCCCCCTTTCCTGGAAAGAAGAACCCTGCTACACTTTTAGCACAACAGAGAGATGGCTGCCTCTCTGTGGGCTAGTTGTGCTCCTAAATTCTGGCATCAGAGCAACTCAGATTTCCTATAAAAAACTCTATCTCTTCGTTTGGGAAACACCTACTTTGGTAGTTTCCAGGTATATGTACTTGATTAATATTTGACATACATAGAGAAATTATAAGGTTTTCAGCTTGCCATCCTCCTACTCAGGCCTGTCCAGGAGGACAGCAGTGGCCGTGGCTCCTTCTAAGAGGCCTGTTTAATGTTTCTGCCTCCCTCTTTCTGCCCACAGCACCCAATCTTCCATTCCAATGCCAAATTTCTCCAGTTCCTGGAAGAATTGTGGGGGACTGCAACTACTTTCCAGCTTTCAAGAATATTACCCTTTACTGAAACTTGAAAGTCTTTGTCTTGTAAATGCAGATCAAAGCAAAAAAAAAAATGATTTGCATATTTCTTTACCAAACTTGACAAGTTATTTTCAGCTAGAAATCATTGATTAGAATTGACATTTATAGTGAAAATGAGGCTGGAGTATTTAATATTTTTCCAACTTGGCTGGTTACACTCAGGAATGAATCATAACGCCTAAATTTCAATGACTCATCGCTTCAGAAAGGCTAAATTTTGATTCTATGAAAGTTGTGCTCCACTAGGAATTGGATAGAAAAGTTCTGTTTGTTCTAGGTTAGACACCAACACGGGTAAGCTGGGCTTCGCATTTGTATTAAGTTTTCTTAAATAAAATCACATAAAGCAAGTCTATTTTGATTTTCAAGGTTGGATTTCTTTCCTCTCTCCTTTGTCTCTTTCTGGGAGAAAGTGTCTATAGGCAGGAAGCTCTGAGCTATGCGAGAATTCTCCCTCACACTGCAGAGACATATTTCAGTGGGGACTGCTAGAAGAGCCTCTGTTGAGGGACAAAGAGAGATCATGAATGGTTTAGGAGTTTAATCTTCTACCCTGATAAAAATCCCAGGAACACTATACTCCTGAGGTTTTCCTTATTGTCAGCCATTGTTTAATGTCAGGACAAAATATGGCATAATGGACAAAAGGAATAATGGGCCAAAGGAATAATTTGATGACAAGCAAGCGCAGCATAGTGTGTTCTGCACTTTCAAGTTTCTGTTTTTCTTTTGCTTTAAGTGAGAGAAGGAGAATTCAAAATGTGTTGGGCACAAAATGGAAGCTAGTTATTGCCTCAGGCTGTATAGCTGGCCCTGCAGTATTTAAAGAAGCTTGGCTAAAAGAGCTCTTTCCTTATGTAGTTAAGAAATGATAAAGGAATCCTGTCTGGGATATTTGATTAATCCTCCCTTGGGAAAGGGACATACATTAGTCTTAATTGCTGAGTTAAGGGTCTTTTCTAATTAAAATGTATTACTGGCGGGGGGGGGGGGGGGGGGGGGGGGGGGGGGGGGGGAACAGTGGGGGGAAATGACACCAAGGGGATGAGGAACAGACAACCTGCCTAAAAAGGAATGTGTCTTGATCTGAACTTGAGTCAGTTGTGAATCAGCAAAATTGAAGCTTTTGTCTTGCCTGCATGAAATCTCACAGCACCATCCTTGCCCAAAGCTTGCTCCCACCTCCCTGCTTTCCTGCCTGTGTTTATGTCACTTTTATCAGTGGGGAGAGAGACTCAGTTTTTCCATTTGGATAGAAACTGAGTTGGAGGAAGATAGCAAGCTAATACACATACTCTGTATTTATGGGTTTGTTATCTTTCTCCCTCACTGGAATGTAAGCTCTCTGAAGCCAGGATTCCCAAGGAAATAAGAATATATCAATAAGGCAGTTGACTATTTAGAGTTGGCATTACATACCTGTAAGGTTAAACCAGTCCAGGTCAACGAAACAATTTAGAACAAGCAGAATGTTGTTAGCTTTCTGGTAACATAATGAAAGGGAACTGCTAAGGAAAAGAAATCTTTCCCTGTTAAAGAGTCATAGACCTGCAAAGGTAAAGTAAATAATAATCAATTTGTTTCCTTAATAAGCATATCTAAACAAGGTCTGGCAGCAGGCCATCCTTGAAAGATCTGTATCCTTCCCCTTTTCCTGTGTCAAGAATTTGCTAACTAACCAACTTATCAATGTAAAGTGGTTGTGTCCAAAAGAAATTCTTTGTCTCTAGACCAGTGCGCAGACCTTATGGGACTGCCCAGGTTTGAGACCTCATGCATGAGTAATAAAGCTTTCATGACCTCACCATTCCTAAAGTACTGCTTGTTCTTCCCCTGCCTGGGTAAAAGGCTGGAATGTATTTCTGCAACAATAACACTTTGGAGAAATATAGTTCAATGGGGAAGGATAGGAACATTGAGATCTTCCTAAGCTCCAAGTCTTAGAAAGATGGACCTGACCTTACAAGAAGAAATAAAGGAGTTCACTCTAGTCACAAAATCAGGTAGGAAAATTAAAGAGCTATACTGAGTGGGAAGATAAAGAAGCAGAAAAGATCAGGTTATGATGAACAGGGGAGAAAAGCCACAAAAGGGAGAGGTGCTGGTGGATGGTGGATAGTCTCACCTTCGACTGGGATGGAGGTGGCTCATGGGAAAATTGTAGTTTTTGAACCTCAAACAAAAGCAACCAGTTATTTTACCAATAAAATGGGTTTATTTGGAAATAACAATAAAAATGGCAGTTTGGTGAGTGCAGCCTCATTGCACACTATAGGAGCACTTCCTCTAATCAAAAGCTAGCATATCCTCTGGAGGGGCTGTTGGGTATTGATACCGCCTTCTCTCACTGGGGCAGGGAAGCGACCTCAGCTCCTGTCAGAAATGCAAAGCATACCGGGTCCATGTAGTTTGCTGTTGGGGCACAGGTAGCCACTCTCTCTAGTATCCCAAACTCATTTCAACAGGACTTCTATATATTACATTTCAGCCTGTGAGTCTTTGGTGCATGTTAGTTACAACAAGCTAAACCATTCTCCCCAGGATCTCCCAGAGTAATTAACCAACTACTATAGACTAACTTTCCAAAAGCATGTACATACAGAAGTGTCCTAGCAAGTTAAACCTCTTCACAGGGGGCTAGAACAATATCACCAAGAATGTGGCCAAGAGAAAATGCTGAGCCCCAGATTAAAAGCAGGTCATGCGCCCAAAGTCCACTTTGCTATTCTCACACCCAGTCCCAAGAGGGATTGGAGGCTTAGGGTCAGGGAAGGATATATAACTATGCAATAAGGAAAAGAAGAAGCATGGAACAGGCAAAGGGTACTTTCTTGGTTATCTTCCAAGCTCTTACAGAAGATCTTTTCTGATTAAAAGGCTCTTCATGGCAACAAGAAAATGAAAAGGCACTTTGTGTCTTACAGGAGCCCACTTACCATACAGCCCATGTCTGTTTCTTGACAGACATTTACTATTTCTCCTAGCTCTGAACCACTGTGAAGGAGACCACAACGGACTATTCCCACCTTTTGTTTTAATACTGTAAAAACACTGTAAAAAATTTCTGGAGCTCCCACCTTGGTCTATTAGGCAAGAGGGCAAAGCCATCTTCACAGGCTCCATCCTGTATGTAGGAATCCACTGTATGAAGGTAAAGCCAGGCCAAAAAAAAAAAAAGAAAGAAAGAAAAAGAAAAAGCCTCAGCATTGGGTTCCTAACCTTTTCATCTCTGCAGTGCATTCATCACCAAGGAAAAAAATTAAATCCTGCATTGCTTTCCTCTGCACTCAGCATATCTGTAGGTCAGGACAATGTAGAACTAGAATCCCCTCCTATCAAGAATAATTACATTGTTCATGTCAGTGACACCTTGTTCCTACCTATGCAAACTAAATTAAAACTTGTGTTTATTTGAATAGCTTACACAGACTAAATCTGTTGGCCTGCTTCCTGAGTTTAAACCCTCACTTTGAATATTTAATAAACTCTTTCTCTAGTTATCATTGAGAATTTTATTTTCAAGTAACAATTAAAAACCACCTCTTGAGTAGGAAAACCAGGACACAAAATTCTTCCATTTCTCCTTTGATCGATGACTGTGCATTTATATCAGAGTTTTATGATGGGGATGAGAGTCCAATAATTCTTGTTCCATTTGAAAGACTTTTAAAAGTGAATATGCATTTACCAGAACTTGGCTGAAAATTCTAGGTGAACAACCTAAACATGTTTCTGAGAAGAATAGAAGGATACATTAAAATCACATAGCCCATATTCTGAGAGAGCCATTCCATCAAAGGTAAAACTTTGTGCAACTAATATTCTCTAAAATCATTGCTAAAATAGGGAAGGATGTGATAGAGCTTGGAGCCCGGAATGCCTCAGAGTTCAGCATCCACTTTTGTCACGAATTGACTAAAACAAAATTTAGAGAAGAAGCCAAAGATTTTTTTTTTTCTTCAACTATGCAGGAAGAACTGTTCATGTTGTTGTATTTTTCCTTTCATTGATCAGAAAGACCTGATTTTGCTTTACAGAGATATCTTAAAACTTAAGTTTCCAAAAGGAAATGCTCTCAACAACTGGGTTAGCTCTGATTTTTCTCTTTCCACTCCTGAGTTAGGTTGGGAGGTCGGGGGTGGGGGGGGGGGACTCACAGTGCAGGGAGGCAGGGCTGAGAGGGCTCAGTCAGTACTGGCCTTTGGAGGACAGCCTTTCTGTAAATGTCCAGGGCTGACGTTCTGTCACCGAGTCGTCCTGGCTTCCAGTCTGTCTCTCTCCTCAGCCTTCCCAGCTTTACAAGAGACAGTTAGTAGAAAACCACTTTCAATGGCAGCATTCTATGATTCTATATAAGCATCCAACTTTCCCATTTAGGCTGCTAGTGGGATTTTTTTTTTTCCGTACACCAAAAAACTGTTCCTCACTGACTTTCTATGAATAGGAGAAACAGGATCTGGTTTATTTTGGGATCAGAACCATAGTCGTTGGCGTCTCTGTGCTGTCAGAGTCTGGAGGCTGCTTTTGTCTGGTGTGGGTTCCTTGAAGCCTGGGAGCTGACAGAGTGACTCAGCTTTGTGCAGTGCCTGCTCTGCTGCAGCCTGCCCAAGGCAGTCTCAGGCTGCAGAGTCCCGGGGCTCCTAACTGTACAGTCCACGGGTCATCGGGCAAACCATTAGCTCTGCAGAAGCGGCCACCTCCCTGATTATGTAAATGGCTCGTTGTTAGGGTAATTTACTCCACAAGGAACTGCAATAAACCAGGCATTTTCTAATCACTGAGTGGCAGAGCTGGTGGAAATCTTGGAAACCAGCTGATTTATTATTTTGCTGTTGGGAAAATAGAGGACCAGAGAGAGGGTGTGATTCTTTTGCTCCAGATCCTACACCTTGCTAGAAGCACAACCTGGCAGAAGCTGATTCTGATCTCTTTAAGAGCTCCTACTTTGCACGGTGTGATGCCTGCAGAGTAAAGCATCCTCAGAAGGGAAGCCCAGCCAGACGTGGTGCCCAGAATGCCAGCAGGACAGCAGGGGTAATGCTTGCCAGGGCCAGACCCCTGCACTGCCGTGCCTTTGCAATGCTTTGCAGTCGGAGGAAGTAACTACAACGCTGCTGCAGGATTTTGGAAGTACCCAGACCTGGTGTCACAGCCAAGCTAATCTGTGGGTGTTTTTACCTGCTTGGTGACTCTGGCAATTCCCTTTTTGAGTCTCAGTTTCCACATCTAGAATTTCCTTGCAACACAAAATTATTTATTTTTTTTTTTTTTTTTTTTTTAAAGATTTATTTTTATTTATTTATACAAGCACTGGGTACAGTCAGAAGCGCGGGAGGGTGAGAGAATTCACCAGAGTCAGAGCGGGGAGCAGAACAGGCAGGAGGACCGAAGTACACCGCGGGCGGCAGGAGAGGTCTGCGTGCCATGCAACACAAAATTATTTAAAAGAGTAAATGAAATGATTTGTGAAAAAAAAGTCTGCCCCATAGATAATAAATATTGGCTCCCTTTATTCTTGGCCTCCTTTTTTCTTCTCCCTTTTTTCTGTTTTTGAAAGAAAGAAAGATATACGAATTATGAGGTTTTTTTCTGACTGTGAAAAAGTGGCAGAAACTGAAAGGGCACATATCTTAGGTCTGATCTGAGGTTCACCCCAACCACCTCCTGACGTTTACATAGACTTTGTGTGCCAAAATATAGCACTAGCTGTAACTGTGCAGCCCCATAGAAAGGAGAGGTTCCAGGTTCCCTGCCCCACCTAAGGAAGCGTGGAGCTGAGCAGCAAGGGGAAGCTAAAATGGACCTGGGAGAGAAGGAAGGCGAGAGGAAGACTTGGGAGAAGATCTGATCAGCACGGGAGTTTTTTTGTTTGTTTGTTTATTTGTTTTTTAAAGATTTATTATTTATTTATACAAGAACTGGGGTACACCTCAGAGGCTTGGGAGAGTGAGAGAATTCACCAGAAAGAGTGGGGAGCAGAACAGGCAGACGGACTGAAGACACTGCTGAGTGGAGCAGTGGGCAGGTCAGGAGAGGTCTGCTGTGCCATGTGGGAATCTCCCTGGCCGGCCGGGAATCGAACCTGCGATGAAGAGGCTGCAGACAGCTTCACAGCTCAACGCTCAACCTGCTGCGCCACAGGGGAGGCCCAGCACAGCAGTTTTCACCTGCTCCGTTTCTGACCTGGGCCAGTTCACCCCTCCTTATGCAACCTGGTGGTGCCCTCCCCCCTCCCCCAGCCCCCCAACTCCCCACCCTTCCCCCCAGCCCCCCAACCCCCTACCCCTCTCCCCAGTCCCCCCACCCCCACCTCCGGCTCCCGGGAGGTCACCATATTGATGCAGAACTTAGTGCGGATGCCCGATCGCCATGGCGCCCTACAGCCCAGAACTCCCGGGCTCAAATGATACTCCAGCCTCAGCCTCCCAAGTAGCTGGGCCTACAGGCGCGCGCCATGCCGGGCAGATCTGGAAAAGCACTCGGAGCAGCGAGGCCTGTGAAGAAGCCGCGCTTGCTTCTCCATCTTAGATTTGCACCAGGGTCTTGGGGGACACAGAAGGAGACAGTTGAAAGAGACACGAGTGAAAGACCCGTGGAGAGGCTGACAGTGGAAGCTTTTATAGTCACTTGTACCTTGGTTTTGCTCCTTTGCATCCAGACGTGCCTGGCTCCTTCTTCCCCTTTCCTGTGGTTCCCAGCCAGAAGGCACCTTAGAGCCATGGAAGGTTTCAGGCCTCAGTGGCTCCACTTTCACCCTCTTTGGCTGGGCATTTACTCAAGAGGGAATGGGTAACTTCTGGGACTTTATAGGAAACTATTATCTTTTGTTCTCTCTATTGCACACTAACTGTATTAAAGTCCTTTCCTATTGAAGGTTTTATGTACTAAGAGTATGTTTGTCTTTATGCAGTGGATGGCAGAACCTGTTTAGAGCATGCAAGGTTTGGAGGTTCCGGGGGTGACTCTCATTCTGCCCACTCACATACCTATCAAATAAACAATGATTGGGATGTGTGGATGAAGGTAACCGTTTACCATTATCAGGAAGTATTCAGCAAGACCCTATGTGGAATCTGTGCAAGGCCTCTCATACAGGATTGCCATCAGCATCACCCTTATAGTCTTTACTTTAAAGGTTCAGTCATTAGGGGCCTCTCTGGTGGCACAAGGGCTTAAGCACCCCACTATGAAGCAATCCAAAGCCTCTGCAGCACGAGTTCAATCCCTGTCCGGCCAGGTAGCAACTCACATGGTGCAACAGACCTCTCCTGTCTCACCCACTGCTCCCCTCAGCAGTGTGTTGTTCTGTTTCCCACTCTGTCTCTGGTGAATCTTCTCAACCCCCCCCCCCCCGCATCTCTGGCCTGTACCCCAGTTCTTGTATGCATAAATAAATAAAACTCAGTCATTAAAATCCAAACTGCAGGTAGATATCAACAGAGAAGCACAGAGATAAAGATTAGACCCTTGGTCCAAAATGTCCTAAACAGATGTGGTCGCTGGCCTTCATACTCTCCCTACATTGTTACTGGGCGTCACAGCATGGGCCTTAGGGACACTTTCATGGCATTTTCATTTTAAAGTGCATCGTATGAATATGAATATCCTTCCTGTTACTGATATTGCATTGACCGGAACGGTATTGATATTATATACTGACACATCAACAATTTTTTTCATAGAATAAAATGGTTCATTAGTGAAAAGGAAGGATGATTAGCATTCATTGATGTTTCAGGGTCTTGCAAGTAAATAGACAACAATGTTTTATTAAGATAACCAAGCACTGGGCCTCCCTGGTGGTGCAGCCAGTTGAGCTCCGCACTATGAAGTTGTCCACAGCCTCTACAGTGTGGGTTCGATCATGGCTGGCCAGGGAATCGAACCCGCGATTCTGGCTCGCCCGCTGCTCCCCTCAGCAGTGTATTTTAGTCCACCTGCCTGTTCTGTTCCCCACTCTGTCTCTGGTGAATCCTCTCACTCTCCCACGCTTCTGGCCTGTACCTCTGTTCTTGTATAAATAAATAAATCTTTAAAAACAAATAAGTAATATGATGTTAAGAAAAAAAAAGATGACCACTCATTAAGTATGGAGGAGGTAGATTCCACATGCCAGGACTATTATGAGTGCAATGCAGGATAGAATAAGTAGAAGACAGGTTACTCATCCAGAGACTGGTAAATCCTACTATGAAAATGTGAGAATTATTCTGTAAAAAATTCCTCCTTCTGGGCCTCCCTGTGGTGCAAGAGGTTAAGTCACAGGACTATGAAGCTATATGCATCCCCAGCCAAGGAGTTACTTACCCACATGGTACAGCAGACCTCTCCTGTCTCACCTACTCCCCTCAGCAGTGTATTTCAGTCAGTCTGCCTGTTCTGTTCCCCACTCTGTCTCTGTGGAATCCTCTCATCCCCCACACCTCTGGCGTGTACCCCAGTTCTTATATGCATAAATAAATAAATCTTTTAAAAAGATTCCTCCTACACCTTCAGGCAGGAGTCTGGATTTAATATTTTGTTTAGGGGCCTCCCCGATGGCGCAGCGGTTGAGCGCTGGGTTGCGAAGCTGCCCGCGGCCTCTGTGGCGCCGGTTCGATCCCCGGCTGCTCCCCGGCCACCGGAGGAGGGCCCCACATGGCGCCCAGACCTCTCCTGCCGCCCGCTGCTCCCCTCAGCAGTGTCCTTCGGTCCTTCTGCCTGCTCTGCTCCCCGCTCTGGCTCTGGTGAATTCTCTCACCCTCCCGCGCTTCTGACTGTACCCAGTGCATGTATAAACAAAAAACAAACAAACAAATAAATAAATAAAACATGCCTCTATTAATATTTTGTTTAGTTTGTTTCCTTCCTTTGTGTTCCATGACCCTTTGAACAAATCTCTACCAAGGGCATAGTCATATTCTCCAATTATATTTGTTTGTCTATCTTCCTCACTGGAGGTGTAGATAGTGCATCTAACTCATGTTTGAAGTTGCCATCTTGAAACTATCATTCCAGAAAAGAAGGAGGACATCAAGAATATTCAAGTATAGGGATACGATAGCTTTTTCAGTATAATTAGAACATAAGGTATGAAGGGAGCAATAATGAGAGATCAGATGGAGAAGCAACCAGGGCTCAGAAAAGGATGGCCCCTCTATGTGGTAGGAAATTTGGATTTTGTCCTTAAAGAAATTGAGATTAAATGACACATTTTAAGCAGGGGAATGACACAGCCATGTTCACATTCTTAAAAGAATATTTTAGAGACTCAGGGAAGGAATTATTTGGGAAGGTAACAAACAAAATCAAGAGTTCAAGAAACCATTAAGACAAGAAATAATGAAATCCTAAAGTCTGCGGAGATTGAAGAAATTGAAGTAGAAAAGTATCCTACACATATTAAGGACGTGGATTAGGTAGAGATTTATGACTTTTTTGATGGTGGGGGAGACTTTGGACCCCATGACTTGATTTGTGTTTGAGACTTTTGATATCCAGTCCATTCGAGAACCCATGCTAGCTTTCTAGGCAGAGTGTTTCTTCTCTGTGCAGAGACTTTCCATCCATGGCCAACTTGTCCTCACCTCTACCTGACCAGGTATCTACCTCCATGAATGGTAACCCCCACAACCCTCTACTCATTGATAGGAGAGTAGGTTTCCTCTATACATCAGTTCATTGGAGTTTCCTAGCAGCCATCACTTTTCATTAGTTCCATAGAAAATTCATTTTTCTTTTGTCCTTTTTTTTTTTTTAATAGTTACTTCAGGAGTGACAGTCTTTCACATTTTTCTTCATGGTAACTGGAAGCAGATCTCCCCTAGATTGTTACTCCAAAGAGGTAAATTTATCAGTATGTCATGTAGGAAACTGGAAACCATCATGTACTTATTAGAATGAGACTTCCAACACATATCCAGATATAAAAAGTCTCTCCCTTACCCCACCAGACCTCAGTAATAATACATCTTTTCCTACTTTATGATCTATATCCTGAGGCAGTCTTCATTTCCTGACTGCATTTATTGCTGAAATGCACAACTGAGGCAAAAAGTCTGCATGCAGGAACCAGGTCTGGGGAATTGCAGACTGCACAGCTGACAGCGGAGAGTGGCTGGCACCTCAGTCTTGTTTCCAGAATGGCTAGTCTGGTCTGGACCAGGGAAGGATGCTATGGACAATGCTGTTTACACAGAAAAATGCTAGATTTAATCAGTTCAGAAGATATATTAGCCTATGCGTTTGAAAATGCTTTTGCAAGAATAGTCCTTCTATCATAATGGAAAGATTGGTAAGAAAAAGCAGAATCAGAACCCCCTAACATAGTTTTGGTAATTTCCTTTTATATGTCTACATTGAATTAATTCTTTATATTTCATCCTATATTGCAGATTGCCTTTCTGATCTATATATTGTATAGTATTTGGTTAAAAAAACCCCTCTATATTATGTTTAAGAAAGATGCCAGAACCAATCAGATAACACAAATGACGAAGTGGTTATTATTATCCTGACAGCTTCTTGAATTGTATAGTTCTAAAAAAGTATTTCTCAGTTGGTGTAGCCAGATAATAATAGCTATAGCAGCCGCATTAATTTAACCACATTTCCTGTATTGTACTGATTGCTGTAATATAGAATCTAGGATACTCATATAATTTTGCCAGATTGCTGGGTTTTATAATTATTTTACATTTGAGGAAACTGGCTCAGAGAAGTTAAATAATTCATAAATTTGATAAATATTTATGGAGCAGTCACTATTTGCAGGACCTGGGTTGGGTGCTGGACTTACATTTAATGAATAAGACCAGTTTATACTTTAATGGAATTTTTTTTTTTACTTTTTCTCCCGATTTCAAGTTTTGTACTCTGAGATATTATGCACAGCAAACAGAGATATAAGGATAAAAACATTAGCAAAATTATTGATAAATCTTATTGGCTCTCCTACCACCTTTCCACTGGCCCCACTGAATAATGCCTCCCACGCGAGGCACAAGGCAGTCCAGGTGCTGCTCCTGCCAGCAAACCAGTGACAGGAAAGTTGACAGAGGACATCACATAAGCCCAGCTCTTCCTACCAAACTCTCCAAGCTGACCAGTCACCAGATGAAGAGAAAAGAGAAGAGGCATGAGGATTGCTGCATAGGAGTACCTCTGTGGGAAAACATGAGGCCAGAGGGAAGGATATTCCTCCTGTCCAGTAAATTCTAGTGTGGAAGACAGATATTAAACCAAAAAATTATATGCACACTTAATTTATTCTGATTTTTATTTGTATTGTGAAGGGAAAACTTACCAAGAAAATAAAATGAATGAATAGGAATTATCTAGGCAAAAAGAGAGTGTGTGCTCCAGGTAGAAGGGCAATGCATGTGCCAAGGTCCTGGGGCAGGAAGTAATATGCAGTGTTTGGGGAACAACAACAAAATAACAGTGGGCTGGAGCACAGTATAGGAGGAAATTTGTTAAGAAGAGACTTGCTATAGTCTGAATGTTTGTGTTCCCCCAAAATTCACATGTTGAAATCCTAAGCTCCCAAAATGGCTGTATTAGTTGGAAGGGGTTTTGGGAGATTCTTAGGTCATGAAGGTGGAGCTTCATGATGGAATTAGTACCCTTATAAAAGAGTCTCCATAGAGTTCCCTAGCCCTTCCTTTATGTGAGGAGAAAGCAAGAAGGTACAAATTGTGAGCCAGCAAGGAGGCCTCATCCAACCATAGTGACACCCTCATCGTGGACTTCCTGCCTTCAGAATGATGGGAAATAAAAGTCTGTTAAGCTACTCAGTGTGGTGTTTTGTCATAGCACATGAAACAGACTAAGACAAACTGCAAAGTTAAGTGGAAGCTCAACTGTCATGCAGGGCCTTATAGTGTATGAAGGAGTTTGAATTTTATATTCAGGACCAGGGAAGTCATTCAAATGTAATAAACAGGAGACTGACATGGTCAGAGAGCCGGAGGTAGTGCAGCCCCTGCCCAGGGAGGGTGACTAACTGCTCCCAGATTTGAATTTTCAAAGAACTCCACATTTTCTTTGCAACCAAATACTAATTCTCGCCTCTGGTACTATTTCATTCCCAGCAAGCTCACCTTGAGCTGAGTGCTGGGAGGATATTTTTAGATTCCAGATTAGGAGGTATCCAAAGTGGTTTATCATGTGTTCAGGAGCTTGCATGGATTCATTTTCATTTAGTAGTCTAGTCTTCAACTAGCTGTTTCATTTATTCATGGCTTCCTTTTTAAATTTTAATTTAGGAAAGCATACTAAATGCCAAAGCTTATTATGCTCTTCAGCTTGTGATTTAGCTGGGTTGCCTTTGCTAATAAAATGTTCCAATCTATCAACATCACTCTACGTCTGAGGTCTCTGCCTCTGACCCTGGCGCTTTTACTGCTTCCCTGACCTCAAATAAAACATTTCCTCCCAGCAAACGTGCCCTCCTTTAGGAAACTGCGTTTGTGGATATTCTATACCTCTTTTTTCCAACCTAATATACAGCAAAATGTGGATAGTATCTGAGTTATCTTTATGATGTTGGGTGAGCCAGTATGTTAGCATCTAGTGATTACTGAACATTAGAAAGAATACTTTGAGATCCTTTGGGAAATTTTAGAGTGAAAAGTATACTTTGTACATTTTGCCTCAATTCTGCTATATTTTTGCTGTGGGAGAAGGTACACCTACATTAGAAACTAACTGATGACACAAGTTATCGGTAGATGCTGCTGTCACACAGCAGAAAATAGAGTAGTCTATTAGCCACAGTTTTGATTTCTACAGTTTCAGTTACCTGGAGCCAACCATCAACCAAATATATTATTACAATATTTTGAGAGACCACATTCACATAGCTTTTATTAGAGCATATTGTTATAATATTTATTTCATGTAAATATCATTTATTTATATTACGATAAATATAAATATTATATTATTTTTATTTAAATGGTAACTATTGTTATTAGTCTATTATTATGCCTAATTTATAAATTAAACTTTATCATAAGCATGAATAGATTAGAATAAAAAGTCAATATAGGATTTGGTACTGTCCATGGTTTCAGATATCCATTGGGGGTCTTGAAACATATCCCTGCGTACAAGGGGTGGAGGGGGACACTGTGCTTAACCATATCAATGATAGGAGGAGTTCAGGGGAAGGAGCCATCTTAGAGCAATCTACTGAGGAAATTGACCTGGAAAGATGGGTGAGAATCAATGGGAAGAGAAGGTGTGGCAAGCATTTTAAATGGAAACAAATTCCTAATGAGAGAAATTAGCATAGTAGGTGCTCAGAGAAACTGTGAGTTCAAGAAAGATAATTTCAAAATAGGTTTTTGCATCATGAAATGTTGCATTTAACTGTAGCAAACCCCTAAGTTATTCGTATGGTCAGAGTATGCCTCATTAATCTTTCACATTGAAAGGGCAAAAAGAGATCATTTACTGATGCATATCCTAGTGAGCACTGGACATTTAGAATTACTAGAAGCTCTTGCAGGAGTCAATCTAGGTGAAACAAGGCACCACAATTATGTCATCACCCCCCTGTGAATATTAACCATCCTACAGTATTCAGTTTCTTTTCTACTTACTCCTGAAGGGTTACTCATACATCCTTCCTGTTGGGTCATTCTCTCCTGTGGTTTTCTGCAACATTTATTGTCTGTAACAGTCCTATTGTACTCACTGTACACTTTTTGTTTAGTACTTTATTGAGGAATAATTTATGTGCAGTAAAATTCACAAATCTGAAGTGTATTATTTGATCAGTATGAAGGAGAGTCCCATTACCCTCCATAAATTCCCTCCTGTCCATTCCCAGGCTAATCTTTCTCCAATTCCAATGTCTAGTTCTAACCCTCCACCCTGCTGACCTAACAGCTATATTTTGATATATTCTATATTTTAGATATAAACAGATCTATTTTAACTATAAATCCATATAAATGGATTCAATTGTTAGAATGGAATAATACATTGTATATACTTTTTGTTGTTTGCTTTCTCTCATTTGATACAGTTTTTGAAATTCATCCATGTTGTTGTCTGTATCAACAGTTTGTTCTTTTTTAATGCTGCATAGTATTCCATGGTAGAAATATGCCACAATTTGTTTACTACTCTCCTAATAGACATTTTGTGTTACCAGTTTTTAGTTTGACTATTTTTGTGAAAGTCATTTTGTGGACATATGGATTACATATGTAATCCAATAATCCAATAATACTTGGGTATTTATTCAAGAGATACTGGAATTACTGGGTCATATGTAGACATATAGAAACATTACTAAACCTTGCTTGAAGGTGACAATGCATTTTCCAAAGTCGTTGTGTTAGCAGGAAGACTGAGGGGCATGCCAAACCTTGCATCCTCTAAATAGTTTCTACCATCCACCACATAAAGACAAAACATATTCTTAAGGTGTAAGACCTTTAATAGGAAAAAAAAAGTCAATAGGATTAGTGTGCAATAGAAACAAGAAAGGATAATAGCTTCCAATAAAATACCCAAAGTGACCCAACCCCTTTGGCCCAAAGGAGGGCAACTGAGGTCCAAAAGCTTGCCACAAGTCTGAGGCACCCTCTGGTGGGGAACGTTGGAAAGGGGCAGAAAGAACCAGGCACATCTGGAAGGAAAGGAGCAAAATCAAAGTATAAGTCAAAATAAAGGCTTCCTTTGTCAGCCTCCCCATGGGTCTCTCACTCACATCTCTTTTAAGTGTCTCCTTCCATGTCCCCCAAGTCCCTGGTGCAAGTCTAAGTTAAGTGGCTTCTTCTTCACCTGTCTCTCTGTTCCATGTGCCTCTCTAAGTCTTCTCTCCCAAGTCCTTTTTAGTTTCTACCCCTCATTAGGTGGGGCAGGAGACATGGAATCCCCCCCTTTCAGGTTACACTGTTAAAGTTGTACCAATGTGAACTTTTACCAGGAAAATACAGTAATTCTAACTGCTAATAAACTTGACCAACCTATATTGTCAGTCTCTTTAATGTTAACCATCACGAAAATGTTAGTGGCACATCATTGTGATTTTCATTTACATTTATCCACTTTTTAATGGTGAATACCTATTAATATACTTATTAATTCTTCATATATTCTCATTTGCTGAGTATTTCAATATTTTTGCTTATTTCAATATTGAGCTATTTGTGTTTTGATTTGGAGGAATTCTTTATGTGGACACAATATAAGTCTTTTGTCAAAAAAAAAAAAAGAATTCCAATATTTTTTCCCAGTTTGTGGCTTAACATTCAACACTCTCAACATTGTCACTCAATAAGCAGAAATGTTTGATGAAGAATAGTTCATCGGTTTTTCTTCTTTGATTGATGATTTTTGTGTCCTAAGTAATCTTTACAAAGACCTTGAAGATACTCTCTGAAGTTTTTTTTTTTAAATTCATACTTTTAACTTTTACCTGTGGGTCTAAATTGCATGCTAAATTGTTTTTTATGGATGTGGTAAGATGTGGATCAAGGATGAAACATGGTTGGGATTCAGTGGGGAGTGAATATTGATATGGTTTTCCAGAGCTATCAATTAAAAATACTTTTATTTCCCCATTAAATTTCTTGCATCTTTGACAAAACTTAACTGATGGAAGTACATTTTGGAATCTAGTAAATAAATCCTCCATTTATATTCTTATTTTTCAAGATTGCCCTAGATATATTCTCTTTTGCATTTCAATATGCATTTTGGAATGAGCTCATCAACTGCTACACAAATGAAAGCCTGCTGGGACTTTAATTGAAATAGCATGCATCTATAAATCAATGTGATAAGAACTGACATCCTAATGACTTGAGTCTTCTCATCAATGATAATGCTATACCTCTCCATTTATTACATCTTCCTTAATATCCCTCAACAATGTTTTACATTTTTCAGTGTGGAGATCTTGCCTATCTTTTGTTTAATTTATTCTGATCTGGGGAGTTTTTTGATGCTACTGCTAATGGTATAGCTTTAAAATTTCATTTTTCAATTTTTTGTTGCTGGTATACAGAAATAAAATGGGTTTGTAGATATTGATATGTATTCCTTAACTTTACTATTAAATTTATTAGTTCAAGTAACTTATAGTTTCCTTGTGATTTCCTAATATATAGTCATGTGAATTTTGCATCTTTTTCAACCTTTGGCCCTTTAATATCTTTTAGGAGACTTTTTTGCTGGCTAGATCTTTCAGTGCAATGTTGAATACAAGTGGTTTGTTTCCTCTTTTTCACATCATTTCACCGTTAAATAAGATGTGAACTACAGGTTTTTCATGCAGATTCTTAAATAAATTGATGAAGCTTCCTTTGATTCCCTGATTGGTAAGAATTTCAAACATGTATAGCTGTTGAATTTTATCAAGTGATTTATCTGCATATATTGAGATGATCGTGTTTTTTCCTTTAGTCTGCTAATGTGGCTAATTATAATAATTGATTTACAAATATTAAGCCTATTTACATTCTTGAGATAAACCTCATCTGATCATTATGTATTATATTTTTTATATTATTGCTGGATTTGATCTGCTAGTGGCTTTTCATCTATGTGAGGGATCTTGACTTATAATTTTTTCTTCTTAGGTCTTTGTCAGTTTTTCTTATGAGGATTGTGCAGGCCTCACAAAAATACAATGGAAAAATTTCCCATTCCCTCTATCATCTGAAATAATTGTTGTAGGATTGAGAGTATTTCATCATTAAATATATTTTAAAATGATTTATCAACAAAAAAACCTTTGGGATAGAATTTCTCTGTGAATTTTTTTGATTACTTTTTTTTTTTTTTAAGATTTATTTATTTATTTATTTATACAAGCACTGGGTACAGTCAGAAGCGCAGGAGGGTGAGAGAATTCACCAGAGTCAGAGCAGGGAGCAGAACAGGCAGACTGACGAAGAAGTACACTGCTGAGGGGAGCAGCGGGCGGCAGGAGAGGTCTGCGCGCCATGTGGGACCCTTGCCTGGTGGCCGGGGATGGAACCAGCACTGCAGAGGCTGCGGGCAGCTTCGAAACCCAGAGCTCAACCGCTGCGCCACTGGGAACCCCAGGAATGTTTATTCTTATATATAAGCATGTGTACACTTTTTCTAAGGGCTACATCAGCTAATATTTACATTAAAGAGAAAGGAGGTTAAAATTTAGATCTGATTGGTTTTCACTGCAGTTTCCTCCATCCTAGGGATTGAATTGCTAACTGGAGATCTGCTGAGCTGCTGGGGTTGTCAGTTGCCAGTTGCTTCAGCTTTGCTGTGAAAGCATTAGAAATAGTGTCGTGACTCCCAGACCTCAGTGATGTGTTTTAGCCACATGGAATGGCATCCTGACATTGATCATGATTTAATTGGTGCAGATCTAATCACATAAATGCCTTCAGTATCTAAGTCATACTCCTGGGATTCCTCTCTGTTTGCAGGAATATTGCTGAGGACTTGGCAGGTCCAGGGGTTACAGAGTCTGGAGCCGCCAGTCCGGCTTGCATCAGAGACACACTGTCTCACACACCACATGGGACTGCTGATTGTATCCCAGTTGTGGGCCCTTTCTGGAACCGGGGGACCCCAGAACCATTATCCCACATGATTGACACAGATGCTATCTGCAGGAAATACATTATTTATTACTATCTCCATCACTGGGTTTTAAATATTTGGAAGGCATCTGGCCTACATGCAATACAGCCTGAACAAATAAAGGCATGTCTCGTGGCTCCTAGTCCTGGGTTAGGGGGACTGCGAGGAAGATTTATTTTCATTTATTTGGCTTCCAGGACTCTGCTTTCTTTATGAGGCAGTTTTGGCATTTCTGTTTCTGTGGAGAACAATAACCAACTTACAACAAAAAAAGTGTGTAAAAATCTGTTGTCAATGGGGTCATTTGGACAAAAAATATAATTCTCAAATTTCAAGCAAGCATCTGGAGTATTTTTCCCCCAATAATTAATCTGTGTGGCAAGACAAATTATAATGTGAAGGAAGGTTGTGGAATTCAATGGAAGGACACTCAGGACAATGCTGAGGTGGCCTGATGGAAGAGTAGGTCCTTGGACAGACTAGATACTCTTGTGAGGCTCTTGTGTCCCCTGTGAGAGCCAGACCATCCAGGTTTGCTTCTCAGACTGTCTATTCTATTACTGTCACCCCAACCATGCTCCTCACCTGTCTAGTCTATCCATTAACAGTCATTGTGGGGGCCTCCCTGGTGGCCTCAGGGTTAAATCTCAGTGCTACTGTTAGGGGGAAGTGATGTCCTGAGTTAATCCCATACAGGCTTTGTGGACTCCACCCCCACTCCAGACTAAAACCATCAGGACATTGGGGAAGACAAATCCCATCACCACCAAGGGGAGGGTGGCTGGGACCTGAGGGTGGAGTTGGGCAGCCAGGTTGGATATAAAAAACCAAACACGTGGGCCTAGGGCTCTCTGGCTCGCGATCGCTCGCCTCCCGGCTTCACCGCTCCTGGCTGGCGGCCAGCTCTCAGAGCGCCATTTTGGGGTTCCAGATCGGCGGATCGGGTAGGACTCATTTAAAACTTTGTCTCCCGCTTTTCTCCCAGAGCCGGATCACGCAATATGTGAAACACATCCAGGAGGTTCTGGCAGTGATTCATAACTTTGCAACCTCAAGGATCTCTATGCCTCCTGATCAACCATTGCATCCCTTCAAACCTGGAGATCAGGTCTTACTGAAGACTTGGCAGAGCGGGGATGCTCAAAACCAGCTGTCAGAAAAATGGACTGGTCCCTATGATGTCTTGTTGAGCACACATACTTCTCTGAAACTTGCAGGCATAAAACCCTGGGTACATCATTCCAGAGTTAAGAAAGCCCCAGGAGGAACTGACCCAGAGACGAAGTCCCACTGGTCTTGTGAACCCATTGAGGACTTGAGGTATTTGTTTAAGAAACAGACAAAAACTTGAATGTTACTGACTTCTTTTCCAGTTATTGTTACAGGATACCCAAGGACTCATTTTTTTTTTTTTCCTGAAGAAACCCTGAGAAAACTAACATGCTCTAACCAATCTTCTTCTTTTCAAAGTTTAGGAGACGTGAAATAACATCTAGGATCATGCATATGGTGCCACTATTTTTTTTTTACACAGAAAGGTTTTCAATCTTGATTTTGATTTTGTTATTTTTTTAACTTTCTGTTTTTTTTTTTTTACCTTTGAGATTTTTTTCTCTGCTTTCTTTTTGTTACTTTGGCCAATGAGTGAAACTGCAGTTGCATGAGATATCCCACGCGTGATAAATGGTAACTAATGAGCTCTTTGTGTCTATATGTTGTATGTCTGTATGTCCTTTCCTTGTGTCCTTGTCTTGACCTCAAGTGATTGACTAATTGGTATACATGGTGCCCATAGACGTTGAAAAAAAAAAAAAAAAAAAAAAGAGAGTCTCCAGTTATGAGAAAAAAACTAAAGGTTATGGTTTGATTGTCAACATTGTGCTACTGAACTAAGCCGGTGCCTTCATAGAGATTGAACATTGTTGTTTCTGTTATTTTTCTGATATTTATGGCAAAGCTTCCCAGAAATCTAAATTCAAGTACAAATTTGGTAGCCTGTCATTTGGCTGATGCAAGGAAATTTTGTGGAACCTCAGTAGAGCTCCTGAGACACTCCACAAAGTTTCTCCCTTTCCTCCTGGGAAAGGCATTAGATGAATTTTTTTCTATTTGGATTTTACCTAATGAAGTAAAACTGGAAGGGAAGCATTGTCACTTGGGAAAATGGTAAAACTTTGGTATGTACAAAATGTTAACAGCAGTATCTGGTATGTATGTAAATTGTCAATGGTGATTGTCACCTTGTAATATTATATAATTCAATTGTTTCACATCTACAGAAATTGTTTCTGAAAATATAGGGAGAAAAGGTCTCAACAGATTCCTATTGATGGAACTGTTGAGAGTAAAACTTTTCTACTAAGGACTGAATAGACTTGGACATACGCCTCATATTTACTAAGTTTTCCTTGACATAATAATACTGATGATTTTTTTTGCATTTTGCTCTAAATCCACAAAGTTTTCTTGTTTTGGTGACCAGGATCTGCAGCAAGGTTGTAATTTTTTTTTTTCCAACAAAGCCAACTTGTATTTGCATTTTCTCTCCCCTTGATACCAACACAGCATAAAAATAGTGGTAGTAATCTTTTACTACTTATCTCAGAGTCTGTTTTTGTATAACTTCCATAGGGATTTTGTTTAAACTGAAAAAAATTGGACATAAGTTTCATTGTGTGGCTTTGTGTGGAGTTCTTCCAGAAAGTTGAAACAGAGCTGAACCAAGAAGAGGAGAACCTGTTTGCCTTGTTTGTAGGGTTCCAGAGACCTCCAAAGAAGGTGAGGAAGCTTGCCTCCATTGGCAGGACTGGACAACCCGGCCAACGAAAATGCCCTGGTACCCTCGAGAAGAGGAAAGCCCAGGTGGAGTCTGATGAGACTAACTTTGTACCTGAAGCCTACATTGACCGGATGCCAATGGTTCGCTCTGATCCTATATGGAGTATTTCAACAAAGCCAGCTAAAATTGCTGCTTAGTTATTCTGCCCTGTGATTTTATGCAAAAATAGGCAAAATGGTTTAAAAGTAGACTTAATTGCAAACTTTTGCTATGCTGTTAAAGTTTGGGATCAAGGTTGAGAGAATTCATTTTTGCATAAGTTGAACCATTTTAACATTTTTTTTCCTGTGATCTTGACATATCTGCTGTCTTGTTCTGGCTAATGCCTCCAGATGTTTTCTTTCGGCTGGGACTGATGAACTGTTTTTCCAGGAATGGAGGACTTTTGCTTTCCACAATGGACAATACCTGGAGGGATTCGTTTTCTTTCAGACTGGAACCCTGGAAAACTTTCATCTGAGACTGTATCCCAGCATCCATATGTTTGATCTTCATCACCATGGAAATGGTGGCAAAAAGTGAAAGGGGAGAATTGTTAGGGGGAAGTGATGTCCTGAGTTAATCCCATACAGGCTTTGTGGACTCCACCCCCACTCCAGACTAAAACCATCAGGACATTGGGGAAGACAAATCCCATCACCACCAAGGGGAGGGTGGCTGGGACCTGAGGGTGGAGTTGGGCAGCCAGGTTGGATATAAAAAACCAAACACGTGGGCCTAGGGCTCTCTGGCTCGCGATCGCTCGCCTCCCGGCTTCACCGCTCCTGGCTGGCGGCCAGCTCTCAGAGCGCCATTTTGGGGTTCCAGATCGGCGGATCGGGTAGGACTCATTTAAAACTTTGTCTCCCGCTTTTCTCCCAGAGCTGTGCATTTCCTCATTTCCCCTTCCCTTGTCAATAAACCTTTTATGAACCTTTCGCGTGCGCCTGCAGTAGAGCATTGATAAGTCCTTTTAAGCGCGCGGGTGAGGACCCACAGTCAGGCACCCCGTTTTGTATCGGGGTTGCTCTACAACACTACCACTGTGAAGGCCACCACAAACACCTGCATTCCATCCTCCACCAGGGAGCTAACCCACATGGCGCTGCAGACGTCTCTGGTCTCACCCGCTTTTCCCCTCAGCCGTGTAATTCCAGAGATCTTCCTGTTCTGCTCCTCACTTTGTCTCTGGTGAATCCTCCCACCCCCCACACCTTTGGCCTGCACCCTACTTCTTCTATGCAAAAATAAATAAATATTTTTTAAAGAAGTCATTGTTATGCAGCAATTTGTTGCTAATGACGACAAAATGTTACCTTTATTGTTAATCAAATGCCAGACACTGTTCCTGACTTGAGTGCAGGGAGAAACAGGCATACAAGGGCAGTGCTATGGCTATGGCAATGACAAAGCGATATTTCCAAGACAGCAGACTGCAGAATGTTATGCAGTGGAATGTAAAAATAAAAACCTTAATCCGATCCCGCCCCAACTTTCTCCTTCCCTCCCCAGAGCTGACTGCTATTAATGATTAGTGTACAACCTATTATTTCCTTCCTGTATAAACACATCTGGTTAATAAATGTGTATTTTGTTTGCTTTTAAGTGTCTATTTCATAAGTTGCTTTTTTTTTTTTAGTCTTAATTGACCAAAAAGCTTTGGAAGTACATGCGAGTGCATGTAGGTATAATCAGGGTGAGATTCAGTGTTTGACAGCCCGCAAGGCAAGGTACCAGCTGAACCCATCTGAGTCCATTGTATCTGAGCACATTTCTACAAACAGAAATTAACTTCCTCCTAGATGAGGCAGAAAGTGCAGTGGCTAAATCAGAAACTTGGAACTCCGAAAGTTGCTTAAGTTTTTATTTGAAAGATTAACATATTCTTTTATGACTTTCCAGATGAGTCCTTATTACAGATGCAATGTCTTTCCAATTTTCTCTGAAAATATGAATAGAAATCACACTAAAACGCTTTTCTTTCTCTTGGATTAACTCTCTTGCTATAGGTACCAAGCCTTCTGCTTGTTCTTTGCTCTGAACTGAAAGTTGCCCCAACTACACCTACTTCTGCAAAAGCCATTTTTATTTTGTACAGCACATTTTTGTTTTGTACAGCACAATTTTGCCTTCTGTAACTCTGATACAATATCTTTGCATATTTCAAGAATTCTCAAAGTTTTCTGGGACTCTGATTATACTATTCATGTTTTCCTGTGGAGGCAGGAATAAACAGACAGAGCAACAAATGTAATAGAAACACACCTTTGCAATGGTGACATGATATTTGGGTGAAGGAAACTTGATTCAGTCCTTGCTTTTTTCATATTCAAAGTCTGTTTAAAAGAACTTTCTTCCCAAGTATAGCCTATAAATGCATGTTATGTTAAAAGTATTTTATTTAGTTTAGGAGCAACTTAGGGTCAATTATATCAGTGACTGAAAATAGCCATGATTTAACCACATAGTGCCAAATTTAAAATGTTCAGTCTAGATTAGCCTCTTTGAGAAAGTCTGATTATTCTTTTCTGGTCATTTTTAGGAAAAACTCATGTTTTTAATTTCTTCCCTCACAGAGTCCAAGTTTTCCAGGAACTAAAGCAACTGTTCATACCAACTGGCAAAATACCCTAACTCTGTTTTTGCTGTACTCATTCATCGTATATTTACCGATCACCTATTCTGTACCTCTATAAAAGTCTCTGGGAATAGAACAATAAACGAGGCAGAAATAATCCCTTCATGGAACAGTGTGAGTAGTGCCAACTTCTCCTTTGAATCTGTTTCCTGGGGATTTTGCATGTAGTGGGTTTGGTTTGCGCATCTCTGTATATATAATAATGGCAGTGTGTCTGCAGAAATTGCAAATTTTTCAATAATGATCTGTGCAAAGTACTTTCACCGGAGAGAGCATCTGTGTTTTACTCATCTTAGTACAAACCAGGACATCCAGAATAGCACTGAGCACACAGTAGATACTCAGGCAATATGTATTCTAAGACTGAGGTTTCTAACTGGTCAAATGAGCTATTAATTCATTTCCATGACTCTGTGTAAGTTCATTATTATCAATTTTTTTGTGTGAGGCATTACAGATCTAAATGAAATGTGACTCCTGCTTTCCAGCAGTTTGAGTCTGGAGACACCTAGACAGTTGTTGATGTTAGTTTGCCTGAGTTGCCATGACAAACACTGCAAACTGGGTGACTTAAACAACAAGATATTTATTTCCTCCCAAATTTAGGGACTAGAAATCCAAGATCAAGGTGCTGGGAGGCTTGGTTTCCTCTGAGGCATCTCATTGGGCTCTTTGCCTCATTTTCTCTTGCTGCCTTTTCAAGTGGTCTCTGCTTGTGTGCCCCTGGTGTCTCCCTGTGGTCCACGATTTCTCTTCTTATGACACCAGGCAAAATGGATGCAGTCTCACTCCAACAGACCCATTTGTCACTTAACCCCCTCTTTAATGCCCTTATGTTCAAACACAGTCATGACCTAAGAGCACTTGGATTAGGGCTTCAAAATATGAATTTTACAGAGATAAAATTTAGCCCAAGACAATATTTACGTTACAATACAGCTAGTTAACTAAGGTGAGACATTTTGGCAAAGTGTAACTCTTACTGAATGAAGAACAAAGTTTTAGAAAATGCTGAAACTTGTATTACTCAAAGATCTTCAAGGCAGAATAAGAGCAACAGTATTATTACTTCCTCCTTCACTTAATCCCTAAAAACCGCTTGGTACTAAGCAGAACCCAGACTGGAGGTGCCACTTGTCCTGTTTCTGAAATTTTATTCTTCTCTTAACTTAAGGGAAAAATGATTCAGTGTTTGATGTGTCATTTCTAGGAAGAGTGCCAGGGTTTAATCTACCTTTCCACGGAGATTTATACTGTTTATTTAATGTTTCGAAGCAAAAGACATTTGGCGGGAGTTCACCCTGTCATTAACATTCAGATGCTAAAATTCTTTCACCATAATTGCACCTGAAAGTGATTGAAGACGTGTTTTGACCTCAACAGTTTATTTATTGGAGTCTATTCCAAGAATTATTTGGAAGCAGAAGGGAATATAACATTACGTGCCCCTCACCGCTCAAATTGGAGTGCAGAAGAGTGAGCACAGCATTAAACAGAATCAGTAAAATCAATCAACCTTTGATTTATTCATCCAACAATTTATTCAAATACTTGTTTGTTAAATTAGGGCATAATAAATCAAATATTCATTGAATTTTTCATTGAAGTATTTATTTGAAGTAGTTATCGAATACCTATTATTTTCCAAGACTATGATGAGTTCCATGGAGAATGCCAAAAAACTAGATGAAAGCATCTCTCAAAAAAAAACTTACAATGAAATTGAGAGATAAAACTACCAAACATAAGACAAAAAAATTAAGTGACTAATTGCATGTAGCAATGATAAATTGGATGGGCATAACCTGTAAAGATTTTATAGAAGAAATTGTATGCAAATAGAATCTTGGATGATGGTTATAATTTGACTAGATTGGCAAGTATGAGAAAGACATTCTAGGTGAGATGGATTATTGTGCAGCAGTAGAGCTGAGCATGGGGAGTTGGTGGGCTGCAAGACCATGTGATTAAGTCAAATCACACAAGCTGAGAAAGCGTAGTAAGTAATATTGAAAGTATAGGCAGATGGCCTTAAACATTGGACAAAGAAGCCTTGACATGAAGCAATTACATATACAGATTTCCTGAGTCTTATTTCCAGGCAAGTGACATGATAAAATACACATCCAGATAAGATAGGAGTAAAAGCAGAAGATATAGTGCAGCAGCACAAGGAAGTTAAAGCAATCTGGGTAAGCAGAATGGAGGCCTGAGGATAGTGGAGCAATAGAGAGGATGGATATGAGATATTTTGATGAAAAAATAGAGTTTTGTAATAGGAAGTTTTAGATCATTAAATCTGAGTAACTTGCAAAATGGTGACACCACTTACAGAATGAAAATGAAGAGACTGATTATGTTTGGGGCAAGAAGGCAATGAGTATAATTCTAATGAGACTGGGATACAATGGAAGCATCCACATGGAATAATCCATAGTCTCTGGGAAGAGTAAAAAAATGGCATTCAGGAAAGAAACGTGGTTTGGAGACAGAAGGCTTTCACCTAGGACCATCTGGGGGTAGGTATTCAATATATTACTCTTTCATGGAATAGAATGCAGATATAGATTTGAAACACAACCATGGAGATAGCAATGTCAACTAAAGTAAAAGAATATAATGATTCTCAATTCTCAATCAAAAAAAGAGCCAAGAATTAGCTCAGGAGTCTGGGGCAGACAGCATAGCAGTAGAGGCAGAAGAGTGAAGTGTACCGAGAGCCCAGGGAGGATAGTTTCACTGCGTCGGAAAGTGGCCAGAGTGTTGGGGGGGATGTGGGAAGGGAGAACTAAATCAATATTGTCAACTTCAGTTAAGTATCCAAGAAAATGGGGGCCTCCCTGGTGGCGCTGGGGGTTAAGTGTCAGCACTATGAAGCAATCTACAGCTGCTGCAACATAAGTTCTATCCCCAGCCAGGGAGGTGTCCCACATGGCGCAGCAGACCTCTCCTGTCTCCCTGCTGCTCCCCTCAGCAGTGTATTTCAGTAGATCTGCCTGTTCTGCTCCCCACTCTGTCTCTAGTGACTCCTCTCACACATCCCCCACACTGTACCTCTGGCCTGTACCCCAGTTCTTGTATGCATAAATAAATAAATCTTTTGTAAAATCCAAGAAAATGAAGAGCTACGAATAGATTGTTTGATTTATAAAGCAACACTGGTGTCCTCCAAAGGAGCTCCTTTAACATGGTAACAGAAATTGAACCCAGACCACAAGGGTCAAAGGCTAAGAATGACATAGACAGAGAAATGCATGTCTTTTCACAGAAACCCTGATAATCAAGTAGATGGAGAACAAGATAGAAAAGGCTGCCTTATCTGGAGCCTTGTGGAAAGCAGAACCCACAATCAGCTGTGGCCCCCTGTGAGGAGACATTTCCATCAAAGACAGGTAGCTGCCTAATAATCTCAATTAGTACCAAGAATCTTCCCACGAGGAATTCAGTCTCTGGAGAAAGATAACTGAAGTCAATATCCCAAGTTATAAAAATGAGTGGTTATGTCAGGGAAAGAAAGGGGCTCTCCCACATCCCCAGAGGAGCACAGCTGCATTCCTGCCAGCCCACAGAGCAAGTGGATCAAGCTGGCGCTTTGTTTCAAGGAACAGAGAAGGTCTGGTAGGTCTGAGAGGACTGGGAAGAGTTTTTTAATTACAGTTCCCCCTTTCACATGCTCGAAAAGATGGAGGGCAAGATAATTCCAGTTAGTCCCTGAGCCTGGGGGAGTGATGGGAGCATGGTGTACATAATGAAGAGGGACCCCTCCCCACCCAGAAAGGAAAAAAAGAACTAAAAAACCTACTGTTTCCCTGCTCAGGGCAGCTTTCATGCTCTCCGAGACTGCCCACTGCCTCTGGCCCTGTTCTGTCCAGCAGTTTGGATGCTGCCTTCATTCTGGTACTTCTGGAAATTCTTCTCTAGAGAGACACCAAAAACCCTCAGATATTGTCGTTTTCAAGTGGCTGCCTAGCTGTTTACAGAGTACTTTGAGGACTCCAAGAATAACTCTCCGATGCAGTGAGTTTGCTAGGAGGACAAGCAGCCAGAACAATCAGCAAGTCACAACGTGGTCCCTGTCATCTAGTGCATTCGACTGTCCTATGTGCTGCTGCCACCTTGGGTAAAGCACCCAGGGATGCCCGAGTGGCTTAAAAGCTGACACTTGAAATCAGCCCGAGTTCCACCAAAATGTCTAAATTAGTTAACAAATTGACTCATCTGTGCCAACTCTGCTAAGTTCATTGTGGTTAAGTACAGAGTTAAGAAAGATTCAGGGGCTTTTCAGGAAGGTGCCCTTTCATGAGCACTGTAAGGGGGTGCAGCAGCATCAGTGCTCCCATCTTCAGTCTTCTTACTAAATGAGCATCTCTCTTAATAGAAGATACATTAAAACCACTTTCCAATTTTTCTTTATCCCTTCCTTGTTTAAGGGAACCAGCATGATGTTCCTATGCTTGTTTACTTGGAACAAAAAGTTGTTACAAATGCAAAACTGTCTCATGAGAGAGAACAACAAATGAGAAAGAGTCTGAAAGTGCAACTGGGAATGCATAAAAGTCATGGGGCGTGGATTAGAGAACCTGGTGGAGGACAGAATGCAGAGGTTATAGACAAATATAGAAAGGATAAAGAGGCAGAAATGGAAAGAGAAACAGGAGATTGGCCTTCTTTCTCTTCCCATTTTTCAAGTCTCACTTTCTCTTTGTTTTCTGTCAGGTCCTGGCCGCCTGGTCCACAGGGCATGAGTCAGCTCATTTTCATTGATCTATAAGAAATCCTGGAGTCTCAGGTGACATCACCGACCAGGATAACTGCATTAAGAAGAATTCCTCTAATCAGTGACTAAAATCTGCTTGAATCTTAAATATCTAAAACGTTTTACCTTTCATATATAACACATAAGCCAACAATGTAACCATCTGTGTGGTCTTTAATGCTGTTCTGGGCTTTTTATTTGAAGCTAACCCAGAATCTCCATTTAAATTCCAGTCTTGGTCCTTGTAAATGTCTGCATTCCACATACCCAACTGGAAGCACTATGAAATATTCATTTCACTTTCTAGGGTAGACTTTGCAACAAATGGGCTAGTTTGGAACCTACTAAAAGCTTCTAGCAGTCCTCAGTGGCCTTTTTAGTTGAATTCAGTGTCACAAAAGCAATTCAGGGCAGGAATGCAACAAATTCAAAACCGCTGCTAGTCTTGGTATCTTAATGTAAATTATTTATACTCACTCCTCCCGGAGACAGTGAGAAGGAGAATAGAATGAATCAGCAATTCTCCTTGCAAAGCTCTGCAGAGAATAAAAAGCAGTAGCACAGAAAGGGTGATGCAGAAAAATATACATTCTTTAATATAGGACTTAATTTCAAACCACAAATCAGTCCACCCATTTCTGCTTTTTCCATTTTAAATGACTAGACCATAGTCCAGGAATAGGTGTACTGGTCAGCTGGCAGCCTGATGCTTCTGTTGCTGCAGGAGACAAAATGACTCCCTAAGCAGTCTCCGGACAAGGTGCTGCTCAGGCCTGGCTCCCTCCCCAAATGGAGTCTCTTGCATTTCCCAGGGTTTGCTCTGTGTGCAAATCCTCACCATCTCTAGGGGCCACTCCCTTTCTGTGTATATCACCTACCAGGCTAAACAAGGTGGTAGGACACAGTGGAGCTAAAAATGTCCAGCACGTTTCAGGAGAAATAAAATATTAATTATGGATGACTGAGGTCTGGTTTATTCACACATAAGAACCTTATTCTGGAGATATAGTAAGAAAAGTTTTCTGAAGTCTCAGAGCTGGAGATAACTAGAGTTCTCTCAGAATAAGCCGGCAACCCTGAGGAACATCCTCAGCTAAAGGACGGACAAGTCAAAAGATCCATCTTAGCCTAATAGGAGTCCAGGGACATTTGCAGCTTCTAGGAAAGAGAAAGTGAGTGGTAGTATCTTCCTAAGAGAGGATCTTCCTGAGTGACCCATCTTCCAGGGGTCTGCTCTTTGTTTCCTTTGCAGGTGGTTGGGACCACAGTCACATTGTTGAGGCCGCAGTAGGAGCTCTGAGGCTGAAGGCAAGAGCTTCAGAGCAGCTGTAGAAGTCCCAAGTGTGGGCATTCATTTTGGTGTTGTTGGGTTTTTTTCATTTCTGGTCTGATGACATTTATTCACAACTTGTTTCCCTGATTCATTCAACAAACCTTCTCCTCAGTAGGCTTCCTTTATGACAGACCCTCCTGTGAAGATGCAGAGTGATTAAGGAGATAAGTCCCTGCCCTCTGTGAGTCCATGGGGTCCACCCAGCTGAGGGGTCAGAGGGACCCCCCCCCTACAATGAGTAGGGTGCTTTGGTCTTACATCCAAGTCTTTAATCCATTTTGAATTTTTAAAATATTTTTTAAAAGATTTTTTTAAAGATTTTTTTAAAGATTTATTTATTTATACAAGCACTGGGTACAGTCAGAAGCACAGGAGGGTGAGAGAATTCACCAGAGCCAGAGCGGGGAGCAGAACAGGCAGACAGACAAAGCATTTTGAGTTTTTTAACATGATTTTAATATGATTATTTTCTTTCAAGTTGTCAAAATGATACTTTCATTACCCAACACTTGGATACAGATCAGCACCATAAAAGGTTAAACATCTCTTCCACCTGGAGACTTCCCCTCATTTGGTGTCGACCCCTTTGTGTGGGCACGTGCATACACAGGCTGACTTACATTTGAAAGCCAGAAAGACCAAGTGGTACATGCCTTCGTTTTAGTGAGGTTGGACTCCTGCACAAGAGCTGGCAGACAGGCCTTGGGGACACAGTGCTGTGTAACTTTAGGTCAATCATTGAACCACTCTGGCTCCAGTTCCCCACCCCCGCCCCCTTCAGCTTAGGTGAGTGGACTGAGGTCCCTTCCAGCTTTTCAAGTGTCAATGCCTATCCTCATGACTGGCCCACTTAAAAGTCACAGTGTCCACACATGACTGATTAAAGCACACAGGCATTATGTATGAAAAGTTGACTGGGCATTTGCTTTATTTAATGGCTTCTCAGGACTTAAGAAATCTCTGCTAATAGCAATCTAGAGAAAGTGCCATTTAATAGAGAAGTGAGCCGCTCTTGAGTTCAGATGCGTTAACTTCCAAGGCAGGACTTCTGTGACTGGCATTCTGAACAAAAGCCACCATCACAGCAATCTCTCCCTGACATTCTCTGCCCAGCAGTGTTCTGCTGCAAGCCTTTAACATTCCCTATCAGAATTCCAGCAGTGGCCACTTTGAAATTTCTTTGTTAAGAACTGAAATTGACATGAAGAAGGTGCTAGATCACTGGGGCAATTAGCCAATAGTGCATATCAACCTATATCTTGACCTCTGCAGATAATAAGTAGTGACTACAAGGGTGACTGTTCATGGACACATTCCATTTGCCCTTTGCTTCAAACCTTGTGGCTATGAGGATGGATAAAAGGATCCAAATTCAGCAATCAAAAAAGATAAACTCATGCCATTCGCAGCAACATAAATGGAACTAGAAGGAATTATGCTCAGTGAAATAAGACAGAAGGAAAATGAAAAATATTGGATGGTTTCACTTGTAGCATGAATATATAGGGGAACCAAATAAGACATCAGTGTAAAAAATAATAACAGTACAAAACACAACAAAGCAAAAACAGACAATTATAACTCAGAGACATCCTGCAGGGGAGGAGGAGGGAGAGGGATCAGAGGGAGGGAGGGAGGAGCACAGGGGACTGAGGTGATGGTGCACGGGTGCCTTGGGGAAGGAAATTCTGTGGAGACTACACCTGAGGGGGTGGGGGAAAGCAAATATTGTTTAAAAGTGAGCAATGAGGGCCTCCCCTGGTGGCGCAGGGGTTGAGCGCTGGGCTGAGAGGCTGCCCACAGCTTCTGCAGCACCGGTTCGTTCCCGGCCTCTGGCGAGGGTCCCACAAAAAAAAAAAAAAAAAAAGAACAATGATGTAAAAAATAAGATATATATGTATAAATTTTTTTAATTAAAATTAAAAAAAAAACATGGGCTTATAGTCAAGGCCTCCATCTGGGCTTTTGCTTTGGGTTCCTATGAGCTTAAGCTTTATGATCAATAAACCCCTTTTATTTTCAGTAGTACTTAGAAAGCAGAATTGATGAGAGAGCCTTTAATGTTAATAAGCCTGGATCTAAACAGCATGAAGTCAGTGAAGCTAGGTGATTTGATTAGGATCAATGAATCTGTCTAAAAACGCAGTACAGAGTTCCCCAAACATCTTGTGATACTAAATGCTTGGCTATGGCTGCCTATGGTTGATTCATCTGTTCCAGTACTGCTGTAGAGAAGCCCTTTAAAATGTGTAAATGCAGATGGTTTCCTTCGCTACTCAGCTGAATCTGGAAAGCCCAGCAGGGAAGTCCAACCTCTAGCAAATACGCCATTCTTGATAACTTGTTCCACCCCAAAGAATCTTGGTTGCTCTCTTATGCCTAAAGGGATTTACTATCTTTTACAAACATGATTTTTAAGAAGGATGACCATCTCTTAAAATAAGCAGCAGTAAGTCTAATTTATTATACTGGTATTAGTTTGATCATCTCACTAGAAATTTTTTAAGATACCCAGATCCTACTTACAGCCTTTTGAATATGTATGATTTAGAGATTCTGTTAATCTAGGCCAACTGATGACCTCTTCATATTTGATTAACAGCTCTGTGGACCTAACAGGAGTTTTGTTATTAGATTATTTCTCTATAAAGGATAAAGGGAAGGAGACAGGCTGATGGGTTTGTAGGATTCTTTTGAGAAGACGTGCTATGGCCTGAAAATATTTTAGAGCCTATGACATTAGGGAGCCTTCTGTGAAAGTCCATCATTTGGCTTATTTTGCTGAGCATGCCCTTCCAGCTCCATCCATGGGAATTTTATGGGGACTATAACCAAGATGAAAATGCATACATTGTACAAAAATGAAAAATGATGTAAAAAAATATTTTAAAAATTCAAAAAAAAAAAGTCCATCAAGTTGCCTTCCTACCAGGCAGTCACAAGCCATATTGTGCTGAACATGGTAAATTGCAGCTCTTTAAGGGATGAGCCAAAGCCTGTCCTGCAATGGTCAGTTCAACATTAAAGGCAGATGCCCATCTGTGCCCAACATCTCAGATCCAGATAAGTTCCTTTATTGGGACTGCTCAGGGAAGAGCTAGTGGCCCTCCAGGGAGCTGGCACAGTTACTGACTTACTGTTTTTCAGTGTTTCCTTCTTTTTCTGATGGTTTCTGCCTCTGTTTCTTACTGAGACTCTACTCTTCCTTCCCCAGCTCCATTGTAGATGTGGCTGCTCCATCTGGGCACTTATCCTTGGTGTTCCTGAGGGAAATGATGACTCAAGGATCCTGTCTGTCCACCATCTTCTCCCCCAACCCACTCTTATTTCCTTTTCTGCGCAGTTTAATGTTTTGTGTCTTACATCCAAGACTTTGCTCCACTTTTATTTTTTTTTAGTAGACTGAGAAAGTTTTTTGCATGTAGCTGCCAACTTCTCCCAACACTATTCATTGAAGACTTTCCTTTCTGCATTGTATGCATTGGATCCTTTGTCATAAATTAACTATCCATATATCCGTGTGAGAAAACACAATTTTTTTACACCCATTAAGTTTTCTTCTCATTAAGACTTGGATTTTCTTTTCGATCACTTCTCTGTGGAATCCCATGACTTTTAATTTCTCTCCCTTTTGGGTCTATAAATTTCAGAATCAACAGATGTCAAAGCTTAGAAGAAACCTTTTGATCATGCACTCTAGACCTTTTAATTCACAGAAATAAAGGCAGCCCAGAGAAATTAAGAAGTTTGCCCAACACAGCAGAGCTGGAACTGGACCTTGGACTCTAAAGTTTATGCTGCTCCCACCTTCTATTTAAAAAATTAGAGTCTTCATCCATAGGGGGTTTTAAATAAACTAAGAAGAATGAACAGAAAGTTAATACGGCAATTGAAGCTAAAAGGAAGAACTACATTTAAGGGAACTCACCAATAGAAGTCATTTTTGTTGTTACTTTTTTCCTTAATGGAATTTCAGTACCTCATTTAATTCTATGGAAGTCATAGAATAAAGATTTTGGTCCTATTTTATGAATGAGGAATCCAAATCATAGAAAATAATACAACAGAGGCAGCCCAGTCTTATGCCCTGAGTGCAATGAGTGGGCAACGTCTGCTCCCTCATTAAAGATGGAAGAGAGATACCTGCTTCCTGCAACTTATAAGCTAATTATTCTTGGCACATTCCCTGAAAAAGGACATTTTCCTTGGAGGAATCACAGTTCTGCAAATCCCCTACCTTCCTCCATTTGCTTGCTAACTGGATAAACATGCTGTATATATTGGTATTCAAGCACTTAACCTATAGTGTAAATTTTGTTTACGGGTCTTCTCTTAACTAGAGTGTACAATCCATAAGGTCAAAGTCACGAAATAGCCTATCAGTGAATCTTTGTTGAGAGGCATGTAAGTATAATCTAACTTGTAATTTTTTTAATAAAAAAGTGCTGACTGCCAGAGAATTTGAATTAAAATGTGGCTCTTTTACAGCTTTGTGTCACCAGCTTCAGCTCTTTTGCATGGGTTATTCCAGCTATCTCATATATAATGTCTAACGTATTTTAATAAATGGTTGATTCTTACTTGGCTCAAGGCTTTTTATCCTAAGAAGCAATTTTATAGATCATATGATAAATAGGGAGGAAGTCACTAAAGGCACCAGTGCTTCCTTGAAGAAAAGATTTACTGTGGATACTTAGTAAAAATAATATTATTATTATGCAGAGTGTCTCAGTGCTGTCAGGTTAGAGAAATAAAAACACATTGGAGATTATGGTATTACTGAAATGCTACTCTTAGTCACCTCTAGTAATAGAATCTCAGTAAAGCAATAGAATCTCAGAGTAGATGGCAGGTGACAGAGGTGGACAGAGCTCCATCTGTGAGGGAACAGTTAGGTCTAAGAGGAGAAAAAGGAAAAGAGGATTGAGCATCATGATTCCTTGAGTGAGTCAGCTGTTTGCTTGAAAATTCTCATTGCTGCTGCTGCAGTAAAATCCTGTATCTGCAATACAATACACTCCTTTTCAGAGCAAATTGAGCTCAATATAAATGCACTGTTAGGTATTGGGGTGGGGGTAATGTGCCTTTCCAAAATTCTGCTATTGTCTATAAATACTGGGATAAAAACCAACTTCCAGCATTTATAATCACTTTCAATGCAACAAACATTTGTTTTGAATGGCAGGCATTTGGAATGTGGACAAGACTACGGTGGTTCCGATACCTTTGAGCTTATCACCTAAGAACTAAATCATAAAGACCAAATCAAGCCAGATGTTACATGATAAGACCTGGTTCATACTGTGTCTGAAACATGCCCGCTGAGAAGGAAAAACTGTTGGATCGAAGGATCTTTTAGGCCAACCCATCTTCTACTCTGCCCTGCCTTCTTTTCCTAGAAGACAAACTCCATGTGTCTCTTCTCCTGCCTCTCCTGCCTCACCCAGTCCTCAGCTTGGGTGAGGATTCCCTCAGCCTTTTGTCTATTCTAATTAATCTCTTTGATCTCAAATAACTCAAGTTATCTCACTATTCGTATGATAGGGAAGTTCCATGGAAACCTAGCGAAGTCCTACATCTTAGTAAATAGGGTCAGAATGACAACAAAGCTGGGCTTGAGGAGAAAGAGGAGTTGCAGCGTCAGGCCTTTGAATCATCCTTCCATGGCTGGGCCAGTGGGACATGCACCTTTCAGGCAGAGAGCACAGGCCAGGTGATAGTTAGGACACATAAGGAATCCAGATGTGGTAGAACATCGGGCTGGTAGGTGTGTGTGGGGTGGGGAACAAAAATGGGTATAGTGTTGATTTTTTAAACCATTATGATCATAGGTGTCCTTAGTAGGCAACCAACTATTTAAATGAAAATGAAATTGTGATCCTCCAAGGCTGCAAATGCTGAGAACTCTGTGTGAAGTGGTGGGCCCGACAGCTCAGATTTAGTTGTCCTTTAGGGCTTTCTCACTACTATCTTAGACGATCGATGCTGGCCTCATATGCTCCATGTGTGCATGATACCCGAGAGATTCAGAAAATACTTCTTTATTCTATCAACTGAATTTCAGAGATAAAGAAGAGGATCTTTATCTGAATCCTCAAATCCCTGAGAATTCTGGCTTTCCTTGACCTCTGGGAGCACTGTAAAGTGCTCTCTACCTCAGGTTTCTGATTCTACTGACACTATTCATTGACTTCATTTGACACCAACTGCTTTATCTCTGAAGAGACAGGACAATGTTTCAGTTGTTCTGCCACCATTAATTTTCCTGTGCTGAGTGCTTTGAGCTTGAAATAAGAATTACTGGAGGCACATTTAAATTCCAAGGAAACAAAATTTGAAGATTATTCATAGTGAAACAATTTAAACCCCACATAGGTCCACAATTCGAAACTTTAAGTTGTAAATAACTGTTCATGTTTAAAATATTTTTTTTCTAAGAAAAAATTAGCTATGTACAATAGTAAAATCTTTTTTTTTATTTTTTTTATTTTTATTTTTTTTATTTATTTTTATTTTTTTTTACTTTTTTTTTTTAATAGAGGCATGTTTATTTTTATTTATTTATTTGTTTGTTTTGTTTATACATGCACTGGGTACAGTCAGAAGCACGGGAGGGTGAGAGAATTCACCAGAGCCAGAGCGGAGAACAGAGCAGGCAGAAGGACCGAAGTACACTGCTGAGGGGAGCAGCGGGTGGCAGGAGAGGTCTGCGCACCATGTGGGACCCTCCTCTGGTGGCCGGGGAGCAGCCGGGGATCGAACCGGTGCCGCTGAGGCTGCGGGCAGCTTCGCAACCCAGCGCTCAACCGCTGCGCCACCAGGGAGGCCCTACAATAGTAAAATCTTAAGCTTTGTATCACCTTCCTTCCTCACAGCTTTTTATAATATTTCATTTCTCTCCCTAGAATCTTTATTAGAAATGCTTTTTACAGTGTATACAGTGCATACCAGTGCACATTTTAAATTTATTTAAAATAGTTAAACATCCATTCATAAGACACTATTATTCAAATATATATTAGATTTATCCTTTACAATTTTTTTCTCCAAACATTCAATTTCAATTAATTGCCCCAATAGAATCCCTCCGTTCTTTCTCAAATATTTATCTTCAAGTTATCTTTTTTGGGGGACACCAAAGCAAAAGTTCTTCCCATCCAGCTTCCAACTCATTTATATCTGATTAGGAAAACAAAAAACAACAACAACAAAACTCAAATCTGCTTTGTTTCCTATATTCCACCTGGCCATTGAGCTCCCGATGATTATTTTCCTGATCCTGTAATAATTATGCACTTCTTTTTTTATGATTCCCTCCCTCACTTGCAACAGGATCTTTTAATTGGAACATCAACTCTTTTATAACATAGAAAATAGTGGTTCATCCTTAGAAGATGCAACATCCAGTCTCCCATCTGCCATTTACAAACTGTAAATTTTCACAAGTTATATAACCTCTCTAAGCCTGAATTGTATCTGTAAAAGAAGAATAAAGATTCATCCTTGCAGCTTGTTAAATTTAAAAAGATTACTCAGTAGAAGCATCTAAAGTGGTTCTGCGACGTAGCAGGTGGTCAGAAAGTGGATTGGCATTAAACACAGACACATTCATATTTTAGGACTTGCATGTCTCATGTCTAGACTGCTGCCATAGTTTTCCTAACTGATTGGGGTTCGTTTCTTCATTAATCGATCCTGCGCTCCAGTGCCAGATTAATTGTCTAAAAGCATCGTTTTTATTTTCTCATCCTTTTGGCCGTAGGACACATCTATATCAGACCAATGTAAGACTCTGTGACCTTCAGTGTCCTCTGTGAGTTACTGCCAAGGCAGACTCTCAGAATCGGACCTCCTGCACAGCCAATGTTCTCACAGTCCCCTGCCTTTTCCTCCTCTGCTCCTGCCCAGCTCCTCACTCATTCCTCCATCTAGTGATCCATTCTTCTCCATGATTTCCTCACCACCTTATCTTGTTCAAAAGCTAATTCCATCCAAACTTTGTCTCTTTTTTTTTTTTTTTTTTTTTTTGTGGGGCTCTCGCCGGTGGTGGGGATCGAACTGGCATTGCAGAGGCTGCGGGCAGCCTCGCAAGCCAGAGCTCAACCGCTGCGCCACCAGGGGTGGCCCCAAACTTTGTCTCTTTAATCTTTTCTCCTCCTGGAGCCCCTTCCCCATACACATAATACACCTATTTTCAATAATATGTATTCTGTACATATATATATGTTTCAATTTATTCAACACTTACAACACCGATGTTGTGTGCTCTGTCCTCTCTGTCCTCTGAGAGGTGGTTATAGCAAGTGAGCTACGAGAGGAATAAATGCAAGCAAGGCAGACAGCGCCCCCTCCTACAGGACGCCCACCGAGGGCCTGCTCTGAACCTTGCGTCTGCCATAGGAATTGAGCAGAGCTTATTTCATCCTCCCAAAACCCTGTGAATGGGTGAACGGGGAGGGAGCCTCATTCTATGCCAGCTCAGAGCAACAAGCACGATGGTGAAAAGTCTGGAGTTAGTAAGAAGTCAGGCTGGAATGTCACCCTGGCCCTCTCTAAGCCTAAAAGGTTCTTAAGCACTTATTTTCCTCCCCAGGCCTACCTTACTCCTGTTCAGCAGTTGCCACTTGCCCTGCTGAATGCATCACCCCATCCAGGTGACTCTTTTGTCTTGCTCCTAAGGCCCTTTGTAACCTACCAGCAGGGGATCCCCAGGCCCCTGTCACTGGCCAGGCTTCTGCTTTCGGCCCCTGCTCCTCACACAGAAAATGGCCGTGACTCCTCTTCCTCTCCCTCACACTGTTCACAAAGTGCTTCTCTGGATTCCCACCCTGCCTCCTTCCCTCCTCCAAGCTGTTCTCCAAACAGAAAAAGAATTTAAAACTGCTGCTGCCCTCCTGACTGCCCAGGCTGAGGCTGCATTGGGAGCTTCCCTGGCTGCGGAAACCCATCCCATGCCTGGGACGAAGATTCTGGGCCAGTGGCTGCCTCCAGCCTCTGAATGCCTCTGACCTGGGGTAAGGAAAGGAGAGGAATGTTTGCACTGAATTCTTTGGGGGAGCCTCTAAATTCATCTCACCCTCACAATAATTCTACAAAAAGAAATATTATTAGCCTCTTTTTTTGCCCCCAAAGGAACTAGGGCTCCAGAAATCAGGTGACTGGCTAAAGTCCTGCAGTAGGGTGGGCTTCAGAAGTCAGTGCCCCTGCCAGTTCTCCTAGCTTCTTACTGGAGTCCTCTGTGGTTTTATTTGGAGGCAGACTCTGCAACATGGTGCTGTTGGTGTTGAGCAAGTTGAACTCAGAATTCATAATCTCTCCCTCTAATGAACCCCTCCTCTTGCCTCTCTTTTCCACGTGTATCGAGGGCCAGGTACTAGCTCATTCAATTTGCCAAGCAATGCCAGGAACATGCCAGGTAACAGGACTCTGGGCAATCACTTTATTATTAACCCCACTTCATAGACCACACAACTGAGTATTAGGGTTTCATGCTTGCCGGTGCTCCAGATACATGCATTAAAAGCAAAATCAGCATTCCTTCCCACCCCCTCAAGAATGAGGGTCCCCTGAGGAGGCCTGACCTGGTGCTTCTTGTGTCTCTGGAGCAGAGGGAGGGGGGTTACAGCGGCTCAGCCACTCGACAAGGGCCTTGGCCTCTTCCCTTTTCTCTCTTAAATGCAAGTTTTTTCCTTTTCCACTCAACCTTGAAGTCCTCCTTACTAATCTGGGAGGTTAGAGTTAGACTACTGCTCGGATGTTAGAAGGGAGTGTTTCAGTATTTATCTTTGTTCACAGGGAAAAATAAAAACAAATCTTATGCGTCCATCGTTAATGTCCAGTCCAGCTGAATACTTGGCATACAGTAATTGCTCAAAAATAATGTATGCATGCATGAATGAATGAATGGGATAAATTTGGAATAGAAAAGGATCAGTGCTCTCATAATAGACAAATAAGAACTGGTGGGTAATATCTGCAGATAGCACTGAGGATTAGTTTGCACATATAATTTCCCTCTGTAGTGTTTTTTTTTTTTATTTGTTTGTTTGTTTTTTGTTTATACATGCACTGGGTACAGTCAGAAGCACGGGAGGGTGAGAGAATTCACCAGAGCCAGAGCGGGGAGCAGAGCAGGCAGAAGGACCGAAGTACACTGCTGAGGGGAGCAGCGGGCGGCAGGAGAGGTCTGCGCGCCATGTGGGACCCTCCTCCGGTGGCCGGGGAGCAGCCGGGGATCAAACCGGCGCGGGGAGCAGCCGGGGATCAAACCGGCGCCGCAGGGGCCACGGGCAGCTTCGCAACCCAGCGCTCAACCGCTGCGCCACCGGGGAGGCCCCCTCTGTAGTGTTTTTAAAACTCTCCTTCCATTGGATGTAATTTATCTCCTAACATCTCATAGTACTTTACTTTCTCCTGGTTCTAACTCTATTCCACCTCAAAGCCTAGTTATTTATGTAGAAACAGAATTGCATAGAAATTAAGTAGACTCTGGACTTTGGTCTGGTTCTAAGTTGCCCAAGTTTGAGTCCCAGTTTGGCACTATTAGCTGTGTGGCCTTGAGCAAGTCACTTAACCTCTCTGAGCTCACTGCTCCTGTTAAAGAAGCACAGTGGACAGTCTTCCATAAGTCAAGTTCTCACCCAGGTCAGTTGGGGTCCAACCACAGAGCCTTGCAGTGATGTCCCAGCCTCACCCCCACTCCATCACCTGCACCCTAGGCTTCTGCACCAAGTTTTCTGCTGTCCCCCCAAATACCAGACCTTCTTCATACTTTTCACCCTGAGACTGTACCTCCATTTGCCTAAAATGTTCAACATCTCCCTTTCCTACCTATTTTATATCTATAAAAGCAAATATCTAACTATTGAAAAGAACAGAGTAGCTCTACATCTGTGGATATGGACTCAGCTACAAGATTTGTTAATTAATAAAAGGCCCTGGGTGCCAACCAATCCTGCCATTTGTAGCAACTTGAGCATTATATGAGCGTAGTTGCTTCCTGCCCTACCCACACTGTGGTCTGGAGGTTGAGTCCTTCCTAAGATAAAGTGAAGTTCCTGCTGAAAACTTGCTCTTTGTCTGATCCTTCTAGGCGTGTCTGCAATGGAGCTCCAAGGAGGAAATTCAGTGCTGTGCCTTTAACAGGGCGGGCCGCAGGCTGCTGCAGTGGGTACCGCAGTGTGCTCCCTGCAGCCCTGCGGGCTCTGCAGTTCCAGGGCCCAGGCTGAGCCCCATGCCCAGAGGCAACACCCCCTACAGCCAGCAGCCACCTGGCCTCTTCTGAGCTGCTTAGCTTTGCTTAAGCCCTGAGTTCCCGGTGCCTGCAGTTTAATAAAAGGCCAAGGGAAGAGCATAAACTCTCCTTTCCTTAAACAAGGCTCTTGATGTTAACTGATTAATTACTCAGTGCTTAATGTGGAACAAGTAATTTCCAAAACTTGGGTCAGAGCTGCTTTCAGATATATACAGCACTGGGCTTTAACAGAATTTTCAAGTTTAAGCCCTGGCTGCAAATAGGTTGCTTTATTGATTCCCCCACCTACCCACTCACTTTAGGTTTTTTGCGCCAGTGTGGCAGTTTGGTGAGCTTTGCTTAACCTTTTTATAGCAAAAATTTCACTCATTTAATGATTGGATCTTATCAAGATTAAGGACTCAGGAATCTTCTAGAAACAGGCCCTTCAAAATGACATTGTTATTTTAGCCATAGTTCCCAGCACGAGTCATGTGCACTTGGATTTGCCTATATCACTTGATCAGTCTTAACATTCTTTATGTAAGGCTTTTCAAGAGTCTGCTGTTACATAAAAGAATATAGACCACAGCACCAATTAAGGGCCTTACCTCCCTTCCTGAATCTTCCCATGCTCTCAGCTCTAACAAAAATGACAAACGCAATTAGGCGATTTAAAATAGTAGGTCTCTATGATAGCCTCTATATATTCTATATATATATATATATATTACTTTACTGCGCATTACTTCCGGAGATAAATGTCCAAAAGTGGAAACAAAGATATAAATATGTCCCTGTTCCTGCTGGCTCGTAATTTAGCTTGTCAAGCAATCATCAGAGAAGAACTGAATGTTCCAGCCCATTCTGGGATGTTCTAACATATATTTCCCTCCCACTTATTCCTTTGTGATGAAAGCAAAACACTAGGCAGGAAGGGAACAGGGGGAGTCCCACAAACTTTTGCTTTCTTGGAGCATTTATCTTCAGAGAATTCATTCTCTCAGTGGCTGGTTACTGTGCCTTTAGAATAAAAGGCAAAAGAATGAGGGGCTTAATATGTTTGTAGATACGCACGCTATTCCTCGCAAGAATTTTCAAACGCTTTTCAACCTAGATTTACTATTTGGAAACGCCTGCCACCTTCTGGCCCAAGGGCATCACGGTGTGCTCAGAGCAGAGGACTTGCTGTTCTTATGTAACTGGTACTGGACTCCTCTCTTGAACCAAAATTTGTTCAGGAAGATCTGAATAACTTCCTCTATCCACACAGCAAGGCAGTATCAGAGTACAGTTATGTTCGAGTGTGTTTTTTCTGAATTTGGGAAAACACTATTTCACAACAGGAAAAACTACTGACTCAGTACTTTGTAATGAAAGAAATAGAAAGGATGCCTGATATACCAGGAAAACTAGATTGGGATTTGTCTTTGCCATTAACCAGATGTTGAGAGGTTTAACCATTCTCGGTACATGTACTTAACGGATAGATTTCTCCTAAACTGGATCAAAAAGAAAACATTAGTGGACTCATGTAGGCTGCTAGGGTCACACCTGGAGAGAAATGTGTGAGAGGAACCAAAGATATTAAGATCCTGGTGAGAACAAAGATGTAGACACACCGTGCATGACTTAACCAGGTCATGGGCTTTAACTTGGAGACAATTTAAACCATCATAAATGAAATTATCACAATTCCACAGGATCAATAATAACTAGTAGAGCATATATCATAAAAGCCACATTTATAGTAAACAATTAAATTGTGACAGTAGGGCCTCCCCGGTGGCGCAGCAGTTGAGCGCTGGGTTGTGAAGCTGCCCCCAGCCTCTGCAGCGCCAGTTCGATCCCCGGCTGCTCCCTGGCCACCGGAGGAGGGTCCCGCATGGTGCGCAGACCTCTCCTGCCGCCCGCTGCTCCCCTCAGCAGTGTATTTCGTCGGTCTGTCTGTTCTGTTCCCCGCTCTGGCTCTGGTGAATTCTCTCACCCTCCTGCGCTTCTGACTGTACCCAGTGCTTGTATAAATAAACAAAAAATAAATCTTTAAAAAAAAATACCAGTGATGTTAAAAAAATAAATTAAATAAATTGTGACAGTAAAAATAACAAATACCAAAGTAAAAATTCTCCAGTTTATTGTCTCTTGTCTTTGGACTTCAATTTATTTTGTTATCGTTGTTTTTGGTGTCTCCTGAATCAAGAACATGATCTGGTCAAATAATTTCTTTTTTAGCCCTTTCTCTCTCAAATGCTCATGGATATGAACTGTGGTTGTTTTGACTTGTAGGTAGGGAAGGGACTGATATCTGAGTGCCTCGTCTATACTGGACAGTGTGTGGGTGTTTCCAGATACAGCTCTCCCTTATCCCAAAGCCCTAATCAGAGAGGGACTATCGTCCTGTTTTTCAAGAGGGCAGATGCAGACTCAGTTCTCAGGTGACCCAAATTGATAAATGCTAAGGCCCAAAAGAGCTGGGGCTGGAACTATAGGTGGCAGATTGGGATAAGTAATTGTGGGGCGTTAGCTGTCCTCCAGCGAAATATGTTGCTTTCATACAACCAGAAATTATAAAGCACCTGCAAATAAATGGTTAGAAAATACAACCCACCTCCCTAAGGGATATACATGAGTAAGAATGCCACTTGCTGGGTGCAGGTACTCAGCTGAGCTAGGAGAAGACAGTGGCGGCTCCAGATTGGCTAATATCTCCCTCTGAACTCAGTGTTGACCCACCTCTGACTCTGGGATGACGAACACTTTAGATCTAGGTTTGAAGGGGACTTGCACCTCTTCAGCCCCTGAAGGCACCGTGACACCTGGACTGTCCCAGCATACTGAATGCTTTGTGGGATATTCCAAGACTTTGAGGAGTTCATTGTAGTTTGTTGTCAGCTACAAGGGCCGCCCACCTAAGGACTCTCCCTTCACCCCTAATTCCCAGCACCCTTATTTGATGGTGATCAAAATAGATACCTTAGCCCACAAGAAGGAGCACAAATCTGGACCAAAAAATGCAAAAGCTACAGGCAAGGGAGCTCAAATGCAGTGCGCCTACCTTCCTGGTCTCCATCTGGGAGGGTGGGAGATATAAATGCTTCCACAGCCTCTTGAATTTTCATTTTAAAATGCAGCCCCATAAATGAAAATTGCAATCTATCTGTCACTGACAGGATGTTGCTCTTGTAGGGCATGAGCCAGGTTATCTGAAGGTTGTGATGGATAAGAAAATGCACTTCTCTTCTGACAAGAGGAGTAGCCGCTGCCAATTCCGCAGTGACTAGGAGTCTGGGAGCCTTCTTTTTCCCCTGAGGATGGAAGAAGGGATGGGGCAGAGGAGAGGGCCAGGCCTTCAAACTCAGGACTCCTCGACCTTTGCCAGAACCATTTTTTCCTTGCCTTGCTTTCCCTGCTTCCTCCTGCAGAGGGGAACAAGGTGGTCTCAGCCTCTGCAGCTGCTCTGAGTAACTGAGGAAGCCTCAGCCAGGGAGGTCAGAGTACAAGGCTGACAGGCACTAAGACTGAATCAGCAACTAGTATTGAGGTTTAGCTGGAGGAGGTGGGGCGGGGCGGAGGGGGTGGGGATGGGGGCGCACCCTGGTAAACAGAGGGAGACTGACTTCATTATGATTGAGCCTAGACTTAAAAAGAGGATTGAGTGAGACCTGCCACATGCATGGAAATCCCCACATGCTCCTTGTTCTAAAACGGAATAATTATACCAATACACTGTAATAAAGGGTAGCAGGAAAGCAGGAGACCAGCCCACCCTGAGCACACACTAAAGTGGATGCTTAAATTATGACCCAATTCTAACTTGCTTTCTCCCCCTCACCCTCTTTCTCTCTCTCTTTCTCCAATTCCTGTTTCCTCTTTGACTCTCTGGTGAAGCCTATAAATCCATATCAAACTAATGTTCTCAACCCCATAAAATAAAATAATAGGTAAGAGTCTCCAGTTTAGAACATAATTGTGGGCTAATTGTTTCAGAAATAAATTCTATATCCCCAGTAAGATTATAAGTCATTTTAAGTAAGTGGTTATCCTTTTGCCCCCTAAAACCCCCTTTGCAAGAGCCCCCCCCAGAACACTCCCTGCAAGTGCATGGTACAGCGGGCTCCTATTTCCACCGGGGCTGTGTTCCTACACCCCCCCGTGGATACCTAAAACCACAGATAATACCAAACCCTATATATACTATGTTTTTTCCTGTACACACATGCATATTTCATTTATTTCCTATACGTTCCTTAATAAATCATAAAGCTTAACTTATAAATCATCACAGTGAGAGATTAACATCAAAAACTAATAATAAAATATAGCAATTATGACAATATACTGTAATAGCTGTTTTGTGAAGGTGCTCTCTCTCTTACTCAGAATAGCTTATTTATGTGCTGTTTTCAGACTCCAGTTACCTGCGAGTAACAGAAACACTGGAAAGGAAAACTGTGCATTAAGCACAGCCCTAAGAACAGCTCTGAAAACATGTTTCTCTTTCGTGAGTTTTTCAATCAGAAGTAAAAGGAGGAATTAAAATATATAATTTTTTCATTACCCTTTCCTCATCCTCTACTGATGGGGAAAATAAAATTCCACCCCTTTAATTAAATCAGCAAATATAACTTTAAAAAGCAACATCAACCTGCTTTCATCATGGAGAAATCTGCACTAAGTAATGAAGTTGTTCACGGTTATGTGTGAGGATTTTTTGGCTGGTTTCAGAGCTCACACGTGTCCTGGCCCTTCTGTGAATGAGCTAAGGTTCTTCTGTGCTCAACACTGGAAGAAGTTGCATGCAGAAAGGGGACTCATTCCTTAAGTCCAAGAATGTCAAGAATCTTCATTTAGCTCCATCATAATCTACTCTTCCTCTGAGAGAAAAACTGAATACACCCAGATAAAAACAGAATATATCCACTATGAGGTTGAGCAAATAAACCATTCCGTCTCTTATAATTGCAGCAATATTTTTCCTCAGAGAAATATTTTTCTTTTTATCTGGGGGACAGAAACCAGCCCTGTGAAAGCCCTCTGCTGTGTCCTGAGGAGCCTACAACCCTGTGTTCTGCCGGTCTTCCACAGAGATGTCGAGGTAGCAGCTCAGACATGCATATGCCCAAGAGAACTCTCAACTTGCCATCACCTTAGGGATGTCTTAAACATCAGTACTAAAAAAAAATATTCTCTGCCTCAGTTCCTGTCCCTCCAAAACAGCTGAAATTAAAACAGAATTGCACCATGAGTCAGCTAAACAGAATGCAGAGCAGCCAGGGCCTCTGCAGCTTCTTTAAATGCATCTCTCGATCTTAGAGTGACATCTAGAGTTGACAAGGTAGAGATCAGCTCTTCCCTGATGAAGGCAGCAACATCACCTTAATATCATAGTGACTACAATTTACTGGGTCACTTCAACACGTATAAATCAGTATACAGTGAATATCACATTTTCCCAAGTTCAAAACAATCTGGTATGATCTATTATCCCATTAAGTTGTCAGAAAATTCTACTTCAATTATTATGTGGCTCCCCCGGCACAGCCCATTGTCCCGGATGCAGAGAGATGAGGGTTTCAACCTCACCTCCATCAGCTGGCAAGTCACTGTTACTGAATCTCTCTAAACCTCAATTTCCTTTTCCATAAAACAACTGCATGTCCCTCCAGGGGGATCAGGCAAGGGAGAAGGGACACACATGCCTGACAACCAGTGGGTGCTCCCAGGGCCTTTTCCCACAACCTTCCTCATAAAACTTGCCTCCAATCATGTTGCACCTTTTCTTTCCTACTTGGTTCCCAGTACTGTAGGGACAGAAAGGACATTTCCCTGCCCCCGGGGTTCTTCTCAGGCTGGTCAAGTCGTCGGATCAACAGACAAATTATCAGTGAAGACTGCTTGAACAAATCCGCACAAGGTTTTTATTATGAGCTATTAATTGACAGTCCCCATCTTTGAACGTTTCCAGAGAGTCTATTTTAGCAAGAATCCTACTAAGGATTCCTCACTTTAGCCAGATTCCTCCACCCTTAATATCATCTGTTCACCCTCATCCTCTACCATTTCCCCCCACCCCCACCCCCACTCTAACCCCCGCTGATATCTGATTCCCCAGGCCCTCCCTCCGCAAGAATCCCATTAGGTCTGTTCATATTAAGGATTAGCCAACCTCTTAGTAATTTTCCATCCACTGAACTCCCTTTACCCCAGTTCTTGTCCATACATCCACACTTTCATTGTATTCAGAGTTGAGTGCAATCTCTTTCCCCTACTGCTGAAACCCATTGTACTCATCACTACACCTCTCTAATAGTCCTACAGTCTGTCTTACTGTTTTAATAAAGGTCAGGATAATCTTTTTTTTCAATGGCACCCAAGAGGGAAAAGTCATAGTGCATCTCCTCTGAGGAGTTAGGAATATTTACATAGCGAACAGACAGCTATTAAGGCTCAGCTTTATCCTTGAAAAATCCTGCTGCATCATTCCCGCTCCTGTGCTGTTGGAACACTGGGATCCCCACATCTGTAGTGATCCAGTGAATAATGAGGGTAATGGAAAGCGGCCTTCCATTGGCGGGATGCCTGGGGAATGGAGAAAACCAGGGGTATAAATGACGATGATTAAGATCTGTGATGATTTCTGCCTCCAGATGATGCAGTTAGTATCAAAATGCACTGCCCTCATCTAGAAAATGTGGGTCTCGTGCTGGGACAGACGTTGCAGTAAATCACATAGGCCCCAGCAACAGGCACAAGCAAGTTATTTAGAAAAGGGGCTTATTTATCTCCATCAGAGCTTGTTGCCTTTTTTTCTTTTCTGACAGTGGGAAGATGTTCTGTGGCACCGCAAGTCATTTTGCAAACCTGAACACAGTGAACATGACAAGTGGGATGGATCAAAACAGAAGCTGTGGAGGGTAAGGAGTAGGGGGGCATGCTTTCCATTTCACCTCACAGTTCTACCACTTCATCTTCTCTCGAAAAATCTCTTCCTGCAGCTTTCCCCTCTGAGGCAATTAATTCTTTGACAGAGAGATACAGAAATTTTGGTCAGGGAGGTTATTAGAAATCAGTCTTGCATTGGACAGAACCTGACTACTTGCAGGCATGCCTCTATATCAGCACCTTAATTATATGCTGAATTACATTGTTTGCTCTGTCGTCTCATAATTTTTTCCTTAGTTTTGAAGGGTGTGTATTCTGCATCTTATACTTAGGTACATATCTTTTACCTAGGTGCATCCAAAATACTTAGAGTATTGCCAGATAGGAGTAGATGTTCAGTATTTATCGATTGGTTAAGTTCCATATTGGAAACACCTGTACAGGAAAATGAGCCATTCTAGGACATGGGGGGTGAAAGGGGACCTCTATAAAGGCAGAATGGGAGTATAGTCTAGTCTAATTGCAGAGACTTTATCCTCTGTTGTTGCTAGTGTCTAGCATAAAGCTGGCTTGATGGTAGCTTTTCAGTAGATGCTTGTTAATTGCACCTCTGCCACAGGTGACATGGAGCTAGGAATGACAACTTAGTTTGGTCACACTTCCTAAGTGTTCATTTCTTCAGAAAAATTGGTCTGAGAAAATGAAGAATTTGCTGCAAAAAACAGTATGTCAATTTTTCCACCTTGAACTCTGAAGAAATGAGCTGTAAAAGAAGATGATGTAAGTGAATTATTTCAATAGGCTTAACAACGGCTTCAGGAGAAAGATAAATCACAGTCAATATGCACACTATTGAGAGGCAGTAGAAATAAGAAAGTAGCTTAAGTAATCAGAAAAGAACAACGTTCTACTCCATTCCTTAGCCAGCACACCAGAGCTTTTCCAACTTTTTCAACACCCAGAGTTGTCGCTTTCTACACATGTTTTTCATCCCTCCTGATTAGTTACCTTGTACATTCAGCTGCTATAACAAAGATTCCACAATAAAAAATGGACTTGTGCCAGATTAAAGTTTATTTTTCTTTTATGCAAAGCACTAGGGTAAGTGTAGTAGCTCCACAATCATTAGAGTTTCAGAGTATTTCTACAATATTGCTTGTCCATCCTCATCTTGAAATGTCATCTACTATCCCAAGATAAGTGCTCCAACCCCTGGCATCACAATTACATTCCAGCCAATGAAATCAAGTGAGGGGGAAGTTGAAAATATGCCCTTTCTCACATTAGTTCCTTCCTCCAGCACAAAGGAGGCTTTTAAAGGCAAACTTCATTTTCAGCCACTCTGTGCAGCATTAAAAATCATGTTCTATTATCAAAGGAGAGGGTAAGAATGGATACTGGCACAATACACAGTCTTTGTCATATTACATCCATTTTTTAGTAATCCCTAGTTTTTTCTGGGTGACATAGCAAGAATCCTGCTAATGATTCTTGAACTTGTTAAGGAGGTGAAGTACCTGGGAATCATCATCTGAACATGAACTTGAAATGATCAATATCAAATGTTTTCCATTGAACATTGGCCCCACAAGACAGAGTGAAGAAAAATATGGTGCTGGGTCAGTAAGTTTGGGAAATGCTGTAACTCCAACCTTTCTTGGAGATATGTGAATAGCTCTCATTTTATAGACTCTGAGAAAACAGTTTGACTTTATTTAATTCAGTATTCCCCAAACTTATTTGACTGAAGGCTTTTTGTGTGTGTAAGCCAAAAATCCCATGGAATTAGTGTGTTTCAATATACACATTGGAGGATTGATTTAATTTCATCCTCCAAACTGGGAGCAACTTTTTTAACAGGAAAATAACTGATAATAATTCAAAAATGACAACTATAAGCACTTGTGTTCTAAAACAAAAGAAATCCTCAGACTAAGAATAATTAGGTGTTTCTGAGTTTCTTGCTGTGTATGTATGTCTGTGTATGTGTGTGGGTGTCTGCACGTTTATGTGTTACTTTATTTTTCATTTTATACCACCAGGATAACAGGTATAAAAGGTCTTAGTAAAAATATGAGAGAAAAACTTGCAAATATTCTCTTGATTAAATTCTTCCAAGAATTCGGATATTTCCCTCCTAACGTGAATGAAAAATCAGAGCTTATGCCACAAAATAGTCTATAGAAGAGTAGTTTGAACATCAATGGGTGTTTAAGACATAATTTCTGCTTTCAAACATATGTAGCTTATTTGGGGAGCTAAGACTAACCCACAAAATATAGCAAGCTTAAGGATTTTCTTCTCCATGTGCTGATATTTCTCCATTTGTACCTATTTCCAATTATACTCTTGCCTCTCAAAGAAAGCTTTAAATAACAGACCATTTGGGGGACAATGCTTATTTCAGGAACATTACAATTCCCTGAAAAGAGAATATGGTGCCTTGGAGACTCATGGAAGAGAGAGATGTCAGGAATGGAAAAGTCCCAAAGCCTATATTGTATGGACTGAATAGAGCTAGTTAGAGATTTCTACTGTAACCCTCAAATAGCAAGCTGAAAATCAAACCCCATTTCAGATACACCCCTCTATGCAGGATCTACTGCAACATCCTTATTATTAATTTAGGCCTGGTGTTTTGCTCCACCAGCCCCTTCCCAGAGCAGGGAACAGAGTCCCCCAAGTACACGGACCAAAGACAGGGAACCTCTAATGTAATGGGATAGTGGTCTTGGAGTAAAGTAAATTGCTACTTTAGCATGAAAGTAGGGTTAGGTGGTGAAAACAACAGTTATCACTACACCCTGTATCTCTTGTTCTTAGACTTCAGATTTTCCCAGAGAGAAAACAGATTTTTTCCTCCAAAACTTGTATAAATTGTCCAGAAGTTCCTGACCTTCCTGAAATCTTTGGGTAACAGTTGTAGTCAGCTCATAGTCACTGCAAATAAGATGCAGTGGAATAATTGGACCACAAGGTCAGAAAGGGTCTCATAGGAATTCATACCAAGGAAATCATGTAAATATTTCCAGAATGTCAACCCCATTAAATATTTTGCAATGCTGGCTACAGAAAATAGTGTGCCTCCCACAAATCTTCAAAATACCAAGCGTGCCTACTTAGCTCTTGTGCAGATTATCAGTAAAATGCATCAACTCAGGAGGGCGAGAGAATTCACCAGAGCCAGAGCGGGGAACAGAACAGGCAGACTGATGCAATACACTTCTGAGGGGAGCAGTGGGCACAGCAGAAGAGGTCTGTCTTGCCATGTGGGACCCTCCTCCAGTGGCCGGGGATCGAACCAACTCTGCAGAGGCTGCGGGGCAGCCCCGCAGCCCAGGGCTCAGCTGCTGCGCCACCAGGGGAGGCCCGCATTTGCGCCTTTTATTGAAATCCATAAAGAAGTAAGAGACTGAATATCATGAGACTGTGCTCACATTGAGGGTATATTCTTTTTTTTTTTTTTCAGTCTCCTTTTTGTTTTTTATTTTATATATTTTTTGCACAATGTATGCATTTTCATCTTGGTTGTAGTCCCCATACAATTCCCACCCTCCCTTGGCTTGGTTTGGTCTTTTCAACTTAGTAATTCTCTTAGTTATCGTTTTGTCAAGTTCTGTCTTAGAGGAGAGCGCTGAATCTGCAAAGAGAATAAATACAACCGACAAGAAAGTGCTGATACTGTCCTGAGGTGAGCGAGGATCTGGTAAAGGCAGCACAGCCCGTCCTGGGTATTGACAAGAGCCGGTAGCCAGCAGCTCGCTGAGAATATTAAAGGGAAAGATGGACTCCTGGGGGAAAAATTAAAATCGATGAATGATGACGGCGCACTTCAGCACGAAGACACAGCACACAAACTGAAAGAGCAGAGGGGATCACAGATTAGACTTCTGCCCGGGAGACCCAGCACTGGACAGTATGACACCCATGGAATGGATCAGGTTGTGACCCCCCAGGGATTGATTTTAAGTCTTGCGTTCACCCCCTACTGGCTCTGTAACTTGGGAGAGTCCTTGAAAATTCTCTCAGCCTGTTTCTGCAACTAATAAAGAAATGTACTTGTTCTTGCTTCTGGGGCTTCTGTAAAGACCAAGATTGCTTATGTAAAGCTTGTACAAAATACCCAGTAAATTGTTATTAATAATAATATACTATCACATATATTAATATTGGCTACTAATATATTATTAATATAAGGTGCAATTATTAATAAATCATAATTATCACATATGCACTAAGATTTATGAGCCATTTCCTTAGGAAAGAAAGATTTCGAATTGCTATTTCCTTTAGTTTATGACATATAAATTTAGTTTTCAATGATTAAATTCTCATACAGAGTAAGGATTCAGTATTTAAAAGTAATTCTGTGTTATCCTCATGAAACCTTAGCGAAAAGAATATTTAAAAAGGGTGTGAGAATACCAAAATCTGCAAATCCGACAAGCAAGTTGGCCCCCACAGGCCCATCTGTAGGTGCAAGTCCCAGCCCCAGTGGGGCTCAGTGTTAAATTTGACTTCCTGGGGCTCCTATAGCAAGCCAGGAGGACATGGAGATAGAATGGCAAGGGCAGGAGAAGCATGGGCCAGGCACAGCTTGTTTGGCTTGGTACCTGAATGGGCCTAGATTAAATGTTTTGGGTTTTTTTAAAGATTTATTTATTTATGCATACAAGAGCTGGAGTACAGGCCAGAGGTACGGGGGAGGAGAGGATTCACCAGAGACAGAGTGGGGAACAGAACAGGCAGATTGACCAAAGTACACTGCTGAGGGGAGCAGCGGGCAAGTCAGGAGAGGTCTGCTGCACCATATGGGTTGCTGCTGTGGATTGCTTCATAGGTTACGTCTTAACCCTTGTGCCACCAGGGAGGCCCTAGATTAACTGTTAAGGGGCAAAGCAAACTAGCACAAAGGAAAAAATTGGAGAATTGATTTCAGATGCACTCATTTCCTACCTCTCCTTCTTTATCCTAAAATCATTTCTCTACAGGGATCAGAATTCACCCGGCACAGTGAGTTTCTACAGTGATAGGACTATGTAGAGAGATGTTGATAAGAATGATATCCCTTAAATCGTGCAACATGCAGCCCTGGTGGGGATGCATCCAGGTTAGCAAAAATTCATCCTGGCTGTTTGTAGAACTAGAAATGGCACATGCCCACTATAGCATCACCTCTGGCTAGGAGATGTACCACTCTGACTTCTGTTCCTCCTTGGTCTTAGAAATCATCCCTGGAATTCGTGTTTCCTTTAGTAAACCTTACAGCACATTTGCTTTAAAAATTCTTTAGCTGTGCTTTCCCTAATTTGGCCGTTCTATCTTGTGCTTTTAAGGACGATTTCTTTACATTCACTAAATTGTCATTTAATGAGAATGGCAAGATGGTCTCCAAAAAATAAATTATTAATGAGAACTCTTTCCTCTAGAAGGAAATTAAATGAATAGCAAGTAGTTCTGCTACTAGATTTTAAATGGCTTTAATTTCTTAACACCCACTGGAAAGAAATAACCACTGTTATAATGTGTAATTTCTAATAATAATAATAATAATAAAGATTTTATTTGTCACCTTATTATTCAGTGAGATGGTTTCTAAGCAATTTACCAGAGTGTGGGCTGAGGATTGTAAAATTCCATTTGCATACAAATGATACAACACCGTGTTGCCATGGTGAAGGATTGATCAAAACAGGATAATCTAATTCATTTGAACTCTATCAAAGCATTGATTATCTGATACAAAGGAAGCAGTTTCATTCTCAACTTTCTGGGGGGGAAATGCAGATATCTGAAAACTAAAAACTCTAAAGTCCTGTTCCTCCAACTTGGCTCCATGCTGATACCATCTGGAAAGTTTTAAAGTATGAAACCTGAGTCCCACCCCCAGAGATGCTGATTTAATGGGTGTGAGGTGTAGGCTAGAACTGTGATTCTTAAAATTCTCCAGGTGATTCTCTTGTGCAGCTGAGTGGAGAAACTTATTCTAGATGGAGTCACATCCTTCCATCCAAACAGCACAGAAATGGTAAAGCTAACATATCAGATATTTGTGATTCAACATTAAGGGCAGTTTTGTTTTAGAAGCAATTATATTGGTGGCTCTATAGACAAGTGAAGAAATAAAAATAAAGAAATAGAACATTTGGTAGAAAATGGATAAAATAAAAAAGAAATAATGAATTCAACATAGATGCTAAATTGAAGAAATCTACAATCATGGAGATGAAAGAAGAGAGCTACTGGGTGATGCTATAAGTTTGAAGATAAGGCTGGTATTCCGTAGTAGGGTATTTCTGCCTCTGATATAGTCAAAGAAAGAGCTTACTGTGGACAGTTTTCCATGCAGTGATTTAGGGACCCAACTAGCCGCTGAGTGTAGTGTAGTCTTGGGAGATGAGCCCTTAACCCCTGGGACTTGATGCTATTTCCAGGTAAAAAGTGAGGTAATTTCAGAATTGAGTTGAATTCTTGGACTTGTTATTTGCTGATATGGGGAATCCTTCACATATAGGAATGTTGTTTTCAGAACAATGAATTCTACTGCTTCTTGAAAAAAGGGATCAGGAAAAACTTGATGAGAGAGTTAATTTCTGAAATAGAACCCGAAAGACTTTAGGATTTGGAAATATGGAGATAAATTTCATATGGGGTTCATTTTGGCGGGGGGCGGGTAAAAACAGGGCACAAAAGCAATTATGTCGAGCATAAGCTCCATGCAAGGAAGAGAGGACAGAAGTGGAAGGGTAAGTAGAGACAGGATGGCTGCTATCTACTGGTGTGAACAGAAAGGACATACATGCCACTAAAGCTATGAAATACTTCTGAGTTCATTGTAAAGGGCCTATTCCAGTCCCTGACTGTCACACTGTCATCCCAACTGTTAACCAGACTGCCTGGACCTGCCCATTGTCCAGTAACCAGAGTTGCCCCCAACCCAGCAGGTAGGGGCATTTGGCTCATTGGTGCCTTACTGAAATTAAATACTAGACAGTGATGGTGTATCTCGTACCCCTTATATTGGTCTGCTGGGATCTTCGTTAAATAAAAATCACTGGCTGGGTGGCTTAAAGAGCAGAAATTCATTTCTCATAATTCTGGAGACTGGAAAGTCCAAGATCAAGGTTTTGGTAAGGGATTGTCTCTGGTGAGAACTTTCCTTGACTTTTGGAGAACCACTTGGTCCTGACCTGCATGTGAGAGGTCAGCCCTTTGGCTCTTCCTTTTCTTATAATAGCATCTGCCCTCTTGTGCTCTTAAGCCCAACCCTAGGGTGTCATCTCACCTCTGCCACAGGTTCCACCTGCAATTCCGGCCACATTGTTAGGTTAGGCTTTTCAACATATGAAAGGAGGGCGGGCACAAATATTCAGTCCACAGCACCCTTCCTTTTGAACACTAAGGTCATTTCACTGGGGGTCAGACATAGGCTAAAGAATCGTGAGGTCAAACTGTCAAGCAGAGGGATGTAATGAAAAGTGTTGTCCAATTTAGTGGATGAAGGTCAGACTAAGACCCAGAGTCTGAGAAGGAGTTAGAGGAAGCAAGAGGAAATGTGCAGAAACTAACTTCAAGGTCATTATCTATTTGAAAACTGATAAAGCAGGAGAAAAAAAATCCTCCAGGAGTGAGAAAAGTGAATGACTCTCAACCTAACTCCAACTTCATGAGTTCCTGGTGTTCCTTCTGTTATTTTCCAAAATGCAAGTCCAAGGTTAAACAATGAGATCAGTCATCCAGCCACTGGCTCCTTCTGTCCCCCTGTCAGATCCCCTCGTTTAAGCCTTGCTGCCACTCTCCCTCCCCATCTCCCCAGAAGATGTTTGTTTATCTTTTTGTGTGTTTTTTTCCACCTGCTCATCCAAAGCTTATCCTTCCTGTGTTTGAGGATTCTGCCGTTGAGTGACTCTTGGTGGTTGTTAAGAGACCATCTCACCATGGAAAACTCAGATTCAGAGTTATTTTCTGGGCCCCTGGCAGTTAAACCATGGGTATGGGAATAGAGCTCCGCCAATTAGAAGCTCCCCTCGGGATTTTGCTTTGGAATAAGTGATGTAAGGAATCAGGGGGCCCCCAAAATGTCTCTCTGGTGGTGGCATCAGCAGCAGCCTGAAATGGCATTTATGGTATTTAGTTTCCCCCGGCCATTGGTGGACTATAGAGGGACACAGCACCTCCCAAGGACAGATTCTATGGCTCCAAGCCCATGAGCCCTTTGACTGCTGCATGATTTCTATCTTCTCCAGTTTTTCTGTTCATTCTGTGAGCTCTCCAATACCCTTTTAATAAATCCCATTTCTGCTTTAAGTAACCAGGAGTACACTCTCTTTGCAACTATGAAGACTAGTCCCTCTCTGGTTCTCATAGAGGGGATGGAAGTGGAATTGTGAAATTCTCAGCCAGAAGAATCATCCAGAATTTAGCATAACAGTAATCATGGAAGAAGAAAGCTAGACACGAATTTGATTTGAAACCAATTAATATATAAATGCAAAATAATCTCTAAGCATTTTTTTCCTGTTTTCCCTGAAGTTTTATGAAAAACATGCAGACTTTTCAACAGCATTTCAACAGCAAAGTTAAAATGCATTCCCTGAATCTGAATCTCCTAGGTTAAGAAAGGCATACTTTTTTGATTTGCTTGGCTGATTCTTGAAGCCAGTTCTCTGCAGCATTTCACAAGGGCCAAGCAACTTTAAAACTATTAGAGATTGCTTCTCTTGTGCAAAACTTAGCCAAGTTTTAAGAAGTAATTTATTCACAACCTGGTGTGTTCCATCAAGTAGAAACCCAGGGGTCTCTTTCATATTGGGTGTGTCAGGAACAAATGGGCTTCGGTGGATTCCAGAAAACAAAGACATTTTGGGAACAATTTTAAGGGAACATTCAGAACTTTCTAGCACCACGGGGCCTAATTTACTACTATATCGAATTTCGGCTATCCTCATTTTAGAGTTTTACAACACCTGCTGGTGAAGCCATCCAACTTTCTCTTACTGAATTGGTAAGTAGGTAAGAGATTACATTATACTGAGAGGTGGGTGATCGGCAAACGGTGCGGGGGCTCCCCATCACCAGAGGGAGATATTTTGCTCTTTCTCTCAAAGATAAGCTCACACAAAGCAGCATGAAATGTCTATATTTTCCACACAAACTAATTAAAACTACTTGAGCCTTGCCTCATTAGAGCAATTTAATCTGAGCTAAACATATGCAGAAACTCCTACAGTCAACACGATTAAAATAATGCAGGATATAAGGCTAGTATAATTGCCAGTAGACGGGCCACTCTTTATCTGGCAAAGACATGTATTTCCTGCCTAACTTGGCCACTGATTAGATTAGGGATTTAGACCCAAAGGTAAATGAAAATATAAAAAGAACTGCACTATAGCCAGTGAGCTGATCAGAGGGATAGGTTGAGACCCACTCCTTTGATTATAAACATAAATGATGAGGTCAGAGTTCATTTCCAGACACTCAGTTATGGTTTTATTTTAATTCATTTTGTATAATTGCAAGTAAAAAATTAACAAACTCCTTAAGAGGATCTTTAGATGCCAATAGCAGATTCAGTATTTGATATTGATATATAACATCAACTATAAGATATATAAGGTTCTGATTGGCAATTTCTTCTCTCTTTGCCTTTAAGCTCTACTTTCTTTGTCCATTTTTTCCTAATGCCTGAAATGAAATGTCACTATTGTGTCCATCAAGCAACCCAAGGAAAACCACAGCTGTCAGCTCCTGTCTTGGTTTTGACCTCGTTCTGTGCTCTGTCTCCAGGGCAGGCATTTGTCACAGCAAGAAGCAAGCACATAAAGGGGTTCTGGCCAGGACAAGCCCGTGCCTCAGAAACAAAGTATCCTTAGTGCTTGTCAGAATATGCTCCCACACTATTGGGGTACACTGTTCGGTAGCTAAATTGCTGAGAACACAGAGAAGAGAACTATCAGTGACACTAATGAGGAGAGGGGAATAGGGGCAGAAACAGGGGTGAGAAATAAATGAGCTAGTCCTGGTTCCAGACTGGCAGGGACTGGGAAGGGTGGGGGAAGAGGTCTCAGCTTTAGACGTGAAAAGCAGACATGATGAGAAGTCAGGCTGAGTACAGGTCATTGTGAGTCAAGGGCAAAGGAAGCCAGACCAAGCCCTTTGGTCTCTGAAAGAAACCAAAAGGAATGCCAGCCCCATGTACTGGGTGCAGCGTGAGGTAGGACTCCACTCTGAGGCCCACCCAGTCGAGGTCCGTCGGGAAGACTCACCAACTCTGCCCACACAGCCCTATGCACCCACGATGGTCTAGCCTCAGCAGACGTTACGGTGGGAAAGGAAGGAGGGTCTAAATGGGTCAGCTTTAGAGAGATTGTTGCTGTATAGCTTATAACAATGGGGTAAACAATATTTCCAATAAACTACGTCATTATTAAATCCTGGCATTCTTGGTACTGGTTTTCTGGGTTTGTTTTTTGTCTGTTTGCTGCCCAGACCCAGAATATAAAAATGCATTAGGTAGGATTGTTTGTGGCAAACCACAGAAATAAACTCTGAGTCAGAGAGAATAATTGGTGAAAAGGTTTTTAAGTATGTGGTGAAATCGCTGGGAACTGGAGAGCCAGGACAGGCCACCCACACTCCCAGCAGAGCTGATTCCCAGCTGCGAGTGAACCACCCCACAGAGCAGTGGCTGCAGTCGCCAGCATTGCTGTGGCACTGTCTGCTTCTTTTCCCACTCTTAGGTATATAGAGTTTTTTTTTTAAGACTTATTTATTTATGCATATAAGAACTGGAGTATAGGCCAGAGACACAGGGGGTGAGAGGGTTCACTAGAGACAGAGTGGGGAATAGAACCGGCAGACTGACTGAAATACACTGCTGAGGGGAGCAGCGGGCAAGACAGGAAAGGTCTGCTTCAACATGTGGGTTGTTCTCTGGCCGGCCTGGGATTGAACTCGTGCTGCAGAGGCTGAGGATTGCTTCATAGTGTGCTGCTTAACCCCTTGTGCCACCAGGGAGGCCCCATTATCTTTTAATTGAGGTGACACTGCCCTACATTATCGTCAGTACTTTGGAAGCCTAGGATCTCTCCCTTGGGCATCACCAGGTAGTATGCCCACCACCAGGAACTGTACTCTTGTTGACCCATATCCCTGCCTGCGATGCGGCCACTGCTCAGCTAGGGACACAGTCATGCTGCAGCTGCACTCACCCCCCCAGAACTCTCCACAGTCCCCACTTTTGGGTGTCCCTGGCTCCTAACTCGAAGGCAGTATATATATATATGAGCTTGACAAAGCCTAGGCCATGTGACCATAGCCTAAGTGCAAGAGAGGCTGGGAAAGCAGGCATCTGGCAATTTTAGTTCCCATAATGCTCAATGCAATCCTCTTCTCACCAAGACACCTAAGGCAGAGAATTCTGCACATTGGAGACACTGGAATGGGACACAAATGATGGGCAACCAAAAAGAAAGGAAGACATCCAATACAGACATCTAATGTATCTATGGCAGTGGTGCTGTGGCCTTAATGTTTGCATGCTCCTCCCCCCTAACCCCCGCACCAGCTCATATGCTGAAGCCATAACCCCCAAGCTGATGGTGTATGAGGGCTTTGGAGGTGATCAAGTCGGCCGTCATGATGGGTGTGGTACCCTTATAAGAAGAGATACAAGAGAGATGATCTCTCTTCTCCCCTCTGCTCCATGTCACCTCCTCCCACCTGCGAGGGCACAGCAAGATGTCCACAGTCTACAAGCCAGGAAGGGACCTCACCTGACACCCATCTGCTGTCGCCTTGATGTAGTACTTCCAGCCTCCTGAAATAAATGTCTGTTGCTTAGGCCCTTCTGTCCATGGTATTTTGTTTGAGCAGCCTGAGCAGAAACTAAGACAAGTTGGAATGAGCTAGATCCCAGTAAGAGATGAAAGTACTCTGGCTACTCAGCCTCCTTCCTCTGATTCTTTGGTCATCCCTGTACTGACTGCCTAATGGGGGTGGGGGTGGGGGCTCCTTGGTGTTCGAGTCATCTTCTGAGCCTGGAGCCTGACCTTGCTCTGCTTTTCTGGTTGATGAGGACATTTCCTATTCTCAAATTCCGGCCTTCATGCTGTGTGGTCATCGCGCCACTGCAAATGGTACGACACCATTTCTAAATGGTGACTCTTCAGTCCTTCGTGAGAAGAGATGCTGAAGTGTCTTCAGATCAGAGTTCTGTAAAATCACATTATAATAAGGCCCTACAGGTAACTGAAGCCGGTGGCTGGGGCTACGCTCTAGATGATGGGCAGACTAGTTGCACTGCATCATTTGAGACATTTTTGCTGACTGGCAATGATGGGCTCCCCAGTCACTTATCTCCCTAGACATACCTGAATTTTCAATAATGATGCTTAAATATTACTTTAAAATACTTGTCTCCTCAGTGCTCTTTTACAATAATGGCCATAAATCTGACAGAAAGTTTAAGGGAAAAGAAAGCATCCGCATCAGCAGCTTTGTAATAAAACCCTGATATTCCTGGGCTGGGTCTTCATCTGCCAGCTGTTCAGGCCCAGCCCTACTGCACTGTGGGTTCATTCCCTTGACTGTCAGGTGATCTGAAAATCCCAATGACACACCTCACAATACTGTTAAAAGAGATCACTCAAGAATGTTTAAAAAGCAATTTTGCAAAATAAAATACTGAGTACTAATCTGGGAAGCAAGAAACCATTCAGACGGCAAATAGACATAAAAGCAATAACAAAGCTAGGACATACTCTTTCTATCAAATGCACCATCTGGTTCACAGGTAGCAGTTTCCACTCAGAAGTGTTCCTGATTCCTGGGAAGCATAGACGTGGAATGAACCCACATAGGAGAGATGTTCACCTCTGGTTAGAACTAGCTGATAAAACGTCTCTAGGGGAATTTTATGTAACAGTCTTCTTCATCCACCCTGGCTGCAACAAAGCTATGCCCTGTAAACTTGGACTTGTGAGCTTATCTCCTCATATGTCAAGATTTGCATGTTGCTGTCTCTGACACTCTTGAGCTATAGCAACTTTGGAATTTAAAAAATCCTCCTGGGGGCCTCCCTGGTGGCGCAGCGGTTGAGCGCTGGGTTGCGAAGCTGCCCACAGCCTCTGCAGTGCCGGTTCGATCCCCGGCTGCTCCCCAGCCACTGGAGGAGGGTCCCACATGGCGCGCAGACCTCTCCTGCCGCCCGCTGCTCCCCTCAGCAGTGTGCTTCAGTCCTTCTGCCTGTTCTGCTCCCTGCTCTGGCTCTGGTGAATTCTCTCACCCTCCTGCACTTCTGACTGTACCCAGTGCTTGTATAAATAAATAAATAAAATAAAATAAATCTAAAAAAAAAATAAAAAATAAAAAATAAAAAATCCTCCTGGTGGAATCCAGTGTATTCACCAGTGCTTTGGTGTCTGTAAAGACCCACATGTCCATCATTTCTTCTGCACCTCGCGGCCAGACGGTAATCAGAGGAGATAAAGTCCCAAGAACTTTAAGCCCAGGCATAGGATCCCCTACTTTCCCAGATATCATGAGAAGTCAGCATTATATTTCTCCCATATACCCTTATTTCAAATTTGCATGTTCTCTCCAGACAAGTGCTTTTCTTCTTTTCTTTGGGGAACTCCTATTGTTAATGTCCTGATGTCACTGTCATGAAGAGCTGCGCTCAGTCTCCACAGAGCTCCAGGGCCTCTCCCCTCCCATGATATATCCTGAATAAATATCACATACATTTGGAAATAGGGGGGGGTTGGGACAGGAGGGGGGAGAGTACAGGCTTTCTACTCCTCACATTAAAAGGGAGCTGGCCTGCTTCTGCTCTTGAGATCCCCAAACATCCTGGTGATGAGGTCAGGGAGTCACATGTTGCTTGTTAGCTCCATGAGGCTGACCTGAGTCAACTCCATGGACACCTTTAATCAGCTACACTTAGGGAGGAAAAAGCCTTGAATTTTAAGTCCTAGAAAAGCAAACAAACAAACTTCAGTTTCTGGGAAACATGTCAAGAAACATTTTTCCTGCAGGCAGGAAAATACTTTTTGAGATGTACCCATGTGTGCAAACCCAGCCTGGCATCGACTGCTGAAGCACCAGCAAAAGAGTCCCCAGGAATTTTTAGGGAATAGAAACACTTTCTGATGGTCACTCATGAAAAGTCAAATACTAATTTAGCATCTTCATAGTCTCGACTAGACCGATCTCAACAGGCTCCTGAGCCTTGATTGACTGGCCTCCCAGGGCATCTTACGGAACTACCTTGCCAAGTATTTTCAAAAACATATGATGCTTTCTGAATTCTATGTGGTCCAAAAGGTTGGCATCAGCCCAGTTTCTCTTCCTTTGCTGCTGGAAATCTCCCCACTGTGGCCTCAAGCAAAAATGAGAACTCAAGAAAATGTACGTTTATTCCCTCCAAGCTCAGTCCCTCGCTGGGCTGTCTTCCTGGCTTGCCTGTATATGGCGGCATGTTTCCAGACAAGGAGACAATGTCCATTATTTTTTCTACAGCGCACACTTACAGTAGCTACCTACCCCAGGTACGAGCAGGCTCAGTCAGCAGGTGAGGGACGGTGATCTTGTCCTTCTCAGCCCTCACACCTGTCAACGATAAATGTCCAGTGGTTATAAGTCACCTGAGTGATGGCTTTGTGTTGTTGCAGCCCAGGTGGACTGGGACATGTGAGAGAAGATGACACACAGAGGTGATGGCTCTTCTGTCATGGCCATGTGACCACAGAGGCAGAGACTGGGGGGATGTGACTAGGGGCTGGGGGCCACCAGAATCTGGGAGAGGCAGAGATTCTCCCCAAGGGCCTTTGGAGGGAGCAGAGCCCTGTTGACACCTGGACCTCTCATCTGTGGCTTCCAGAAAAGTGGGGGAATGTATTCTGATGTTTTAAGCCACCTAGTTTGCGTCACTTGTTATAACAGCACTAGGAAACTAATAAATGCAGCAAATATGCTTTAATTACTAGATAATGATGCATAATTATCAGCAAAGTAATACCTAAGTAGGATAACATTTTACTTATATTATTGTTTTATCAATTATCTTGGGGTTATAGATGCCTAGACTATCAACTCTTTGAGACGCTAAGGGGGGTCACTTAGTTTTTTATACTCTTTAAAAGCCTGAAAAATGAGTTCTAGCGCCCACTGCTCCCCTCAGCAGTGTATTTTGGTCCATCTGCCTGTTCCCTGCTCTAGCTCTGGTGAATTCTCTTACCCTCCCATGCTTCTGACTGTACCCCAGTGCTTGTATAAATAAATAAATTTAAAAAAAAATTAAAAAAAGAATGACTTCTGGGTAGCATAACCTGACTTGCAGCCTTTCCAGAATCTCTTTCTAATTAATCTCGAAGATACTGGAAAAAATTCCCAAAATCTCAGGCTAACAAGTAGTCTATTGTCAGAATATGGGTTTCTTTTAACAAAAGTTTAAAATGTCTCTCTTGAATGTAATAGTAGCATGGGAGAACTGGATAGGCCTAAGAAGTTTAGATTTTAAAATAAAACATTAAAAAAAAAGAAATTTTTATGACATGAAATCCAAAGCATTTCCAGGGCTGAAAATATTCTGGGCCAAGGCATTTGGCTTCCTCCACAGGGCGTGCCTCCTCCAGGCAGTCCACCAGCGACACCGCAAAGGTGTTTGTTGGATGTTTTCTCTTGCCATACTTAGACATGTTAACCCCCCATTTCCTTCACATACTGCACCCCCTCGCTTTCCTCTTGCTCTTTATAATCATACCACTCTTACTATTCGAGGAGCAGGGTCTTTTTAGGGTGTCAGTTCTACCAGCTTTCTTGGTGGCCGCATCAGGTAAAGTCCTCTGTGAGGAGACTTGCCAATGGTTCAGAGTTTGTCCTTCTGAGTAGTGAGTGAAAGACCCAATTTTCTCACTTAAAAGGTGATGGGTGTTAGCTAAACTTATTTTTCCCCCACATTTTAAAAGGACAGATTTATTATAGGAAAAGGAGAAAAAAATTAAAGAGACACCTGCATAGAAACTGGTGGGCAGAGGGCTGCCACTGCTGCTTTGCAAAGGGAAAAGTTTTGTGAAAAGAAATTCTTGCATTGTCACAGGCCACCAGGACAGCCGCCAGGTGTTAGTAAACTTTACTGTGGTGATCACTTTGCAATATATACAATATTGAATTATTACGTTGTATGCCTTACATGAATGATAGACTATATATCTATCATATCTCAATAAAAATTCCAAGCTTGCATAATATATTATCTTCAGTTAAAATGTGTTATGTATTTTTAAAAAATAGGGGGAAAATAGGGGAGTCCTGCTGTGTGTTGCATTATTTACTTTATTGCCAAAGAACATTTCAATATGCTTTGTCCTCAACTTGCCTTCACCAAACTTCATGTGCAGTAGACATTTTTTAAATGAGTGAGAAAAGATAGGGTTGTCACCATATAAAAGCTTTATTTTTGCAGACAATAAGGATAAGTCTGCTTTTCCCCAAAACATATAAGCTGTACAATATGTTTTTTTTAAAAAAACTTTTATGGTTTTTATCTTTTTCTTTTTTTTAAGATTTATTTATTTATTTAAATAAATAAATAAATAAACTGTACAAGCACTGGGTACAATCAGAAGCGCGGGAGGGTGAGAGAATCCACCAGAGCCAGAGCGGGGAGCAGAGCAGGCAGAAGGACCGAAGTACACTGCTGAGGGGAGCAGCGGGCGGCAGGAGAGGTCTGCGCGCCATGTGGGACCCTCCGTCGGTGGCCTGGGAGCAGCCGGGGATTGAACCGGCCCCGCAGACGCTGCGGGCAGTTTCGCAACCCAGCGCTCAACTGCTGCGCCACCAGGGAGGCCCTAGCTTTACAATATGTTGACCACATCATCTGCAAATGTTGAAATTTTTTGGGTGAGATTTTATAATACTTATTCAGTTAGCTGAAAGGTTCACGACATAAGTTCAAGTTTTTTTTTAAATATGTGAATAAGTCCACAGAAATAAAACAGTAACCCCAATAAGTATATCCATACAGTACAGCCTATGGCTTATAGTACCTGTGTTTGTGAGTATGTGTATCTGCATATGTTTAAAATAAGCATAAAAAGAGACTGGAAAATTAAGCAATAACATGTTTTAGGATAACAATTTTTATTATTTTCTCTGTGCTTTTATCACTTTCTACAATGAGAAAGTGGTAAAACATCTTCCTTTCATAATCAGGGAAAAAATGTTATTAGCAAAACTCTGGATGCAGGCATGTTGGTGCTAGCAGTTTCTCGGCAGAGGGAGAGTCACAATATGTTCCTGGAGAACTTGCAGCTTTTGAGTTTTGACAGCTGTGTAACACCTGGAGCAGCTGCATGCAACCTAAAAGAATCTGTTCAAGTCAACTGATGTAGAAAGCTGTATTATGAAAGGAAGGAGAACGAAAAGGCAGCCAGGAGAAACTTTTAATTGGCATGAAATGGTCTCTGCAGGGATTATTTGCTAACCAGGATTTTTCACTGAACATTAGGTCAAATTTATTAAATCAGAGCCAGGAAAGAATATGAACAGCAATGGAATGTTTGTCCAACCTGCTAAATCATCTCCTTGCCTCTGTCATTGACTTGTAGAATATCCTTAAGTAAATTCATACAACCTAATTTCTCATCTATAAAGCAGGAAGAATAATACCTAGATAAGAGGTTCGCTACAGATTTCCACTTGACTGTCACTGACCTAAAATATATTCCTTCTTCAAAAGATCCACAGTGGGGCATGCACCCAGCTCCCCAACTGACCACAGTTTATTTCTTGCCTAAATCCCTTCACCAGTCACATCATAGATCACCAAACCTTATACTAGGGGGAAAGTTATTATGTGCAAACATGTTTGAAATGGAATTTAGAATTTTTTTTAGAAATCCACAATCTGTGATTAATCTGACCATTTTATACAGAACATTTAAATGAAAAGTTGACCCTGGAGGCTGTATCCTGCTGGGTGTACAACACCATTTCTCTATGTTCCAATACCTGGAGTCATTCAGCTGTGTGCTTCTGCCTCCCAATGCAAGCTCTTTCTTTCACAGATAGTCATGTGTCCTATAAAAGTATTTAAAATAGCATTTACATTAATTGTAAAGTATAAAGATGTAGAAATACACCAACACAAATATTGTGACTATTAATCTTATGTACCAACTTGCCCAGGTCACAGGACTCCTAGATATTTGGTCAAGTATAATTGTAGGTGTGTCTAGGAAGGTGTCTCTGGGTGAGATGAACATGTGAGGCAGTGGACTGAGCAAAGCAAATTGCTCTTCCTAATGGGGTGGGGTGTGGAGGGGCCTCATCCAGTCAGGAAAAAGCCTGAATAAAATAAAAGGGCTGAGTAATAGGAACATCTTCCTGACTGTTTTTGAACCACCACATCAGCTTTTTTTCCCTGCCTTCAAACCCTGTCTACAACAAGATCATTTATTATATTATATTACAGTATACTGTATTATATTATATTTAATAAATATGTAATTGGTATTACATACAGAATTTATAACATTAATGTAAAATTCCATGTCATTGTGGTAAGTGAAAATCTGAATCTTCAAATATAAATGTGGTTTTTTTTTTTTTTAAATTATTTATTTATTTATGCAAGCACTGGGTACAGTCAGAAGCTCGGGAGGGTGAGAGAATTCACCAGAGCCAGAGCGGGGAGCAGAACAGGCAGAAGGACCGAAGTACACTGCTGAGGGGAGCAGTGGGCAGCAGGAGAGGTCTGCGCGCCATGTGGGACCCTCCTCCGGTGGCTGGGGAGCAGCCGGGGATCGAACTCGCACTGCAGAGGCTGTGGGCAGCTTCACAACCCAGCGCTCAACCGCTGCGCCACCGGGGAGGCCCTAAATGTGGTTTTTGTAATTGATTCACTTGGCAGGTTTTAATCCTGTAATTGCTAAGATAACTATTGCCATCTGTGTGAATGTACTATAAACCTTCATAGAATCTGTCTATAATTATTGGACCTAGTTAAGATTTAATTTTTTCAAGGAAACATGAAAAAGACATTTGTGAGTATCTCCAACATGATTATTAACATTTACTGATGATTTATGTTTGCTGAAATCTAAATATTGGACTATCCCATGTTCTATCCTTGGACAAACTGATTTTGCTATCCGCACTCACTTCCTGGATGAACACATGCAGCCTGATAGTTTTAATTACCATCTTTCTATTATCCAAAATTTATTTCCCCAGTCCAGACATTCCTTGGACTTTAAGCACACATATCCATTCCCACTTACAAGTCTCCAAGGCATCTTAAAATTATTATGTCCCAAACTGAGCTCCTGTTATTTACACTCTGCTTCTACCCCTTATCAGTCACTGGCAATTCCAATATCCTAGTTGTCTCTTTCTCTTGCTGTCACATCTGAAATAAACTCCATCAATTCTATTTACAAAATATAATCACAATCATACTGCTGCTGCTTTGACCCTAACAACATAACCTCGTGCTTGGACCATTGGAATAGCCCGCTAAAAGGTCTTTTATCTCCTTCCACCATCTCAACCATTGTCAAGAGGCCCATAAAAAAAATATAAATCAGAGCATGTCATTCCTCTGCTTAAAACCTCAATGCCTTTAATCACATTCAGGGGAAAAAACAAAATCCTTTCCAAAATTTACAAATCTGTATTAGTCTGTGGTCTCTGAGAAGCAACAGCCAAACAAAATTAAAAGTGTAAGAATAACCCAAAGTGACACCAGCAAGATGGTCAGTGAGAAAGCTTCAGGTTCTTACTCCCTCACAGAAGGATTAAACAACTAGAAACTGAATAAAGTAACTTCATAGTAATTTCAGAAATCAGTCAAAGATCTATATCAACCAAGAAAATGCAAAATCAAGAAAAAGTAACATTCAAAATGGTAGGAAATGCCATGGTCTGTCCATCCACCAGAGAAGTGCCAGTTCCCAGACTTCATGCACAAATAAATTGGCAACTTTTTAACCTCTTTTAGGACTGCCTGAAGCATTGGTCTCAGTACTGCTAACTCAGAGCTCAGATTGCCTAATGATGTTGGTTCTCAACTTTAAGACAAGCTGCAAGGAAGAGCATTCAAGAGCTCTGCAGCCCCTGCAGATGCCCAGGGCAGGGATCACTGATTGAGGAATGCAAGAGAACAAGACAGAGGTGAGATTTTCAGGGAAATTTAAAATAAATTATGTACACAAGAGAACTGCTGAGAGGAGGGAAGGTGAGTACAGGAAGGAAGATGAATGGTGCAATTATGAGAGAAAGCAAAGCAAAAGGTATCCAATTTGGAATAGAATATTCTTTGTAAACACATAATAATAAAGTCCAATTGTCTTCCAAATAAGAGAGCTCTACCTTGCCTGATGTCTTCAAACTGAGACATTGGCTTTATTTCCTTTCCTGATTCAGACTTAATATACCTAATGCCACTGAATTGTGCAGGGTAAATGGTTTTTCAATCTTTTCTGCCCTCCCACTATTAGAATTTCCCTGCCTGATAGGGCACCTGCAGTTGTTACATTGTTATAAGCTGTCTTGTTTACTTCTGTGTACCGAGAGAAGCAGAAGCAGGAGAGAAGCAAGAAAGAGAGGCAGAAGAGAGAAGGAGAGTAAGAAAGCCAGAGAAGCCCAGAGCGAAGACTTGCCTGGGGCCTGGAGGCCTTCCAGCCTCCTGGCCCACAGGGCACCCCTGTGTGCTGTGTACCTGGTTGCTACAATGCATGTAAAGCTCAATAAAAGCCTGAGAAAGCCACCGAGGGCTCGAGGACCCTTCCTTTACCCCTAGAAAACCAGCCCTGTGCTTTTCCTGCCCCTACAATTGTACACATAAAAATGACTAACATGGTAAATTATATTATTGTATATTTTTCCACAATGAAGAATTATCTTGGAGGAAAAAGCGCAAGATTTTATTTGGAAAGTGTCTCTAAGACAGAATAGCGTGGCAATTCCAGGAATTTGAGAGAATCATCTGACCACAAAGAAAGTCTGATCCTAAGGAGAAGAAAATGGTGTGGAAGCCTCTTCTGTAGACCGCTCTGCAGAGAGAAGTCAGCAAATCTAAGGAAGATTTGGCAAGTTGATTGGCCAATATTAACTATCAGAAGAAGCCCAGTTTTTTCCCAGAGCTTAAGGTGATTGAGGATCCTTGCCATACCTGGTGCTGACTCTGTAAGGAACCAGTCCTGAGTAGTTATCTGTGGGTTTCTTTTTTTTTTTATTTTTATTTTTATAGAGGCATGTTTTATTTTATTTTATTTATTTATTTGTTTGTTTTGTTTATACAAGCACTGGGTACAGTCAGAAGCGCGGGAGCGTGAGAGAATTCACCAGAGCCAGAGCGGGGAGCAGAGCAGGCAGAAGGACCGAAGTACACTGCTGAGGGGAGCAGCCGGCGGCAGGAGAGGTCTGCGCGCCACGTGGGACCCTACTGCGGTGGCCGAGGAGCAGCCGGGGATCGAACCGGCGTCGCAGAGGCCGCGGGCAGCTTCGCAGCCCAGCGCTCAACCGCTGCGCCACCCGGGAGGCCCTATCTGTGGGTTTCTAATGCAGCAACTGGACAGATGGAGGATTGGATTTGGAGATAGTCTCAATAGTACCCAAAAGATTTTCATGACCTGCCCCCGCATTGCCCCTTAAATGCCTTGCATTGTGTATCCCAGCACACTAGCTTTGCCAATCCCCTTTTTTAACCCATATTTTATGGTTTTATTGCCCAAGAAACCCTAAACATTTTACACATAGCAATTCTTATTGGAAACTAATATGCTTTAAAGTATTTTTAATAACTTTTATTGAAATCACATTGCATTAAAACATATAAGTTCCAGGTGCACATCTTTATAACTCAATGTCTATATATACAACATTAAGTTCACCACTGAATTCCAATTCTAACTTTCACTGTACAATTTATCCCTTTTATCTAGTTTACCCTCCCATCTTCCACTTTTCCTTCTGGTGACCACTAATTTGGCCGTAGAGTCTAAACATCTCTTTTCCTTTTGTTTAGTTCATGTCTGTTTGGTTTCTTTATATACTACATATGAATGAAATCACATGGTGTCTGTCTTTCTCTGAGTTATTCACGAAGCAAAATAAGCATAACATCCTCTAGGTCCACCCATGTTGCCCTGTCAATCCTTGAAAACACAATGTGTGAAACCCTCAATGCAAAGACTTTGTATATATTGTTTGGCCTAAATGCACTGGCCCAGAGCTACTTGGTTTGCTCCTTCACTTCCTGCAGATCTGCACTCAAATGCCACTTTTCCATTGAAATCTGCCCGGACCACTCCATCTAAAACTTTCAGCACCCTTCTACTAACCCTCAGCTGTATACACATACTTTCTACTTTTATTCTCTGCTTACTTTTTTCCATACTATGTCACCATAAATGTAAAAGTAAAACATAACATACTTGATAATTAATCTTGCATATTTCCTATCTCCCTTATGAGAATATCAATATCACGTGAATGAAAGCATTGATTTGCTTGGTTATTATTGTTTACCCAGCAAGTAAAATAGAGCACAGAATATATTAAGCATTCAATGCATCCTTGCTGAATTAAACATTGAATGCACAAAAGAAAAGAGATTGAAAAATATTAATATATGTATTGCTAATGTGCAAATGAGTCACTACAAGAAATCCAGAGGGACATCTTGGCAACATTTCATTCACAGTTCATCGAAATTTCCATGTGAACTTGGAGGGAAGAAACTTTGAAAAATCTATAGTTCAACCATTGCATAAATTTAGAATGATTTTTCATAACAAAAATCAAGCAAATTTTCAAAGGTGAAAATAAGATGAAAGGGTAATCTTCCAAGAGCACCAAACTCTGTTAAGTGGCAGCTTTTGGTCAAGACTGGGACAATTTATGGGTAAAGAAAGCGAATGAAATTAATCGACTCAAACACAAAAAATTTGTTTTCATTTTTTTTCACTGAGTTAACATTGGTTTACAACACTTACGATTCAGAGGTATAGTTTCACAGTTCTTTAGGTGCATATTACTAAACTTATTTTTAAACCCATAGTTCCTACTTATATTAAGGGAGGAAAAGAAAGAAAAGGTCAAATAAGGGCAACATCAAAAGTGAAAATAAAAACCTGGCCCATGGGACACAAGGTGATGCCAGGATACAGACTTCTCATTCTGAAGATTGGCAATTAAAGTACAAAGATCCATCCTTCATTCTAATTTCAGGATAACAAAATAGCTTTAGTTGATAAAGAAACATATCTTCCTTTTCAGAGAACATCTAGCTAATAAATGGAAATATAATGATTTTTCTAGTCATTTTGCAACCCCTAGTGATACATATAATGCAGTCAAATGTCATCAATGAACAAAATGACTGGAAGAGAAAATGATGGGAAACTTACATCAAGCTGTCACCCACTGAAATGAGTAATCAGTCTTCACATCACTGCAAGTCAAGCAACCCAACATTTGCATCCTGTTGTCATGCAATACAAAGCACACAGCACCACCTAGACAGTGTTTGGGTCAAGAAAGCAGGTCCTGAATCTAATCAGGCTCTAGCACTGACTTCCACTGGTGAGAAATATGAGACAGAGGAGCAAGTAGGATGGTATCCCCAGGAAATACAGACAATTTCAGAACATGGGAGATTCTGCCAGACTACTGATGTTTCTGAAACATCAGTATATTTGAAATTTTTCATGATAAAATTACAAGAATGCGGGGCCTCCCTGGTGGCACAAGGGGTTAAGCACCACACCATGAAGCAATCCACAGCCTCTGCAGCACGAGTTTGATCTCCCCGCCAGCCAGGGAGCTACCCACATGGCGCAGCAGACCTCTCTTGACTCGCCCGATGCTCCCCTCAGCAGTGTACTTTGGTCAATCTGCCTGTTCTGTTCCCCACTCTGTCTCTGGTGAATACGCTCACCCCTGCGCATCTCTGGCCTGTACCCCAGCTCTTGTATGCATAAATAAATAAATCTTTTTAAAAAATTAAAAGAATGGGCCTCCCCGGTGGCGCAGCAGTTGAGCGCTGGGTTGCGAAGCTGCCCGCGGCCTCTGCGGCACCGGTTCGATCCCCGGCTGCTCCCCGGCCACTGGAGGAGGGTCCCACATGGCGCGCAGACCTCTCCTGCCGCCCGCTGCTCCCCTCAGCAGTGTACTTCGGTTCTTCTGCCTGCTCTGCTCCCCGCTCTGGCTCTGGTGAATTCTCTCACCCTCCCGCACTTCTGACTGTACCCAGTGCATGTATAAAACAAAACAAGCAAACAAATAAATAAATAAATAAAACATGCCTCTATTTAAAAAATAATAATAATAATAATAATAAATTAAAAGAATGGTTTAAAATGTTAATAAATGAGAGTTTTCTATTACATTAAATCATCCACTTAACCAATTTATATTACAATATCCAAAATATTTATTTATTCATTTTTATTAATCTGTCACTCACATACCTATATTAACTTTGGGGGGTACATTTTTCACACCTCGTGTACATGGTTCACTCACCTTCCACCAATATTCCTCCCCTTGCCTATCTTCCTTCCCCCCGTTCCCTCTGGGAACCAGTATATTTTACAGAGAGTCTATAAATTCTTTTGCTGTGATTTGCCAGTGTATGTTCTTTGGTCATTTGTATTCCATGAATAAATGAACCCATCTAGTATATTTTATTATCTGACTTATTTCACTTAACATAATCACCTCAAGATCCATCCATTTTGCCCAAGAGTCACTATTTCATCTTTTTTTAATAGTAGTCCACTGATTTCTTCACCCAACCATCTGTGCTTGGGTTCCAAGATTTGGCTAATGTGGACAGTGCTGCTATGAACATAGGAGTGAGTATACCTTCTTGTATTAGAGTTTTCATATTCTATAGATAAATACCTAGGAGTGATATTGTTGGGTCACATGGTATTTCCACTTTTATTTTTTTAAGTTGTCTGCATACCATTTTCCACAGTGGCTGCACCAAATTGCATTCCCAACAGTGCACGAGCATTCCTTTTTCTTTCTCTCCACATCCTTGCCAATGCATGTTGTTTCCACTCTTTTTTATACAGGTCATTCTCACAGAGGTGAGGTGATACTTTATTGTGGTTTTGATATGCATTTCCCTTATAATACGTGATGTGACTATTTTTTCATGTGCCTGTAAGTCATCTGAATGTCTTCTTTGGGGAAGTGTCTATACAGGTCTTTTGCCTATTAATGAATGATTGGGTTGCTGACTGTTTTGTTGTGCTGTATATATTTCATTAAAGAAAAAACATAGCATAAAAATATTTAATTTTAAAACAAATATTTGGTAGATACAATATCCATTAATTCCACCTATATTCATTAAATTCTTATTATGAATCAAGATACTAAGACTATAGCGGTGAATAAGATTAAATCCATTCCTCTTAGCATTTCTACATTAGTAGTAGAGAGATAAATAAATGATAGTAGTAAACACATAGTAATAAGTCCTATGAAGAAGATAAAGCAAGGAAAGAGAATAGAGAGACAGAAATGGAGGCTATTTGAGACAAGGTGAACAGGAAAAGAATTCCTAAATCTAAATGGTGGCCAGTACATAACTTATGAAGATCTGAGCAGTGAAGCAGTGTGATTGGGACGAGCAAGTATAAAAGCCCTGAGTTGTTTAAGAGTAAGATGTGCATGAAGGACAATGTAACTAAAGGGGAGAAAAAGACGGGAAAAGAGGTAGAAGAACATCAGAGCCATAGTAAATAAATCAGGGCCTCCCTGGTAGTGCAGCTGGTTGAGCGGCCCACTGTGAAGCTGTCCGCAGCCTCTGCAAGGTAGGTTCAATCCTGGCTGGCCAGGGAGAAACCCACGTGGTGTAGCAGACCTCTCCTGTCTCGCCTGTTGCTCCCCTCAGCAGTGTCTTAGGCCCGTCTGCCTGTTCTTGCTCCCCACTCTGTCTCTGGTGAATTTTCCCACAGCCCCTCCGTGCCTCTGACCTGAACCCCAGTTCTTTTTCATTATTTTTTTAAACAATATTTGCTTCCCCCCCACCTCAGGTGTAGTCCCCATAGAATTTCCTTCCCCAAGGCACCTGTGCACCATCACCACAGTCTCCTGTGCTCCTCCCTTCCTCCCTCTGATCCCTCTCCCTCCTCACCCCCTGCAGTAGCACCCCAGTTCTTGTGAGAATAAATAAATCTTTAAAAAAAATAAAAAATAAATAAATCAGGTGGGAGTCTTTTGAGCCATGGTAAAGAGTTTAGATTTTATTCTAAATATGATGACAAACTACTGGAAAATCTGAAGCAGGAGAATGATATGATTATATTTAATATATGGTTTTAAATATATCTCACTAGGTTTAGAAATTGTGCATTTGAGCTGATTGATAACGAAGTTAGCCTAAATCTTCCTTTTCTCATTATGTCTTTGAACAGTCTTTGTGTCAAAATTATATTAGTACCATAAAATGACATAGAACATTCCTTCATTTTTCATCCTTTAGAACATTTTGTTTAAGACTTGAATTCTCTGCCCCTTGAATAATTTGTAGATATGGCCCATAAAGCTGTCTGAGTCGAGTATTACTCTATGCACAGATTCATGCTTCAATTTAGTTAGTAGTTGTATGTCTCTTTAAATTTTCTAGTTATTTAGTTGAATTTGTAAGTTATATTTTTCCAAGAACAAACCATATTTTTCAGGGTTTTGGCATATATTTACAGAGCTTTACACTAGAGAAAAAGAGCCCAGATCTACCAAACATCTGAAACTGTTAATTGTTTGCAAAATACATAACAAAGATTCATACACATTGTGCAACAAGCAGCAAAGAGTAGTGACCCCTAAGAGGTGGGAAGTAAACAAAATGAGCACTCTGCTCCACTAGTTGACACCCTTACAAGAATTTCCAGGCTGCAGCACCGTGTGGGAATCACAGGTGGAGCACAGAGGATTCCCAGAGTAGAAATGAGTCCCGAGAAATCAAGTTCAATGGAGAGAACAGTTGCAGGCGACCCCTAGCAAAGTAACTACAAGCATAAATGTGGGGGAACTACCTCAGGTGGAGGAAACAATGGCTTGAAACTATTAAAGGGGCCAGTATGCAGGTCACAGAGGTCAGAGTACTACCTGTTGTTACCAGTGAGTCAGGAAAAACTGTATTCCACAGGACTTTGGGTAGAGCATTCACAAGAGCCTTGTTCCTATAGAGAAAAAGAACTGGCTCCCTAGAAATTCCATACTGTCGAAATATTAACAAAGATGTAAAACAGTAACACTTGATTAAAATAAATAATAAATAACATTTTTAAAATTTCAAATTAACTGTGATTATGCCAAGCAAAATATATCAGAAAGTGAAAGGCAATTACTAAATGATTTCACTGCAGGTGGACTAGAAATAACCAAAGCAAAAGAATTAAGAAAAATAACTCTTAGACTCCTCCTGGAGGAAAGGATAGAGGTGACATCTGATGGGGTGATGGGACTAAAAGTTTGGTGGGGGGTGCAGTAAGTGTCATAAACATATGGGGGTGTGAAATGGGGCATTTATTTTGTAAGCAATGTAAATCAATAGAACTTTATTTTTTAAATGATAATAAATAAAGAGTATCAGACTTTAATGAAAAGGACACAGAAACAACTTGTTTCCACTGGTCAAAGGTAGAAAGGGCAATTATCAGTATGGATAAAAAGATTAAAATATTTTAAATGGACCATAAATAAGGAAGTTTATCTCTCTGGAGGAAAAAATGTGCTGGTTTAAGAAAGTCTTGAAAATCATTTTTTTACATTCTTAAATGTATCAGTATGGTTTCTGGAATACTAAGATCACTATTTCCACCCTAATCTAAAACTAAATACTTGAGTTCATAATGACACTATAAGAACTTGGCTAGCTTGGAAGGATGATGGAGAATCAAACCATTACTTTTAAAACTGGTTTTCCTTGGTGGTAGATGGTTGTGGTAACACACATCTGAAGAGGAAGGATCCTTATTTCTGAATCATGAATATGTTGTAAACCAATGCTACCTTAATAAAAAATAATTATAAAAGATTAAAATAAAGAAGGAAATGACTAAAGCATTCATCCTCACTTTCTTACAGATGTTGTCCAGATACTGTTAACAATATCTATGTGAATATCTTAGCAAGTCCCTCTGTCCTTTGTGTTGCCTATAAATTGATATTCGGATCTATGGGCTTGATCGGATTCAGGTTTGAAATCTGGGGTCAATGTACTTCATAATCTACCTGAACAAAGCCTCAGTTTCTTCAACACATACATAGTACAAATAATAATGATGACAGAGGGAGAATCTTTACACTCAAGAGGCTTAGGTGACATATTTTCTTAAAACAGGTTAAATGTTATTGTTTAGGGATATACAAAAGGATGGTGTAAGTATAAAACAAGGCAAGGAAATGATTTTTATATTACCTGGAAACAGATAAGCCTCTGCCTGCCCTCCAGGGACAGGGCATGTGCCAGGTCTGGGGGTCTGATCAAGTCTTATTGCTCGACAAGGGCAGTAGTTGTACCTGGTTGCTTTAAAATAATTCTTCATTACACACTTAGCTTCAACATTATTTATGTATCTGGGCTATGTTTTAAAGTAGAAATTTAAAAAAAAGAAGACAGAATAGTGATTAATTTTGGCGAGGGGGCTATAAGAGGGTGTGACGGTTCAGAGGACACAGAGACGCTCTCATTTTTGGTCTAAGGGGTGGTTAGGTGGGTGGGTATGTGAATGTGCCAAAATAAATATTCAGCATTTATTGATTTTTCTGTATGCATGTTTTACTTCAATAATAAAGTTTATTTTTAAAAAAAAATTAGGAAGAAAGCACAATAGCCTTCCTTAGCCACTGCTTAATTTACCCTTCATTTTTTATTTTAGGAAATGCTGCCTTTTGGTATCATCTGTGTCATGGGAGAAATACATAATTTCATACTCGATTTAGAAAGAGTCCAGATGCTGTTACATTATTTAGTTGGCGCTGTGTGGAAGTGTTGCTTAAAGACAGACTTTCCATGCCAGAAATTTCTTTGCAATATATCATGTTAAATAGCAATGATTTGTGTTTTAAATTTTGCCTAATGCTTTTTGTAGTACTTGAATTCTTATTATAAACTAGAAGAGCTATCTGCAGGGAATCTCAGCCCTTCCTGGTTCTCATTTCCTCCATTTTGAAGATAACATCACAGCATATAGAGAGAGGACCCCATTATTTCCAAAACCATATATTCATTGGGGCTGGGAAATGTCAAATCAGCACCTGAATAAATAAAACACGAGCCCATTAGTGCAAGCTTATGTGACCTGCCAGCATCATTAGGCTCTGTGTGCACAGGAAGCCAGCTGGTATAAGGCCTTTAATAATGATGGCATCTCTCGAGAGAGCCTAACAAATCCAGGCTTTGCTTTTTGAATAAGCATTCTGATGTTTACTTTCCAGGCAAGGGTCTCACTTCATTTTCAGGTTGCTGTAATTCAAACCCTGCCCTCCCAGGAGCCCTCCCGCCCTGCTGTGAATGGATGCACCCAACTGGATTCCACAGTGGAACTTAATTTCACAGACCTAACACACATAATGACCAACCGGTCACAGAATCTACCAGACTTCACCTTCCTGATGTTGGTATTCTCAAAGGTCACAACTGTGAGGAACCCTTTGTTGGAGAAAATAAACTCAATAACTTTTTAGTACAAATTCAGGTAATGAATATTTATGTTTCAAAATGTGAAGAATAGGGGCATGGACCTGGACACAGTGCCCAGATTCAAACCCCAGCCTTGCCACTTGCTAACTGTGTAACCGTGGGCAAGTTACTAAACCTTTCTGGGTCTGTTTACTCATCTGAAAATGCACACCTTAATAATATCTATCAGTAGGCTCAGATGAGAATTAGATAGTGTCATTATACATAAAGCACATAGACAATGCATACAGTAAGCACTCTAACTGTTGTTTTGATTATTATTATTATCATCATTACTATTACTGTTAGCTTTGTGACTCTGTGTTTTTGTTTCCCTATCTATAAAATGGAAATCGTAAGAGAAGTTCCTACGTTATAAGACTGTAAAAGTCTTAAATTAGGGGGCCTCCCTGGTGGCGCAGCGGTTGAGCGCTGTGCTGCGAAGCTGTCCGCAGCCTCTGCAGTGTCAGTTCGGTTCTCCCCCGCCAGGGAGAAACCCACATGGCGCAGCAGACCTCTCTTGACTCACCCGCTGCTCCCCTCAGCAGTTTCTTCACTCCCTCTGCCTGTTCTGCTCCCCGCTCTGGTGCTGGTGAATTCTCTCACCCTCCCGTGCTTCTGACCTGTACCCCAGTTCTTGTATAAAATAAATAAATAAATCTTAAAAAAAAGTCTTAAATTAGGGCCTCCTGTGTGGCACATGGGTTAAAGTCTCAGTGCTATCAAGCAATCCCCAGCCACTGCAGCATGCGTTAGATCCTCAGCCAGGGAGCTAACCCACACATGGCACAGCACACCTCTCCTGTCGTGCTCTCTGCTCCCCTCAGCAGTGTATTTCAGTAGATCTGCCTGTTCTGCTCCACACTTTGGTGAATCCTCTCACCCCCAGCACCTCTGGTCTATACCCCAGCTTTGTATGCATAAAATAAATAAAAAATAAAATAAAAGTAGATTTTTTAAAAAGTCTTGAATTAGTCAATTCATAGACAGTATGTAGTGAATTACTTATAGCATGATAAACACTCAATGAATGTTATGTTATTATTTGATGCTTTCTACTTTTTATCTATAGGAATATAAATAGGAAGCTGGGTTGAATATCACGTATTCAACATGTTTACTAAGCAGCATCCACAGAATAGACACCACCAACAGGCTCCTCAACTCCAAGCTGGAGATCAGAGTCTGGATAGGCTTGACAGTTTTCAGGATCAGTTATAAAGTAGCAATAGTGCAAAGTAGGTAGCAATTTGATATCTGGAAGGGAGGTGCCTCCCTTTATGTGGCTTTAAACTACAGAGATGGGAAACAACCCAAATACCCAAAAATAGATGACTGGATCAAGAAGATGTGGTACATGTACACCATGGAATATTATTCAGCAATCAAAAAAGATAAACTCATGCCATTCACAGCAACGTGGATGGAGCTAGAAGGAATTATCTCAGTGAAATAAGACAGAAGGAAAAAGAAAAATATAGGATGGTTTCACTTATAGCAGGAATATAGGGGAACAAAATAAGACATCAGTGTAAAAAAATAATAACAGCATAAAACACAACAAAGCAAAAATAGACAATTATAAATCAGAGATATCCTGCAGGAGAGGAGGCAGAGAGATCTAAGAGAGGGAGGGAGGAGCACAGGGGACTGAGGTGATGGTGCACAGGTGCACTGGTGAAGGAAACTGTATGGGGACTACACCTGAGGGGGTGGGGGGAAGCAAATATTGTTTAAAAATGAACAATGATGTAAAAAATAAAAATAAATTAATAAAAAATAAAAATAAATAAACTGCAGAGATCTAACCAAGAAGTTATTACTCAGAGAATCTGTGGCATTATGAGATACTCTACAAAAACTTCCAGAAATAACTTGAATGGTTATGAAGGGGAAGCAAGGCCTATAATAGTAGTGATGATTATTATGGCTAAAGTGATCCCTGGTTTATGTTCTACCTCTTAATAGCAACTTGTCCTCTTGGGCAAGTTGTTTAATCTCTCTGTGTTTGGTGTTTAAAACCTATAAAACAACGGTCCCTTCCAGGCTCCAGTTTTGTACTCTCCTTATTGGCGAGGACACTGCCAGGCTTCACCATATGAGCCCTCTCATGGAATAAGACAGGAAGTGATGGCAACTTGTTTGGGTGGCTTTGAGAACCGATGTGTGGTTCAGCTGTATCTCACTCTTTCTGCAATGAGACCGAAACGAGGACTGCTCCAGGACCTGTGGCCAGAGTGAGGAGGAGCGGCAGGCCACACCAGCCCACATCCAACAAGAAATATAAGAAATGATCTTTGCTGTTGAAAACACTGAAAGGTGAGGGGACTGTTGTTATCACCGTCCTACCTAGCAAAACTCATATGGCTGATGTGAGAATAAAATGAGCTAATTTGTAGAGCACTTAGAACATTGTCTGGCACATAGTTAGTGCTAGATAAATGTTGATGATTATATTATATTATAATTATGATTATATTATATTGCTCTTATGATTAGCATTATAATCAGGTTTGTATGTAATGGACCTATAATGAATAAAAAATGAATAAATATTAGTAAAATGCTATTAGATGCATTTACTTACCTGCTTTACTTACACAATCTCTATTTATTTTTTTAAAGATTTATTTTTTTATGCATACAAGAGCTGGGGTAAAAGCCAGAGGTGCGGGGAGGTGAGAGGATTCACCAGAGACAGAATGGGGAACAGAACAGGCGATCGACTGAGGTACACTGCAGCGGGCGGGTCAGGAGAGGTCTGCTGCACCACATGGGTATCTCCCTGGCTGGCGATCGAACTCATGCTGCAGTGGCATCTTAACCCCTTGAGCCACCAGGGAGGCCCCATTATCTAATTTAAAATCTTCTATCAATCATGTGAGGTTGATATGATGAGCCCAATTTTACAATGAAGAAATTAGGCTGAAAAATTAAACCCAAAGCTACATAGGTTAACTAGTGACATGCAGACTAGCAGTGATTGACTCATGGCCCCCCAAGGTCTGGACTGTCCCTTCAGAAGAACCTATAGTAGGATGATTCTGAGCATATCACTATATTATATTGACAAGGTGATGGTCTTGTGGTCATTTAAAAAGGCATTGGTGGGCCTCCCTGGTGGCGCAGGCAGTTGAACGCAGCACTGTGAAGGTGTCTGCAGCCTCTGCAGTGCCGGTTCCATCCCCGCTGGCCTCAGAGCAACCCACATGGTGAGCAGGCCTCTCCTGTCTCGCCCGCTGCTCCCCTCAGCAGTGTATTTCATCAGTCTGCTTGTTCTGTTCCCCGCTCTGTCTCTGGTGAGTCCTCTCACCCTCCCACGCATCTGGCCTGTACCCCAGCTCTTGTATAAATAAAATAATAATAATAATAAATAAAAAGGCATTGGTCCTCCCCAAGCCCCTCATTTGTATCATGACTACATGCAAGACGTACTGCTACCAGATATTTCCCTAGCAGTCTAGTCAAGGAAATGCAATCGGTGTCACTCAAGTGAAATACAATCTTTCTCCCAATGAAGAAGAAGGTGGTGATAGAGCAGGTGACAACTGGCGGCTCTGAAGTGTAGTTTGCAGTTGGGGCAGTCTGGGGTGTTGTGAAAGAGTGCATTGCAGCTGCTGTTTCAAACCCTCCCCATGAAAACACTCAACACCACTTGAAAGGATCTGCACTTATCTAGGCCCTTAAGTGTTGATGTTTTTCCTGCACCTGCTAAGTCATTCCTGAAACCAGTGCTTTTTCCCAGCCCATAGAATTGTTCTAGTAAAAAACTGGAATGAATAGACTTTGCACTGCTTTGATTCATTCTTAGGAGGGAGGGAAAAAACCTGCTTGGTGAATAACTTCCAGCACAAAGACTGTTTAGTCAAAGGGACATACACAGGAAAGGGCTGGATCTAGGGCCAAGATGCTCTCCTTTGGGGCCATTACAGTGTGGATGAGCCAAGGTGTCTCACAGCAGAGGGAAAGGACACCAAGAGGTCAGTACAGACCCTCACTGAGCCCAAGTCCCCCATTAGGAAACTAATATCAAGAGAAGCTGCATGTCCTGCCCAGGGCCCCCTGGGTAGCAAGAACTGGATGCAAAAGTCTTGATTCCAGTAATTCCTCCTCAACAATCTGCCCACCTGTCAAAAACCTTCGTAGGTGCTATTGACTAACTCCTGTGTCATACAATTCAACTTAGAAGTTGTGTGTATCCATGAGGTAGGATGAGGAACCACCTCATTTGGGGTTAGGGAGCACTGAATAAACACAAAGTCATACAATCTGAACACCTGCTTCCCGCTGGCCCTTCAGCCCAGAGGGTTGGGAGTTGTGGACAGTCCTGAGCTTAGCTCCCTGTCCTCCGCTCTTCATTGCTCCGGGTAACCAATCCCTGCATTGGCATCTGTTTTAATATTCATGTGGCTTCAGTTCATCAGTTAGACTAACAGTCTTTGCACGTTAACACCTGAACTCTTTCTGCGTTTATGGATATGCTAGACACACAAGGTGTGGTGCGGACTTTTTAAAAAGTAGCCTGTGTGAAAATACTACGTGTCCAACAATCATGTGTGTCAATTGGGATGTGGTCCCATTCTGAGTGACAGAAGAGCCAAAGCAACCATCACATAAACGAGAACCTTCTCTTGCACATAAACCATCCGTAAAAATAAGCAACTTACAAGTCTGATTTGATGACTCCATAATCATCGGGGTCCCAGGATGGTCCCTTGGCTTCTACTTTTCATGTCCAAGATGGCTTGTGGCAGTAACAAAGTATTCTAGAACTCAGCAGTTCAAATGGGAGCCTCCTGCCATCCCTCCCTCCAATTATTTGAAAGGAACTAATTACCTGTATTCACTTTTTCTTTATTTTTGCTTAAAAATCTGTAGACTGATACAATTCAATTGACCAGAACTGAGCACCAAACCACAATTAGCCACCAAGGAAGCTGAGAATTACTAATCTTTATTCCAGGTAGCTATGTGTCCCGTTAAATATTGGGGGTCCCACTATCACAGGAGTGGGGAGAGTAGATCCAGAAGAAACTAGCAATCTCTGGCACACCCCACAACATTTTCATTAGTGGATAAGTCCTGAGTTGCTATTTCACTATTCAAAGTAGATATGAACCCCAGGGAAGATTCAGACATTTTTCATTAAGATTGAGAAGAGAGGATTTATTCTTCCTAATCCCAAAGGAGATCTAATAAAGAAACTTGCTCTCTTCAGACTTACAAAGAGAAAGGAAGCAGCTGAAAGACAAGCAGAAACAGAAACTTACTAGAAATGCTGTTATAATGATAATCACTAAAATTAATGTAGTCAATGTTTATATAACACGTTTTTTAAAATTTACAATTATTCTCACTAAATGCTCATAAAATGTGTTGTTTGTATTATAATCCTTATATTTGACAAATGAGGAAGCTGAAATTTAAAGAATTTAAAGGATTTACCCAAGTTTAAAAACAATGAACTAAAATAGTGCCTCACAGTTCAAACTTAGAATATATTTTCTTCCCTTCCTGTGGGAAATTGGACAAAGCACGTGTCTCCACGTAGGTAGTAGGCTATGGTGATTCCCGGAAGACATGTGGGGGATATGAGAACAGCAGAGGGAGGTCTACTGGGTGACATGGTTGGATCATTGGAGAAAAGACCCAGACCTTTGTCACAAGATTGTTTGCTGGAAATCAAAGTTGTTATGATGAAAGTGACTCTATTCTTAATGTATAATCAGGCATGGAAACCAAGAATTTGCCCACACGCTCTGCTTCCTCAGCATGTAGTCTGCTACTGACTATCTTTTTGCCTCCATTTCCCCACATACTCCCTGAGTTTCTAGTCCTTTAATCACAGTGGCAGTTTCAGTTTTTAAAAAATGAGAAACAGGGGCCTCCCTGGTGGCACAGGGATTAAAGACAGCGCTATCAAGCTATCGCCAGCCACTGCAGCACAAGTTGGATCCCCTGCTGGCCAGGGAGCAGCAGACCTCTCCTGTCTCACCTGCTGCTCCTCTCAGCAGTGTATTTCAGTAGACTGCATGTTCTGCTCCCCTCTCTCTGGTGAATCCTCTCACCAACTCCCCATTTCTGGCTTACACCCAGTTGTTGTATGCATAAATAAATAAATCTTTTAAAAATGAACAAAAAAAATAAGCAGCACACCTGTGTTCATCACAGGATTATCACAGTAGCCAAGAGATGAAATGGATGGATGAATAGGTAAAGGAAATGTGGGGTGTGTCTGTGCGTGCCACACACATTACAGATACCTATTTGTGTATTTATAATGGCATATTACACAACCACAGAAAAGAAGGAATTCCTGTCAAAGGCCCTTACATGAAAGAACCTCAAGGACATTATGCTAAGTGAAATGAATCAGTCACAGAAGAGCAAATTTTTATGATTTTACTCATTAAAGTATCTATAGTAGTCAGAATCATATAAATGGAAAGTAAAAATCTGTTTAACAGGAGCTAGAGAGAGAAGAAAGGAAGAATTAATGGTCATAGAGTTTCAGTTTTGCAAGATGAGAAAGTTCTAGAGTTGTTGCACAACTATGTAAAAATGCTTAAAGCTACTTAACTGCACACTTGGAAATGTTTAAGATCATAAATTTAATGTTAGGGGTTTTTTTTTCATCACAATGAAATAAAAAAGTTCCAACTTACACATGCATACATCAGAAGCAGGGTTCTCTAGGCAAAAAATGGGATGCTGGCCCAAGAATTAGTTGCATAGCTTTGAGATGACAATCTAAGCTGTAGCTAGGTAACCAAACCACAGCTTTTGGGTGCACCACACTTCATCAGACTGAAACTCAGCTATTGAGGTTTTCAACTCTTTACAGCTGGGTTGAATTATGGGCTATCAAGGCCAAATTTGCAGAGGGAAAGAAGAAGAGTTAAGGCAGATACTTGACTGTTCACAGTGTGCAACCAGCACAGCGCCTTTCACGCTACACGCTGGACACATCTTCATCAGGTTGAATGGACTGGGCCTTGATATTAGCTGGTCTCGAATCTACTGGTTGCAGAAATCATCTCCTAGGAAGCAATACACACCATTGCGGGAGACTGTCCCGAAGTCCAACGGCTGACCTCAACCCATTCCACACCGTTCCAGCTGTGTGAGCTGCCCAGGGACTGTGCTGGGACTGGATGTCCAGTAACTGGCTCCTGATTCTGGATTTGCTACCTTGCCATGGCCACCTCCACTTTTATCCCTTTGTTTGTCGGACTCCATCTATTGCTATACTTTTCCATTTGCTTCATCTCCTCTGTCTTACGTGTTTTCAAATCTTGGACACCAATATCATTACATTTACCAACAAACCCTGAGAATCATTAGAACACAGTGCTGAGAGTTCTTAGCATCTGTATACAATGGTCAATAAAGCTTTGCTAATAAGCCATATATACAAAATAAGGAGCAATAAGTCATTTCTGTCCCCCTGATAGAAGTACAATGGTTATGGGATGGTCCATCAGATTTTCAGGGAAAATCTGATCCATCTTCCTGTTTGAAGTTGTGGTACTCTGAAAATATTCCAGTACAAGTTATTACTACCAGATATGTATATTAACACAAAGGCACATGAAGGCTTGCAATTGGACAAGGTGGTTTTTTTTTTTACTAAAATGTGAAAGGCCATCCAAAATGACATACAGACCCTCTTCTTTAGCCTCATAATGTCTTCTAATCATTCGTTGATCTCTAGGAATCCTTTTGAAGACACTAAAGCTGAATTGACACATATATTCTGAAAGATCTCCAAAAAGAAGAACACAATGCAAAGTAGTATAGCAGAAAAAGGCAGAATAGTGACCTTGAAATTGGCTTCTGATCCAACAACCCCATTCTAACTCTGGCTTTGCCACCCACCACCTATGTGATTGTGAGTAAGTTATTTAGTGACTCTTAGGCTTTATTCTGTTCATCTTATTGAGGATAAAAATATTACCTACCTGGAAGAATAGTAATGGCAAGTAGATGAGAGGCTCTCAGCACACAGTACATTGGGTGAGTGGAAATGGTGACCACAACAAAAGACACTTGCTCCTGCCATAAGAGGACAGGCTTTAAAAGAATTCTGAATAATTAGAACAAGTTAGCTATTGGATAGCTGCAATTTATACTTTTAACACCAGGTGGCACTAGTACCATGTCTATGTAGTACTGTCTTGACCCTGAATTTTTCATTTTACTCTATGCCAGATTATGAAAGAGTTATTTTTAAAATGAAATCAATATATTGGCTTTCTTATCAATCATCTTGTGCAATCACAATTAGGGTTCTTTGCTTTGAAAACAACACTTAGAGCCTCCTGATAACTTTTTAGACTTATTTAGTTTTGTGGGCGGTATTTTCATGCAAATAAGTAAGGGTGGGTTTTATATTTTGTAGAAGTTTTTGGTCCTATTTTAATGCTCTTTGTATGGCAGTATGTATATAGTGTGTTAAATTCCTCAAAACTCCTTAAAAGATCTTTGAAGTTAATACTACTGTGCAACTGTGTTTTGAATAAAGCCATGACAGTGTTAAAAAACAAAGAAACACAGTACTCACGATTATTCTTTTGTTTCTGACTGTTCCCTGTTTTTTTTTTTTTCTGTGACTGCTGTAACTTAATATTTTTGAAACCAAATTGCTTCAAATAAATTGAAGATTTGTTGTTAAAAAAAATCCATTTTTCAGCTTTCTTTTTAGGGAATAGCAGCATTTCCCCTTTGATCTCTAACTAAGTTTTTGCACCTTAAAACTGTAGCAGTAACACATACTCAGCTGTATAGTACTATACTCAGCTGTATAGTAACACAACTTTGTAAATTATTTCTATCAAATTAATGCAAACAAAATGCTACAGGCAAATTTCATAAAAAGTTAAAATTATTTTGAAGTGTTGCCCTCTTTTGAATTCATCCTCTAAATTTGATTGATTTTTCTACACTGGGCCATTGAAACAAGAATATTTTGCAACGACAATCTTCTTTAATCCTGAGAAATTTCAAATTCTCCTTTTCCTAGGACATCATATGGTATACCTTTATCAGAAGGAATATTTGAAGACTTTGAGCATGGCAAGAGGAAATAATGGCTTTAAAATCATTCCTAAATTGCTTGATGGATGTGCCCAGTAGATTAAACAGTGATTCTAATGACATTTTCCAAAACAAATATCTTCCTGTATTTAATCTCCCTTTCTGGTGTCCTTGGGACAAGTGGGGGTTCCTTCTCTAACCCTGTGGGGAAACTACAGGTTTGACCTTATTTGGATACATCGGCCTTAAACTGTGACCTGGATGCCCACTGTCTGTCATCACAGGGTTTGGAGATTCTGTAAGAGTTAACTCAGTCCCTCAGATGCTTGCTCAAAGCCAACTTTAGGTAAAATGGGCTCCGTGCAAAAAATATTTGTGCAACCACACCCCAAAGTGTCACTGCAACCACAATTCTGTGGTCAGCACACAAAGGGTGGTGTTGACAGGGTCCATCACAGGGCAGGGCTGTCAGGTCACATGGGGCTGGGAGGTGAATATTGAGGGTCCTGCAAGCCCTTTAAGGGAAGCAGTGGCAGGAGGTCTGTGGGCCACTGCAGAGGCCTACTGCACGTAAAGATTTTCCTACTAGCAAAACAATAGCAACCAGTGTGACCTATGTGAATTTTTTCTTTTCTTTTCTTTTTTTATTTATGCATGCAAGAACTGGGGTATAGACTAGAGGTGCGGGGTGTGAAAGGATTCACCAGAGACTGAGTGGGGAGCAGAACAGACAGATCCTCTGAAATACACTGCTAAGGGGAGCAGCGGGCAATACAGGAGAGGTCTGCTGCGTCATATAGGGATCAAACAAATGCTGCAGTGGTTGCTGATTGCTTCATAGTGCTAACACTTATTCCCTTGAGCCACCAGGGAGGCCCCTGAACTTTTTCTTAACAAATGAAATAATTTTGCAGCTAATCCTATTTTGTGTTTAAAGATAGATAAGTTTAGAGCCTCCCTGGTGGCACCACACTATGAAGCAATCCACAGCCTCTGCAGCATGAGTTGGATCCCTGGCAAGGGAGAAACACACATGGTGCAGCAGACCTCTCCTGTTTCACCCACAGCTCCCCGCAGCAGTGTATTTCAGTCAATCTGCCTGTTCTGTTCCCCACTCTGTCTCTGGTGGATCCTCTCACCCACCGCACCTCTGGTCTGTACCCCAGCTCTTGTATGCATAAATAAATAAATCTTAAAAAAAATAAATAAAGGGCCTCCCCTGGTGGCACAGCGTTTGAGTGCTGGGCTGCAAAGCTGCCTGCACGCAGCCTCTGCAGCGCCGGTTCGCCCCCAGCCACCAGCAAGAGTCCCACATGGCACGCAGACCTCTCCTGTTGCACCCACTGCTCCCCTCAGCAGTGTATTTCGTCAGTCTGCCTGTTCTGTTCCCTGCTCTGGCTCTGGTGAATTCTCTCACCCTCCCTCACTTCTGACTGTAGCCAGTGCTTGTATAAATAATTAAATAAATCTAAAAAAACAAACAAACAAACAAATAAATAAATAAAGATAAGTTTAGAGAAGAAAACCTGAACTTTGCAGTAAATGGCATAACAGGCTGTAAATTTGATGAAAGAGACCTGATGATGATGATGAGGAGGATGATGATGATAATAATTATTAGCCTGTGGAGACCCCTTACATGCACACAGAAACAAGAGAAAAGAGTTCAATATATGATGAAATTATGATTAATTAAAAAATATTCACTGTTGGGCCTCCCTGGTGGTGCAGGGGTTGAGCCCTGGGTTGTGAAGCTGCCCACAGCCTCTGCAGTGCCAGTTCAATCCCCGGCCACCGGGCGAGGGTTCCATAAGGCATGCAGACCTCTCCTGCCTCCCTCTGCTCCCCTCAGCAGTGTACTTCCATCAATCTGTCTGCTCTGCTCCCCGCTCCAGCTCTGGTGAATTCTCTCACCCTCCTGCACTTCTGACTGTACCCAGTGCTTGTATAAATAAATAAATAAATAAATCTTTTTTAAAAATTCACTGTTTACTGTTAGCCAGGTATATATTCAGCAAATAATGACAATTTGGTTTCCGCCATTTCACGTGTTTTATTTCCTTGCATTTTATGGAGAAATCTCTGATCATTGCGCTAAGATTCTACAGGACTTACTTTATTTCTGGTGAGTCTGCATTTAACTGTGACTCTGACTGCTGGTTTCCAGTGTATATTCTTCATCATATTGAGGATATATATCCTATTGCTAGTTTATTAAAAATATGGATCAAAATACAAGTTGATTTGATTATATGTCTTTTATATATCTCCAGATGATACTTTGGTTTTTCTCTGAAGCCTTTTGATGAGATAAATTCTGTTGATAAATTATTATTTCCTATTATTGAACTGCCTTTGTGCTTTTAGAATAAAACATTTCATCATTCTGCATTGTTTGATGAGACCCACTAATATTCTACGTTGTATCTCATAACTGTTCTTGCATTTGTACACATATAAATCAGTATTTATATATTTTTTCTTCTATATATCAAAGGTTTTCATTTTCCTTCCATGGTTATATTGCTTCTTAGGGTACATTAGGAAGCAATTCATCTTTTCCTCTTAAGTCATTTATTATATTCAAATGACCTATTCCTTGAATATACAAAAGTATTTGCCGTCATAGGTAGGCCTAGGATGTACTTTAGATGAAATGTTTTAACAACATTTTCAATTTCTTCTATGCTGCTTGGTGAGCTCAGATTTTTTATCTTTTCAGTCAATTTCATTTATTTACATTTCCTAGTAAATTCTTTTGTTGTGATTTAAAAAAAAAAAAAGATTTATTTATTTATTTATACAAGCACTGGGTACAGTCAGAAGCACGGGAGGGTGAGAGAATTCACCAGACCAGAGCACAGAGCAGAGCAGAGCAGGCAGACAGATGAAGTACACTGCTGAGGGGAGCAGTGGGCCACAGGAGAGGTCTGCGCACCATGTGGGACCCTCGCCTAGAGGCCGGGGATCGAACCTCCGCTGCAGAGGCTGCGGGCAGCTTCGCGACCCAGTGTTCAACCGCTGGGCTACCAGTGAGGCCCTTTTGTTGTGATTTTTATAATTTATTAAGAACTCTACAGCATAGCCTTATGTAAATTTACTTCTCCACTATTCTACCCTATTAGTGGAGAAATCTACTTCTCTAATGTATTCTTCCTTAGTTCTAATTGTGCATATTTGTATTTTTCCTTTATTCCTAAAGAGTCACTATAGAGCTATTTATTTCGATGGCATTCTTCTGCTTAAAATAGCTGACAAAATATAAGTAGAATTGAAGTTCAATTGACTTTTCCTACTGTTCACATTATAGCTAAGAGTTTTTCGTCTTCAAATAATACATTAGTAAAAGGAATTTTAACATTTGTATCCAGACAATGAATCCCACAAATAAGAATTGTGAAGTCAAGTGAGGCCTTTTGGCAAATCACAGGAGAAATCAAAACACAACTCTGGGCCCAACACTGCCTTGGCACTGGATGCCTGGGCCAAACCCAAAGTGAACAAGGACAGACATTACGAGTCGAACAATTTCTAAATGGAGTTTGCTTCCAGAAAGAACATAGTGAATTTGCTTTCCTCCTAAGAGACTTTTTATGTATGTGGTATGAGCATTCTGGGGAACAAACCCTGAGGCATGCTTTTATGGGAGGGAAGGGCCTGTTTAAATAAGAACATAATACCACAGTAAGATGACTAAGACAGTGTGTGGTAAGGAACCCCAGGGCGCCTCTCCAGCTGAGCCAGGTGATTGCTGCAAGTGTTTAAAGGTATCTTGTTATCTCCAAGGAAGTTAAGTTCAGAAATATCGCCTGAAATGAAGCCAAATTATTCTGAGATGAAGCCATACTTACAGATTGGAAGGCTACATAATAAAAATTACTTTAATAACATGGCCTAGATTTTAGCATTAAAAGTTTGTTGTTTAGCTCTCATTAATAGGCTTTGCAATCACATAGTTGCTTGCTCCAAAGAACTTTCAAATTTAAATTTTGCTATCCAAGTGGACAATTCCTAAAACTTTGAGTCTTTTATTGTGACAATAACAATTCTCTACTAGGGCCTCCCTGGTGGTGCAAAGGGTTAAGATGCAACCTATGAAGCTGTCTGCAGCCTCTACAGCATGAGTTCAATCCCCGGCTGGCCAGGGAGCAACCCACACGGCGCAGTAGACCTCTTCTGACTCGCCCGCTGCTCCCCTCAGCAGTGTACTTCAGTCAATCTGTCTGTTCTGTGTTCCCCACTGTCTCTCTGGTGAATCCTCTCACCTCCCCACAACTTTGGCCTGTACTCCAGCTCTTGTATGCATAAATAAATAAATACATTTTTTTAAAAAATTCTCTACTAAATGTAGTTTCTCCCAAAGGATAAAAAGGTTGACAGTCAAAAACAGATTTTGAGGCCAAGGACCCATTAAAGTATTATTAGCTACCATCACCATGCTGTGCAATAGAAGTTTATACCCTTTAACCTACTTCCCCCTCAATTTGCCTGCTTCACAGCCTCTGGAAATCATCTTTCCTATTCTCTATTCCGAGGAGTTGGGTTCCTTTTTAGATGCCACATATAAGTTCTATCATACAGTATCTGTCTTTCTCTTCCTAACTTATTACTAAGAATAATGCCCTCAAGGTCTAACCATATTATTACAAATGGTAGCATTTCCTTCCTTCTCATCACTGAGTAACATCTGCTGTGTCTGCATACACGTCTTTATCCAGTCATCATTTCCACGTCTTGGCTGTCGTGAGTAACGCCACCGTTAACGTGCTTTGCTCCCCTGGTTAGAAGTCTGCTTGGTTTAACGGGTGTCCAAGCTGTAGCTTGTGCCCTAGGGTCTTGTAGAAGTTTAGTTAAGTTTTTATTTATAATTTCTATCATTCAGAGAGGCTAGGCCAGTAGACAAGTCCCCAACACTTGCTATCCTCAGAAATGCCCACCCTTTGACATCAATGGCAATCTTTTGGAAAAACTATTTGGAAAACATCTCTTCCCAAGACATCTATTCCAGAAGCTTTTCCTTATATATACAGACTTCTAATGGGAAAATTCCACATTGATGCCTCCCTTTCTATTCTGCATCCTTTTCTTGGAGCCCCTCCCCCCAGCCTCCTCATCTTCTATAAAGGTGACAGTGGAGGTTTAAAGCAGAGGTTGGTGTATATGGCACCTCAGGCCAAATCCTGCCCATCACCTGTTTTTGTATAAACTGTAAGTGTTTTTTACATTTTTAAGTGACTGGAAAAAATACAAACAAGAATAGTATTTCAGGATACAGGAAAATTACATGAAGTTCAAATTTCATGTCTACAAGTGGTTTTATTAGAACACAGCCATACGCTTTCATTTATATACTATCTATGTCTGTTTTCCCACTGCAATTGCAGAATTGACTGGTTGTAAGAGACCATATGGATTATAAAGCCTTAGCTATAGATCAGTGGGCCCCTTCCAGTAAAAAGTTCACTGACCCCTGACTCAGAGCATGGGCCAGCAAGCCAGTCTGCCTGCAGTTTGAAATAATTCTGCCAAAAACTGACTATGTGGGCAATGTGTTAATATCTTCTGAGCCACAACTTCTACATATTTAAGGTGAAGATGACAATAGTTATTTACCTCCTTAAGTCAAATGGGGCGTAACCAAATCAATTTACAATAGTGCCAGGCATAAGCCATAAATGTTAGTTATTATTGTTCTTTTGCAGCTGGTGACTATACAAAATATTAAATAAAATATTAATATTTTACATATTAATATTTAAAATTTAATATTATATAAAAATTCTGGATCGAGTATTTTTGTTTCTTCACTGACCACAACTTAACAGGATGAAAAATCAGCTGAATAGGATAGTTATCTAAACAATATAATAGTGTTAGTGTTATTTATCAAAGAGTTGCAAAATAAAACTATTCCTGTCCCCCCCCAAAATTCAAATTTAGGCTTAAACTAACTTGTTCCTTTTCTACATAATCCAGGGATTTCAGAACCAAGTAGTTTTGTTTTGTTTTGTTTTGAAGAAGATTAAATAGAATTTTTCATTTTTATGAACCTCTATGGTGAATTTCCATGTAAATATATAATTTTATATAGTTAAATAATATCGTGACACATACTTTTAAGCACTGTTACAGTTTACTTTCACTTAGTGTATTTCATAATTTTTTCACATTGCTTCTTGGTTTTCAACATCTCTTGTTTAGAAGAGTTTTATGAAGATAATTTTTCACCATATGTAGGAATTTTTCAAAGTATATATAGTCTAGAGAAAATCAAATAATTTTTATATCTTCTCACCTAAATATCAGTCCAGTTTTCATCAAACTAATGACTTTCAATTACTCGCAACATCCACTTTTCTCAAAAGTGAGCTTCGAACCCATATAAAGGTATGTATGCCCCGTTTATTTTACTTTGTATTTATACCAGTTTGCTTTTTTAAAAGATCTATATTATATCTGTATGCATTAATTGAAAGAAATCCAAAGAGGATTTATCAGCAAATACCATTCAGCAGTGGGTCTGGAACAGCCATTCTAGGGGCAGTGACAACCCCACCCCCATCCCCAACCCAAGCAGCCAGGGAGGTCAAGTTCCTTCCCAGGGAGCTGCTTTACAACGATGGTGTGTTTATCACATAGTTCCTGCTTTTACTTCATATGAGTTTTCTTTTAGGTTTTTTTTTTTTAATTTATTTATTTATGCATACAAGAGCTGGGGTACAGGCCAGAGATGCTGGGGCGGGGTGGGGGGGGGTGGGGGAGTGAGAGGACTCAACAGAGACAGAGCGAGGAACAGAACAGGCAGACTGACTGAAATACACTGCTGAGGGGAGCAGCAGGCAAGACAGGCGAGGTCTGCCTTGCGCTGTGGTTTTCTCCCTGGCCGACTGGGGATCAAACTCCTGCTGCAGAGGCTGTGGATTGCTTCATAGTGCGGTGATTAATAACCCCTTGCGCCACCAAGGAGGCCCTTCTTTTAGGTTTTACTTGTCATTTGGTATGATTTGGTAGGCTATACTTTGGGTCTGGAAATGTCCAAAAAGCTCCGTGTAAATGAATAGTAATTGCTTCTTGCTTTACTCTGTTTCAAATTAAAAAAAGACTTCATAGGAACATTTTACTTTCTGGGAGTGGGGGACACCCGTATTTTCAGCACAAAACATTCTAGAAACAAAACTAAAAGCTTTTTGTTGTGCTGATGAAAGGATCAAAGTGGTTATGATGTGTTTTGCAGTTTGGGTTTGGAGCTAAGCAATCTCAGTGATGGGGACGAGGCTATGAACAGCATCAAGGCACTGAGCAGCCTCTCCCCACTTACCAGGGAAACCAGACTTCCAAAGCCACATGGCAGAGCCAAGGACAGATCCAAAGACATTCACCAGCCAAGTCATTTGAACACTCGTGAGTAAATAGTGATGTGAGTTCCGGGGGTATATGAAGGAGTTTCTGGGGCTGCAGAAACCATTTCCTTTGCCCTGTTTAGCTCACGGGCCCCAAATGACAATGAATAAAACCCACCCTGTCCTGAAGCATTTGCCCTTAGAGGCTTGCAAGGTACTGCTTAGAACCAATTACATTTTCTTTTTTTGGATTTCCAGCAACTATTCAGCCTTAGGTAGGATCAAAGAATGAGCCATATCCATCTAGGGGGAAAAAAAAAATGCTTTTTAACCCACCCATAGCTTCTCCCAGAGAGGCAATCAAGCTGACAAGATTTGGCAAAATAAACTTGGTAATCAGCAGAGGAGGTGAGGCAGGAGCCAGTTGACTTTACATGTCTTTAAGGGAAAGATGTCATATTCAAGTCAAACTAACTTCCAAAACCATTTATCCTCACTTCTTTCACCACGCCACCTTAAAACAGAGCACGTAAGGGACTGTGTATAACTGTTTGGGGTTTTGGAATCTGATTATCTGGGTGGGACATGCTTTATGTTTCTTCTGAAAAGCTATCAGAAGAGAAAGAAAAGGCTATTCCTGGGAATCGTGCTGTCATTCCACCTATCCATCTGGTTGGCGCGCTAATTTTAAGCCTCATTATAATAAAAGACTTTGAATAGCTCTGCTTTTATGATTTAAATGGACTTTCAAATTGGGGTTTAACCATCTGATATAAAAAAAGTGGGTGGACTTCAAGCTTCAGAGGGAAACGAATAAACATAATGAAAGCTGTAATTAAAATTTTCCGGTTTCCTCCAACCCTCTTAGCACAATTATTGTCAAGCTTGAAATAAACATTGCCTAAATTCAAACCTCAAGTTTGGGAAAAAGCCCACAATACAAGGGTGTGGTGAGGCAATTGAAATCATTTAAATATAAATCCAATTCCATGGATGAGCATTAACACCCAGATGTGTATTAAATTTAAAATTTGCCAGTGGTTAGAGAGTATCCATCACCCAATTTCTTTGAACACAGATGACAGCAGAAACTTTGGGAAACCCCTATTCAATAATGTAAAATGCCACAGCTCCTAATGGCCATGTGGAGCAGATGCCAAGGAAGGTGTGAAGTGAACCCTACAGACATAGGAAGGAGAAATTCAATAAAGAACAACTTGGTGAAGAGTTGACAGAGACGTCATTACAGATGACAGAGAAAGTGGCAACTCTTCAACAGTTGCTCAAGCTCCAAATCTTATAATCATCATTGGTTCATCTTGTGTCTCATAATCTGAGGGCAAGGTACAAGATTTCTGAGATAATGAGGTAGTTTTGGTGGGGAGCAAACTTTTTAAAAGCATATGCTTATGAAAATGTGCACTATGGGGCCCAGTAACTTCAGAACACCCCCCACCAACACACACACACACACACATTGCCCTCCTGCTGGTTCTCCCTTCAGTATATTCTGGAATCCAACCTCTTTCTACCTCTGTCCCCAGCATCTGGATCAAACTACCTTATTTTTGCCTTAATCACTGAAGTAGCTTCCCATCTCTTTCACGCTCCTACATCTCCCCTGTTCCTTCACAGTCCAGTCATACCACAGGAGGCAAATTATATCATGTTGTTGGTTGGCTCAGAGCCATCCAAACTTCTCTACTAATAATAGAGAAAATCCTTGCTATGTCTGTCATGGTCCTGTAACAGGGTGGTCCCCAGGAAAGGGGGAGGTTCCAGGTTTCCTGTCCCACCCAAGGGAGGGTGGAGCTGAGCAGGGAGCGGAAGAAGCTGCAGAGGAGACTGAGGAAGGAAGGAAGCAGGATGGGGAGCCAGAAGGAGACCTGGAGGAGGCACATGGAGCCGAGAGACACAGGAAGAAACTACACTTGCCTTTTGGTCGTGGACTGGGTGACACAGATGTGGGTGAGAGACCTGTGGGGAGGTGACAGTGGCGGTTTTTGTCTTGATTTTGATTTTGCTCTTTTTCTTCCAGACTTTTGTGGTTGTTTCTGATCCTTTCCTGTGGGTCCCCACTGGAAGATGCTTTAGACTTGTGACAGGCTTTGGGGCCTTGTTCTGGGCCAATCCTGCTTGGGTGGACTTTTACCCACGAGGGGACGGGTGACTTTGGGTGCTTGACTTAGAAACTATATTCTTTGCCTTTTCTGTATTGTTTCCTAATTGTGTTAAAGTTCCTTCCCATTAAAGTCTCATATGTTTTGTGTTGATGCAGCAGATGGCAGAACCTATTTAGAGCAGGCAGATTTGCAGGGTCTGGAGTGCCCCTCTCCCCGCCCTGTAACAGTCCCATGAGTTACCTCTTGGACCAAGTTTCCTCCCACGCTCTGCCCCTTACTCAGCTTTCATCACCCAGGATTTCTTGAGGTTTAGGGGTACCTGCCAAACATGCCTGCAGGCCATTGCATTTGCTGTTCCTAGAATCCTCCCTTCCTTCAGGTTTGCGCTTCAACTCACCTTTAGAGATGCCCCCGCCCAGCCTATTCAATACAAAACAGCCCCTCATGCGCCCTGTCCATTTTGCTTCGGGTTTTTCTCTGTAGGCTGAAGGTGACTTGGTAGAGGCTTGTCTACTGTCTTACTCCACTGGACTGCAAGCGCTATGAGGTAGGGGCTGGACTCTGCTCACTGTTGGGCCCTGTTCTTAGAACAATTGTCTGGATGAGCATTTAACACTTGGATATGTATTAAATTTAAATAATAGGTACATACGTGTGGAAAGAAGACAGAATTATGTAACCTGGGAAATAAGGTTAATCATAACGTCACTGGCAGAGAATGAGAAATTATTTGGGGGGAAATAGTGGAATTCCTTCTGGATGTTAAGTCTAAAGTGAGAGATGTCTTAAATTAATTATCATTATACTTTGTGAATAAATGCCTATTTGCTGGCAGCAAAGAATTTTAGTCCTGGGTGTTACCCACTACTAAGGGGACTTTATTTTTCAGTTTCAGGCCTACCTTTGCAAAATGTTACCAAAATTCAAATACACTGATTCTTCAACCAAGTTTCACTATTTTATTATATGTTCATTTGATCTTCCTTCTTTCATGTGGAACATGAATAGGCAAGAAACCTTCGCAGACTCCAAGGACAATACCTTTCTTTCAAGCTGCATTTTCTCAATGAACAAAAATAAACCGTTCATTGACTCTGACATTTTACTTCTGTTAAAAAAAATTTACAGAGTTAGAGATCTAATTGGCTTTATTGAAGGATTCATGAAACAGATAGCATCCCATCTAGATCTTGCAAGGACTTAGACAAAATGGGAAAGGTGGGGGGGGGTAAGAAGTTATTTAGCAAAAGATTATTTCATGTAGTCTCCTTACCTAGGGGGCAGTCAGGGAGGTCTTATCATGCACCCTGGTGCTGGTTAGCAAACTCCAGATTGATTTAAGAATATACTTAGGGAGGGCCTCCCTGGTGGCACAAGGGGTTAAGTACACCACTGTGAAGCTATCCACAGCCTCTGCAGCACAAGTTTGATCCCTGGCCAGCCAGGGAGCTACCCACACTGCATAGCAGACCTCTCCTGTCTCGCCTACTGCTCCCCTCAGCAGTGTATTTCAGTCCATCTGCCTGTTCTGCTCCCCACTCTCTCTGGTGAATCCTCTCACCCCCTGCACCTCTGGCCTGTACCCCAGCTCTTGTGTGCATAAATAAGTAAATCTTAAAAAAAAAAAAAAAAGAATATACTTTGGGAGAGGTTGAATCTAAGACTCCACCTTGGGTGTGTTTTTTCTATTTTAACACTTCATGTATGGGGCAAGGGAGGTCTTGTACCTCAGATCCAAGCTTCCTTTTTGAGGAGGAAGTGAGTTCCAGGAGGGGAGATTCACACAGGACAGGGGCTGCCTCCTCCTTTTCATCTTTGTCAACACAAAATTCAGTGAAGGAGAAAAGACTGGAACATGCCAGGTCCCTGTCGTGCAGGGCTGCTTTTTGGATTGCTGCTCTGCTGGGAAGCAGAGGTCAAGGGGTGTATTCTACTCCCCCCCCCAGCAAAAGGATTTGAATTTCTTCAGTTGGGGAGGAGGCCTGAGGTTTTGGGGTGCAAGATTTCCCAGTTAGGGTTCTCTAGTGATTTGCCCAAGGAGCATATACACTCAGAAACTCTCCGGCGCTTCCGAGGAGACCGGGTCCCTCGTGCCAGTTGTCCACTCCCAGGAAGACACACGCTCCTGCTTGAAGGCCGCCAGCAGTGGCCCCGGGGGCGCGGTCCGCCCCGGAGTCCACCAGCTTCCGGCTCTCCCGGAGCCAGTTAAAGCTCTAGGGGGTGAGCGCAGCGGGCAACTGCTCCTTCATTCAACAAATATTTACTGAGCGCCCGCTGAGTGCCAGGCACCGGGGTGCCCCGGGGCAGGCAAGCAGCCACTCTTACTAATTCATTCCACTTCCCCAGGGGCTCCGGCGCGCCCCGTGGGAGCGGACCCCGCGCTCCTCGCCCACCCGCTACCCGCCGCCCGGGGGTGCCCGGAGCCCGCAGCGCAGCCCTCCCGGCGCGCGCGGGGGGGACCGGGGCGGGGGAAACCCGCCCGGCGGGATCCAGCCTCCAGGGTCTAATCCGGGTGGAAAAGGCGGGGTGGAGGGGGTGGCGGGGGACAAAGCACAAAAGGGAAGAAGCTGCGCCCCAGTGCGCCCTGGACGCGGCTCCCGAGCCCGGGGGAGCGCGCAGGCGGCCTTGGCGGGTGGAGGGCGCGGCGCCGGGAGGGGCCGGGGCGGCGCCGGGAGGGGCGCGCGGGGCGCGGCCGCGGGGCCCAGCAGGTGATCGCGGCCGGGACCCGAGCCGGAGCTAATCCCGTGCGGGCGCTGGCGGCGCCGCGGGGCGACGGCTCGCGGGGTCCGGAGAAGTTCTCGGAACATGGCGGCGCAGCCCGGGGCGTGCAGGAGCGCGGCGCGGCGGCCGCGGGCGCCCCAGGAGCTGTAGCCGCTGCAGCCGCCGCCGCGGGGCGAGGCCGCCGCCATGGCCCGCTGGATCCCGACGAAGAGGCAGAAGTACGGGGTCGGTGAGTGCGCGCCCTCCGCGCCCCGGGGCGGCCGCCGCGAACTTCGCGGGCGCGGCTCCTGCGGGCCCAGGCGGGCGGCGGGCGCGGGGCCGCGGGGGGCGCGCGCGGGCGCTCCGGCTCCCACCGCCTGCTGCTGCCCGGGGGGCGCAGTCGGGGCGCAGTCGAGGGGTCCGAGCGCTGCCCAGAGCCCTGTTAGGAAGGTCACCCCGGGATTTGGGGAGTGAGGGTGGCTAAGAGCGAGGTGGGGCTCCGGGACGGGTGATCCTGCAGCGGAACCCCGGAACGTCAAAAGCTGGGCGCTCGCCTGCTCCTGATCGGGGCGCCCAGCTCTGGCGCGCGCCTCCCCGCGCGCCCGCGTGGGTTGCTCCGCAGCCCGAAACCGCCGCAGAAGGCGGGATGCGAGTGTGGCTCGCTGGCCCCTGCTTTCGGGTTTTCCTCCCTAAAGCCCCTAAGTGAGGAGTTGAGGAGACAGGGCCCTCCCCCCTGTTTCCTGCCAGGGACTGGGGTCCTGATAACAGTTGGGGGCCGAGTGGGAAGCTGAGTTGCGGTGTGGGGTTGATGGAGAGGCAGGAAGTGTGTGGCGGGGCGCGGGGTGGCCACCCCGGCGCTGACGGTGCGGACGCTCATCCCCCTGAAGGCGCCTGTATGGAGAGGTTTGAAGACCTTCTGAGTCTGGGTTTTGCCCTGGGATGAGAGGAGGACATTGTTTTCCTAAAACTCTGGGGCAGCTCCGGTGCTGGACACTTGGCATTCGTGCCAGGGCTAAGGGGTAGCTGTGGGCTTGGTTTGATGGCGACTCGCTGCGGGATTTTGACTCAGGTGATAGGCTTGGTCCTTCCCTTTTTATCCTGGAGGAAGGCGCCTGGAGTTTCCTTCTGGTTAGACTTTGCCTTCTAGCGGGGGGCGTCTGCTGTGACGGTGCAACTGCAAGCACTTCCCTAATGTGAACACAGTTGAACACACTTTCCCACTTCCTCTCAGGTTCATTCATTTGGCCTATTTGTAATTTAATCTACTTCAATCCCTTCCCTGCCCCCAGTTTTCTTCATCTCACCGGTGAGTAGGAAACTGTCCCTGAACTTGCTTTCTGCTTTCTGAGAGCAAAGTTTCAGAGATACTTTTGACATCTCTAGGTGCTCTTCAGCTGTAACTATGAGTGGGTTATGTGTGTGTGTGTGTGTGTGTGTGTATATATATATATATATATATATATAACCACAACAAAAAACGCTTGTATTAAAGAATTCTTGCACTGTGATCCTTTATGTGTGTATGTTGAAATTTCTCCGAATGGAGGGAAAACTAGAATGTAGGTGAATTAAAGTTCTTTGTTTTATATGTGTATGTATATGTAGATATAAGATTTTTGGAATAAATGGAAATTTTTCAGGAATGCGTGCACTTTGCTGTGGCCACACTCAGAACCTGGTAGGTGCTGTTTCTCCCGCCCCTGGCAACCACTTTATAAGATTTGGTCACAGGACGACACACGCGCACTCACACACACATGGTTGCCTAATCAGGTGCAGGTTAGTAAGCAGCCAGCAGTTATGGCAGTGAAGTGCTCTGAAATGGAATCCACGTCTTTGCTTTTTCATATTATTGAGTACTAACTACCAAATGAAAGCATATTTAGCAGCGCCTCATCGTTAGGTTACTTACCGAAAGAGTTATCAATTCTAATTCTTGTTTGACAAGATAAAAACCTGTTTGCAAAACTTTCATGACTATGGCCTAATTTAGTGCAAAGCGTGTTTTTTAGTGCCATAGCCATAGGAGCAAGTTCAGTATATTTTCTCTTAAATTTTCATTTCCTGTTCTGGAGTCAGGTTATGGAATTGCTTACCATCAGTCAAGAAAAATATTTGAGCTGCATTTCTAGGGTATGGGTGGTAGCAAGATTGCTCCAGTACATAGTTGGGGCACTTATGTCACTAGACATAATTAGATAATTCATCTGGATTTGACAAAGGACCCATTGGGAGGGTGGATTAGCTGATGAGCTAAATCTCCATTGTTTACTCCTAAAACACCTTGATTTTTTTCCCCCTCCCTGCATGGAGTCCTTGCTGGGCCTTCTTGGGTAAAGTCTAAACTGAGCTCAACTTTCAAGGTTCCTCTAATCTGGCGGAACATATCTTTATCAGCCTTATCGCTCAGGTTTCTTTCTTTAACCCTCCAGTGCAGACACTGCCCTGTTGCTCTTGTGTAATATTCCCCTGGGGAGATTCCCTTCTTTGGAACTTTGCTCCTTTGTCCTCCTTCCTTGTCCAGAGTGCCCTCCACCGCTGCATCCCACAATCCATCTCTCCCCCCAGGCTTAAATCCCTTCCCAGTGACTCCAGAGTTGCTGCTCACCTCACCCTCACAGACCTGCTCACAATTCCTGCATTGAGAATACCTTATTTTGTCACCTGTCCTCTTACCCTTGGGTTCAATGAATCAGAAGGTTATGGTTTTGTATTCCTGTCACGGAAGAGGTCTACGGCACACCTCGGAGATCTGTCATGTGGTTTCCAAGTCACTGCAATGAAGCAACTGTTGTAGTAAAGCAAGTCACACAAATTTCTTGGTTTCCCAGTGCCTATAAAAGTTATGTTTACACTATACTGTAGTCTGTTGAGTGTGCAATAGCATTGTGTCTTAAAAAACAATGTCTATAATTTAAAAATACTCTATTGCGAGGGCCTCCCTGGTGGCGCAAGGGGTTAAGCACAGCACTTTGAAGCTATCCGCAGCCTGTGCAGCACGAGTTGGATCCATACAGGGAGCTAACCCACATGGCGCAGCAGACCTCTCCTGTCTTGCCGACTGCTCCCCTCAGCAGTGTAGTTTAGTCAGTCTGCCTGTTCTGTTCCCCACTCTGGTGAATCCTCTTACCACCACCCCCACCTCTGGCCTGTACCCCAGATCTTGTATGCATAAATAAAACTTTAAAAAATAAAAATACTCTATTGCTAAAAAATGCTAGCCATCATCTGAACCTAATTTTTTTTTGCTGATGGGGAGGGTCTTGTTTAAAAAAAAAAAGCAGTTATCTTTGAAGTGCAATAAAACAAAATGCAATAAAACAAGATACCAGGAATACAGTGTTACTGCTTGTCCTTTGCATGGGGTGATGTTCTAAAGCTGATAAATTCTACTATCCTTTAATGCAGTGGGTATTTTTTGGTTTTTTGTTTTGGTTTTTTTTTTTTTTTAAGCTATTTAGGCTTTAGCATCTCACTTGCAACAATAAGAGTTTTATTCAGTTAGGTGGATGAAGTGAGAGCCTTCAGACTTTTTATTTTTGTAAATTAAAAAAAATAGGTATGCCGCTGAGAAAACAAGGAAGCATGGAATAGATGCTTTTACAACTGGGAAGATTGACTTCTTGGACCGTCTGGGGGGGCAGCTGCCACATCTTAGAATCTGTCAATCTGATTTTGTTTCTGGATGAAGGAAACCTATGATAGCCATTTTGAATCATTTTAATGGTTCAACATGTGAGGGCAGTGCTCTGGTCTCAATTTGACTTGTGCCCAGCAGTTAACTGTCTCTACTGTCTTATTTTATTTTGGTGCCGTTATTGGTTGTTCCTGCCATAGCCTCGATTTTCTCCAGGGGCTGAAGTGCAATCTGTCTGGGCTTCCTTAGTACTTAAACAGCACTGTTGGCTCAATCTCTAACATTAAGTGAGTCTAAATGACCAGTGTGTGTTATCAACATCAGGCAGTGAAAGGACCAATAGTCTTGCTTCTTTAAAATCTGGCCCATTAGCAGCCAGTGTGAAGAGCTTAGAGCTGAGTGCTTAAGAACAGGTGCTCTTCCCTGGAGTATGGGCAACTTGTTTCTTACTTTTTCTTTCTTCTCTTTATTTTCTTTTCCTTTATTCTTTCCCTTTCTGTCTCTCAGTTTTTGTTTGTTTGGTGGTGTTTGAAGATGCAGAGATATAAAATACCTGTTTAGATTTGTGTGTAAATATTAATGATAAGTATGAAGATTATGCTTCTGATTCTTGAAATATTTACTTTTAATCTCCCAAACAAGCTACTAACTATATCAAGAACTGGTCCAGATTATATTGATGACGGCTTCTTTGCAAAACAATTTATCATTTATTGGAATTTGGGATAGATATTTTTATAATGTGATAAAAAGTAGTTGGGTTTCTTTTACCATAACTCATCATCTGCGTATGCCCACTCAGTCTAAAAGCATTTAACTCTGTAGCTTCTGAAATGCTGGTGTAAAAATTGAAACCAGTTCTTGTAGCTCTTTATTGATGCATTCAGATAAATCTTTCAGTTCCTTGCTGTTCTTCCTCTCCTTAAGCACCATAGTCAAGTATTACAGGTGCAGTGCTGGTGGTGAGATGGGTCTCAGATGTACTTCTGTTTCCTTTGCAAGATAAGAGTTTGGTACCTCAAGAGTAAAGTGAATTGCTTAACACAGTTCTACCAGTTTGGTTGCATGGATCCCTTTTACCATCTGGTTGAGCCATTGGATCCATTTCTCAGAATAATATTTTCAAGTTCATAAAGTCAGCTACAAAGCACTGAAAATTAAACTAGTTGTATTGAAATGCAGTTACCAAGATATTTTTTAAAATCTGTGATACTGTAATATATGTGCTTCTTTATTATTGCACTACATAGCAAGATCTGGTGACAGGTCCATGAACTGTAATACTCTTGGATTAGTAGTATAAGCATATATAGTTTTCCAGGATAACCTAAGTATGTGTGGTTTCCCTTGGTGACACTATCACAAGTATTGCTCGTACAGCTATGATTTATGGTGTATAGTCATAATTGAAGTAAACACTAAGTGTCAGTTAGGAAATAGGCTCTTTTCGTCTATGGATCCTCTGAATTTGACACAGACTGAAGAGTCCTTGGCTGAAGATCACACAGATGATTATAGAATCAGAAGAAGCAACAGCAGTTACAGTTACTGATCATCTCTGTATGAGGCATTATGATCTATAGTAGTGATGAACTGAAGACATAATATGTTTTGATAACTTTGAGACTAAGAATCCAAGGAAAAGAATACTAAAAGCTTACCTTCTGACAATCATTATCCCAAAACTTTTATTTCAGGGGTTCCCTGACTTTAAACATTTTTTAGCAGTACACATTTCTCCCATCTCCCGAAGCCAGAACATTCCTATGAAGCTTTGTGTAAGCCAATGTGGTGTAAAGTGAAAAAGCAATTACCAGTAATTTATATGGGAAGCTTTTTGAATGTTTCCAGAATAAACCTATCAAATCATACCAAATTGTACAACAAATCTAAAACCACACTAACATGTAGTCTATATAAAGTAGCTTCCAGGGAAGGAAGTCTAGGGTGTTATTCTGGCTGCCTGGGATGCCTCTGCAAGGGCTTCCTGCACAATCGACATTAAATGCTGTCTTCACTTTTCACCTGTTGTAAATGCAGAAGTATCTTCGATTTCTTTTGGGGCAAAAAACAGGTATTAATGTAAGACTTTCATAAAGCAAAGTGTCCATGGTACAACTTTCTTTTTTTTTTTTTTGTATAGAGGCATGCTTTATTTATTTGTTTGTTGGTCTGTTTGTTTGTTTTGTTTATACATGCACTGGGTACAGTCAGAAGCGCGGGAGGGTGAGAGAATTCACCAGAGCCAGAGCAGGGAGCAGAGCAGGCAGAAGGACCGAAGTACACTGCTGAGGGGAGCAGCGGGCGGCAGGAGAGGTCTGCGCGCCATGTGGGACCCTCCTCCGGTGGCCGGGGAGCAGCTGGGGATCGAACCGGCGCCGCAGAGGCCGCGGGCAGCTTCGCAACCCAGCACTCAACCGCTGCGCCACCGGGGAGGCCCTCCATGGTACAACTTTCAAGAAGCTGGGGATACCTGTACTTATAAGACATTACTGAACTGTTTTTGCTCCTTTTCCTGAGCGTATTTTCCCAGATGCTGTATGAAGTGTGATATGGCAACATACTGAAGGCAGACACAAATAAAAGAATCTGACTGCCTTGTTAGAAGTCAGACATAGAGGAGATTTACAAATGTGCAAAACTCAGCCACTTTAATAACTTTTTGTATGGAAAGTTAGTTTTTGGTAATAAGAACATAGTACTTTGTGAAACTGTATTAGGTGTTTTATAGTTACTTTAATGCACAATTAAGTATTTTTAAATGTCATTTTGAATGTCTAATGTGGTAAAATAGAGATCGATGAAACCCAGGTTAAAAAAAAAGATTCTTGAGCTTCTTAGTAACTTTTAAGAGTGTAAGGGAGTTCTGGGCCACAAAGTCTGAGCAACGCTGCTGTTTTCCTTTGTTAGATCATGGAGTAATGCTGTGATTCTCAGGTTGTCCCCTTGTCCAGATAAGAATACTGAGGGTCATAGAAGAAGATAAATTTCTCATCTGTGGCCACATGATTTCACTGTTAAACCAAAACTCCTTATGTGTTTCCTGAATTTTATTGCCAATCTGTCACTGTGTGTCTACTGTGTTCATGACCCTTGGTAGAGGCTTCATGCCTTTTTCCATTTGCCTTCCATTTCATTATTTCCCGTGTTCTCTATGTTGCCTGTTTTTTCTTCCTTTTAACCTAAAACAATTATTAAGCAAAAAAAAAAAAACAAAAAAACAAAAAACTTTACACCTTTCACATTAAAGGAGAGCCAGCATCATTTGCTAAAGAAAGAAGCATCTGTAAAAATGCAGGTAACAAAAATAAAATGGCAGTGAAACAGATACTGTTGGTAGTCAAAGCTTGAGCGCAAGGAAGGCCTGCATTTTCTCTCCTAAAGAGAGAAAAAGTTTTATTTGGTGCCCAAATAAAACTTTCTGCTTGCTGTACCCTTGATTTTTATTACTTGTGGTAGTCCTGATCAGTTATGTCCCGTGAGCGCTGGGTAAGTGCATTCTGGATGCTGCTCTTAGGGGACGAGCAAGGTCCAGTTCCTCTGAGCCTCTGACCGCATTGCCATCAGCTGATAGTGCATAACCTTATTTCGTGTGTGTTTCTGTTTAAGCTTGGAGACTTTATTTATGTATGCATTGATTCATGGCCAACAGCAATATAACTTGTCCGAACAGAGCTTATATAACAAGCATTTTTTCTATTCAGCAACCTTTAGCCTTTTCGTACTTAGGAACACTACCCAGCACTTCGACACTCTGCTTGGGGGCTATGTCAAACAGCAAAATCATCAACAGACATCACAAATGAGAAAAACATGGCACTAACTTGAAGGCAGAGAGGTGTTTGTTTACAATGCAAAACAGGAGGCCAGTGTCACCTTGTTTGACCTCAAGCTGGAGGTGAGACTTGTGTCATTTTAGCCCTTCTTACACTCATTTGTGAGTGAATGAGAAATCACCAAGAGCATTGAAGTTGGGAGTGTAAATTCATTTCAGCAAGTAGGAAAAATTACAAATACAGAATTTATGAATAATGAAGGTCAAGGTAGTTAGTTAGATAAAAAGAGGATTGACAGTAGAATCATTTCCTTGTGTTGCTCCGGTCTCCATATGAATTATCACTCATTAGAAAGCTCCTTCTGAGAACCTCAGCTCTGTAGTGTTGCTCTGTAGTGTTACAGAGCAACCCCAATATAAAACGGGTTGCCTGAATGTGGGTCCTCACCAGCACGCTTAAAGGGGACTTATTAATGCTAAACTGCAGACATACACGAAAGGAGAAAAAGAGGGAGATAAGTTCGTAAATGCATCCTACCTGTTCTGCTGACCTGGAATCCCAATGACCCACGAGCTGGCAAAAAAACATGGGCTATCAGGCCAAGAGAGACCCCCGGCCACATGGCTGGTTAAATACTCAAGCAAACAATGTAACTGCTTACCTCTGCCCTCAGGTCCTCGCAACCTTCCTTTTGGTGATCATGGGATTTGTAGTTCCCAGTGTCTTCATGGAGTGGGGTGGAGTCCACACTGCCTGTATGGAGTTTGCTCAGGACATCCTTTCCCCCTAGCAGTAGTTCTGTCTTTGCCCACACCCTGTCTGCCAGTACCTGTCAATGTCTAGCCTTTCCCCTATTTTCTTCACATGATCTATAATTATCCTAGTTGTCGGTGTGTGCTGTTTCCCATGCTAGGAACTTCATCTTTTTCATTGCTGTACCGCAGTCTGGGAAATAGCACTTGGTACATGATCAGCACTCAGTAAATAAATGATAAAGGAATAAATGAATCCGAAGCCATCATCTACCTAAATGTGCCCTGTCTACTCTAATTGGGAATTTCCTCTACAGAATAGGCTGCACATGCTTCCGATGAGATAGAATCAAAAACCACAGGAAAATGGGCCTCTCCTGGTGGCGCAGCGGTTGAGCGCTGGGCTGCGAAGCTGCCCACAGCCTCCACAGTGCCGGTTCCATCTCTGGCTGCCTGGGAGGGTCCCACATGGCGCGACAGACCTCTCCTGCCGCCCGCTGCTCCCCTCAGCAGTGTATTTCGCCAGTCTGCCTGTTCTGTTTCCAGCTCTGCTTCTGGTGAATCTCTCACCCTCCCGCGCTTCTGACTGTACCCAGTGCTTGTATAAATAAATAAATAAATCTTTAAAAAAAAACACAGGAAAATGAACATTAAAATAACATATAAATTAGATTTAATATGTTTAAGCAAAGGCTTGTGAACACTGAGGGATGAGAGGGAAATTGAAATCTTATATGTCAAATTATTAGGTAGGAAGGGATCCATGGGGATTTATAGCTGCTTCCTCCTCCTCCTCCTTTTTCATTATTTATAGATGCTTCTTGGAGGGAGTTGCAGTGTGTGATTGTCTCAATGGAAAGGAAAGCCTTGAACACAATGGTGAGTTGGGGTAGGAGGTTCTGAGCCTGTCTCTGTTGAGCACATAAGTTGGAAAGGAAAGAAGGTGTGATCTAATCTGTATTTCAATTCATTTGTTATTTCCCATTACTAAAAAAGAGTTGAGATGCTTTACAATAAGTACAGATATGCTGTGTATGGAATAATTAAAGGAAAAAGATAAGAGGACACAAGTAATGTGGAAGAGAAACAGGAATTTAGTGTGTTGCCAAGAATTTTGAAGCAAAAAGTAGTAGTTTCTCAAATTTTACTTCATCTAAATTTAAAGAAGGTTTTTTGTGGTGGTCATATCTGTCACCATGTTAGCTGAAACTTTAATTAATTGTGGTTCCTCCTCATTTAAACTTCAAGTGACAAACCCATGGTGTCTGGGATTAAGGAATCAAATCTCATTGCGATGTCTTTTTCCATAAAGCAAAATTTTTTCCCAGCAATATTCAATATATAACAATATAAGCCTACAATTATAAAATATTTAGTACTGTCAAAAGGATAAGAAAGGAAATTAATTTTCCTTTGAAATTTGATTTTTCTTTTCCATTTCAATCCTTTAAGAGTTGTAATTGATTTATAATAGAATAACAATAGAATTTGGAATTTGGCCCATAACTGTGGCTCGACACTAAATACTTTCAGTGAAGGGAAAAATGTTTTCACCTTGATCAAGAAGGTGAAATCACCCAGGTATGTCTGCTCTCTGTAAATATTAGAGGATGTTAAAAATTTGGGGGGGGGTCCTTTTGGTCTGTAAGTAGTTTCCAGCATACTTTAGGAATAATGGGATTTTATTTTAAGCTTTAAAAAAATGCTTTTGAGGCAAGGGATTATTTTGAGGCAGAAATATGGGTGAGCAAGGGAAAGCAGAGGAGGGTCGTGTTAATTTTATTTTTCCCAGTGATGATCAGGCCATGTCCCCTGGGAGGCTGGGCCTGCAGTTGGGACTCAGTCAAAGGACATCTGAATTGTTGGCAGCCAGTCCCCAGAAAGAGACAAAAATGGTCTTTGTGTCTCACCATGCTCTGTGCCATGCAAAGCTGCTGTTGTTCAAATGGCTTTATAGTCATGGATCTCCTTTTCCAAATGGTGCCATTTTCACTTAGATTTTCATACCTGATTAAACTCTGGGACAGTCCGTGGCAGATGAAGTAGTTGTGCCTCTCTAAGAATCTTAGGTGTCCACTCTTTGTCCTTTAAGCCAACTTGAGGGAAGGAAATTGCAGCAGCGATTCCCAGTCAAAAATAGCTCTGTGCTGACTCACCAAGGTGAGTAAGAACAAATCCTGCTGATGGGCTTGCACCTGGGGCAGGATGCCCTGCACTATTTCTTTCCGTGAACCTGAACAGCACAGCCCTGGCTGCATACTAGCCTTTCCTGCCAGGACTTAAGAATAAGTGGTAAGACTCAGCTACAGAAATGAACATTTTGTCCTTTCATATGTAGAATCACACCATGTTAAGAGCTCAATTCTCTACCCAGTACCTCTTGGGGAAAAAAGGTGCCCCACAGGCACAAAATGACAGTGAATGTCACATGGCTAGTAGCAGATTTGTGTTTCAACTTGTCTTCCTGCTGCTTCCTTTCCCTTTATAACTCTATGTATCTTCGTCATGTCTAATTCCAGGTCTGAAGAGTTAAGTCCTCCCTTCTCAGTCCTAAAGGGAAAATTCTTGTGTTTTACCTCAATTTTTCCCAGGTGGCGGTTTCAGATAAAGTCCAGCTATTAAATTATACCCCTCCTTTTTTTACACTGAGGTATAATTGACATATTAGTTTCAGATATACAACATAATGATTTGCTATTTGCATACACAGGTTTTCCCTGTTATCAGAAAGTAGAGTTCTTATGAAACCTTTCATAAGCTGAAATGATGTAAAGTGAAGCAGCAAATACTATAATTTGTATGGGAAAAAATTTGAGCAGCAAATATTATAATTTATATGGAAAAAATCGAATGTGCCTAGACTCAAAAAATAATTTACCAAATATTAATTCCTGAAACCTAAATCACACTAAATATACACAGTCTGTGTAAAGTAGTTTCCAGGCAAGAATTTTGGTGGTCCTTGCTGCTTCTAGAAGACTGTTGCCAACAGTCCTGGTGTTATTGGTACTTTTCAACTTTCATTGTAAAAGTGAAAATCCTCTTTGGGTTTTTTTTTCCCCACTAGCTAGAATAGGTACTAATGTAGGTGTTTTGTGTAAGCAAAGTAATATAAGAAGTTTTGAAAACTTATGTATTATCAAAATGATCACTACAACAAATCTGGTAACATTGTCTTACATAGTTACACATTTTTTTCCTTGTGAAAGAACTTTTAAGATCTACTCTCTCAGCAGCTTTTTCATATACAGTACAGTATCATTAACTGTAGTTGCCATGCTAGATATCCCATCCGCATGAGTTACTTAAGTTGTAACTTGACGTTTTTATCTTTTGAACTCCTTCAGCCATTTTGTCCATCCCCCGCCTTTATCAACTATCAGTCTGTTCAGATCCCAGTTATATTCTCTGTAACTATGAGTTCTTTTTCAGATACCAGTTATATAAAATGATACAGAACCTGTCTTTTTCTGTGTGACTTATTTCATGTAGTTAATGCACTCCAAGTCACCCACGTTGTTACAAATGGCAGAATTTCCTTCTTTTTATGACCGAGTAATATTCCGTTGCATATATGAGTGCCACATTTTTTTTTATCTATTTATCTGTCGGGATATTTAGATTTTCTTGTCTTAGCTATTGTGGATAGTACTGCAGTGATCATGGGGGCGTATAAATCATTTCAAGTTATTGTCTTTATGTTCTTTGAATAAATACCCAGAAGAGGAATTAATGGATGATAGGGAAGGTCTATTTAAAAATTTTTGAGGGGGCCTCCCCTGGTGGTGCAGGCGGTTGAATGCCGTGCTGTGAGCTCTCCGCAGCCTTTGCAGCACCGGTTCGTTCCTGGCCGGCCGATGAGGGTCCCAAATGGCACAGCAGGCCTTTCCTGTCTCGCCCGCTGCTCCCCTCAGCAGTGTATTTCGTCGGTCTGCCTGTTCTGTTCCCTGCTCTGTCTCTGGTGAATCCTCTCACCCTCCCGTGAATCTGGCCTATACCCCAGTTCTTGTGTGAATAAGTAAATAAATATTAAAAAATTTTTTGGAGGAACCTCTGTACTGTTTTCTATAGTGACTACACTAATTTACATTCCTAGCCGTGGACAAAAGGGTTCTGTTTTATCCACATCCTCATCCATACTTATTAATTCTTCTTGATTATGATTCTTCTAATGGGTGTGAGATGGTATCTCATTGTGGTTTTAATTTGCATTTCCTTGATGATTAGTGATGTCGAACATCTCTCCACTTACTTGTTAGCCAACTGTATGTCTTTGGGAAAGTGTCCATCTAGCTCCTCTACCCATTTTTAAATTAGATTGTTTGGGGGGTCGTTTTTTGTTGCTGGTAAGTTCTTTATATATTTTGGATATTAAGCCCTTATCAGGTACTTGTTTTACAAATATTTTCCCACATTTGGTAAGTTTCCTTTTCACTTTGTCGGTTTCCTTGGCTGTTCATCTTCCCCTTCTTAAGTGTTCTTGGAAGGAAGTGTGTTTTAGAGGTTTGGGCCTGCAAAGTGGAAGTCACATCGTGGTTACAACTTTCAGTCCTATTACTGACCCCAGTGGCCTTTGGTCCAAGGCACTTTTGGACATGATGTTTGTTGCAAAATGAAGTAGAGTGACATTCTTAGGACATTGCAGCATATTTGAGAATGAATGTCACTGGGATTTACACATGATAAGGGGTGAAGGGAGGGTGATATATTGATCATAAACGATTGTGATACTGACTGGGAAGTGAGAGTAGGATACCTGGGAGTGGTATTTTTTTAGACCTGTATTTTGAAGAAAGCGAAGATGCTTTATTCTGAAGACTTGACCTAGGAGAAGTTTGAGTAAAACTCCCCACTCTCATGGTGAATTCAACTTCGCCTCCTTTGTTCTCCTGGTGAGAATAGACAGCTGGCGCCTAGGAAAGAGATGCAGCCCCAAGTCATGCAGTCAGCCTTGGGGACAGAGAATGTGTCTGTCTGCCTGGTTTTCAGGGTGACCCAGGGGGGCTTTGAGCTTCCTGCAGAACCTGAGCAAATGTATTTGGCATATACCCTTGTTCTTTCCTATGATGCACTGAGAAGGCCTATTCCTCAAACTGTGACATCATGATTCATTTTAGATAGTTTCTGCCTCATGGGATTCTGAGGTAGTTTCTGTGATCTTACATCATTATATAAATTTTCTCAATCAACGGATATTAGAAGCACAGTTATATATTTTTTTATTTTTACAAAGGGATTGTGAGGCTCAAAAATGTTGGAAACTTTGGAATAACTGACATTTTAGTGTACTGTGTCTTATAATAATGTTGTGGTATGAGTCTGTTGTGGTTTGAAAAAATTCAATTAGAATCAGTGTAACCTCTATCAATATTGGTTAAAATGCTCATTTTGAGATTCCATTTTTATGAGTTTGTCCTATAGATGTACTAACATGGGGAAAGATCTATAGACAAGTTTATTCTTTACAGCATTATAGCAGAAACATGAAGAGAGCTTAAATGTTAGTTAAGAATGGTTTTAGTACTTTATGGAACACATGGTAGAATACTATATAGTCATTGAAAAGAATCAGACTTTATATAGCTGAGGAATGTGTTCCTGTACCTCTAACTCACAAACAGTGTTGTAAGCTAATGTTACTGCAGATGTAGACACAATGCCAGCTTATAAGAAATAGTAGCTACTGGCCAGGATGTCTGGCTATAGGAAGATTCATGCACTTGTGGGGTATAAATTGGTCAGTCTTGTCACATTAAAGGGCAGGGCACGGAGGAGATACGGTGCTGAGAAGGGTGGGGACCAAGACTTTCCTGAGATGGGGAACAAGAAGCAAATGATTTATTTACATCTCCGAATGGTCATTGTTGGACATCCAAAGTCAGTCCCCATGGAGATTATCTTTGATTACAGATTTCTTCTGGGGTATAACTGAGTTTCTGGTTTTATTGCTTCCAGGAAGCCCTGCCCAGAAGAATGGGTCAAATTAATCATCTACATGACCCTAGTCCTCCTCCACTGGCTGGTGGATGAGGAAAGTAAATGTCTGTTTTAAGAAGCAGACAAGTGGACATGCACATTCATAGCAGAAGGAAACCATCCAGGAGTGGAGGCTGATTGTGACGGATGAGTAAATGAAATGTCTGAACAAGAACTGCTCTGTGTCCTCCCAGATGAATGAGGCTGTTCCCTGCACAGGGATCTGACACGATGGATAGGCAGTTCTGTAAATGCCTATGTTTGTTTCATCTTTTTTTGTATTGTATATTAAAGCATTAATATAGTTTTCAGAAGTATTTTCAGAAGTAAATATAAAAGCAACTTCTCATCTTTATAGTTAAAACAAAACTATGAATTTGATGAGAAATAGAAGACCGCGTATTCAGTAAAATAAACAAACAAACAAATAAATAAATACAATCAGTTTGGAAAACTGTTTCATAGTTCCCAGCAAAGCTAGGCATAGCACACACCTGCCCTATGACCCAGTGGTTCCACTCTCAGGAAATGAAAATACATTTTCACAAAAAGTCTTACAGGAAATGTTCATAGTAGCTTTTCAGAATAGCCCCAAGTAGGAATCCACACATATTTCCATCAACAATTGAATAGGTGTGTACATTTAATGACCCCATACAATGAAAAACCATCAGGCAGTGGGAATGAAAGATTTGCTTATGCATGCAAATAGCTAGATAAATCTTAGAAAAATAAGGCTAAGTGAGAGAAGTCAAACTTATGGAAGTAATCCGTGCTATTCAGTGTGTGTGTGTGTGTGTGTGTGTGTGTGTGTGTGTGTGTGAGAATAGACAAAGCTAATCTGTTTTTAGAAGTTAGGATCGTGATTACCGTAAATGTCTGCAGGAGACGGAAGAGGGTGGATGTGCTGGAAAGGACGAGTAGGGCATCTTGATTTTTGTGTTTCTTCTGTTTCTTGACCTGAATACTGGTTAAGTGGGTATATCCAGCTTGTAAAAATTTAGTGAAATGTACATATATGTGTATTTTTTGTAGCATATTAAACGTAAAGCTTTTAAGTTTAAAAAGAAAAAAAAATGAGGCAGCTTTATATACAAACAGTGTACATAGTATTAATTTTTTCATTAAACTAGTACCCATGTAGTATCCACTATGTGTCAGGCACTGTTCTAGGCACTGAATACAGTAGACAAAAGGAAGTGTGTGTTTGTGCACTTCTAAAGGCTTGGCTGTTTCTGAGCATATACATAAGAAATTGTCCATTGTTTTTTGGAAGGAATGGTGACTGGGTATTGAAATAAAAAGGAGAGTTTTATTGAATATTTTTGTACTTTTTTATTTTAGAATTTGGGCACTATGGATATATTACCAGTTTAAATGAATACATAAGTTGAATTAAAGAATCCTATTATTAATGTATATCATGACTTAAAGGAAGCAGCTGTTGTCACCTCTGCTTTTTGGATCCAGTAACTGAAATTGACCCTTTTGATGGTTTGCCCCACACAGGATGTCTTGGCTATGTTTGGAAGTAGGTCTTCTACATTCTCTCAAACTGTGCAGAATCTTGTTATTCTAGCAGAAATCTTACTTTTTTGTTCCTGTATTCTTGGTGACCACCTATAATTTAATGCACTTGCTTTCAGTTCTTCTTTGACAGACTCCATTGTTTGTAATTGGGAGCCAAATGCAAAGTTTCACTTCTATTTAAGGGAAAAATGAAATTTCATGTTTATACTAATCTCATCTCTTTATAATACTAAAATTTTAAACTTAATAGATATCACATCTCAGTTTTAATTTGTTGGTTGTTTTGTGTGTCTAAATGGCTATCTCATGGTGCATAAATTTTTAGTCTTAGACTGTGAGTCCTCCATCTGTTCAAAGACAATCGAGTATGATGTCACTGTCTTATTTTGATAAGGTCATGGCGTACACAGCACTTGGTTTACATTACATAAATTTAAGGATTTCACTAAAGAAGCAGAACATTTATGTATAATTATTTCCATAATGACATCACTAATCTGATATCCCTTTAAAAAAGTCATGCTCTAAGTTATTAAGGAGTTTGAGGTATAGATGTTGATTTGCTCAAACCATATGATAAACCAACATCAGAACCATGGCTAGGGCTTTTAGTCCTATAACCTAGAGCTAGCGCCTGATGGTCAAATCAGGCTGGAAATCAGAACTGTCAGATAGATGCAGGAGCCATTTGCTGCTCAGTGACATTTTTTAGAGCAGCTTCTATCAGCTGGGAATTTTGAAGTGTAAGTCTCCTAAGTTTTATTACTCTTAGACTCTGTGAAGTCATACAAAACTAGAAGACAAGTGAAAAGGTAGGGGTAAAATCGGCACACTTCCTGGTACAACGGTCCATATGTGATCATTATCTGCAAGTCTGCTGGGCAGGAGCCAAACAACGCCCCCCATCAGCCTGGCAATCAGGCACCCTTGTTTGCAGACCATGTTTGGTTACTAAGTAGTTAATGTTGTTTGACTTTGAGCCAGTCCAAAGAAGTCCAGACTGGATTCTAGTGTATTTCCAATTTCAAAAGACTTTATGACCAGGTGGGGTCTGCAAAGTCAAAGTCAAGTCCAGGAAGATATTTGAACTCCCAAGACCTCAGTGATGAGGGTTTTGTTCTCTGGTCCTTAGTTTTTGAGGGCCCACTCACCCCGTGACTCAGAGAATCTGGTTTCCTAAGTAGTATAAATAAATGATAAATTCACACAGAATGAAATAACGAACATGGATGTCAGGCCAACTGGAATTTGAACCCCAACTTGCTGTGGCTAACTCACCTCACTGTTCTGAGGAAGCACATGTTTGCAGAACATCTGTTACAGTTCAGTGGTTCATGTTTGGGTGTGTAGTTTATGTAAGATGAGGAATGTGTAGAAAACATAGAAAGTAGGCTGAGCCTCGTGAAGGCTGCTTCTCTCCCTGTGGCCTGACAGAGTGCCACAAACAGAATCTTCACCCTCGTGAACTCATAGGTGCCTGTGACCAGTAGCCTGGACCAGCCATTCCTGGTCTCACCACATAGATTATCATAACATCTGAGGGTGGGACTCTATTGAGGTTATAATCCTGAGGGACGTGCTTGTGCATCTGTAAACCTTCCATAAAGAATACTGATGGCTACGGGAGCTGAATACTTGTAACTGGGCAGGGTGAGGGGCATCCTAGAACCACCAAACTTGCCTGCTCTAAGTGGGTTCTGCCATCTACCACATCAAGACAAATCATACTCTAGTGTGTAAGGCCTTTAAGGGAAAAGAATGTTGTGTGCCACAAAGACAAGGGAAAGAACAAATAAAACAGTTTGCAAATCGAGCACTCAAAATTACCCACCCCCTCGTGGGTAGATGCTTAGCCAAACAGGGTTGGCTCAAAGCAGGGCCACTGAGACCCAAAAGCCTGCTACAAGTCTAAGGTACCTTCTGGTGGGGATGCATAGGAAAGAGGCAGAAAGGGGCCCAGCACATCTGGGATGGAGTGTTACAGAGCAACCCAGATATAAAACGGGTTGCCTGACTGTGGGTCCTCACCCGCACACTTGAAAGGGACTTTTTAATGCTAAACTGCAGACACACACAAAAGGTTAATAAAAGGTTTATTTACAAGGAAAGGGGAACTGGGGAAATGAATAACTTAGGGAGAAACAGAGGGAGGTAAGTTCGTAAATGCGTCCTACCCATTCCGCTGACCTGGAATCCCAATGACCCACTGAGCTGGTGAAAAGCAGAGTGCACCGCGTGGCCAAGAGAGAGACCCCCAGCCACATGGCTGGTGACGTATTCAGAGAACTGCTTAACTCCGCCCTCTGGTCCTCGCAACTTCCCTTTGGGGATCATGGGATTTGTAGTTCCCAGTGTCTTGATGGAGTGGGGGGTGGCATCCACAAAGCCTGCATAGAGTTGGCTCAGGACATCCTTTCCCTCTAACAGAAGGAGCAAAATCAAAATCAAGATAAAAGCTGCCTTTGTTGACCCCCCCATAGATCTCTCACCCTTGTCTGTTTCAAGTGTTTACATGTCAACCAAGTCCCTGGTGCCAGTCCAAGGCCGAGAAGCAAGCACAGCTTCTTCACATGTCTCTCTACTCCTGTGCCTCCTCTAGGTCTCCTTCTTGCTCTCCATCCTTCCTTCCTTCTCCTTGCAGCGCTCCACCCTTCTTGGGGTGGGGCAAGGAACCAGGAATCTCCCTTTTCCCTGGGACCACCCTGTTACATACCTAGTTATTTTTTAGACCCTGCCATGCTTGGGGAGAGGCTGGTACCCCGTTCCTTTCTGACCACGTGAGGGTTGCCACTCATGCTTGTTTTCAGGTTGCCTGAGCTTACAGATTCAGAAATGGCTTGTGTCTGTGGAATTCTTTTCATGTTTGAACTCTGATGCAATCCACAAGTCCGGGAAATTTTGAATCTGTCTCTTAATTTTTTCCCCTGAATTAGATAAGAGTCTGCTTTTGTTCTGTTCAGATTTTGTCACGACTTATTTTAGAAGCAGGGCCTCTCCTGGTGAAGCACGCCATCCTCACATCTCCTTTCTCCTTTGGTGGTATTTTGATTCTGATTCAATGCAGTGACATAGCACACGCTTTAGACCAAGAAAAGAGAGACCCTCTTATTTGTTGCCCCAAAGACTAAATTTTTAAGAATCACATCAGAGTTTGTTGGGGGGTGGGGGTTTTATGGACGCATGGAATTCTGCTTTTTTTTTGCTTTTCCACTCCCTTCTTCACTTTTGTTTTGATTTCTGTTCAGTCTCAGGGGCTAAATTCCATGTTGGAGAGGCTTTACCTAACAGTTACAAAACCCCAGGGAAGGGATAGTACCCCTGGGTGCCTATCAAGAAATGGCAGCTGGAGGAAATGAAATGATATCTAAAATGAAACATGTATTCTGCCAGAGTATGGCTTTATCTTCTTGCATTTATCTTCAGCCTTGAGTGACAGAGTTTTATACTTTTGAAAGATTAGAGGGCTGTTTTGTTTTTTGCTGTTATTAGGCAGTCTACTGTATTCTTTTGTTTGCCTTAGTTCTGAGAATTTTTATTTTACTGGTTTTTAACTAGTTTGAATTACTTCAGCAATTATCCATTTCGTAAAGGTCACTCACTTGTCTTTTATATTCTGGGGCATGTAGAGTTTGGGGAATGATGGGTAGAATGAAAACAACAGAGAACTATTGAGACCAGGATTAGGGAGCTGGGCATGTATTTCTGTCTCTGTTACAAAGCGCAGTCAGTGCTTGACTCTAGCTGAGTTTTTCCATCTGTAAAATAGAGATAAGGTTTTCTACTACCTTCCAGATTCTCAGAGTGTGAAGAATCTTCAATTTAAAAAAACCCCAAATTAATTAAGCACTGCTAATAAAACCACATTCATTGACCCCTCCCAAGAAAAAAATCATCTACAGTTGATATGCCATTGAATTTTCTGCCCAAGGCTTACTCAGGAGACTGTCTAGAAAAGGCTTCCTGGAAAAGAAGCCTTTTCTTCATATGTCAATTGTCATTTGATCCATTTCCTTCTAACTCCTCGGCAGCTTTTAATGCCTTTCAGACGGTTAAACGATCCATAACATGAAGGTACTAATTTTCTCCACTTGACACTGAACTTGTGATCTCGTTCATCTGGTTTCTAGTCCTGAGATTCTCCCAAACACTCCGAGTCATCTTTCCCATAGTCTAAAAGGGGATCAATTTTAACAGAGGATTGAGTGTTATTTACAGCATGACCTTGCTGTTGCCAGTTCCAAGTTTAATCCCTGACTTCTCCCACCTCTCGTAGACCTTTGCACCTAGTGAAAGTCATTCACACACATACACCAAGTCTTACTGTTGCTGACTGGGTTGTCAGGGCTGTTGGGGAACTCAGGAGTTAGTAGGGCTAGAGCTGTAGAAGCACTTCTCCATCCCTCAAGGCAAGGGGAAGATGTGTTTTCAGTAAACTGAGGAAATTAGCCCTCTCTTTTCATCACTTCTTACTAGGTGCAGGATCACCAGGAAGATGCTCCAGTTTGGTGCCAGACTCGGCAGTAAAGCCTGTCACCTATTTGTGGTTTCCTGTTGCTTCTAGAAGTTCTTTAGACTATTGCAAGTCTGTTAAGTGCAATAACATTGTGTAAAAAAACTGTATACACATCTTAATTTAAAAAATACTTTTTGCTTAAAGATGCTAAACTAACCATTACCGGAGCCTTCAGTGAGTTGTAATCTTTTTGCTGGTGGAGGATCTTGTCTGTGTTGGTGACACTGACTGATCAGGGTGTTGGCTATGAAGGTTGGGGTGGTTGTTGCTAGTCCTCAAAATAGGACAACAGTGAAGTTTGCTGCGCTAGTTGAGCAGAAAGAATTCTCTGTAGTGTGTGCTGCTGTTCATAGCATTTTACTCACAATAGGACTTTTTTGAAGTCGGAATAAATCGGAGGCATACAGCAGGGCGGGGGGTTGGGGCGAAGGAGGGGGGTTAAAATGGGAGGGAAAAGCACAAGGGTCTATGGTGATGGATCATGGGTGCTACAAAACTATGGGGATTACACATGAGGGGAGAAATCAAATACTTACAAAAAGTAGCAACTATGTAAGAAAAATAAATAAATTTAGTTTTTAAAAATGATAATTTTAAGAAATGATAATTATCTAGTGGAATGGAGATGTTAGCTAATGTTATAGTAATCATTTTATGATATATAAATCTATCAAATCATGATATTGTGCACCTTAAATTGATATTGTATAATTTCTATGTCAATTGTGTCTTAATAAAACTGGAAAGAGAATAAAGGAAAAAGAAATGAAAAATAAAGCTGGTTATCAATCAAAAATGTAACATTTTATATAATATTCTAAATCTCTTACTGTCCTATCAGTAGTATTCACAGCAACTCACCAGGAATAGATTCCATCTGAGGAAGCCTCCTTTGCTCATCCAAAAGAAGTTACTCTTCATCCATTAACCCTTTGCACTCCGAACCATTCTGGACATTGGCTACCAATGTCCCCTGAGAGGGGACAGTGGAGTGCAAAGGGTTAAAGTTTTATCATGAGATTATAGTAATTCAGTCACATGTTCAGGCTCCACTTGTAATTCTCATTCTCTTGTATTGTTACTTCTAACATAATTATAATGGTAACGTGAAAAATCACTAATCACATATCCCATAACAGATATAATAATAATGAAAAAGTTAGAAATCTTGTGAGTTACCAAAATGTGACAGACATTAAGCACGTTTATGCTCTTGGGAAAATGGTACTTGCTCAACATCGGGTTGCCATAAATCTTCAATTTGTAAAAGACACAGTATCTGCAAGGTGCTAACCAAGGAGCAGGTGTATGCTTAGCACTTGGAAGGCTACAGAAAGCAAGGGAACATATATCCTATTCAAGGGATTCTGATTATAATGAATCAAAGGACCTCAGAGCATGAAGCCATAAATAGCTCTGGTGAAGGGCTGAACAGGAAAAGGGCCACAGAAAAGTACATTTTAAATTGCACGGGTTTAGTGAAGCAGCCATTGTTCAAATCGAGGGAATGGGGGAGGCTTTAGGGAAGAAGTTGAACAAGATGGGTGTGCAAGTCTGGGAAGCCTGGGGTTATGGCCCCGTATGGGCACAGGCTGGCATGCAGTATTTGTGGCAGATGGTAACGAAATTCTTCATTCTGACTGGATCAAAGGGTGGGTGAGGGGAAAAGAGGGAAAAGACATAGATTATATAATGTCAGATTGTTGGGGAGCATTGTCTGCCTTGATTTTTTTCTTTTCTTCCTCTTTAACTATTCATACTGCCGTATGGTGCTGATAAACTGGCTCTCGGGGAGGGGGAAAAAGCCCTAATTTGTAGCATCTGCCAGTATCTGTAGTGTAAACACTCCCACTGTGGCCATTGTCAAACTACCAGTGGGTCAACAAATATTCACAACATTCCTGAAAATGTAACAGTTGACTGTAGCGTGGCATAGTCTCTACACTGGTCCGGGCACAGCATCTGGGAGACCTCAGGAAGGCTGAGGTAGCCATGCTTTGCTGCATACTCAATTCCTGTGGCCATGGCTGACTGGTGAGTGGTGAGCATGCCACCCAGGGGAGGCCAGTCATCTCTGGGCCGAGGACAAATGGTGTGGCACAAAGGAAGTTGAGTCAATGAGAGCCCCTCTCTTGGGAGTTTATTTTTTTATAATTTTTTTTTTTCTTGGTAGCTTGAGCAAAGGAATTCCAAGATCTGATTTGCCAGCAAGGCAAAAACTGAACGAAAGTCATTTGAGAGAGTTGTATCCACAGCAAAGTGAAGCACATGGTGTCCAAAGATTTGAATGTAAAAAACCATGTGGAGACTAAGGAAACTGATTGTTGGAGAAAAAGGAGCAGGACCTCCCTGTTGACACAAGGGGTTAAGACGCAGTCTATGAAGCAATCCGCAGCCACTGCAGCACAAGTTCGATCCCCAGCCAGGGAGTTACCGACATGGCACAGCAGATGTTTCCTGCCTTGCCCGTTGCTCCCCTCAGCAGTGTATTTCAGTCAATCTGCGTGTTCTGTTCCCCACTCTGTCTCTGATGAATCTTCACACCCCCCACATCTCTGGCCTGTACTTCAGTTCTTGTGTGCATAAATAAATAAACCTTAAAAAAAAAAAAAAGGTGCAGATGTGGAAAGAGACCCAATAACTTAGGGGAGGAGACCTCCTAGGCCTTAGAACTGTCCTTGTTCTCAGCAGCTTTCTGATTCTGGGTCCCAAACACCCCTTGTCTCTAGGAAACCTGAGTGGGTCTCTGTTGTAGTAAGTTAACTAAAAAAATTGCTATGACCCCCTCAGAGAGTCCCCAGAACTTTCTGTGAATGTTATTTCTCAAGAGGAGAGGCTAGCTGATGTGCTTCTGACTGAGGCTCAAATGTGCCTCTGTCCTTTTGTTTCTTTACACACCCTCCCTCCTGCACCCGCTCCCAAAATCCTTGTTCATTATATTTTTTCATTCTTTTTTATTCCAGTAGGACTGGTTTGGAGTTCACAAAGTTGAAAAAATAACCAGTAGGGCATGTGGTGGTGATATTTCGTTGGCACTTACCATTATAGAAAATCATGAGAAAACTGGAGCCTGTAGCAGCTGAAGGAAAAGGACTTCTTTATTTGCTGAGGGCATCTGGTGAGTTAGAGTATCTGAAGATGCCCTGTACTGCACTAGTTTGAAATGCCATTTGAAAGAGGCTTAGGGCAAATTTGAGCCATACCCCTCTCTCTGTTCTCACTACACGCAAATTTGTGAATAATTAAATTGTTAGGAAAGGAAAGGAATGGTTAGCTGTTTTTGCCTCAGGCTTAGTCATACCCGTAATGAAGTGGCTACTCCAAAGTCCAGTGGTCCACATGGCAATCAGGCATTGTGAGGATGGATCCTCCCTCTCTAAAGGATACGGGGGAGAGGCACTGCTTGGGAACCAACAAATAGATCTTGCTTTACAGCTTTGTCCACTAATGGTTTGACTTTATGGAAGTTGCTTCTTTGAGGGCCTCAGTTTCTTCATCCATAATGAAGAAATTTGCTGAGAGAACTTTTTTTTTGTTTGAGAAATGAAGCTCCTTTGAGATTAATAAGAACTATAAATCCTTTCCACTGAAAATTGTGCATGTATCTGTAGACAAATTTAACATAATTTTAGGGAGTTTATAGATCTTCAGGGATTTGTGAACTGCAGATTAAAAGAAACCTGTTATTAGATGATGTCTGAGCTTTATTCTCTCTGTAAGATTGCATTTTTCTAAGATTTTTAGATCCTGGAAGGAACCTGAAAGTCAGTAACGACCTTTTTCTGTCACAATGAGAGGGAAGACTCTTTGAAGCACTTCGAGAAGAAGGCTTAAAGAGCAGGGCTGGCTTGTCTATTTTCCTCAGAATTCATAACCTTTAGACATGTGTTTTATAACCAGGAAGGAACACAGTAAATTAATAGCATAGGTAGTATAATGTGAGTTAATGATAAGGGTTATGAGCTATTGATAAAGGCTCTTAATATTACAGAGAGGGATGGGGAGACAGCTATATTTCAGTCATGGTCAGAGGTCATTTCTCTGAGTTGGTGACATTTGGAAAGAGTTCTGAATCAAAGAGAATGAGCATGCAGACTTGGGGTAAGAACCTTCCAGGGAGAGTGTGTGGCACAGCTGAGGAACAAGTAAGAAGGGCTTGTGTGACTGGGACTGAATTAGGGAAAGGAGCAGGAAGTGATTGGTAGGAGGGATGGGCAGACTTTGGGTGGGGGCAGTTCTATGTCCACTTGACAAACAATTGCATATACCTGAATGACATCTAATAGTTCATGCTTATTCCCTTAGTCATCCATTCCTTTGATATATTTTGTTCGTTGTCTTGTTGATACAGGCCATGAACTAGTTGAACAAGACAGGGTCCTCAAACTTTGTGTGTCAAAAAGTACCCAGACAGTTTTTGAAAAGCAGCTTCCAGAGCTCTAGTTGTGACCAGAATCTCCGTGGTGTGGAGCCAGGCATCTGCTGTGTTTTGTTTCAGAAACTTCCCGATGATTCTGAGATGCAGGTCTGGACCTGCTTTGAGGGTACGTTGGAATAAGAGACCCCCATCTTCAGGGAGATGCAGTGGGCAGAGGGGCAGAATGATGCCTCAGATGCTGCGTGTATATGGGAGAATGCGCCGTGTTTAATGAGTGAGCAGAAAACGTGCTAAAGAGGGTTTCAGACGAGGAAGTGAATATTTTATTTTTAAAAAAGATTTATTTATTTATGCATACAAGAACTGGGGTACAGGCCAGAGGTGCGAGTGGTGAGAGGATTCACCAAAGACAGCGGGGAACAGAACAGGCAGATTGACTGAAATACACTGCTGAGGGGAGCAGTGGGCGAGGCAGAAGAGGTCTGCTGTGCCATGTGGGTTACTCCCTGGCTGGCTGGGGATCTAACTTGTGCTGCAAAAGCTGCGGATAGCTTCACAGTGCTGTGTCAACCCCTTGCGCCACCAGGGATGCCCCACAAGTGAATACTTCTTCTGGAGAGGTCAGGGAGGGCTGAGAAACAACTAAGCCAGATAGCTCATCCTTGCAATGGGGATATCAGAAACTACCAGCGAGGGCTATAAGGACAACGTGAGTAAGTGCCCGAGCACTTTCCGGACAGGGTCTGGCACACAGTAAATGCTCGGTAAGTGTGACCAATTGCTTGAGTGGTGTCTTAAAGAATGAATAGACTTTCTGAACTATAAAATACTGTCTAGTTTATCATCTAAGAAACTTTTTGAAAAATAAGTCTTCCATGTAAAGAACCATTCAAATAGAAACAACCATTTATTAACAAATAAAAATACTGGCTGTTCATGTGACAAATGGTCCTGGTTAGCAAGGGGATCAAATTTTTCCAAACCTAAATCCATCTGTATAACCTTGTGCAGGAAACATTTTGTTCCTGACACTGATTGGTGTTTAATCCAATCCATCTGAACCTTAGTTCTTTATTGTTTCACTTACTTTGAAGACCAGCTGTGGGCCAAGCATTGTGCTCAGGGCAGTGGACAGATACTTTGTGCCCAAGATTTGGAGCAACTTATTACATTCTCCCAGGGAAGCAAGAAGTACTCACAAAAGTGAAATTAAGTGGGGTCATCTTCATTGCCTAGGTATTGTCTAGAAAGGGGGCTAGATATACATCTGTCTACAACATCTGGATCCCATTTCAGTTGGAAGGTCTGTTTTGTAAGGAAATATCCAGATGTGTCATGTGACCGTGACCAATTCCTCAAAGTAGTTAGAGTGTCTGAATCATTTTGCTTATGTGGATGTTAGCAAGTGAGAGAGTTGAAACCCCCCTTGTGCTGGACTGAGGGAAACCCCAGAAGGAAGGCTCTGAAAGGCCAGTATGGACTTCAGCACTATCCTCTGGCCAGGCTGACAGAAGCCAATGCCCTCTTCCGCTTTGCATGTAAATGCTTAGCTGAAGATGTTAGGATTTAGCTTTGTTTAATTCACCCCTGAATTCTAACTGCCAGGACTCTGAATATGGTTCATCTGCTGTTTAGAGAATATTCCCGGCGGTTCAAAGGATAACTTCTTGATTCCAAGAAAAAGGCATGGTTGATTCTTAGCATGAGCTTAGCATGAGCATTGCAGGTTGCCCACAGTGCTGTGGGTGGGCGAGTTTGTTTGAAAAGGCCCCAGACTCGGCTCTTGGTGGAGTGTGGGGTGTGTGGGTTGGAATGCAAGATGGAAAGTTAAACCCTGGGCTCAGTGGGAGTCTAATCAAGAGAGAAGTTTCCTGTGGATAGGGCCAGGCCCACAAGGCGGGGGAGGTCTCTCTATTTCTGGCCTGAAATGAAATGGCAATATAGAAGCCTGGGTTGTTACAGCAACTTCCTCCGGGTAGCCATCCTGTTCAAGGCTCCTCACCTAGACACAGCTGTTTGCTTCACCCAAATATCAGGAGCCTGAAAAAGGCATGAATGTAGCAAAACCAAGCATAATCCCTAGGTCTCTCGCCCTTCTGGCTGGGAAGACCGTAGCTTTTCCTTTGTATTGTGCTTAAGTTGAGCCTCTTTTCTGAACCCTTTCGAGACAGGAGAAACTGGAGACCTGGGAGGCAGAGCTCATTTTTATACTCTAGTTTGGGTTTTCCTCTTGCTACATCAGGGCTTAATTAGAGCTGTCTTTCAAGTATCCTTCTGGGAGGAATAAACTTTCTTCCTGAATACCTCCCAGCACCCCAAGGAGAGGTAATAATGCAAATGAAATGCATATCCAGAATTGCAGTCATTCTAATCCTGACATCATAAACACATTGATTCTTGAAAGTCACTGCAGTGGACCTGGCAAATGTCATGCTTCTTACAGTGCCCGTGCAAAGCCACCTCTTTAGGGCTTTAGAAGGGGGTAAGGGGTTGTGTTTGAGGAACAAACCTGTTCACCAGGTGATTTGCTCCCCCACCTACTCCTGTGCTTATAGACAACAAATTCTTCACTTCATCTTGCTAGTTCCCCTTTTGATTTTAACCTGGGTACCCTGTTTGTGCTCCCAGTGAGCTTGGCGAGCAGGAGGATGTAGAAGAATGATACAGGACACCACGTTGGTCCTGCAAGTGGGAAGTGGTTTGGGGATAAGCACTCTGGGGGTGTGAGCAGGGCAGATGGTTTCTGAATACCTCTGTAAAGGAGAAGTGGCATTTTCACACCTGAAGGTAGGTTCTGTTTGATCTAGTAGTTCCTGATTTCAGTCTCATGTTGATCTCTTCAACCTCTGCTGTATGGTGTTCAGCCTTGGCATCTTGACTTTCGCACAGTGATTCTCATTTAGGAGTGTCCAAAGCAAGCCCTCGCTGGGGTCCTGTCGCTTGCCAACCCCCTCCAGCTGACTCACAGATAAGGTTTCTGATCTTGAGGCCCCTTCGCTAATGGACATTGGGTTGAGACATGGGAGAGGCCCCTCCATTACAGCTGCTCTCCGAGGTGATGCCACCGGGCAGAGGACCAGAATAAAATGCCTTGTCAGTGTCTGAGCCCCTTGTCACTGTCTCCCTGTGGCCAGCTCCTGATGCCTTTTTACCAACAGCAAGCTAGTGATGGGAATGAAGGATGCCCTCTGATTCTGGCTGGCTGTCTCTCCCGCACCACCAGACAGAGCTTTGGGAGGAAGTAGCGTGATCTATGCCCGGGGCTATGGGGAAATGTGCAGGTCCTTGAGCTGGGGAATTCCTGGACACTGTTCTGAGAGGGAGTCGTCCTCTGCGAAGACTACGGGTATGGTTGACCAGACCAGGGAATGTCCTAACAATGGTTCAGCTGGACTCTTTGTGTCGGTTTGAAAAGCCTGGGGGAACTGGGTGGCCAGTTTGATTTCAGCTTTAAAACCTGGATAAGCTAGAGTGACACGGGGATCAGTATACTCTGTGGGAACAGAGCTCCTTTCAAGAAGACAGTTACTGTGGCGGAGTGCAGGGGTGGGCATGGGGAGGTGCCTTTTCTCCCGTCCTGGATCCATAGAAATTGAGGAGATCGTGGTTTTGAACTCTCAGTTTTCTGAGTGGAGGCGTTGCTGTGCCTGTCTATCCAGCGCCCAGCCCATCCTTAGGCACAGAATAAGGCCTTCATGGTGACTTACACATTGTGTTATGGTGGAAATTCATGGAAATTGATGGAGGGAGCACCTCTTCAGAAGGCCAAAGATAGGAAAGAGAGGAATTATCCTTCCCAAGCAGCTCAGGAGAGCAATTTCAACCTATTGAATTTCTTAGACTTCATGTTTCTGTCTCCAGCATTCCTGACTGCTGTGTATATCACCAGGACACAGCCTTTTTTTTTTTAATTTTTAAAAAAGACCACTGACTAAGGTAATCTTGTCGTATTGTTAAAGAACTTAAACAATAATTGAAATTGACAATTACTAACTTCTCCCCCCATTTGGGTAAAGTCAATATTTATTGTAATTTATATATTAAGTAATTAAAAATAATAAATCTCAAATTTTTTTCTTAATCTTTTGGACCCTGGGGACATTTCATATATACATATATGAAAACATTTCTCATATATTATTGAAAGCATTTGATACACATACACATAATTTCATTAAATAATTGGAAGGAAATTTTTTTAAACCTTTTGTGTATAAATAAGTAATTACATTGATGCTCTCCATACTCCTTAATCATCAGCATGTTAGAAAGGAGCAATTGAGGTTATTGAGTTTACTGAGGTTACTACCAGTTTACTGAACTTGGTAACTCATAGGACTAGTCCTGATGAGTGGGATTATCTTGTGTGAAAGTTTTGGGCTCTTCATGTGCTTTGGATAGTGACCTCCAATGTGCTAGATTGCAGTATATAGTGCAGTTCTATTGCCTTCAGTAACCCAGAACACAGAAGTCAAGTGTGGGTGCTGGGGGAGGATGTGTTGGTGGAGGATAATGACTCAGGTTGGCTGGAGAGAATACTGCTGTCCAGGCCAGCACTTGCAAGGAGGGGCCATGTCTTGCTCCCAAAGCGCCAGGAGATAATTTTAGACGGTGCAGTACACAGTGTTCATTCAACATTGAATCATATAGCGAGACAGCATGCGGCTTAAATTATCTTCCAGTACTTCCAGTTTCACCAAACAGAAAGTCTGGGTGTTATGTGTAAGTGATACATCTTAAAATTCACAGTCTCTGTCTTGCAGGCCTGTAGCTACTGAGACTGCAGGTGTGATACTAACGCTTTTCTCCTCTTTCCAGCCTTTTTGTCTTTCTTTTTTCTGTGCTGTCATTTTCATGTTGGGAATTTCCCTGCAAATGGCAGCTAATCCTTGATTGTTTGATCATATGGAAGGATGAGAAATTCAGAACTGGCCATTTTTGTGAAGAGCTTCAAATGCCTTTATCTATAGAATTGTCTCTGAGCAATTCAGAGTCCCCCAGAAAAGAAAATCTCATATTTGTGCAGAATAAGCCTGGCTTCTAGGGCTCTTGGACATCAGTGGGAGTAGAGGGCTGGGAGTGGGACTTGGGAAGGTGGGGCGCTCATCATGAGCACAACTTAGTATGGAAATTTCTTTGCCCTGTTTCACTCCAGCACCTTTCTTGCCTGGTGTCCCTGAGTTTGGGAACATTTCTCATTCGGTTTTAAAGAGCATAAGCTTCTGTCTCCTGTGGGGGTGGAGAAGGGATTGCCATCTGGAAGTGTGGAGGGGTAGGGATGTCACTCATTTATCCAGCCTCTCAAATTTCCCCCTTTTGACAGCCTGCTTCGCTAGTCCCTCCACAATCAGGGTCAGTCAACCCGTAGAGCTTTATGGATTTGTAGGTTATTTTTCAAGGCCTCTACTATTGTTAGGTTTCTATTTTCAAAGGAAAATATCCAATAAGTGGAATTACTAAATCAAAGAGTAAGAATATTTAAAATGCTTGAACCTTTTCAATAGCTTTTAGCTAGATTTTGCCACTTCGATTCCTTTTTTTTATTTTATTATAATTTTTTTTTTTTAGAGGCATGTTTTCTTTGTTTGTTTGTTTGTTTGTTTTGTTTATACATGCACTGGGTACAGTCAGAAGCGCGGGAGGGTGAGAGAATTCACCAGAGCCAGAGCAGGGAGCAGAGCAGGCAGAAGGACCGAAGTACACTGCTGAGGGGAGCAGCGGGCGGCAGGAGAGGTCTGTGCGCCATGCGGGACCCTCCTCCGGTGGCTGGGAAGCAGCCGGGGATTGAACTGGCGCCGCAGAGGCCGCGGGCAGCTTCGCAACCCAGCGCTCTACCGCTGCGCCACCGGGGAGGCCCTATTTTATTATAAATTTTATTTTTATATTCCCCATACAATTGTGACCCCCTTATTTTGACCCCAATCCCTCCCCTCCCCGCCCCTCACCCTCCATAGAGTGTCTCTGGTTCATAGTTGTTTGTTGATTTTGGTTTTTACTTTCTTATAGTTATTCTTTTTCCTGGTCCCTTACTTAAGTTTTCTAGATTCCTGCTATGAGTGAGACCATCCGGTATTTTTCTTTGCCACTTAGATTCTAATGCCACTGCTAATCATCATTATAGCCATCACTGCCATCACCACCATCACTACTATCACCACCATGTCCATCACCATTATCATATCTGTCACCATCATCACCACCATCCCCACATATCCGTCACCATCATCATCATAGATGATGGAAGAACTCATTTCACTCTACATTCTCATCTCATCTAATGCTCATAACAATCGTGTGCAAAAGTCATAGCTGTTGGTCAGTTTGGCAGAGGAGAAAATGAAGGTTTCAGAGCTGAGGTTTGTATCTGGAGCCACCTGACTGCAATTATGCTGAGCCTATCAGATCACCATCCTCGGGGCTGGCCTGTGCCCCTTTTTTGCCAGGCCTTATCTTCAGTGAGTGATTCATTTTGGGAGTGAAGAAATATGCACCAGGTCTTATTCTTCCTTCCCTTCTCCCTCTAAGTCAGCAGGAAGTGTTGACTTAGTCTGGGGGCTCCTTGCCATTCCCTGTTTTCCTACATATAAAAATGATGTGTTTGTGTCCTCGCTTTCCTCATGCTGGTCTGGTCTGCACTGCACTATCGGAAGAATTCCTCAAGGGCCTGGCATGTGGATAGGACTTTGGTTTGTAGCGTGGATGCAGACTTTGCTTTTTCCAATACTATTATTATATAAGAGGGGTCTGAAAGGCAGATTATACCCTTGAGGGGCCCCCCACTCTACCCCTTGCAAATAGTTCCCAGACCTCATCTTTAAAATAAATGGGAATATAACACATTTGGTCCTATCATGTTCACTTCTGGATGGGTAGGTTTAATGCTGCTAGGACACAGGTGGGCTGTGTCTCCTCTGGCCTCGGCCCTTCGTTTTCTCCAATATAAATAAAAGAATTATATGTCCTGTGTCTAGCAGTTTCACAACAGCTCCGTGAGAATAAGTAAGAGGATCTCTGTAAATTTCTCCTTTCCCCTCTAATCAGATAGGATGAAGACCAGGAATCATAATTATTGCCACATTAGCACACCAAGGTAGAATGCATTAGAAGCCATTCCTTTTAATCTAATCTCTCTTTGTTCCACCTGTTCCTACTTTCTCCAGAGCTCCTACTCCACCCTGGGGTGCTATTATGTATTTTTAGCTGTGTCAGCTGAAGGCTTTCTTGAAGGCCTTGGGGCACAGTGTGTCCTTTCCTGGAGCCCACTTCCCATCTACAGGAGGGATGACATGTTAGAGGATATTTGCCAAGAGGTGTCTTCCTACCTGGTCCGCTGACAGCCGCCTGCTCAGCCGACCACACACTGTGCAGTCCTTGGCCGATTCCCTGTCACCCACCCCAGGAGTTCTGCTGTGGGGCCTTTGCTCTGCTCAACCGAGTGTTGCCCTAGAAGGCCCTGACCTAGGGGGGCTAATGGATCCATTATTGTTAGGGCTTAGTTGTTTGGAATATGCTTTCTAAACTAAGTATGTGTGCCACAGTGTTTTAGACTGAAAAAGGGACTTTTTAATATTTTTAACAATAAAGCAAAACGGATGGAGTAAGATGAGTGATCAGAATGACTCGCTCTTACCATCGAGAGGAGCCATGTTTTAGTCTGCTCAGGCTGTTAGAACAAGCCCTGTAGACTGGAGGCTTCAACAATGGACTGTCATCTCTCACAGTTCTGGAAAGTTGGGGAGTCTGAGGTCAGGGTGCCAGCTTGTCGGGTTCTGGGCAGGGCCCTCTTCCTGGCATGCAGATGGGCTCATCTCTCTGTGTCCTCAGTTGGCAGGAGGGTGAGGGTGGGGAGAGAGCTGGAGAGTACCTCATGATTTCATCTAGGCCCAGTTATCTCCCCAAACCCCATTTCTAGATACTATCATGTGAGAATGAGGCCTTCAAAGAGCATGTCTTTTGGAAGAGACACAAACACTCATTCCACGGCAGATAACTTCTTTTGAAAAAAAGGTCTTTGAATCTGTCAGAGGGCAGCTGGAGAGCAAGATGGGAGGGCTCAGTAGACTGGTGGAGAACTGTGGGTGTCCTGACGACGGGTGTGGTGCATCTGAAGAGGTGTGAACCTGTACCTCCGAATCATATAGTGTTGTAAACCAACATTACTACAACCAAAAAATGCTAATAAAAATATTTTAAGTGTATCTTTATGTTTTAAGATGGACTTAGGTCCTTTTTGGTAAATGGTTTTTAGATGCATCAAAACCTCCTGAAAATTAAATTTCTCTCTAAGTGGAGAGATTGTGTGTCACATGTATGAAGAACTCGGACCTACGCAGCCTGTCACGGTTGAGACTGGTCATATGTGTTTCCCTGACCATCTGCACACACATTTTCCCCTCCTCTTGCTCAGCCTTGCTCTCTGCAGCATCACCTTCTCATTCTGTTTTGGTTGCTGCTGTATCTCCAGCAACTAGAACAAGGTGAGGTTGCACTCAGTTATTATTTGTTGAATGACGCAATTTTATCTTTAGTGGTTTTCACCTGTCCTACATTGTATAATATCCTTGAGTTCTAATATCCTTAGTAGTATCTATGTATTTACCAATGCTCCTTTCTAACCCTACGACAAATATGAATGTTAATTTACCCATAAGAAAAAGAGCAAAGAAGTGTGGCCACTCAGAATCTTACTCCCTTGTGATTGTAAAAAACACAAATGGAGTAAGAACGAATCTGTTTTTGACTACGAGAGAAACTTTAAGATGGGAAGGATCTTGCAGGGATCAGCTTAAGGCTCTTCTGTATTGAGAGATACAACTTCATCTTTTCCTCTGTAATTAATTAGATATAAAAAGTTAGAGCAACAACCTGTGTTATGTAGCAAATCAGACAATATAGAGATGTATAGAAAAAGTGGCTTTAGCACCCTGTCCCCTCCCTGGGCCACACCCGCACACCCCTCCTCCATTGACTGATGTGAGGAGGGTAGTCTCTCTGACAATTTAACAACAAAAAGCCTCAAGTCACCAAGTTCAGCAATAGACAAAGGACTTGAGTACAAAGAGGACATACACTTGGCTCTCAAGCATATGAAAAGGTACTCAACATCACTAACCCTTACAAAAAATGTAAATCCAAACCCAGTGATATATTACCTCATACCCACCGGGAGGGCTACCATCAAAAAATAAAAATAAATAGAAAAAAATAACAAGACTGGTGCAGATGTGGAGAAATTGGAATGTAATATGGTGCATCCACTTTAAATAAGTTCCTCAAAAATGAAAAAGACAGTTATTGTCTTAGCCAGCAATTCCACACATGGGTATATGCCCAGAAGAATGGAAAGCAGGGTCTCAAGATGTCCGCACACCCGTGTTCATAGCAGCATTGTTCACAGCAGCTAGAGGATGAAGCAACCCAGTGTCCATCCACCATGAAATGGATAAACAAAATGTGTCTACCTACAGTGAATCACTAATCAGCCTTAAAAAGACGGAAATTCCCCCTGGTGGCACAAGGGTTATTAAGACACAACTTATGAAGCTGTCCGCAGCCACTGCAGCACGAGTTCAGTTCCCGGCCAGGGAGCTACCCACATGGCACATCAGACCTCTCCTGTCTCGCCTGCTGCTCCCCTCAGCAGTGTACTTCGGTCAGTCTGCCTGTTCTGTTCCCCACTCTGTCTCTGGTGAATCCTCTCACCACCCCCTGCCTCTCTGGCCTGTACCCCAGCTCTTGTATGCATAAATAAATAAATCTTAAAAAAAAAAGACGGAAATTCTGACACATCTACATGAATGACTCTATGGACTATGCTGAGTGAACTAGGCCAGCCACAAAAAGCAGATTCCTTTACATGGGTTATCTGGACTCAAATTCGTATAGAAAGGAGATGCTGGTTATCAAAAGTTGAGTGGGGAGATGAAAGGGGGAATTAGTTAATAGGTACAGAGTTTCAGTTTTGCAAGATGAAAGAATTCTGGAGACTGGTTGCACAACAGTGTGAAAATGCTTATTAACACCAATGAACTGTACACCTAAAAATGATTAAAATGGCAAATTTTATGTTATATGTATTTTACCACAATTCAAAACTTTTTTATAAATTAAAAAGAAAGGTAGTCTGTACCATCCATACTGTCTCAGTGCTCACGTGAGCCAAATGTGGTATATAGGCTGCTTTTTGCTTCCTGCTTACTTGGAAAAAAAAATGGGGTGATCATATTACGTATATTACTCAGCAACTTGCTTTGCATTTTGTCTTTCTTTTTAATCCATTTAACGACATATTACATATGTCTTTCCAGGTCAGTGAATATATACATCTGACTCATATGTTTTTCAAAAATGACTCATTCTCCATAGGATATGTGTACTGTGATTTATTTAACATTTCCTTTCTTCAGACCTTCAGTTTATTTCCAGCTCGGCTGCCACTGCAAACAATGCTTCATTCAGTCAGCAACTTTATTTGTATTTCCTTACATATCATTGCTATACTTCTGCTGAATCCAAGAGTAATTGCTAAGAGTATTACCAGGTTATTTTCTAAAATGTTTATAAAGTTCACATTCACACCAGGATTGTGTGACTCGTTAGCTTTTTACTGTAGTACAGGCAGCCCCTGCTTTTCCAAAGTTCAGATTTCACCACTTTGATTTTAGTAAAGACCTAGATTAGTACCTGTTTTCTCTAACAGAAAGAAATCCAAGAAGGATTTTCGCTTTTACGAAGAAGGGTAAAAAGCAAAAATGAGAGTTCAATGTCTGCTTTGCAGCTGAACACACACCCCGCAAGGCAGGGGGGCCGTCAAATAGACCCTAAGACACCTTCTGTAGGTTGTGCATTTACCATATTCATTCTTGCTCTTACATTTGGTGTTAGGATTATGCAGAATAGTGTTTTAATGCTGATAATAGCTGGTTCACCTCATGGTAAGTGTTTTAGGAATATTATTCAGTCTCCACAGCACCCCTGTGATATAGTTATTACTCGTCCCTTTGACATGCGGAGACACTCCAGGCAGGTGAGCAGCTAAGAGCCCAGTGTAACTACCCGAATTCCAGATGGTGAAGGAAAGACTAATGGTAGTAGCAGCAGAAACAGAGCAAGTAAGAGGATTCCATAGATGTCAAGTCTGAATGACTAAGGAATCAAGTTCCCCATCATCTAACTAAAATAGACTCATTGAGTTTTTCCTTACAACACCATGCTCTGACATTGTAAAAGTTGTCCTCTGGGCATAAAAACATTAATTTGAAAGGAAACCTGCACCCCTATATTTATAGCAGCATGATTTACAATAGTTAAGATATGGAAGCAACCTAAATGCCCCCAAACAGATGACTGGATCAAGAAGAGGTGGTATATGTGCACATGGAATATAAACTCATGCCATTTGCAGAAACATGGGAGGAAGAAGTATCAAAATGGGAGGGGAGAGCACAAGGGATCATGGTGAAGGTTCATGGGTGATGTGGCGATGAGAGATTTCTGGGACTACACTTGAGGAGAGAAATCAGATACCATTAAAAATGAACAATGATGTAAGAAAATTAACATGTTTAATAAAAAAAATGTCCTGTGGGGAAAGAGACTAGTTTGGGAATGTGAGTAGGGAGTGGGGATATGATATAATAAGCATGTGATATGTGGATCATAAAATGTGTTACCTCTTGGAGGTATGTGATTTCACCCTTCTCTATTTGTGCTTCACAGAGTAAGAGTAGAAGTTAGAACTGAAACACTTTCCATTGGGAACAAATATAGTGACTGAAGGTCACTGTTTAATGACTCATTGTATTGAAATAAAATATACCACACTAATGCCAAAGACTAGGAAATATATTTTCCACTAGCTTTCTAATTTTAAATGCCATAAAAAGAGCAAGCCTAGATTTCTGGCTGGAAAATGTTATTTTGCTATTAACATTTAGATTGGGCTGTAAGTTAGGTTGTTAAATTTTATGGACCATATTTTCTTTTTATGAACACTCATGCCTAAAATATTTTGATGCTTTGAGGATAACTTGAGAGGCATGCTGAATTGGCAAAACTTTTCCATTCTACTTTTAATTATTTGGAAATGTATGTGAAAAGAAAGTTGTATTCACATGCATTTTTTAAAAAAATAAAATGATTGAGTTAAATACAATCTGAAATTAAGAGTTTTCATGTCCTCTAAAATTACATCTTTTATTTTAAAAAAGATTTATTTATTTATGCATACAAGAACTGGGGTACAGGCCAGAGGTGGGGGGTGAGAGGATTCACCAGAGACAGAGTGGGAAGCAGAACAGGCAGACTGACTGAAATACACTGCTGAGCGGAGCAGCAGGTGAGGCAGGAGAGGTCTGCTGTGCCATGTGGGTAGCTCCCTGGCTGGGGATTGAACTCGTGCTGCAGAGGCTGTGGATAGCTTCATAGGTTGCGTCTCAACCCCTTGTGCCACCAGGAAGGCCCTAAAATTAACTCTTAAAAATGATGTGTTCACCTTTCTTCAGGCTAGAGGAAGAAGTGAGACTTAAAGAAATTTTTCTGTCTTTGCATTAGATTGATGTCGTCTATTTGTAGCATGAAAGAAAATTTTGATTGCATATATATACCTATGAAGATAAGTAAATCATAAAGTTCACTCCTCATGAGCATAGACCTGATGCTGGCTTGCTTGTCTAGTTAATTAATTGAATAAGTGATAATCAATCTTTAACTCTACTGTTTTAATTTGAAGTACAGTTCAAGTACCATTGCCAACACTGAGTAGTGTTGTTTTAAATCTTGCTGATTTTATTTCCTAAATAATTTTATTTTAAAAAGTACAGTAGTTTATTATAGAAATCACTAATTTGTGTCTTGACAAAAATTATTCCAGCTTACTCATTTCTGTTTGCCTTTAACATGATCGTAGCAAGATGCTTCTTTTTGATTCTTAGTTTTCTTGTAAGTGAAAAGAGCAATTGGATCTAGAGTTTCCATTAAAGTCTTCTGGTTTTAAAAGTTTCTAAAGTTTGTTTTTTAAAAAGAAAGATTTTGTGAGGCTCCTCAGGTTGTTTTGTGGTATCAGAAGGCATTTTTATTGAGAATGACTGAAAATGAATATGATTTCAGTTTCAGTTCTGCCGTGTACTCATGTAATGATTGTAGAGTTAGTTAACATTTACCCAAGGGTTACTATGTGGAAGGCATAATTTAAGTGCTTTATATTCATTATCCCTTAATCTTCACAAGAACCCTGTATATGAGATGCTGTCATTATGTCCACTTAGGGATGAGGACAATGAAGCGCCAAGTTAAATGCTCTCCAGTGAGAATCAGTGCACGCCAAAGGGTTTCTCAGATCACCTCAGTTTCTAGCTTTCTCCTCAGTTGTTGGCTCTTCTCATGCCCCCTTCCCTCCTGCCGGATGTACATGCATTCTCACTGTGCTTTCAGTAGGATGAGCCTCTGGTGTAATAACACTGAAGGAACTTGGACTCAGGTCTGAGCCCTCCTGAGTGTGACTCATGGGGTCCAGGGGGCCTCACTGAGCTTGTTCAAGGGCAAGCCCTGTTGGGAAGTAACTGCTGTTGCATTAGCATTTTCAGGTGGATGGTTTTTAATTTTTTTTTAGATTTATTTATTTATGCATACAAGAACTGGGGTACAGGCCAGAGGGGCAGGGGGTGAGAGGATTCAAGGGAGACAGAGTGGGGAACAGAACAGGCAGATTGACTTAAATACACTGCTGAGGGGAGCAGCAGGCGAGTCAGGAGAGGTCTGCTGCACCATGTGGGTAGCTTCCTGGCCGGGGATCGAACCTGGGCTGCAGTGGCTGCAGACAGCTTCATAGGGTGTCTTGCGCCACCAGGGAGGCCCCTGGTTTTTAATTTTTAATTGATAATTTATTGATGGGTCCTTGACATACAACATTGTGAGTTTCAGGTGTGCAACGTAATGATTGACATTGCGTGTGCCACTGGAGTGATGTCCCCTCAAGGCTGCTGTCTATTCTTAGTCTGCTCATGCTTGCAAGACTACACCATTGCCTGCATCCAGGGACTTACTGATTTTCTTTTTTTTAATTAATTTATTTTTTAATATCCTTTTACTTTATCACAAAGTACACACAACAGTACTCTTAGAAAAACATGACTAGTACTTCCACCACTAATGTAATTACTGAGAATAGTTTTATTTCATATTTTCCATATTCAACTAATCTATTTTTATGGTAATATTATGAACAATCTGACATAAGTCATATACTATATTCATAGCTTTTTAAAAAATTTTATATTTTTACATCATTGTTCATTTATTTTTAAGATTTATTTAAACAAGAACTGGGATACAGGCCAGATGTGTGGGAGGGTGAGAGGCTTTACCAGAGACAGAACGGGGAACAGAACAGGCAGACTGACTGAAATATACTGCTGAGGGGAGCAGCAGGCGAGATAAGAGAGGTCTGCTGCGCCATGTGGGTATCTCCCCGCTGGGCAGGGTCAAACCCACACTGCAGAGGCTGCAGACAGCTTCACAGCCCTGTGCTCAACCACCTGCTCCACCAGGGTGGCCCGCATTGTTCATTTTTAAGCAATGTTTGCTTCCCCCTTCTCCCTCCCCATCAGGTGGACTTCCTGATTTTCTAACTGGATTTTTGTGCATCTTGATCACCTCACCCATTTCACTCCCTTGAGGTTGATATTTTTTAAATAATGGGTTTTCCAGTTTGACTGTGACTCATTCCTTTTCTCAATGGTCTGTGTTTTGTCTTCAATCATGAATGTGTGGAGAAAGCAGTCACTGGCCATGCTGGCTGTCATTGTTCTAGATTCCACAGTGATCTCTGACATTATCTTCATATTTTCTATTCCTCAATTAAGATTTTTGCCCATAACCTAGATGCAGGAAATGTATTACAATGTGAGATCTGACCATTTTTATCTTAGATCTGCTCAGTTTTTATTGAATCAGAACATATGAAGAAAAAAATCTGATAGTGATACCTTACTGGATGGAGGAAAGATGTTCAGGCTTGTTAGTAAGTTCGTTTTCTTTTTAGTACTTTAGCATAAAACTCCCTTAATTGCATTTATTTATTTTACTCAAGAAGAAAGAGATCAATTGGAAAGAATATAAGCTAATGGAACTATAAGTGTGAGTGGCATTAGAATGTGTACCTTTAATTTTATACTCAGATTGAGCACCCTTAAGTGAATACAAGATTGAGGTATTGTTGGTATTCTGACAATACCCTAGTTCCTCAGTAGAATCACTGCAGAGGTGGTTGGGAGGGGCAGCAAGAAAATGGTTAAAAAATTAAAATATTCCCTGACTTTCTACGCTGCTTTCTAGGGGAGATCTCTATTTAGCTGCCTGCAATAGTATGGCTCGTTCAGGATGCCCGCACTTCATGGTCAACAACAGCCTTTACCGTGGAAGTGCCTCGGAGGCCAGCTTGTTCTGTTACCTCTGCAGTCCTTCCTGACTCCTAGTTTTCATCAAATGGCTTCTACTGGCTTGTTGGTGAAAGTCGAGTGTCTGTCTCTGAGGATGTGGGTGTCAGCATACTCAAAGTGGGAAGCTGGATGGGATAAGAAAGGGGAAGGGGTTTGGGAAGGTGGCTGCATTCACCCCTCGTGTCTACTGGGTTTTAGTCATAGACCTCGGGACTCTGCTTATGTTGTTCCCTTTAGGTTTCACAAAACCACATGAGGAGTATAGTGTTACCTTCATTTTTAGATGGAGAAGCTGTGGGCAAAAACTGTGTCTGTAAAGCATAGACTCTTGTACTGTAATTTTGAATGTACTGTAATTTTGTTGGATCTTTCCTCCTTTAAATATTTCATGTAAATTTAATTTCATACTTTTTTTATTTTTAAAGATTTATTTATTTTTTATTTATGCAATAGCTGGGGTACAGGCCAGAGGTGTGGGAGGGTGAGAGGATTCACCAGAGACAGCGTGGGGAGCAGCACAGGCAGAAGGACCGAAGCACTCGGCTGAGGGGAGCAGCGGGTGTGACAGGAGAGGTCTGCTGCACCTTGTGGGAATCTCCCTGGCCGACTGGGAATCAAACCGGTGCTGCAGAGGCTGCAGGCAGCTTCACAGTGCTGCGCTCAACCCGCCGCGCCACCAGGGAGGCCCTCATACTATTTTAAATGAGATGACTTATAGGGAGCACTTGGTACTTGTGAGCCAGTCAATAAATAATAGTTGGGTTGTGAAATACCTTTCCAATTTAAATATATTTATCTTTGCCATCCATAAATCTGTGCAATTCTTGAGTTAGAGATTTCTAAGGAATAGCCAATAAATGGGTTTATTAAATTTTCTATTCTTCTGAATGGTCTAGAAAACAAAGTTAAGAATCCTGTGAGAGCTTGCGCCTGTGGTGTGCTGTGGTTAGGATGTAGAAGTTTCTGTCCTCAGCAGTTGCTGCTGGCATGTTTACTTCTGCGTATAGAGGCATTTGAAAAGATTAGTTTGGAGCCTAAATGAAATTATTAACATAAAAAAATTTTTACTTCTTGGGGTCATACTCGCTATTGAGTCTGATTCTCTGATTCATATAGTAGAATAGAATTAAAGAACCAAAGAGAAAAGTCCACTTGGCTTTTTTAGGACACCATTGCATTAAATCCAGGGTAAGAATCAAAGGTGAGATCGACCTGATTTATTATTCTAGTACTAGTGGCCAAAATCAGGAAGATTAAATAATAATAAAAGGAGTAAATTTGATCTTTTTAATATCCTGAATGGATTACATCTCAAATAGTATACAGTACCTTAATTTGTGTTGGCTATAGCTTTGTGGAGTCTATCCAATGACTAAAAATATTGTAATGTAGTTATTTTTCAGGGTGCTATCATTTGAGGATTCATGAAAAAACCTAATTTATTAGAAAGATTATATCAGTAACCCACAGTCTTAACATCAAAAGTGATCCTTAGCTGGGACCTGCAAATCTCTTTTACTGGTTTCTTATTGTATAATTCCAGGACCTCAAGTTCTTTCATTTTTTTTCCTTCTCATATAAACATGGCAAGAGAAAAAACCAAAGATTTGGTAAAGTGCAAACTATTTCACATTTGTAGACATAATGTCTTGTCTGCTCGGCTCTGCCAAATTATACTTTTCCTGTTATAAACAGTAAGCTGCTCGGGAAGAATTCCAGCTATTCGTCTTTCCCAACCTTGCACCCAGCAGCCTGCAAGGCGATTTATATACAGCAGCTCCCCAGTCTTGTTTAATTTCCTCAGACAAAACAAGAGATTGCCGTGGTGCCTGCTAGTTCAAAGCGGGCACATCTTGTTTCTCTTGCCTCTTACCATCACCTCGTGAGTCAGAGTTACTGGTCCAGAGCCAGGTCTACAGATGAGAAACTGAGGCCCAGACTGAGTAACTCGTTCATGGTCGTCCATGTGTAAGTGCCAGAGTTGAGTCTAATTCCATTTTGTTTAACACTGAGTGCTTGCTTTGCTTCCCCTTTATTTTTCTCTATACTAGTCATTCACATTCTAGGGAGAAAACATTATCTGCTGAATGTGTCAGTTGTGTGCCTGTTCTCAGAATAGCATAGACTGACAGCATGACCACTCTCACTGATTTATATGATGAAACTTATTTTGCGCCACCTCCCTGGTTAGGTGTCAGCACTATGTAGCCACTGCAGCATAAATTCGATCCCTGCCCGGGGAGCTGACCCACATGGCGCAGCAGACCTCTCCTGTCTTCGCCTGCTGCTCTTCTCAGCAATGTGTTTCAGTAGATCCACCTGTTCTTTTCCCCACTCTGTCTCTGGTGAATCCTCTCACCCCCACACCTCTGGCCTGCACCCTAGTTCTTGTATTCATTAATAAATAAATCTTTAAAAGAAACTTATTTTTGGAAATAAGCGTCTCATTTAATGAGAGAAATCTAAGCTCAGACAACATATTGAGAGACTATTAGATGCTTCTCTTTGTTTCCAGGTTATTCCAGGGTATATTTTCCCCATATGAGTCCCTGGTTATCACAGGATCTGCTGCTTTCATAACAGCTTGTTGCTTATAAAGCTGATTTACTTGGAAGCAAGATGCTTCCCCTTCTCTTTCCTCAGATGGAAACTCAGTTTCTTCATTAAATAATGGGACACATGACATCTATTCCATGCAGTGAGTATATTTATTATATATGGAAGTGAGACCATAAAATACCATGGAAATTGGAGCGTACTAGAGGGCGAGAGAGGCCATGCCCTGCAGTGTAGAGGTGGCATGAACAGATGACAACTATATTTTGTTGGTACTTACGTCCAAAGACATGAAACAGATCCTATATTTGCTCTCTGACTTGATTTCTCACTCCAGCAAAACATTGCTGAAGAGATGAACTTCCTATGTGAGTCTTTTAAAAAACCTGACTAGAAAAGTTAGCTTCTCTTATGTACGACGCATAAAGTGGCAAGAAAGGTGATTTGGATACACCTTTCCTCAGTGCTGGGAAAGTCCGGCTGCTGCTTCTGAGAATAGCAGAAGTGTCCTCGAGTTTGGGGAAGCGGTGAATAACTTAAGAGACTGGCGGATTTTATAATGTTAATTTTGTGCCTTGAGCACCTTTTGGGGATCTAATCCAGGGCCTTAAAATGTGAGACACAGAAGTAACATGTGGTGGGTCCCTATTCATGAGGGCTTGCCTTCTTGTAGATGGCAGACTGTGACACCAGGTTACCTGTGATTAAAAACTCAGTCTGTGCTGGATGGAAAAATTGAGTGGGACATGAGAAAAATAGCCTTGTAGGGTGATAGGGAGTCAGTTGTCATTGTTGAACTGAAATGTCGATGTGAATTTTGAGTTGTTAGGGAGAAAAAGGTGAGTTGTTGTTTCAGGTGGAGTAAACCAAGACTTGAATGCATAGTTTAGGAGAGAAGGTAAATGTCTTGATTGAAGCAGAAGGTAGAATCTGGCAGTTAATGGCGACAAGCATGGGTGGATAATTAGGACTGGGATTAAAAAAAAAAAGATTATCAGGCTTAAGAATCTAAGATTTAAGGAGAAAAGTTGAACTCTGTATGGGGGGTGAGAGGGGAAGAAACAAGGCTGTGTGTGTTTATAACAAAACTTGGTAGGTATTTTTACCTGGAGCTGCTTTTGAGAGAACCTCTGCTTGCTTTCCTAATGACTAAGAATGAGGAAGAGTCGATGCTTGGTCACTGCATGGGACATTGTGACATAGGGACCTCTACTTCCTCTTGCATTTGAGAGGCGGGCAGGTAGACGCAACCTGTTCCATGGAAGACAGTGAATGAGAACCAGGGAAATCCAAGAATGTGAGGACTACCTTTTCTGCAGAAAACCGCCAAAAACTTAGTGGGCGAAACATTTGAGTCAACTAGCAGATAGTAGAGGTGAACCTCTCAACTAGCAGCCATGGCCTAGTGACCCATGAGCAGGTCCAGGAGTCAGAAGCTGATTCTTACTGTTAAATTTTGTACAGTTTCTCCAAATTCACCTCATCAGCCGATCCTTCCTTGTTCTGAATTCATAGTCTAGTTCAAAGTTTAATGGTAAACAAATTCCAGCATAATTTGCCCAGGTCTCTGTGCCAAGATAACAGAGGAACACCATTTGAGTGACTCCCTTAATGAAAAAGAGGCCACTTGAAAAAGATGTGGCTGCAGTTAGTCTCCTTCCTGTTCACTGATAGACTGTGATGTAACAGGCAGCTGCCAAGCTGCAGATATAAGATGCACTGCAGACCCAGGAAGGAGCGGGGATACCATCATAACCGGCAGTGACAGGGATATCTTTCTCCCCTTTTGAATGATCCTTATGGGATCGGTCAGATGGAGTGAGACCCCGTCCTCCAGTGCTCATCAGAACTTCAGAGATGGGGGACATCGTGGGTCCCTTGGATCACTGAGTGGCTAGAACCGAATTTCTAAGGTGGCCCTTTTTTCCTGGAAGGAGCAAGAAATCAAGGGCAAGAAATAAAGCTACTTTAAAAAAAAAATCTTAATTGAAGTCTCATTTATATACTTGAAAATCTACCCATTGTAAATATACAGGTCATTGTATTTCAGTAACTCACAGAGTCGTGTACCCATCAACTCAATCCAGGTGTAGGCTTTCTCCATCTCCCCCAAAACTCTCTATTCAAGACATTGCATAGAAATGGGAACCTAAAATAAGGGTTTTTGTGGTTTGTTGGTTTGGTTTATTTTTTTGCATATGGTTTGGATTTCCATGTCCCTGATGACTAATGTGTTAAACATCTTTTCATGTGTGTATTAGCTACCCTTTATGTGTCTTGGTAAAATGTCTATTCAGACTTCTTACTATTTGTCCTTTGTGTGTATGTGAGTTATAAGGGTTAATCTATTGGTTTTCTTGGTCTGGCGTAGTCATTGCCAGTGTAAGAACCATGATAATTGAGGTCATCTTGATCTGGAAGTACTGGGGCAACCCAGTTCCCCTGGGTACCTGGAAATAGAACAAGGGGCCACCCCTGCACTGCACCTTGTGTCAGTCTGTAATTGGACAGTATATGGATTGAAAGTGGTCATTTGGCTATGAATTACTGTGTCAGAGGCCAGGAGATGGCTTGCTTTATATCCTTGAGAGCCTAACCTCTGTGGTGACACAGGCTGGCTTGTGTCAGAATGACAAAGGGACCATCGACAGAATCCCACAGTGTGTTTTCTTTGTAGCCTGATGTTTGCTATCATAAATATCACAATTATTTCTGTGATAATATATTTAATATCTTTCTTCCTCTAACAGATCGTGAAATCTCTGGGACAGGAACCACAGCTGTGTGTTCTGTCACTTTATTACTGCTCTCTAGTACAGTATGTTGTTCATAGCAGGCAACTAAGCCAATATTTGTTGGGTGGAGAAATGACTGTAAAACACCAGTAGTGGGGCTTGGAAAGATATTCTCTGCTTGAAAGTGGGTGACTCACTTGAAATCGTTAAGGAAAGAGTTACTTGTTGAACAAATAGTTCATTAACTACTGAATTGCGATCTAATGATTTTCACTGTCGCTGATGCCATGTCCACCTTTTATCTCTCATTTCCAGCGATCTACAACTACAATGCCTCTCAAGATGTGGAGCTGTCCTTGCAGATTGGAGACACAGTTCATATCCTGGAGATGTATGAGGGTAAGTCTGGATGGCCTTCTGCCAGGCTTGAAAACAGTGGAAATTACTTATTAATAAGATACTTAGAGCAAACATCAACATGTTTTACTTCCTGAAGTGGTGCTAGTAAAAATTCAGGAAGTACTTGGCTTATGTGATTTTTGTACTAAGGGTGATTTCAAAATAGTCTGCAGAATGCGTAAGTGCAAACATGCCCAGACACCAGAATAAAGAATGTGAATTTGTGAAGGTGGTGATTGTGGAGCCTCAACCACTGGATGCAGGAGACCAGACCAGGGCTGTCTCCAGAGGAGACATGTGGGCCACTGGGCTGGCAGTAGCTCAGAAAAAGTGCTGCTGATTAAGTGGGTCTTTCTGCTCAGTCCTAAATGTTGCCAGGTTGGGGGAGAAATAAGGCTGGGACTTACTGGTGTTGCTGAGATTCTTTCAGAGAATTAGGTCAGGACTGCAGCAGGTCCAGAAAGCCCTAGTACATTTCCTCCAACTGGGTCAGCCTGGGGGAGATGGTTCCAGTTAACCTGTTAGTGGCCTATGGGGAAGTATTGGGGACTCTTCATTTGTCTGAAAAGCAGAGGTTGTGTCTGTATCTACCCCAACACACCTTCTAGCTCCAATTCAAACTTTTAAAACTAATTCCTCCACTCTCCCACATTTCTAATCCAACGCATTTAGACCAGAACAGCCTACTGAGGTTGAGTATCAAAACAAAGAACAAATTTTTGCACCCATTTTCTCTCTTAAAATTGGTGGGAAATTCTCATAATGAGTGGGAAAGCTTGGCAAATTTTCTCATGAGATAACCCTTGTTAGAACAGAAATTCTAGATTTTCAGGGTCTGGCTCCCCATGTAAATGCATATGATGGTGGAATGGGAAAGGTGGTTGTCTAGAATCTAATGCAAATTCCTAGGGCAGGACAGGAGAATGCAGCCTAGAGGAGAGGAGGTAGGAAGCCAGAAGGAAAGTAAGCTGTCTGCTGATTGTACAGAGGACTCTGTCATTATTGTTCCTCCCTTTACTTTTGGGCAGAGGGCTAAAAATAACTTTCTCCTTTCTCTACAACTCAAAGTATAATGATACAACACCCAGGGACAGGAAAAGAGAGGAGCTGTTCCCACTCTGTCCTCTCTTTTGCTTTCTTTATCACCCTTAGATTCAGACAAACAATAATTTCATGGCACCCCCTTTCAGCAAGACGCTAGGTCAGTCCAAGTATTTTGTAAGGACCCCTTTGCATATGGAAACCATTGTTCCCTTAAGCCTTACTAGGTTGTATCTCAGATTAATCCACTCTGTCTACTCTCTGTGCACACACACATTTTTCCATTATATAGGTAAAAGGCTTATTTCAGTTTTTTTAGTTCTTCAATGTGAGCTTGAAAATAATGAATATTTGAGGATTGGTGAGGTTCAATGTTCTATGGATAACACATTTTTTCAAATGCTAACTTTTTCCCTACTTTTTGTGTTACTGAAATAACTGTTAGATGTTACACCATGATTGCAGTTTATGTCTCTTTACAATGATGTCAATTTTTTGCTTTATATATTTGCAGACCTGTTTTAGTTGCATACAGTTTTAGAATTCTTATATTAAATAATTCCACCTTTTACTTTATATTTATTAAACCCTTTGTCATTATCTCCCTCTAAGTGATACTTTCTGCCTTGGTTTATTTTGTCTGAAAGCCCTCTCAGGAGCTGTGCAAGAATCCCGTTTTTGTCCTTCTGGCTCCATGAGGCCATCAGAAATGCTGCTTAGCTTCTCAGCCACTCAGAAAGCTTTTCTTAATTCAGCAGAGGCCCCAAGATGAAAATCACACCAAATGCTAGCCTCAACTTTATAACTTTATAACTGCTAATTCTTTACTTTACAATGTTAGCTCTTCAGTTTGTGTGTGTGTGTGTGTGTGTGTGTGTGTATTTTCTAATTGTCCTGTGGCATGTGGGAGGGAAGAGTAGAGCGTAGATCTGAAATAAAGCAAATAACATCTTGTAAATACATATTTAATTTTTTTCTTTTTTATGTGACCCCAACATAGTATTTGAAGTAGCTGCCTGAAGTACTTTGTCCTCATAGGATTCACATTAACGGTAATTTTAAGTATGTGTTTTCATTGGCAGTCTCCCGACTGACCAATGAACATTTTTAACTAAAGGTAGGACTCCTATAGACCAGGCTAAGGTGGCCATTGAACTTGGTTGAATGCAAATATAAATATGAACACACACACACTCTCACGCAAATGCATCCAGTGCCAATACCCTCGGAGCTTGAGTTCAAAAGCCACAGTCCTACCAGTGGATTGCCATGCTCACAGTGGTATGCTCGCCCGCAGTGCTGGCAGTCTCACAAAACTGTTGGTTCATCAGTGCTGCATCTTGAATATGATGATTCAGGTACTGTAGGTCCTGACAGCAGGAAGCTGATTTTCTTGTTAGTTGCTACAATATAGTATTTCCAGCTGTGTTATTCTCTCATCTCAAGGAAAGATGTCAGTCAGTGCCTGTTCTGTAAAAGCAGACATGTGTCAAGGTGAGAATGGACAGATTTAGAATATGAGCCTACTCATTTTATTCTGCACCAAGGGGCATGTCAGCTTTACAGAGATTATTATATTGGGTTAAGTTTAAAATTGTTAATTTTTTAGAATTATTTTTGTATTAGTGGCTGCCTTTCCAGATGCCATGATGGGTTCACAAATCTGCTAAGGACTTAGAATTCTTGGCCGGGTTCTCAAATTCCTTTAGTACTTCAGGTCCTTCAGGACTCAGTGGGGGCAGGACTGCTTTGCAAACATTAAACACCATGGAAATGCTGAGTAATAACTTGTGTTCTATCCCTCCTCCCCTATCTCTTTTTTCCTTTAAAAAAAAAATAAACAAAATGGAAAGCCGGAGTACAGCCAGGTGGAATTTAAGAGTAATGCTGTCTTGGTGTCATGGCCTGTGGGTTTTTGTCTTTAGCTTCCGTCAGATCTGACTCCTGGGCCACCCCTCTGCACACTGTGCTCCACCCATCTTTGAGATATTTGCATACCAGACCTGTGTGTGTATTTCCGGTGTGAACATGAGCCCACCCCTCTGAAACCCAGACATGAAGCATTCTTTTTCTGCCCACCACCCACAGCTGAATACCACTTAGATTGTTCCTTTTGCTGTTTCCTGCCTGTGGTTGCATGAATCATTTTGAAAGTGGTAGCTCCTTGAAGGTAAAGCCTTTTCTTTTATCTGCAGTGTCATGTCTTGCATAGCCCCTGGCATACAATGGGTGCTCATTGAAAGTCTGTTGAATGAGTGAAGATAAAGTAATAGACCAAAGCAAACTAATATTAGAGTAAGGCAAACTTGTAGAGAGTAAGAAGTGAAGTGTGTGCAATGGAGTAAGGGGGAGGGGGATCACTTTCACAAAACTCCATGAATTACAGGGAAGAAATACCTTTCTTCCTCTGTGAGGGAAACACAGGGTCTCCAGCATTTCTCAGTCCTTTGCAGATGGCAGACTTTGGAAGGATTTGGTTATTGTATAGACAAATGTACAAATTTTTGTGTGGACATATGATTTCATTTCTCTTGGGTATATTACTAGGAGCAGAATTGCCAGGTGATTTGGTTGACTTTGTGTTTGATCTTTTGCATAAGTGCCATACTGATTGCTTGAGTTTTGGCTCTTTAACAGGAGACCAGGATCTATAAAAGAGAGAGCTTCGATCACTAGTTTCTTTCTGTGATCTTGTCCTTGAACTTTGCTTGTTACTAAAAATTGAGGAAAGGGAGTAGAATTGACTGAGAAGCTATATTTGGCTCATCCTTTATAGGTGCCCAAGTATTATTTGCCTTTAATGACTTTTTCAGAACAGAAATTCTTAAGAATCAAACTAGGTGTTCCTGCTCTTCTTCCTCTTGGCGATGTCTTTATTTCCGTAACCATGTAAGGGACTGGTAGAGAGAAAACTGTTCTGAACTTTCAGTGTTCTTTTCTACTGTGGATGAAAGAGCATTGGCACCCGGAGATTCCAGTAGTGGCCATTTATTCATACAGCAATACTTGCTAAGCGCTATGTGCCATGTGCACTTGCTGAGCGCAGTTCTACACACTGAGATCACCCGAGTGACAAAGCGGCAAGGTTCCTGCTCTCATAACCTTATTTCTATCCTTCCTTAGAGGGCTAGAATAAAAGCAAATGAATAAAATGAGTAAATTTTAAAAAGTTAGATACTTATAAGTGCAATGGGGAGAAAAGGATGGTCTCACAAAGACCAGGGGTGGGTGAGGGTAAAGGAAGGAGAGAACTACTTGAGATGAGATGGTTTTGTTTTTTTTTTTTTAATTTTTTAAAAAATTTATTTATTTTTATTTATTTATACAAGCACTGGGTACAGTCAGAAGCGCGGGAGGATGAGAGAATTCACCAGAGCCAGAGCGGGGAGCAGAGCAGGCAGAAGGACCGAAGTACACTGCTGAGGGGAGCAGCGGGCGGCAGGTGAGGTCTGCGCACCATGCGGGACCCTCCTCCGGTGGCCTGGGAGCAGCCTCAGCGCTGCAGAGGCTGCGGGCAGCTTTGCAACCCAGCACTCAACCGCTGTGCCACCAGGGAGGCCCTGAGATGAGATGGTTTTGTTCCTATCTAGGTTTAGCAAGACTCAGCATGCAAGACACTTAAATTTTCTATATATTTATGGTCATTTCATCTAAAATTAGGCCACTGTTTCAATTGAAACTGCTTTCAAAAGTAAAGTTTTAGCATCCCTATTACCAAAAGCCGTCCTCTGCTGTGACTAACCAAATTCTAGTCACAAGTAAACCTATGCTCACAGTATATTGACCCACTAATGGGCACTGATGACTTGTGTTTGGTTCATCCATTGGTTAACTCATTTTCAGTTGCAGAAGCCACTCTCATGTGCGAGGGAGAGGGTGTCTGGCATCAGCAGTGGTTTCTGGGAACAAACATAATACCAGTGGAAATATCTAAATGAGACGATGTTGCAAAGACATTCTTACTCTACAGAAGGTAGGCACAGCATTACGTTTCATGTTATTTCAGTCGAGTTTGTAAAGACCTACAGGGTAGCAGAAGTGATAGCATTGGAAGCAGAGGAAATGAACAACCTGAGAGCTGAAGGAAATAAGAAGCATTTGTGTATATACAGGAGATCCCTGGTATACCTGAGTTTCCTCTGTATAGAATGAGGCCTCCATCAATTTTTAAAATGCACCTTAATAAAGAAATCCACTTCAGGGCTTCCCCGGTGGCGCAGCGGTTGAGCGCTGGGTTGCGAAGCTGCCTGCAGCCTCTGCAGTGCCAGTTCGATCCCCGGCTGCTCCCCGGCCAACGGAGGAGGGTCCCACATGGCGCGCAGACCTCTCCTGCCGCCCGCTGCTCCCCTCAGCAATGTACTTCGGTCCCTCTGCCTGCTCTGCTCCCCGCTCTGGCTTGGTGAATTCTCTCACCCTCCTGCTCTTCTGACTGTAGCCAGAGCTTGTATAAATAAATAAATAAATCTAAAAAAAAAAATATATATATATATTAAAAAAAAAGAAATCCAATTCATTCTAGTATGAGAGGAAGTTAAATTGGATTATTAATTGAGCACTACATGTTTTCAGTCTCATCTTTATAAAGTAGGCTTTTTTGAATAAGGACTGACAGCAGCGTTAGGACAGATAGGTAAAGTTACATGGCCCTGAATTTTGCCTCCGGGCTGACAAAACTTTTAACAGAGGGATGAAAAGGAAGAGAATTTATTTGATGATTTTTGCTAATGAGATGCTTAATAAGTACTTTTCTGAGATGCAGTAATTGGAACTGAGCCTTGAACCATATGATACAGTCTGATCTCATCAAACTAACTCAGAATGTCCTTTAAGAAAATGAACAGTTATCTCCTACCATCCTGTATCTCAATCAGCCTGGTAGCCTTGACATCCCTTCATTGTTTCTCTTTTTATTCATTCCCTCTTTATTTGGTCATAGATGAATGAGAGGCAAAGGAAATCAAATTTGATTTTTAAAAATCAGTTCTTGATAGCATGTGTAAAAGATTACTGAGTGTAGACTGAAATAAGGTATTCTGTGTATTTATAATTTTCATTGACTTTTGTTACCCCATTAGTCAAGATCACTGGATGTTATTATAATACAGGATCCATAGGCTCACTGCGTTCAAGATAAAACAACCACGTTTCACAAACAGAAATGGCAGTGAGCCCCACAGCGTGGATGTGATGATGAGGACCCAAGGCAGGCACTTTGGCACATTTACCTTAAAGCACATTTGGCCGTGGGGCACTTTGTTGTGTGTGTGCTGGTCACTTCCCACATCTGTTTGACCTTTACCTTAAGTACAACTTGTCAGCTGCTACTGCTGGCGACATATGTTCCTGAGCTGTGTTATTTAAAAGATGTGTGCACAGTAGGAGTGTGTTTACAAGAAAAACTAATTAAAATGGAGAGCCTGCAAAAAATCTATCTCAGATGTAATCTTATCAAAAGAGAGAATGCCTCCTGCTTTTCTTTTCCAGATACTTTTGAGTGTGGAATCTTCTGGGGTGGAGGTCAGAACCCTTATCTGAGTGGTGCCTTCATTCAGTTACTCATTCATGACTGGTATTTGAAATTGGCCCATGTGGTCAGCTGCCCATGAACCTAAGGAGACAAAGTCAGCCTGAAAGCAAAGATGTTTGCAGGAATGTTCTGGAGGAGTGTTCCCACAAGCTTTTGGGGTCCCATAAGTTTTGGTCTCCAAGGGGTTTTGGAGGTTTGAAGGGGTCAAGAAGAGGGCAAAATGGTAGCAAGATCAGCTTTTTCTTTTTTTTTTTAATTTTTTTTTTAAATTTATTTTTATTTATTTATACAAGCACCGGGTACAGTCAGAAGCGCGGGAGGGTGAGAGAATTCACCAGAGCCAGAGCAGGGAGCAGAGCAGGCAGAAGGACCGAAGTACACTGCAGAGGGGAGCAGCGGGCGGCAGGAGAGGTCTGTGCGCCATGACCCTCCTCTGGTGGCCGGGGAGCAGCCGGGAACGAACCAGCGCTGCAGAGGCTGCGGGCAGCTTCGCAACCCAGCGCTCAACCGCTGCGCCACCGGGGAGGCCCAAGATCAGCTTTTTCCATCTCATGCACACATGCATGCCCTCTCATGGCTGCCACGCACTGCTGAGTCATTCACGTTATTTGGTGTATATATATTTTATGAAAAACTTCTTAGGTGTCTTATCCCCATTGGAGAACACAACGAACACATCAAATCATTGTGGGGCTGGGTCAGACTCAGGTAAGAGCAGAGTAAGAGAAAGTCCTTGAGGAAAGTTCAAAATTGAAGAATAAGATATTTAGGGTAAGAGAAACAGGAGTAAGATATTTCTCTTGGTGCTTGTATTTGGAGAGAGAAATTTAAAGGGATGCCTCTGATTTGCTTATAGTGACATAAAGAGTAACTTAAGATCTTGAAGAGCATGTAAGGAGATTTATGTATCATAATATTCATTCTGGGCTAGAGTGCCCCATTTTATTCGACCCAATTTATGGAAAGTGTTGTAGGAGCTGAAGGTACTGCCTGAAAAACTTACATGTTGACAACGAGTCTCAGAACTTCAGTGTGTTCCCTGCCTCACCTCCATGCACCATCCAGGCTGCAAACAGGTGTGAACTAGGCAGAATGGGGAAGATTCTTGAGAGAGAAAGCTTGTCAGCCTCACCTTTCATTTCGTGTATGTATCCCCAGTGTTTGTCATTCAAACAAGTATACTGAAGGTCTGAAACACTGTACCTTGCCAATTTTGTCCATCCTCTAAGTGACAGGGACAGTGAACACTAAATTCTTTTATATATATATTTTTTTTACATCATTTTTCATTTTTTTACGATGTTTGCGTTCTTTTCTCAGGTGTCGTCCCCATAGAATTTCCACCAGCAGTTCACCCGTGCACCATCACTATAAGTGAAACCATCCAATATTTTTCTTTTTCTTTCTGACTTATTTCACTGAGCATAATCCCTTCTAGATCCATGCATTCTTAACTTTGAATACTTGTTTAGTTTTCACCATGTGAGTTGCTATGATTTGAATTGAAAGATATGGGGCCTGTGGAGAAGAAGAGTGGATTTTAAAGAAATTAGCACTACTGTCCAACTGACGGCGCACTGAACGTTTAACCAGGCCTGAGATCATAGCCCTTAGTGCTTTGTGGGCTGCATTCAATCTCTGTTTGGGTCCATGTTTCTCCATGATGCTAGCCGCTGTCGTATGGTTTCTCTATCACTCAGGTTATTTCTTCTGTTTTTTTCTCATTCTCTTTTCCTTCATTGTCTTTTCTGTCATTTTTCTCATGGCAAAGTACTTACTCTGTTGGAAAATTAAAATTTACCTTAGTCCCTGTGCCTCTGGAGTGAAGCCCCCCCTTGCTTGGTATTCCAGCTGCTTTGTTTGCTTCAGTTTGTTGTCAGTAGTTTAAGAAATAACTTAGAGAAGGTTCTGCCCCTTCCAGAGAACACAGACACATCCCTCAGAAACAACAGAGAGCTCCAAATAACCCCCTGTTGCTGGCGGCACAGCCCCTCTGAGTGAGGGACTCTCCTGGCTCTGTCATTGGGGCCCATCAGTGCCACATTTTTCTGACCTTTTTATACTCCTCTGTGTGCCAGACATGAGCTAAGGGCTTTCAGACACTGAATGTCAGTGCTTATAATTAATTAGAAATTAGACTTACTGAACCTTCTTTGATAATGTGAAAATCAAGGTCAAGATACTTGAGGGTGTTCACACAGCTGTTACATGGCAAGTAGTGGTTCCCACGGGGGTCTTGTGGGTGTCAGGTGAAGGAGGAGGAAAGAACACTTATGTTTTGATTGTAACAGTGGGTTTTCCAAAGGGGGTAAGGTTCTTTTGCTCTTTAGATAGCTGTCAGGCAGGTTTAGCTTCACCCCAGATGTGCCTGAAGTGGGATGAGCTTTCTGAACTGACCTTCCCACCCGTGGCTCCTCTGCCCTGACCAGGGAGTCTCCCCACCACCCTCCCAGCACACTGTAATCCCAGGCCACTTTACCTCTAAAACCTGGATGCCTCGTCTGCCCTCCCTACACATGGAACCCCTGCCTATTTTCAGTTGCTGACTTGGCCGAGCAGGTAGGCAGAGCTTTCCTACGGGAGCACAGCTGAATCATTCTCTCACTCCCACCCAGACATACTGGTCCTCCTCCCCTAAGCCACACCTTCCAGGTAAGAAATACTGAGGTGGGGCCTCCCTGGTGGCACAGCGGTTGAACGCTGGGTTGCGAAGCTGCCCGCGGCTTCTGTGGCGCCGGTTCGATCCCCAGCTGCTCCCCGGCCACCAGAGGAGGGTCCCACATGGCGCGCAGACCTCTCCTGCCGCCCGCTGCTCCCCTCAGCAGTGTACTTCGGTCCTTCTGCCTGCTCTGCTCCCTGCTCTGGCTCTGGTGAACTCTCTCACCCTCCCGCGCTTCTGACTGTACCCAGTGCATGTATAAACAAAACAAACAAACAAACAAATAAATAAATAAAACATGCCTCTATTTAAAAAAAAAAAAAAGAAATACTGAGGTGGTGGGCTACCATTGCCGACAGCTCCTCCAACCCCATGGGTGTGGCAGGCAGGTCAAAAAGGAAAATATAAGCAGAGAGGTCTCTGGAGTGACCTGACATCCCCAACCTGAAGCAGGCTCTTCCCTGTGCATTCATGGCAGTGAATGTGCAACTCGTGTCCCTGATTGTTTTCTGCTGCCTGTGCTCCCAGCCGGGAGGATGTGTGAGTTGAACCCAGGGGTCATGGCCCTTACCCTCTTGGAACGGTCCACGTGGCTCCTGTTTGTGCTCTTGCTTCTGATGCTTTGCCATGGGGACTCAGTGCTGTCACTGCTGCAGCCTCAGACAATCTCGTCACATCCTGGACAGCAGATCCTCACCCCTGACTGGTCAAGTCCTCTAAGTGAGGCCAATGGTTCTCTTTCAGAGTCAAAAAATACAGCCTCGCTCCTTTGTTTTCAGGGTGCATTCCTTTAAGGAACTTGAAGCAAGTGTCTGGTGACCCAGGCTGCAAGGGCCCAAGGGGCGGTTCTGAGTGTCATGCTGAGTGTCACTCTGGAGGACATCGCTCATTGCACTGACTCATGCTCTAAACTAAGCATGAGGTGTTGGAAATTTCCAACACCTCACCCGGGATGAGTTTCCTGTACACTGGAGCCTCCACTCTCCTTGAGAAATTCAGGGAGCCTTTGTTTCTCCTCTCTCTAGCTCAGTATCCTTCTGAAGAAACTTAAGTGGTTTCATGAAAAGAGCAGCCTGTGCTGAAATTCTAGAAATCCTGTAAGCTAAACATGCATATTGGTGTCTTTGTCACCTGTTGTTGCTCTTCCAAAAGGCATTAGATTAGAAATTCTTCAAGATCAGGGGTTGAAGTTTATACAGTTGCTTCTTGAAGAATATGGGAGTTAAGAGTGCCCAGCATACCCCCAAGTCAGAAGTAACATTTCACTCTCCCCTACTGCTAAGTCTGTTTTGACCAGAGGCCTTACAGATAATACAGTCAATACACATTTAATTTATATGTTGTGTGTATAATATACAGTATTCTTACAATAAGCTGTAGAGAAGAAAACCTTACCAAGAAAAGCATAAGGAAGAGAAAATACTTTGTGAGTTTTATATTGAGAGGACTCCATGGCCCAGTTTCTCTTCTCTGGGTGGCAGTGCCTTGAGTAGAATCCTGTTTGCTGTCTCCCCAGCATGGCATGGACACAGAGTGGTGTAAGGGAAAGAGCAGACCTGTGTTTGTATCCCAACTTGGATAGTAAGTCCTGGTTGGCTTTGAACAAGTCTTTACTATCTTTCGCCTATGTTTCCTCTTTTTCTAAATAAGGGCATTAGATTTCAGTAAAGTCTGAGTTCCTTTCTCAAAATTCTATCATCTACTGGCTGCTTATCTTAAAGACAACCTTGCACTAAGATAACCAACATGGAAGATGGATTATTTCACAAAAAGGTACAAAGGCATACACTTATCTTTAACTCTCTTTGTATTCTTTTGTTTTCTACCTTTGACTTTATTAAGTCAGTGAGCTGATCACTGCATTTGCAAAGTGAATTCCTGGAACCCGAAACTCTAGGAGGTAGTAACTATGTTTTACCCACAAAGTTCCAGCCACTAAACCATTTCTCTCTCTCTCTGAGGGTTTTGCATGGTCTCTTTCTGCTTACTAGCTTCCCTGGAGGTACCCTTGGCATCCCTTTGAGGGACCCTCATTGGGGGGTGGATAACAGGCTACATCCATGGAAACCAACTGGTTTGCATGGCCCACAGGGGTTGGAACCTTTGACATTAGCCTAATTAACTGTTCTTTACCCAGTGATCTACCAGTCCAGGGACACTAAAAGAGAAGCAACAGGATTTAATACCTGCTTCTCTGCAAGCCCCCCAATTTGCTCCCCCCAATCCTCACACACACACAAAGTGGGTGCATGTAAACAGTGACTCCCTATCCAACTCTTGCCTTTAATTCCTAGGAGGTGAAAGATAATTTATTTCTGAGTACACAGTGTGAATGCCCTTAATGCCAGTGAACACTTCAAAATGGTTAAAATGGTAAATTTTATATTTATATATATTTTACTCCAACTCAAAAATAATTTCCTAATCTGGGAGGAGAGACACCTAGCATGGGGCTAGAAATAAGGAGAGATTTCACAAAACACTCCATGGCTTACATGTCTGAATGATGCTTTCCTGTTTCAGAAAATCTTCAGAAGCCCCCTCAGTAATTGCCTTCCCAGTCTTCAGCATATACATAATCCTCTCTTTGTGTGCCAGTGTCTCCAAGCACTACCATTAAAGGCCCTTTTGTATTTAATTATTTGTTTACAGATCTATTTCCTTCCTCCTTGAAAACAGTGTCTGGCACACTGGTGTTCAATAAGTGTTTCATGCATAATGAATGACCACATCAGCGATGTAAAGTCCTACTCTCCTAGCGTCTCTTTGTTGAATGAATAAACAAATCTTCAATCCGTGATCGAACTTTTGGAAGTAACAAAACTCCTTCACAATCGGTTTTAGAACATGAAGCCAGTAATTAAGAGGAATAATATTTCACAGAGGCAAAAAAGTAATGGAGAAATGGTTCTATGATTTTTCGCACACGATGCACCTTGGTTTCAGAGGTCAAGTCAAACAAAATTATTCAGTAATATTTGAGCAAAGCCATTATCATTGAATTCTGTTATTTGAAGGTGTTTACTTTTTATACAAGCACTGGGGTACAGGCCAGAGGTGCGGGAGGGTGAGAGAATCCAACAGAGACAGAGCAGGGAGCAGAACAGGCAGAAGGACCGAAGTACACTGCTGAGGGGAGCAGTGGGCGAGACAGGAGAGGTCTGTCGCGCCATGTGGGAATCTCCCTGGGCTGGGTGGGAATCGAACCTGTGCCACGGAGGCTGTGGACAGCTTCACAGCACTGTGCTCAATCCACTGCGCCACCGGGGAGGCCCCTGATAGTATGAATTTTTATAGTTTTTAAAAATTGCAGTCAAGGATCTCCCTGGTGGCGCAAGGGGTTAAGACACAACCTATGACGCTATCTGCAGCCTCTGCAGCACGAGTTCAATCCCTGGCCAGGGAGCTACCCACATGGCACAGCAGACCTCTCCTGACTCGCCTGCTGCTCCCCTCAGCAGTGTATTTCAGTCAGTCTGCCTGTTCTGTTCCCCACTCTGTCTCTGGTGAATCCTCTCGCCCCCCCACACCTCTGGCCTGTACCCCAGTTCTTGTATGCATAAATAAATAAATCTTTTTAAAAAATTGCAGTCAAATTTATATATAACAAAATACATTCATTTTAGAGATACAATTCGACATTTTTTTTTCTTTAGTGAGGTAACATTAGTTTACAACATTGTGCATGATTTAGGGGAATAGGTTCTCCCCCCTCAGATTTATGTTCCCACACACCCCTCACCATCAAAGCACACAGAGTCCTTTACCCCACCCCACTTTGTTTCCACCCATCCTCCCTCCCCCTCTAGCAGCCTTAATTCTCCAGTTAAGTTTCTAGGGTTTGCTTTGCTTTAGTTTTGTCAGTTTCTTTTTTGTTGTGGGTTTTTTTTTTCTATGTATATTCTACATATGAGTGAAATCATCTGGTGTTTATGTTTCTGCTTTGGATGTAGTTCACTTAGCATAATCCCTTCCAATTCCATCTGTGTTGTTGCAAATAGCAAGAGTTCATCTTTTTGCATAGCTGAGTAATGTTCCTGTGTGTGTGTGTGTGTGTGTGTGTAGATAAACAAACAGGATGTGGTGTGCATATATATGTAGAAGTATTTGTCTATTCATCTGTTATTGGGTACTTAGATTGTTTCTATAACCTGGCTACTGTAAATAGTGCTGTGAGGAACATAGGCGTGTATACATCCCTTCGAGTCAGCGATTTTGGATTCATCAGATAGATATCTAGCAGTGGATTTGCTGGGTCATATGGTAGATCTATTTTTAATATTTTGAGGGACCACATAAAATAAGCAACTCTGACAAAGGATTTAAGAATAGTTCACATCAGAGGAGACAGATTTTTATATAGATTCCACAGTCTCAGAAAAACAGAAATGACTGGGTCTGGATAGAGGAACAATCATTATCATAGTATCACTTTTGATATTCATCTGGGTTGTTATTAACTTACTTTTTTAAACTGTCATTTTACCTAAATGTAGGTAAGAGAAAATGAACCCACCATCCCCACTTTTTACTTTATTTTAATAATGCACTAAGTTAAGCATGTGAGATTTCAACCAGTTCACGTTCCTCATTGCTTATAGCTGCTTGTTGATATACCTCACTACCTCTTTGCTGCACCCAGAAGCACATCATATTTAACTGTGATTTTCTTGCTTTAACTACTGGAATTAATTGGAAAAGTGTGTTCTTGCTTGTATCCAGATTTGTAACGTGGAAATAAGCAGATAGACTCTTGAACTATTACCATATTCCTTGCAGTTATTAACTTATGGAGTCCTCCTGGCCATATATGACTAAAGCTCCATAATGTTCTGCTTTTGTCTACCTCCAAGGAACATGCACTTCACTTTTACAAATTCAGCATGGTAATTTTGTGCTTTTAGGTAGGGGTTAAACACTACAATTTTACAGAAGGCTTTTAGAAGGTAAGTCTTTTTTTTTTTTCCCTCAAAAATGACAGGTTTAGGAAGCATAATTCTGTGATGAATAGCTGTAAAAAAAATACTGCTTACTGAAGTAGAGAAACATTCCTCTCTGAAGGTGGAGCAGAGTCTGCATTGTACCATCTTAGTGTTGCAGGCCACCGAGAGCAGTGTGTAGCATGGCGTTCTTACAGCTGGCCTCTGTACCCTTTGGCACCAATTTAGACACATAATGGGCTAGTGTTTCCTGTTCAGATATCTTTTTTAACTGGGACCTTGATGCAAACCTGGAACAATTCTGTAACTCCTAGAACTCATTCTGCCTGTAAAAAAGTGACAATTTATGAAAATATTAAATCTGTACCCAAAGAAGGTAAATTCAACTTTCTACCTGTAACATGTCTGGATAGATTGTGTTTCTGTTTTCTGGATGATTTCATATGGAACAAATTACAAGAGTGTACTGGATCTCTATTGGCAGGTGCTTGAAGTTTCCATTACAGCTCACATCTGCTCATTGTGTGTATATGGCTGCTTTACACTTTGTATGACTTACATCAGCGTTTACTTAGGCAGGATAACCACACCATGCCTGATGAGATGGGGAATGGGGAAAATTGTTACAGTGAATTACCCATAATAGGTTTTCAATAAATATTTAATATGAAATATCTGCTATGGGCAGATTTAATTGTATATTCCATGAGGTAGATGGTGGGGGAAGTAGCCAAAGGAATATGAGTATTTAATGGTATTTTAAGAAAGAAGTTGAAATCTTTGTTTATAGCCTCATTAACTGAACACATAAATTTATTTTTTGTTGGGCGGGTGCTTATAACAGTGCTAAGAATTGTTTAAAATATTGTACTTGAAAAGTGGATCTTAACCTGGTAAACTGAGAGGAGGGACTTGGGGAATGAGAAGGAGAAAATGAGAGTAACCCAGCCTCTCTCAACAGCTTAATAAAGTCTTTCAATAAACGTTGCTGCATGATAAGCATGGACTTCCATCCATTCTTATGCATTCTGCAAGGCACCCAATACTATGAACATGGTCATTTAAAACTTCTCCTCCCTCCTCCCTCTCCTTTGTCTTTGTTGCTCTATCCTTTTTGCAATGGAGTAGATATGAGACTTAGTTGCAAATGAATTTTAATTCTCTATTAAGGAAAAAAAGTCTAAAATAGATGCAGATTACTACTGTGTAATGGCTCAAAATGTGCATGTTCTCATATATTGTCTTCTAATTGTTTCTTGGACTCCTTCCTAATAGTCTAGCAGAATACGAGGATGTACGTTGTTAATATCTTTGTGTTTTCCCAGATAACACAAGGCTTTGTTTTCTCTTGTTTCCTAACAGGTTGGTACCGAGGATATACCCTCCAAAATAAATCTAAAAAGGTATGATTTGTCATTCAGTTCTTTCACTTTGAGCCCTGTCAGCTAGACTTGTGTTGTGCTGATCCCTTTATCTGCTCTCTGCAATCTCTAGACCTAGTTTACTTTCTCTTTGGTGACTAGTCTTTAGATTTGAAAACAAATTCTCTGACCTCAATGCTCAAGTAAAATAGTGCAAACCCCAAAGACCATATATCCCATCAGCCAACTCATGGGTAATGGCCCAGGGGTGAGTTCACACAGCAGGGAGGGCCTCTGTGGCTTCTCCTTGTCTCTCAAGCTCAGCGGGATGGTGACGCAGTGACACTAACACTAGCTGGATCTCTATTCCAGGGAGGGGCTCCTGTTTTGCCCTTATCCTCTCCATTGAGTTCCACTTGATTCTTTCCTTCCTTGCAGAAGCAAAGGCCTCCTATGATTTCCTAGCATTAAATTCTGTCTAGGCAGTGTCTTTGTCTGCTTTGAAGAGTGGATAGGTGGGTGCCTAGTAAGGCTCTCAATATCAGAGTCTGGTTTGTGTTTTTAATTTTTCTCTATTTTTTTTGGAAAGCCCTTAATTAAGCTTCAACTCACGCTTTAGGAGAATTATTTCAGTAGGAGTTTCTTTCAGTTCTATATTATAAACTGTTCTATATTATATTAGAGTAGTTTCAAATTGAGTCACTGGCCTCCCTGGTGGCGGCAGCAGTTGAGCACTGGGTTGCAAAGCTGTCAGCAGCCTCTGCAGCTCCGGTTCGATCCCCGGCCACCGGGTGAGGGTCCCACATGGCGCACAGACCTCTCCTGCCACCTGCTGCTCCCCTCAGCAGTGTACTTTATCAGTCTGCCTGCTCTGCTCTCCGCTCTGACTCTGGTGAATTCTCTCACCCTCCTGCACTTCTGACTGTATGCAGTGCTTGTATAAATAAATAAATAAATCTTAAAAAAACAAACAAACAAATAATTTGAACCCACAACCCTGGTAGTACATCATGAAATCAATACAGCATGCAAGGACCAGTATTTCCCCCCCAAAAAACAAAATCGAAAATGAAAAAAGAATGGAAAGCTATGGTAAGTATTGTTTCATGAAACTTTTGGAAGTGAATATATTTTTGTGTGTTTTTAATTATATTTTATATAGAGTACGTACTGAGTGGCTGTAAAAATTTATCTCATCATAATCAAAAAGTTTGAAAAACACTGACCCTAAGGATTCCATTCTCCAGTGCCAGAGCCACTAATAATCAAGCGAAAGAAAATATATCAATTATGTTAATACCCCTCAGTTTATTTTTTTTAAAAGATTTATTTATTTATTTATACAAGCACTGGGTACAGTCAGAAGCGCGGGAGGGTGAGAGAATTCACCAGAGCCAGAGCGGGGAGCAGAACAGGCAGAAGGACCGAAGTACACTGCTGAGGGGAGCAGCGGGCGGCAGGAGAGGTCTGTGCGCCATGTAGGACCCTCCTCTGGTGGCCCAGGAGCAGCCGGGGATCGAACTGGCGCTGCAGAGGCTGCTGGCAGCTTCGCAACCCAGCGCTCAACCGCTGCGCCACCGGTGAGGCCCCCTCAGTTTATTTTAGGTGAGAGCAGCACTGTTGCTTTGACACTGCCTTTGGGTGACTTAGTATGTCAGCACTTTTCTTTTGAAAGAGCAAAGTTGATATGCTGAATTATCTCATAGTTCATATGCAAAATAGAGAATTAGGAAAGGGGTGAAGAAACATTTTGGAATCAATAGGTGAGTAAAAAGAATAATAACCCAAGTTTTTTTTAATTAATTTTTAAAATTTTTTACATCACTGTTCATTTTTAAACAATATGTGCTTCCCCCACCCCCTCAGGTGTAGTCCCCATAGAGTTTCCTTCCCCAGTGCACCCGTGCACCATCACCTCAGTCCCCTGTGCTCCTCCCTCCCTCCCTCTCATCCCTCTCCCACCTCCTCTCCTGCAGGACGTCTCTGATTTATGATTGTCTGTTTTTGCTTTGTTGTGTTTTGTACTGAATAACCCAAGTTTTTATCCTTGAAACATAACATGACAGAAGTAATCCTAGTACACACCTCATGAAAGAGCTTGGGACCCAGAAAAATCCCTTTCTACAGGTCTAAGCCTTGAAAAACCAGAAGTGTGCTGGTCAAGTTTTCTACCTGGTTGACTATTAAGTCACACTGAGTCTTTACACCTGCATGTGTGCACACACACACTTTGTTAACTTTGGGAATTCAGTAATCTACCTAAATAAAGGAGTGTTTGCTTGTAATGCAAGTATCAACTCCCATCATTTTAGTCTTTTATCACCCCCCCCAAATTCTGATGCTGAATTTTTCTATCCATATTTACATTCTTGGGCCACATGACTTCATTAACCAGCTTAATTATTTTTGTTTAGTTGCTGTGGACTTTAATTTAGTTCCAGGGGAGCTAAAAATGGCAGATGTTTCTGGAATGAAGGAGAGCATGAGAAGATTAAGGCAAAGACTCCCCTTTCTTTCGAGGTCCTTGCCTAGATACAAGTGCCCACTGAGAAGCCGCCCCTGCTGCTTGGTTTGGGGTTACCCTATCTGTGTTTATTTTACTCATAATGATGGAGGTGGTAGTTATTTCAAAGCATGGAGTTAATCATTTTGAAGTTCTAAATTTATTAAAGGGTGAGAATATCTCTGTCAGCTAATTTTTAATCCTTATTTAGAAAAACTTCATTTTAAAACATAAACCAGAAATTACTATCTGTTGAAGTTCAAGAAAAAACAAAATTCTTGATTTTTAACTGGTGAACATCAGTTGGGTTGAAAGAAAGTCTCAGACCAAGTTTCCTTTCCAGAGAGTCTACAGTGTGTGAGTGTCCTTTTTGAGGACAGAAGACCTTGGTGTCTAGAGCATCCTGTGGTTTTCTGGCATCAGAATCCCTCCAGCCAGTACCATACCATTGTTGTCTACTTTGAAAATTGGATAGGTGGGGCGCCCCACTAGGATCTAAAGGACAACTTCTGAATGTAAAAAGACTTCTTTCTGTATTCGTTTTCTTAAAAACCTTATTTAAGCTTTTAGCTCACCCTTTCAGTTAAAACTTCTCTTAGTTCTTGGTAATGAAATGCTATAATTCACTGAAATGATGGCATAAACAGGGGCTGTGCATTTACTTGTAGATTTTAAGTGGAAAAAAACTTTTTTTGTGGGTAGATCCAGGAAAAATACAGGGAATTCAGTCCGTTGTCAGGAGTCATGCTTAAATTTGGACACCCCTTCATTAAAAGATCCAGTCTATTTGAAATGTTTTCTGAATGCTGGTCTTTTTGTTTTGTTTTCATCTCCTAGTCTTTTGGAGAAGAGTTACTTGAAAGGGTTATTATTTTAATGGAAATTTTTGGTTTCACTTGTTAGCAAACCTACCCATTTAGAGTGGTAATAAAATGAGCTTGTGGTTTTACAAATTGAAGAAGCAAAGCGCTTTGCAGAAACGAATTATTGATCCTGGCAGGATTGTGGGAGGGTGGATAAAGGCAATCACTAGAACATCATTTGTTCATTTTTTAACTCAAGTGAGTAGGTTGCATTGAGAACAGAAAAGCAAAACGGGGAGATATGCTATAAATCAGAAATCTGTTACCCACGTTTACTTTGATTTTCTCTGTGTAGATTAGCTAAGAAAAATTACTTTACCAGATCAATTCAATGATTGTCAGTGGACATTTGCTCTCCTGGAAAGATGATGCTTACAAATGACAGAGTAGTAATACCACAAAGTAAATATTCTCTTAATAAGAAAACCAATATGTCTTTACACCAATAAAAATTCCTTGCTTCAGTGCCACTATTTATAATCCGGAATGCTTCTGTCTTAGATCCCAGTTATTATGGAGAAGCCAGTTGTCAGATTTTTAATGTAATTTTAATTGGTCCTTTACCATCTTGATTTGAAAAAAATCTCTGCAAAGACATTCCTTGGGAATGTTACGTTCATCTTATTAACCCTACCCAACACTCTGCTTTTTTATGTATTATGGACTTTTTTTTAGAATGTTGTGGAATATGCATAATGTAGAAGTTATTTTCACCTAGTTTTATTTTTATTTTTTTTAAGATTTATTTATTTATACAAGCACTGGGTACAGTCAGAAGTGCGGGAGGGTGAGAGAATTCACCAGAGCCAGAGCAGGGAGCAGAGCAGGCAGAAGGACCGAAGCACACTGCTGAGGGGAGCAGCGGGCGGCAGGAGAGGTCTGTGCGCCATGCGGGACCCTCCTCCAGTGGCCCGGGAGCAGCTGGGGATCGAACGGCGCTGCAGAGGCTGCGCACAGCTTCGCAGCCCAGCGCTTAACTGCTGCGCCACCGGGGAGGCCCTATTTTTACCTAGTTTTAAATGTACATTTCAGTGGCATTAAGTACATTCACACTGCAGAGCAGATACTGCAGCCATCCCCACCCCCAACTGTTTCATTATCCCCAACTGAAGCTCTGCCCATTAACTACCCTCTAACTAATATTCCTCATCCCCCACCCCCACCCCTAGTACCTATCATTCTACTTTCTGTGTCTATCAATTTGACTACTCTAGTTACCTCATACAAGTGAAACCCTACAGCATCTGGTATTTTATGTCTGGCTTATTTCCCTCTGCATCATGTTCTCAGGATGAGCTCTGGACACCCAAGTCTGCTTTTCCACAAAGCTAGTAACCAACAAAACATTTACCTCAGCTTAGCAAACAGAAAAGCACCCTTAGCAATTCACTGCTCCAGAAATCGGACCCCAAAGGAATTATAAATATGTCGAATTTTTGTTTTGAACAATTTGATCAGTTTTCCATAATTGCACTGAATCCTGACTCCGTGATAAATGAGATCAGTGTTGCCTTGCGTCAGTGTGTGTTCTGGGTCTTATCAGTACCAGGACTGGCATAGTGCTTCTCACTCACGCCCCACGCCTCCCCTTTCTCAAAGCAGAGGGGGAGGTCTGTACTTTTTTTGATTCTGCCTGCCTGGAGGGGAAGGATGGCCATTTTGCTTCTGACTCAGGCAGTGTCAGGATCCACCCAGCATCACCCATGCTGGGAGCAGCTCAGTCTCAAGTTTTCTTGTCGTTTCCTGTTCTACTGGCAAAGGATTAAAAGGGAGAAAGAAGAGTGCTGTACAGCTAAATACAGTGCATGGTGAAGCTTACTAGTTTTCTGTCTCTGATTACAGGTTTCTGGGTAGACTGCATCTTTGACCTCCAGGCATTGGGGTGTCCCTCTTCCACTGTTGTGGTCAGCCACCCAAACACAGAATGCCCATAGGGTCACCCCAACTTTTGCAGGCATAGAGCTAAGAGCCATTGAGCCAACAGTGCCCATTAAATGGGATCCTTGCCCCCGCCCCCTGGCCTGGCACACCAGGTCTCTAAAACAAAGTGCCTTTTCCAGAGGGCAGTTTCTCTGTTTATGGACAAGCCCATCATACATCAGCAGGAACACTTGGAATTTACTAAACTTCATATCCATGACTTGCTTCCTGTTAACAATTTGATCAGGTCTTCCGTTTTTCAGTTTCTGTGGACTGACTTTTGTCTTTCTCTTAAGCCTTTCTGGGACTTCGATTTCCCTTGGACCTTGTCACCTCATAGGGATTTCGAATAGAGAGCAATTTGAGACCGAGAAGTACTGAAAATAATCAGATAACTAGTACTAATTGATTCTGGGCGCATTTGGTTTATGTGAAAGTGCTGAGGAAGATTTACTGTAGGAAATCACTGTAATTTTATGTGGTCACTAAGTACATAGCCCTCCATCTAGGAATTCTCTGAAACTCTTAAAGGGAAGCATCTGTGGCATAGAGGATCTGCAGAGCTCTTAGCAGCTGACTCCTCACTGACTCTCAACTGACCCAACCATGGTTGCCTGTCCTCTTAGGAAGCATTTGTCTCTACTCTCTGAACCCACAGCTTAATTGCTGTCTTCTCAGTGTTTTAGCTAGGCTTTCATTGATTGCCAGCGCAGGTAAGTGACATCTGGCAAGCCCAGTGGTACAGGTGAGCAGTGATTCAGGTGTGCTTTCTTCCCCGTACCTTCTTGCTCCTGTTGTGCTGCTTATTTTGGGCTGAGATTTTTATGGCTATGTAACCAAATTTCTTCTCTTTGTAGGGCATTTTTCCTGAAACATATATCCATTTGAAAGAGGCAACTGTGGAAGATCGAGGGTGAGTTCTAATCTAGAGGACTCCTAAAAAAATGGTAAAGATGTAAAATTATCATTGAAGAACACCTTATGTACATTACTAGTTCACTTACCTCCTCAGTTCCACTTCTTATTATGAGAAATGAATAAAAAATTTTTCTGGGCCTCCCCGGTGGCGCAGCGGTTGAGCGCTGGGTTGCGAAGCTGCCCGCAGCCTCCGTGGCACCGGTTCAATCCCCGGCTGCTCCCCGGCCACCAGAGGAGGGTCCCACATGGCGCACAGACCTCTCCTGCCGCCCGCTGCTCCCCTCAGCAGTGTACTTTGGTCCTTCTGCCTGCTCTGCTCCCCGCTCTGGCTCTGGTGAATCCTCTCACCCTCCCGCGCTTCTGACTGTACCCAGTGCTTGTATAAACAAAACAAACAAACAAACAAATAAATAAATGAATAAAAACATGCCTCTATTAAAAAAAATTTTTTTTTCTGATGTAAATCCTTTCTCTAGTTATCATTCCTCCTCTGCCCCCTTCCGCAGAGTAGCAATGACAGAGGTAGTGATCAGTTTTTCCCTCCCTCCTGCCCTGCCTGATCTCCATGTGTGCACATGTGCAAATGAGTATTGGGTGCTCTTGTGCAGATTAGACCCAAGTGTCCCCAGTCTAGGCACACTGGGAGATAGATGAACAAGCCACATCCTGTACTTACCAGCTCAGGACCTCGGGCGAGTATGTCAGCCTCAGTACCCCTCAGACTTTTCCTCTGCAAATAGAGGAAACAAATCTGGCCCCATATTGGTCACGAACTTGATGTGAAATTATGAAATAATGTGTGTGAACGTGCTCTGCCAACACACTCCACTAAGTTTTGGATGTGCCTATTTCTTATGTATTTTGCCATTCGTCCTGGCAAGTGCTGTCTCTGTGGCAGCTAAGAAGGGCGAGGCACTCGGCCTGCAAAGGGAGAGAAAGGCCACTGAGTTGGCCGGTAGCAAGCATTAAGAGGTGAGAGTGAGAGCTGGGAGCAGAACCGCAGACCTGGGGTGATAGAGAGCAGGCTGCTCATGGAGTCACGCAGACTCAGAATCTGCAGAACTTGCTCGATCATCAGGTCTTCACTTCATTTCACAGCCAAGAGATGGAAACATGCTCTAATTCACACAACTCATGGGGAGCAAAATCAGGACTGAAAACCAGGTGTCCTGCTTTCCTGGAGAATCTTCTCCGTGGGTCATTCTTATGCTATCTCCAGTATGACCAGCACATTGGTGGCATTTTTTCATGAATTAGGGTTGTCACGTGAAATGCAAGATGCCCAGTGAAGTTAAACATTCAAATAATAGCAAGTAATTTTTTTTTAAGATTTATTTATTTATTTATTTATTTACTTATTTACTTACTTATTTATACAAGCACTGGGTACAGTCAGAAGCGCGGGAGGGTGAGAGAATTCACCAGAGCCAGAGCGGGGAGCAGAGCAGGCAGAAGGACCGAAGTACACTGCTGAGGGGAGCAGCGGGCGGCAGGAGAGGTCTGCGCGCCATGCGGGACCCTCCTCTGGTGGCCGGGGAGCAGCCGGGGATCGAACTGGCACTGCAGAGGCTTCGGGCACCCTCGCAACCCAGCGTTCAACCGCTGCGCCACTGGGGAGGCCCACAGCAAGTAATTTTTTTCAGTATGTCCTGGATATTTCATGAGACATACCAAAAAATTATTTTAATCTACCTGAAATTCAAATTTAACCGGGCATCTTCTGTTTTCACTGAATGCGTCTTGCAAGCTTACCACGAATCCCCATTCATTTGCTTGCTTTTATTTCTTCTTTTTTTCCTTTCGCTAATCATAAAAATACCAGAGAGGATTTATGTAAATAAATGTCAAGCCTGCCTTGTTATAAATCTTCCATGAGTAAGTAAGGACTTGGGTACATAAACATTTTCTGTTCTGTGAAGTAGCTGATGAGAAGAAAACTGGGTAAGATTCTAGAAGTGGGCACCCCCTCCACCCTCACAACTGGTCCTGTGTGCAATCACAAACCTCAGGACCCTCATGCCATTCCTGCTTCTTCACCTGAATTCCCTAATGTTAGCTGCTGGGCAGAACCAGCTAACATACAGGATTTCGCTTCCTCCCTGCAAGTCACTGACACCTGCCTGACTCCCTTAGAGAAATGAGGAGATCAAGGCTGAACTCCAGCCAGTTTCATGGCAGAAAGTGGGTTCATTTTGAGACCTGTGGCATTGAGTTCCTTTTCTTGTCTCAGATACTTAGATGTAAGTATCTGAGAGTGACCACCCAGAGTGACCCCAGCGGACAAGTTTTACTTGATTTCAACTCAGCCAACCCATCCCCATCTTGGAGCTTGGGGAACAGACTCCAGGAGGAAAGGATCCACCCTGAGTAAAGGGAGCCTCTGTCTGCTTCTCTCTAGGCAGAACGAGACAGTGATTCCTGGGGAGCTGCCGCTGGTGCAGGAGCTCACGTCCACGCTGCGAGAATGGGCTGTCATCTGGCGCAAGCTCTACGTGGTAAGTTTCCCCAGGCTGGGTGCTGGCCTCGTGGTTCCTGGGTCCCTAGCCTGTCTGTTATGCTGCGAGGTGCTGGCCCCTTGTCACTCTCAGTATGGAGTGGGGTGCATAACGCCAGGACCCCACAATGACTGATAACCAGCAGTTCCCATTTCCGAGGAACCGGGTCACTGGAGATAGGGGGTGATAGAGGAAGTGGATGTAATCATTCCGTCAGTCTTTGCTCTGCTGACAAGCAGGTGGATTGCAGAGTAATAGGGATGATGACAAACTCTTATATTCCGTACTAAGTGCAGGAGCCATGATTGCTCACAGCACTCTTACCCAGCAGTACAGTTACTCGCGGCAATTTATCAGCAAGGATCCTGTGGGACCTGCTCTTCGCCTCTGTGTGTGGTGTGTCCCAGTGAGTAGGAACAGGCCAGTGTCTCAATGCCCAGCCAGCCATGTGTGGCTCCTGTGAGATGGCATCACCTTGGCCAGCCTGCCACAGCACCCCACACAGACACCAGCATCTGAGTCATGTTCGAGAGCCCCAAGACCAACTTCTTTTCCCTACCAACTCAGTACTGTTTCTCACAAACATTGATTTGACCTCAGAAAACTAATAAGGTAGCCACTTGGGTGGGCCATTTTCCAGGAACCAGTGTGTTCTCTCCACGCTGGATACACGCAGTATGGTCAAGATAAGGAGGCTTTAGCATTTAATGCTCAGACCGTGACTGCGTGGGGTGGCCATCTTGCAACAGACCCAGAGTGCTCCATGTCGGTCGGCGGCAGGCTTGTACTTGTCTCCACTTTAAGAAGCTCCTTCCTTGACATTGCAGTGCACAAACACTGTTTATGAACTGTCTCCCCCTGCCTGGACACCTGGAGGATAGGTGTCCCAGAGGCGTCATTCTGGAAGCTTCTCCCAGGTCCCACGGCAAGCAGGATTCCCTGAGATGGATGTGTGTGCTCTCATTCCATGTGAACGAGTTCAGTGTGGTTATAGACTCTGGCTGGGAACCATTATCTTTCTCTTTTGTGGCTTTGTTATCTAGGTTTTTGTTCAGTTATGTGTGGATTCTCTTTGTTTTTCTCTGTTGGTTTTAACTCTCAAAGGCCAGTCTTGATAAGTTATGGAAATACCCAACTCTGGACCTTAAATTCTAAAAAGGGTAAGCAGCAGCTCTTTCTAGCGTAACTTCTAAGATTTAATGTAAGATATTTCATTTTTATCCAGGGCTATTGTTTCCCATAATGGATTGCAGCAGTAGCAATTACCACCCCCTGGGGTGGACAAGCACATGATTTCTCCCTGCCTGCCCATCCTTCAAGGCCTAGTTTAAATTCTTTCTTCTTTATAATGTGTCTACTATAAACAACAACCCCTAATGCTTCCTTCTGGACTCCAGGAACCCTTACTGCTGAATCCATCATCTGGTCCATGGGCATCCTGCCATGTAATGCAAGTGATCTTTTGATCTCTTTATGTTTAATTGGGGAGAGAGTAATCTGTAAGTTCTTAAATCACAAACTTGGGAGGCCAGACATGTTCTTTTAAGCCCTTTGGCCTACATCGATAATCTTGTATCGAAAGCACTCTCTGGTTCTGGTCAATTGATTGGTTAGTGGTGGATATAACAAGTTTGATGGATGAGATACTGCATTTGCATGGCTTAGTTCCTTAATATGTTCTTTCTGGAAATTGGTGAGTGGTGAAAGATATGAGATAATAAGTACTGGGAAATGAGATTTTTTGTAGGAATTGAGAGTATAAAGGAGGTAGATGTTTCTTCTTGCTAAAACACAACTCTTGTGCTCAGTTATCTCTGTTCATGCACATCCACAGGTAATTGTGCCAATCCTACTATCTAATAGAAATGAGAAATAGGTGAGCTGGGGAGGAAGAAATATGATTCATATATTTGGGTTTTCAGAATTCCTTAGTAGTTAGTGAGAAGTGTGGGCTGGGAATTTCCTGTCAGTTTCACTATTTAATAGCAGAATTGGGTTCTAAGTGAAAAAATATCCATGCTCACTCAGAGGGCAACATGCCTCCCATCTAATTCTGGCACCTAACAAAGTACTTATTTTAAAATGTCTTGAGTTACTATTGGTTGATTAGATTAAAAGACATTCATTCTGAGAACTTTATTCACTTGATAGGGCTAAATAGTCTGCTTGATACATGCTCATTCATTAAGAAATTCAGTTAAGGGCCTCCCCGGTGGCACAGCGGTTGAGCGCTGGGTTGCGAAGCTGCCCGCAGCCTCTGCAGTGCTGGTTCGATCCCTGGCTGCTCCCCGGCCACCGGAGGAGGGTCCCACATGGCGCGCAGACCTCTCCTGAGGCCCGCTGCTCCCCTCAGCAGTGTACTTCGGTCCTTCTGCCTGCTCTGCTCCCCGCTCTGGCTCTGGTGAATTCTCTCACCCTCCCGCGCTTCTGACTATACCCAGTGCTTGTATAAACAAAACAACAAACAAACAAACAAATAAAACATGCCTCTATTTAAAAAATAAAATAAAATAAAATAAAAATAAAATAAAATAAAAAATAAAATAAAAAAAAAGAAATTCAGTTAAAATGGGTTTGTTATTCATTGTGACTCTGTTTTATTCCTGTCCCTTGCTAAAACACTTCATTTGAGATAGAGTTTCTGAATTTCTTTCTCAAAAATTTGTATAAAAGTTGTAAGTTTCAAATGTTATGCCTCCCTGGGCAAATAAAACAAAAGGAACCCAAATCTATAGTTTCCATCTCTCCCCTCCCCTATTCACACTTCTTAAGGTGTTTTTGTTATATGATTCTGTGTGTAAATTCCATGAGTCTATATAAAGATAAATACAGCTTTTACTATGAATATCGGTACTTGAATTATTTCTCTCATGCCTTTCCTCCCAAAGATTAAGAAATCAGGTATTCTAGTTGATGTCCTAAAGACCGCTCTGGCGTCTCAGAACCTCTACGTTTCTCTAGAATACATTTCCTAATTCTATTCCTTTCAGCATAAGTTCATGAGAAATTTATGTAACAGATCCAGAATTTTATGTAAGGGGAAAATGCAATCCACTAACTGGATTAAACCCAGCTCTGGAGACATAGGTAGTTCTCCTGAAATGGAAAGATGTTTGTATAGCTACAATTTGTTTTCAGCAGTCACTTTGAAACCTCAGGAAATAACCATAAATAGGTTTTAAGTGGAAGAAGAGCACTTGTTCAAAGTAGAAAGAATAAATGAAGACCCCCTCCACCCCCTGCCATGTTCCTTCTTCTCTTTTTTTGTCTCAAATTTAATTGAATTGCCAGTCATTTACATAACTATGTCATCTGGGGGAGTACAGCTTCATACCTCCATGTGTGCACATACTTCTCTTACACTGTACTGTAGCTCTACCTTTCCTTTCTAGCCCCCTCACCACCCCCAGCTCCAGTATATTTTCCACAGTCTCATACTTATTTTTGCCCTGCTTTGCCAGTTTGTTTTCCTTGATAAATGGTAAATAACCAAATAATATATTCTTCCAATGAGCGAAACCATCCGGTATCTGTTGTTCCCCTTTCTGATTTATTTCACCAGCGTAACTACCTTAAGATCTATCCATTTGGTTCCCAAAGCCACTATTTCATTTTTTTTATAGTTAGTAATATTCCATTGAGCATATATTCCACAAATTTCCCACATTCCTTCTTTCTTTTTTATTAGTATTTTTTGTCCATTTAGTTACATATCCTGGGTGGATATTGACCTTATGCTTCTGGAAAGCTTGGTTTCTTGCTGCAGACCCTGCCCACCTGGCTCTATGAACTTGAGCAAGTCACTTCCAGTCTCCACGCATCTGCTGGATGTTGTCTGCCTAAGTGATAATAAGTCTGCCTTGTTTACTCCCTCGAGTTACAAGAGGTGGCTCTGGAGTCATTGTGCAGAGTGATCCTCAAGGACTCTGCACATGTGAGCAGGACATTATTGATGTGGTCGCCGTCGCTGGAAACAGTAGCCACTCTGCTCCTCCTCCCTCTGCCCAGCCTGTGCTTGGTATCTCACTGGCCAAACTCAAGACTCTGAAGCTCCCTTCACGTCCCCCCTTATCCAAGGCCCCTTCCTTTGTCTTGTGTTATCATCTTAGGTGGAGTGACCTTGAGCACTCAGTAACAGACTGTTACTCACCATAGATACTGGCTCCCTTCGTTCAGGTTCAAGTCTAGAAGGCATGGGTCACCCTCACTGCTGTTCTTCAACTGGAGCCTGTGTACTGGGTGTTTTCAGTGGTAGATCAGAAAAGGAAATTTTGTGAATGAGGTGGTCACTGTAAAAGAGCAAGCTGAGGATGTCAAGGTCAGGCAAGCAGCCAGTGCTTTAAATGCCAGCTCCCTCCCTTACTTGGTATGTATGTTTATATTCACAAAAAATAACAAACCCAATAATAGTTACTGCAAACAGACCGGAACGGAAATAACTCAGATTCTGAAGACAAGGATTTTAGTGTGGGATATACCACTAGCTGATCCTATGGCTTGAGACAAGTCCTTTGTTTGATCTCCTGGTTTTATTTTCCTCATCTTAAGTGGCAATAATATGTTGGGAATATTTGCTGTAAGAATTCAATGGATAACCGACAGCGCCTAGCACACTGTTGTCAATAAATGACAGCTCTGACCATCCCCTTCCAGCATTACTTCATGAAAAAGCCGATTGGTGATGAAAGTGTTAAGAGCCGAATTAGGCTGCACTGTGGAATTTTGCTGAGGTCATTTAAGGGTGTGCTTCCCCCTGTCCGGGGGTCATTCACTTGTCCTCCAGCTTGAGATGGAATGGACTCCCTTTTAGTCCTGTAAGGACTTTATTGCTCCAGGTCGATGGTCAGTTAAGTATTCTCTCCATTTTTCTCGCTGTCTCAGGATCTTTCAATTTTTTAAACCTCGGTAAGTAGATCCAGTGAACTGAGCTTTGGCCTTCTCTTCTTTCTGGCCCCATACCTCTCTGTTCCACATGAGTTCCCCCAGCTAGAAGGGCAGATGCTTATGCATTGATTTAGATACAATTGGATTAATAGAAGACTTACGTTTATTCCGGTAGCAACTCAGAAAATACACACAAATCTACATCCCACATCATAACATCAAATTACTCAACTTAAAAATTGACAAGATTGTGTATATCTTTAAAGACAGTGGAACAAGAATTTTGAAAGAGAGACTGTCTTGGAAAATGCTGAGATGTTTGGTTGTTACAAGCATACTCTATAACATTACAACCTGAGATTTAGCCCAGTGCTGTACTCCAGTTTCCAGTTGGAAAAATGATTGGTGAGTTGTCAGTGAGGCTAATTTGTCCATATAAGTTTGGGAGATAATTGTGATCCTGTATTCTTATGGCAAACAGATTCAAGAAGAACATGGTTATAGCAGGTGGTTAATATACATTGTTGAATCAAGTGAATTTTATTGCTAAAATATAGCTCGTAAAAAGGACAGATATCCTCTCATTTAAAATTTGCCAGCAAGCTAGAACTATGTACTGGTGCATATTTCCATGAGGCTCTCCAGCAGAAAGAGTGCCTGTAGCTCAGGTGGGGGCGGGGAACTTGCCCAACACATCAATCAGCCCTTCTTCCAGGCCTTGCATATCCAGGCAGATTAAAGCCACTCAAGTCTAATCTTTTTGAACTGGGAGTTATTACTGGAGGCTGGAGCACATGCTCTGAAGTGTAATTAAGCTGATCTCCTGGTCTGAAACCATCATCTGATTGCTTTTTACCAAGGACGGAAAATTCCCATAGAAAACTTCCTTTTGTTTTTGGACATTTTATCTGTGAACTGCAAGCCCTTTGCAGCTTGGCTCTCAGGAGAGGCACAATGAGGAGACTTGGCAGTGAGCGGGACAGGGCAGGGAATTGGGGGGTGGCTTGTGGGTGTGCTTCAGTTTCTCTGACTTTGTTGCCTAGCTTTCAGGATTTCTTGCACTACTTCTAGAGGCAAAAATTATGTCTTACTGGCATTTTTTTTTTTTTTTTTTTTTTTTTTTTAAGTAAAGCCTTTGTTAGGTAATGCCTTCTCCTGACAGAGGAAAGGCACTAGAACAGGCTGGGAGCATGGCGGGACAGAGGCTTCCCTCTTTCCTGGAGCTGGAGGAGTCAGCGCAGCATGAGGACATGCAGCAAGTCATCTGTGTGGACCCAGGAGTTACATACGCTCACAAAAGTCATGCGATTCACTGCAGAGTCACCCGAGAGTGTGGGTACCTCAGGGGTGAGATGGTTCAAGTCAGATACAGTTAATCAGGAAGTTGCTTGGAGGAGTAATTGAGTTTAATGTCTCAATCACAGACTTGAAGGCGACACTGATCCTTGCAAATGGACCTTGGTGCCTGTCCCTTTATTTTATAGATGGTCATATCCTGGAGGGAATAATTTGCCCAAAGCCAAGTAGCAACTTAATGATACAATTAGAGTAAGAGATCAAATCCCCATATTCCAGTCTAGCACTCTTGTTTCTAAATCACAAAACTTGCACTGAGGAGAAAAGGTTAGTGAACAAAGGAAATATTGGCTATTTTGCAGATAGACAGGTAGAGCACCAAAGGAAAGTCTTATGAACTGTGGTCTGCATTTTGGAGGAAATTGCAAAATAGAACCCAGGTTTTCTGACAACCAGTGAGGTGGCATCATTGTCTAAATAGCCCCAGGATTTTGAAATACCCAATGGCTGACTTCTGTATTTCAGAGTGTTAAAGGCAAAGCTCCTTTTTCTTTTGACTTTGTTTATATCAGATATGAATAAATAAATATATACATATGAAACAGAAATGTTAGAAGTGAGACTTCAGAGATCTATAAAAGGGAGACATTTAAAGCAAATCCTGGCAGAGGCCATGACAGGAGCAAAGATGGAGACACAGAGGCTCATGGTCTGAGGGGCAATGCCTGAATCCCATGCTTCCCCAGGTTCCCTGAGTGTCAGGGGCCAGCTATTGCTGAGCATTCTGCTTATAACAATCTTATGAATGTGGCAACAAAATCCATTTCTTTAAAGTAAACGGGGTAATTACTTCCTTTGGTGTGTTCCAGCTTGTGTCTTCAGAATTAATTTGGCACAATGAGCCAGAGAAGAATGGCTGTCTTCATCCTTCTTTGGTGGGAGAAACTGGCAAACACGGCTGATATGGACAGGCAATAATTAAATGCCTTAGATGGTGTCTAATGAAATTGAGGCTGAGAACTTTTGAACATGTGCCCCAAACAAAGCACTGTCTCTATTAGAGGATCCTGAGCCCTTAATCCCTCCCCCCACACTTTTGTTAAATTACATTATGAGAATATCTTCATTAAAATTGGAAAACGTTTAAGGCCTCCCCTGGTGGCGCAGCGATTGAGCGCTGGGCTGTGAAGTAGCCCGCAGCCTCTGCAGCGCCAGTTCGATCCCCAGCCACCAGCGAGGGTCCCACATGGCGCGCAGACCTTTTCCTGCAGCCCACTGCTCCCCTCAGCAGTGTATTTCGTCAGTCTGCCTGTTCTGCTCCCCGCTCTGGCTCTGGTGAATCCTTTCACCCTCTCGCGCTTCTGACTATATATACCCAGTGCTTGCATAAATAAATAAATAAATAAATAAATAAATAAATAAATAAATCTTAAAAAAAAAAAAAAAAAGGAAAACATTTAAAAAAAAAATCTAACCAGGAATAAACAAGTAAGTTGTAAGAAAAAGAAAGAACCTCTTTTCTGTCTAGATGTTTTGGAAGGCAAAATTTTATGGGCTTAATTTCTCAGCCTTTTTTTTTTTAGTTTGTAAGACAGTGAGTCGGAAATAATTTAAAATTAAATGGAAAAAAAAAGGGCAGGATTTTTACCATTCCTTACTAGAAATAAGGCTTTTAAAAGTCTGATTTTTCTGCTTTTCTAAAGATTGGCTGATGAGAAAGAAGCTGTTTAGAAAATGCTTAAGGGCCTCCCCAGTGGTGCAGCGGTTGAGCTCTGGGTTGCAAAGCTGCCCGCAGCCTCTGCAGTGCCAGTTCGATCCCCGGTGGCTGGGCGAGGGTCCCACATGGTGCGCGGACCTCTCCTGCCACGCCTGCTGCTCCCCTCAGCAGTGTACTTCGGTCCTTCTGCCTGTTCTGCTCCCTGCTCTGGCTCTGGTGAATTCTCTCACCCTCCCGCTCTTCTGACTGTACCCAGTGCTTGTATAAATAAAAAATAAATCTTTAAAAAAAAAAAGGAAAGAAAATGCTTAAAAGCATTAAATGTAGGTAGTTTCAAATTTTTAAGAAGCTTCACATTCATTGTTTTGGGATAAAGTGTTACTAGAACATATTGCAATCACAGATAAATGAGTTCTTTCCTTTCCTCTGTGTACTCAGAGAGCTTCCAGCTTCCATTAGGGCTTTATCGCATTCTGCTAATCTCACTGCCAACCTCCCACTGCCCCTGCTTCTGGGCTGACGGCTCCTTACATTAACTCTTTGTTCAGGAGTATCTTGGGTCTATTTGATGGCTTGCCCAGGAATTTGTCCTTGGAGTGGGGAGCATCAGTGAAGAGGAACAAGTTGCTCAGCCATCAACAAGTGTGAGTGTGTTTATAGTAGATAATATTGCCCTGTAGCTCAGAAGCATATGATTATATAAATATACCATGACAGTTCACTTATCAATAAAAATAAAGTGGACTTAAGTAGGTAGAATGATAATGGATTTATTTCAAATAAATATATCTCAAAAGTGATTGCCAAAGCAGTTTCTCCTAATCACTATCTTCAGTGCCCCCTTCGCCCGTACACACCCTATCAAGCTGTCATGTTTATTTTCCCTGTTGTACTTTTTATTTCTTTTTTGTTTTTAATAAATGAATTGATAATTTCACAAATGAATGCCACAAAGAATGTCCACTTGTGTTGTAGGTTTTATTCTTTTATTTTTATTTATTTATTTATTTTTAAAGATTTATTTATTTATTTATACAAGCACTGGGTACAGTCAGAAGCGCGGGAGGGTGAGAGAATTCACCAGAGCCAGAGCGGGGAGCAGAGCAGGCAGAAGGACCGAAGTACACTGCTGAGGGGAGCAGCGGGCTGCAGGAGAGGTCTGCGCACCATGTGGGACCCTCCTCCTATGGCTGGGGAGCAGCCAGGGATCAAACCAGCGCTGCAGAGGAGGCGGGCAGCTTCGCAACCCAGTGCTCAACCAATGCGCCACCGGGGAGGCCCTGTTGTACTTTTTCTTAACTTGAAATTATCTTGTATATATGTTTCAGCATTTACTTACTTGTTATTCTTTTTTCCCCTCTCTTGTGTGGCAGGATCATAATTCCCAGCACATAGTAGATGCTCATTGACTATTTTAAACAATATATAATGGACTGAAACAATTGTGTACATAAAACCAAGACTGTAGGACACAGACACCAAGTATTAGTCTTTTAAAATGATTGAGGTACAAATAATTAGTTGTTCACTGGTTAATTTGGTTCTGTTATAGGGCATTCTTACTGGAGCCCAAAATAATGATTTAATCTTTCTAGGCGTAACAATTTTCTGGATGGTCCATCATTATTCTGGGGAAGCAGATTTAAAAATAAAATTTTTATTTTTATTTTCCCCTCTTCCTTACCTCTGAAACTGCAGTTCTTTTCTATGCAAAAGATATTGGTGCATTTCACTCATGTACACTTTGTAGAATGTCTACTTGGTACCAACTCCTAGAGATACGAAAACAGACAAACTCATTGTTCCTCATTGTCCTCTTGCAACTTACTCTCATTGGGGAGAGTAAAACAGGCTGAGATGTCCAGGGTTCTGGGTGCTGGGACAGGAATAATTTTCCATCTGTGGGAGGGACAGCCACCCCAGAGTTATGGTTTTGAGGAAGAGACTTCTAAATTGAAATTGAAGAAGCCAGAATTAGCAGCTGGTTGAGGGTATAGTGTGAGAGGTGTGAGGAGGAATGTGAGTTTGGAGGGAGAGAAGAAAGTGGTTCCCTTAGGGTGCATGAATGGTTTGACCTACTTAGGAGTTCCAACCACCTGTTCCTGCTGCAGGTGCTTATCCACTTCTAACACAGAGGAAGGAGTAGGAATCGCTCATGGGAAAGCCATCCTTATTAATATATATTTTTTTAAAAGTCCCTCTAAATGCACATCTTACTGTTAGACAAGATTAATTGGATAAATAATACCTTACAAAGAATCAAGTCTACAGGTCCTCCCATCCTCATCATACTTTTTTCCCCCTCTTTCTTCCACCTCATTTTCTCATCTTAGAACAACAAGGTCACACTCTTCCGCCAGCTGCAGCAGATGACGTACAGCCTGATCGAGTGGCGCTCCCAGATCCTGTCTGGAACACTCCCCAAGGACGAGCTGGCAGAGCTCAAGAAGAAGGTCACAGCCAAGATCGATCATGGGAACAGGTAAACTAGGGATGACTTCTCCCTGAGAACTCAGAAAACAGTGCTTGCTTCATGCCAGGGGCTCATTATGGCTTTGGAGTTTCCAAAGCATCGTGTTTACAGCTCTCTTTTTGAAACATATTTAATATCATTGGGAAAAAAGTTGGCAGTGGCCTCCATGGGCCAGCCCTGCACTGGGTTTCCGACTCCAAGGAGATGACAGATGAACAGGGGCGATGGGGATGAGATAGAAGTGAGTTCATCACTGAGCAGATCAAAAGGCACTGAGCAGCTTGAGCCATTTCCAGAGACCTGGGGCTCTCTCTAGTTTTCTTTTGTCAGACTCATTTTCTTTCTCTCTGTTTTCTTCTAACGGACATTGTGTACAGCATGTAAAAACCAGATTTACCAGAATCATGAAATGCTTTTGACCTTTGTGTGTGTCTCCACTAACCTGTCAAGGGCTCATCACATCACTAGTCTTCTGATAAAACCTCAGGCAGATTCGTAGGTTCCAGATATTATTGCCTTTCAGAAAAAAGAGGAAATTAGTCAATTATCAAATCTTATGGTGACCTGGGACTCCTGACTGACTTTTTAAAAGACTGGGATAGTTTCTCATTAGTTTTTGTTAATGATTCATTTGACATATTTGGTTTCATTTTCTGTATTTCTCGAACTTGTACACATCCAACTTTTTCCTCCCCATTTACCTACTCTCCTATTTCAGAACTCTGAGATATACTTCAGAGAACTGTTAAAATATGGTTCTTTATTTCGCTTATTTAAATGTTATAGACTCAGACAACTATATTCAAAAATAGCTGGCATAAACATAGCACAGATGACTCAGATTCAGCTATTATTTGTGAAATAGCTCCTATGTGCACTTGACATGTATTACGTGATTCTATCCCCTGTGAGGAAGCCATTATTCCCATTTTATGGTTAAGGAAACAGACCAAGTGAGTGTAAGTGATTCACTTTCAAGTCATATAGATAATAGGTGGGGAAGCTTAAATTTGAATCCTGGACTTTTCGATTCTATGTCTAATGTTCCCTATGTAAGGTAAGAATGTCACTGGTCCAACCATAGACCTCTAATCATGAGGGCTGCATTGCCAGTTGGGCAGGGCAGTAATGGGCCTCCTTAAAAAGCTGGCTAACGCGAACCAGGCAGCTCCCCCTTGCACATATTTTTTTGGATCTGGCCACAATATGGCATCACCTTGAAGGACCCTAATCTCTGGCCCAGAAAGTTAATGTCCCACAAATAGCAGAGCATGCCTGGCTGCTTTCACATTCCAGCCCTTGGAAGCAGCTCAAGGAATTAAGCTGTTCCGTCAGTGCGTCAGTGATCCCATGTCTGAGCAGCCAGCGGGACACGTCGCTCATGAGTCTGGGTGGCCTGCGGGTCTGACTGCCATGGAAGGGAACCTGCCAGATTAAATCAGATGATGAAGATGCTATAAAAGGAGGAGGGGAAGTCGGCATGTTGTTTTCTTCCCAAAGACTTGGCACATTTTACTGTCATCCCTGAGCTTGCTGTTGCACATCCCCACTCCCAAATCGCTGGTGGCTGGAATGCACGCTGGGCACTCGCAGCAATATCCTGTTTCCAGCATCGTCCCGCTTCCTTGGAACCAAGCAAAACGTTTTTTTGCATGTACACTCTGGGCACCAAAGCCTTGGTGAGGATGGCACTGTGTATAGTCCACGTGGCTGTGTAGCCCTCAAGGCTGCAGCTGGACACAGCAGCTGCTTTCTTGTGCCTGTTGCTGCAATAACAACAAACACCTATCCAGAGTGCACAGTAGCTACATGTAGTTTATGTGCTTTACACATATCTCATTGCATTCTTTTTTTTTTTTAAATAGAGGCATGTTTTATTTATTTATTTGTTTGTTTGTTTGTTTTGTTTATACATGCACTGGGTACAGTCAGAAGCGCGGGAGGGTGAGAGGATTCACCAGAGCCAGAGCGGGGAGCAGAGCAGGCAGAAGGACCGAAGCACACTGCTGAGGGGAGCAGCGGGCGGCAGGAGATTCTGCGCGCCATGCGGGACCCTCCTCCGGTGACCGGGGAGCAGCCAGGGATTGAACCGGCGCTGCAGAGGCTGCGAGCAGCTTCGCAACCCAGCCGGGGAGGCCCTCATTGCATTCTTGCAATGTAGGGAAATTGAGTTTCTGTGGACCAAATGATTTGCATATCACTATATGAGTTTGCTTAACATTTTCATTAGTTTTCTAATGTTGTTATGTAGGAAAGGGCAGAAATTGAAAGAAGAAAGGGCAAGTGAATTGTTCTTGACTTTCCAGCAGCCACCCATTCTATGATTCTTCAGGACTCTTTCATGGGCACTCTTCCTTCAGGAGTCTGTTCCTGTGAGGACTGGCTGACCACGCCTTTCTTTTTTTTTATTTTTAATTTTTAACTTTTTTTAAACAATATTTGCTTTCCCCCAACCCCTCAGATTAAGTCCCCATAGAATTTCCTTCCCCAAGGCACCTGTGCACCATCACCACAGTCCCCTGTGCTCCTCCCTCCCTCCCTCTGATCCCTCTCCCTACTCCACCCCTGCAGGATGTCTCTGGTTTATAACTGTCTGTTTTTGCTTTGTTGTGTTTTGAACTATTATTATTTTTTTACACTGATGTCTTATTTGGTTCCCCTATATTCCTGCTGTAAGTGAAACCATCCGATATTTTTCTTTTTCCTTCTGGCTTATTTCACTGAGCATAATTCCTTTTAGCTCCATCCATGTTGCTGTGAATGGCATGAATTTATCTTTTTTGATCGCTGAATAATATTCCATTGTGTATATATGCCACATCTTCTTGATCCAGTCATCTATTTTTGGGCATTTGTGACCACTCCTTTCTTTCTAGGATGCTTGGATTAGATCTGGTCGTGCGAGATGACAATGGGAACATCTTGGACCCAGATGAAACCAGCACCATTGCCCTCTTCAGGGCCCATGAAATGGCCTCAAAAAGAATTGAGGAAAAGATCCAAGAGGAAAAGGTACACTTCCTCACATGAGAAGATTTGGGCCACTGAGGTTCTGTTTTTCTTTGTTTTTTTTTAATTTATTTATTTATGCATACAAGAACTGGGGTACAGGCCAGAGGTGCAGGGCGTGAGAGGATTCACCAGAGACAGAGTGGGGAATAGAACAGGTGGATTGACTGAAAACACTGCTGAGGGGAGCAGTGGGCAAGTCAGGAGAGGTCTGCTGCGCCATGTGGGTTGTTCCGTGGCCGGGGGATTGAACTCATGCTGCAGAGACTGCAGACAGCTTCATAGGTTGCGTCTTAACTCCTTGTGCCACCAGGGAGGCCCTTTTTTCTTTGTTTTTTAATGAGAGAAATAGAGTCATTGACAACAGAGGTAGAAATACTGTTAAGAAAACTATTCCTCTCATTTGAAGAGCAAAATAAAAAAAGAATAAGGAAGCTGTGTTCTGACATGGAAAGATCATGCAGATATATATTCAGTGAAAAAGAGCAAGATGCAGTATAGTGTGTACCGACATTATTATTTGTGTTTCACAAAGGAACACACATGTGGACTGGCTCTGGAATGATGGGCAGGAAATTGATAATGAATGGATGCCCCTGGAAGAGCAAGGTTGGCGGGACCTTCTTACTTTGTAACCTTCTGCATTTGGGGCACATTTTACAATTTCCAAAATAAGTAAAATTTAGAAAGTGTTGGAAAGATTTTGACATTGGTAATTGGACATTAAATAAAAATAAGAAATGTAGAGAAAAAGTGAAAGTAGAAATTCAGCCATATTATGACTGCCCAGACACAACCATACTGATATTTTGGTTTCTAGTCTTCCACTGCGTAAAAGTAAAAGATTTTTTCATTCCTGTGCATTAAGTAAAAGATTTCTATTTTTCTTTAGTTTCTAGGTTTTTGTTGTTTTTAGCACAATTGTGATAATATTTAATTGTGTTTTTAAATCAGTGGTTAACCACCCTTAAAGGTACAACCTTTCTAGTGGAATCTCTTCTTTGCAATGAGTTATTCCCCCCAAAAGAGATAGTGAACCAATGATTTCTGTGCTTTTGTGGTTCATCCAGAAACTATCACAAGAGATGAGAACTTCTTGAAGCTGCTAAAAACATGAGCTATCACCTTAGCATTATTGCATTACTTGAGATCAAGGCCCCAAACAGGACAGTCTTGGCATCTAAATAATAGTGATTATATTTTGCTTAGTCAATCATTTATCCACTTACATACATGTTCTCAGTAAGTGCTTCTCTTCTTGGTGGAAATTATTTTTGTCTCCCATTTGCAGGGTAATGTCTTGCCAGTATCTCTCATTTGCTGAAATCAAGATGCTTTTCTCTCTCGTCCTCTTTGTTCAGTCAATGTTGCAGAGCCTGGATCTGAGGGGCCAGTCCATCTTCAGCACCGCCCACACCTATGGCCTCTACGTGAACTTCAAAAACTTTGTCTGCAACATCGGTGAAGATGCTGAGCTGTTCATGGCCCTCTACGACCCTGACCAGTCCACCTTCATCAGGTAGCAGACTCTGAGGTCATCTGCTGCAGCCTTGTGACAATAGCCGGCCTTTGCCTACCCCTACCAGAGGGCATTTTTGCTGAGTTTGAGAAAGGAAGGATTTCTAGGCAGAGGAAAATAACTTTCTTTGGGCTCTAATCCTTTCTACATGGCTGCTGAAGCAGGGCAGCAACTGCTTGTGTTCTCCTGGGTCTTAGAAATCCTCTAACACTCATCAGACACAGAGGCAGCACAGAGAATTCAAAAGATTGCAGGATGCCCAGGCTGCTGTGGCAGAGTCGGCTGTTGTCTCAGGAAGCCGCAGCAGGAACTGCGCTGACCTGATGCTCAGGCAAGCAAGGGAAAAGCTGAAAAGCGGCAAATTGCTTGCAGAAATGGATTTAAGGAAAAATGTATTAAGGAGAAAAGGAACAAAGTGAGAAACAAAGTGAGAGACTCCCAGCTCCTGGACCAGGGCAGGGAGGGGCAAGGAAGCTCCAGTGAGTTGTGCCTCAGGGAATATGCACCTTCTTTCCCTGATTAGTCTAAAGCCCCATCAGTTCCTTTGTGATTGGTTAGTGCTGGGTGGTCTCACTCACTCTGCCTTAAAGTCTCTGTGCCCAGAATTAAGCCTCTGTCCCAGCCCATTAATCTTAGCATCCTTTTTCTTTATTGTCCTTGTTGGGCAATATCTTGTTACCCCTAGTCCTGGGGTGTTTGATTAGTTTCCTTTGGAATTTGTTGCCCTTATCTCTGGAGCCTTTCTACTCCTCCAGGGCCCTTCCTATTCTATTCTGATCCTAGAAGCTGCCTCTTGCCCTATGGCTCAGGATCTAAGAGACTGCTTCTGGGACCCTCCCTAGAGCCCGACAAGGTCTGTGCTGAGGTCTGCAGAGCCTACTGTGGACCACCGGCTTCCTGACCCATGCAGACCTTGCTGAGGTGGGTTAAGCTTAACCCTGCAAGGGGATTGCCAGTTCCACAAGGCAGACTGCAGGATGCCCATGGCCTCTGAGCCTTGCCTTGCCCACCTGGCTGGGCTGCAAATTCGGCATTTTCTAAGGCAGGTGAGGTCCCCCTCCTCTGGAATTTACTAATCTTAGCATGTGCTTTTATCTGAGTTTCCCTTACAAAGTGATTCACTTTGTTCTGTGACTACCTTGCTGTGGGTACCTGGAGGAGATGAGCTCAGCCTCCTTACTGGGCTGCCCTCTTGCCCACCCTCACTAAGTGCTGCTCTCTTATCACTTAAGATCCAGGACTGTGGCCCTGCCTGTTATTATTAGCATTACAGTGAAGTGGATCCCTGAGGCTATAGCAATGAAATCGGCAAGGGAAAAAGGACTTGTTGCCAAAGAAAAAAAGTGAGAAAGATGCACAAAAGAAAGATTAAAGGGTTCAGATATCTCTGTTTAATTTACCTTTGAGGTGAGGGGTGATCACAGAAGATACCCTTGTTCCTTATATTTTTTCTCAATGATTAAACAATAGGAGGATAAAGTGTAATATTCACTCTTAATCCCTTCTGCAAGTTCCCTGACCACCCCCCAAAAGAATCACAGATTATCATTTTAAAAATTTTCTGTGCAGTTAACGTATATATGCAGTTTCTGCTCCATTCTTCAAAAAAAAAAAAACACATTTAAAAAACTACAAAAGTATTTTGTGAATTTTTTCACTAAGAAAATATCCTAGTGATTATTCCATATAGTTTCTTAAAATGTTGTCAATTTTTAATAAATAGTTGCTGGCATTACATTTGGTTTGCATATAGCATAAACATTCATTAGTATATATAAAGATTGACAGACTTACTTTTTTCCAATGCATTTTTAAATTGTTTCTTAATGTTGCTAAAAAAAACTCTTCAGGAGAAATTCCTGAAACAGTAAAATTTTTATGTTAATAATATTTTAATATTATTTCTAAATACTGGTATATCTGTTTCAAATTAAAAAAAAAACAAAAAAAAACAAAAAAAACTGCAGGATGGGGGGCAGGGGAGGTGAATTGGCAGAGCACAAAGGATTATAAGGCAGGGAACTACTCTATATGGTGCTATAATGGCAGATAAAGTGCCATTAGACTTTAGTCCAGAGCCACAGAATGTATAACACCAAGAACACACCCTAATGTTAACTATGGACTTTGGGTGATTATAATATGTCAGCTTAACTTCATTATTGTTACAGATGTACAACTCTGGTGCAGCATTTTGACAGTGGGGGAGAGTCTATGTGTTGGGGCCAGAGTTGGGGGGGTTGGTATATGGAAACTGTACCTTCCATTCAACTTTCTGTGAACCTGAAACTACTCTAAAAATTAGTCTATAAAATTTTTTCTAGAAAGATCATAGGAAATGCTAATGGACTTTGTTCAACCCTATGTGGCATAATGACTGAGCAGCTATAAAAACAGATTTACTTTTGAGAAGATGGTTAGAAGTAATTACTAGCAAATTGTTTATTTCTAAAATTGAAATTTTATTCGCATGTGATGATGTGGATTCCAGGGGATGGATTGGCAATGATGATGATTATAAAATTCTATTTCTGATTCAGCAAAGCTGAACTTTTATATAAAGAAGTTGAATTGGAAGAAGGACCCCAGAAGAGTCTGGCAGCACCTGTGCAGCCCTGGTCTCAGGTCCATGCTGGGGAGTTGAGGGTGCCTCGTGTTGCTGGGCTGTAGCCACCACACTTCCCCACAGCTGGAGCCTAGGTGTGCTGCATCCACACCTGCCTGATGATCTCACTGAATTTTTGGGAGCCTTTATTTGACCTTTTAAAGTCTGTGCTGGGAGCAGATCCATCGCCAGGTAGCCCCTCATTAAGACTTTTCTTTTCTCTTCCCCAGTGAGAACTACCTAATTCGATGGGGCAGTAATGGAATGCCCAAGGAGATAGAGAAGCTCAATAACCTTCAAGCAGTCTTTACTGTAAGTCCTGCCTTGTGTTTAACCATTTTCTTTATCCGGTTAGCAGATGCACATGATAAGTATGTGGAGAACATAAAAAAATACGAAAATTAACATTATCACCGCCACTCATTCATTTATTAACACCTGTTTTAGAGCACCTGTAAGTAGCCAGACATTGGCTTGGGCTCTTGAGACCTGTGTCAGTGAATGAACCAGAAAAAAAAAGTCCCTGTTCGGCCTCCCCCGGTGGCGCAGCGGTTGAACGCTGGGCTGCGAAGCTCTGCAGCGCTGGTTTGATCCCCGGCCACTGGTGGGGGTCCTACATGGTATGCAGACCTCTCCTGCCGCCCACTGCTCCCCTCAGCAGTGTATTTTGTCACTCTGCCTTTTCTGTTCCCCGCTCTGGCTCTGGTGAATTCTCTCACCTTCCCGCGCTTCTTACTGTTCCCAGTGCTTGTATAATAAATAAATAAATATTAAAAAAAAAAAGTCCCTGTTGTCAAGGTGCTTTCATGCTCATAGGAAGATAGTAATAGACAATAATCAAGTAATGAATGATTGTGTAAGATATCAGAAGTCACAGTGCTTTGGTGGAATTGAGAATTTCCGAGTTGCCCTTTAAAGGAGGTGGGTCAGGGCAGACCTCTGTGTGAGCTACTTGAGCAAGAACTTGAAGTTGATGGGAGTGAGCTTTGCAGATAAAGGGAAGAAGCATTCCAGGTGGGATTACAGCCAGGTTACAGCTGGGGCAAAAGTGGACCTAGCTGGATTTTTGCTTTTAAAGATTTCAGAAGACTTGTCCTTCTTTTCCTGCACTTCTCCAACGTAGGAGGAATGTTGCTATATATGGATCAAGAACAAGGAAAAGTACTGGACTGTGGGTGGGGCATGGGGACTCTCTTTCTTTTAGATTAGGCACTTTCTAGGCATTCTCTTACTTTTTTATGACATTGGCATTTAAAGTCCTGAAAGGGCCTCCCTGGTGGCGCAGCGGTTGAGCGCTGGGTTGCGAAGCTGCCCGCGGCTTCTGCGGCGCCGGTTCGATCCCCGGCCGCTCCCCGGCCACCAGAGGAGGGTCCCACATGGCGCGCAGACCTCTCCTGCCGCCCGCTGCTCCCCTCAGCAGTGTACTTCGGTCCTTCTGCCTGCTCTGCTCCCCGCTCTGGCTCTGGTGAATTCTCTCACCCTCCCGCGCTTCTGACTGTACCCAGTGCATGTGTGAACAAACAAACAAACAAACAAACAAATAAATAAATAAATAAACATGCCTCTATTTAAAAAAAAAAAAAAATAGAGTCCTGAAGCTGTGGCCCTCTGTTGAGAAATCTGGGTGGGCAGTTCCACCCATAGGCCTCAAGGAGATACTTGCTTCCTTTTATCCTTTTTTCCTGATGCCTACATCATATTTATCTCCTTATTCTCTCACCATGTTTATGGCAAGGGAAATGATAGAATAGTAGCCCCCATAGAAGTTCACTCACTTCATTCATTCATTCATTCATTCATTCATTCATTCGTATTTCTGTTAACAGCCCATCCCAGGACATACGTGGTCTGATCACTGTCCTTGCACTGAACTATCTATTCTTTACCCTGTGGTAAAAAAATATTCATGAAAACATTGGGTATGTTATTAAATTATTTCGGATGTTTAAATAAATGAGATATGTGAACTCATTCATAGAATATCTTGTCTGTTCTTAGGAATACGGGTAAGTTAGCACATAAGCCACAAAAAGCAGATAGTTCACCTGCACATCTCTCATTAATCAACACATCCAAAAACTCTCAATGGAAATTCCTCATAAAAGAGATGTGTGATTACAGAAAGCAATCCATGTAAATGTCTGTGTTACAGACAGGATTATTTGGAAAATGAAATGAAATATCATCAGTGTGTGTGAATTCCCAATCAGTGTCAGTGTCTTGCAAGTTTAATTTCAGTTGACACTGAAATGCATCCTATACTCAGACATGTCTGGGTAGGATATGAAGTAGCAATGATAGGTGTCCTGACTTTTAAACACCGTGCTTAAGTTGATAAAAACTTTAGCTTGAATATGATCTGATTTCTAAATATGAAGTAGGAACTGGGAAAGAAGAAATCCTTTTCTGGATGCAAAGTTACCTTTCTCTGACACTATGGTAGTTCTTGGGTGGGTTTGGGGAAGAGAGGATTGTTTCTGGTATTTCGGCCTTAGGAAATCTTGTCTGAATGGCGTTCTGTTAGAGGGAAAGGAAAGTGACACAGCTGACAGGTGACACAGGGCGATCTCCTTTCATGTGTTCTCTGCCTCCCCTTAGGACCTCAGCAGCACAGACCTCATCCGGCCCCGCATCAGCCTGGTGTGCCAGATCGTCCGGGTGGGCCACATGGAGCTGAAGGAAGGCAAAAAACACACTTGCGGACTCCGAAGGCCCTTTGGGGTAGCAGGTACAGAAGGACCCACAGACAAATGTAAAGGGGTGCAGCTACTTGAAAAACAGTGTGGCAAGTCCTGAAAAAATTAAAGAGAACCCATGATCGAGCAGTCCCACTTGTGGGCATATACCCAAAAGAACTAAAAACAGGGTCCTGAGATATTTTTACACACATGTTCATAGCAGAATTATTCACAGTAGTCAAAAGGTAGAACAACCCAGATGTACATTAACAGAGGATAGATAAACAAATGTGGTATATATAATGGAATATTACTCCACCTAAAAAAAAGGAAGGAAATTCTGACATGTTGCAACATGGATGGACCATGCAGCGAGTATGTTTAGTAAAAGAAGCAAGTCGCAAAGTCACAAAGACAGATACAGTATGATTCCACTTACACAAGGTACTGTGAGTAGTCAAATTCATAGAGACAGACAGTGGGGTGTGGTTGCTGGGGTTTGGAAGCTGGTACATGGGAAGTTAGTTTTAATGGATACAGAGCTTCAGCTGGGGAAGATGAAAACATTCTGGCTGCAATTAATGCATTTTACTTAGAAATGATTAAATTGGTAAATTTTACCATGATTAAAATGTTTTTAAAGAAAAATAGAGATGAAGAGAAAAGGGAGAGAGAGAAGGATGCAGACCCAGAGACAGTACAACATGCACCTGCTTCTCATCATCAGAATTGGACACCAGCATTTACTGCCTGGGGCTGCAGTTACCTTCCCTTGGATTCTAAGTCCTCACCTGCACTTCCCCCCTCGTGTTTTTTTCTCCCTCCTATGTATGCCCAGCAGTCCTACATACAATTGGTATATTCAGTCTAAAACCTCAGTTGTGACTATTGGAATCTCCCTGCCTGAGGCCACATACTGATTTCAATGGAATAAAATACTCCCTGAAAAGTAATTTGCCTTTCTAGGAAATTACTTTTCAAAGGCAACCTTGTTTCTAACTATTTTCTAACTATTTTCAAAGAGGGTCCTTAACTTCAGTCAAACCCCCACACCCTTCTAAGAGTCCCTATGTTTTGCTCTGTAATTTGTTAAATTGAGGAAATATATTCTTAGTTTTACATTGACATTTGCTCACTAAGAAATTTTGACAGTTATCTGCAAAATATCCTAGTTCCACTCTTGGATCGGGGACCCAGAAACTCCATGCTGTCAGGTCAACCTTGTAGGTTACGTGCACAATGAGGTGGCTTCTCCTCCCATAAGGCCCTTGGTCTGTGCATCCCTTGAAGCCTGGTGCACCCCACCTGCTGTTCAACCTGTCCCAATCTCTGACCAGAGAACTAATTCTCTGACTAGAGAACTAAAATGAAATCTCAGGAAAGGCAAAGAGCCCTAACCCAGACCAATGTAATCATCTCTCCAGCAATTTCTTTATTGTTCCATAAAAGAATTTAAGTCATATTCACTCAAAATTGGGGAAATTCCAACATCAAGTTTGAGACCTTTGTTTTCTCTGTGTGTGTGTGTTCAAGGTGTTGATAGTGGTGGGATGAAGAGGAGATAAATTTACTCTGCACGTTGATGCTGAACATCAGCAGAGTTTGGGTATAACTAGATAATGTTGACAAGCCGTGTGGTTGGAGGAGTCAAATACAAATTTTGTGATTTTTTTTTTCAGGGTTCTATTAAGAGCTGAGTGTCATGCCTGCTTCTACACCTTCCTTTCACCCACATTAGTATTCCCTAAGCCTTGCACACTGTGCTATTTGGTATACTTTGAAAAGGCATTATCCTCCCTTAGTTTTTCATATGAAAGTTGTCTCATATCTCACTATTTCTTTTCATCTTCAAACTGCTTATAAGTAAAGTAGATTGTTAGTTGTGTTTATGGCCAGATTGTAATTTACTAACCAAGGGATTCCCTCTTGCCTAGTTTCAGCAGCTATAGAATAATGCTAATTGTTTTCCCACTGGTAATAAGTAGGCCATACCTGGCTTTGCTAGGTAAAACTTCTGACCTAGGATAAGATACTTACCTCTCCTGTTCTCAGTTTCCTCATCTCTTAATTTAGGGCCAACACTAATGTTTGTAGAAATAAGATAATATGTGCCATAGGCTTAGAACAATGATGTATTAATTGCTCTTCTTGAACATGAAGAAGTAAATCACTGGGCCATCAGTTCTATGCTGCTACTGCCCTGGCTTCCCCTCATTTATGTGAAACCAGGTGAGAATATGTTGAGTCGAAGGGAGAGATGACCACCTCAAGTCTTGAGTTTCTCCCCAGATCTTTAATTCTTTTGACAATCCTGCCAAAAATGTTTTCTCTGGATCTTACTCAAAAGTAATCCAGTTACAGGTTTCACAAGAATTAGCAACTCAGTCTTGTAGGGTTTTTTAAGAAGGGGTAGTCTGCAGGATGAATATGAGAAAAGCTCCTGCATGAGCTCCTAGTGAATTCCTCTTCTACTTGGCTGGGAATATGGAATCACCATTAGCAAAAAAATAAAAGAAATGCCCCTACTTGGTCTCTTTCTTCCTCCAGTGTTTTGTGTTTGCCGAGACTGTAATTTTCCATAGTAACTTAGTGAGGCCTGAAGCAATTAGTTTCTTCAATTACATTTATCTTTTTCCTAGTGATGGATATTACTGATATCATACATGGGAAGGTGGATGATGAAGAAAAGCAGCATTTTATTCCCTTTCAGCAGTAAGTACTTTGGCATTTCTCCCAGGTGACTTGAGACCTGGATTAGCCCTTTGGATGATGTGTTAACACAGAATCAGGTGCTAGGCATCATTTGCTCAGGCAGGGAAGGAAAGCTTCAAGCTAGAAGATTGTCAGATAGGAGCTGACAGGAGACTTCATGCAAAATCCTTTGTACTGGACTCTAATTTAAGAGGGTAAAGTGAACTTTCCTATTTCTATAGAAATGACCGTAAAAGTATTAAGTAGCAAATGGGGATCTGCATGGAAACCAAAGGATAGTACCGTCTAATTGTCAGAAATGTCAAAATATAGCTGTGCTTTATCTTATGGAGCAGGGGTTATAGAAAAACAGGAATCACATTGGACAGTCCCGGGCTTCTCAAACTGTAACACACATGACTCCCCCTGGGAAAAGGCAAAATGGCACCCAGTACGTCTGCACCCAACAAACTTCCAGGTGGTGCTGATGCTGCTGGCCTGGGGACCACACTTGGAGTTGCAAGGATTTTGGAGGTGCAGGAGTGAAGGACTGACTCATCTCCAAGTGGAGGAAAAGCCAGCCTGGGGTTCCATGATATGAAAGCTATATAAAGTATGTAATATATATGTACAGAATGATAGGAATGATCACATTCATAGATATAAAAGTTATTCTGATTGACATACAATATTTAATTACAAATATATATATAAAATAACATTCACAGGTACAAAAGTTATTCTGCTTGATATGTATATTTGACTATCAAGTAGGACCAGCATTCATAAATGAGAACATTATTCTGCTTCATATACAATATGTCAAATAGCAATATATATAGATATGAAAGCTGTTCTCCATATATAATTATATACATGATGTTTCCTTATCAATATATCTAAAATAGGAGCAGTGTTCATGGATATGAAAGTATCTGAAATAGGGCCTCCCCAGTGGCACAGTTGGTTGAGCGCAGCACTGTGAAGCTGTCTGCAGCCTCTGCAGTGTGGGTTCGATTCCTGGCCGGCCAGAGAGATACCCACATGGTGCAGCAGACCTCTCCTGTCTCGCCCACTGCTCCCCTCAGCAGTGTATTTCAGTCAGTCTGCCTGTTCTGCTCCCCACTCTGTCTCTGGTGAATCCTCTCACCCTCCCATGCCTCTGGCCTGTACCCCAGCTCTTGTATAAATAAATAAAATCTTTAAAAAAAATCTCTAAAATAAAAAAAAGTATCTGAAATATGTACCAGTATATTTGTTTTTGTTTTTTTTATTTTTTTTTTAGAGGCATGTTTTATTTATTTGTTTGTTTGTTTGTTTTTTTGTTTATACATGCACTGGGTACAGTCAGAAGCGCGGGAGGGTGAGAGAATTCACCAGAGCCAGAGTGGGGAGCAGAGCAGGCAGAAGGACCGAAGTACACTGCTGAGGGGAGCAGCGGGCGGCAGGAGAGGTCTGCGCGCCATGTGGGACCCTCCTCCTGTGGCCGGGGAGCAGCCGGGGATCGAACCGGCGCCGCAGAGGCTGCAGGCAGCTTCGCAACCCAGCGCTCAACCGCTGCGCCACTGGGGAGGCCCTGTACCAGTATATTTGTTTCAGCTTTGAGGTGGGCTTCTTCTCTGGTTGATGTGCCGCCCTGCTTGGCCCCTGTGCCAGTGCTTGTCTGGCAGCCATGTTGAAATCGCCCTGACAATGCGTCACCCACAGAATACAGTGCTGCATCTCGGAGGAGCTGAGTCCTAATGCGATTACAGCTCGCTGTGCAGCCAGCAGCCTCTCTAAAGTGTTTATGATGCAAGTTTCAACCGCTGGCATTTAACTCTCTAAGATTTATGGTAAAGTTTTCCTCCATTACTTACCTCAAGAGCTTTCTAGAGTATTCTATTTGGAGAATGTGATATGAGTATCTACCACACTGTCTAAGAAAACAACAGCTGAGATTATAACAATCCCAGTTTTCAGTAACACATTGCAGTATGATTCCCCCTACTGTCAGGGTACAGATCTGAACCCTCTGGGAAGCTGGCCCGAGAATAAAACCACCACAGAGAAGACTAGAGTCTTTTGTCCTGCACCAGGCTGATATTAGTTCCTGATAGCATGTGTGCTGTTAGTAGAATGGGGGCTTTGATGGAGCCTCAGCCTGATTTGACCATTAAAGTGAAGCTTGTTTGCTGCTACTTGTCCATTGTCATCATAAAGGAACCGAAGAACACCCTCTAGATGCCTCTGCATGCTCTGCTCTCATATGTTGACACAGCCTCAGAGGGAGACCTTCAAGTCACATGACCCAGGTCCATGAAGCCAGGAAGGGGACTCTTGTGGAACTCACTGTCAAGTGAAAGCCAAACTGGAGGCTGGGTCTCCGGTCTCTCTTCTGGCCCTTCTATCCCATTGCAGCAACCCTCTTCCACCTTGTAAAGGCAATCAGCCATTGCCTCTGATTTTAGTGGCTAACATTTTGTTTGTTCTTGTTTTCCTTCATTGCTGCAAGTCATTTCCTAGATGAAATTGGGGTCTAAGATAGGCGCCCAATGAAAAGTAAAAGAAAGTAGATAATCTTACAATTAAGAATGTTTAGTATTTCTGTTTCCTAATTATTCCCTTAGGAGCCACCACTCTGAGACTGTGCTACAAACTTCCTTTTTTCTTACCTCTCATTTCTGTCTTTCCCAGAATTGCGATGGAAACGTATATCCGGCAGAGGCAGCTAATCATGTCACCGCTGATAACGTCCCATGTGACTGGGGAAAATGAGCCGCTCACTTCAGTCTTGAATAAAGTGATAGCAGCAAAGGAAGTGAATCACAAAGGACAAGGTGCACAGTCCTGTGTTCTCAGCTGAGAGGGGACCTGGGGGCGGGGGTGACATTCACAGTGAGTTTTTGGACTCCTGCCCCTTCATGATGTGTCTCTGATACAAAGCAGACCTCAGCTTGCTGCTGAAACCATTGGACACTGATGAGCTCTGAGAAGGTGCCAGCACTGAACTGAATCACAGCTGTAGTTTCTGAATTTTATGGAACAAATTTTTACCCCATGAATCTTTCCTCATTTTTTTCTACCCTACAATCCCAACACTGACCTACATAAATGCACGAAGATATTGATGCACAATTATGTTCCACTCTCTGAATATGTTTATTCCTTTCCAGTTCCTAAAATTGATAGGAAGGAGACCAAAGTAATACAAATGAATATGTATTGATATAAAATAGACTAACTAGCAAAACTTAGTATTTTTAGTAATTCCATTTATTGTTCTGTTGACACAGTTTTAATTAAAAGAAGTTCTATGAATTGAAACTGCATTTTAAATTCAGATAATAAAGAAAAATAATTCAAAATTTTAATTTAAATCCAAGGATGGTGAGGATTTTGGGATAAGTTTGATTTTGAATATAAGTCATTTTTCCCCCTACTATCCTGTAACTGCCTTCCCAAGTAGAAGCAATCAGGACACATCATTTTCAGCATATTTAGTTTCCCATGCATTTATACCTGTTCAGTGCATGTCGGTAATCATTAAAGAATCTGAAAACTGGGCCTCCCCGGTGGCGCAGCGGTTGAGCGCTGGGTTGCGAAGCTGCCCGCAGCCTCTGCGGCGCTGGTTCGATCCCCGGCTGCTCCCCGGCTCCGGAGGAGGGTCCCACATGGTGTGCAGACCTCTCCTGCCACCCGCTGCTCCCCTCAGCAGTGTACTTCGGTCCTTCTGCCTGCTCTGCTCCCCGCTCTGGCTCTGGTGAATTCTCTCGCCCTCCCGCGCTTCTGACTGTACCCAGTGCATGTATAAACCAAACAAACAAATAATAAATAAATAAATAAATAAATAAGGCATGCCTCTAGAAAATTAAAAAAATATATAAATAAATAAAATAAAATAAAAAAAAAGAATCTGAAAACTACTTAAAGTATTTCTGTTACTTTAGAGCTCGTACTCTAACAGTATATTCAGTTAGAGTGGAAAACCTTTGTACTAAATAGATTGCTGTGTATGTGCAATTACTTAAAAATCAAACAAAAAAATGACTTCTGTTTCTTAACAAAACAAGCACTTTTCAAATATTTTTATGCTCTTCAAAAATATTTTTTGTGGTTATATATTATTCCATCATTTGGATTTAAGGTAATGAAATAAACACTTGAGTGCTTCCTAATTTATCATCACTATATATTTAGATAGCTGTACTATAACTACCTTTATAAATCAAGTTTTTTCCATACTTTGAACTGTTTCCCCACAAAATCTCCAGAAACTGGACTTCTGGGTCAGATGATTAGAGCAACCTTAAGCCCAGAGATATACTATCACCAGATTGTTTTTCATAGATTTCTACCAGTAGACATTAATTACCATCTTGCCTGCTTTGGTAAGTAGTATTTAAAAACCTTTGCCAGTTTGAAAAGTGAGATGTAATCTTCATGGTTCTCTTGCATTGTAAAAATCTACTTAAAGATGAACTATCTAGTTTCATATGTGTTTGTGAGTTTTCTAAAGTTTTTATTCTCAGTTTTATGAGCTCTTTATATAAATGAAGATTACACTGTCTTATTTATTAGCACATTTCCCATTTTTTGGTTTGCCAAGTATTTATAAGCATCTTGTACATTCTTGTAGATTGTCTGTTTATGTTCTATTTGTTTGCCTGCATTTCAGTGTTTTTCTTCTAATGAGTATAAACTCATAATATCCTATGAATTTTTGTACCATTTTACAGTATCTTTTACATTTTGATGAATTTCAAAATTTTCAGTTTGTAGATAATTCTTTTGCTTTTGTGATTTCCTCATGTTTCTTAGGAAAATGTCTGATTCTCAGTTTTAGTAAGAATTTTACCATATATTTGATTGATTACTATTTGATTACTATTTTACCATATATTTGATTGCTGTAAAATACTTAATCCCATTGTTTTTACTAATTTTTATATCTTTTCTACCACTACTATCATTACATTTTCTATAAATAGTATTGCTATAGTTGTATAGTCCTTGATTTTCTGATAAGTGCTGTCTTTACTACTTGTTTTTTCCTCAAAGCAAACATCTGTTTATGTCTCAGTCTAATTGTCTAAGAAGTCCTGGTGTGCTTTTGATTGGAGTGTCATTAAAATTATAAGTTAATTGAAAGAGACTATCATCTTTATAATAAGACACCTGTTTATCAATACAATGCACATACTTTCTCAGCATTTATGGTATGGTTATTATTTATTACACAGAACTAAGCTTATCTTTTATTTCTTTAAAGGACTTTGGGTGTCTTTGAAGCTATTGCCCGGGGACCTCACGCAGGTTCAGAAGAATTTTTCACACTTGGTGGACAGATCAACTGCAATAGCCCGGAAAATGGGCTTTCCGGAAATAATTCTTCCAGGTAAATGCTTTGCTTGGCACTTATTCTGCATCCTCTAGGGCATACTTTCATGCAGCAGCTACTTGTAAGAGGACAGTGGCAAAGTGGATCTGGAGATTTCATTATCTACAGTCAGCACTACCAAGCTAATGGGAGAGACCAGCAGGGTTGATACCTCTCTTCGTGGCTTGTAGATGGCCACCGTCTTCCTGTACCTTTACCCTGTATCTTTTTTTTTTTTTTTTTTTTATAGAGGCATGTTTTCTTTCTTTATTTCTTTGTTTTTTTGTTTATACATGCACTGGGTACAGTCAGAAGCGCAGGAGGGTAAGAGAATTCACCAGAGCCAGAGCGGGGAGCAGAACAGGCAGAAGGACCGAAGTACACTGCTGAGGGGAGCAGCGGGCAGCAGGAGAGGTCTGCGCACCATGCGGGACCCTCCTCTGGTGGCCGGGAAGCAGCCAGGGATTGAACCGGCGGCGCAGAGGCCGCGGGCAGCTTCGCAACCCAGCGCTCAACCGCTGCGCCACTGGGGAGGCCCTACCCTGTATCTTTATCTCTGTTCAGATTTCTTCTCCTGATGACATAAGTTATATTAGGTTAGGACCCATCGTGTGCCTTAATTTTACCTTGATTACCCTATTAAGGCCTCTCTCCAAATACAGTCACACTCTGAAGTCCTGGAGGTTAGAACATCAACATAAGAATGAGTCCTCCATCCTTTGCTCCTGTATTCTCTCCTTGGCGATCTCTTCCACTCATTTGGCTTCTGTGGGTTACTTGCCTCTAAATTCATATCTCAGGCACTGAGACCATTCCGTTGAACTCCATTACCATAGATCTGACTGCTTTGCCTACCCCCAGTGGGATTGCTCTTGAGCTCTAACTGGTTAATTCTAACTGAAAATCCCAATTTGGAACTCACAATCCTGTGCTTCTACACCTTGCCCTTCTATTGAGTTTTATCTAATAGAATGGTACCTGCATCCATCCAGGTGCATTAGTAAGACACCTGAAAGTCACCCTTGACACCCCCCCTTTTTCCTGACACTTTATCCAAAATTAGTGGCCAGTTTCACCTTTTAAAGAACTTTCAAATCCATCCCCTTCTCTTTATCTCCATTGCCACTACCTGAGTTTTAACTGCTATTATCTCTTTCCTAGACAACAGCCTTAGCTTCATAACTAGTTTTCCTGATTCTGTTCTTTCTTTTATAATCCTTTTTTTTTACACTGTAGCATGAATGGTCTTTTATGAAAACCCACTTGATTTTTCTCCATTGCTGAAAACACTTTGATGACTTCTTTTTAAATCTAGGATGGAGATCCAAATTCTGAACTTGGCCTGCAAGTCCCAGAGAGATTTGTCTTTTGTCTGTCTCTGTAGCCTCATCTCATTGCAGATCTCCCCTTTCCTTGTCAAGACTTCTGTCAGTTTGTCTTCTACCTCTGGGCCTTTGCACATGCTACTCTCTCTTTTACTCTCATCCCTCCAGTATCAGCTCAAAGGAAAGATTCCCACATCCTTCAGATAAGGTTGGAACATAGTGCTAGCTTGTTCACAGAGCCTGGCCTGTTCCTTCATTTGTTATGATACATTTAAGTGTGTTATTATCTCAATACTTTTCCCCACCACTAGACTATGAACTGTATGTGAGTGAGACTCACCATCATCTTCCAACAGCTAGCACATTCCTGGTACAGAGTGGCTGCTCAGTCAAATTTTTAAATGAGTAGATGGACGCATCATTCTCATCTGATTGTACTATCATTAATTCAACCAATTGTCAATGGCTATCTATTGAGAATGTTTCCAAGTTTTCACTTTCATCAAACACACCACAAAGGATATCTATAAATATTACTCATGGAGTTACTGTAGCAGACTTTTAATATAGGTTGTCAGTATCTTCATTGACAAAAATATGTCAATTAAGATTCCAAATTGTAACATAACTAAGTCCCTTTTCTTCACCCTCACTGAATGTGGCAAAATCTTAGTTGTTTTCCCACTCAGATAATGATGAAAAACCAATGCCCTGAAAATGAACCCCTATTTTCTGATAGTGCTGTCAGGTTTTATTTCTTACACTGGGAGACACCTTAATATAGTACAATTAAACGTTTGTGCTGGTAAAAAATGACTCTGGAATTGGTAAAACAATTAAGCTCAGTTATATAAACAGGAAGTAAACTACAAGTTTCAGAAATTATCTGTTTCATAAGGTTGTTATATGAATTTTAACAATTAATGCGTATAGACACTTTGAACAGTGCCTGATACATAATAAGCATTCAGTAAGCATTAGCTTCATTATTCTCAGATGTGTTACAATATCACACTCTCCAAGGCATTACTGAACAAAAATCTGCCACTATAATAAGATATGTTATTATTAGGTAATAATTATTTTAAATAGAACCAAAAATTACTACTAGAAAGCATTAATCTTTTTAAACTATATTTGAAAGACATCTAGGCAGGTAAGCAGAATTGAAGTAAGCTGAAGAGAACAACAGTACATATAAAAAAATCACTGTATGAAGTCAGGGCCTTTCATATTTTGCCCATCTTTTATATCTGTTATGTGCTAAAAATTAGAAATGACTTCTCTCAGCATGTTTGGTTGTTATTTGTAGGAGATGTCCGGAATGACATTTATGTCACCCTGATCCATGGCGAGTTTGACAAAGGGAAAAAGAAGACACCAAAGAATGTTGAGGTCACCATGTCTGTGTATGATGAAGAAGGCAAGCTCCAGGAGGTGTGTGGTGTCCCCCAAAAAGTCTGCTGCTATCACATGCTTCTGTACAGGACAGTGGACTTGACCTGATGTTAACTGGGTGCATTTGGTTTTTCATAATGAAAAGTATGAAATCTAGTCAAGATGTGATAAGCAGTTACCAATTTTGCCTATAAGCCCATTTAGATTCTTCTTTTCATATTTCTCCTGTGTTAAGAAATATTTCAAACCACTGATTATTTTATGTGTAAAATTCTGGTGCAGAAGTTCTGTGTTATTTTCAAGGTATTTAGCAACACTTACAAGCCAGGTCAGTTCCTCTGTGGCTTGAGGGAAGTGGTATGCATGCCCAGAGGCACTGAAAGGCACATTCCTCAGCTGGTGACAGAACCGAAGGAGACTTGTGCAATAGAGAGCTATTAAAGCGGAGGAGCTCTGGGCTAGCATTCAGCTACCACTGCTTTTTATTTTTGTCATCAGGAAACTCCAGTCCCAAAAGCATCCGTTACTTTCTCAGAAAAAGACAGGAGTGGGTAGAAGAGCCAGGAATGGACCCAGGTTCCCTGACTTCCAGTGCAGAGCTCCTGCAGCTCTGTCCTAGGGAGTAGTTAGTCTTGATTCTGAGACATCAAAGTGAAGCATGGGCATGTGGTGGCTACAGGGACCTCTCATTGTCCCAGCTGAAATCTGGCTCCTCTTATTGAGTCATAGTTATCTGGTTTGGAATCCAAGAATCAAGCCCTCCATCCACTCATGTAGGTTCTTGAAAGCACAATGAAGTACACAACCTCCTCACTCCCCATGGAAATGATAATCTTCAAACTATCTCCAAACAATTGGCTAAGTCAAGTCATATTCTGTGATGAAGTGATTAATAGAATGCTGTGAGCCCTGGCTGCAGCTGACTTATTACTATAGCCCTTGGACCACTGAGTTCATTTCAGGTGCACACCTTCTCCTGGTTGGTCATTTCATCACTGTCCTAGCTGGCTGGACGGCCCCTTTAGAGGCCTGGGTGTACTAAGCTAGTGTTTCATTGCTAGG